>NC_140036.1:7792771-9100312 GCF_963513975.1 Fringilla coelebs | reverse complement strand
CTCAGTAGCCAGGCTCCATTGCAACAAGGGCACTGGTCTTTCCTCTGTGTTTGTGTACGGGCTAGCGGTGGGGTTCCCATTGAGGGCTGGAGCTCTTAGATGTTATTGTAACAGAAATAATGTAAGAAATAAGGCTGTGCTGGCAGGGAGGCAAATCAGAGCTTGGCAGGGAATCTTCCCTCAGCCCAGGTCCCTTTTTGAATGTGCAGGTAAGCTAGCTGTGCAAATTAGCTTGTCCAGCTTCTGGTACACTGGGAACAACTCTGATTTAGCCAGGTTTTGCCTATGAATGTTACTGTGTGATGGGATGCTTCCTGTGGCCTTCATGAACAGTGACTAAGGCTGCTATGTGTGTGGTGCAGTCACATTTGAAAGTGAATTCAGAACAAACTTGGGCTGTAATTGTTGGCACCCAGTTTGTGGTGATTGGGATGGGGCTCTGGGATCCTCATCCCCATGGGCACAGCTGTGAGCAGCAGGTGAGCAGCATTGACAGCAATGAGCCAGGGAGTGCCCAGGGGCACTGACCAACACCAAAGGGAACAGAGGGCACACAGGTGCAATGCATCAACATGAGGGGATAAAAGGTTGGGCTAAAGAACAAGAAGAGATGACTCTTGAAGCCCTCTGAAGTGGTAAGGTAAGGTGTTACTCTATGTGGGCTGAAGCTTTCTGAAATTGTATGATGATACACTGTATTGTGGCTGTCTCAACTGCAACATGTGCTGTGACAGTAATGGCTTTACAAATCTTTCCCGATGATGTCAAGGATGCTGGGGTATTGAGAATGCCATCCTAGGTGAATTGTATTTAGAACAGAGAATGCTGCATGTTTCAGAAAAAAAGCTTGATGGAAAAGTATTTTATTGGAAGACTAATATGGCAGCAGCAGCCTCTGTTGAAAGGCAGAGCAAATACATGCCCCAGAACTCATAGATTTGAGATTTTCTGCCCTGGCAGAAGGGAAGGCTGTTTGAGGACCTCAGGTTCTACTTAAGGACTTCTCAAGCAAATGGTCTCCTATTGCCTTGGAGAGCAGATAGCCAGAAGATCACCTTTTCATGGTTTTCTGTGCTTGCTTATATGATGAAAGATGAAAGTGAAACTTAATTTCCTAGAAACAGACATTGTCATCTAGGGGTAGTAGAAGTGTCTGAAACCAATTGTGCAGCTTCACTTTGCACCTCAGAGCTTTGGCTGTTTGACTGGTGAGCCCACCACCAGCTCAGAGTTCGATGGATTTTGAGGAGACAGATTCAGCCACAGCTTCTAAGGCCCAGGCACTTCTCAGCCTATGAGAAGCTGAACTAGCAAGAAATGGAGGTTTGAAGAGTCAACAAAATTACACTGCTCTTCAAAACTTTTCAGTTTTGACAAACCTCCATTTTTCAAAATAAAAATGTTCCATTAGAAAACTCACAGGTATGCTTTGGGGAAGGGGAGAAGGGATAAGAGGTTTACTCTTTTCCTTCTGCCTTCCAAAGCAACAGGCCAGAAAGATGCTCTCATTATATGAGCATGGACTGAGTCATGGGGAATTGGATCAAGAAAATTAGTTTAAATGGGAGTGGTGGAGGTTTTCAGTGGGGTGAACTCTACAGATGTGATTTGTCTCATTTGTGTTGCTGGCTATTTCTGGGTTGAGATGGAAAGGTCTCAGGGAAGGTTCTGCCAGCACCCAGCTAAACCCCTCCAAGAGCCTGGAGGAATCCTAATGGTTGTGGTAGTAGATTTATTTGCTGCATGCACATTTGTGCAATACATTTGGATATAAGGATTTTTAAAACTGCTTGGAAGTTTTTTTTCTTTAATTAATTGAGTGATTTAGAGGCCCAGTGGTTTGCAAGTTATAATTATAAACCATACAGTGTAATGCAAAGGCTTCTAACTAAAATTCAGCAAGCTGGTGTTGCTGTTGACAAGTTGATGCAAGTAGGAGAGTTGTATGGCCATCGTCTGGTCCAGCTGCTTGGTGAGAGCAGCCAGTGTCACCCGAGTCAAAAAGATCCAGCAGCTTCACAAGGTGATTCTCTAAACAAGGTACATATTCAAAATTCTTGACATGTGCTGAAGCTGAAATTGAATGTGAAATGTTATCATACTTTCATTTCTGTGGAATTAAACTTTCTATAATATTAACCACAGAATTTGTACAATAAGTATGAAATTATCAATGGAATTGAAGCCAGCAACAGACAGTATGATTCATAGCAAAATACTGTCACTGCTAAATGCTTACTTGAAGTTTTGGCAGGTTTTATTATACAGGACAAATGCTCTGTCTCTTGTATGATTTTGCAAATCTCACAGTTAGCCTCATTTTTCCCTTTAGCTTAAATTTTCAGGAACTTTAGGTTATTATAGCTTCATTGTAACAAAGGAGCTTGTAAACTAGGCACAGAACTAAACTTAATCTGCAAAAGCATATGGTTAATATGGGGTTCAGGCATAGTGGGTGTGAAAGAGAAATGAATTTCAGCCAGCATGTATTTATCAAGCATTGTCATTGCCAGCTATTTGAAATTCATTTTTTGCCATTTGGAAATGTTAACATTGTAATTCTCGTGTTTTTCCAGACACAAAGAGCAAACAGACGCTTTCTATGCGAATTAGGTTTCTTTGATTAAGAGAAAAGCAAACCAAACAAAAAAGTCCCCTTGAAAGAATGCCCTGGTGGGGTTTTCTTCTGACAGTCTGCACTGCAGTTTGCTCCACTCCACAAATAAAGGTCATCTAGAAACAGAAAAGAGAAGTGCATGAGAAAAATATTTTCCCCCTGTGTTTCTGCCTGTCATTGTGCCTTGAAGAACAACAGGCAAAATGCAGAGTGGGTGAGCATGGTGGTTGTTTTTCCCACTAGTTCAGAGGATTAAGCCCAGGATATGATGCCTGCAGTCTGTTTGCCTTGAGGGAATTCTTAAAGGACAGCCCTGAGAATGGATTAGCAGGCAGGGGGAGCCACAGAGGGTGCCATGCAGTGACTTTGGGACAGTGAGGTGGCTGATTGCAGGGACTTGTAAATTCAGTGGTGCTGGGGGGATGGCTCCAAGAGGGACAGGGGCTCACCTGGCAGCAGTGGGAGGTGCCAGGTAAGCATGTGCCTCTTGCAAGGGCAACTGCATCTTATCTGAGAAAAAATAAATTGAGTTTTGTAGGATGTTGTCTTTGAAACACAGACACAGGATTCTTTCATAATAAAAATATAATATAGTTGAATGTTCTCTTTATATCTTATTTGTTAAGATTGTTTGTTGCAAAAACCTCACAAGGGTAGTCTACCAGAAATGGAATTCTGCATACTTGCATAACAAAACCCAATCATTTTCATATTTCAACTGAAAACATATGATACACCTAATTCCTCATTACATATCAAATTAATGCTTTATTCCTCTAATTATTGTTTATATTGAAGCTTTTTCTGTAAAGAGCATCATATAATTTTAATTATTATGTAAATTGCTAACAGAAACTGCTGGGCTTTGTGCTTTGTTTTTAAATGACAGTTTCTTAAAGTTCAAATTGCAGCCACTAGAGTCTGTTTTGTTTCATGAAGATGAGGGTGCAATTTCCAGTGCTGATGGTATTTTTTGGGATATGGGTCAAACCCAAGGAGGAGTTAAGTCAGGTGTGAGGGGACAGAGGTGGGTGGGTGGGCAGCAAGGCAGTTGCCATGGGGATGGAAGCCCTTTGCAGGGTACTGGAGGGTTAAACAAGTCTCTCCTTTGGTTGGGAAGGCAGACTGGAAGGAGCTGCTGCCCAGACTGAATGAGCTGCACTGTAGCATTCATCTATGTCTGAAAAACCAAGATCCACTTACCTTCTTTTCTAATAAAAAGATGAAACTGAGTATTTGGATGGCAACTTAGCCAAAAGCAGAAATGCAAGGTGTATGGGAGTGTCTGACTGCTGTGTGTCCTTTAGTGGCACTTAGAATATTCCTCCTCCCATTTATCAAATTCCCATTCCCTTACATGTGAGTTTCTGGTTGCTTCCCCATCCCCCCTCCCCCCCCAAAAAAAAAAAAAAAAAAGAAAAAGCAGTGAAAGCAAAACAAAGAGGAAAGAGGTCTGTGGAAAAAGTTCACTGGCTTATGTCTGTTTGGTTTTATTTTTAGATCGGTAAAGTATTTCTCAACTTTCTGCCTTGTGTCAATGTCAATGCGTTCCCCTGATGTGCCTCAGCTTTAGAGCCTGTTATTAGACTTGAGATAGAAGTATTAGAAAGAATTTGAGTTGCTGTGTCTGTGATACTGTATTTCAGAAGTCTGAGGGAGTCAGATCTTGCAAATACATCTCCTATTAGTCTTACAAAACTATTCTCATGTGCCAGGCAGATTAATGCTAATACTTTTGCAGTGAGAAGAGTAAATCTGAGACCATACATTCAGCTTCTGTCTGCAGGTTCTTATTATGTCTTGCCTTATTATGTCAACTCCAAGGCTTTCACCAGGCCTGCACTGAAGTAATAAGAAAACTGGAGAGGATCCTGGGGGTGAGGAAGTTACACTCCCATACTGAGCAGGCTCCTCTCACTGCTTCCTAGGAGCTCAGCAAGGGACTGGGTCTGCTGTGCCTGTAGGGAGGTTGTGACTCAAAAAGTCATTCCTTTGGTTAAAAACCTTCTGTTGACATCCAATTTTCAGTTTATTCAGGGAAAGCTCATGCTGCTTTATTCTTGTGCCAGCATCTTCTATTTTCACACAAAGAGATCTTTCCCCTTCCTGGCATTTATCCCTGTGATGTATTTATAGACACTAATGGGCTTCTATCCATTCTCTGCTTTCATTTGTTAACAGAAGTAAGTCAGGCTTCATCAGTCCCCTTCATTTGAGCAAAACTATAGCCAACACTGTAGTGAAAGCTATTTAATGTTGTGTATTCTCCCCTCAAGCATTCCCTGCTTTTAATAAAATGGATGATGTCTCTGTTACTTTCACAGGTGTCACTCTGGCAGCTTGTTGTTCTCTTACTCTCAGATTGCATGTCCATATATTTCTCAGTCACTTTTACACTGAAGAACTCATATTTTATAACATGAGTTGTGGGTTTGTTGGGTTTCTTAATTAGGCCATTAAGACCTGATGTTTTATGATACCAAATTCATTCTTTTTCTATTAGTGTTTCTGTCTAGCCTTCCAATCTTCTCTTGCTGATACATTATCTTCTACTAATCCATTTCCCTTGCTCTCTCACAATTAGTTTTTCCGTCCTCACCTTCTTCATCTCAGCTAATGGACTCCTATGTGCTGCTCTCCTGGACTCCAGCTAGTCTGGATCCTTCTGGGTTAGAAAACTAGTTATCAAAGAAACCTAGATGAATCCAAGCTAGTCTGATAGAGACTGTCATTTCTTGACTAATCCACTCAGAATTTTGGGATGGAAATAATTCTGCATGTTTCATTTTCTCAATGCTTTATGTTCACTTGAGGTTTATTTCCATACAACTTCTGATCATGTCTATATCCTTCACTTTAGCCAATCTCTTTTGATTCCTGTATTCTTTTCCATTTAGACCAGGCTTAAATTTCTTTTCTGTCTATAGTGAGTGATACCTGGGGTATTTTAATCAGTTACATACCAAACTCTTCTCATGGCAAATGGAGTGCCTGCACAGTTCAGTGGTTTGCTATGACTTTCAGAACTGTTCTAGAACCTGCAACAGCTTTTTTGAGCCTATTTTTTCATTACCTTTTTAGAAAGGAGAGAAGGCCCTCAGCAGTGTAAAAAGCAAAATTTAAAGAAAGGCTGTGATGTTCTCCATATCAATCTTTGTCATCATGGCCACAGCAAGTTTTACAGCATGACTAAAGTAAGGAAATATCTTAATGAGGCCCTCACAAACAGAATTTTGTATGGAATAGCTTTATCATGATTTGTGTTCTGCCAGGAATGAATTTTATCCAATTATTTTGAATCTCTAAAATATTAAATTCAAATGTTTATCTAGTAGACCTTATATAAAGTGTTTATTTTAGACTGGTTTTGATACATTACTCTTGGCTCAGAAAAGGGTTCAATAGGTGTTACAGAATAACCATTCATATTCTTACCTTGACAGTCATGGTAGTTTTTGTTTAAAATTCCTGTTTTCATGAGCTTGCCATTTGGCTCTAAAGTGTTCCAGACTGAAGCTTGGCATAAGAATGTAGCTACAGAATGCATTTATTCAATTAATCTGGGGTCTAGATAGTGGGTTGGTGGTTTATTTTGGTTTTTTGGGGTTTCTTTCAGAATTGCTATATAATTTAAAGAAGGCGTTTGAGGGTTTTTGTGCCTAATATGAATAAATGATACTGAGTATTAAAAGTGTCAAAGGCCAGCAGGTTTGCACAGCCATCAGGTTTGCTGTGTGAAGTGTTATTACATTTTCAAGAATATTGCATGCATTACTGTCGCAAAATATGGGACCAAAATATTCTGGGCCTGCTTCTGTATAATCTTAAGATAACTTTGCATGGTTTTTGTGACAAAAAGCTGTTGGGAAGTTGATAGCCACAGGAAGCTGATTCTAGCTGCTCAAGAGCCTTCAACTGGCAGGGACAGCAAGGACACTTTCACACCAACTTCTTAGCTTTAACACTCTGGCTGGGATCAGGGCTTGTATTGCTAAAATTGCATTTCTGTAAACATTTGCAGCCACAGGCCAGTGTCAGCCTCTCCACCTCGTTGTACCACTGCTGGTAAGCAATTTATAATCTGTCAGTGTGCAGAAAACAATTAAAATTGTTAATAATTTACCTTTTCTTTCTCTTCCATATTTCACATGATGCTTTGTAAAAGAATAAGATTGGAAACAATATCTAGAATATGGAGGTTTTTTTGCAAATGCAAAACACTGGATCATAGATGTTTCAGTTTTAAAACAAAAACAAACCACCAAAACCTCATTCCTGATGAAATTTTCCTTTCTTAGCACATACTTTATTCTAGGCTTGGTATCAACAAAATATGGTTGTCATGGAAAGCCCCAGCCAGGACCCTCAGCTCAGGGGCTGACAGGGTCTGTTCAGCAGTGTGTGCACAGCTTCTGTGGCATCTGTGATGAGCAGCACTTGAGCTGTTTACAAACCAAGCACAGCACAGGGACAGCTGCCTGTCTCCTTCTCTCTTTTGTCCTTGGGTTGGAGCAGTATTAGAGCAAAGGAGATGTTTTTGTCTGTAACCCTAGAGATAATTACAAATCTAAACTATCAATGTTAGTGCTTCACATATTCAAGGAATTATTTATAAATATGGATTAGCCCAGCCAGTGAATGCTAACAATGATAAATATCTTGTTCTTCAGCATTGTTTATCAACAGGTATTCCAAAATTCATTGGAGTTTTAACCTTGATTTATATAAACTCTGCAATATGCAGAAGTCACTCTGTAACAAATCATGGGCAAAACAAAGAAGTAAATTAAGTTTAGCAATTAATGTATTCAAGCACAATAACAAGGTCATCTGAAAGTGATAGGCTTTAGCAAGAAGAGTTGCCCAGGTTAGAACTCAGCACCTCTGGACTACCAACTTTTTGTGGCAAGTTAACAATGATAAGCATATTCTGAGGTTTTAGTGGCTACAAGCTGTCCAGCAATGTTGGTTTCCAATCCCATGGAAGCACAGCTACCTCACTACAGTAACACACAGGACTCAGATGGGAACTTGGCCAGCCCCTCAGTCAGACTGCTCAGCTTTGTGGAACTGGTGGGTTTTTGGGGACATGCTCAGTCTGCTGACCTGGATGACCAAACCCAACCTACACAAGGCAGCAGAGCCTGGTGCAGCACCCTGGGAAGAGCCACCTCTTGCTTTAGTGGTGTAACTTTACCTTGTACTGCTCTTAGAGCCCTGACACTCAAGTACAGACCCACTTCTTTTAAGTTCTGACAAGTTCACAGCTGTAGACAGTATGGCTGTAGGCATTACACATTTTTGTGCACCCTGAGTAATCTTTCAGGATGGAGGCAGTCAAAAATTTTGACATATTGAGGGAAAAAATGAAGAAGTCACACAGACTGCAACTTTAAAATACAAAATAAAAAATGAGGAGGAAGCCATGTGGCCTACAATTTAAAATTATAAAATATTAAAAAATAGTAATAGTGAGTGTAGAACATACTGCACACCCTGAGCCTTTGAAACAATTTTATTAAGTATAGTAATAGGGATTCTGTTTGAAGTGTCACAATTATTGTATATTTTTGACAAATTTCTTTGATTTCATAGCTATCAAAAGTGTCTTCTCAGATTGATTCACATACTGCAAAACAGGAGATACTGACAGGTGAGGAGATAGACTGTGTTTGTTATAATAATGATTAACTCTATCATTAGTATTTTAATAGCTTCCAAGTATAAACACATGCTTAAATCAAAATAAAGGGCATGCCAGGATAAAGAAACAAGTAAAAAGGCATAAGGCACACACTCCACAACAGAACAAGTAAATGGAGCTGCAGAGTACATTACATTTTCCAGAGTCACAGCTGGTTTGTATGGTTATGTTGGTAAGAGGGACCGCATGCTCATATTGACCTCAAAAACAGAAAGGAAAGGAAACATAAAGCAAGGATCCGTGAAGGGACCAGATCCAAGTCAGGTTGGGTTTGCATGCCATTTAGCATGTTTGCATAGACCTAGTGAGGCATTCCAAGACATTCTGGACACAAGTAAATGAACCATTTAGCACTAAACTGCATAGACATACTGACTTGGCCTCCGGACTTGGCTCTGGGTTTCCTGAAGTACATCCCATTTCTTTAGTGTAGACATGCCTTAAAGTTATTTCTTGGCTAGGTCTTCCATTAGCTGTGAGCAGCAAAGGGTTGGGGGAGAGGAGGTTTAGCACTGCTATATCACAGGGAGCAGGTAGTGGTTACTGTGGTATTATATAAAACACAGATGTTTGGGAGGGTGAAGGTTACAGCAAGAGAAGACAAAGTAGGTTATTTGGCTTTAAAATCCAAGGAAAAATGTGCTTCTTACCATGTTGATATTTCAAGGTTGAGATGTGAATTGTGGTTACTGCACATTAAGCCTAATGTTATGTGTAGGGTTAGGACCAGGAGACTGTCTAAACTGGTATATTACAAATTTATGTGCAAGAACAAATGAGGTCATAAATTAGGGACAACTGGCAAAATTCAGCTAATTAGAATTTATGATGGTAGAGAAGATTCTTTGTGCTACTAACAAGTATCATACTACCTTGTGTTAAATACAGGTTGTATATTTGAGGTCCAGCATTTTGACCCAATGGTTTCTCCTTGGTGCAGGGTTACAAGTCTGTGTTCCTGTAACTTCAGCTGATTTGTTCTTTTACTGTCTCATGTCCTGCTCAGTATGTTGATTGTTCAGGAATACTGTTAGAGGGATAGGTGGGCTTGCAAGCATTTCCTCTCCACTTCTGGGCACAACTTGTGATGAGAATGGACAGTTCATGCTTCTGGACTTTGCTCTCTGGTAAATTTTCATGTGGAGCTGTTATAAATAAGGAGATTTCCTAAGAGATATTCCAAATGTCTTGACCTCTCTTTTTCTTGCTAGAAGATACTGATGGTAAAACTCTTTCTTTGAGAGCAATGCTGTAAAAGATCCAACTCTACAGGAAATGGAAGTTAGAGCCAAATTCTGAATGTTCCTGAATGCTTGGGTACTCCTGCCCTGTTCTCTGGTGCCAGCCCAGTGACTCAGTGCTCTTCTGAGAAAGTCTTGCCTCTTTCTTACATTCCTTCCATTCAAATCCTTTATGTTTGGGCTCCCTGGTTTTACAGCGAGATACAATTTTCTTTTCTGCCCTGGGAGGATTGCTGACCAGTATGCAAGGAATGCAGTGATGGGGCTGGTGATTTTTTTCCAGAAGTCTCTTTCCGACTGTCACTGCTCCACTACTATTCCCTCTGCTCTGAGGCTGATAGAACAAACCAGTCATGAAAGCCTAAACACTTGGCATGCTTTAGAGCAAAGTCAAGGCCTTATCCCTGACATGAAAAATCTAGAAACTCTCTTCCAGTTATTGACATTAGAGAGCTGATGATAATTTTGTAAGCAGTGCAAAGCCAATAAATCTGGAAAAGTAATCAGGTACAATAGGGTATGTGCTCTTTCCAGAAAAACAAATGTATACTAGCTCAGCCAAGGACTTTAAGGTACCTTTGTGGAAAATAATTTCCCAAAGGCTTAATTTTTTCTTCTTTATTACACTCCTGTAGCTCTCTATTGAAACCTTAGAGCATTTGCTCTAGCAAGTTTTTTTTTTCTTGTATGTGTGCAAAGGCAAATGAAATTTATATAAGTGATAGTCAAAATATCTGAATTATAAATAGAAGATACTTGTTTCAGAAATCATAACACTTCATATCTGCCTCTCATCCAGCAAGGTTGGCATAAGCAGAGGAAGTTCTGGATTGTCTTTAAAAGTCCATGTGTATTATTTGGGAAAGGTTTTGGTACCAAAACTATTCTGAATGGAAGTTGACCAAATGCTTCCAAATCACTGAAAAAATGAGAGTGAATCTTTCAACTTTAACATTAACTTTCCTTATTTTACCTATTTTTTTTCTAACTTTAAAAGGATTGGTGATATATACTGGTACCTGAGGGGAAGAGAAAATGTGAGAAAAGGAAAACTTACATGTGACTAAATTGGTGTCTGACCAGATTAAAACCCATCATAAATTTGAAAATTTACATGGTATTTTTTAAACCTTAAAGTTATTTTTCATTATTAAGTTAATTTAGTATCACCATTACTGTCTTCCTAGAAATAAAGCACTGCAGTCTTTTGCTTTGGTGCTGGAGGCTAATCCTGCAGCCAGGGACTATAAAGAAACGGAAATAGTGAAATGTGGTTTTCAAGTTAACTGGCTGCTTTCCAGCTGTATTAAGCCAAAGTGAAAACTGTGTAGGACACCACTGAGCCTCTCAGCAAGAGAATTCTAATGGAGTCTGAGATTGTGAGGTTCCTGTTCAGGCAGAGCAGAGCAACTTTTCAAAGGTTGTCAGGGATGAAACTTAATTGAGTACTGCAAGAGACCAGGAAATACTCATTCAAACTGCTTGACAACTAAATCCTAGAAAGATAAAGGCATTAAAGGCCAGATGTCATGCATATAATCATAAAGTATTGACAAAATTTGTATGGGGTCTAGACCAAGAAGAAAATCTGGATATTGTAACATTTTCTGCCTGCATGGTTCTAGTGACCTTGGATGTGAATGGCTCTGGAGTAAGAGCCAGAAAAGTGAAACAAAAAACTTAAATCCCCAAATGTCACAAAGGACCACACTTGGACATACAAAAAACTATGAGAACCTACTGTGAGTTTCCAGGGTAACTTTTATACCATGGCAGTAACTATCAGGTAAACAAATTAATTATGCTGGTACTGCAAGATTTAATGCACAGAAATACAGGACACTGCTACCATTTTTACAGAAGCAAATTAAGTTTATCTCTTGTCATTATTAACATATGCTAGATTTTTCTTACCAAAAACAAAAGAATTGAATGAAAAAAGCAAGTACACAGACTTGTTTCCTAGTATCAGATGGGATTTTCTCATCTGTGAAAAATTCAAGAACCAAATTCTTTTTTCCTCACTTACTGCTCCAGCTGATTTCCTCCCACATGTCATCAAATCTATTTATGGATTTCATTAGCCCAGCGTCTCTTTCTTTAACAATGTCAGACTCTTTTCTGAGCTAAATAAAAACAAATGAATATTAATGCTTTCTTCTTTTGTTTGGCTCTGCTAACATAGAGCAACAGCAGAGGCAAATTTGTTCACTGTGATTGTATTCCTTTGGGTGGTAAAGGACAATATTTTTTTCATAGAATTTAATAATAGTGATTTCCAAACACAGGTTAGGTAAGGTGTGTTTCTCGGTGTACATGTGGAACAGTTCTATGTCTGCAAATTTAAAATGATCCTAAACGAAAGCTCTTAACACAATATGCACAAAATTGTGATTCTTCTATACACCAGATGTTAAATCTACAAGGAGTCCTGTTGATAGATAACTGGATGGCATCCTAGTTCTTTTCCTATACAAGAAACAAAAAGTGTTATGTGAGGATTTTCTATGTCATGCAATTCCTTAAGGCTTTCTTTTTTTCAAAGCAATATGCAAAATATTGCAATGCATCACACACATAATTTTGCCTTAGTTAAGGCAGAAAAAAAAATCCATCAAACAAGTCAATCACCTCAAGCAAGAGAAGCATCTTGCTGTTGTATTCTGTGTTGTTCAGTAATTTTTAATTGATTTTATTTACAAATGAAAGGACCCCCTTGTTAATTTATGTAGCATTTTCGTTATTGCTGTGGTTTCAAATATGAAGATAGGTTTTATGATTTCTCCTTTTAAAAGAAGAGAAGAGGCAAAAACTTGTTGTGCAGAGGTATTATTTTATCCAGCCTTCCCAATAGATTTAAACCTGAGTTAGTAGGTCATTTAAAGCACTGGGGAGAAGTGAAAGACAAAGAAGGAGCATGCTGTAACTCAGTCATGGAAAAAAGGGATCTGTTAAACTTTGTGGTTCATTCTTTTTCATATTTTGATCAGAAGACAAAAACATTGCTGAAATGAATTGACTTCCACCTTTTTCTTCAGCCCCAACCTTGAGGACACACCAGGGTGTTCTATTTTCATCTGATTTGTGCCATACTCCTTTGGAGTCCTCTGCTTCTGCCGCCTCCTTTTCCATTCTGCCACAGTAATTCCTGCCTGGTGTCACCAGGTACTTCGTTCCCATGTGTCCAGCTTAGTATGACTGTTCACAGCTTGATTTAGTCTTTAATGCTTGTCTACCCCAAAGTAATGTTTCTTTGGGAAATTGACTTGATGGTGGTGAAATTCTGCCCACGGGTGTAGAAAGCATATGTTAGGATCAGTTGCAGTTATTAACAGAGGTGTAACTTTGGAAAGGTTATACTGAGACTTCTCTGTCTAGCATTGTTTTAACTATCAGGTGGCATTTGTCATAAGTTTATGCTTCATGTCAGTATACATGTCAGCAAAATTTCTATTTCACTTTTGGTTTTAAATTAATTAGGGGTAGCATTAAGCTATAAATATCCATTAGCTTGGTAAACAATTAGAGAATTTCAATTTTTTTTTTAATCTAATCTTCAACATTTAGTCCATAGTTCTACCAGCAGATCAGAACATGGAAACATTTATTAATTTGTACCAGCATGAGATGCAGAGGCTTAATTCAAGGTCTGCAAAGATTTACTGCAGGTTTTGGTTTTTTCTGAGGGCTTTCTTTGTCTCACGTTACATAATTGCTGAATTTAGATTGAATGACAATTTATTCATCACTAAGTATATGGAGATAGCTAAAAGAAAAATTTGATTTGTTTCTTATATTTGTTCTTCAATTCAGCCTGAGTTTATACTACTGGCTTAAAATAAGAGATTTTTTTATTTTTAATAAGCCCATTTATAGGCTCCACAAAGTGCTTATTGAGTGACATATTTGGCAGATTTTAGATTAGTTTTGTTCAGGAAAGCTGAACATTATTTTACACTATTAGATTACTTTAAAAGCATCCTTCCAAGAGAATATATAGCAAGTTCATTCAGTTAGCCTGATTAAAAACATTTGCAGATGTCATTTAAAACTTGTACATAAAAGCCATTTCTTTTTTTACCATTTCTGTAGCTGGAACTTTCCTTCTCTTCTCTGTATGCATGCACATCCATGGCAAACTGCGGGTCTGCAGCAGGGCTGTGATTTCCCAGCTGGGCTGGAGTCAGAGCTGACCCCTCACCCCAGGCCAGCAGCCTGCTGAGGTGTGCAGGGCTCAGGGCAGCAGCCTGGGGGTGTCTGCAGTGCCCCAGAGAGCTCAGTCTGCCAGCCCACAGCCCTGGCTGTGCCTGCTCTGCCTGATCCCTGCTGCCTCCTCTGGCTGCGGATGCAGCCTGGGGTCCTCTCCCCTGGTGGCTGTCACCACCTGCATTAAGGTGTTGTGTCCTGCAGCTCCTGCTGAAGCCAGAGCTGATTTCAACAATCTCTGTGTGTAAAAGTGATAGTAGCAAACCATCTGCCATAGGTACTTCACCAAGAAGACGACAATCAAACAAGCCATAAGTATTTTACTTATCTCAAATAAGAAAAGCATTCTTTCCCCCACGTGAGAGACCAGTACAATTCCTCAGCCTTACTAACATGCCTATTAGCAATGGGATCACAGTGAAAATGGGAAACAGCCTGTTGCTACAGAATCTGCTTTATTGAAAAGTAACTTGCCTTTAATCTGGGATACAGAAATCTGCACCCAAATGTGTAATCCCTTCCTCTCGATTTTGGGGGAGTTAAGCCTAGCCTTAGATATGGACCACAGATTGAAATTTATTTTTTATTCACTTAGGATAACAAATGGTCCCAGCACTCTGTCTCTCATATTCTTCAATCCTTTCTGTTTCTGTCTGCACATTTGGAAGTGGTGAGTTCCATCAAAGATAAATCACTGTATTCCAGGCATGAATTAACTTTCCTCTCACATAATTTCAGATACTGTAAATCATTCATTTTCCTCAGAGAATTTATGCTTGTTTCCTTTATATGTGATTAAAGACTCGGATCTGAGAAGAAATTCGAAGAACCTTTGTGCAAATACTAATTAAGAATCATGGCTATTAACTATAGGGCCTTGCCAGAACTCCTGTTTGCTGCAGACAGGAATCTCAGTTTTAGACTTCTTCCTCTTAAGATTTGAAAATGGTCGAGGCTTCTCCAGCACACCTAATTTCTGGAAGGGCATGGCACTTCTGCTATTTGTGAGTCTAAAATTAGAAACAGTAGATTTCAGGGAGATATGTAAATTACTACTCCTGGGAGCTTTCCACCTTTTCAAATTACCTGAGTGTTCAAATACAGAATGAATAATCAACTTAGTTACAATTTTTGAAAATTTAAGTTGTGCTGTACATAAATAGTTGTGATAATTTTTAATTTTTTTTGCGCTTTTACCCCTAGAGGTTGTTAATTGTACTGTCAGATTTCAAAAATAAATAATCTTAGCAAAAACCAGTCATCTTTCTCCCTGAAATGAGTGCACTGCTGTCCTGCATTCTAATTCTAAAATGAATTTATTAAAAAGGGAAAAGAACACTGGGTAGACACATTTCATTAAATGTCCAATTCTATTCATAGCTGGAGCTGTAGTGGTTCTTCCCTGATCTTTTAATAAAGACACTGGTTTCCCAATAATTATAATTGCTTGTTAAACTAACCTGATAGTGCAGTGCTAGCCTATAAAGGGTTGTTTAAATTTGAGATTCAGGTAGCTCTTTCTAATTCCAGGCACCTATTTTGTTAAGGCTAATTGAATTATAGAGGTTATTCCACTGTCCTCTAAGAGGAAGAACTTATCAGTCATGCAAAATCTTGCAAAACAGTAATGCAGCAACATCTGTAGTTGAACTGCCATTTTAGTAATTTGCAACAAATGTCTTTAAGAACTGAAATCATGTGGAGAACAGAAAACCCTTAAAAATATAAGTGTTAGAATTGGTGTAGAATATTCTCTATTATCTCTGTGCAAGCTTTTCAGACTATTCTGCTATATAGTCATTCATTGTATTTCCTAAATGTTTTTTGTACTCCTTCTCCCCATTAATTTCAAAACAGTTCAACAAATTCAATTTTCCAATCACTTTGGCTGACCTGAATCTGTATCATTCAGTAAATCACCATTTTCTTAAAGAACTTCTCCAACCCAGAATTCAAGATGAAGCACTGACTCTCCTGTTTAGGCTGACTGAAGACCTATAGCCATACTTGTACTGAAATATAGTTAAAAGTAAATTCAAAATTGACTTGTTCAAAAAAACACAGACTGCACTGAGTCAAATGAAGGGTAAACTTTTCAGCAGCTCAAAGTTATTTATCTGGAAGGCCTTACTTTTTTGTTTGAGCACTTCCCATACCTGAAAAATAAGGGAAAACAGGAGTTTGTTCAGAAGGTGGTGTTGCTGCAGGCAATGGTGAAATGAGCATCCTGTTTGAGGGAGGATGTGGTTTGCAGGTGTCAAAGAGGAGCTGGAGATCTGCCAGTGTGAGTACCAGCATGGCATTCAAGTCAACTCCATCAACCTCCCAGCCAATTCAAAGTAACACCTGCTGCATGCTAATAAACATCATATGGCTTTTCAGTCTGTGGTGGGAAGGGCCAAACCTGCAATTTTTAAAACTGGATTTTTATTTTTTCTTTGTATTGAGATGATTTAATTAACAGAATTCCATGTAAAGGCACAGCATGGACAAGAGAAAAGAATTTCAGAATTCCAGCAGTGTCAGAAGTTAAAGTTTGGGTTGGATGGAGGTGAAGTGGCTCATCAACTTTTGTCAAGAGGGGATTCAGGATAATGGAAATGTCAGCAGAGGGCCCTGGAATGTTTAGATGCATCTTCTGCCATGTCTTCTGACAGCTGGCAATAGAGTAACAGGGAAATGCAGGAAAAGGTTAAAATAGCTTGTCAGTAAGATGCTGTCTGTAAGACAGTGTCTTGGTTTGTGCTGTTTCTTATCATTTCTTATTTCAATGCACAGCAGCCAGCAGATTACATAAAATTCCTAAAATAAGATTTAATATTATGTGATTTTAGTGTGCTGTTATATCTGTCAGCTTCACTTGGTGATGTCAATAGAGGAGACATAGAAGGAGATCTATGTCTAGAGAGGTTTGATTGTGTTTGCAGTGAGTCTTTTCTCTTTTTGGATTTTAATTGTCTGATTACAATGTGTTGTCTAGTATAAATATTAACTAGGTACTTGGAAAGGTTTAAGTATTTGCCAGGAGTGTTATCATTGAGGTCTAGTGTCACAAATGAGTGGTTTAGGTTGCTAAAAGCATCATCATCAAAGCTATTAGCAAAAGCGGGTTTGAAAGAAATTTGTGGGAATATAACATAATGAAGTTTGACAGCACAGTTCACTCTATTACTGCATGGATGAAGCATGCAAAGGAAATTCAGATTAGAATGTGTTTAGAATGATTTACAGGGACAGGGAGCACAACAGGGTAAGGATGCAGAGGAGTAGGGACGCAAAGGTTGAGGATGCAATCAGGTGAGGGAGACCCTCACACTGGGCTATTAGGTTCAGAATAGTCCCCCTTGCTTTCCATGCTCCTGATGGAGCCTAAGCTAGGCTGAGCCCAAACTTAGCCTCCAACTTGGTCAACAGTTTACATCAAAAGCATTTCCCAGCCCTTAATCAATGGCTGACCCAACAGGGTTTGCTGCAAGCACAGCAGTAGCTCTAGATCTGAGATGGCAATGTTCCCACCCTGCTTGCTGTGGAGTATTTCAGTCAATTCACACCTGCACACACACCTACACAGGGTGTGTATGGGCACATGCAGAGAGGTACCTGCTGAAATTCCCCTGACATTCAGTGGAACACTTGGGATGCCTTTGCCTGTCTCAGCAGACAAGGGGTGAGCCTCCACCGTGGGGTCACAGCTCAGGCCCTTGGGCAGATTTCAGGGTGGCTCTCGCGCATTGCAAAGGTGACAGCTGAGCTGTCCCACTTGGGGACGGGCTGCCACAGCCCCCTGTGACCCCAGGGAGCCCCCAGGGCCTCACTCAGCACCACTGCAGCATGATTGGAATTAGTCACCAGTCAATGTCCAGCCTGGCTGTAACCTAATACAGTAATTACTGGAATTTTTCAAAAGCCCAGCAACAATAGTATTTCTCTCCTTGGGCTATGATTCAGGCAAGTAATGTTCCATCCCAGGGATGACTGCTTATCTCTTGTCCCTTTCCTTGGTTAGGCTCCTGCTGCAGCCACTGTTCCTGATGAGCTCCAGGAGTTTAACTGCCAAGGACAAGGCCTAAGGAGGATTCCTGAGATCATAGAGCAGCCTGAGGGAGGAGGATGGGGGGAATGCACCACCACACCCTGTTAGACTAGAGAAGGCACAAAACCAGTATTCAAGATGTAATCACAAGTCTCCTTTACAAATCTCTTTAATTAGATATTTTCTAGCTTTCATAGCTGCAATGTATAATCCAGGTGTAGCAGGCAATGTACAGGAAATTAAAGTAGAATCTTATTGTTGGAAGGAATATGGCAATGTAGATTGCAAATGGGAGATACAAAAAGCAAGGGAATGATAGTAGGAACATATCAGTCCTTTTGCAGGACATCATCTGATAGCTATTAATCTGAGAAGGAAGCCCTGGTCTGGATTCTTAGGCAGACTTAATTGAATTGTCTAGACTGGGGTGAAGAGAAGGGATTTATACCAACTGAGATCTTGCCCCACAGGTTGGAAAACACAGATTCAATTTTATAATATGTCAGAAAGCCTTAATATTTTTTTCCCTCAAAGAATATTCTACTGGCTGGATCTGCAGAAAATTAAGCTTGTCCAAGGTTGTCAGCAGCTTGTTAAAAATGTGAAGAGCTTACAGTGACTGTACCTTTAGAGGTACACATTTAAGATGCAGTGTGACTATCTAGCACCTAGCCATGGTAGCTGTAGAAATATATTTTTGTAGAAAATTTTAGCAAAATTCAAGCAACAGAAGCATCTTTGCTTTAGTAACGTGGGGGGAATATGAATCTTCCAGATCAGAAACCAAAACTCATACAGCACAGGAAGAGCACTCAAAATTCAGGCAAGCAGGCTATGACAGGGGAATAGAAACCACAGGGTGATGTGATGACAAAGCTCAGGACACAGCCAGGTCATGGTTGCAGCAGTCCAGACTTAAATGACTTAAATATCTTTGGGCAAGATGTTCAGAAATTACCCATTATATATAATTGAATAAAACCTTTTTTTTTTCCCCAACTAATAGCAATTCTACACAGCTCTCTAGGCCTTTCTCTTCAGGAATTATCCTGGAGCAAGGAGACCATACAGAAGATGAAGCTTTATACTGGCCAACTTGGGAAGGGTTTAGTATTAAATTCTTACAAGCCTTATTTTCCATAGAACCTCCTAATGGCAGTAAAAGGAGAGCAGCTGCAGCAGAATTGAACTGTTCCAGAACACATGCCTTATGTTTTTCTAGTAACTTTAATACACTGAGGCATGTCAGTCCAGGTAGAAAGCTCTGCTTTCTGAAATAAGCCTATTTAGGTCAATGTGTCAAAGAAATTAAATTATTTTCAGTTGCATTTATTTATGTTGAAAACCTGTTACATATGAAAAAAAAATTCAATTGTTGAAATTGAGGTGTGTGTTTATTTGAATGTGAGGTCCTATTGCAATGGATTTTTTTTTTACTTATTCAAAAATCAAAAATACGAATGCTGAAAACTATGTTAATTCTGTTTTTTGGCTGAGGACAAACACAGCTGTGTGGAAATTTAGTGTGGTGATTCCCATAGAGCACAACAATATTCTTAATTTTCTTCTAAAACTACAAATCTGCCATTGCCTGGAAAAAAATCTTAGTAATTTCACTTGTATAGTGAGTGATATATTTTTGAAGAAACAGCACTATTGAATTTTGAGCTTCAGTAGCCTTTCATTTCCCATCTGTAATTTCCCATTAAGATAGGATTTTGTACCAATGTATTTCTGTAGAACATGACAACAGTTCCTTTTACAGGCACTTATTTTTGTAGTATTTTTAATGTGAAGATCAAAGTGATTAATGGATTCCATTTCACTGTAGAAGTACTAAGAGAATACTTCCTTCGATGACTTCTGTAATCAGGTTTAATTAAAATAGTTTTTTACACTTCAGAAAATGAGATTCAGATATTTATTTGAATGTAACTATAGTCATTTAATTAAATCATTAGCAATCACAGAGATGACATTATTAGTTCAAGCTCACTTAGGGTGTATTTTTGCTTGAGGCAAAGCCATGGGCTGAAATCAAGACAGGCAAGTGGGTTTTTTTCCATTTCATTAACATAAAACCTTGTGAATGTAGGGTATTATTATTGTAGTCTGAGTTAGAGCAAGCTCTATCAAATGTCACCAAGACTGGAATCCAATGTGCTGGGCCTTAGAGCTTCCTGAAAGAGAGCTCCAGACAGGCACAGCTTGTAGTTAAGTGGACAATAGAAATGAAGTATATAAAGGAGAACAGGCAGCTCCCACTCCCAAACCTGGTCACAGCATAGCTTCAGATGATCAGGTATTATGCAGGAGCTGATGTGCCCTCCACCAATTCCACTGGAGTTGGGAACCCTCTCTCTTAATTGCAAATCAACAGTTTTACAGCCATTCATTGTTCCTCTGCTTGTATTTTGTTAAACTCCAAGATTTGGCATTATTACTAATGTGAAAAACTTGAGAGTGAGCATCTATTAGTATAAAATTGTTGCTTTGTCATCTTCTCTTCATTCTGTGTCCTTATGCCACTGAAATACCCACTGGGTTCTTCTGGTATTTCCCTTGGTTTTGGTGCAACGACACAAAAAAACCTGGGGATGAATTGAATGCAAATGTTACTTCTAATGAGGAGTGGAAACCTTATTTCCATTAAATGAGGATAAGAGAAAAGAAGATGATCTTTTAGTGAAAGACACTCTAGAGAGACAAAATTGTCTCCAGTAGGGCTTTTCAGGACTATTGTACAGAGACTGATGCCTCTCAGTGTCTCAGTTCAGAGCCCCAGCCCCAACCAAGGCCACGTGCTCCTGCTGGGCAGTCAAAATCTACTAAACAAATGGTTATTAGGGTATAGAAGAGCTCCTAGAGGAGATGCAATTTTTGTATTGCAACAGTCCAGTCCTAATTAGTGCTACAAAATGTGCTGTCTTTGAGGTGGGCAAGCAGACAAAGACATCTGAGAGACAGGGATGGGAGCCAGAAGCCAAATTGCAAAGTATTAGTGGGCTAGTGTGGGAATTATACTAAGAGGGTTTTCCTGAAAGCTGTAAAGACCCACAGGGAGAAGTGGGATGCTTCACTGTGGAGGTCTTGGACATGAGTGTAATATACTGACAGTTTCAGTTCTCTCATTTGCAATTTATGAATAGATGAAAAGAGCAACTAAAAACAAAATAAAAGTGCAATTGCCTTTTTCAGTCTTCATTAGCATTCTTTTCTTGAACAGATGGGCCCTCACTAGATATTCTTATGTTAAGTTTTGTTCTGTTCTGGGCAATATAATGTTATTTGAATTATTTAATAAACTTAAATTTATAAGAGACAGTATCTGAATTGTCATGAACAAAAGGCTTAGAGCTGGGAGAAAAACATCTTCTTCCTGTCAGCTTAAAAATCACCTGAAATTTATGTTGTTTCTGAAATCAAGGACAACTCTAGAAAAATCTTCACTGTGGTTTACAAACCACAAATGTCTTGAGATCATCCCCCCTATTTCTTTATCACTCTAAAATTCAGGTCATGTTTTCAAGGTGGTTGCTGAGATTTACAGACATGTCTGCAAACTCTACACCATATTCACTGTCTTCAGGTGCATTACTGCTGCTTTTTATATTTAACTCCTTGATTGATTTGTAAGAAGGAAGAAAACTCAAGGATGGAGATAAACCAGTAGTAAATTTAAACTCCCTTTTTCCATCTTGTTTTCTTTCATTTGGTCTGATTGTAGCAATTCACATTTATATAACATGATGAATATTTATTTTTTCATATCAGGTCAAACTTTTAAATAAGTAGTTAGAGATGTGAAAATTTTTGGGAAATCTAACCTACATTTTTGTAAGTATTTTCTTTAAGAAAAGAAAATGGGAATGCTAAGACATAAGCCTCAATGTTTCATTCTGGAACTGACAAAAGATTTGATTTTAATATTTGAGATGTCATTTAAATGTGTGATTTAAGTAATATCAGTAGGTAAATGAGGCTCTACATTTATAAGTAAAACATCTAATTTTGAGTTAAATTAACTATTTTAACTTCCTTTTATTGGACTCCAAAATAATGTTGACATCTAAAATGTTTAACATTGAATCAAATTTCTTTCAGAGGTTTTTTTCTTTCAGCTGTCAAGGCAAAAGATCATTTTCTCTCAGAAAGCAGGGAGATGTAATAACCATAGACTTCCTTCTGTTGGCAAGGCAGGATGAGAAATCAAAAATGTGCCAGTACCTGGGTAAGAAGCTAAGTGTGATTGAAAGGCTTCAGCATCTTCTTTTGCTTTGTTTTGCTTAAAGGCATTTGTGATTTATTTCAGTGTTCCAGAGTCCAAACACTGTAATGTAACATTTAAATCACTGTTCTACTTCTCTTCAAGCTTGATTTGAAATATGTATTTGTAGGGAGGCCTTAGGCTTGGCAAGAGGAAAACAACAGGGAATCCAAGGTGTCCCTTGGCCATCCAAGGGCTGGGTCTTTGGGATCTCTGAACTCCCTGGTTCCTGAGGGAGAACACCTCACTGAGGGAGCTCAGTGTGCAGTGATTTGGATTACACTGATCCTGCCTGGGACAGAGAAGGGATTTGGTGCCAGACAAAGGAGCATCTGTTGATCTTTTTGAACCTGGAGAGAGCCTGCTGCAATAAGTTCTAGTCCAGTGTCCTGTAAGTGCACACAAAGCTGCACATACATGGCAGGAGTGGAGCTTAACTCACTGCCAATGTTTTTCATTTTTCTCTACACACAAAGCAATTCACAGGAAGCAGGCAAAGGGAAGAGAGCCCTTGGTTTGGCTCAGCAAACTTGAGCTGCAGCTGCAGAAACTTGTCCCATGTGTAAGGCAAAGCTCTTCTGTGTCTCAGGCTGTACCTTACCAGCTCTGAAAGCAGCTACAGAGATATTGCTGTGCTCTGCAGAGCACTTGGCACATTCCAACAGTGGCCATCCTAAGGCAGGTATTGCTCTGGAGCACACTTCCAGAGCAAAATGAACTACAAATGATTCTGGGAGCTAAGAGTGAAATGTGGTTCACTGCTTTTCACTCCCTTCTTCCTACCTGGTATTTTAATGCCAATTATCTGGCTTATGTTTCTGGAACCCCCCTTCTGACCTACACTGTTGTGAATCTGACTCTCTTCTTCCCTCTTCTGCCTGCCAACATGCAGGATCTCCTCTGGAGGTGCTGTCCCATGTCTCTGAGAGGTCTGTGGCCAGCACAGGCCCCCAGACAAAGCTGTCTTCCATGTATTTATGAACATCAATCAATGCAAGTCTCCCAAGGATCTGTGTAGGTACTGAGGAGCCTTTGAGGAATTACCATCGCCTCTGCTGGCCACAAAATTGTTCTCAGTATGATGTTGTGGGAGGGCAGTTTTAATTCTGGATGAAAGGTCTTTTCTGCTGGAAATCTGGTATTGGCTGCCAATAAATCAGACAGAAATCAGGAATTCCCAGACTGTTTCTGCCATGTTACAAATCTGGCCTTTTCAGCTGTCTTCTTGGCATTCTTCCTTACCATAAAAAGTGTGTGAACATCTTGTCATACTCACTATACCAGGACTTTGAGACCCATACTGGAATATTCATGAAGGGAAGCAATTTAATTTGAAAATATGCAAAATCTTGAACAAAGCATTTATTTTTGAAAGAGATGGAATAAAGTTTTTTTGTCTCTTACAGTAATTTTAAAAATATTTTTATTTTTTGCCCTTTGTAATTAAAGGGAGTGGGTTTTTTTAGCTCTACATTGTATTCAAATTATCCTGTGAGTTGGGGACAATTTTATTCTTAGTTTGAAATGTTGTGTATGGAGCATTCACAATGAAATCACGTTAACAACTTAGCTATATATATAAAATACAAGAGAAGCTAGCTGATCCTTCTTTGTCTACCTTAGGTCCAAAAAAATAATGCAGATACTGCTATGGTAACCAGAACTGAGTATTGTACCAAGACTAAATTTATACTGCTTCTCTAGTTTCTTTACCTTGATTGTGGCTATTGAGTTTCAAGAATGTAAATCTTTCAGATGAGAACCTCAAAGCCAAGCTAACACTTTGATTTAAAAAAAAAAATTAAATACTATAAAAATTTTTCATGGAAGTGAAACTGACTCCTTTAACATGTTCTTTTGAAATGAAGTTTTCTGCCTTGGTTTTCCTGCTCACAACTCTCTCCTTCTTTGTAGTCCTCTTTGGCTCAGTGAATATTTAATTATCTACCCCAAATGAAACAGTTCCAGCAGGAGAGAGGCCGGCTCTATAAAGTCTACTGTTAATATTATAGCTTCCTTTTACAAAAAATACAATGAACTTAAAATTCTGGTAACCAGATGTGCTTTACCATGACTCACAAAGGTCTGATATTTCCCCCTCAAATGTATTTTCTGTCTCTGCATGCTTTCACCACTATAAACCTTCCTCAGAGGAGAGTAGTTTTTGCCCTGTTCCTGTATGGAAATGAACCATTTAATCTGACCTTGAACTTAATTGTGTTCTGCTGCCAAGTGCTGCACCATGGACACAAGAGCCTCTATATGCTAAGGGAAACTGTGTGAATTCACAGTCAGCACACTGACACAAATAGAAAGGGATATGGACCTTCCTTTCCTATGTTCCTCCCCACTAGGACATTATTTCAAGGTGAAAATTCTAGGTTTGGAGAGCTTGTATTTTCCAGGGGAAAAATGTTCAATCAGAACAGAAACAGAAATGACACTTAGTTCTCGTAGCAGTTAGCACAGAAGGCCTAATGAAAGTGTTTTCTGGGTTTAAAAGAGAGTGGTTAGAGATTTCCCTCAAGATATGTTTACTTGCTAGGTTACTCCTGTGGGTGGAAACTTTTCCTTACTGGTGCTTTCCAGGCAACCACTATTCTAAAGCTCTTTGGACAAGAGCATATACCTTTTTCTGTAGAAGCTAATGAAGCTTCCAGAGAAGTATGTTATTTTGGAGGGATTTTATATTCTCTACTCTGGATGTCCAGGCTCTTTTCCAGCTCTTGTTATGCACAATTGAAATAACTCCAAGTGGAGGACAGTAATACATCTCCTACTGTCTAAATGTAGCTGCCTTATTTAAAGGGTTTGTTCCTCATGTTCCCCATGTTGCCTCAGTATTTAATAAGCACAGAGTGTCCCCTGGCCAGTGTTGTCCTCTGCCAAATCCATAACTAGAAAACAGAAGGTATTAACTTCAGATTCTCCACTTCCTTACACGAGGATCCAGTTCAGCAACTGAGGTTGGTCTGTGCAAATATGCTGCAGTTATGGGCCTCCTGTTGCTCCACAGAACTGCCCCATTCAGTCCCAGAACATGCAGGAGGGGAGTGCACCAGCCCCCTGACCATTTTGGTGGCCCTCCATAGAGTTTGCTTCATCTCATCAGTGTCTTCAGTTTGCTGTGCTGGCACCCCAAACAGGCAGCCAGCTGCAGGTACCAAGTGCAGCTCACTGTGCTGTGTGCCCTCTGTGCTGCAGCACAAATGTGCATTAATATTTTCATTTGGGCATTGGCAGCTGAGGCCTGGATCTGGCAGCTGCTCCCTGGGGTGATGGGAAGAAGAGCAGCCACCAGCTCTACCTTCACTCCATTGTTGTGCTCTGGTCCCAGGCTCTGTCAGGAGAAGACAATACTGGCAGTAGACTGCCATAATTCATCTGCTCCTTAGAGGAACTTGAATCTTTCTGTACTTGCCCTGCTTTCAGACAAGTGTCAGTGCTGTAACACTGCTGTGTAAACTCTTGAATGACACAATGTAGGCACACAGTTTGTGGTGATTGGGATGGGGCTCTGGGATCCTCATCCCCATGGGCACAGCTGTGAGCAGCAGGTGAGCAGCACTGACAGCAACGAGCCAGGGAGTGCCCAGGGGCACTGAGCAACACCAAAGGGAACAGAGGGTGCAATGAATGGACAGGAGGGGGTAAAAGGCTGGGTAAAGAACAAGAAGGGCAGAGGCTTGCAGCCTTCTGAAGTGATGTTACTCTGTGTGGGCAGACACCTGAAGCCTTCTGATGAGCTGTGGTCTTACTCTGTATGGGCAAATGCTTAAAGCTTTCTGAAACTGTGTGGTGTTACTCTGTATTGTGGCAACTGTGCTGTGAGAACACAGTACATGGCTTCTCTGGACACCATTGGTTCATTAGGACAGGGAATGCACCAAGGTGTCTATAAATGATGTTAGCCAGTGTCCATACAGAAGCATGAGTCGCTAAGTCTTAAATATTTCCCCTGCAACTGGAATGACTGGCTACTGGCTTCATTGGTAGCACAACAGCACAGAAACGGTGTGTTTAGTGTAGTTTATGAGGCAGACAAAGAAGAAATTGTGGAAAGGAAGATGTTATCAGTACCAGCATGGTTATGTGATGTTTATTTTTTCAGGTAGCCTGCTGATTAGCAAAAAATAGAAAGAGAAGTTTTATTACCTGAAATTTCTTTGGATGGAGAAGCATCCTTTGACCAGTTGCACAGGGCCATTTCTGGCAATGGCATTGTTTACAGTTTGCAAGAAATCTCTGTTACTCATTGAAGTGTGATATTTGGAAAGGGAGTAACTCGATACCTTTAGAGAAAGGGTAACATTCTCTGAGTATTCCTGTTGTGGAATACAAATGAAGGTTTACAGCTGGTCATTCAGTAAAGCTTATTAGAGTGAGCTTCATTAGCTCTTTTGTATGATTTTGCTGAAGGCTAAGCAGCATTCTTCGTGTCTTTGTTACTTTTTGCGCATGCTTGTACGTATGCTAAATATAGGAACCCAGAGTGGTGGAACTGGTTACAGAAGACACAGCTGTGGAGTTATTATTTACAATCAAATTAGAGAAAAAGAACAATTGAAGGGAACAGAGACCCCACTAATAACTGCTGGGAGCCTTGATTGAAGTACTTTTTTTCTAATAGCCAAATGTATCATCAAGAGACAAACAATTCTGTATGGTGGTTTTATTATTGCAGTACTAGACAGTGTTGTTTTTACTTTGCCAAAATTTACTTTTTGTACAACTACTCTATCATATTAATCTGTTGCTTTGATTTTTCCTATTTCCAGTCTTTCTCCCATAAATTGCTGGGTTTCACTGTAGTGTTCTATGGAGAAAAACATCTAATGGCAGCACTTCCCTTCCTGAATCCAAACAGAACTGCAGAGCTGGTACCACAGAAATGAAACTTCCCTTTCCCAAATCAGTGATGTCAATCCATCATGTCACTGGCAGGTGCTGAGGCTCCAAGACTAACACTGGCATCCTTAAAGAACACAAGTTCTGGCTGTATGGTAATTTAAAGCCCACCTTATTAAGGTTCAAGTCTGTTCAGCAAAATATCTCCAACATATCTCCCAAGACATCGCTGTGTTGGCTTCAGTCACATTTTGTGACAGAGGGGTCCTGTGGTGCTCCTGCCCTTTGAACACCCTCGTCCCAGGCTGTACTTAACACTCTGCTGCAACCTACTGATGCTCCGAGGAACTACAGATTGGGCAATCCCTCCTCACCCCACCCAAGCAGAAGGTTTTAAATAATTTAAACAGTCCATTTTCAGCACTCGTGGCATCATTGTTTGGAGGGGAATGCTCTTCTATTTTGGCGTTTCTATATTGGAAAGTTTCCTGAAATGCAAACTTAAAATGAGTTGCTGGTTCTGGAAATGGCTGTCAAGTTTGATGAGCACAGCAGGATGAACAGATTGTAGAGTCACTAACATGAGGAATTGTTTCCTTCTCACTGCTATATTCTTTCTAGAACTTCAGTAATTTGTCTGAATTTATGCAGAACGATTAATGAAGTCAGCTTTGATAACAGTTTGTAAGCACTTGCTGTGCAGGAGCAACTTGCTCTATTAAGCTACTGAGAATGACAATATGTATAGAAAGTAGCAGAGTTTTTCTCTTTTCTTGATTTGAGTGCCTCAAATCAAAGTGCTGGGATTTTTCTTGTTCTAGCATGACAATTACTATGTGCCCTTATTAGTTTTTTGTCTTCATAAACTGTGCAGAGATAATCTGGAATTCTCCAAGGCACCTAGTAGCTGTTAAATCTTGTTAATTTTAGTAGAAAGGGGGAGCCCAGCATTGAGCTGGCATGAGAGACAAGATCATCTTTCCTCTGGTTGTACAGCTGAAGTGTTGGTTGCTTAAGTATATGCTGGTGTTAGGATAAGACTAACAAGCCTGATTTCTGACCAAGATCTACCACAGATATCTCTACAAAGATGATAGATGGGTGAGGAAATCTCCAAATTCTACTTTCAAATTATACTATCTGATAGGTGGTGATGGGAGGTAGAGTTTATGATTCTAAGAAAAATGAGTAGAAAGAAGGATGACTAAATAAGTGGAAAAGGTAACTATGGACACCACAGTAGCTGTAATTTATGGTGTGCTTTGGAATGACCAGAGAAGCAGTGCCCCGTGTCTTTCTTTGCAAGCTGTCAAAGAACATGGCTCACAGTCTCCCAGAAGCTGTCCTAGTGTACTTCTTTAAGATTTTAAGCATTTAAAACAGTTCCCAAATTACACACTATAAAAATTATTTCAGAGCGTGTCATGCTTTCTATTCCAGTGTACTTGAAGAGGAGCTGAGGGAAAAAAGACTTGCATAAAAAAACCTGGAAAGAAAAGTGTTGCTCTCATGTTCTGATTTCACTTGCCAACTGAGCCAGCTTCAGGTTCAAGCCCCAGACCTCAAGAGGGAGCTCATAAGTACTCTACTGGCTTACTTTGTCCTTCACATTTGAACTAAAAATATTTCTCACTTTAGAGCCACACGTCTCTAATCTTAATTGTAGTTCTTTTCCCCATGTCTAATTTTCACATGTTAAATCCACCACAGTGCTATTGACTAATGCCTGCCATTGTGTGAAGAGCTTTGGAATAGCAGAGCCTGGTCTGGAGCTGATTTATGTTCCTACACAGAATAAGTCAGAGAATGAGAACGTATTTCTGTACTTCTTAGACATAAGACAAGAAACAAGGGAGAAGCATTTAGAGGTTTAGTCTGTAAGGACAGTTCAGCAGACAGAGGACATGGGCACTCCTTTGCAGTGATCCTTACCTGCTCTACCTACTCTATCCTTACCTCTGTCTCTTCTGTCAGAGATGAGGGTGCCAGCATTTCATACAGTCCCAGCTCACCAGCTCAAGAGCTAGTGCTGGCACCCTGTGATTTCCCAGTCCCCTGGCATGGCCCAGCCTTGCTGCCAGCCCAGCAGTGACTTCCCAGGGAGAGCCTGATGTGACAGATTTGCTGTGATGGGTGTTTGGCTCAGCCCACACACTGACTCCTCTAAAGTTACATCACACAACCTTATTCTATTTCTGAAGACTGCCTTCAAGGAGCCAAAGGCAGCAGCCTGTAGCTGTCTGAGGGGTTGTGTTAAGAAGCCTGTCTGGCATTGTGTGAAGTGTGGAAAGCAGGTAAATTGTACAGACATGGAGGAAGTGGTTCAAGGACCATGGGCTCCAAGGGGGGAGCCCATGTAACAAGAGCTGCAGAATTGCTGAGGGTCTGAAAGGCAGCCAAGGGGTGGCAGGACATGCTTGAATTGTCCTGTTCTTCCCTCATTATTTCCATGCCCTGCCACCTGCTGCTGTCTGAGCCTGAGCTGTTCTCTGCTGGTTTTGGTCCCACTAACCAAACAGAGCAATTAATTTATTTCCCTATTTGGACCTCCTATTTGTCTATTCTGCACAGAGTGGTCTGGGGGATCAAAAGTTCCTGAAGGAAAACAATGTGGGAGCAGAAGTTCATTAGGCTGTGAATGGCTTGGGTAAGGACATCTAGGAGAGAGTTATGAAATACTGTATTAGCTCTGGGGAGTGGGAACCTCTCCATGATATTCTCTAAAGGAAAGATGATGCTTTAATTTAACACTGGTAGAAGAAGATGGATTATCTGAATACTTGGAGGAAATTGTGTGAGGAGATGAGTTAAGAGCTATTAATCAACAAGGACTGCTAAGTTGAAACAAATGCAATCCAATATACTTCAGACTGTCCTGGGCACCAGAACACTTACACAGATTGGGATCACAAGAAAATAATTTATGCTGGGGAAGTTTCAACCCAGGAGGAAATTATAAGCATATGTTTTGGGGCAGCTGTAACCTAGAGCATTGTGGAATATGATTCTTAGTAATTAATATTGCAAAAGCAAGGACCCTAGCATGTGAAGTGCTACCTATAGTATATTAGCAAATTACTCTTAGTAATAGGAGTACTCCTAGATAACAGAGGAGTTCCAGCCTTATGCTGGCAAATTAGTTATTGGATCAGAGAGAGTGTCCTGCTGATTAGACAAAGTGGCTGAATAGAAATAGAATAGACAATGCATTATATAGATGGAAAATACATTAGAAGAATGTTAAACATATGGAAAGCATTTAAGACTCTGAAGGGGGAAAATGGCTGGATCAAATCTGAAGTAAGAAATGTGCTCTGTGAAACACAGGGGTTTTGAAGCTAAAGAAAAACATTAAAGATTGTGGTTTATGCTTTTGTTCTTCCTTTCTTCACTTCCTTATAAAATGCCTGCTCTTATGGGAACCTACAGGTCCCAGCCAGGCACAGAGCAGTGCCAGCCCACAGTTGCAGTGTCTCTCCCTTCCCATTTCTGAAGCAGCAGGACTTCTCTTTCCCTCCCTGTGCCACCCTGCCCCCAGCTCCACTTTCCCAGTCAGTGTGAATTGCATGTTTTGCTAGCACAGTTATACAGTACTTTGACTTCTACTTGAGCTGAGAGAGGGGTAGAATTTGAGTTTGGAAGTAAGCAGAACTTTAAGTCTGATAGAAAAGAATGCCTACAAATGGTTCATGTGAGGCAAAATGTCCTCAAAATGCAGACCTTCTGGGTAGACTGATGGTAATGGCTTACACCTCCATGAAGAACATGCAGAAAATCTGGCACAGAAGGTCATGCAGGCATTTTTCTAGGCCATGACTCTAGATGGGTGTTCTAATGTTTGCCTTTCTGAAAAGCAGTTGTGATACTGCAGACCATTATTTCTTTCCTATCTTGTCTCTTGAAAACAGCAGGTCAAGTAGTTTAAAATCTGTGTGTTTGGGGGCTGCTCTGAGCTGCTGGGCTTTCCTGGAGTCTCCTAACCATCAAGCAAAGTTGTGATCCTACAAACCCCACAAAACTGCTGCCACAGCACCTGAGCAACACAGTTTGGTAATGAGTCTGGTAATAAATTGCTCAGAGCATATGGAGTGCATAGGAGGAGGCTCAGTTGTAGCTGCTTCTTTCAATACACATTTCTTAAGCAGAAGGTGTTCAGGAATTCATCACTCTTGTCCTCTTTAAACCCTTTTGGTATTTTGAATTGGGAGAAGGTAATTTTTTATATCCATAGGATGGGCAACAAGTTTAAATATGATAATAAAAAATAAGAGGGTTAAATATAGACTAAATGTAAGTCAGTTGTAATTGTAAGCAAGCAAAGACTGGGAGGAAGTTGGCTACTGTACTAATATCTGGTATTTCATATAAAACTGGACATGTCACAGTCTGACATGTGAAGATGATATCAGCAGGACTAATTTACCCAATGATATGCTGAGTGGAATGAGAAATAAAGAATTGCAGAACGTTCCAAATTCTAACCAGTCTGACTTTTTCCTTCTAATAGATTTTAAACAGAAGAGTTGTAAAATTTTAAATGTATGATACTTCTATTTGAAAAGCTTTCACTGGGAAAAGCTCTTAAACTTTTATGCATTTATATACCCAACTTATTTTATTTCTGTACTACTTTAATCTCCAATGCTCTTGTTGCCTGCAGGACAGCCTTGAGTGTTGCTGTCCTATATACACACAAAGACAATGTGTGTGGGAGGGGGTTATATTTTTACACTGACTTAAAATCCCTGATCTCCAGGAGTCACGTACAGGAATAGCTAAATCACTGGAACATTCTAGATAATTGTTTCAGAGCAGAGATAAAAAATGTCACTGATGGACTATGGGATTTAATACCACTCAAAGTTGAAATACTTGACTGCTACTTCATTAAAAATTCAAAATGTGGAAGACTTTGACTCTGCTAGTCTCCTCCTTCTATCTGAACTTGTACCAATGTCCCAAGTCATCACATTCTGGCTTCTTGAAAATCCCCACCAGCGTCTCTCTTTAGTAAGTATTAAGTACCAGGCACAAAAGTAATGCTTAGCCCCTTTTAGGATTCAGTCTGCATCTTTCTGTCCTACTCATCTTGAGGGCACAGGCTGATATATTCCAGGTCTGCCTGGCAGATTGGGGCAGGGCTCTTGTGGAGAACTTCCCACAGCAGTGAAAAGAAATAGCATGCATGCCTTATCCAGCAGCTCCATGGCTAGGGCACGCATCTGAAATGCTGGAAATCCCAGATCAGCTTTCTATTTAGGTGAGTTAATCTGAATCCCTCTCTCCCAGGATAAAGCCCTAATAAACGTCTGTAGGGTTGAGGTACTCAGCCTTCAGCCCAGAGTGTCTGCAGTGCAGAAGGGCATCACAGACACTCTACAGCACCTTTCCAGTTTTCCTGTGGATTTCTCAGTCCCTTATTACCGTGTGACTGTGTGTCTGTCTCTTAAAAGCAGCAGGGTGCCAGAGTTACACTTGGACGTGGCCACAGGCTGGTCAGAGCGCATGGGAAAGCTGGAAGTGAATGGCCTCGCATGTCTCCATTTCTCTGCTGCAACAAAAAGCAGCAGGTAGGTGCAGGCAGAAATCAAATAAGGATTGAGACAGGGAGGGCATGAGAAACTAGAGGTACTGGCAATTGCCCAGAAGAGGATAGGCATATATATTTGTGGGGGTATTTGCATGTTGTTTATTCTCTGTAGCCCAGATTGCCTTAGCAATAGATATGTCAAAGCATTTGCATTCAGGCAGTAAAATTTTCTTCTTTGACAGACCAGCTGACCTTCCAGAGCAGGGTCGTGCTCTATCAGATACGTGGCACACTGAGAACACATTCTCACATGACATTCTCATAGACAGACTAAGGCAGCAGAATCTAGATGACATCATCATTAGCTGAGTACAGGACCAGCTGAAAACTGTCCAAAGGTCAGGTGTCAATTGGTTTGCTAAAACAGAAGGAAATTTCAAGAGAAAGCTGTCCTCAGCTTAACTGCAATATGTCTCTTGGCTACTGACATAAGAGTAGAACAAAGATGGTCTATTAACATTTGTAGATGAAGCTGTGCAGGAAAGGCTTGCAGTCCTTTGATGTAGATAACCAGAATATTCAGACATTTAATAAACGGTCTGAAATTCACCACTTGACATCCATTCCAGGTCCAAAACATTGCATTTCAGAGAAATTGGGTACTCAAATATGAGAGTAACCAGCCAAGCAGCAGAAAGATGCAGGGATGTCTGACACCTCAAGGGGAGTATCAAGATGGTGATGTTACTGTGAGGACTGATCTCTCAGTGAGAGAAAAATGAGAAAGTTTAGTCCAGGAAGAAATGGAGGCAAAGGGTGGAGGAAAGAGACATAATACCAAGCCTTGAGGATATTCTTGGTCCTGCCTCCAAAAAAGGATGTAAACTCTTATGACCCCTATGCCCTTACATGTCTTTTTAACATAAAGGCTTCCTTACCTAATCTGAGGTAAATTGAGGTAAAAAGAGAGAATGCAAAATGGAATAAATAATGACAAGTGAATTGGGCTTTTTAGGATTAATGGATTAATAATATTCTTGTTTAATCATCTAATTGTAACTTTCACTATAGGTGGGAAACCATTTACAGGGACAGAGCTTATCTCCCACCTGTGACTAATCAGCTGCCAGAAACTCAAGTATCACCCCCCAAGTGAAATCTGGGTAGGGATAGAGCTTTAAAGAGGAACTTTACACTGTGCAGCTATGGGGAGGGAATGACTGGAATATCTCCATTTTTGTTTATGGCGTATGTTATGTCTGATTTGCGTGCATCATTCCACTTCCGTGTAAATATAAGGTGGTGAGAAGGTGGACCCAGAAATTCTGAATTGTTGGGGTCCACGGGAAACAATATTTAAGGACAGAGTCAGGGACTCCCTGCATGTTAAACTGGGAATCCAGGGAACTATAATTATTAATGTGCCACAAGTCATAAATAAATATTAAATAGTTGTAAAAGCAATCCTGATGTTAGCCCCTGATGTTTTTGTTATTATCCCACAAAGGAGCTATTAAGTGTTACAGGTCTTCTGGCTGAGCAGGGAAGAAATGTCTTATTCTAATGTTGAAGAGATGGCTTTAAGGAAGACGAAGCAGCTCAGAAAGCAGAGCAGTGGTCCAATTGTGACGGACCCAGAGCTGCAGACAAAGTCACCTGGACAGTTTATCATGTAGGCAGATCATATAGAAAAAAGGAGGTGGCAGTTACTGTAAAAATCTTCCCTTACATGCAATATATGCATCTTTCCCCTCTGCCACATTAATTAATCTATGGAAGTTGAATGAGAATACGTGTGTATGCTTCAGGAGAGAGTTTTCCCCTCATGTTAATGATGTACTTCAGTAGTAAGTTAGTTGTGGGTCCCTCTTGCTTATGAAGGAGAGAATGTCAGAGTCCAGTAAAATTAGTGGATTCAGTCCCATGAACTTTAATGAGATTTGGTCAGCCTAATAACATGATGTATTGTTACTATCAAGTAAAAGCCAGAATCTGATAACAGCTTCAGAGTACAGTTGCAGGCCAGTTTTTAACACTCTTCTCTAGTTACATTAAGTATATAGAGTTACCCTAAGCAGAGACACTTATTATTCCATCTTGTTGAATGTGTTTATTTATGAGTATAGAAAGAGAGATGTCTTGGCACCTGTCATTGTTACAGACAGAGGGGAAGAATTATTTTGCATTGACTGATGCTGGCAGAAGTTCCTGTTCAGATTTTGAGTTGGTCTCCATGGGTAGCTCTCTCCATTGGATGTTATGTAGCTATGGTACCCATCTGCGCCCTCATTTAAAAACAAATCACTTTCTAATAATTTATTAGTACTTTTGTACTCTTGTCTGTATTAGAACTTCTATTTATAGATTTTGTGATATGCTCCAAAGATTCAAGAAGTCCATCAGAAAGAACTCATTTGATTCTCCAGTGTGGAGTATACTATAAAACCTGCTGCTTTCATTTACATCATATGAGTTGTAATCTGAGCTTGACCTCAAAATGGCCTTGTTGCTGGATAGGTGAAAAGGATTTTTGTTTAAATTCCATTATTTTTAATTTATTAAGTGTCTAAAATTAAGTTAAAAGTAGACCTATTGCCATTCTAGTATTGCTATTTGTAAATATCAAGTGATTGCTCAAGGGCATACAAACTTTATGTGGTGCAAGCAAACTGGACCCAGCGGCAGCTCTTACAGTAATAGAAACTAGGTTGAACTCTGGATTTTCACTCACATAAATTGGTTACAATCAGCTGCTAAGCAAAGAGTTTATACTTCAGGGATGACATTTTCCCCTCTTTCTCCTGCCAATGCATCTGTGTGAGCTGTTGAGGGTTTTTAGTATTTTACCTGTTATTCACTGAATGGGACAGAGGGAAGATAACTTGACTATCTTCTTTTTCTTATTCCACAAGTTCCCTTGTAAGTGAAGACAAAACCTGCAAATTTTAGCAAAACTAAACCTCTAGAGAGTAAATTTCAGAATGCCTGTTTACATTTCTTTTCTGACACATGTTTATGGTGTAGCACTTTGTTCAACCCTTCTGACTCAGAAGCGGGAGTGGGCCCAAGAGTCTTCTAACATGGAAAATTCAAATCTCTGGATGTTTTATAAAGAGCCAGATTACATCAATCTGAGTGTTTTCCACAACTAAATCAGCTCTGGCAATAGTGTTCTTGCAGTGTCCAGACAAGATTTCAGAGGGGTTGTGGGAGACATCTTAAATCTTTCTGCATTCTGGTGGCAAAGAGAGTGAGAAGATTAGGTCTCACTGTGAGCGTTTGCTCACGAAGTGAAACCAAAAATGATTTCAATCACTTTGTGTGAGAGGCAAGAGTGGGAATAGAGAACAAAGCTTACCCCAAAGCCACACGATGTGACCACGTTTCCACTTCAAGGAGCAGGCTGTAGTAGCTAGCGTGTGAGTGTTTGTGGTAGGGACAAGATTGCACTGAGCTGCTGCTGTGGCTCCTACTCACTTTTCCAGCACAGCAATAGAACAAGAGTCTGAGAGCGAGCAGGGGAAAGGCCTTTGCTTTTCCTGTGACATTTGAGGACAATTCCTCCCCCTGTGCAGGCAGGGTGGTGGGAGGAAGTCAAGGATAAGGGCAGAGGCCACTCAGTGATGTTCCTGGCTGTAATTAGGGATGTGCAAGCTGGTGGATGCATTTCCTGAACAACCTCTTCCACAATTTGAGTGCTCTGACTATGAACTCCAGCATCTAGTCTTTTTTTTTTTTCTTTTTTCTTTTTTTTTTTTCCTCAAATGGAGCAAGAAAGAAAAAAAAGTTCTTTCCTCCCAAAGGAAAGTACTGAATTATGTCCAGTACTTTTATCCTTTTCACTCCCATCTGGTCTTGCAGAATTTCCAGTCTCCAGCAGCTGCTTCCCACTTTGGCAGCAGTACGTTGCTATAGGTGTGCTGCTGCACCCCAAAAAACCACCTAAAGAAAGGGGCAGTAGTAGGTTCAGCCTTTATTTCCTCCTGCTTTAAACTGGACCTGTACTCTATTGAAACCTGTGTCTAACTTTTAAAAATGTCTGAAATATATAATGGGCTTTCTGCCTTATTTCTGTTACCTGCTTCATTCTTGGTCATGGTTATATCTTCCAAAGAGTTGTCTGTCTGTGAATATGCAGTGCCCAAGAGTTTTGGCAGAAGTCAAGTCAGGTTGGCTGGTTTTGCTGTTTATTGTTTTATACCATAGATCTTATTGTCTATGTGCTCTGCATTTTCATGAAGGAAAAAAACATTTGTGCAACATCTGCTTTTAAAAAGGAAAATATGACAAAGAATCCAGATTTCACCCAAGAGGATTACCCATTAAATTATGGTTGCATTCAATTCTCATGCTAGTTCTTTTCCATTGGGTATTTCACCTATGAGGTAGCAGACCAAATGCATTTTAAAATTTAAATTTAGAGGTCACAAGACCCATCCTATTAATCATTTCAAGCAGCAGAAAAATCAAGCAGACTATGTATTTAGAAAAGAAAAAAGAGGATCCTGGAATGCAATCCTCAATGCCAAGTACACTTTGTATAGAGTACCATGGAAAAACAGCATTTAAAAACGGAAAGGTCAGGATCTTGACCTGGTTGACTTCCACAAATGGTAAAATATGCTTACTGTGAAAGAAGAGTATGTGCTATGGAGGTATGGGACATGAAAGTGAGAATTAAAAGCATGAAGACAATCTTGCCTTTAGTATCATCTATAAGTACAGTGAAAAATGTGCAGGTGGAGCACTTACTAGAAGTTTCAAGCTGCTCTGAATATTCCTAAATTAAGACTGTGATCACAATTACCTTAAGCTTCTGCTATTTTATATTTAAATTTTCTGCCAATTTTTTATACTAAAGAGGTGGTTCTAATGATGCACACTTGTCAAGTGCTATATGGAACAGAGAATTTCTCCTTTAAAAGGGAAAAGGCTGCTTGAGCTGTAGTTTAATTTGTGTGATTATGTGCACTTTCACCAATGCAAAATATGACAGAGATCTGGTTTTTGTGACAATGGACCTCAGTCTATTTACAATAGATTTGGTGTCAAAATTAAATCATGCATGACATTGCATCCATCATACCAAATGGAGCCTCTCAGCAATGTATGTTTAATGTAATTGATAATGGAGTCATATTTTGAAATTGAGAACATATCAATCATCCAGTGATTGAGATTAACTTGAAATTGATTTGACATGATTTTCCTTGCAGCTTCCATGTTAGAATTTTATGAGAATTTCCAAAATGAGCCTGATGACTCGACATAGAAGGGATGTGAAGAATGAGTCTTAGAAGGGCTGCAGTGCTCAGGGCTGCCATGCTTGAGAATTCACGACAGCTTTGCAGAGAGAAAGGTTTAAACACCAAACTTGTTATTTTCTGCACACTTAAGAAAAGCACTCTGTATTTAACAATGTCTGTAGTCCTGTGAGTGCCTGAGCACTTACAGGATGAGTGTCTCATGAATCACTGAGTAATGCTTCTGCTCCATAAAGGTGCTTAAATCCATGTGTGAATCTTCTCCTAAGAGGCTAATACAGCTGTCACAAATTCAAGGGTTTGCATTAGCACAGCTGAAGTGAAAAGAACTTTTTTTTGTATGTTCCAGCTAGGTGGTTATAATGCTGGTCTGAATGCAGTGTTTGAACGCTGTATGAACAGCATTGCTCTTGCACTTTTACCATAGTAAAGGGGAAAGTATTGAAACGGTTTATTGGGAGAATGATTAATGTGAATTATACAGCTGACCAGAAAATGGAATACAATATTTAGATGGAAATTTTTTATGAAACTCCAGCTTTGAATGAGACTATTCTTACAAATATTTACATATAGACATAAATAGCCTTGTTACTCATTTGGACCTTGTGAACTAAATATTTGAACCCCTTTATACTACACCCATGGTGAAGATACAGTTTTTCCCATCCTCTGGAGAAAAATCAGATAGAGAAGATAAATCCTGTGGAATAGGAATCAACACAAGTGTCCAGATTATTGCCTTAACCATTAGGTAGTGCCCTCTCAGGTTTAAAACCATGCCACATAAAAACTGGCAGTAAATTTTATGCCTATTCATCATGCAAAGACACATTACCCTAAAGAAACTGGTTTGGATGAATAAATGCTTCTTGTAGTATTAAATTTAAGGTGTTGGGATGGGAGAGGAGCTTATCTCTAGAGTTCAAACCATGAATGAATTCAGATCCACAAGACATACTGGATTTTCTGGCTGCTTATGTGATTGCATGCCCTGGTCAAAGATAACAGTAAATATGTATATATCTTTGCTTTCATTTAAACTGTGCACTTGAGTACTTTGGAGGCCTTTAAATATGGAGGGGTTTTTTTAACCCTGCAGTGTTCTATTCTTCTTAACTTCTTGCATTTAACTCTCTAGAAGGACTAGAATTCTGCCCTGGCATTGTAACAAAATATGAGGCCAGACTTGATATTCTGTAATTAAGGAAAGACATTCTGACCTTGCTGAACATGTAAAATAATGACATAGCCTGTCTTCTACAAGCAGTGTATTTTCCAGCAAGAAGAATTTATAAAAAGGATAAGGGCACTGCTTGCCCAGTGTTTGAGGTTTAACTTAACTACTAACTTGATCCTGATTCATTAAAGGCATACATGTGTTAATTGATTAATAAAAACAGTTCCACTGTGATCTGTCAGTTGTAACTCCTCAGTGATGAGCCTACATCCTCACAAATCTAGCAGAAATAATTAAATTTATATGCATTCACAGAGTAGGTCATAGCATGAAGCTTGAAATATTTAAAGCCACCCGGTGACCCTCTTACTTGCCTTGCTAAAATTGCCCTACTGATGCCAACGATGCTTCTACTCAGGCAGCTACACCCAACCTGGTGCCTTAGAGAAAGGGTAAATGAAGAGCTGGAAAATTATTTCTCTTAATATCCTTTATGCCATGAGCCTGTTTTTACAGAGTGTAACCTTTGCAGCAGAGTGGGCCTATATGTGTAGATATTAAAGGCATGTGCAAGAGTATTACTTTTGCAGTTTTTAATTTGAGCGTTGAAGGAGGCATTTTGTGTTTGCAGGTTTTCATTTCCTTCTGTTGCTATCTTGTGTTATGACACATTAAACTTCAAACAGATCTATCACCTTGAATTTGTTGAGTTCATCTGCTGTGAGATGAAGCAATGCAGATGCAGTGCAGGTATCAGCTGTGGAGGGAGAAAGCCTGCCCAGGCACAGCACTGAGGAGAGCTGAGCTGTGCTCCAGAGCAGCCACGGTCATCCTGGGAAGGGCAGTGCCTGTGAGCATGTTGGATGTCCTGTTCTGCAGGTGGCAGAACAATTAAAGATTGTGCAATGCTGTCATTTGTAGCAAATCAGATGCAGTGGCAATTACCTGGGAAGTGAAGACTAAAAAGTTTCTAAGTTACTGGACCAATGTAAAAGTCACTTTCATTTAGAATCATGTTAAAAGAGTCAACCTTCTTGTGCTATGAGTAGTGGTGGGGATTCCCAAATTCCATGCAGCAAACACCTGCATCAGCATTTAGTGACAACTTAAAACTGTACTAGAAGCTAAGGAAGGTGTCATGGACAGGAAGATTCTTTACATTGCACGCAGTAAAAAGTTCAAAGCCCATGAGAAAATGAAGCTACACTGTACAGTATGTTTTGGGATTTTTGCAGCTCAGATGATAAAAACCCACAGCAGTTAGTTTCACTTTGCACTTAGTGAGTGCTGATAATAAGACAGAAATGCATTTGTGGTCAGGGGAAGAAGAGGCACGGGTAGGGGAAGGTGTTATCTCAATGAAAAAAATGTTTGTCTTGAATGTTTGCTTGCACTAGCTTAATGGTATAAGAAATACATAAGAAATGCCTTTTTCACTAATCAAATTGATGACCATTTCAGGGACAAAGAAAACTTAGGTAAAATGTTTAAATGCACACACTCCTGAGTGACCTGTTGGCATGAACTAGAATCCCCAGATAACAAAGCTGGATGTCTGTGTTAGAAAACTAATGCATGTTAGGTAAGTTGTGCCAATACAGATATATAAAATGACAGATTTTTGTGATATTCTTCAAAAGGCAGCTCTAGAAATGTTAGGTTACCAAACATGCTAAAGAAGCAAACCTAAACAGAGTGTCACTATCTTTTGTTTTGCTGTAAGCCTGGGGGAAATGGTCACTGGGGGAAAGGGAGTCAATTCTTTGATGCATTTGTGAGAAAGTGGAACTTTTGTCTATTCAAGCTCACACACAGTTGTGTGTGTAAAGAAAATAGTTTTCATGGGCTTGCTAAACAGAGACAAGACTCACATGGCCTTGCTATTTAATGCAACTGCAAATTGAAGGGGTTTGCTTCTGATTACCAGTGGTATTGAAACAAAATTCTTCCAAGCATTCTTGAAATTTGAAAAAAAGTGTTCCAGATCCAAAGCCAACTTTGAGTGTGAAACCCAGTCCAAACAGTTACTGCCAACCATTTTATGCTGTGCTGAAATTGCTCTCCATCAGTGATGCTATATCATCCATCTCTCGGGGGCAGCCTTAAGTGGTTGTAGGAATAGGCTTCAAACTCATGTTTTAGGAATGACTTGTTTCTGTAAATAAAAATTTCTAGTCCTAGATCAATTGGATATCCAAAGTTACTCTGCTGTTGCTGCTATTTTACTAATGCTAAATACATGTTTATCAAGGTGTGACAGCTTTTTAAAGGTGGAGAAACTAACAGCTTATAGACACCTTTTTAGAAGAACCACATTATGGAGTACCCAAAATCAAATGGAAAACCTCTTAGGGAATGCAGTGGCCTTGTGTAACAACTGACTAAAATCTGAAAACTAAAGAACTTCTGAAATACAGAAGAACTGTGAAACACACACACAGAGTTACTCTTGCGTAAGAGATTTTGGTTAACAACCACATGCATAGAAAATCCTGGCCACTTGTGCTTTGCACTGTTTGTGACAATTTGAGAGGCTCAGCTTGTCTTTGACAGAGGTCCTTTCCTAGACTATCCCTGAATGTTTACTTAGGAGAATGATAATAAAAAATGTGTTCTATTTAATCCTACTGTCTTTTTTTGCTCATTTTTTGAGTATTTGTGGATATTTCTTGCTTCCCTGCAGGCTTGAAAATGTTTGTGGTGTAGAAAGAGCTGGCTCTTTTACTTCTTGATGTCTCCTAATAGATTTCAGCAGCCAAATGCTCACTGACTGCATACTCACTCAACCCCGGCTTGCCCATGTGCAGTTGTGAAGGGAGAAGTATTGTGGAGCACAGGCCTGACCACAGAGCTGACCACATCTGAGCAGGAGCTACAGCACTGTGCCCAAAGACAGGGATGGCTGGACATTTCTGGTCTGCTTTATGGTGATGATTTTCTTAAAACCATTTTTCAGAATGTACATGCGCATGCTGAATGGAAGAAACCATTAATTTTCTTTGTCCTTTCTCACATATGCAATGTGTGTTTTCTTTGCTGTCTGCAATAAATTGCAGTCAAATTTATCCAAAATTACATTCTTGTGTTGAGGCAGAATGCTTCCCTCATCTCTGAGGCTACTTATTCTTCTTTTTTGTTTCTTTGCAACATTAGGCTGCATTCCTAAAATTAGCCTTATATGGATTGTTTGCAAAATGAATGGAGTCTCCTTTTTCATCTCACAGTTAAATTTCTCAAGATATCTTTTCCAATCCAGTAGTATTTTCTTATTGAGCTTTAGCTTCAAACAAGTGTCATCTCCAAGATATTACAATGTAGCACCTGTTGCTTGGTAGAAGTGGCTAGACTAGAGTACTTAATTGTTTTAAGCCAATTCTGGAGCACACTTTAGATAATTCACTTTAGGGAAACATTTTCTTTGCAGGGCATTACTTAAACTCTGTTATCATTGCTGCCTTTGGGATCTTCAGTAAGCTTGGAGGAGAGAACTGGGAGCCACAAGGAGGCTGCAGTGAATTTGTACCACACTGCAACCTGCCGTGTCTTACAGACAACTACCTCAAAACACACACGGGGCATCTCAGTAAGGATGTAATCCAGGATTTCTTGCAACACTTAATTCCCTAATACAAGGTCTGACTAAATGTTAACTGACTCTTTTAGGTTTTGTGTTTTAGCACCTTTGCAGCTTCAGCTGTTGCACTCGCACATGTACAGTAGTGTTGCCCTTCAGGGATTGCACCTGAAGCTCCTCGGGTTTTATTTCAATCTTTTCTTATGGGGATTGCCATGCACTCAGGTGTGTTATCTCTCATAGTTACCTCCTTTCCCATCCCTACCAGTTTAACTGGAGAAAGAAAACTCTGCATCAGAGAGGAGAATGTAAGTATTACTGTGCAAAGAAATTAAGACACAGTGCTCGCAGCAATTCTTTATTCTCCACATTGCAGCTTTAGTGTTAAGGCATAAAGCTGTGTTCCTACTAACAGAAGTTATGATCGCTGTTCTGGGGGCTGGGAAAGCTGTGACTATTGTGTAATTTCTGTGGGCTTAAATGGCTAAACTTAATTGTGGATCGGCTGAGTTTTCCATGGTGAAGAGAGAGGGATGCCATTCCAGCTAGCAGAAGGACTGGGAGACATCCAGCCTTGATCTGTGCAGGGTCTCCTTGCTGCTTGAAGGATGCTTTCTAAGAGCTCAGCGGACGGTGGTGATGACCAGAGAGTAGATTTCTCATGAAACCGGGACACCACTTCAGTTTCATCCCCTGAACCGCGGTCCCCACCTTAGCAAGTGGTTAACACCAAGAATAGCTCTTCCCGTGCCAAGCCCACCCGCAGCCTCGCGGGGAGAGCATCCTTTGGTGGCCACACGCACGGACAGCGGTGTGGCTGCGCCGGCCCGGCCCGGCTCCCTCCCGGGGGCCCGGTACCCCTCGGTGCGCAGCCGTCTCGGGCAGCCGGGGCCGTGCCAGCGGCGCCTCTGGGGCCGGCGCTGCCCCGGCGCGCACATGGCCAGCGCGGGCGGCGGGGGCGCGACGCTGCCCCGGGGAGGGTCGGCGGGCGGCCCCCGCCCCGCACACCTCCCCCGCGCGGGGGGAGCGGGAGGGAAACCCCCAGTTCCGCTTCCTGACGGCGCCGCGGCCCGGGCGGGGAGCGGCGGCCGGAGCGCGGGGCTGCCGGCGCCCATGGCCGGCGAGCGGACGCGGCGCTTCACGCGGAGCCTGCTGCGGCCGGGGCAGGCGGCGGAGCTGCGGCACAGCGCGGCCGCCGCGGCCGCCAGCGGGCGGCTGCAGCTGCGGGTGAGTGCGGCGGGGCAGCGCCCGGCGGGGCTGCGGGCACCGGGCACCGGCCCAGGTGCGAGGCGCGCTCGGGTCCCGGGGAGGGCGCGGCGGCGGCGGCGGCGGCAGCCCCGGCCCGCCCGGCCCCGAGCGGAGCAGCCCGCGGGCAGCGCTGGCCCGCCCGAGCCGCTCCGCGCCTCCCCGCGCTACGGCCGACGGCTGACAGCCCTCGCTGACAGCCCCCGGCGGCGGCCCGGCATCCTCCCCTCGCCTTGGCCGGGTTTCTGTCCGTCCGGCTGCGCTTCGCGGTGGCGGGTGAAGGGAGCGCCGGCCGGAGCGGGACCGGCGCGGTGCTGGGGCCGGACGGGCGCGGGTGCCGGTGTGTGACAGTCACGTGAGTGTCGGTCCGCGCAGCCCGGCCGGCACCGCGCTGCCCAGGAGCGTGTGCGCTCCCGGGGATTTCCACTGGAAACCCCGCGCTAGGAGCCTCAGATGCCGCGGAAACGCAGAACCCGTTCTTCGTACTTGCGTTCGCGTTTAAAATGCACCGCATGAGGCTTCAGGCCCCGTGTCTCTCCATCAGTGCAGTGTTCTCCGTTACATAGTTGTACCTGAGTCCTTAGCTGGTAGGCATAGGTGGCAAATTGCTGGGGTTCACGAGCCTTTTCAAATCTCTAGGTATTTATGAGTCATTTATTAGCCAATTCGATATTAAGATTGCTTTGGACTTAAAGCTATAATTTATGAGACTTATATGACTCTTTAGATGATTAAGCATATCATTTCTGTGAATCATTTAATGCAGATAAATATTTTCCTTTTCTAGTTTTTTAGGCAAGACAGCTCATGAAGTAGAGGGAAAGTTTTAAGTGAAAGGTCATCAGTCACCAGTTTACCCTCCAGCAGTGCCTAGCTGTAATACATCCTCTCTGCATAAAACAGAAAGCAATTCTGCAAGTGTGTTCCCATAAAGTTCATGGGCATTTTCTGTCATCTGAGGGGTCTTGCCCTGTACAAATGGAAGGCTGTGCTAAAGCGACTGCTGGGCTTAGAGACAGCAGCCAGTTCACAGTTCCTAGTTACCTCTACATCAAATGTGAGTTGTTTTCTTTACATCACAAGATTTGAAGTGCTTTTACAGTCAGCTTTGAACGTGTTCATAAAGTATTCCAAAACTCATGATTTTTGAAAACTTAGAAGAAGTTACACATCTCTCCTGACTTTCCACAAATGTTGTGCATGCTATCAGCCTTTGTCAATTCCAAAGCATCCCTACAACTGCACCACCAACAGATTTACATGGTCCAACCTGCTGGGCACAGAGATCAGAATTTGGCTGGTGGAAATCCTCAAGGAACCAACATCATTGATTTGGGTTCTGACCAGACACTGTGCTGAGTCCCCTGAGAGGCTATGTTTCAGTTCAGGTCCCAGCTAAACTACTGGATTGTGTCATTGCATCTTGGAGTATTATAAATGAAGTTTTGTTAGCAATGTATTTTATATTTTACTCTGCTGTGCCTTTGCTGCAAGAATGCAGAAACAAAACAGAATTAAACTGATGAAGCAAATCTGAAATTGATGGTCTGTTTCCTTAGAGAACTGTGGTGTTTTTAATGTGTTGCTAACAAATCTTATACTGTTACCTCAGTATAGCATTTAATTACTCCTCGTGTATTCACATTGTATTTTATTCAATCTGTCTTTAAAACAATGAGACTTCAGTTCTAGGGTGACAAAAATCATCTGCCACTTCTATGAGTCTTCTGTGAGACTTCCTGTTGACTGATGAAATACACTGGTGCTGGATTTCATCAGGGCTTTTGATGCAATATGTGAAGCAAATACAGTCAGATGTGAAAAGATGGTCTTTGAAAGATACTGAAGTTAAGATTTGAAGATGCCAGACCAAATTCTGGTTTCACTTATACCGCTCAGTGGGATCACTTAGGGACTTCCAGATGTGTTTCATTCACCAGCAGGCACAATGGTTCTGAAGTCTGAGTTTCTTGCTGTGTTGAATATATACAGCTCTGGGGAATTTAATGGAGTTACCATCTTTTTACCATACTTTTTTGGGTTGCCAGTGATGTTGTCTCTGAAAGGCAAAGTTTTATAAAATGCCTTATGCTGAGGTCTCATGACAGAGTACAAAACTGTTCCCTTCAGGGTTGAATCTTCTCTACCTATATCAGCTAGATTGAGCAGAATCAACCATTGTATCTTGGCTAACAGGCAGATCTTGGCAGATGTGCCAGGCTGCAATTTTGGGGCTGCCAGGTGGAGCTCTGGCGTTCTGTCCTGGGCAGTGATTGCTGCCTCTGGATCTGTAACACAGAATGCCAGGGTGGCAGGTCTGCTGAGGTGTGCTAGTTCCCTCTATCCTCTGTGCCTTGCACTCAGGGATGCTGGGATGGCACGGCCATTGCAGTAGAGCTGTGTTGCTTTTGTAGAAAAGTTCCGGAGAACCTGAAATTTTTGGCTGAATTTCAACTGACATTTTGTACCAGAAGGGAATATTCCCACAGGAAAGGAAAATTGGGTGTATTCAGTAAGGTCTGTTGGTTCTCAGCACATCTTGCTCTGGATGTATCAGCACCAGATATTCCAGTTATACTAAATCTGGCTTGTGTTGGAGTGTCCTGAAAGTTGGCTCAGCTACTCTCAAGACTGCAAATAACTGGCAGCTACAAAGGAGGGAAAGCATAAACATGTAATGGTGAAGAATTATGTGTAAAGAGCAAAGAACTAAGCCTTCTGCTACTGCTTTTGTGTATGTCCTGTAGTGAGTTGCTGCTGGACTTCTGCTGGTAACGTTTGGACAGCACCTGCTCTCGGTGCAACCCTTCAGTTCAGTAGGAGCATAGGGATCAAATGTCTAAACTGTCTTACAGAAAAGTGAAATGTTGTCTCTTACAGCTGTTTACTGTTTTCATATAGATTGCTTCTTCTTTTGTGTCTTTTACTTTTGCTCATTTATTCATTCAATAGTTGCTAGTGTTCAGCACACAAATCTGTTTGTAAAAAAAGAAGGTGCCATTATAATCAGGAAAAATGAGCTAGCAGAAGTAAGGATGTTTGTCATTTGGTGTAGTATAAGAGAGGAACTTCTGCAGTGCCCTGAAAGATAAAAAGTGGAAACAGAGATTGAAGGTGGAATATATGTGTGTGTCTCACTGGTAGGGAGTAGTAACTGCAGTGTTTTGGCAGAAGTAACACATTCTACATTAATTACCCAACTCTTCAGCAGATGGGAGGAGTGGTGCTATCAGGTGTTAATGGTGTATGGCTGCCCTTCAGGTTGTTTCCATTGCCTCCTTAAGCTTTCAAGTAGTAATGGCAATTCACTAAACTAGCTGGTGAAATAGATCAGCATCATCTAGAAGGTAAATAATTTATTGTATTTTGAAACTTTCATGTGAAATTCTTTGTCTCTTCTAATAGGAAACACTTGTTTGAAAGTTGCTTTGTGAACACTTGCTGCCGCTGCCCAGGAGAGCTGAATAGCTGTGCACAAGAAAGGGAAATTAATATATCTGTTGTTTCACTGCAGCAGTATTCTACTGAAAGTTTTCAAAATGGAATGGACCAGTCAGTTCTCCTAGAAATCAGCTTGCTAACTGCTCAGCTAGTACTGAACTTCATGTTATACTATTATTTCCAGATCTCAATTAATTTGGCTAAGTACTGCTGGCTGCAGTCCTCATCCTTTACATAAAGTGTTGTGACATTGCTTTTATAAAAGAGCTGTGGCAGGTCTTGCTCCTCATCTCTCTCCCATCGTTAAACAAGTTTATAGCAGTCTGGAATTGGGCTGTTGCTCCACGTGTCTTTTTTTTGGCACAGGTTTCTTTCCATCCCACTGCAGCCAAGCACAGTTGTGGTGTCCAATCCCTCAGTGCTGGCTCTCTCTCACGTGGAAGTCTGGATTACATGGCTGTCTCTTCTGCACAGTATGGGTTCCTCTCTTTTTACCTTACCTGGAACCACCATAATTCCTCCCTAAAGGAATCCATCCCCTTAGTTTCCCATTTGTATTTCATATACTTTTACAAATTATAAATAACATCTCTGTTCATGTTGTGGTTGTATATTTCTAGCTTTGTGTGGATAATGAACTGCTTTGTGACTCCAGTGGTGTGTTTTAGTCTCAAGAAGAGTGATGTGTGTGGTTTCCAGCCTCACAGGGAGCACCCACTGCCTTGGTAGCTGGATAATGATACCAGAGCTTGGACTGTGCCTGCTCTGTATGCCCTCTTGTCATTATGTGATTGGGCTTGCATGTTGTGAATGAAATAGCACTGAAAACCCCATCTGTGGAGAAGGTACACTGCTACCTGAGCTGCTTCAAAGACAGAAACTACACTGTGAAGAAAGACTCCTTTCTTCTGAGGATATTCTAATGTCTTCTGTTGGTCCAGGGTGAACCCAAGTAATGCATTTATAAATGCAGGGAGTCTGTCGTGGTCTTGTACCCAAAATAGACTCTGTGTGCTTGTACACAGGTGCACAGGCACTGTCTTCACACACCTGCCACTAGATCTTTTGTCTGTTTCCCTGAGAAAAAGCCCCAAACTGGTGCAGTAATCTTAAGGGCATGTGCATACAGAGAAAGCCTCATCCTGGTCTGGTGGCTGGGAGAGTTTGTTCATGACAGCAGAGTAAGGGAGTCTCACCTGCAGGTCTGGAGCTGGAGTTCTGTTATGGCAGCCCTTGGCATTTGAGATGAGTTAGGGTTTGCTCAGGGCAGACAGCTTGACAGTCATGTTTAGAATGTTAACAACCTTGTGCAATTTTGAAATATTAAATAGCTTGTTTATATTTGTAATTTACCTGTGAACCTTGTTCACGAAGCTACACTCAAAAACTTACCTTTAATTTATAGCCTGTGTGACGTCCCTTACTTGCTCAAGCACAAGATCCACGTTATTTGCAAGTAGTCTCCTTTAGTAACCATTTTTTGTTGTTTAGGAGTGTCTGACAAGCAATTCTGTAGATGTTTTTCAGCTGGGGTATCCCAAGAACACTTGGTCTGGCTTGGGCAAGGATCTGATTGCTTTCAGCTGGCTGCTGGAGCTCAGATGTAAGGGCAAATCAAGCAAAGGGTACAGGCAAGAATGCACTACTTGCACATTCTCCAGCTGCAAGGCTCCCTCCTCTGCAGGCAGACAAAAGGGGCAAAGTCTGCTTCTGAGCAATTCTAGGAACTTCATCTGGCACTGGGGATGAAATTGATGCAGAAATGAGGAAAAGGAGATAAGGGAACAGAGCCTCAGAGAGGGTGGAGACAGAGAAGGGAAGAAAATGGTTTAGAAAGAAGAAAAGCATTGGAGAAAATGGGGGAAAAAAGAAAAGACTTTGTGGGGAAGGAGAGGCTGAAGAAGGCGATAAAACGAAGGAAAGAAACAAAGAGAGCTGCGAGAAAGTTTCATCAGGTGGGTGAATAACTTGTGCAGATAAGCCATTAATGTGCACCTCTGGGCTGTCATTTAGGAGGGGGGGAGACCCAGGCACTTGGATTTAATGTAGGGTTTTTACTCTTGTCTTGTGTCTGTCACTTGACCAACACTTTCTTTTGAATTCATGAAAAGTGGACTCACTTGAATTTTGAGTAACTCGGAATGCTCTCACTTTATAGAAGTTGCATAAACTTTTTTCCTTTTGCCTTCAAGGTTAAATAAGGGGTCTTGAGAGGGGGAGAATGAGCATCAATAGCAAAGAGAAGCTGGAAAATTAAGCCTTGTGTTGGCTTTGGAGGAGGATGGATACACAGAGAGATAGTTTAATATTGTTGTGGTTTCTAACAGGCAATTCTGCAGTGCATATGTCACTGCCAGAAGTCAAAACATGTTTGTAACTATTCTAGCATAAGGTCAAAGGCCTGTGAAGTAGTGACACAGATGTGATTATTTCACAAAGACTTGCTTGTCATGTGTATAATGTTTCCAGTTTAGGATTCCCTGCGTTTCACAGAACTCAATAATAATTTTCTCAATCTGAATTATACTCGCTGTCTGTTTTATAACAACTGTATATTCTTATTTTAGCAAAAGCCAAATTTATCCCTGTTTTTGTTGATAAGAAAAACAAGCAGCAGGAGCTAACTGCCCAAGTTCATGCAATAAATCTATAGTAAAAGCCCTAGAATGATTGATTGTCTCCAAGTTTATCCCCCTCACAGGCTGTCCTGCCCCACATGGATGAATAATTTGCCTGGCTTCATAGTTCCCCTAATTTCTTATATGGGCAAATTTTTCCCTCTCTTGAAAAATGTAAGAAAACCGAAGGCTGCCTCTCCTTTGCATGCTTGCTTAGTGTAAATGACTTCAGCTCAGGTGTCCCTTTCTGGGCAGAGCACAAACAGACAAATAGCAGGGCTCTGAGCTGCATTAGTGTTAGATGGTGATGTGTGTCAGTGGAGCCCTCCAGAGCTGGGAAGGCTTTTTCTACTTCTCTTTTCTTTCTCTTTTTTTATTTTAATTTCCCAAGTCTCCTTACCCCTCCTCCATTTTATAATTTGGGTGCTCAAGGCAGTAGTCTTATTAATTTTTCTCCTTCATATCAGTGATGCATGATCACAACCTAAATTGCATTGCTTAAATACATTTTTGGTAGACTATTTGTCATTTCTGGTGCTAGTTTTTCCTTCATGATACAGACAGGAAGAGGTCAATGTTGCATTTTTGTTCTTAAATTTGGCACAGGGTTCCCTTGGGGCCCTGGGGTAGGTGGTGCTGCCCAGCCTCTCCTTCCCAGTGTTACACTGGTAGCCAGCATCCAGCCTCTTTACTTGGGTAAAGTTACTTTTCAGCTGGAACCCAAATACTGCATGTTTTGGAACACAGTGTAATGTTTTGAGATGATATAATATAGATGTTGTTTAAGCTTGTATAAAAGTACATCAGATGGGGAATCTGGATGTTTGTGGTGTGTGTGGGTTCACACTGTGCAGACAGCAGTGTCAACTGCAGCTATTGTCACTGGATTCCCAGGAAAATATGGGGGGAGATGGTACCTTCCTGCAAGGAGAGTCTTCTACTGCCTCTGTGAAACAAGGTTTTATCTGCAGACCAAAAGAAAAAAAAAAAGGAAACCTCAAAAGTTGAAAGATACACTGTACTACATTTTAAACTCCTAATGCAGTCATTAATAAATAACAATTAACTTGCTGCTAGACTTTCTTCCCCTTGTTGAGCATTGTAGAATATTCATTGTGCAGAAGCTTAGTATGCTGTCAGCATTGCAGAGATTTTTTTAATTGCAGTGTAGTTTTTCCTTCATGGAGTGTGGAGGAAGTGGAGTGCAGTTCTGTCACCGAGTCTGACAGGGGCTCTTCAGGTGGGAGAATAATGCTGGCTGACTTAAAGCAAACATGATCCTAGGTTCCTTTGACATGTTGACCTAAATTAAATGATGTAGATATAATGCAATTTAATGAATGCAACTGAATTGGATATGATAGAGGGGAAAAAAGGTTTCATTTTTTTATGGGTTGCTGTTTATCACAAGAGTAATGCAGAAATATTCTCTCTGAGAGTGGAGTGACTAGGAATGTTTAGAATAGCAAAAAGAAAATCCGTTATCTTTGTATTTTGGTTTTTAAATTGTCATTGTCTAAGTGAATTGCTTGCCCATGCTAGATATACCTGCTTTGGTAACCATGTTTAGGTTGATGACTTTGAGGAGTGTACTTCTAATTTATAGGCAGGAATGAAATTCTGGACTCTTAAGTGTCTTTTGGCTCTGCTTTTCTAGGGCTAAATTAAAAGTTCCCCACATGGGGAGCCCAATGGCTCTGCAAACAAGGCCTAGATGCATCTTTTATCCAAAAGCTGCCTGGAACATGTCAACTAAGGGTTAATGTGTCTATCTTTTGATGCAAACTCCTCAATGATCTTTGTTCTGGATTGGGTTTTTCTCACGGTTTAGGGGCAGAGGTTGACATGGTTTGAAGAAAATGAATTTCTAAATATTCTCCTGTGATCTGAGTGTTTGCCAGGCTCTGGGACAGAAAAAGTGCATGGCAGAGGGACATGAGGAGAGAGAGGGGGAAGACTGCTGTGGTATCCTCTGGCCACAGTGGTGTGTAACAAAGCCTTAAACTACTTTTTCTGCCTCTTTCTTCTGCTGTGAGGTGCTTGTTGCAGCTTCCTCCTTGCCCACTCTCTACTCCCTGCCTTCTTTCCTCTTAGTCCTTTGCAAGCCCTGGCAGCCCTGGGGGGAGTCTGAGCCAAAAAGTCAACAGAATAGAGGAAGGAAAGGCTGCCTGTACCCAGACACTGTGCAAAATGTATGTTCAGTTGGAGGGAGGGCAGGATGCCAGTCCTCCATCCCCCTTCTCTCCCCTTTGGAAGCAAACACAGCACTCCTTTCCGTGCTGTGAGTAGGTGCAGGAGAAAGGATTCAGAGCTTGTTGAGTCTTTGAGTGAAAGTGGAGGGCTGAAGTCAGCCTGGGGGCTATTGATTGGGCTGTGCTTGTTTAGATAATGTCATCTTTGGAGCCTGTCCTGTGAAAGAGCTTTCTCCATTGCTGTGCAAGTACCATGGCACAGGCCAGGCTTGATGTCTTTTGTTAGGAATGCCTCTGTTGCATTTCACAGGCCATAAATAACTTGTGGTATTTGTAGCAATCTCAGTCTCTCTTTGAAGATACAAGTGCACAGCCTTTTCCTTGGCTTCTCTTTTTTTCTTCTTTTTTTGTTACTTAGCCTCAAGTGGTCTCAAGTGTGAAAAGTGGTTCAGGAGCCTAAATTTGGCCATCCTGGGGATAGAACTGTACTTTGGCTTTGAACTTTAAGCTATATGGAATGAAATACATAAAAGTTTGTTCTACTGAACAACAGTGCATTGACAGGAAGAGACCTTGGGAAAACAAGTCCTGAGTCATATCTCTGGTTCTGTGTGCAGAGAGAAAGGGAGTGATGAGTCAGTATTAAAACTAGTAATGATCAGACGTTGATATTCTAGAATATGTGGTGTGTGAATACCTTTTGTATTCACATATTTGCGATGCATAGTAAAATATGTGCTGAGCCATCATGTTTCTGTTGCCAGTATATAGGCACATGTTTTCCCCTCCAATTCATGGGTGGCAGGTGGACTTCCAGCAGTGGATAGAGAGCAAGTACAGAAGCTATGCAGACGGGAAATATCGCTCACAGCTCTCCTCTGAAAGCGAGTTGCTGAAAAGCATCTGCCTGTTCCAAAGCTGCATCTCACTTCAGGCAACAGTTGCCTTTTACATGAGTAACAGTTGTCTTTTTCTTTGAGCTGTGTGATTGCACAGTGCCTCTGTTCTGCTGACACCCTTTCATTAAACAGCTAAAATCTCAAGCGCTGATGAAAATGAAGTTGTACAACATTAAGTAGGGTTGAATTAGACTGGTCTCTTTAGTGCTGAATGAATTTATCCTCATTGCTTCCCCTGAATCAATGAAAACTGGTTTGAAGGTTTTGTAAGAGAACCTACAAAACAGAAATCCAGGACATCCATGAACAGAAATTTGGCTTTTCTGGTCAAATAATAACCTGTGATTTAATAGTTAGGAAATCCCTAATATAAGCAAAAAAAATTGTAGTCAAGGTAGATGATTACTTTTCTTCAGGTGTCTTTCAGAAGACACCTGCTTCTTTTTATATTTCAATTGCATACCCAGTTGTTTCCATGTTTCTGTATGCTTTCTAAAAGAAATGGAGCTCATGTAACACACCAGCTCCAAGTGGTTTAACTCCAATTGGCTTGGAAATGGAGAAGATGGAATGGTAGTTTTGGGGAGGGGGAGGTTTATGTAGCCATGATAGTTCCAGCTGGCTGGAGATGTTGGCAATGAAATGCTTTTTGCCTTCTATATATTCTTTCCTCAGAAAAGGTGAGGAGAAAGCTGTTTGCAGAGGGGTTTCAGGTGAATGTTACCAGGCACTTGTGTTGCAGTAAGGATGGGCAGTAGTACAGCAGGACACAATGTCTTACATGCCTTAATGTGAAGTTTATCTCCTTTTTTTCCCTAGAATTTTTCTTACAATGAGAACCCTTCAAAACCACTAGCCATGGCCTGTGTGTTGCAGTTAAATATTATCTTTCTCTCATTTCTCCATTCTCACATCTGCCCCCTCCCTGCTTTGCTGCCCTCACCCCTTCCAGTCCTGGCTCCTTGTTGTGCTTTGTGTCCCTCTCCCACTTGTCTCAGAGCCTCTGTTAATGCCTCTCTGTGCAGGGAACAGTGTGTCAGTTGTGTCAGGCACCCTATCTCTGCCTGCCATCCATGCCACATTAAAACCCACTTCTTCCAGGAATGTTCCTTGCCAGTTCTGGGAGTGAGTAACCTCTGTGCTGCTCCCCCCTGAGCAGCTGCCCCGTGCTGTCTGCCCAGCCCAAACGGGCAGTGGAAATCCTTTGGCTTTGGTAATAGGGCTCTCCTCTGCCTTTAGTGTGGGGATTTGCATTGAACACATGGGTTTGTGTTGCTAGGTGCTGTTTGAATGACTGTTCACCAGATAAAATATAGTTCAAATAATACTGAGGGACTCTTCTTGAAAGAACTTTCCTGTGTCTGTTTCCTTAAAGGAAGCAGTGGTTCCCTGTTCAGTGTAGTGTGAAAGACAAGTCCATGTTGTGATGTGTGAATATATCAATGGATTTATACCAATTTTAAAATCTACTCAGGTTTCTAGGGCTAAAATCAGTTTCCTTGGAATAATGTGGCATGCCTGGTTTGGGGTGTTTTAAGACAAGAACTTTGCATTTAAATTCCATGATGATGGCTCCTGAGCTGTGCTAGAATAAGGTATAAGGGCTGCTCTGCTTGGTCTTTGTGCCTCAAGGCTTCTGGGGTTCTGTTTTCTACCACTTTTTCCAAGTGTGTATTTCAGAAGATCCTCATTCTTCATCCTAAAGGATCTGTCAGGGATTCAGATAAGAAATTTGAGTTTCTTTATTTTGGGGAAAGATTTTGAGTGATCAAGAATGGGAGTCAGCAAGCGACTTGTAATTAGAGCTTGAAAACTGAGGTGTGAAATTTCTATGATGCACAATGAAGGGTTGCTGCTCAGTGTGCCTGTCATCATCCCAGCTGCAAGTCCTGAACCCACCTTGCAATGCAGCTGGTTGCTGTTAACATCTATGAGGTAAAAAAGATAATGCAAGAGAGTTGTCTGACTTTTTTGCCAGTGTCAGAGCTCCAGACATGCCCCAGAGCCAGTATGCCAAACACATCCTGCTAGCATTAGCTAACACGGACAATTTAACAAATACTTTTTTCTGTCATAAGGGTGCAGAAAGAAATGAAAATTGAGCCATGACTAAGGAATAATGCATTCTAGTTGCTATTATCATGGGCTCAGCTTAGCAGATTTTTTTAGCTTTTTCATGTCTGTCTGTGAGATAACAGGAATAAAAGCCAGCAAAGTGCAGTGCTAATGGTATGACTGCTTTTAGACAGTTTGGCAGGAAACGCTGTTTCCTGTTCTTTTGATGTTCTGTTGACTTTGTCATAAATATTAACCCATCTGGGGCTTCAACATTTGTTGTTATGGTGGCATAGACAATGTCAGTGACAGCCAAATTTAAATGTAGTTGTTCCTTTAAGTAGATTGAACAGGTCCTGGTAAAAAAATGCAGAATTATGCTGTAGTTCTTTTGACTGCAGTGTAACATCTTCAAATTTCTGTTTGCATAGTCAAGTTGGAAAGTGGGATTAGATTTGCCTTTAAAATATAGGCTCATGCTGGTGTGGCTTGCTCTTCTGGATCAGATTAGAGCTTCCAGAAGTCTTGTGTCACAGGCAGATGCCAGGTTCTGTAGGCACCCAGTTTGTGGTGGTTGGGATGGGACTGGTCCAGCCTCATCCCCATGGGCACAGCTGTGAGCAGCAGGTGAGCAGCACTGACAGCAACGAGCCAGGGAGTGCCCAGGGGCACTGAGCAACACCAAAGGGAGCAGAGGGCACACAGGGGCACTGCATGGACAGGGGGGGATAAAAGGCTGGGTAAAGAACAAGAAGGGCAGATGCTTGCAGCCTTCTGAAGTGCCCTGATGTTACTCTGTGTGGGCAGATGCCTGAAGCCTTCTGATGAGGTGAGGTGTTGCTCTGGATGGCTTGAAGCTTTCTGAAATTGTGTGGTGATACTCTGTGTATGGTGGCTGTCTCAACTGTGACACGTGCTGTGACAAGGTTCCTCAGCACTCCAGGTAATGATTGCAGTGCCATTTGATGTGCTTGGCAGATCACCAGATAAATTTATATTTGTAATAGGATGATAGATCCATCTTCTCCATTACTTTCTTGAGAGGAATTGTGTCTTTGTCTTTTGAGACCCCAAGCAAGTGCTGTCCACAGGGGTGTCAAGGTCCCTTCCTACCCAAACTCTTGTGTGATGGAGGTGAACCCCTCAACCTTTCACCCTGCCTGTTCCTCTTGGCTGGCACAGTCATGTGAGCCCTGGTTCAGCAGGATGGCTTGCTTAGGGCAGCACCTCCTATCAGGGTGCACCAACCAGGCTTTTGGGGCTGGCTTTTAAACTCGTTTTTTTTCAAATCAGAGATGCTGATAGATGAGATTTGAAAGGCAGAGGGTGCTGCTTGCCAGAGAGCTGGGATCTGCAGGCACGTTTGTGCTGGCTGCAGGACATCTCTAGGTGTCTCCCTGGAAATGCAGCAGCTCCCATTTCTGGTGTTTGTGCATGGCAGTGCCACCGTGCCCCAGCATCTCCTCAGTAAATTGCCAGCCTGATCTTTTGTGAAGAGCAGTCGTGTTGCATTTACTGCTACTGCATCAAGAGTGAAGCAATGATACTGAGAGTGAGTAATTGTAACCAGGTCTGCCCTTATGCCTGGCAGTGTGTGTTTGGTGTTTAGCTGTAACTGTTCCTAATTTGCTCAGCTGCTTGACAAAAGCATAAATGACATCGAGGTGAGAGTTCTGTTGGCTGCAACTCTGTGTCACCATGAAATAATTGTAACATTACATAGAAAGTGATAAATGATTGTTAACTTTAATTAGAGCGCTAATTATATATTGGAGTAAATTTCAGCAGAAATGAAAAATTGCTATCTCTGCATTTAAATTTCCATCTGAATTGTAAGAGAAAGTTAAGAATACTTTCCCTTTGTGTAGGAAAGGGGTGTGTTCAAAGGGAATGTGCATGTACCATCATATTTTCACTTGGATATCGCATGTTCTAATGAAAGCTTTGGCAGCACCAGACTTCCTTAAAAAACAATCTTTTGGGTTAAAGTTCCCATGTTTACTCTGTAATATTTAAATCATACACTTATGCATTTTCACTTGTTCTACTGGAGCTACTTAAGAACAGAACCCTGTTGAATGCCCAGCTGTCAGCAGAAGAATGAGGGGGTGGCCTAGGAAGTTGGTCATCTGTTTAAAAATCTAATTGCATGTGGCACACTGGGAACTGCTTGATGCCCTGAAGTAAATCAATACCTTTGTGAGTGTAAATAGTTGTGATTTCTTGGAAAACACTATCTGGCTGATCTCTATTTCCTGTTTGAATGAGAAGTCCTGAAAGACTAAAAAGAGAAGAGGTCAACACTTGGATACCTAAAGTTACTGGGATCCTTTGGAAGTTCATTTGAGATGTGTCATAATAATCTAGAGAATGACATTGCTTCTGTTATATACTCGGTAATTTTTTTAAGGAATGTTCAAAAGTGGTTCTGTAAGAACAGGCTATTTTCATAAGTACCAGTTAATTTTACAAAAAGTCAATAGCACAATCTATTAGGACTTTAATAATAAAAACAAATAAAAAACAAATCGGACATTTCAGTTTCAGTCAGTGAGAATGAAAGCTCTTTGCACATATGTGTATTTAGCTCATAGTTTCTACTCATATGTTAATCTCCTTTGGAGTTCAGTATTAGTCTTTCAAAACACACATGTTACTAATCAAAATATTATTCTTCTAAGGATTTCTTCCTGAAATACCAACCAGAAGACATATGTTTATAGAGACTGTGTTAGAACTTAACAAATACAGGCCAAACAACTTATAATTGGCCTGGTTTTGCTTATTTTGTATTTTGTTGAATCAACAGCCTTGTGGATGTGAATGTTAATGGATGCCAGAAGTGTAAGGTCCGTTAGTTTTAGATTTTGTATGATTTTATTATCTTCTGGAGGTCAAATAAAAGAAAGGGAGTGAAATCCTGACAGGAGACGTGAAATGAAAACCACATGTTGTACAGAAGAGCTGTCCAGGGGACAGTGTCACTCATTAGCTGCTACAATAGCTGTTACTTGGTTTGATATAGTGAGCACATTGTTGTGCTATGACAAAAGCCCAGCAATATTATTTCTAAAAGGGGCAGGATGCTTTTGGATTGGTTTGGTGCGTTTTGTTTTGCCTTTTGGGGTGCTTTTTTTCTTTCCACGGTGATAAGGGCAAAGCTGTGGGTTTCAGGCACTTCCTTGGGTGTGGTGTGAGGAGCTGTGTGTGAGCTGCTCCTTTCTGAAAGGGTGACAAGGTCCCAGTGTGAGTCTGAGGGACCCTGTCTCTCTTCCATGCCGTTGTCTGGGTGGTCTCACTGTTCCCTTGGGCAGCCTGGGCTTCCTGGCTGGTGTAAAGCAGGAGGAACATGAGCCTCCCTGAGCTTCTGGATGCGCTAAGAAGGAGAAGGGTTTGGGGCTAATCAGCCCCCACACTGCAATCAAGAGGATGGCTTCTCTTACAGTATTGGCACTGCATACACACAGATCCCTTTTCTTGTCTGCTGAGGGCTGATGTTTGTGCCAGTAGGATTCTCTGTAGGTGGATTGCTCTGTAGAAATTAATATTTTGCCCTGTGTGCTTTAGCCCAAGAAGTGTCATGGTTAGGTGATACTTGACATGGTCAAACAGGGAAAAGGTGCTTGGCTGGCTGCCCCTGGACCTGTCAGATTTGGGCAGGGTTTTTTGAGTAATGCATAAACAAACAAAAAAATCAAGACAGCTCTGTAATATTTATAGCCTTAAAAACTTTCAGAGAGTCCTAACTCTTTTCTTCTTTATTTTGGATTCTTGGCACTGATAATAAAAAAGGAATCTGAAGCCACATTATTATACTGCTAGTAGAAACAATCCGTATTCTTCTTGTGGGATCTTTTCTGACAGATACAAGGATACATCTGCAGCTGCTGTATTTGGGGGAGTGGGGTGATGGGAGAGCAGCACCTGAGACAACACAGTTTCTGCTGGCCCCATGTGTACAGATTTTACTTTGCATTTCTTTTTTTTTTACTATGTCCACATTTTGTGCCTAATTTTCCCTTTTGCAGCTGCAGAAGCTTATGCTCGGAAATTGAATGAGATTGTTCCTTTTGGTTCCTTGCTTCTGGCTGAACTCTTTGTATATGCCTCAAAGTGAAATTGCCTTGAAATAATAAGCAGGGATTGTACAGCTGACTTAAGAGTTGAAAGAAGCCTGATTGGGAGCCTCTTTTGTTCATTTCTGGGCTAGTTTAGAAGCAGAGCCTTGTGTGAAGAGAAATTGTATGGCCTGAATGGCCAGTTCATCACTGCTAGCCTTTGGTTTAAGGCTTTGGCTTACATGGCTCTTTTGCTTTGGTTGTGTTTGAGGCTGTCCCAAAGAGGGCACAAATTTGGGCTCTGGTTTGTTGGGTTGAAAAAGCCCTGTTCTTACACATTCATGAAATAACAGTTTTGGAAAGAACTTTTGGAGGTTGTCAGGTCCAGCTCCCTTCCACAGAGATAAGGTTGCTCAGGACCATGTCCACTCTCCAAGGATGCCCTGTTCTGTGTTTGACCACTCTTTGTGGTTAAAAGTTGATTTTGCTGTGTTTAATTGAAATGTCCACTATCACATGTGTTCTGTTCATTGTCTCATCCCCTGCTGCTGTGTCTCTCTGGAAAGCCCCTCCCTTCTCTAGACCCTAGGAGAGTGTAGACTGGGAAGGTTTTCCATCAACCTTCATTTCTTATGGCTGGACAAAGGTGTTTTCCTCATCGTTTCCTCCAGCCTCAGTCTGTCTTGGTGATCTTGCAAAGAACTCAATCCTCTGTCTCAGTGACTTGTGCTGGGTGTCTGAGAGCTGGACACAGCAACCACATTGATTTCCTGGGCACGCTGGCAGGTCTGTTCTGCAGCTGGTTCATTCTTGAAGGTGGCCAGGCCCATTCATGTGCTTTCAGTGATGTCTCAGCAGGGTGCTCATGCCATTATTTTAAACACAGTAGTGTGAGTACTCCCTTTGCTAGAGTTACCTGGCATGATATCCAGAACTGTACTGAACTCTGCTTGTGCTGGTGTCATGTTGGTAGTTGATGATCATTTTGGTATTGGCTTCTGCTTCCAGCTCTTCCTCCTTTGTTTTCAGCTGCTGATTGCCCAGCTGGCAGTAGAAATTCTTAGCTTCAAGGAATTGATGTTTTGTATTAAAAATTTATTAAATTTGTCTGGAACACTTTAGGCAGCTCAACTCCTGGCTCCCTGGGACTGCCAATTATTTTGGTGAGGGACTTTGGAAGGGTCTTTCTTGGCTTGAAAATCCAACAGCCTTCTGTGAAGAGTATGTGCAGAGCGAGGTGGGAATTGCTGCTGACCTCCATCACATGCAGAGTCTTGGCTCAGAGGCAAAAGGTGCTGGATTCTACTTTTGTAATGTCAGTCTGGATCTGAGATAGAGGAAAGATATCAAAAGTGGGAGCCAAGAGATAAGTGACCGTATGTCTCTGGCCTGACTTCATCTGCAGGGGAAAAAATTGTGGGGTTTGGGTTCTTTTTAATTTTTCATGCAGCCAAATAAGGAAACATGCTTAGCTCCCGTTCTGAGTGCTGAAGAATTTGAAACTGTGCTGGAGGGCTGTGACTGAGGTGTAGCTGTGTCCAGCCTGCCGCTGAGTTCCACACTTCATTTCTCAAAACGTTTTTACCATGTGTACATTTGCAATCAATGTGGTCCTGCTTCTCTAGCTTCTCTGGTATGGCCTGAATTTAGACCTGTCCTGTGTAATCTGTGGCATTTGTATATGAAGCATAACCTGTTCATTTAATACCTGTTTCCACTCTTTCTTGGTTGTAAATCAGCAGTTTTTCTTTGTTAAACAATATGAAAAGCATTAAATAATTCATTTGTTGTTTAAATTCCTACCTCAAATGTTGAGGCATGTGCTTTTTTTTCATACTCAAGTGAGTTGTTTAAAAACGAAAGGAGTGTACAAGTAGATTGGAGTGTGCCAATAAATACCTTACTTTGCAGGCTCTCTTGTGACCCAAAAAAGAGTTGTCTTTTCAAAGAGTTAGAGGCTGAAAGTGCTCTGGTTGTGGAGCAGTTCTGGGTTTTGTTATTGTTGTTAGCTGGGTTGTAAGTACAAAGATGCCATTGGCTTGGATTGGAGGCAAATTAGAATAAGAAATGCATTTTCTACCAAGATATCACTGTCTAAAACTCTGCTCTAGTCCAGAGTTGAGTGGTCTTTTTGAAAGTAACTCCAGTATCTCTCTGTCTCTATTTGTGTTTGCCCTGTATTTGTGGCTTGTATTTGAACAGAAATACTAGTTTGGGATTATGGCAAGCTGTGGCTGTTACAGAAGTAGAGAACAGGTTGCACATCCTGAAGATGACATTTCAGCAACAAAGGTTTCTGTGGCTCTTGTCCAAAGTTTTTGGATGGGGGTGAGATGTTTTCCAGTGGTTTTATAGGCCTTTGATCACATTTTAGAGAAGAAGTGTTGGTTTATTAAACCATGGTGCTGTTCAGGCCATTCAGCATAGAGAACATTGCTGTACAAAGGACACCTCATCCAAACCCACATCTTGTTCCTAAAGCCTCAGCAGTGGCTGCTGACATCTCTGTCTCCCTGTGCCCTGGGGTGTTCCTGCCTGGTCTCCCCTGTTGCTTGCTGCTCCTTCCAGTGTTTCCATCAGTGGCAGGACTGGTGCCAGGGCAGCAAATGGAGAATGCATTTGCTCTTCTGTGGGAAGAGCACCTTGCCATGTAGCTGGGTGTGTTTGGTTACATAAAATTGATTTGTGAAACATCTAGAAAAAGGCTTTGGAATTTGTGCATGTCGTGGAGATCTTGGACTGTGACAGGTAACAGATGTGTAGCACTCTGTTTAGCTGTAAGGAGTGCCACAAAACCAACCTGCTACAGTGAAAACAGGCACTGTGGTCTTTTAGGTTTTTTTTCCTCCATGCCAGTTTTGCTTCTAAGATGCTCTCTCATTGGGCTAGTGAAATGGAGGTCACCTGGAAACAGGATCAGCTGTTGATAATGCAGTTTGAGGGGCTATGTGGAAGTTAAATGTGAATCTTTCTGAAAGAGGATAATAATTTGTTACTAGTTCTTTTTGGGAACCAGTGGGGTGGTGGCTGCTTTTTTTTTTCTGTTGTGATTTATCTGTAAAATCTTTGCTTTGGAAGTCTGAGCTCAGCCAGGGTTATAACTTCTGGTGAAAACTCCTCACAGAGTTTATCTTAATATGTTATGTTTTTATTTAACTGTATGCCAAAGAAAAGATGAGTTTTGGTAGCTCCAACTAATTCCCCACCAGCTTTATGGGATAATAAAAGTTCTTTTTAAAAACAAACAAACATTTGCTTTGTAGGTTAAGTAGTTATTTTTCCTGGTTTGAAGTCCAAGATTTCTTTTCCTGTTACATGCTTAAGGAAACCACAACAGTGCTCTTAGCTGCATTTTGGAATGTTCCATGGTAGGTCCAGAAGCCACTGAAGTACGTTGATTACAGATTACAGATTTATTTCACTTTTTGTGTAAAGAGAATATTCTGAGAAACCTCTTTAGAGGTTGAAGCTCCAGAGATACAGGATTGTAGACCAGCCTGTTGGAAGTCCTTACATGACTGTTTTATCACTTTGTTTTCTTTTTCTCTCAAGTGGTTGCAATTTGTTGATGGAATCAGCTGGAAGATCTAATGGGGGAAACCTGTATTTGGGCCACGTACCGTGTGGTAGCAATTAAGAGTCTGTGTAGGACTTTGCACCAGACATCAACGTGAAAGAACAAAGGAATATTGATAAGAGAAAGGCAGCACAAGCACAGGCACTCATGGGAAGCCTGTTTCTGTGCTGACCTGACTTTTTTCCCTTTCCTGCCGTGTCCGTAGCGATTGTTCCCGCTTTGAGCAGGTGAGTGGGGAAGCAGCAGCTGTGAGCTGGTCTTGCGTGTGCTCCTCCCTAGAGGGTGCCAGACGCCCGCGTTCTGCAGGCTGCGCTCGCAGCCCGGTGCCACCGGCCCGGTGCCACTGCCAGTGTTCTACAGCCCGGTGCCACCAGCCCGGTGCCACTGCCAGTGTTCTACAGCCCGGTGCCATCGGGCCGGTGGCGCTGCCGGCGCTCTGCAGCCCGGTGTCACCAGCCCGGTGGCACTGCCGGCGCTCTGCAGCCCGGTGTCACCAGCCCGGTGGCACTGCCGGCGCTGTGCAGCTCGGTGCCATCGGGCCGGTGGCACTGCCAGTGTTCTACAGCCCGGTGCCATTGGGCCGGTGGCACTGCCAGTGTTCTACAGCCTGGTGCCATCGTCCCGGTGGCACTGCCGGCACTCTGCAGCCCGGTGTCACCAGCCCGGTGGCACTGCCAGTGTTCTACAGCCCGGTGGCACTGCCAGTGTTCTACAGCCCGGTGTCACCAGCCCGGTGGCACTGCCGGCGCTCTGCAGCCCGGTGTCACCAGCCCGGTGGCACTGCCGGCTCCTCCCGCCCGCAGCAGGGCGAGCATCGCTGGCTCTGGAAGGGGCAATGAGCAGAAATGACCGGGCTGAGTGGTTCCAGCCGCTCTCACACCGTCACAACCCTCTGCTCTCACTCCTGGGTTTCTGCTTGCTGTAACCTGTGTGTTATTAATCGTTTGTGTTGGTCAAGGATAACCTTGTGAGAAGGAAACAGTTTCAAGATGAAGCAGCTGTAAATGGTTCAGGATTTGTGCTGACCGGTTCCTGCAGTAAATGCCTGCTTTTCTGGGTCACTCAGGAGCAGCTGGTGGAAACTAAAGTATTAGAGAGCCTGTGCTTTCTGACTCTTAGTCACCCCCTCTGCTCTTTGAGACCTCAGTGTTTCTGATATTTAACCATTTTTGCAGCAACACTTCAAGATACAATGGGTGAATGTTTTGAAATGAGTGCAAGAGGGATGTTATGAGTGGAAGGCACAGGTGCTATTTATGGCTTGTACCACTGTGACTGCATAATCTTTGAAGTAAATGTGGGATCCCCATGTGTCCTTTAAAGCACTTTTTTTTTCTCTTCCCTCAAAACATATGGCAGCAGTGGTTCAGTTTAGCCCTGCACAGCCTCCTGTTGGCCTCTGGGCTGGGTGTGAAAGGGTTGGGACATAGCTTTTGGAAAGAGAAGACAGGGCTGCTCCTTGAGGTGTGTTGGAAACGCTGCCTCTGTGGCAGTGAGAGATGCCACACTAGCGTGGTATCCTCCACATTGCTTTAAGGCTGTGGTCATAAGAAAAAAGTGCATGGAAAGACCTGAGCTTCTACTCAGGCATATGTACTTAGAGCTTTTCCTCATGGGTAAGATGTGCAAGGAAAAGAGGCCCATTAATGAGGGTTTGTCTCATTAAACTGCCTGCCATGAAGACCATCTCTTGGAGTACTGCACGTGTCTGAGCTGGGTCTCCATGTTCATTCCTTGGGGGCCAGTTAGGGTTCCCCTATTTGTTTTGGAATAACAAAGCATAAGAGTCTTTCAGACTTGGGTGTCTTTCAGACTTTTTCCTCTCTGCTTTCTTTGCAAGTGCCTTCAAGCCTTCATGAAAATAAATACTGGAGACAAAGACCTTTGCTAAGAAAATGTGTATCAGCTCTTCTTGTTTTGAAAGGGTGGGTGATAAATATTTCAGTGTCAAGAAATGAGACATGAGCTTACCAAAATGTGAGTGATCCTCGTTTGCATCAAGGCAGAGACTGTAATTTGTTTGTCATGTCTTGCTTCAAATGTTTATCCGCTATTTGTATGGACTAACTTAAGAGAAGTTTCACTATAAACTGTGGGTCTATGTGTGGAGCTGTGGGTGACAGCCACTGGCCACTTGTGTTGTTTGTGTGCTGCTGGGGAGCTGCTCATCATCTGTACATACATCATATGATGTGTGTGGAATGGTAACTTTAATGGTAACTGGTGGCATGAGCCTTAGCATTTGTATCAGTGAGTTCTTATTGCTTGTACTGCTGTGCTGCCTTTAGTTCCTGCTGCTGGTTTGAGGCTTCTGTGGGCCAGACTAAGCACACTGCTGTAAGCAGTTCCAGGAGTGTTCCTGCTCATTTTGAGGGCTCCTGGGCTCCCCTGCCACTGCAGCTTTAGGATTGTCACACTACAAGAGCTTCTGTGGAGCTTCCCAGTATATGTCATTCAAAAATACCACGGAGAGGCAGGCTTGTTTCCCATATTAAAAAAAAAACCCAACGAAATGGTGCCTGTTATGCTGGCAGCTGTGAGGTCTCATGGCAAAGGGGGGGCTCTAACCTGCAGCCGTGCCATCCTCCTTGTTGAGAAGAGCACAGCCTCCTTTGGGAGTGGGAGAAGGATCAGTGTTGAATTTGACAAGTCATCCTCTCACTAAAGGATCTTCTCTTGCCTTTCTGCCTGTCTCTTTAAAGCCCTCAGCTGAAGACCAAAATACCAATAGAATGTATCCTGTTTATTATGATCACAGGAATTCAAATGCCACAAAGAGCAAGGAAAATTAATGGAATAAAGTAAGCTGTGGGAAGGAAAACAGCTTTTAATGTGGTGTGCTAATGAGGTATGAAATAGGTGTGTAAGAAAATGTTTGGTAGCATCTTTAGAAAATCTTGCAGCCTGCAGGAACAGAAATACAGGAATATTGTGGAAGAGAAATAACCCAATGCTTGGAGGAGAAGGCATTAACTGTCTGGTACAGACTTAGTGCAGGAGAGTTTCCCTCTTCACGCCCTGGCTGCCCCTTTGCAGAGCTGGCATCTCTTTCATGTGGAAGCTGAGGCTGGAATAGCTGTAAGCTCGAGGATACAGATGCCTTTGAACTCTGCTTTCTTATCATGGACTTTATAAGACATGGCAAGTGTGACCCACTTCTGTTCCTGCACAGCTCGGCTGCTACACAGAGCCAGCCCTGGGAGCTGCTGAGGACTGGGTCACTGAAGTCCTCTGGGTTAAAACAATTGTCTTGCCTGTCTAATTTTTCTTTTGCTTTTCTACACTGAGTTGCCTTTTGTGGTTTCCTTCCCAGCCTGTCCCCACAAACCATGATGCTGTTGTTACGTGTCTGTGTAGCATAGCTAAAGGGAGTGGTGGGTGAGAGTGGGGTGAGAGTGGGCAGTGGAAGGTTTCCAGTGTGCATATTCCTTAGCCCAGCATGGCTGCCACAGCCTTCATAATGGGGAATTAAAGAGCTGCTTGCACTAAGGAGTATTTTGCTTCCCAGGGGGTTTCACTGAATTTTGTTTCTGGATTAAAGTGCTAATTAACACAAAATAGTGCTGAATGCTTCACTGTAAGAGTAACTAACACTGTTGATAACTGGTGTATAAACATAATGTATTCTAATGAGATCCCTACCTTTGTAAAACAAAGCTGTTGATACTCTGTATGTGTCCAGGCATTTTTAGTGGCTGGGAGGTTTCCTTTCCAATCATAGCTCATGCCTCTGTGAGATTTCCTTAAAACAGAAGAGATTTTTTTTTTTTTAGCTCCTCTGTGGTTTCTTTTCCCCTGTGCATTAGCTGTTTTTCAGTTCTTGAATTTTGATCAAGAGCTGGAGGCTACTTTAGCTGGCTTTGGCTTGTTAGTTTACTTGCTTTCAGGCTAAGTGTCATTTTTCTCTCCAAAGAGCCAAAATGCCAAGATTGTGTCATTTCTACTTGTATCTAATAATAGCTTAATCCACAAATAATTGTAATGAAGATACTAAGGCTACTGGCAGAGAATAGTGTGATCCAAAGACCCCTGGCATGAATGGGATTCCTCTCTGAGAACAAAGGGAAGTTTTGGGTCGAGCCCTAGGGTGCTGTTCTAGACACACGTGCGTGCACGTGCGCGACTGTGTTGGGCTGTGCTATGGAAACCAAATTTCAAAAAAACGCTGCCAACTCTCCCAGCTGAGCACTGGTGAGTGAAGGAGGATGCTGTACAGACAGGCAGGAGATGTGTTAGCAGCCCCCATGGCAGCAGAGCAGTTGCCATAACAGCCAGCAGCAGATGTTACCCAGGGCTGTATTGCTGCTGCTGGAATTAGAGTAGGAATGGAGGTGTCCCAGCTGCCAAGTGCATCCTTGTTGGGGCCAAGGTGTCAGCTGCAGCTCTGGAGTAGGCAGGGGGCTGATGAAAACACAAACAATAGCAGCAGCAGGATTGCTGGTTTGGTGCAGGGATTACTCAGCTGTGCCACTGTGCCCTTGTAATCCCATTAGCAAAGTCAGACTAACAAGTGTGGTAGGAGCCCCCCTCTGCAGGGTTTGCTGCTGGAGGGGCAGGGGCATCTCACCAGCGTGTGAAGGGTGTGCCCAGGAGGATCCAAGGGGAGGAAGAGCCAGGTGGGTGCCTTGGCAGGGCTGGGAGTCAGGTTGTGCAGTGCCTGCCAGTGCTGCTGACTGTTTTCCACATGCACTTAAAGCTGTTTGCTCTAAAGAAATAAAGGCAAGAAATAATGGTGATGAGTTTGTTGTTATTAAAGGACAGATCCAAAGGATTTACCTTTTCTGGGAAATGCTTTAATTAGAATTATGTCTTTTGCCAGATTGCTGAGCAATTAAACTCTACTTAAGCCCAGAGAAAGTATTTCCATAAAAAGTTTTCAGTGTAGTTCCTGGCTCAGATTGTAAAAGAGGGTATTATTTACAAATATCTCATTAACAGACATTATAAAGTTGATTATGCCCCCGTGGGAATTGATGACAAAACTTTTCATGGCCTTCATTAGAAACGAAAACCTTTTGATGCAAGGTAAACATGGTTTTGGGTGCACATATAATAAAGTTATACATATTAGCTTAAAAGCAGCTGCTCTGGAAACCCTATTGGAAATTTTTAGTTTTCCTAATGTGTAGGAGAAATCCATTTTCTGTAGGTATTTTTAGTGCTAACTTCCTCTCCTGTGCTATTATCTTACACACTCTCCCATTAGTGCTTGCTGTGTTTCCAGGTCAGCCATGTGATTGCCGAGCATCCCTGCCTGCTTTTGAATGACTTGCCAGGCAGGAGCCAGAGAGGCAAGTGCTGGCTGCCAGCAGCAGCTTCCCCCAGCCTGCACACTCTGATAACACACAGAAACCCTCTCTTCTCACCCTCTGGGCAGGTCATCACTGTGTGGTTCAGCGTGAGACCCTGCCCCTGTGTAGGTGTAAAGATGTTTCTCTGTGAAGGCAGAAGGTTGTGTGTAGGAGCACAGAACAGCCCCGCTGTTGAGAGGCATTTCAGAGCGGCTGCTTCGCCTTGAGCCACGGTTGTTTCAGCGTGAGCTGGATGAGGCACACAGATTTCTGCCTTTTTGCCACTTGTTACATTTACAACTCAAATGAACTCGCTTTCAGAAAATTACAAGAAGCGGTGAAAACATTGTAGGCAAGTCCCTCTGTGAGCTTTTTGTGTGTGTGGTAAAAAAACCCTTAGGCAAAGTGTTTTAAACCCAGCAGTGCTGATAATGAGAGCTAATAACTTTGCAGATATTGGCTTTTTTGCTACGTATGACTTTTTTAAGAAGGTATTTAAACTGATCCAGCCAGTTGCTGTGGATGCCTCTGTGTGAGTTTAATGAACAGCTGGCTCTTTTGAACTGGGAATTTTAATGCTTTCAGTTCCGTGAAACTGGAATCGGAGGAGGTGGATGATTGTACAAGAGAGGGAGTGCATTTTCTCATGTGAATTCAGGAGCAGGGAGGGAGGGAGGGAGAGGAAAGCATCGTAATGTTGCGTGTGTTTCTGTTTCAGTGGATCAAATCTTTCCTCTGTCTGCATCCAAGCTATTTGGTTGTGATCAGATGATCAGAGCTCAAGGAAGCGATTGGAGAGCGAGCTGGCTGCAGCTGCACTGTAGGCTGTTTTCAGGGACAAGGAGCCACTGTTTTTCAAACATAGCATAAACATAGAAGTTATTTTGTAGGCTTCAGGATGCAGATATGGGTTGTGCTGCCAGCATTGTTCTGCTCCAAGCCTTTCGTTCTGTGGTACAGAGGAACTGTCCACATATCTGCAGGCGCCGGCGACGAGAGGAGTTGTCACATGAAATTCTGCCGCTGGATAGTGATGATGAAATGAGCAGACCCAGGACTCTCATCATAATGGTATGGTACACTTTAACCAAGAGAGAGGTGACAGAATTATTATTGCAGATGTTATGGGATGATTTTTTTCCTTTGAGTATATATTTGTAGAGAGGGAGCATTGACAGGCAGTTTGTCAGTTCGGTTCGTCTGTTGCTAGATTTGCTGTATCTATAATGCTACTTCATAGGTGAAGCTGTAAGCTGCACATAGGCTCTGTGTAAAGTAAATGTTCTTTTATTTAATTGTTGGTGCGTTTTGTTTGTGAGATAGGCAGCACTGGAGCTGGTAGCGTGGTTATGCTTTATTTCAGACTTGGAATTCCAAACAGCAGACAGCTTAGGAAATGTTTGCTAAGTCTGTTCATCATAAAAACAAAAACAAACCCAAAAGCCAAACAAAACAAAAAAACCAATCTTTACTTGCACCCAGGATGCTGTTGGAATTCATATGAAGTTATATGCAAATAAGCTCCCATATATCTTTGCTTCAAACAGTTTGCAGCAGCACAATGTTTGCTGGATCACTGCTTTCCAGGTTACTGAGTTGCCTCTGTTCTTTAATGAAGGAGGGTTTGAAAGGCTGGCTGTCTCTGAGCGTCATTGTCTTCCTGAATTAAATTTTTATTTTGTCATGGGAATATAATAAGCATGATAGGTTTATTAGGAATAAGCGACTGGGTTGTTCCTGATTGTAAATCACTGTTTCAGAATGAGGAATACACTTACTGCCTAGTTACTGCTCTTCCTTGCCAAATACACATATGGTGAGCATTTCCAGAACCCTGGAGTGGTTTGCATCTGAGGTGGCAATGATTTGTTACTCTGTGGCTATCGCTTGATAAAAATATTACCAAGACACTCAAAATAATATTTTTGTCAGTTTGTCAGGGCACTCATTTGTATCATTTAAGTGGTAGAGATTTGATGAAGTTCAAAGTGCACTCCCATGGTACTCTGGTCCCGCCCAGGGCTGTAACTTGTGGTAGAGGGTACCATTAGAGAATTTAATAGCTGTCCTGAGCAGCTGTTTTGAGTTAGAGCATTGCTGCCCATGGAGAGGTGTGTGGTGCAGTCATGGCAACGGTAGTAGCAAGGACCCAATCTCAGCAGTGCTTTGTGTATCAGCTGAGGGTATTCTCCAGTGCAGGGGGGAGTTGCATGGTCATCAGGAGGAAGGAAATTGATTTCATCATTGTCAATCTGATGTTAAAGCTTCTTTTGCTCTAAAAGTATCTACGTCTATACAACAAACTTTTTTTTCCCCACTTAAATGGTAAAATAAATGACCTCAACAGCATTTAAATGAATAAATGTGTCCTTCCTAAATTCAGGCGTGATGAGGTGAGAAGTGTCTGGAAGCACATCCGAGTATGGATCATCTGTGTCACTTGCTTCAGTCCTTGAAGAAAAGGGTAGTCTTGGGTGTTGTGGCAGCAAACACTGTGCCAGCCTTGCCAAACCCAGAAATACTCATCAGCAGCTTGAGTTGTGTTTTTTATGTGGTAACTCCTGTGAGATCAGGGCTCCAAGAGCAAAGGTCCCTGGGCTCTCAGGGAGGGGAGGCTTTACCCTGCAGTGTGGAGGGAGCTGTGGAAGGAGAAACATTCTGGTCAAGGTGATGTGCTAGCTGATGCTGGATGTGGGCTCTGAGAGCACCTCAGCTGTGCTGACAGGGGCTTAGGTTTTCTCTCATTCCCCAGCTGTACTAACAGAGGCTTAGGTTTTCTCTGTCAGTGGTTAATGCACTGGTGCTGGTCCTGCCAAAAGGCTGCCCTTCCCCAGGAGCTTCCTGGGATCATTTTCTCCCTCTCAGCCCCTTTGAGAAGTGGAGGAGGAGTGGTCCAGCCCTGTCCTGAGGCTGGGGTAGCTGCAGGCAGGCACTTGCGAACAAAGCTGCTGGGCAAAGGTTGACTTTATCTCTTCAGGATGTGTACTATTACCATGCTTTTGTTTTGAAGCAGTAAATATCTAAATGAATGTAAATATCTAAATGAATTTGCCATTAAACTTTGCAGTTAGGCTTAGGAATGATGTGGAGACCTGGCAAGCTGAGAAAAAAGTGCTGCTTCAGAGCACTTTGTGGCAGAATGGATGGTCCTGTTTCCATCTGAATTCATGTTACTGAAAAGAGCAGCATGTTAAAGAGAGCTAGAGGCTACTGGGCCTTAATATAACACATTATGGTCCCAACAAATTAGTTTTTCCCCTGGGTCTGTTGTAGATCATTGAGGATTATGTCTGGATAATAGAGTGGAGGCAACTATGTAGATGAGCAAAAGAGTGTTTGGTTCCCAGTGCCATTATGCACATTTGCAGATGCCAGGAGCTAAACTGATCCAAATGAGATTCCCAAGTGCTCGTGTCTGAGGGCAGTGAGTAACTGGAGTGCCCAAAGAGGAGAGGTGAGGAAATCTCAAGTGCAGAATACCAGAAGTACACTGATGGGCCTGGGTGTGATCATTTGGCTCCTGCTAGCTGAAGATCTGGCATTCTGTCTGTTCATGCCTTCAGATGAAATGGTCTTCCTCTGTAGCTTCTGTGCCTCTGTGTGCCCTGCTGAAAGGGGGAGCCTTTGGTATTGATTTCAGGAGACAAACTATGCCTTCTGGCTGAACAGCTTTTTGAAGTCACCAGGCTCTGTGGTCTGTTCTTGCAAGTTTGCCTGTCCTGTGTGCAGCAAAAGTAACAGAAAGCAACCCTGAATCAGAGAGAACAGCAGTCTGCTCTAAAATACTTCAGGTAAATAAACACCTCTAGGGATGTGCCCCATTTTCCTTTGTTAGTCACTGAAGCAGAGCATCCTGGTAGGATATTCTTCTAGGAATTGTTTTTCCCAGTGGCACTTCAAACAGGAGATTCTGTGGGTGCACTCTATGGGAAAAGAAAGGAAGAGGTCCCAAGCAGAGCCTCCAGCTATTGCTTAATGGCAACCTACTAATCACTGTGTGAAGCCTTTAGGAATCACAACAGGCATTTCTAACGTTCTGGTCCTTGCAGAACATGAGGACTGATGTCTTTATTCAGAGAGAATTTTTTTCTTCTGTTTGTTAGTTTAGAAAGCTGGTTTTACCCTTAGGCAAGACAGATAAATCATTAGTTTTAGCTCTTGACTGGATCCACAGAGCTGGGAGAGATATTGGAAAGTGAAAACTGTAAATTCTCTGTCAATTACTATGCTGTGTCATCTTCTCTAGGATGAAATCCTGGAATGTGCCAGAGACATGGAAAGTAAGTGTCCAAACAACCTCTAATATAGTGTACAAGTTCAATCAATTTGTTCAGTGACAGTGATTTAATTGACCCTTGTTTTCTGTACCTTTAAGAGCATGTCTGCAAGAACTGCCTTTCAAAGTAAGACTGAGATGATGAGGTTTGAGGTACTAAAAACCTTTCTCGAGTGAATGCAAATGGCTGTACACGCTGGTTCCACAGCAGAAAGGAGAAGAGGAAGATGCCTGAAGGAAGAAATGAAGTACATGGGTTATGTAGAGCTGTTTGGTGTTTTAAGGGGGGCACTAACATTCAAGATGATGGTTTGCATTTGGAACTTGTGACTTGAAGTTGAGCTTTATCTAGTAGGTTATTCTTTGGGTTTATTCATGCAATTTATTACAAACTGTGCCAGCTGAGGTTTGTGTGATAAGAGCAAAGTGTATTTGAGGTTATGATCCTACTTTCTCCCACCCCCAGCTTTCCTGCCCTTGGTAATAAGCTGCATAAAAATGTAAAGATTATTTTGCATTTTGAATTAAACAGTGTAACTTGAGCTGACTTACTAGCTTGAACACAGATATATTCACTTCATTAATGCTGCCCAAGCTGCTTCTCAGGTCACTTAGTTTGTAAATTAATGTTTGAGAATTTTCCATCATCTAGTATTGAAGTTTGCCTCCAGAACTGTGTTCCTTAAGTTTTGTTGTACAGTCTGTGTTAATTTTCAAATTTTAGTTGAAATAATATTGTGCACTCATGTCATTTGTGTGCATTTCTCTCCTGAAGGCCTATACAATATAAGTGCTATCAATGGGTGGCAGCTCTAGGCATTGCAGGATCTCTGACTCCTAACTTACTGGTTTTGAATGTGGGAATGTGTCTGTGTACACTCAGATGGTGGGGAATTACAGAGCCTTTTGGAGGCTCAGCCCTGGGAACAGAAGGGTGTTCCTTCCTTGCAGTGTCTTGGAGGAGGGATTGTCTTTGCAAAGCAAGATTACCCAGAGCTACAAAATGAAAAAAAAACCTCAAAATTTTCATGACTTCTTAGCTCAAGTCAGTAGCTTCAATGTATAATACACTTTTAAGCAACAATAAGCATATGGGGCTTTATTTGACCTTCACTTCCACTTCAGCACTTGACCTCAGCAGGAACAGAAACAGGCCCATGTTTGAATAAATGAATAACATTAGAGTGTAAAGAGGAGAAGTAAGTGATGCACAAAATGCAGTTCTGCTTCAGAGTGATTTTGGCCATTGCAGCTTCTGTGTGTTGTGCCCAGTGCCCCTCAGGCAGTGACTGCCAGCCCTTCTTTGCCCTGGGCACCAGGGACAGTGTCCCTTGCTGCTCCTCAGCAGGATGTTGGCTTTGTTTTGGTGTTTACCTGTTCAGACAGCAGCTGTGGCTCTGGGAAGAGTTTCTTATTTACAGAGGGGAGGAAATGTGGGTCAGTTTTCATTCCTCAGTGTTGCAGTACCATGTAGTGTATGCATATGGTTCAAGAAAAGCTGGTGTTAAAAGTGGCCTTTTACCACTGAACAAATCCTCTCCATCTGACTTTGGTACTCTGAGCAATGTTTTATATAGCTTTCACTTTTCATTAGTGTTGCAGCAATGTGTATAGCATGACAGTGTGTGAAATGTAATTATTATGAATGTGTTAACCAAATTTTTTATGACAGCTTATGGAGAGTGTGGGCTCAAAGCAATAAAGTGATGAAAACATTCTCCTATATATGAGGAATTTATTATCTTTTTTCCTAGGGAAAAAAAGAGAGAAGTAAGCTATTTATTTTTAAGCAATGCCTACCTGAAAGAGTAGGAAATTAAAGAGTCACAGAAAGTCTGTAAGTCTCAGTCCTTGGGAGTGCTTTGGGAAGGTGATTTATGCATTTCACAAACATCCCAATTTAGGATGTGCGTTCAAAATACTACTTGAGAGAGAAGAAAATTGACCTATAGAAAGGCATGGGAACTTGATTAAAGCCAAGAATACAAAGAGAGAAACAAACCTGCACAAGAAAAGCAGGAAAAAGACAAGTCAGGTTTTTCAGGCTTTGGCCATCTGCAGGCACAGTGCTGAGGCACAGGCACATGTACAGACAGGGCTGTGCACACACATGCTCGGTTTGTCACAGTTTTGTCAATGATGCTCTCCAGTTCAGCTTGGCTCCAGCTCCCATGGGCTTTAGCAAATGCAAGCTTTCTGTGTTTCCCTTTGTCATTTTGCTCTTTGGATCATCACACAGAGGAAGGTAGGAGAAGAAGATCCAAGTGATCTGTGTAGTCTGGGATTTTGGAACTGGCTGGGCAGTGGTTCTAGTAGCCTGAAGCTCTGAATGTGGTGTGGTGCACTCATACACCAAGTCAGCCACGAGCACAGATTTTGCATTTGTTTGTGTCTCTCCTGTGTTTATCATAATATTAAATACTGGAATGAATTATAACAAAAAGATAAACTGAATAATAGTTAAAATACTAACATAGATTTAAATGCCTAGACGCAGGCTGAACCACCTAAAGTAATATCTTTGAAGCTCTGGAGACTTGATTTGTAATGCATTTCACATTCAGTAGAGGTATTTTCTTTCATTTTGACAGAAGACAGTGTAATGTTGGGTAGAAGTATAAAACATGTATGTGTGTATTTGGGACCAGCAGCCTTTAGGTATAACTTCAGAGTATCTCTGGACTTTTTTATGCATGTCTTGAGCTGCACAAGGAGTTCCAGACTCATGATTTTGTTCAAATAATTTGGTCTTTTGCTTCCCCCAGTGAGGTTTAGGTATTGGGATGTGTGGCTGCTGCTGGCACTGTACTGACCAGGCTGTGGGAGTGGCTTAGGTTGACAGTTCATATCTACATAATTTATCTACATAATTAAGTGGTAACAGGGATAAAACTGCTGCAGCGTCTTGGCTGAGAAGCAGGTGGTTCCCTGCTGCCTTACAAGGAGCCAATCTCCATTAGGCAGGATTCACACTCTGGGTTTAGCAGCACTGTCACTGGAGGCAGGCTGGGGCTGCACAGGCAGTCTGTCTGCCAGAGGAGTGCAGAACGCCCCTGTGATGCTCCATTCCCACTCCCAGCACAACACAGGTGTTTGCACTGCATTACCAGCGAGAGCATCCCTGCAGGGACCCACTGCTGGAGCCCCAGCCTGCGGTGGGCAGGGCAGCTGGGCAGCCTCTGCCTGGCAGGGACGGTGGCAGCGTGGTGGCAGCAGGGACGGTGGCAGCGTGGTGGCAGCAGGGACAGTGGCAGTGTGGTGGCAGCGTGGTGGCAGCAGCACTCACATCTGACCGTGCGCTCGCTGTCCCTGGCCCAGGCTGTGGCAGACTGCGTCTCTCTGGCTGCTTAGGGGCAGTTGCAGCTGCCTCCAGAAGAGCACAAAGGAACAGTATATTAAGCTCATGCTTTCAGAAAAGCGATATTAGTGCCAGCTCTCAGCCCTTGCCTCTCCCTGGCCTTAACTCACTGCTGGCTGCAGCCCTGAGAGCTGGGCTGGGCTCTCTTTTTCCTGCTGAGGATTCCTACAGAATCCTCAGAGTAGCACTGAACTGGATTGAAATGCATATGGCTGAGTCCAGAGTCCATTTCAGGCCTTTGGCCACAAATATGGGATATTGATTTAGCTTGGAAGCAGTTCTGCCCTGTAAGAGGTGTGCTGAGTGCAGAAGGGAGCCATAAAGACACCAGGGCCCTCAGAGAGCACTGGCCAGCAAAAAGTACTGCCAAAGAAAAAGCTGCTGGCAGGGAGGGCTGTCGAGGCGAAGACAGTGTGTAAGAGAGGAAGAGTTAAGTGATGAGAGAGAAGCCAAGAGGGAAATTTCTTCTCATCTGGAATTAAATAGGCACACTGCTGTTAAACTTTGGTCAGATACTTGATTTTAGAGGGCTATCCACCATTGCTCTCTTGATATATCATATTCTAGTGCTGCTTTTTGCCTCCCACCTTGTTTTCTTCAAAAGCTTTGGCTTTATTTCAGTGTGAGTATGCCTCTTCCTCACTGACATTAAATTCTTTTCCCTTGTTCTTCTTCCGTCTCCCCCTTCCCAAAGTGTAAAATCATCTTCTGCTTTGACTTCAGCATTGACTTTCCATCCCTGCCTGGATTGGAAATGAGCATGGAGTGCAACAGAACTGTTCCTGATATTTCTCACTTCCATGAAATTTCTCCTTTACAGCACCAATCTTAATACACTTGTTCTAAACCTAGTTTAAGTAAACCAGAATGCCAGTTTAGCATTCAGTTGAGCATTTCAGACAAAAGCATTATGCAAAGTTTCACTGCTCTTGAGAGACAGAGCTATATCTCTGAACCTTTATCTCCATGCTTCATACTCTTCCATCCATCAGAACGATTTGGTTTTGGTGTATGTGGAGGGTCTCTGTTGCTCTGTAACCTCTGGGCAGCAAAGCAAGGTCATGTGGTAACAGGAGTCACTTCTCTTGGTAGCAGCTGCTCAACCATCAGCTGTGCAGAAAGATGAATGGATGACTAGATCCTGTGAATGCACCTGCAGCATAAAATTAAGTGTGGTCAACCGTGTGCTGCAAAACCTGGTGTGGGTGGCTTTGTTCTTGGTTTTTTCTGTGCATCTCAGGGGGATTCCCACCTGATTTCAAAAAACCTCTCGAGAGATTCTGACTTCTAGATTGCATTTCCTGAGCCATACAGGTTTTGATGAAAGGCAGCAGTGCTTCATGGATATCAGCTGCCTGCTGTCATTTGGGGGTGAACACAGACCAGCTCCAGCTTGCTTGCAGCATCTCTTGTGGTGGAAGGGGAGCTGGACAAACACAGGCAAATGGTTTTACCAAAGAGAGGTTCGTAAAGGCAAAACACAGGATTTAATTTCTGGGTCTATGCAGCATTTCAGCCAGTTTGAGGATGTCAGCTAGTACTGTCAGCTCTACTTTTATGAGTAAAACAAAAGTTAAATTACTGCTGAAGTACTCAACTGGACTTTTGTTCCCTGCAGTAATGTTGTTCAGGAACATAGGAGCAGGTTTGTTATCTTCAGAGTGTCTGAAGCTAAGGAAGATGAAGGAAAATAGACTGTCAAGGAAATATGGGAACCATTCCTGGTCTTTCAGCTTTAAATCACTTCCTTGAATAATTTAGGCTTCCAGCTTGAATTAGTGATTGGAGTGAGGAATGCCACAATAGTGAAAGGATTAGGATTCAGCATCAAAAAGCAAGTCACATGAATACTTCAGGATGTTTTGGGTGGCAAGGGTTTGACATCATCTCAAGGCACTATTCCAAGTCCAGTCCAGCTGAAGCTGGCTCAGACCATGGGCCATGATCTCCTGTGCCAAGGTGTGGTAGCTGTACACGTGTGCACACATTTACAGTCAGACAGAAACTGATTACTTCATTGTTCTGGGGCTCAGTTGTTTCTCTTATTTTAAACTCTGTAAGTAAATATATTCTATAAAAATGTACTTTCATTATCCTGTTAATGTGGTGCCTCTTCAGAACAAAATGTTATTTTCTGTTCAAACAGAAAGAAACTATGTGCAATATCTTACTTTACAATTGCTGTCTGTTAATAATTATTGCCAATTTGTGGTTAGCTTAAAAAATAATAGATTCTCTGTGTGTGGTTTTTGATGAAAAAATAGCCATTGTGATGTCTGTTGGACTTTCTGCCTCAGGGATTACTCTGAGTACAGTGTATGGAGCCAGTAGAATTGAATACTTCGTGTCTTTGGTGTTTGTTTCTCCTCACTTCTCATCTGTCAACTGCTGTGCTCATTTTCTTTTCATTAGTATTGATACTTGCATGAAGATGAGTCAGCCAGATTCAGTTCTCTGTTAAATGTGTGCAAATCCAGCAGAACAAGGTTTTGAGTTAAAGCAGTAAACCGGATCAGAAGTTTTAATTCTGTGCTGCTTGCATGTTTCTCTCTCCAAAAAAAGAAATCATGAAGTTAGAGTGGAAAATGTGTGTGGCCTGGCTGGATCAGTCAGTGGTTGGCTCTGAAATGGGGATGCTGGGAGTCGCACATCACACCACCAATCACTCATGACTTTCTTTGGCCTTTCAAGTAAGGGTTTGGTGTTATTACCTTGATGCTTTCCACAGGTTGTGACTTATGTGCTAAAATTAGCTTGTGCAGAGTATAAGCCTTAGCAGTAAAGAGATTAATTACTGAAATGTAGATTCCTGGAACCAGATGCTCCCCCATTGTCTGAGATGTTTCTGCCATTAGTAAATTATGTGCAAACATTCATTGCAGCCATCACTATAGGAGATCTGATCTTAATGAGATTACAGAAAAGTTCTTGAGAGAAACTGCTCTTGGAATTGGTCCTATTCTTTCCCATTTTTGGATCCTTCTCTTTTATGGCTTGAAGTTAAAGAATAAAAACTGCTCACACAGCTGATCTTTCTTTTCAGTGCGTTTGCCCTTTCCCTGTCTTTACTCTCCCATGAGCTTGAGGAGAGCTTTTCTCACCTCCCTAGAGCTCCCCAGAAAATGTGTCCAGCTGCCTGTTTGGTCTCTCCAACTGCCAGGTGGTGCTTGAGCCTGACTTTGCTCATCCCAGCTGTGGCTCTGGTTGGCTTTTGCAGTGCTCCAGCTATTGTCTACTGTCAGCTCTTTGGTTTTAAGCAAGGGCACAGCCCTTAAGGAGGTGCAGCGATCTAAGCAGTTACCTAAGTTATCTAAGCTTGTTTTTAAGCAGTTATCTAAGCTTGTTTGTTGCCAAGAATGTCCAGTTCCTTTGGCCTTTCAACCTTGCAGCTGGCTCTCCTTTTATCTTTGACTGGGCTGTTAGGAAAGGAACCAAGTCCCTGGTTTGCTGTCTGCTCCCAGGTGTTGGACATGTGCTCCCTAGGACATTCTCCAGATGAATGTGAGCATCACCTGTCAAAGGCAAAGGGAAAGCAATCCTAACCTTGACTCTGGTGCACCCAGCAGGAAACATTCACTGTTGCTTTGCACCTTCCAGAATTTCAGATGCACAATATGTTTTGTTGTTCGTGATGCAGCTGATTCTTCGTGATGACCATTTGCCCCTTGTAGCATCTGATTTTATTTGTGGTGACAGTGCTGCAAAGGCATCACTTGGGGAGGGACTCGTGACTGAGTGTTTGTGCATCTGTCACCTGCTTTTGTCCAGAAACCCTCTGACCAAGCAGCTCTCACAGACAGCATGTTCATTCCTCAAACTCATCTGCAAATGCAAAATATTTTAGCAGAATGTATGGAAGTGTACAGAATACTCATATACACAGTTTGAACTAGAGAACTATATGGAAATAATAGAAACGTTTACTCACATGTGCTTAATTCTGCTTTTTATATAAAATATTAAAGTGAATCCAAGCCTGGACTTAAACCAATATGTTTTAGCTTGTCCTCTTTGAATCTAAATGAAACTGTAAGTATCAGTTAATAAAATGTAATTCTAAAATTTTTTACAGTATTAAAAAAGACAGTTCTTGAAGAATGCACCAAAGCAGACCTGCCCAGATGAAATGTTTGGGATGAGCTGACATAAAAGTTTGTACCAGCTCCCACTGAGAAGTTTCTTTACACAGTATTTTTAAGCTGCCAAAAGCTTTTGTACGTGCTAAGTGCTTGCCAATTTTTCCTTTTTAAAAGAACTCAAAGGCAATTTTAAGTTACATGAGCCTGCAGAAAAAATCTGAATTGGTGGCTAAACATTGTGTTTTGTCAAATGCATTCAAAAGACAACTGTATTTCTTGGAAATATTTTCAAAAAAGGTTTTGTTCCTACAGTCAGGACGTGTCTGCAGTGTTTCAGGCAGAACAAGGAGCTGAGTGAGGAGGAACTGCAGCAAACTCTGCTTTATTTCCCATCCACATCCTTTTCTGGCACTTGTTTATGCCTGGCTGTAGTGTATATTTGTAGGAAATCAAAAGTTAACCTTTTAGTTTCTGATTTCCTGACCAATTCTTTGGTTTCCAACTAAAGTGGCGCTTAATAGAAACAAGAGTCATAATGTTCGAGCAATTTCCCAGTAAAAGGGAATTTTTTGGACTTTCCAGAATTTCCATATTAAAAACCCCCCAGAATTTCCAAATTAAAAAAAGATTTCTTTGCACAGAGTCAGTTGTCAGGGACCAGTTCAGGGTTGATATCAGAGTGAAGGTGCAAGCAATTGTGTCTGTGTGTTGGATACAAAGAGCAGGATATGAGAGGGGGGAGGAACACAAGGGGGGCAATACTGGCTTATCCCTTTGGAGAAAATCATCCAGAAAGGGTGAAGGAAGAGGAATCACTGTGATTCAGCTCTCTGCCTTGCAGGGGCTGGGACCTGGAAGCTTAGAGCAGCTTTACTGTGTTAAAAACGACATCATTTTGGAGCTCTTTTCCAGTTCACTGAGAAATCGTAAATAAATTTTGCTTTTTGGTCTATCCTTGGATAGAGGAGTTCGATAGCAACTTCTTGGGAGGCCTTTAATACCTCACAGAATTCAGACAGGCTTACAGGAATTGGAATATTGCAGAGAAGGGTGAGGAGAATCAGCAAAATTCGTCCATGACTACGTTTGTACATAAGGAGTGGACCTGGACTGGCCTGAAAAATAACTCTCAGGGGATATGATGGAAGTCATACAAATCAAGAGTGGTCAGAGGCATGTAAACTTTGCTTGCAGTTTTTTTTTCTCAGAAAAGTGAGAGAAGATGGACTAGGGATCATCAAATTAAAATTATGGGTGACGTTTTGGGGGAAGAAATATACAGAATTAACATTAAAACTGAATTTCCTTGCAACAAAATGTGTAGGTTTGAAGAATGACTGCAAAAATTTGTGAGAGAAAAGTCATTGAGAACTAGTAAATAAGCTGATGGTGTCTCAGGCTGGGAGCCTGCATGAGTGCAGATTGAAAGGGTATTCAAGAGAAATTCTGTTCCAGTGACCAAGTTCTGTACTTCTACCTAAGCACCTGCAGACACAGGTGCAGAAATGTGGTTTAAATCCTACTTGTTATGACTGTGTTTACAAAAACTGAAATTTGGCATGGGATCACTGAAGGAGTAGAATTTGATGGATTACATTCTATCTCTTTTTTTGGTCAAGGTTGGGTTACATGTAGTTTTAATGACTTTACATGGGCTCACTCAGGAACCCTAAGCACTCCCACTTGGGTATTTTCCTTATGGGTTTTGCCTTCTTATTTTGGTGATACTGAAGATTGCATATTTTTTTGTGTCTCAATTAGGATAAGCAGTTTTTAATTAAGAAATTAATGAAAAAGGCCTGGAAAGTTGAAACAATTCTCTGGGCTCACTGGTCAGAGTGAGAAATACCATATCAGATGTTGGCACAATTTGATGTTTTATTTTCTGTGTTCCAGGAGAACAAAAAGAGAAGAGCAATGTCAAAAGGACACAAATTGTCTTTCTCTCTTGTCCACACACCAGATTTAATTAATGTAAATCTGATTTGCTGAGTTTTATGCTTCACACCTTTTTTTTCTAAAATGAGAAAATAATCTTGCTTATTTGCTTTTGAAATTTGTGTGCTCTTTGTCTCTTCCAAAATGCCATTATTAATTGTCAATTATAGGATCCAGATGATGAATTATTACATGCAGTTGTTTTCTCAGTTGCTTAAGATACCCATAGGCACTAGAAGAGGGTTTACAGGATTTGTGAACATTGATTGTAAGTTACAAATACATGATATCAAGCACAATAATGATTGTAGAGTCAGCTTGCACGTGTATGGAGGAGTGTTTAAGCGTTTAAAAAACGAAAAGGAGAGGATTCTAGGATATTTTATATCAATATTATAGTGTTGTAGATGTTGATTGTGACCTTGAGTAAATGACTTGCCCAGCCTCCTTTTGCTTCAGTTATTCCAGCTGGAAAATTGGGTGAAAATGTGGATTCTCTTTATAAACCAGATGTGTTGATCTGAGGTTTCTCTTAGTAAAGAGAAAGGAAAAAATCATTTTTGCAGCATAGCATAGACCTGAATAAAAAGGATTAAAATTACATTCAGAAAAGCAAGCGACAGGAGCCAAAGTCACAGCTGCATTTTTGTGTCTGGAGATAGTATAAAGTCAGATCATTAAGTTATTTAATCACCTTTCAGGTCCCTTCATCACTATGTGTGTTGCTGTCAAGGGCTGATTCCAGTCCAAGGAGATGACAACAAAAGGGGTAATGTTTATTTGAAATTTCCCAGTGGATAAAGCTAAAGCAGAAATTAAAGTAATTGCATATTTTGCTTTTGTACGCATCAGCAGGACAACATTTCTAATGGGGAGTTTATTCTTGCAATCTGATTGCTGGTGTCAGAAGCAGCATTTTGTTTGCCTGGAGAGAGCAGGGGCAGCCCAGTTTGTCCCCAGGCTGTGCTCTGGTGGGGCTTCAGTGCCCTGGGGAGCCTGGCACTGGCACAGGGCACCAGCTGGCAGCCCCATGGCACAGGACCATGCCCTGCTCCCCGTGCCCCCTGGGGCTGATGGGGCACGAGAGGAACAGCAGCAAACACGAGAGCTGGGGTGATGGTGTCTGTAAATGAGACCCTGTTAGGTTCTCCAAGGCCCTTTTCATTTTCATCCAGCCTTGTGGCAAAGGAATGTATTGTATTCCTGCCAGGTGCAGGTGGGTTTCCAGCTTGGAAGCTGCTGGAATGATGCTGCTGTTCCATCAGTGTTCCTGCTGACAGGAACCTTGTGGTGGCAGGTTGGGAGCAGGGTGGTGTGTGCAGGGGGAGCATCATTCTCAGGTTGTGGGACAGGGAGGGACTGCCTCTGGCTCAGCCAAGCCTGCTTCTCTAACAGGAGGGCATCAGGATGTTCTTTAGGAGCTGTAAATTCAGCAAAGGGAGGTAGCAAGTGGCTTTAGGGGTGTGGATGTCACCAGCCAGCCCTTGTGTTTGCATGGGCACGTTGGGTGGTGAAATGGCCATTGGGTGCTGTGTGGGTGATCAGGCTGGGAGCTGCCAGGTTGCTCTGCCAAGGCTTTCTCTCACCCCATCAGGGACCCCTTTGGCCCTGGGTGATTCTCTGGCAACCTGTGCCTGGCTCCTGTCAGCACCAGCTGAGCTGGAGGGGCTGTTCCAGCCTTGCAGAGAGACACAGCAGCCTCTCCCAAGGTGTTCTGTGTGAGTGCACTGATGGCAGCTGGGGCACAAAGGGAAGGTGAAGGTCCAGAGGGAGGAACTGCTGAGATCAGCACGCCGATCTGCCTGGGAAAGACAGAGATGGATTGACACAGGCAGAGACTCTGGGATCAGGCAGTGCTCTCTGGAAAGATCTGTTAGCAGAGCTCTGACAGATAGAAGGGCTGCTTTTCATGGATATTTATGCAGGGGCACTGTTCCCCTGCCTTGCAGAGCTCACCTTGTGTGCTGATGTCGTTTTAACTGTGATGGATTCCCAGCCCTTTGCCTGGTCAGAACAAGCTGTATGGATGTGTGGGCAAAATGCAAGCACCAGCTGCTCTAAAGGCTTTGTGGAGGGTTTGTGTGCAAGGTTTGATGTGTCAGCTTAAGCTGTTAAACTATAGGTGGAGTCATATTTCTCAAAAAAAAGTCATTCCATTTCAGTTGATTCAATATCAGAATGGCTTTGCAAAAGGTTGCTTTAGATGTAGTTTTTCTAACTCTGTTGTTTTACCTTTCTGTTTACATTGTTTTGGTGTCATATTTTTCCTTTTTTTTAAAGAAAGGACATGTTTATATGTGTATGGATCATTAGTGAGCATTTAATTCCAAAATACAACCTCTTGGTTTGATTTGGGAGTTTTTTGATGGGGGAGGAGGAGAGGAGAGAATGTTCAGTCTTTGACAAAGGGATTGGGATGGAGGTCACTAGTGCTTTCTGTGATCTTTGTTGGGTGCTGGTAAAAAGCAGCTGTCTGTCCCTGGCCCCAGTGGTGTGATCTGCTTTACCTGTCCAGCATGACGCTTTTTGCAGGGCAGTTTTTGGGGGCAGTCACACAGCACTCCAGAGCCCAGGCCATGCAGGTAAGGTGAACGTGGTGTCCCATCCCTGTCACCTCAGCTTTAGTCTCACAGTCCCTTTAGGAGGCTTTTGACAGTCATATCTGAAAAAAACACAACCAGTGTGTGGCCAGGCAGTGCAGTCAATGTCCTAGAGAGCATTCTGACCACAGAAAGGACAGTGTGTAATGTCTGATCCTGCTGGCTTTGTCCAAACCCCAAACTGGCTTCTGGCAGCATTGCCCTGTCCAGGTGTCACAGACTGTGGTGGGGGACCTGCTGGGGATTAACACTGAAGACATGAAAAGCAGCATCAGCCTGTACACCTGAGTGCCTGGGTGCTGGGGGATATTAACTGTGTACATCTCCTTATCGTTGGCCTCAGAAGATGAGTACACCGGCTACCTCTCCAAGCTTTGAAGAAAATTATGTGAAAATACTTAAATGTAAAAAGAAAAATATCAAGAGCTCTTTGTGACCCTCTCCAGGAGCCATGATTTTTCTTCTTCTCCCCAGTACCTGAGCTAATAGCTGCCTGTTAATGTGTTGATGTGCCAACCTGTAACCGTGGTCACAGAGTGCAGGATTGTTTCTGGTCCTCCCCCAGGGGCTGGGTGTTGTGCAGGGCTGGCATCCTCTGTGCCTTTACTGTAGTGGTTCTTCCAGGAACTCTGAAGTGCTAGAAGTGCCACCAGCCATTCGAGGGAGGTAGGGGAGGTTCTTATCTGCCCTCTGCCAAGCTGTGAAACATGGAGTGTGTCAGGAGATCTCTCTGTCCTGGTCTGGGCTGCACAGACTTTCTGAATGGCAGTGTCACTGTCATCACAGGGGTCTTGGTTTATAAATGAAACAAGTGTTTTTATGAAAAGCTTGTGTTTCATTTCAGAATTTAACCTTAGCATAGGCATAATATGCTTGTTCTAGCAAAAGGAGCTTTCTTACTTGTTAATTGAATTTTTTCTCAAATCTGTTAAACAAGAGGCCTGAGTCAGGATTTTACAATTATTCATCTATACACTGGCATAAGTCAAGATTGTGTTTTTGACATGCACTCTGTTCAGGTCAGCATTGCTCCCAGACAGAAGTCCTGAGCTGAAGGGAAGCATTCATTCCCTGAAATTTGCTATGAATTTGATGTTTGCATGAGATTTATTTTTTTTCTTCTCTAATTCTGGGTGGTAAAAATGCCAGTGTGAGAAACAAAAGTAGCAGTCCTTGATCCTGCTTGGTTTGAGTTGGTAGATTGCACTATTTTAGAAGGAGCATGGTGAATTGATTATTTGCTACACTGCAAATATTCAGCCTGTTTTGGGGTGTCTTTTATGTTAATTGAAGGTACACTCTTTAGGAACTGAATTTTTTTTCTCTTTCTATGGCTCCTAACAAAGCACTATTGAAATGCATTGTCCAGTGATCACATGATGTACTGTAGCAGTGAATTTGTTTTGTTCAATGGTATTTTTCACGTGTTGCACGCACAATTCAAACCAAAGTAAATGAAGCATGGCAATTAATAGATCTAAAAGGGAAATGAGAAACTCTGGAAGAAATGTAGGAAAAGGCAATTAAAGTTACTAAAGAACTTGTGACCCCCCATTGGCAAATTAAATGCTAATGGTTCTGCAGCAAAAGGAATGCATAGTTTTTTACCTTAACTGAAGCAGAGATATCAAATATCATTATTCTTCCCATCTGGATATTTATACATTTCTGAAAACTGCTGGGAGCAGATGCACATGTCCCACAAAGCAGAGCAGAAGGCAATTAAACACTTAATAGACTACATAATGGATTGTTTTTTGAAGGGCTTCAGCATCCTTATTTTGACTCTGTGAATTGGGTACAGCAGTTCACAAATGTGAACCAAGGCTTGTGGTTTTCCTGGGGCCAAATACCTCTCTTCTTGGAATACCTTGAGGTATGGATAATACTTCTCATCTTATACATTATAGTTCTGAATTTAAAAGCAGTACAGGAGCTTTATTCATATAAACATAACATAACCAATTCTCTAATTATCTTAAATTATCTGGCATCTTTAACTGAAGAGATAGAGAAGTCTTAAGGAAAAGTCAGGAAATCTTTTACAGTCACACTGATGCTAATGAAGTTTACTTTGTACTTTGCTACAGGACAAAGCATTATTAGACATTTGAATGGTTTTGTTATTCCCTGTTACAAGAGGGATTTGCATCCAAAGCAGATCTAAGCAAGCGGAGTCTTTTTTTTGTAGTTGTTTGCTGTTATTTTGGTTCATATCTCCGTGTGAATGCTGTAGCTTATTTGTTATTTCAGTGCTTCAACTTTTTAATGCCCTGGTGTTGAAAAAATACAGTGATTTTTGTATTGTTCCTAAAAACCTATCTGCCAGAGATATGGCAATAAAAGAGGATTAATAATAATATTAGGAATGAAAATCTTTTGGACAAAAGACACTCAGTGGAGTAAACTGGATGAGGACCAGCTGGAAGCTTGAACCTAAGTTCATCTTTTGTAATATTTTGGAGTAATTCAAGTTCATTAAAGTTTCAGGAAGTGCTAGTGACCCTTATCTCAGTGGAAAGGGCACCCTGGACAGGCTGCTCTGTGCTCTGGGAGGCAGGAAGCTGAGGAGAGCCTCGCCAGGGAAAGGAAGGATGGAACTCTGCTTGTTCTGTGTGACAGCTGAGTTAAGGAGTGGGTAAGCAAAGGAGCCTCAGAAGAGCTGATACCTGCCCCAAGTTAAGGCAGCAGAGCTGATGATTCCAGCATTAAATTTAACTTCTGGCAAGGAGCTCTGGTCTTGGCAGCTGCATTCCCTGTGTCACATGAGAGGCACCAGGGACTCCAGCAGAGATAGCGTGGTAGTTTGAGAGAAAACAAGGGTGATTCCAGCTTGGTTAATGCTGTGCTTCTATATTGGTAGCTACTGGAAATGTCTGCATACCTTGGCAAAGGGTTTCTGCTGTCTTTTTTGTTTCCTAGGGCCAGACAGATGCCTTTCACCACTAAGTAGGAGTGCAGTGAAATCTGTTTTAGGGCATGGCACAGCAGGCTGGTAGCACTCCGTTTAAAGGAGGTGATTTTCTCAAAGGCAAAGCTGAATGACAAAGATAATGCTGAGATGGGGGCTTGATTCAGGAGTAGCACCATGTTTTAACTTTGGAAGAGGAAAGCAACAGATCAGACAGATGTGGTTTTGTGGTGCTGGGTCAGACGTGCTGGGCTCAGTGTCTCTGCTCTCCCAGAATGGAAACCTAGCATATGGAGCCATCCTTGGAACTCCTGCAGAGGTTTGTTACTTTGGATCAAATGTTACTAATCTTGAGAAATGTGTGAAAGAGTTCCTAGATTTTGTAGAAGTCAGAATTATTTGTTGGAAAGGAAAAAGAATGGTAAAGGATAAAGTTGCAGATCTCAAATAGAGTAATTAATTAATTAATTCAAACAGGTTGTGAGAATGATGCTTTTTGTCCAATTGGCAAAAAATACAGAATGAGAAAGCAGAAAAACCATCCCTTTGTCCTAGCTATGCACACAGATACTCAATAAAAATAAAAACCTAATGCATGCCTCAGGAGGGCTGTGTGCATAGGGGAGTGCAGCATTGCTGCTGCAGCAGGATGAATCCTCAGCTGGAACAAAGAAGAAAAGGGTCTGTGTGTGTGCCTGCACATGTGTGGGCACTGAGGGAGTTTGTTCAGTTTTAAAAGACCTTTGTGCCCTGCCAGCCTTCAGGCAGCACTGGGTGAGTCTCCTACCTTAGTTAACATTTTTTTGCCTGGCCATGTCGCTGCTCCTGTTGCCACTGCAGTTCTGAGGCACTGAGAGAAGGATTCTCCACTGCCAAGGTGCTGCTGGGATTGCCCCTGCACGGGGCAGTGGGCAAGGGGAGCTGCTGGCATTCCCCAGGTGTGGGGCATTTGGGCAGCAGGCTCACTCTGGCAGCTTTACTTCTCATGAGGTGGGAGCAGGGTGTGAAGCAGGAAAGTTCTTAGCTGGCAGGTTACAAGCACGTCTAAAATCTGCTTTTTACAAGTCAAACATGTATTTTGGACATCAGCATATGAATTTCTCTGTTTTCACCTTTTTTAACTGTCTGCAAATTTAGGAATTTGCTGGGTTCTTCCTCTTATTGGTGTTTCATGCTGTTTTGAAAGGGGAACTGCTGCCTTGGTCCAAAGGCAGCAATGGCCCTGGCAGCGCAAATCTGTCGCTGCCTGCTCTGTGGTCCAAGTCGGCTGCCGAGGGGCTCTCTAGGAGATGGCTGTGCTGTGAATGACTGTTTTTATCTTGCAGACACACACACACATGAAGTAAAAGTGCAGCTGTTTTGGCTTTTGAATCGGCAGGGGTGGTGAGGAGAAAGGATGTGATGGTGTTTGAGACAAAGATAGATGTTCGTTTGCAGGGCTTTTTCTACAACTTCCTATTTCGATTTGCATTAGAGGTGGGGACTGGGTGTATTTATGGTTTAATGAGACGCTCTTGCCTTAATAGCAGAATGTTGTTCACGGGAAGAAATGAGTTATTGCTGGTTTTCTTCTTCTTTCTGTTCAGTTACTGTGGATACAGCGTGTAACTTTTAGACCTACTTCTCCCTTGAACAGTACGTGCAGCTTCCAGTTGTTGTGCTGAAGCTGCTGCAGGAAGGAGGTTATAGGAGCACAGTTTTTGAACAGATATTTGTTGGCTGTTGTTAATTCCTGCGGGCACAATGAGCTTTCGTGGGAGATTCAGAAGGGAGGCCAGTGAACTGCGGAGGAAGAGAAGGACCACTAGGAGAGTGAATCAAGGAGAAATTCAAAGATTAAGCTGTGTGAGTATGCACCCTTCTTCCACTTCTTCTGAGAAATGGCTAAGAAATTGCAGGTCACTCTTAGGACTGCACTTGGGAAAGAGTAGGATTTATTGCCTGTTGTTTATGTAGAAGTCACCAAGCCTCATTCAGTCTGTGATAAGGGATTGAGCACTGGAGAATGAGACTGGAGCACAGAGAGTTCAGGAGTTGACAGAACTCAGGAACATTAGGGAGACTTTTACAGCCTCACATTGCTGGTCAGAAACATTCTGAGAGCAGCAGTGTTTGACAGTCTCTCTGGCACCTACAGCAAGTGCCTGGAAGTTCCATGAAAATTCACAGTGCTGCTTCTGGAGTGGAAAGTTCCTGTGTGCTATTTCAGAGTTTGTGATCTGTGATGGGCACCTCTCAAGGCCAGGAAGAGGAGGAAGACAGTTCAGGGAGCCACTTGAGAAAGCTCCAGAACCTTTGGTGGAAAGCTAGGGTGAGGTTCTACCCCATGGGCTGCACATCAGCTTTGCCACTGATGGCTTTGGGACAGGACTGAGCCTCCTGAAGATGCACTGGGAGGCTCACATTAACTGCGCTGTGCCTCAGCTTTCCTGGCTGAAATTGAAACTGCAGACAGCAAGAGGCAAAACCCTCAGAGCCTGCTGTTGAGTTAGGCAAGTACTGGTTTTCAGTGTGCTCTCTTCACTTGAAAGTCTGCTTTAGCTCATAAACCATTTAATGGCTTCCCCAAGAAGAGACAATGAATCCTTTTCCTCAAGGCAAGAGGTGTTTGGTTTTCTTCCATAGTTTTGTTCCTCCAATTACTCTGTTTGCTTGTGCATGCAGAGGGCTCTTTTGAGGCTTTTCAGCATATTCAGTGGAACAGAATCAGTGATAATACAACCAAGAAGAGTATTCTCATTTTCTTTTTTAAATAGGAAGGAAAAGAACTTTGCAGTTGTAACACTTGGTGACCAGTTAAGATGGTTTGTGGTTCATCTAGTATCATTTGGGTTTTACTTGTGACTAGCTGCCTTTCTGGATAGGTACTTTACATGGCAGTGACTCTTTTTGACAAGGCTACTTTGTGGTGTAGTTTCTGCTGCCCTGAGCTATTGGCATGCAGTCAAAGATGTGACGTGTTTGAGCTTCATGGTCAAGGGTCCCAGGAATCTGCTGCTGAAAGCATCTAACCCTGGCACTTCACAGGGCTTTGGCAGGAGGTAGGCACTGCTTACTTGACTTATTCTCTTAAATCCTGGTGAGGAGGGATTTTTGTCATTTTTGTACAAATCCTGACTGTACTTTATTAGTGCTCACCAGAAGTGGTTGCAGCCCTACAGGAAAGAATGGCTGGAAATAAAGTCCAAATGGTAACAATAAGCCAGCAGCCTGCCTGCAGATAAAGAGGAATATATTTGTTCCCTTTTGCGTGTATCCTCAGATAACAGAAACTGAGCATTCCATTTAGTGGTGCTAAATAGAAATATCAAACTACAAATGCATTGTAGTTTGACCTAAAACATAGAGAGCACTTGTAACCCTGGGCCTGTTGCCTGTAATTGGAAATAGGAAACAAGCCTGTTTCATCAGAGGCTTGTGGGTCATGCTGCACTTCCCCTGATGTGGATGGCTCCTTTATGTCAGCTACACAGCTCAGCTTTGCAGGGGAATCTGTGCTGATTTCTGTTCTTTTCAAACATAAGATAGACTAAGATGGGTCACTGTGTCATATTACTCTGTAGATGTATTTCTCTGTAGTTTGTTTAGCCCTTAGGAAATGCAGGCACACTTGGCTTTACTTTTGTGCCTTGCAATCTGTGTCTTTCTGCCCAATATTTCATAATTGGAGCATGTTAAATCTTTGGCCTACGGGCACTTTTTGCTATCAACCAGCAGCCAGGCTCTCCTTCATGCATCAGCCCTGTGCACCTCCACACAGATTTCACAGTGATGCCAGCTCCCACTGCAGCTGTAAAGGATTTTGTATATGGGACCTCACTCAAAGAATGCATTTCTTCAGATACTATTCTTAGACCTGTGTTTTCTGTAGGTGGACTCGCATTATTTGCCGGAAGCTCCTTTTTTTGTAAGACTAATTATCATCTGATTAGCTTTCATTGTTAGTAGGGTGATGATTGAGTTCAGATGATTGTGGTTGACCAGATTTCGCTCTCATTTACATCCTGTGTAAATGCCTTGATAGCCAGATAATTGACTGGGAGGGGAGTTGATGTCAAGGAAACAGTTACAAGTCTAACGTCATTATGAGGGCTGAGTTTACAGTGGTCGTGTACACGTGATGTTAATTTTACAGATAAAGCCTCTGTGGAAATACTTAAAGTCACTTACTCAGATATGTAGCATGAGAAATACCTATCACTTGTGAAAAAATGAGTAACCACAGTGCAAGTAGAGAAAGAGGTATATTCACTGAGTAAAATGAAGCAGAACACCCATACATGAGATTTGCTCCATGGGACAGTGACTTATTACTAAGTACTCTAGAAGTTAGATGATATCTTTGAAAAGTTTATTTAGAGCTAATGCAAACATTTTTATTAGCTGTTTTTGCTTCAGGAGCTTCTGAAGTGGTTGAGCCCTTTTCAAAACAGTTGTTTGCTTAGTCAACATGTCTAGGTCTTCATACATATAAATTTTAGGTTTTAATGGAAAATGAACAATGGATGTTTGCCTTTGCACTGTGTTGCAGCTTCATCAGACATACATAGTGATCAAAGTCTTCAGCATCAGAGCATGATCTACTGAACAGACATTTGAGCTTTCTCTTCAGTCCTTGAAAAACGCACTCTTCTATGCATTCTAAAACCAAAGTCTGCTAAAAAGAAATATTGAGTTTCAAAGTAAATAAAGCTGTTTTAAAGACAGTCCCGTGCTGCACATGGTGTCATGTAAAATCTACCCCATTTTAGCAGCAGGTTTGTGCTGGATGAACCTGGTGGAGGGGTGGGTGAGGTAGGAAAGCCCGGCACATCCTTCTTTTGTACTTCCCCTGAACCTGTACACAGATAACCGTGGGTGGATCCCCCTGTCTCCCTAGAGCTGAACTAGACTCACTTCAGCATCCCCTTTGTGGTGCACAGGGCAGGACAATTCCCTTTTCCTTCCCTGGGCTGAAGTAATCACTAACAAGGCAAGTGCTCGAGCAGAGCACTCCAGCTCTGTTGGCAGCTCCTCTCTGCTCCCCACAGTTCCCATCCCTTCTGCCCAGTCCCCTTCCACACATCCTACCTGTCCCTTCAGATGTCTTCACGAAGAGCAGTGAATTGCGTCTTTGGCTTTTGCTTGCTTTCTTCATGAATGGATTCTGTGTGGAAGATTCAAAGAAAGCCTTTTGTTGCTAAACTGCACTTTTTTTTTTCCAGGTTTAGGTCAGGTAAGGGGAGAGAAAGTGGCTGAGTGTTGCTAGGTTAGAGGTCTATGTAAATTCTTAAAAAAAAAAACAACTTAGGATGCTTTACAAAACTTTCTTGTTTTTCCCCCGAGGTGACCTATGGACAAATATTTAGTCTAGTCTTCAGAAGTCCTCACTATTTAGAAGCTGTTATTCTTGACATTTTGAAAAGCCACCCAGTTAAATCCAAATTTAAAACTTAGCACTTTCTTGTCAGTGGCTGATTTTAGTAGTTTCGTGATGAAATGAAATTTTTTATTCTCCTTCCTAAGGAGAGTTTCAAGAGGCTCCGTAAGCAGAGAGAATGAGTAAGTTGTTGCTGTGTTACCCTGAATGTTTTTTGCAGATTGTACTGATAATTTTATCAACTGTCTGAAAGGACAAGTGCTAGTCCATGAAGATGGACATTCCGGAGTCACAAGGCTGCAATGCCAAGTGCACAGTCATGGCTGGGAGGCAGAATTCAGGAAGTGCATGTGGCCAAGTCGGACACTGCACAAAGCATCTCCTCTCACCCCCCAGCTAGATGCTTTGCTGTGTGGCTTCCACAGTTTAACCAGAAGGGAGGTACTTTTATGAGGGCTGGAGCTTTCAAAATTGATAATGAGAGGAAGGATTAGTTCTGTCTTGAGAAGCAGGAGGTGCTGGGAGGAGTGGGTCACACCCAGCTGCCTGAGAACGGCTCTCTGTGGTTTGGGCAGCCTCGGCCCGGCCGCTCGCGCGCTGGGGCAGCTCCGTGTGCCACCGAAGGCTCCGGGGGCTCCAGCTGCATCATCAGTTGGCATGAAAGTTTTGAGTTAGCTCATCCACCTGAGAGGTGCTTCTGTTTTTCAAGACATGCTGAATTCTCTGACAGTAAGTTTTAAAGCGTGAACATAATGCAAAGTAGGCTTACAGAGATTGTGATCCATAAAACAATGGCAGTATAAGCAATTAGGATTCATCCTATCCCAGCTGTGTTTGTACAAAGTCTCATTTAGTGAAGCAGGTCACTTACTGGTATCAATCAGAATTTTATTCAAATAAAGAGGCTTTAAAGATTGAAAATTACTTTTCACTTCTGTTATTCCCAGAAGGGTCTTCAACAGGTTTCCTTTCTCTTGCTCTGCTTGAGCTGATGGGTACTATAGCGTTTTGGCAAGTAATTTCTGAAGCACTAGGAATTGGGGGTTGGATTCTTCATAATTCTTTGTGATTTTCTCTGTAGCGGAATCGTGTGGGAACTGGAAATCCCCTTAATGTAATTTATTGGCACATTGGCTTCAGTGCTGACACTGAAGAGTATATTAGTTGTGCTGTGCAGCCCTGACTGGATTCCTTCCAAGTGCAGTTCTACAAGGTTTACTGAAAGTCATGACAAATTAAACACTTTGGACCTGAGAAGTTAATCTATTTTAAGGTGGGGGTGGGGTGTGCTCAAGAAAATTTTCTTTGTACCACTAATTTTAATAAATTTGTTGACTGTGGATCACATACTGAGCCAAAGGGAGCCTTTGTAATGTGGCCAGAGAGTTTGTTGACTGTAAATAGATGCAGAACAGGCCAAGCAGTCATAAAGAAGAGAAGATCTGAATCAAAAGGAGAGACCGTCTGCCTGCTGGTTCTGGCTGTGCCTCCGCATCCATACCCCAGACACCTTTTGCAGACCTTGAGTTGCCTGTCCTGTGCTTGAAATGCAAAACTAATTTTCCTCAAAGGAAATCTGTTATGTGGTGCAGCTCATGTGTGCTGGGAGCAGAGGGAGGGCAGGTCTGTGGGGTGGAGCATTTTGAGTGGGTGACCCCTGTCGCTCCCAGCCCAGCTGCTGGAGGCTCTTGGGGACCCCTCAATCCCAGAGTGGCTGTGCTGTCTGTGTCCCTGGATACAAGTGCTGCCTGGGACTCCCTGCCTGGAGTACATGGGGTCTTGGGCTGCCCACCCGTGGTCTGGGGAGGGAAAAGGCACCCCATGGAGATATCCTTCCCATGGAATTCAGCCCAGGCACCAAACTGCTCTGCTGCCCTGGGAATAGGGACATGCATACATTGGTCCTACAGAAATGCAAAAGTTTTGATGACTCCGTGAAGCCCAAATTGTTTTATGGCCTCAGCTTCCGCTCCTTGAGTGTTCAGTAGCACATCTCAGAACTGCTGGGCATGGCATATCTGAGACAGGGTTAAATTCAGCCTTTACGGTGCATTTTCTGCAAAAGTCATGGAGTTCTGGCTGTTCTTTAGCTTCAGTTTGGACAGGCTTGGCAAAGAAATATTCAATTGAAGTTGGCCTGCCCTGGTGGAATATAATTAGCTACATAAATTAACCATATTAATACATAGAGAGACGTGCTGTATTAGAGACACAGTGTTTAACTGAGGAAAGGAAAAGAAGAACAAAGGAGTGTGAGAAGCACTTCATGTTGGTGTCATCCTAGAAAGCAGTTTAATTTGCTCTTGTGAGTTTTGGTGGGATTGAGTTTGGTTCATAATATCATTAAAAAGTCTGAAAAAATGAAGGAAGGTGATGCTGTTGTTTTAGTAAGTGGCCTTTTCTCTTTTAAGGGCCCATTTCAGTATTTCAGAAGTATATTAGAATGAATTTTCATTTTTGACAAGCCATAGCTTGGATGAAATATAAAATCTGAGTCTTGCTTGATCTTTACCAATCTGGTCATCACAATAGTTTTGACTCTTTATGAACATGGATCCTCCTGTCACAGAGATAGGGTTAAGGTAACTGAATTCCAGGTAACTGAATTTCATCAACTTAACTTCTTTCTGTTTATCTGTTTCCTTTTTATTTTTTTTTTTCTTCCCAGTGCGTGGAAGAGAAGGAATTAATTTAAACATCTCTATTAAATTCAATAAATTCTAGATATTCATGATTTGGTGTCAGAATAATATGGCATTAAAGTATAGAAATCATAGCAGTTAGTCTAGTTTATTTTTAGAATGGGGAAGTTCTTAGGGTGACTGTTCAGAGACTATTGGTCTCTGTTACATCGTTTCCTCCTTCAGACTGTGTTCACAGAAATGCAGCTTTAGGAGAATGAGATATGAAGAAAAGATGTGTGCTAGCATCAGTGCACAATGTCTGTGCATCTGGAGACAAGTCAAGTACCATATTTGATTCTGTAATATCATTTATGTGGCTATTTTGGTAATTACTCCTGGGAAATATAATCCTTTCTTACCTAGACCAGAAGATGATGGCAATGAAGCCATATATCACTGGTGGAATCTGGCTGGTTTCACCCCTGTGAAACCATATTGTCCTCTCATGGTGTTGGCTCTGATTTCCCATCTCTCCAGTCTTCCAGAAGAGTGTGGGAAAGCTGGCTCAATGACATACAAAGCTGCACTACACTCTCAGGGTGTGAAGTAAATGGTTCTGCTGAGATGTTGTAGCAGGTGAGGAGTCAGAGAGTGCCTTTTCACTAGATGTATTCACAACCATTTCAGCACAACTAAATTCATTACTCACTTGAGATGGAGAATATAAAAAGCATTACAGAAATCCAAGCCAGCATAATTCGATTTTGGCACGGATTGCCAGGTTGGCCTGTTTCCAAAAAGAACAGACAAGTTAAATTGAGAAGAGTCAGTGCTGTGGTTATTAAATTAGCTTTAAATCAGCCCCACTCATTTACAGATCTCTGCTAGTGCTTGCAGGGAGGCATTTGCTAATCCCAAGATCACTGCTTCTGTCTGCTTGGGAGGGAAAAACCGAGCAGCCACCCCACACCCGCAGAGATAAGCTGCTAACTAACCAGCTGCCACTTCCCATCACAGCTGCAACACCAGCACTGCACTGCTGAGCCTTGCCAAGTCCAAAATACTGCCCCTGCAAAGCATGGAGTCAGTGTCCACAGAGCAGAGTCTTATAGTCTGTGAGAACATGCAGAATTGATGGAGAGAGGCATCATGTTTATTATACTATCATGCTTGCTGCTGGCAGGGAATGGACTAAATTATCTCTGCAGCCAGTGTATTGACAAGGATGGGCTATTACTTGCATCTATGATTTATGGGAGCTGGCATAATACAGTATTGCATTTTACACAGGATTTTGCTGTACTGTCGTGGAAGGAAGAAAGTAATTTTTATTGCATCAGTAGGAAAACATCAGCATAAATATTAAAGTGCTTCGGTGAAAAGTTTTGCTGTAGGTTTGATAATGTCATATCTACTTGTATTTAGTTCAGATGTGTAATGTTTCTCCAGAGACTTCTCTGTTAACATCTGTTAAAATGCTTCCATCAGATCATGCCCTTTGCAGCACTGAGAGCAGGAGAATTAGTGCTGTGGGAGCAGAGCTGTTCCTATGCTTGCTGTGTTCCTCTGCTCCGGGGTTTTCTCGAGCTGTATTTTTGTCTCATGGAAATGACCTTGCAGCTGCCAAGGAGAAGTTTTCCCCTGGAGTGTTAGAGCAGCTTTCACCAATGGCTCTGTGAGCATTGCTGGTTTCTGAAGAGCAAAGAGAGGGCAATGTGCTGTAGCTTACCCTGCCTCCTCTTGTCCCCCAACATCTGCAGAATATTAACTTTGAAGGGGATGTAGCTGCATTCACCCCAACCTTACTGGGATTTCCAGAGGGAAGAAGGAATACCTCTTCCTTCTGCCAGCCCCAGAAAAAAAGGTGGTTTCCACAGGCGTAGAAAACCTGCAAATGCTACACATTTTTATGGGATTTCCCCATATTTCAAGAGAAGTCCCAAAATTTCTGGGGTTTCCTGGCTCTTCCCTAGTCCACAACTTCAGTAGGAAGGTGACTGCTTATGTCATTTGTTTTTGTAGGAAATTCTGAAAACTGACATTCATGATGTTTCCAAGGAGCATCTGACCAAGATTAAGATTGTGTTGACACATGTCTTGTTTTGAAGAGCAGACATTTTATGATTTCAATGGCATATCTGTCTTACTAAGAGTTGAGATTGTTGCAGAATCATTAGCCTGACCCTATCAGCTCTCAGAAGGGAGGGTTATCAGTGTAGTCAATGTCACAGATTTTCTGTAGAAAATGTTCATGTTTTAGTGAAAACACTACATAGGAAAGTGCCTGTGTGAAGCACTGGTGGCTCATAAATGTCAGTGCATATATTTCTTTGAGTTTTCTGGTAAATGGTTGCTATAAGGTTTCCTACTGAAGGTAACAGTTTGCTTTCTGCTGAACTTGAACTGAACGAACTCTGTTCAGGGCTAGGTGTCATTACCAAAATCAGAGGTACAGCATAGATGGTACACTCAGTGTGCACTGGTGTTTTCTCTTCATGGTTCTACCTCCTTGAAATGTATGTTTATAAAGTAATACTTAATAAATAGCTGCAATGACAGGTTTAATGACAGAAAGTCTGAAACTCCTGTCAAAAAGATACTGCAGTGACTTAAGACGGTTTGGAAGGGAATGAGAGCAAGCTGTTATGGTGATGTGGCCAAGTGACCCCATTAAGTTCCTGTGGGGAGCCACTGTCAGCAAAAGACAGAGAGACCTCACTAAGGGTATGGCTGATACTGAGCCCAAGAGCTCCTTGAGCAGGACTGGATATTTGTGTGTCAGCTGGGGCAGGCCAGGGCTAAGTACTGCCTTGGGACAGCTTAAGGTGATGTGGCTGGGTTATTATGAAGTCTTATGTCCTGGTTGGGCTCCTTGTCTTAACTGGACATCACAAAACCAGAATCCAGTCCTGTCACAGAATCTAAATCAAACATTAAAGTGTTTTTCTTTGATTTGTTACTGTTATGTGTTGATCTTGCCTGTCTTTTATAATCCTTTAATGTCTCAGCATCAGTAGATAGTGCTTGAGGCCTGTGAATGCTAAATGGCAATGATTTTTAGAAGTTTATTATTATTAAGTGTGCAAATGGGAGTGTGAGAGTTAATAGATCAAGAAGAGAGGTAATAGATTGAATGCTGAAGGAGGAGTTCTAACTTTTTTCAATTGCCTTGTCAGACTTTGGTGGAGCTTTGATGCTTTAAGCAGGGAGTTGGAGTAGATGACCTGCAGAGGTCCTGAGTTGTTTTGTGATACTTCAGCAGCTGTTCAGCAGTTGAATAACTTTCCTAGAATGTGTGTATTCCTGTGTTTCAATCTAATTTGTGTGGCTGTGTTACTGATACTTAATTAAGCTATTCATAGATGCATTTGATGCCAACGGGAGTCTTGGACTCCACATAGAAGGGAAACAATACTCATAAAAGATCTTGAGATCACTGTGATTACAGAATAAACAAGAACTTTCTAGGACAAAGTCAAAAGAGAAGGAGCTATTATATTTGAATAATTATATGTATAATGGACCATACATGAATGAGATTGTCCATCATATATGATTTTACCTATCTCATTGGAGAAGGTTGTTTTATGGAGATGTCAAAGCTTACTTTCTCAATACACCTTGGTTTTGATTTAGGGAAGACAGAGGAAAATTTTATATAATTTTGAATAGCCCAATGAAAGAACAGTGGATAAAATACTGCTTATCTAATGTCCTCTTTTGAATGAGACTAAGAGAGTAAATGTTTCTGCATTTGCTTTCCACTAGTGTCCTGTTTCTCTCTCATCACTTTCATTTCCATCCCTTCTGGCAGCTCTCTTGCCCTTTCTCATTCACTCTTCCTGATGCTTACATCTTTGAATTGAGCAAATGTTCTCACTCTAGTACATGACTCTTCATTTGTTTAATGTATTCTAGCATGTCAGGCAGGCTTCTCTTTTTCTATTTTTGGGTTGTGTTTCAAGACACTGTGACTTTACTTTTTCCTGTGGTGGTTTCTTACTTTAGTGCTGTTTCAGGCAGTAGTAGTTCTGCTATGATGATACTAGTCCTGCTTTCTGACAAGAGAAGCTGTGGAGGTGGATGCCAGATAGTTTATCCCAGGAGAATAACCTTGGATTATTACCAAGTAAAACAATATGGTGGCTTTCACAAGCTGCCAGCAGTTCAAAAATGAATTTTGTATGTGAAGAAAAAGTAGGTTTTTAATTCTGAAACACATTAGCTTGAAGTCCTATCTGTGTTCAGTTCAAACTGTGTCCATCAGTTTTCTTGATGTATTTATGGAGAAAGAGAGAATTCCTGAGACTTCCAGGTAAATTAACGTGGTGGTGTCAGTCTCTGTAATGAGCTGACAGATTGCTCTGGAGTTTTGAGATGGAGAGTGGCTCTTTGCAAATGGCCCAACTTCCTCACTTCACTCTCATGCGTGAGCTCAGATGCAACAAGCTGAGCAGAATGGAATGAAAGGAGAAGTTATTCATGCTATTCATGCTTTGGTATACAAAAGCAAAAATGCCAGAGGTCTCAGTTTATGAAGGGGGAGGAAAGCAAATTTCTGTGTAGAGAGATCACCTGATCTTTTTTTTTTCTCCACAGCAGGAAAAACCCAAATTCTTGGAGCCTTTGGATTATGAAGCTGTTATCACAGAGATCGAAAAAAATATTGGGGACAGCCAGTTTAAGGATCTGATATTATTCCCTGATGATGACTTTTCAGTAAGTACAAGGCAAATGTGTGTGGCTCCTTTGCTTAGGTTTGTTCTGTTCATTGATTTAATCTCCACTGCTAGAGGGAGAGCCAGATATTGTCCAAGGGCTCTCTAAGGTTTTCTTAACTCATGCATAATGCCATACTTCCCTCCCACCAACTTCACTTGGCTTTTGGGGTTTTTTTCTCAGGCATTTATATATGCATGACTTTACTGCTCAGGATTAGATAAAGTTTGAAGCCCTGGTTGTTCCCAGATACAGATGTTCAGGAACACACTAAACATAATGTATACTTGTCTGTTTGCTCAGCACAGTATTAATTTGGCCTAGAATCTCTCCATACTATATTACATTTGGAGTCCTAGAATCTCTCCATACTATTATAGTCTAATTTAATCTGTAACTCCAGATCCTGTTCTGTTTGATGTATTTGGCCCCTAGATAGAGTCTCTGGTGCTGAGGAAAGTTCTCAGGGTGGAACACTGAGGAGCAGTGGATCCCTGACCCCACAGCCATGGAGCTGCCTGACCTCATCCTGGGTTTCCCATTGCTTGTCCTGACAAGCTGCAGACCCTGGGAGCCTGGAGGGCCAGGGCAGCTCTGCAGGGCAGTGCTGGGTGCTCAGAAGGGACCCTGGGGAGCTGTGTTGCCAGGCTCGTTGGGCACATTGCCTTGAACCACCCCATCTTTGTATAACGTTTAGGTCTTGATGAATAGGCATTCTCTAATGGAAAGACATTTAAATTTGTGACCAACTGTAACTGCTCTGTGAGGGCCCTTCCCATCAGCTCATGGCACTGCTGCTGTCCTGGGAGGGCAGCTTAATCTAATCGAGTGCTTTGTTTTACTAAATGGCTCTATTTCCTTGGTGGCATTAACTGAGTTAATGTGCTCATGGGATTGAGAGAAGCTAAACAGAATAGATTTCCTCATTATTGTTAATTCCTTTATCCATTTTGCACATTTGTCAATTTATGAAATTGAAACTTAGCTTTACAAAGCTGACTAGACATACCGTGTGCTGTCACGAGGCCCTTGAGCCCTCTGATTTAGAGTAACTGAGCTCAAGCCCATGGAGCAAATCTTCTTAATGAAAGAAGAATCTTGTCTTACTGCTGAAGACCTGTCTGTCAAGCATGCTTTCATATCCTTATTTTCATTTTATTTTGAGCAGTTGTTGACCAGATTTTTAGAAGCTAGTTCTATTTTGTTTCCTCTGTTTTATGCTTTACAACTATTTGGCATAATCTATTTGAATTAAAAAAAAATAATAAAAAATAGATTACGACAGATGAGAGAGGTAGCTCCATGGTAGAGGTGTTTGTACTCACAGAAGAGCAAAGGCCATGGTAGGTAGTGTCCATATCCTTGCCATGCACCCCTCTCATGTTTGTTGTCTCCTGTTCAAGTCAGTGTCAGTGGCAAGAGCCTATGTCACCAGACAGGACTGCAGGGCTTTTGTCCCAGACAGGTTTTCCAGTTGCAAAGTATCTATTTACGGTCCTGATCCCTCCTGTTGAAATATTACCTGAGCACAGAAGTCTGGGTCAGCCATCTGAGTAGAAAGAGATCCGTGTCTGACTGAATTAGGAGGTTCCTGGGCTGGCTCTGAGTGGGATTTAATGTGATAATGCCCAAGGAAATGGTGGCCAACTCTGTTTAACTCCTAATGATTACACTTGCTGCAGACTTCGTGTCTCAGTGTTGATACAGCCCCAGTTTGGGCCTGTGGGTGAACACATCCTATGGGCAAAAGTCCCTTCAGAGTAAAGCCCCAACCGAAAGAGTTGGCTGAAGTAGTGAACATAGGAGAAAATTCTGCTTTTGATGATGATTTCCTATTTTTGGATCTGTCGTGTTCACCACATGCGTCAGTTATGAGTGAATTATTGTAGCTGTTGTTTCATCTCGGATTTGTTTCTCTTTTTGACTTGCATTCAGACAGAATGCTGTTATTCTCACATGAGTTCTGTTGGTCATTTCCTGTTGGAATTTCAGGTTCAAAAATTTCTAACATCTTATGTGAAGTCTGTGGAACAGCAGAGAATTCTTTATATCAATCTGAGCCTGACAGATTGTATTCCTCCATTCCCAGCATCTCCACAGAAGGGTGCAAGAATGTATACAGTACAGATGCCTTCTCTGGTTTTATTCCAGTTGGGAAAAAGATATTTCACTTCTTTTGTAACCATGCTTAATAACCCCTCAAAAAAAGTTAGATTAAAGTATTGAATAGTCACTTAAATTTGTATGGTACAAAAGCATGTTAAACTCTCAGGGTCATGAAAATTTGTTCCTCCTTCTCACGTATGACTTTCCTAAATCTGTTTGAAAAGCAGAACTCAGACTTTTTTAAAACTATTTGTATAAATATGGCTGAATGCCTGGTTTTCTACATGCAACAGAAACAATAATTCATTGCCTAAATTTAAGATAGGTGTAAGATGGCAAAACTTTCCTGCATAATGCAGCAGCTATTGAAGTTCAGTCTGATGTGCTCCTGACTCTTTGGGCTTCTGAAAGCTCACCTGGGAGCCCTGTTCCCTCCAAGCATCACGGAGGCCTTGAAGAAGAGGGGCTGAGTTATGAAGTTGCTATTCTCGCCATCACTACAGGCATAATTTTTTCCAGGCTTCTTTCTATTAGCTCTGAACAAAAGCCAAAATCTCCTTGTTTTTCAGGTTGTGAAACCTCTGCTTTCTAGATGCTGTGCAGGGACAAAAGTTGTTCATTTGGATACAGAAGTTCATAGCAGAACCAGATGCATCTGTAAGGGGAGGGAGCAAAACAAGAACACTGTCTCTTAACATGAGATGTGTGGGCCATTGGGGCAGCTGGAGTGCAGGCCTTGGAGACTCCTTGGAAAATCCCCTGGAAACCTGACTGTTATTTCCAAGATCAGAAGAGTTACAGTGGTAAAATCATGAGTTATTTTAAATAGCACATGATTTAGCTCCCACTTTCCGTGTGAGTATCTGCTCATTCTTAGAGGAGCAGAAATGGAGTCCATTGCTGTCACAATTAATGGGGTTATGGATATCCTTGACATGCAAGTTGCAGGGCTGGAGAGCAGGACAGTGAGAGCTATCTGGACTCCCAGGAAGAGCTAATGCAGTCAGCAAAGCAAGCTGTGGGCAAAGCACAGCTGCTCACCCCAAATGTGATTCAGGGAGTGATGGGGCAAAGTCTGCCCTTTAAATGTGCTCTGTTCCTGCTTTCCTTTCTCCACACAGGTGGTGAGGTCAGTGCTGGGGCTGCAGCCTGTCAGAGAGCCCTCTACCACAGCAGACTCAGCACTGTGGTATTTGCACAGCATAGTTGCATCCCAGCCTTCTTTTTGGTTTTGATGGACTATGTCATTGCACGTTTTGGTAACGTTTAGTAAATCTGTTTACTTGCATGAAAGTAGGGCTGAGCAGCTTTTCATTAGAGAGCCTGAACTTCAGCATTACCAGGGAGGAACATGTCAGCCAGTGTGTAGTTAGGTGTCTCTGAAGGGCAGCCTTTGCAGGAAGTAAATATCATTGTTGTTGGTGCATCCCTCTAAAGATTTAACCACTGCTAACGTGCTTTCAAACTAAAAGCTGTTCGGAAGAGATTGAGACTGAAAATGCTTGAAATGACTAATGGAGTTTGAACTCCATTTTCAAATAAATTCACCATGTCACTGGGAAGTAGTCAGTGCTTGAAAACATTATTCCTAATCAGTGTTTGAGAAGGAGCAGTATTAACTTCTGTGTTTCACTGTGGAAGGTGAGTGTGGCAAGAGAAGGTACTTGGTGAAATTGCACCTTATAGCTCATCCTACACCTGAGGCCAACAGCTTATGGAAATGAGACAGCCTGGCAGCGCCAGAAATCATGGTTAGATATAGGATATTTATATAAAATAAATTAAAAATCATTCAGAAGAATTACAGACTTGAATGCTTTAGGCTGATACCTGCATTATTTGATTACCACAGTTTGCATGCACAAATGAGAGCGTAATTGGTCTCTGGGTTGAACAAACAATTGCCATGATTGCCTAAACATTAGAAAATTAGGCTGAATTCACAGCATATTTATAAATACTGAATTCTCTAAATAAAATCTCTAATTTTTTGGATGACTGTTTCAGAGGCATATATTCTGTTGTTGAAATTTAATTCTTTTCTGAATAAAGCGGTTTTGGTGAATAACGCCATGCCTGATCAGCCTTTAAGAGCATTTAACTTTGAAAGTAATCAGCTATGAACAGGAAGAGCCTTTGTGGCCAAGTTTTGCAGCTAAGTGGTTAAACATAACCAGTTCTCAGAAGGGAAGTGCTTTGTAGTTTTTAACACGAGTTTAAATATAACAATATGCAACATTTTCCATGTCCCAATTCTTTGTAAATAAACCTGTGATATTCTTTGTCAAAGTCAACAAAGGTAACAAGCCTAGTGTTACCTGATTTCTTAGGGCTGTGGTTCTTTCTTTCTCTTGTTGGGAAGGACAGTGGGGGATGTCCCACGGGCAGAACAGTGGGCTTGGGTTACCTGCTTTGTTCAGCTACAGTATTTTTAACAGGCTGTGTAAGGACAGGGAGGCAAATGGCCCCACTAAGGCAAATAGTAGCTCTCTTAGTCAGTGTGCTCATATCAGTTGACAAGAAGTGTTGTATTAAGTAAAAAAAACTGACTTGCTTTATGTCTTACCTATAAAAAAAGATACCTGAAACTACTTTCTGTGCAATATGTGGAGCAGGCAAGTTTTGCTGTGGGCAAGCAGAGCAGGTCTCTCTGAAGCTTATTCCCCATTATGACAGGGTCAATGTGAGGTACAGGGTGCATTATATCTGCATTACAACTCCATATCCTGGGCCACAGGGGCACCCCAGGCTTTCCAGCTGTGCTCAGGGATTGTGTCTTGTCGTGACTGCTTAAAAAACTTCACTGCTTAAAATGTCACATATGTGTGAAGTAAAGGGAATAAGGTGCCTTTCGGAGACTGAGAGTACTGCTGGGAAGTCCCTAAGCAACCAGGAATTCAGACACCTATTACTAAGCATGAAAATTCATACTCCTCTACCTTCTGTCTCTTTTACTCATTGACTCAATGATTGTGTAAATCACTTCATGCAGGCATTGGTAACACAGATGGGTAGAGCCCAGGAACCCACATTTTAAAAAACTGTGCTCTGTTTGTCAGAACAATGGGGGTTTTTTCCTCTTTCTGGTGTCTATCAGGCCCCCATCATTTTTTGTAAGAGCTGTGAATTAATCATATTGTATCCTGAGCTCTCCAGATGAAGCAGAAGTTTGGGGAATCCCATGATGTTTCTGCCTGAGTGATACATGCCTTTTTTCGTAACTAGTTGTGTGGAAAGTGATGGGGGGAAATCAGAGTGGTTCATGTAAATGCAGTCAATAATATCCAGGCACTTGTGTAGAGTTTGAGGGCTTCAGTTTATGGAGAGAAAACATCACCTGAGGGTGAGGATATGGAGCAGAGCCTCCAGGGATGCAGGAGGTACTGCAAGCTGCTTCATGGAATTAGTATGTAGTGATTCTTCATACTAAACCAGTTGCATGCTCAGGCCTTCCTCTGGAAATTGTGGTCTCTCTGTAGTGGAAGAGAAAATGTCTTTGGGAGGCCAGATTTGTCTGGGTTTCAGTTCTTTGCTATCCTGAATGACAGAGTTACTCCATTGTAACTGAGAGCATAATCTGGGCTGCTGGGCATTGGTTTTGGTTGTTTTCTCTGATGGCAGAGAAAATGAGTGTGACAGATCTGTAGGTTAGTTGAAAATACCCCAAAGCTTCCTCTTGTGAGCCTTCTGCAGAGTGGCTGCCTTGGCCAGCCCCAGGGTGACACAGGCACTGCTGGTGGCCCCAGCCTCTTGCTGTCCTGCTGGGAGCCAAGGGAGGCTTGGCTCCTTGTGGAGAACTTCAGGAGATCCACTTCTCTCTGTGGTTTCCTGACCAGACAGCTCAGCCAGCAGCTGCTTTCAGACACAGGGCTTAATTTGTGGAGGCTGGAAGAGGCTGCAGGTGGTGCCAGTGTCCTGCTGCCTGTGCCCACAGGTGGGAGTGTCCCTCCAAGAAGCTGCTGCTGGGTTCTCCTTGCTTTCCAGCCGTGGAGCTGTCCTGTGGTGGTCCTTTTGCAACTTCCTGGGGCCACTCTGCTCCTCTTGGGTCAAAGCTTTTAGTTCTGTCTCCACATTCCTCCCCAAAAGGCATGAGGTGGAGAAGGGAAGTGGAGGAAGCAAGTATCACTGTTGGATTTGGCACGTATGTCTGGGAGAGGATGTAAGGAAAGCTTGACTTTTTTTTTATCAGAAACCTCAGAGACTGAAGGAACTTTGCTTGGAACAGTTTTATTCCCAGAAATCTACTTGAATACGGTTCTTCCTTGTAATTAATGCCTTAGCTGATAGCATTGAATAGTGTGTGTGGGCAGGAGCTGGGTTGCAGTTGTTGGTATGCATGTGTGCTGGCTGCATGACAAACTGAAAAATGCAAGCCATGATAGCAAGGTTCTTAACCTCTTCCTGAGACACAACTGCTCTTCTGTTTGGCTTTGACTAAATTGCTTTTTTTTGTTGTTTGTTTATTGTCAGATAGACACAATTTCACTGGAAATCAGGACACTGTATCCTTCTGTACCTGAAGATGCAGAACAAAAAGCAGAAAATTTATTTGTTAGAGAGGTAAGTATCTAATTTTAAATGAAACCAAGAGTTTGGGGGAGGTTTGCTATGTTTATAATGAACATCTTTTTCCTTTTAATATGCTATAGGTGATTTGAATTTTGAAGGCCAGTAGGAGGGGGGAGGGTTAACAGCATGTCTGCCGTTGGCTATTGTGAGATGTTTGTATCTAGAAAAAATGCAAATGCACTGAATTAGCCTGTCATTGTCCTGTTTTCCAGCTGCATTCCCTGTCACCACTAGTCCACTGTTATTGATGTTGGTATTTTTACATCACTGCTAATGATCAGTGATCTGCCTGTGCTTTGCACTTGGAAAATATTGATACCTTTCCAAAAATAGATAACCAATTGGCACTGGTTTAGGCTCTTAGGTGTTATTACAAGGTATGTATCTCATTTGGAGGTGTACATATGAGGAGTAGGTGCAGTGTTTAGGGGTTTATATTTTTTGTCAGTATTTAGAGTCTGTTTCACCTTACCATAACAGAAAGTTGAACGAGTTCTTCCTTTACAGTTAGAGGCCCACCAGGAGTGAAAAAATTGCTCTGTCTTTAAAAAACTCCTATGTTTGTATTGTTTCCATACCTGATTTCAGATTGTAGGAGAAGATTTCCCATTCTGCTGCCTCAGGAATATTTCGTGTTGTCACTGGTTTTATCATTTTGAAGGACTTTAGAGGAGCTGGTTGCACTGTTCAAAGGAATTTACTTTTGAGGAACCCCTGAACATTCCCATCTTTCATTATGGATGTACAAAATAGCTCAACATTTGCATTAACAAAACAGGTTCATGAAAGCAAATTTTTAGTCAGCTTTGAGAAGGAGTTAAATTCCAAGCACTTATGATTAGCCCATAATGTGATGGTTCTCAGCCTTTTTTTCACAGATTGGGATTTTTCACACCTTGCTTCTGGTCTGAAAAAGTATTTCATATGTGCTATAATTGCAAGAGGGAACTGTGAGGAAAAGTCAGTCGCAGACAAGCACAGGGGTTAGAAATCCTTAAGTCCAAAATTAGTCAGAAATGCAGCTGTTGAATTGTATGCAATGTGACATTTTACAGGCTGGCCCTATTTCTTTTCAGCAGGTCTAAAAGGAGCAATAATAATTTACTGCCGGCTCAGATTGCCTGAGCTTTGCAATCTTTGTTAATCTGGCAGCAGTGTTAAAAGATAACATAGCTTGTGGAGTTATCTACCTTCCCAGAAGCCTCACTGCCCTTTCAGCACTCTGGGGTCTGCTTTTTATTTTAAGGTTCCACAAGTTGCAAGGCCAGCACTGCGCTCATGGCTTTACAGAGAAAGTGGTGGGTCTAAAAATGGAACACAGTGCCTGGGAATCGTTACAGCCGAGCTCACCAGGGGATGCTAATGGCAGCCTGGTAAAACACACATTGAGTGCATCTATTAGCTTCCTCTGCACTGCCAGGGAGCCAAGGGAGGGGGAGAGAAGAGCAAAGCAGTGGAAAAAAGCAGTGCTGCAGGACTAAGGCTGTGCATGGAAGCGTAGCAGGGTAGAGAGCCCGTTTAAAGTAGTAATGCATATGTTCTAATTTGCCACAAAGCCAAAAACTGTACATATATACACAATAAATTAAACTTTATGGAAAGGATTGTTTCCAGTCCAAAATTAGGCAGAACTGAGCACGGGGTTCTGTGCAGATCTGTGATGGTTGTCCCCTGCAGCAGTTGCAGAGATGTGTACTGCCCTAGCTGCAGCCTGTTGTGTCCATGGCAGGTGTTCAGCACTCAGGGATGGCTGTACTGGAGTGGAGTTGGCAGCTTTCATTTCTGTCTTGGAACTGTGGAAAAGCCAGCTCTTCACTCGCTGAAGGAGCCTTTCTTCAGATATAGCACAGCATGAGCAGTGAAGGTGTCCACCTTGTGCACAATTTACTGACTGCTGATCACCTGGACTAAGTGCCTAAATCCAGATGAGACTCTGGGGAATGCCCAGCTCCACGTGCTGAAGCCATTTTGGTATCAGCTGTCTCTGGCTGCTCGCTGTCTCAGTACTCCAGCACGTTGAGACAGACATGGAGCAAGGTGGGGAGCTCTAAAAGAAGGGTCAGCTCTTGGAGGGGTCATCTCCTCTGTATGGTGCAGTGTGAGGACATGGCACTGAAACTGTTTCAGACCTCAGATCCACGATCTCTTGGCTCCTTCTTCTGGGTGCTTGGTGGTGTTCAGATGGTCTTGTCTACAAGACAAGGTCATTTCTAAAGAGTTGTCAGAAGTCTGTGATAATGCCTTAACATCTTGTCTGTCTCTTCTGGCTGTGTTTCCCACTGGTGGCAGTAGGAAAGCTTTTCCTCCACCTCTATTCCTCTCGTTGCTGTAGCCCTTCAAGGATGAGGGGTTTTTCTCCCAGCCCTTAACAAAATCCATACAAAGAAACTTGGGGGTTTGATCAGATTTCCCTTCCTCAAGCAACCATAAACAGTACTTAGAGGTGCACCAGGAGGACTCAATTGCCTGGGCAGTATCAGTTTTTGGATCCAAAAGAGCTGACAAGACAGAAGGAGACAGATGAGGCTGATGCTGCTGAGGAAAGCTTTCAGTATCGATGGCATTTGATGCTGTCCACCTGTAGTGGGGGTTTCTGCCTCTGGCTGTCTATTGAGTTCTCTTAACACTGCTTTTGCATTCCTCAGGAACTCAAAACTTTCCCCATTTATGATATGGAAATGTTATTGCAATGGGTGAGGCAGAAGGATTGACTTTAAATAAGATGTCTAACCACCTGTGTTTTGCTGAAACTGTAAAATTAAAATCTAAAACAAAAACAAGGTGACAAATAAATAATCCCTTAATAAGTATTTTATGCCTGCACAGAGCATAAATATTTTGCATTTTATGATTGATTAATATCCAAGTCCCTTTATTAATTTATACCTCCTAAATATTAGCTTTATTTTAAAGTTAATATTTTGTGAATTGATTATTCCTATACCTGTAATTGTATTAGGATCTTTTCTTTGTGGATTTTTTCCATCTTAGGCTTTTCTTAGGCAGGACCAGCCTGAGGAACTAAATCAGGTTCCAAGAAAGGAGAGGAGCTGTGCAGGGGCAGAAGGACAGATCTTCCTGTGTGAAAAACAAATCAAAATGGAATAACAGTGTAGGAAAAATGCAATTTCATTCAGTGAATGATGTAGCTAATTTTGTCTGTGATAATATTGCGTTCATGTGGGTGTCTCTGAACTTTCCTGTTGAGGTTTTCTAGATACACAAGAGGGAGTTGTCACTTGTTGTGTGCTTACAAAACCCTTGCTGCTCATCTCAGGGAGTTTTTGAGGTATTGCAGCTTGGGTTTACAGGATCTGTAAGTAATTACGAAACATGGGTTTTATTAATCACCATGCAAAAAAGTAAAAGCCTCCTGTATAACTTCTGAAAATGGTGGTGTGCCCATGGTGTTGATTTCAGAGGCTTTTTGATTTGCAGTCCAATCTGCATTGTTCTTACCTTTTTCCCAGACTAAAATGGGAACTCCAGTTGACAATGAGCCAGGAAGTTTTGTTGTCATTCCTCACAGTGTAATTTTCCCCATCTTCTAAATCTAAGTTTTTTCAGTGCACGAAAGAGCAGTAGTGTCAGGGCTAGACATAGATTGTTAAAGGATAGTGAGTCTTGATAGCACAGAAGATAAATACTTGTTATAATGTTTGATACTTTAAAGCAGTAGCGTGTTTCAATGTTTTGGCTTGTTACTTGCCTGTGTCCCTGGAGTTTGTGTGAACTGTTATTTTGGGAACAGTTTTGAGAGCCCCAGAAGGAAGGTCCAGGTCGGCAGCGGCTGCTGGTGATGCTGCCATGCTCACTGGGCTGGATTTCCACCCAGGGTGATCTCAGCTCCTTCCACCTCCCCTAATCCCCACACATTTCCTTCCTCTGCTGTTGCAGCTGAGGTCAGAGGAGAGAGGGGAGGCTCTGTGAGCAGGGCTGAGCGCGTCATGGCAGAGCACAGAGCCCAGAGCCACCTCTGCGGTGCCGCGGCCGCAGCCAGCTCTGAACGTCCTGGCGTTCTGTTCCGGCTCTGCATGGGCTCGCCCTGCCCTGCTCCACCTCGGGGACAGCCACTCTGCCAGGCTGGGGACAGAGTTCTCTGTGCATGCAGTTCCTCTGCAAGGAGCCCTCTTGTTCCATTCATGACTTCTACTGTATGTGCATCTCTGTTTCTGAAGGCTACATCCTAGTGCTGTCTCAGAGAGAAGATAAGCAGGGAAGTTGTGTCCTTTTTGTTTCCCTCACTTCCCCCTTTTTTTGTTTTTTTCTTTTTGTTTATTTTGTTTTTTGTAAGTTTGTTGGTTGGGTTTTTGTTTTTTTTTTCCCCTCCAAAAGGTTCCTTTCCATTGCTGGGTAAATCTTAAATGTCTTTTTCACTTTGGTAGCCATCATGCTGTCATCACCAGAACCAGAGATAAGAAGTTACACATGGAAAAAGTCTGCAGGATTGTCTGTCCCTTCAAGGAAAAATTAGGCCATCTGGACAAAAAGAAAAATTAAAAAAAAAACAAAGGAAGGACCTTAGTTTGATAGGGCCCCTGGGAATGGGCTGTGCTGCCTGCCTGGTTAGCAGAGCAGTAGAAAGTTCATGCAAACATGTGCCAAGCCTCCCACATCCCAAAACTTCCATTTCTCCATCTATATTTTTCCTCCCCCACAGTTCACTTGAGCTCAACAGCCCCTGCATTGGTGCCTCTGTTCTTTGCCAGGAAGTATCCAGCTCTAGCCTCTTCCTGAAATCTCTGCCTCTATAAAGGTTTTACTTTCTCCTCACATCAGGCTTGCAGGTATTATTCCTCCTTGCTAAAACTTAATTTCCGGTAATAATTTCCAATCTTAAAAAATTATTCTAAGTCAGTATACAGTTAGCAGAAGTATTTAATTTTCAGTTGGGATATTCTGAAGAGAAAATCTTTTTTTGGTGTTACTATATAAGTTAGCTCTAGTTTCCCCACAGAAGCTAGTTCAAGAACAGTGGTAGCTGTTGCACTGGGTTGGCTTGTCTTTTGTGAATTTATTGAGTGATACTTGAATGTGCTGCTTTGTCCCCTTTGATTTTTATTTTGATTAGCTTTTTCTTGGAGGAGCACAATAAACCTTTATAGTTACAAACTAGAATACTGTGGCCTGCTTTATATGTTATTCACAACTGCTTTTTTGAACACACAAGCCTATAATGTTTGCAATAAAAGCTGACATTGAGAGCTCTCTGTGGGCTTTAATTGCATCTGTTAAATAAAATACCTAGTAATGAAAGTACCACAGGGGAAAAGTGCTCCTTTCTGTAGAAGGTTTTCTTGGTTTACATTTGCCAAGGAGAAAGGGGAGTGATGTGTGAATTGGAGGTTCTGGGCACACCCTCACAGTGCTCCGTGAGCTGCTCCTTGGCTTATGTAGAATAGAGAATATGTTTCTCTTGTTAAGGGCATTCCCAAAGCCTAGGTGACTGTCATACACGTTTAACACAAATACAAGAGTGACCAAGTTGTTTTGGGAAGAATCACAAGACAGAAATTTGGGTGTGAAGTCTTTTTTTTTTTAACTATGTCTACATTCAGAGGCCAAGGGCAATCAATGCTGGAGTGGTTTTCAGGGGTAGCTTTGAACCTGACCCTGGCAAGTGCAGAGAGAGTCAGTTATAATGCTGTAATATTATTTTCATTCTTGGAGAATATCCATTATATTGTCTAATGGTCACACTTTATTCTTCATCCTGTAAAATAATGAGGTCCTGTGTCAGATGAGAATGTAGATACTGGATCCACATGGAATGTGTTTACTGCCTTTGGTTGTGCTGAGCTGCCAGGTGAAAAGTGCCTATAAATGTGCACCCACTTCCTTGCCACCTTTTCCACACTCTAAACCAAATAAAACTGTCACAGAAGACTCTGAATACAAAAAAGACTGCTTCCTAAAATAATCTATGGCTACATACTCTGCCTATTTTGCACAAGAGTTAGAAAAAGAGATGTGTTAAGCCAGTGCTGAGTAATCTAGACAGCCCATCTCAGGTTTGCTCCTGCAGCCTGATAATCCCCTCTCTTCCCTCTGAGGCAGAGAGCCCTGTGCAAGCAGTGACTCCCATGGGCACTTCAGAAGAAGCTGGGAATGAAGAGAGGGAATACTCCCAGTTGAAGCAGTCAACTTTTTTATACTATGTCCTTTTATTGTCTTTCCTTCTACTTTCCCTGCACAGATCTTGGTATTTAGACACCTTAGATCCATCTGTTATTCCATTCTGTTTGACTCGTGGAGTCTCATGCCTTTCTGTGAGACTGTCTTTACTCTTCCCACCTCAGATTCCTTTCAGTCCTGCTGCTTCTTTCTCTGCTGTAGATCCCCACCCTTTTCCTTCCTGGTGTGCCTCCTTTTCCCTGTGGTCTTGGGAAACAACTGCTACTGTTGGGTTCTAGGCTTGATCCCTCTCTTCCTTTCCATCTCAGGTGGGCTGGCACAAATCTCCAGGTAGAGTGTGGGAAGAAAATAATACAATACTGTGGTGGAATCTTCAGCATGCTGTACAAATATCAGTTTGCAATTTACACTCTGTATGAAGAATCACTGGGAATTCTGACATAGTGTCATTTTTCTTGTAGATGTGCACCTTAGCAATAACTCTGCATATTTTATGCATCTTGTTGCCTTTCCAAATGTCATGTTGTGTTTAACTGCATTGATAAAAGTTCTGTGTCAAATAAATTGAACAGATATTTTGGTCTATTTGACAGCACAACAAAGCCCTTCTGTACAGTTCATGTTTGCCTTCCTTATTTAAGGGAGATTGATGTACTAAGAACAATTTTCAAAGGTGAATGCAAAACCTGCAAGAAAATTTTTAGACAGCAAAAACTACATGATGACATGACTGAACAAATTCAATGTGGAGGGGAAAACGAGACTGGTGAAAAATTATAGTCCTAATAATATATTCCTGAGTGTTTATTAAAAGGTTGAAGATCAATCCTAAGGGCAGAATAAGGAGAGCACTTGTGCTGCAACCAGGGAGAATAAAAAGAGTGAGGCAAATGTATTTACAGTGGAAGGCTTAGGTAATGAAACAGGATGCAAACAAAAAATGTGTAATCAATGTCCATGGAGGAAGTCAGGCCTAAACTAGATCATGTCTTTTGAGGCAGTAACTATATAATTTAATGATGCTTCCTAGAAAGCAGATGAGAATCAGGAAAGCATGTTAAATTGCTATCAGCTCCCTCCTCCATCTTGTGTGGTTCAGTGCATTTGATTTTAAAGGGAAATTATGCTTCAAAATATGGAAACATATGACTCTGGCTTTCCTTTGAGAACTGAGCACCTAGCTCTAAAAGAGAAGAATACGTTCCCTAGCATGTGGGCTGCCCAGAACTTTATTGGCTCTCTAGCTTTCTTGATTCTAAACCCTTGTAGTAATTCTATTGTATTGTTTGTGTTTCTTCTGTTTAGGCTTGTAAATACTACAGTTCTCACTGGCATGTTGTGAACTACAAATATGAATCCTATTCAGAAGACTTTCGACACTTACCACAGTAAGAACTCACCTAAGTTCCCTTTTTTATCATTTTTCCCCATTAAGCTTGTGTTATTTGCTAAGCTTTGTCCATATTTGCACTTTCCTTTGTCTTCTAAGCTGTGCTTGTTTTACTGTATTTTTAGTGCCTTGCATTTTTAAAAAGGGGAAGCAAAGGTCCTTCAGAAAGTTCAAGACTCTGCAGAATTCACTGGTATCAACAAACTCCATTAGTGCTGATTCAAATCCTTACAAGTGTATTTGCGTTTTCAGAGCGCAGTTGATACGGGAGAGGTGGCTTTTCCTTTTCCTTAATAATGCATAAATGTCACTCACCTTTCCCTGGGATTTATTCTCCTTCTAGTTGCCCTGTGGAACAGGGAGTAGGATTTCAGTGCTTTATGGCTGCACTGATGGTACAAGGCAGTGGAGGTGTGCCAGTGGCAGGGCAAGGGGCATTTCTCCTGTGCTTGGAAGCACATGAACATTGAAATCACTGGAAAAGTGCTGGGAGGAGCAGAAACCAGTGCCTTGACTTGAGTGGAAAGAAATTAAGAATCTGGTGCTCATTCCTACATGCATGAGTTTCTACCCATGCTGTCGTTTCTGGAAGGTTTGTGCCCTGCTCCTGAGGAAGGTTTTAGAGAGTAGTTACCAAAATCACCAAGTGCCAGAAGGAGCTGTTTTACTGCCTCCTTTCATGGAGTTTATGTCATTAAAATTACCTGCATGAAAAAGGTTTTTACCTGCACATAAGACAGGAATGCATGAGTGCTCCAAACTTGGGTTGGATGGAAACCAGTACTACCTTCATTGCTGCAAGAACTGAAAAAACTCAGAAAATTGAGTCTTATGGCTCAGTTAGATGCTGAGCTCAGAGGGTTTTGTACTGCAAACCTTCCTTTAGACACGCATTTGCTCTTGTAGGTTGGCATTTTTATGAACTGCGTACGTGGTAGTACAAAAAGCCATTAAGAGCAGTTTTGCTAATCAGAGATTATAAACACACCCTTTCTTAAGTACCCAGCCTGCTGATTGGTTTAGAAAATTAATGCATTTAGTGCTCAGGAAAAATGGTTGCAGCACAGCAGTTTTCCATTTAACCTTAAATGTCTTCACTCTTATGAAATATGCATGGGGCAGATGTGGGTGCATTACTATGCACAAAAGTACGTTTTAGCTGATTACATACATCCCCTTCTGCAAAGGATATTTTAGTGTGGTGCTTAATGGGATTTGCTTTCATGGGTTCATGCTCCAGGGGTACCAGGGTGTCTTATATCTTACTTTTTCCCCCCTGCTAGCACATCCATTGTACTGCAGATTACACTGACACGAGATCTTGTGTCTTGTATCTCTTAGGGAAGGTTTGGATGCCACATTTGTTGATATTTCAGATGCAAAGTTACAGCAGGGCTTGTCTGCATTTTTTTTTTGGCTGAAAACTGCCATGGCTTTTGAGCTTAATATATCTTTAACAGATCTGGTTTGAGATCCACTTCATTTCCTATTGTTTCCAGCCTCTTCTACCTTGACTTGCATGTGCATGTTACAAAGTTTGGTGTTTTACACTTAATCTTTTCAAGAAAAATAAAGAGACTTGATATGTCCTGGTCATTGTACTGTATCTCACTGTTGATAGTTCTGGATCTTTTTACCACTTTTTACTGTCAGAAATCTGAACATACTCTTGTATCAATCCCTTTGTAGGAAGTCATTGTATCGGCGAGCACTGGATGAGTGTTAAGTGTTTAGCTTTACATTGTGGGAAAGTAATATCATTTACAGTACCAGGTCTAACTGTGGCTGAAGTATTTCCCTTCACTGAGGGTGTGCTGAACTTCCCTGTGGGCTTTTCCATGCAAAACAAGCATATTGGGACTCAGCAGCCTTCAGCAGTGCTGAAGGACTTCATGCTTGGGTGTGCTTGAGGCCGTGCTGTGCTGGGTCACACACTGATGCAACACCTCGAGTAATGGCTGCGTGGAGTGGCAGATTTTTGTCAGAGTTGTTTTTTCTGAGTGCTGACCCTTTCTGGTTGGCAGCAGCTGCTGTGTGATGCTGAGCACCCTGGGCAGGCAGTGAGTGCTCAGCGTGTCCACTGCAGCACCGCTGCGGCACCAGGACAGAGCTCAGCGCCGTGTGCATGACAGGATCAAAACATTTAGCAATTGCTTGGGTTTTTCTCTGAGTGTGTTCCTCCTTGGAGGTTTTTCTCAGCTCTTTCTAACCCCTTAAATTCCTCTCTGTGAGCTCTCACTACCTCTTTTACACCATGTTTTATGCTTTGTGCCGGTGTGTTCTTGCTTCTTGAGCGAGTGGACGGGTGGGAAAAGATTAGGGGTTGGTCAGTGTGTGCTGTGCTGATTGCCTGAGAACAGAAAGAGTCATGAGCAAAACTTCTGCTGCTGTTTAGAGGAAACCTGGAACACTTGGTAGATATTTCAGGTCTGGTGCCTCTTTTTTGTAAAAGAATTTTTAACAGCTGCCCTCGGTTGCATTATAAAGCCTGCAGTGGTTTTCCATCACAAATATTCTGACTATTAAAGCTTTACAGATGCCAAAAATACCAGTGGATTGTAAATGTTGTTTTAGTCAAAACATTGATCAGTTTTTTGCAGTAAATAAACTGCAAAAGTGGAACAAACCAAAGAGGGAATGAAACACTCTTGTGTTCTCTGTACACTTGTGGTGGTATGGGCACTTCATGGGAACACTGATTTGGAAATGGGGAAAATGAGAGGAGATGGTATTGCTCATTAGGCTGATCTTCATTATCTATAATTATGTAGGAATGACTAAAAATGAAAAAGGTCAAAATTATCTTTTTTTTTAATTATTTTTTTTTAATTCTGGAAAAGTCAGTCTTCCTAATAAATAATAGCTTTTAGCATGAAACTTTTTAGGTTTTCATATCACAACCAAATTTTTTCAGGATGAGGTTTGTAATCTTCAGGAATTTGAAAACACTACTGGAATTTTTCAGGGCACTGAAAAATCTATTTTTTTCCATTTAAAAATACTCTTGAATTTTTATTGTGAGTATTTGGCTGTTACATACTGTTTAATTCTGTAATATGAGAAGTACTCTGGGCCTAAGTACAGTTATTTATGTGCTTAAAATTAGGCAAATGCTTAAGTGCTTTGCTTTTTCACATTCATATGTGGGTTTTTCATTTCATATATGGGTTTGAGTATACAATGTAAAGAAATTAAATGGCATCATATCAAAAAGACATCTATGTATTGTGAAAAATTGCTTCAAGGCTGTGCTCATCATATTGAATAGATAAAAAAATCTTGAAATCATGAAGAGATATAGAAGCTTTAAGATGAAAGTTCTAATGGCCTTGGTTAAGAAATCTATTTAAGAGCTCAGTCTCTTTCCTTTGCCAGCCTTGAATGGGATATCTCTTTGGAAATTGTTTTGGGTTTGTTGCCTGTTGTGGTGGAAGAGCAGCAAAGAGGATCACAGCAAAAGGTGTACTGACATTGCAGTGGGGGCTCAGTATGGTTACCTCCCTGAAATAGCAGGTACATGATTTGTTTTTAAGAAATAAATAAATACATTTTTCCCCCCTGCCAGAAGTGAATGTAGACCAGAGAAACTGCCATCACATTCCTTTGAAATCGATCATGAAGATGTGGATAAGGATGAAGTATGTATTCTGGTTTTGGCATGGGTTGGTTTTTTTTCTACTGGGGAAGTTATTTATTACTCTAATTATTTATTACTTTAATATCAAATAAAGAATTATAATGGAGGGTAATTATCTCCTATAAAATATTTTATACTTTAAATAGCTCTGACATTAGTGGAACAGCTTTGTCTCATGTCATCCCATGTATGGGAGGGCTATTAATAATGTCTTATTTCAAAAGGAACGAAAGGGTGATTATTTGTTATCAAGCAAATATTCATACATTATAGTTTTTTGCCTTGGAATTCAGAAAACAAGGCTGTGCAATTTTAACCTTGTCTTCCCTATAGGACACAACATCCCACTCATCTTCTAAAGGAGGTGGTGGTGGAGGAGGAGGAGGATTAGCAGCAGGAGTTTACAAGTCTGGATGGCTTTATAAAGGGAATTTCAACAGCACTGTCAACAATAGCATTACTGTTCGGGTAAGGAAACAACATTATTCTTTCTTTATTCCACTTATATTTATTTTCCCCACAGAGGCACACTTTTTTGCCATTGTCACTTAGCTGTTTATAGCTCAGGGTTGATTACGTTGTTTATATCTCAGATTTAATTACATTGCTTTAAATGATAATAAAGTAATATTTCACTTGTCTGCAAAATAATGATTGAAATGCAGTCAGGAGTTACCTGTTATTTAAACCCTGTGAATAAAGTGTCAGTGAAAATAATTTGCAGTACAACAATTTTCATGCTGCTTCTTTCCCACCCCTGCAGTCATTCAAAAAGCGCTACTTCCAGCTGACCCAGCTGTCAGATAACTCGTATATTATGAATTTTTATAAAGATGAAAAAATATCCAAGGAGCCAAAGGGATGTATTTTTTTGGATTCTTGCACGGGAGTTGTACAGGTACGTTTCGGTTCATTTCATTGTAGTGTTTTGGCTGTAGGATGCATTTAAAAAGGCAAGTGGAAGAACATGTTCATTAGCAGATTAATGGTCTCATTAGCAGGTTCAGGAAATGAAAGCACCAATGGTTTTGCTCTTTATTTTGATGCAGATGCTCAGACTGACTAGTTACAAAAAAGCACAGCTGAATTATGGTAGCAGACCGTGCACACACTCTTTGTCCATGGCAAACATGAGAAAAAAAAATACTTTTGGGAGGGGTTTCAGAAAATAATTTCTGAGATGTCAGATTTTACCTCATGCTTACTAAGAGCATGCTTGCTTGTTGTGGGGTAAAGAGATTCAGGTTGCAAAGAACTGCCTGTTGGGCAAGTGTGAAATTGAACTTGTATCCTGAGCCTCCTTGGAGGAGGTCATCACTTTTGGAGATGATTGAGAGTCTTAATGGCATCAGGTAGGACAGAACCTTATTGTTTGTTCGCCATAAATGTCTAAATCAATGTTTTTTTTCCCTATTGTTATGCTTAGACTGTGTTCTTAGCTTTTTTTCTCCCATCTTGTTCTTCCTTTCCTTGCATTCTAATAATATATTTCTCTTTTCATTTTTTTTTTTTCTTTCATCCTAAACAAGATGTTACCTTGAATGGTATGTGACTATTGACTGATCTAGCCCAATGTGTCAGTGAATAAGGAAATACCTTTTATTTGATCTGTACTTGACAACTTAACCAGTAAAGATGTGTAACAGTACTGGGCAGGCTGGTTTGAGGATTGCTTTGAAAGAAACCTTTCAGGTGACACAAGGGAAGGCCCCTGGTAAACAAGGAGTTTTCTTGGTTGTGATGCCCCTCCTTTACCTCTAAACCCCTATGGAGCAAGAAAAGTGATCTGATTCCCCTGGGAACCAGTGTTTGCTGTCAGTCCCAGCTCTGTGGGCAATGGCCATCATCCCAGTGCTGTTCAGAAGGGTGTTTGTTTTTCCAGACAGTACGGGTAGGAGAGGCTGGAGATAAGCATGCGGCTCAGTGATGTTTGCCAGTGTCAGTCCATTGGCTTGAGAGACCCTCACAGGTAGCCTGGAAGTGTAGCAGAACCCCTGGAGGAGATTCTTAGAGAGAAACCCTGGTGAGAAATTGCTCCTGGCTCCTGCCTGCAGCAGGGGCTTTCTTGTAAGCTGGGTCTCAGCCAGGGCTCCAGTCCAGCCCTGTAGGGTCTTGTACACATTTAATGCTACCCCAGAGGGTGCCCTTTCTGCTGTGCTCTTTCTCATGACACTCCAGGATAGCAGAAATGTCTTGACTGCAAGATTTCAGCCCTTTTTGACTAACTTCTGACAAAAAAAAAACCCAAGAAACCTTTGAAATCCTCCTCCCCCTGAACCTTGGACAGCTGCTTTCTAAACCTACAGTGTTCCTCCAGATTGTCCCACACTGGTTGAACGTGGGTTCTCCTCTTGCCTGCCCCCAAATATAAGTTTCTGTGGTAGGTTTTGATTGGCATTTACCATGGGACTCTCAAGTTTGAGCTAGCAAGAAGTTAGAAACTTAGCCAAGGGGGTACTGGGGTGAATACCATCAGCTGTCCAAGTCTGTGATGGACTCAGAATCACAGGGCTGAAAAACAAAAGCTGGCTTAGAGCTGCCATAAACAGGGAGACCAGAGAATGTGGAGAAAGAGTTGGGAAAAACTGAAATTTTAGTGAAAAAATGTGATATGTACATTGTGATTTAATGAGTTTTAATACTTCTGTAAATTATTTTAAGTCTTTATGAATGACTTTGAGCTCCTGGTTGATTGAGATAGAATATCAAAATTGTAGCAAATATCCCAGAGAAATCATCTCCAGATAAAATACAAATTGTTTCCAAAACAATCCGTTAGTTTGGAAGAATGACCCTGCAGGCATTAGACTTAGACTGATGTTTCATTTATAACTCATTCATAGTCTCTTTTCTGAATCTTGTATTACTACTTTCTGGAAGAAATTTTTTGCACCTGAAATTATTTGTTGAAGATTAGAAGTTAAGGTCTGTATGCCATATGGAAGAAGTTTTATGGAGGAGCAAACTGAGAAATGGTACATTGGGGTTTTTTTGGGTTTTTTATTTTTCCTTTTAACTGATCAGGAAGGTAAAAGGGTTGGCCTTAGATTTGAAACAAAGACTTTGCTGTAGATCTCATCTGCTTGCCAGAAGTCTGAAGTGCAGATGGAAAAGTGGATATTGAAGTTTTCCTGCCCTGCCTGATGTTTTTAAGGTTCAGCATGCAAAATATATTGCTGTATTAGATAATGTCTGATAGTCTTTCAGTACCTGATTTAAAGATCTTGGCCATGTCATAAAGGGAAATATATAAAATAGAAAATAAACACATTAATTTTAAGTGCTTTTGTCTTATCTGAAGTAAAATTGAAGCACAGTATACTTCTTTATAGATTGTGCATAAACTGTTGTACATAATATACTTTACCACTAATCTGGCTTTAAAAGTTTTAAATGGCCATTACCTAAGATCCTTGGCATGGTTTTATTGAACTTCTAGCTCTTGGTCAAGCCCTTCTATAACTTTATATGTATGTAACAGGTTTTAGTGAAGTTTTACTCCTTGTTTTACATTATCTTGAATGTATGATTGGAGGAGAGGAGTAATTTCAGGATCAGGATAAATACTGAGCACCCAAGAACCAATTGCTACAAAACCCAAGCCTGTTCTTACTCTGCACTTGATGAACTAAAATTTATAACCCTGAAAGAATATTCACCTCTATAAAGTACTTGAGAGGAAAATTATTTCCTATCAGGAGAATTTCCAGTAGCAGAACTGAAGAATAGCACACGTGCACACATATGCACACAGACAATCCCAAGTCAGTTTGAAAAGCCAGGATTTGTCTGACCCCACTGACCCAAGTAGCTCCAGTAGAAGTAGTTCAGTCTTAAGTGATTCCTGATCTGGGTCATGACATGTAAAATAAGAACTGGAGCAAGTGATTAGCAACAGATTGGGTAGGAATCTTCTAAATCATCTCTGCTGCCGGAAAAAAATGTTCATGGAACTTGCTTCTCAGTGTCCTGGGTTCTCATCCTCCTCTGCTAATCAGTATCAGATTTTGCCTCTGTTCCTCTTAAAATATCACTGTCATCTCACCATCTGGCTTAGAAACCTCTTAATAACTTGTTCATATAGAACTGTGCAGAAAAATACTTCCAGTGTGCAGAACTGCAGGAGACCACCCCTCTGATGTTATTTGAGACTGTTAAGGAAGAAAAACTGGAGTGAAATGACCAGTTATGGGGTGGATGATTTTTTTTTCATTTGTCAGCATCACTCCAACGTTAAATCTATCAACAAAGTGATGAGAATCTTCTGAAATATTGAAATCAAAATGGTGGCACTGCTGTCCATCATCAGTCAGCTTTAAAAGTTCAGTAAAACAGTAGGGGATAAAACACATTGCTGTTCTCTCAGATATAAGCAAGGAGGAGAGAAAATTGATGCAACTGCTTCCTGAGGAGTAAGAGATATGTGCCTCACTAACTGGGTGAATTTGAGAAATGAAGCACATTATGTTAGATCCCATCACTTTATTTGATTTTATTGAGCTGTTTCAGTAGCTAAGTACCTGTTAATTCTTATGACAGAAACTGATAGACTTATCATCTCCTGCAGGTGAAATCTGGGGACAGAGAGCAGCTCTCAGGACTCAGTCTCTTCCCAGAATACTGGCCATTTGTTCTTATTTTCTTATTTCTTATTCTCATTGCAATGACTGACCAGCACTATACCTCACCTCTGCCTTTTGTGAAAAATTGTTGAAATCCCCTAAGTTGTTTTTAAAATCCTTCTAAGGCAAAAGTAGATGTGGGAAGTGGCCATGGTAATAGTTACTGTGCAGGAATTTGTCCTGTTGCAATCTTCTGGAAAGTCCTGTTCCCACTCTCCCCCAAATATTTATGTGACTTAGCAATACTTTGATTTATCTTTTTGGGTGTCTGATGGGCTGGTCAAGTGTAAGAGCTTGTTTTTTAGAGCTGTTCTCTCCAGACCACTCCAACTTGTGTACCAGTGCTGAATTTTGTGACCAGGGGGTTTTTATTGTTGCACATGGGAGGTATTCCCTTCTGAACTATTGTCCATCTTAGATTTCTGTGGCTAAATATAGGACATATGTCTGGCCACAGAAGCTCTTAAATGCACAAATTGACAGAAATTTGTGTATCACACTATTTAAATTTTCTTTAAAGCCACTGAAGTTTGCTTAAATGGCATTTTCAAGGAGTGGCCACATACAAGTCCATCAGATGGATGCCTTTTTCAGTACCTTTCTGTATTAGTTCGAGTGTTTATTTTTATTTTCCTTTTGTTCCAACAGAATAACAGGCTTAGGAAACATGCCTTTGAGCTGAAAATGAATGACCTCACATACTTTGTGCTGGCAGCTGAAAATGAGCAGGATATGGATGACTGGATTTTTACCCTCAACAAAATCCTGCAAATAAATCCAGAGGGAACCATTCAGGAGAGGAAGAGTGCAGATCTCACTGATCTGAGACTTGGTAAGAGTGAAAAATCTCTTGTATTGCCGGGGGTTTTTTAAACAAGTGAAAAAAGTGGAAGCTTCATATGAGTATTTAATCATTTTAACTGCCTGAGTCTGTAATGGATTCTGTACCTATTGATTCCTGATGAGGCAGCTCCAGTCTTGGCAATCCCCGAACAATTTCAGCTAACTCCCCTCAGATCATTTTCAAATGGCTGGAGGGGAGGTAAAGCTGTTCCCACAAAGTCAGCAGGAGCAACGTGGCTCCACTTTGCACATGCAGCTCTTTTTTAAATTTAGTCCTCTCTGTCAGTGATCTTGCTGGTACTTTGTGTTTTACTGTCCTGGAACTCTGAAGGCTTAAAAAAGTTTTGTGCTGGAGAGTGGTTTGAGCAGTTCTTTTTCCAACATTATGCTTTCTTTAAAAATCTGGAGCTAATAATTTAAAAGAAAAAAAAAACAGCTGTGGTATATGGCTCTTTCTCTGAAAGCTTATTGACTTTTGCTTCTTGCTTTTTTGAGCTTGCATATTATGCTCTCACTGTGGAAGAAAGAATTGGATGCTCTGTTATACTGCAGTCTTCATGTGGCAGTAACTCATTCCTCCACATAATAAATCCACATACAGTTTGGATGCACTCCAGCTGAAATTCTATGGCTGAAAACACTTGAAACCTTAATACAGATGTAAAATGCGTGTGCTCTCAGCTGAGTCAAAGCTTTGCATCCATATGCATCTGAATCTTAGGGATGTTCAGAGCTAATTGAACTCTTTGTCCTGATGTTTATAGTAAGTTCTAATTTTGGGAGGACAGGATACTCATATAGACAAAGATGTTTTTAGAACTTGGAGGCAAAAGAGACTTGCACTTCAGAATCAGAGGAGTACTTTAGAAAATGTGACCCATAAGAAATATTAATAAAACAGGAAGAAATATGTGCATAAGAGGTCAAAAACACAGGCTAACAGAAAACAGAAGTCTCTACTGATAAAAAAGCTGATAACAAACAACAGGAATGTGCTACAGAGTTAATTTGTCAAAAAACATGAGGTTTTCTTGGCAAGAAGAGCCCTAAGTGACTGTAGTGCCTTCTTTCACATGGGGCTGAATTGCAGCATGAGAGCAGAGCACTCCCTGCTGAGCTGGGTAAAGCCCAGGCCTTGTGTTCAGTGCTTTTCTCTGAACCCATAGGTTTGCAGCTCATGGAGTCCAGACTGCATCCTTCCCTTTCCCAGGGAGCAGGGAAGGTCCTGCCTGCCTCACTGGGGTCCCTTTGTGGGAACCCCAAATGTTTTGGTTGATGTAAACCCCTGGTGTTGCATCAGAAGGGACTGAGAGGAAAAGGCGTCTTTGTTGTGGGTGTGAATATTTGTCATGGGTGAGTGTGTGGGATGGTTCACTGAGTAGTCAGACCTGTTGTTTGGAAGCTTAAAAATAGACTTAGAGTGAGCAGCAGTGAGAGATGAGGTTGAGGAGGACAGAGGTTTACAGAGCATCGCTTCCGTTTGGAGAGATGAGGAGTCTGAAGGGAGTAAAAAGAAAGGACATGGAAATATGAGGTTTTATCTTTTAAACCCTATGGTAATAGCAAGAATAATAAGACCATTTTGTATTTATTTTTCCTGCTCTTCAAGACCCTGCAGAAGTTCCAGTGAATTATGATTGCTCTCAAGAAGAGGCAGATTCTTCAGAGAACACCTTGCACCCGGACTTCGCAAAAGTAATGGATGTTACACTTTTCTTTACAAGTCTAGTGGAAAGAACTTCCTAGGTGAAAAATGCCTGCCAATACCTGATCATTAGTATTCTGAAAGGTTGAAAAATATAGCACAGTCTATTACAATTGTTAGAGACACAACAAGTGACAGGAATAATCCTTTCTGAGCAACTCATCCTTTTGTTTAAGCAAGAAAATACCCATCAGATACAAAGAGAGTAGGTGCTCCACAGTGTATGTTGATTTAGACCTGTGAAGTCAGTAAGGATACAGTCCCCTCAGTTATGTGTGAAATATTTGCTCATCCAAACTGCATTTCAGTAGAGAGCCAAGATTTCCTGTGTGACTGGCAGGGAAGGGAGCTCTGAACTGCTCATTGCCTTCTGTAACTTCATTGAAAGATGCACGTGCTACCAGGGGAGGCATTTTGTCCTTTAGAGCTCATAAACTGCTTCATGTGGATGAGATAATTGTGTATGGTGCTAAGAAGCTTTTTAATGAAAAGCTAGATTGGAAATGCTTCACTGCTTTCTCTTAAATGAGTGCACAGTCTGTTTGTAGCCTTCTGCCAGTGAGCTGCTCTAGATGCTGTCTGCCTACAGAGCCAGATGCTGTTTGAGGATGTCACACAGATTTGAACTGAAAGCTGTCTGTGCAATTGAGGACAGAATTTTACTGTAGGTCAAATTCATAAATGTGAAGTGGTCGCCTAGAATGTGAAAAACCAAAATAAAATCAAATCACCAAACGAAATAAAAACAGAACAAAATGGAATACATCTGAGTTTATGTATTAAGGACAACAGAAGTGTCTGATCATCTTGTCTGTAGAATTTTTCTAATGGTATAGTTGATGCAGATATCTCAAGGTATCTTACAGATATCTCAAAGACCACTGGTGCCATAGGAGATGGTCAGCTTGTTTCCTGATGCTCTTTTTGCCCTTTCTGTGGGTAATTCCTGTTCCCCCAGCCTGGCTCTACAGGCCTTAGAAGTGTGTCATGGCCTGAAAAGCCCTGCTTCACAAACAAGGAGTGCTTGGAGGTGCTTGGGGATAACTGCTGCAAAAGGGGGAAATGTTGTTCTGAGTGAAACATTGATCACTCATTTAGAAGTCTAACAGCTCTATGGATTTCTGTTCTTGTGCAGAAAACTAATTTATTATCTGTCACCACAGTACATCACAGAAACAGAAGAAACAGTGAAAGCCTCTCGAAATACAGAGCGACTAAACCTCTTCTCTTTGGATCCTGATATAGCAGTAAGCAATATTTAATTTTTTTTTGTTTTAATTCTTAGAAGTTTTAGAATGCAGGTGTACCCAAGGCTTCAGCAGTGAAGAGGGAGGGGAGCTGTCTGTAGCCCACAGAGATTTCTGTACAGAAATCTGCATTTGGGCTGCAGCATGGCTGAGGATGGCAGTGACCTCTGGAGGTCATCCAGTCCAGCTGAGCTAAGCTCTGAATTAGTTTAAAACGAGCATTAAAGCAAAGTTTAACGTTTAATGTCAGGATTCAAAGAAAGTTATTTCTTGCACTGAATGTGATTTAAATGGAAATTTTATTTTAGTTGAAAAGAAGGCTTAAGTAACATTTGGATCAGTGTGTATTTAAGCTTGAGCCTGATGTCAATCAACTATAAGACCTTTATTCAAAGTATTAAACTAATTAAAATAGTGATGTGGTATATAAGTAATGGGGAAAGAGGGAAATGCCTGGAATCTCATTCTAAAATGTGCTGTTAATAATCTGAAAATGTGAGGGTTTTAATCTATGAATAAATTAAAAGCTGAAGTTTTAGAAACAGTAAGTAAACAAGAAAAAAGTATGTTCTAAAATTATAGGAAATTAATTTCAATCCCTAATTCTGCCTCTGACATTATATATGTCCTCAGGCAATCTGTTTTGTTTGCTTCCTAATCTATAAATTAGGAATAATACTCATTTACTCTAGTAATATGAAGAGACCAAGAGTCACTTTTGAGGTTTTCAGGTGTTTCACTAGTTGCAAAGACCTTTAAAAAGCTTACTTTGTTTTGGAATATGATGCTTTTTCCTATGTATAACAAATTGCCCTACTTATTTCAGGCACTGAATCCTCAGAAAAAGGAGTTTCCAGGGACAAACTCAGCGATAAAGCCATTTGAAGAAAAGCCTGCAAAGAGGATCCTGGTTACCTGCAAATCCCTCAGTTTGAATCTCCAGGCCTGTGTCACTGAAAATGAAAATCATCCCTTAACCAATGTAAGCTTTTCTTATTCTCTCTGATTTTTTTTTCTTTTTTTTTTTTAAATTGGTTTGTTGGTTGGAGTTTTTCTTCTTTTCATACATGTGTTAGTTTGGAGTGAGAAGTGAAAGGAAACCTGTATCACACGTGCATATAGTGCTCCCTTTGGACTGAATAACAAAACTGATTAACTTGTCAATAGACATTTTGAAGCTGATTTATATTGCAAATTTTTAGCTACAGTTCAGTGAAGGATTAAAACTGTTTCAAACCTTGAAGATTCTTAACAATTGCTATAAGAAGAACAAGTTTAAACTGCCAAGACCTATGTAAGGAAGCAATGGAATATCAGTTGCTGGTGAGCTGGGGGTTTTTGTTGTTTTTCAGGGAGAAACAAGGAATCAAGGAGATAAAGTTACAGGAGAGAAGGCAAAATAGAAAGGACAAGCTGTTTCCTCAAGTGGAAAAATCCAGCTAAAATGGGACAAAACAGAAAATTTTGCTTATTCTTACTGTAAAAAAAGAGCTGGGAAAATTGAGATGTAGATTTCAGTCTATAGCTTTTAGTTAGTTCTCCTCTGAAGCAGTAAAGCTGTGAGACATCAGTGTCCCAGCAACTCCACTTTCATATATTACATATGAGGCATTGATTTTGTTTGTTGATTTGTTTGTTTTTCATTTGAAGATGACCTCTACAGTGAGTGCAAATTCAGCATGATGTAATCAATATCTTTTTTTGGCAGACTGGAATAACTGTTTAAATAAAGCCATGATAACTGCACCAAGGGCATGCAATACTCACTGCAGAGGCTGGAAAAGCAAAGGGCATTGTACCTGCTATGCACTGCTCTTTATCTCCACAGTTTTAAGGTTCTGGTTTCTGGACAGCTCAGGTGGTGTCATCCTGAGGCTGATTTATTCTGTCAGAACTGTGGATGCTCTAAGGAGGTTACTTTCAGTCACAGGACTGAATTCCCTGGTACTCTGCCATAGGATAAGTGGGCACTGTCAGAGTGGTTTGAATGCTCTTGGTTTCCCAGCAAAATGGAACATGTTTCTCCCACAGAATAATACACCCACGCTTTTGTGTTTGTACCAGTAAACATTTTCCATCCCCTTACATTTGTCATCTTTGTGTTGCGTTTCTGACAATCCCTGGAAAGCCCACACTCGCTCTTCCCTCTTTTATAATGACTCTCAATCTGCATTTTAAAAATCCTGCAGTGTGTTTTCTGGGCCTCTATTCATTTCCTCTAATAATTAGTTATCTATTTGCTTTTGATTCTTTGAGTTTCTGAGCTGTCAGCTCCTCTTCTGGCACCCTGTTAACAAGCTTTCTTTAAAAGCCCCTAAAATTGCATGATTGGAAACTAATCTGGGGTGTGTGTGGACATGTGTTTTTAATGTATCTCACAATTTGTAAATAATATTGTTTACTTTCTTTTTTTCTAGTTGCAGAAACCCATTAAAAGATAGACTTTACCCCCATTCTCTCAGTTATCACTGTATTATGTTTCTGGTATTTTCTGCAGGTAGAGCCTTTCTTTGTGAGCGTGGCACTGTATGATGTCAGGGATGGCAGGAAGATCTCTGCTGATTTTCATGTGGATTTGAACCACACTCTGGTTAGACAGATGATTTCAGGTTCCTCAAGTCCATTGGAAAATGGTGCAGTTGAAAATATTGGCTCAAATGAAATGGAAGAACCGCAGGTCAAAGGGTTCCCAGAAGAGTGGCTGAAATACCCCAAACAGGTATTCCACATGTGACTTGTATGGCTTGGTGACTTGTGTGACTAATTCTAGTTTGGTAGTATTCCTTTTCATTGGAGAGCTTTTGCATGCTCTGTTCTTGTTTTCAACCAAATTCTCATTTGTGTGTCAGTTGTATGGAGCCACTTGCATTCTGAGCTTCCTGTATTTACAGTCAGAACTGATAAGAGTTATGTCTCTTGTTTAGAGAAAGCACCTGTATTCCCTGTGCTGTTTGGGTTCATTTGCTGACCTCTCCCAACCACCCAAACACAATCACAGCTCAAAGCAGCACCTAGATGCTGCAATAGTCTCAAAGTGCTTCCACACTCTTGCTGTTGCCATAAGCTGTGGGCTGAAACAGCGTGTGTTACCTTTTCTCCTCCTTTCATTGCCCTGGGGAATGACTGACTCAGGCCAGCTCCTAGGTGCTGCCAAGAGAACAGGTAGCTCAGGCCACACTGACATGGTCACACTGCTTTTTGACTTGAATCAGTCAAGACTTGAATCACCTTGTTAGCTGACTTCAGCAATAGCACAAAGATTTTCTTTTCCATCTGGCTGTGTTGAATAAGTAGAGATAATAATCCTTAATAATCCTTTCTGGATTTGGTTTGTTACTCTTTCCATCGGCAGAGAGCACTGGCAGTATTTCCTTTCTGCGGTATCACTGTATACTTTTGAACTGTTCTCCCTTTTATCCACAGGCTCTTTTCTCCATAAGTAATCCACACTCTGAAATTGTATTGGTGGCAAAAATAGAAAAGGTGCTTACAGGAAACATCGCCAGCAGTGCCGAGCCTTACATTAAGAATCCTGATTCTTTTAAGGTAACGTAACAGGAACATCATCTCCTGCTCTGTGAGCTTCAGCCTGCTGAAGGCATTGCAAATCGTGCTGACAAATCTCAGCTTGCTCAACAGGACAGGCTCCTGGGAGCCCCATGCTTCAGAAAGCAATGCCCAAGTTCCCTTGGCTGGAGGAATGAAGCTGCGACTTTCAAATCCATCCGTGGTGCATTGCTGTGCTGGTTCTGCCTTAGTACAGGGATCTTCTGTTTCAGCAATGTTTTAGAAATTGTGAGCTATGGAACATTGTACAGGAGCAAAGTCGGGGTAGGCACCTCTCTGTCTCTGAGAGCTGGCACTGCATCTGCATTGGATAGTTACAGAAAACTGCAATAACAACTTCAATGCAGTTCTGAATAAAGGAGTGGTGACAGAGTTTAATTTGTCAGCAGCATCATATTCATCTTGTGATATCTCTGCTGTCCAGCCCAGAACCTTTTTGTTATGAACAGTATCAGGCCTAATTATTGTAGGACACTATAGCCTCTTCAGTTGGATGTACTTTATGCAGCATTTAAGATGTTAGAATACTGATGAAATAATTCACATTTCCTTTTTTGCAGTGTGCACAGAAAGTGTTAAAATCCAATAAACAGTTCTGCAGCAAGCTGGGGAGATACCGTATGCCGTTTGCTTGGTCAGTGAGGTGTGTATTCATTCTTTTCATGCTTTTATAAGCGTCTTATAGCTTATTCCCTTGGACTTCTATCTCTTTATTCTTTTCCACTTTTTCTGCCTGAAGCTAAGCAAAGCTTTCTCTCTGGTCCAGGACCCCAGAATATCCTGCAGGCTTTTTGTTTCATTGCCCTATTTTTCTCACAGCTAAACGTCAGTAACTTGCTCATTAAATGTTGCTGTGGTGGAATCTTTTCTTCAGGTATGTACTGAAGTTGCCAGGGAGCAGCAAAGGTAGCTGACAGAATAGCAATTTATCATGAGCTCCACCATTCATTGGCTGCTAAAAATGACCAAAGAGAATTCAAAGTCACACTTCTCATAAGAATTTCCTGCAAAGATAATTGTGGTCTGAAATAAAGTTGCAGTGGCTACCTAGAAAGGAGGTGCACAGGTTCTTGAGGCTCTGTTCTTGTTTTGATGGCTGTCAAGCTTTAAGAAAAACCTAACCAAGGACTTGAAATGTTTTGGGGGTTATATGGAGGGATTGTGGTTCAGGTACTCCTGCATTTTTCATGGTTAGTAGGTGATGGAGAACTTCTGTTTTCTCATTCAGCAGGTCAGCTGGGTTTTATTGCAGGTCAGTGTATAATTTTTGCTGGTCTCACCTCAAGACTGAGGCACCCCTGTTCTTTTTGATCCCCTTTTACCAAATTTGGCTTTTTTCCCCATTTGCTCTCCCTTCAAGTTTTGCTGCTGTCCCTGTGAGGCAGAGTGCCCCCTAAACACCTGCCAAGATAGGGTGCACTGAGAAAATTCAAATTCCACACTCATTTGCATCTGCTTGTGTGTTAACATTGCTCAGGTTTGACTTTGGTAAAAGCAAAGTATAAAATCTATTTCTGTTTTCACAGCTTGAAAATAGAAATTTCCACATGAGGCTATCGCACTACAGGGGGAAAGAAATGGTTTGGCTATGATAAATAGCAAAACCCTGGGTTTGGAAATGTGTTTTCCAGTTAGTTCATTCTGGCATTAACCACACTCCTGTTTTTGTGTGGAAATTTCCCTCCTTAAAGCAGTTACAGATGGCCACAGTGCAATTTTTACGTATGCATTCAGCAAGCCAAACTCTTGACAGCTGAGTATTGCACATGTGACTGAAACTCTTAATTAGCTCCTGTGGCACCAGTTTGTTAGCATTGCTCAAAAGCATGACTCAGGGTTCTTCCCTGAGTTCCTGCTGGGAAATCTGGTGTCTGTGTGCTCTTGCAGGTATAATTACAGTACGTGTTAGAATTACAGTGTGTCAGAGTCTCATATTCCTGCCAGAACTGCCAAAGTTTGCAAATATCTGCCTCAGCTACATATTGTAGATGTGGGGGGAAACTTCATTCACAGAGATAAGTTTTTACACTCTTACTCCTTCAAACCTTCTCCACCCTCATCAAGTGCATGTTTTAGAGCCTAATATTGGAATCCTGCAGCAGCTTGTGCAGCTGCTGATTGGGTTCAGCTGCCCTAGGTTGAGGTAGCTGAAGGCAGGGAGTCTGCACTGCTTCCCAGGAGCTGCAGATCTTCCACTGAATGTCTAACCCTGGAGGTGAGCAATTGTCCCTCAAATCATAAACCACTACTTCAAAAGTGACTTTTTTCAAAATTAAGTTCTGAACAATGTGCAGGTTTTCTGTGCTTCATTAGTTTTTAGGATTGTGGAAGCTAACAATGTCAGAAGAGCAGAATAAACAATTAAGAACTGAGATGATGTTTCAGTTTTTTTAGTATGATCTATTAACTTGCTTTCCCCTAAATTTTCACTTTTAGAATCTCCTCAGGAGTTTAGTTCAGTGAAATTTTTCTTATTAAAATGCCTCAGTAATTAGGCACCCAGCACTATGGTACATTGTTAATGTGTAAGACAAATATTGGACTGTTGGACTGTAGAGGTTTTTAAAGCATTTCTTTGTTTTGATGTGACAGTTGTCATTCTTAAGTGCCTTCAGTATGATCCCCGTGAGAAGGACCACTCTTGTTCCACCTGCAAGGACATGGGATTGCAGTTACTTAACACATTCAATACTTGCTGCTCTGGCAATTCTTCAACTTTAATGAACCTGGGGAGTGGAAACACCAGCACAATTTGACCTGTGCATAAAATATACCTTTTTAAGAAGGGTTATCTTGTTTTCAATGGACATTTAAACTACTTGTGTGGTTGTAAGAACTTTATATGAATGGAGTACTGTGTGCTAACTGGAGAGATAAAAATACTTCCCTGTTTTGTAGTGGTTTCATGCCCTTAATTTTGTCCTGGGTGCATTATTTAGGCAGGGACATGCTGCTGAACCAGTCCTAGAGGCAGAGCATGGGATAGCCAGGGAGCACTGATGCTCTGGAGCAGTGGCTGCAGGCAGGATGACTTTGTAAAGCCCTTCTGACTCCAAACCAGAGGGAAGGAGTGGGCAATGGTAGAATCTTTTGGGTTTGAAGATGCCTTGAGGATCAGGATGCTGTGTTCATGAGCTTCCTGGAAGGCAGTGCTCAATACCACTGACCCAGAGTGAGCTCCTTCCAGCTTCATTTCCTTGTTCACTTGCATCCACAGCCCTCCTTAGTGAGTGCCCCTACACCCTGCTGCACTGAGCAGGGGTTTGCTCAGTGTCAGAGCCTGCTCTGAAATCAGTTAATAGTTTCCAGCAGAGCTGGGTTTGCTCAGCATCACACTGCAGAGCCCAGTGGCACAGCAGAAATCACTCACCCAATGTTTTGGTCGCTCCCCTCTGTTAGTCTGGAGGGGGAAGCAGTGCTGAGTCCAAGAAATATCATCATGTCACCTATACTGTAATAATTATTAAATCTTTTTTCTTTCCTTTTTCTTTTTTTCTGACAGCAGTTTAATAGGATCTGTAGAGTAAGTGGTGGCTGCCAGAAAGGAGGTCTGGTTTCTCCCTAGTAAGCTTTTTGACACGGTGTGTTGGTGTGGGCCTTATTCCCTCCAACAGCTGGAGGTAAAAATCTGATAGAAGAGAGTTGATCATTCTTGACAGTTGCAAAGAAATGAGATAGGGATGCTTCTCTCAGTCAATTAAGTGAAGATATGGTGCATTTGTACTTATTCTTGGGCTCCTCTTCCAAAGGTTTGCTCCGTTATTTTGCATCTGGCAACAATTTGTCCTGGCATCAATTCTTCTTCCCACTGGCAGTGGAACAGAGAAGTAAATTAAGGAAGCAAGATTGGCCAAATGATTCACAGAACAGCACTTAGTGTCAAGAACATTTTACTTTTGTTAAGCAATGTTTTTTCATCCTGCAGTTGAATCCAAGGTTCATTAATTTGGATAGCTGTTACATTATCCGGTCCAGCCAGCGTGTGTGACCCTTGAGGATATACAAAGGGCACTGCAATGCCTTAATTAAATCCTGCAAGTGTCAATGAGCAGGAATGGAAATGTCTGGCAATGTTTTCCTGTGCACACAACAGCTGATATTTATTGTTCTCAGTTAGAGATGATATAGATCCTTCTTTTCCAGTTCGTTGGGCACTTCGTAGCTGGTTCATCAAAAATTTAGTTGGTGCTCCACAAACTTGTTTTGTGAAGGAATGTTAAGCCACAGTGAGTTGGTGTCATGCTCCTGGAGGGCACAGGACAGATTTAATGCACAGGAACATTCACTGAAGTCTCTAACCTGGTTCTGTAAAAGCATGTGTTTCATTGTGGTAAGAGGTGGTGGTTGAGATTTGGCAGCTGGTTATGATTTCCATTCTTTAAAACTGTAATGATTTTTCTTGGATAATAACTTCTTGGATGAAATTACCTATGGATGAAACTACCTACTGATACATTGAATGCTTCAAATTGCTTCCTTGAAATAAGGGATGAATCTCTTTGTTGAAGGGAGGAGTCGTGTCCATGATGGGTGAGAGGCTCTTGCTCAAACCAAATCTGAGCTCTTTGCAGGACTGGGATGCACATGGAATAAACTGAAATTGCCTTTGTCCTGCAAGCATAAAGCTTGTCAGGGCTCTGTTGGGTGAAAATCTGCAGATAGGCCATGAATTGGTGTAAGAATTCCTATCACAACCTTGTTAAAAGATTACATGACAATTTCAAATGCTCAAATATATATATACATACATTCACATGGATGAGTGTTTATAAATATGTCATTTTTCTTTCTTTATAGGCCTGTGTTTAAAGATAATCAGGGCAATGTTGACAGAGACTCCCGATTCTCACCCTTATTCAGGCAAGAAAGTAATAAGATTTCCATGGAAGATTTGATTAAACTAATAGCAGAATACAGAAGGTAAGGAAAAGTTTCTAGTTTGCTTTGGAGCTTTATAAAGCTGAGCAGAATAATTGTAGCTGGGTTTTTTTCTTAATTTAACACAGTGTGCCAAAGTGGCCATGTTAAATTATATTACATTAGTGTTTTTCACATTAGGTTATTACCTGCCAAAGAGTGCTTGAGGTTGGACTTTCCAGGAAAATTGAGACGTCATTTGGCGCATTAAAACAAATGTTACTATAACCTAAAAATAGTGATTGCTTAAATCAGCTTTTATCAGGGGAAATGCAGGTGAAATACCCAACATTATCTCAGGGGAAAAAAAACAAAAGAGTGACAGAGATACAAAATCATTCTTTTGTGGTTTTCCCAACTCCTTGCTTTTGTTTGTTTGAGTCTCCGTGGCAAACTCAAGAATGGCCATTGAAAGTAAAAATCTTCTCCAAGTGTTTTACAGCCTGTAAATTTCTGAGGAGGTTTGGCTGGGTAATTTCTATACAGGTATAAATCAGATTAATCCTAGAGCAGGGTCTGTGTTTATACTGGATTAGTGACATGAGAATTGAACCATGTATTTCTCCTTGTCTCCTCTGCTCTAAATGGGCCGGAAAATGAATTAATCTAAATAACTTCTGTTCCATGTATATAAAAAGAGATGATAGAAAGATTGAATGTCAGCTACAGAGCTTGGATGAGGCCCTTAACTTCTTGTGCCACCTTGCTGTTACTGGTCAGGACACTCCACTGACTGTTCATTAGTGTCACCACTGCTGTGTTCGTGTTCCTAAAGCATCTCCTGGAAAAAAGAGATTTGGAATTGTGGTTTTGGCACTGCTCAAATTGCTCAGGCACAAGGAATGTGTCTTGGTCCCTTTTGAGCGTGGCACTTGCAGAAGCCACAATGCTGTGAACTTCTCTCATCCCAGTGCTCCTTTTAGGGAATATTTCATTTAGATTTTAGAAAGCAAAAGTAGTTAAGTTAATTCTCATAAATTTTGCTTCATCCCTTCCTTCCTTTTCCACAAAATAATACTGCTTGCAAAGAGAAGGCAGGAGTGAGACTAAGAAAAAAAAAAAGAAACCAGAAACCAAATTATATTTTATTTGTGCTGTTACATTTGATTAGAGTTTAATAGCCAATAGGTATATGTTAAATGTGTTTAATGTAACTTAAATATCTTAAATAAGGGTCTGATTTTCATTTTTCAGTTAATTCCTGTGATGTTATGATCTCTGTTGTCCTTTTTTTCTAAAATGTTTTCATTTATCTCATTGCAGAGCAGAGAAGATTAGCAAAATACAGACTATACCTGGCTGTTTGGACATTGCAGTTGATTGTGTTCCTTTGGAACATCCAAGTATGATTCCACTTTAAAATTAATTATTCTAATTAAATAGTAGGCTTTCCATCCATAATTGTGCCTCGAGACAGTTCTGACAGAGGGGTGTCCTTTGTGTAGGAAAATGTGTGCAGGGCAGTGGTTTGGATTTGCTGTCATTTAATTACACCACTCTCCTTCATCCTGTCCCTGGCCAGATCCAGCCCAGTTTTCAGTGTCTGTGAAAGAGAAAAAAGAAACCCCACTGCTGCAGCTGGCCTGGAGCCACTTCTCCCTGGGCTGCAGAGCACCTGCACTGCTCTGAAACTGGCAATTTCCTCTTGTACTAGGTTAGAAGGAAGCAAAATTTGGCATGGTGTGTGTGAGGGATCACAAGCTTCTTTCAGCTTCCTCACAACATATTGGTAGACTTTTCCTGGGCATTATTCTGTGATTTGAGGAAGGAATTTGTAGGCTTTTCCCAGAAATAGTTCTGGTTGCTCTGGACATCTCTAAGTTGATGGCCCCTCTCAGCTTGAGTTCCCCATGAAATTAAATGCTTCACTACTTTAATGGCGTAGGAAGAGAGAATGTTCTCTGTCCAGTTTTAATCTCTCCCAGTCTCAGTGACAGAGGGCTTATTTTTGTCCTCTGTTTCCTGATCTGATTTCAGTTATCCCAATTGCATCATTTATTTGATCTAGTGCTGCACTGCTCATTTTTTCATTTTATTTAGTATGTTATTAGATAATAGAAAAACTTAAATGAGCTGTTGAGCTGTAAAATTGATGGGAAGCAGCATCACTCAATACATTCTGTAGAAGCTCTCCATATACCAATGGGGCTGTTACACCATCAAATGTCACCCAATACTGTGGGTGTCAAAAGAGGTTACCAGTGCTGTCCAGTTTAATTCACCTGAGAAATCACTTTAGGATGATATATTGCCACTGTTCTGAGGAAATGTGTACATTTAAGGCATCTCAGCATCAGTCATTTTTCGTAAGTTAAGGCAGGATTTTGTATGTTCCATCTCAGTATTACTTATTCTTAGTAGTAAGACAGTGAAAACAAACACAATATGTGATGGGTCTCTTTTCTTTTCTCTTGAAGACTGTGTAACTTCATCCTTTATTCCAATCAAGCCATTCCATAATGTAAAGGAGCATCAACCAACAGTGGAAGTTGAGGAGTTTGTGCAGGAATCGACAAAATATTCTCGACCTTACAGGGTGTACAAGAACCAAATATACATCTATCCAAAACACCTCAAGTATGACAGCCAGAAACACTTCAACAAGGTACAGAATGGGGCTGATTCAGGCCAGCATGGGCTAGCATGGCCTGCATGAGCTCTCTCAGGAATCCAGGAGAGTCTTTAAAGGAGAGGAAAATGGTGATGTCACTGAGTTGGCTCTTCATCTTTTTCACCTTTATCAATCATGAAACACTGGTACAATTTTAATGAATCTATGGATTAATTTTGAGTTGTAACAGTGATTCAAAGAGAGATAATGTGGTAATACCTTCTTCACAGTTTTCAGAAGGTCTTTATATTAATAATGTAACACGTGCAGATAAAATTAATCTAGCTGATGTTTGTAGTTCTTAAATGAAACCTGGTACCACTTGTGTTTCCATGCTGGTTGAAAACTAATTAAGGACAAGATATGGGCAAATCCTGGACACTTAACAGTCTGCCTCTACTCAGTCATTCTGAGGCCTGGCTTGCATTTTGCATTTTTCTTGGAAATTTTATTTCTAGTGATATCACTGAGACTTACAGGCATGTATAAATATTTATACAGCATTGGCATGTTTCTCTTGGATTCTGGAAAGGCCTTATTCCAGCTCTGTAGTTTTACCTGAGTTTTCCTGGGTACCCCATTTCTGATCTCAGCTTTGGTATGCTGCTGTCTCTCCAGGCACGGAATATAACAGTGTGCATTGAGTTCAAAAGCTCTGATGAAGAAGGAGCAAAGCCACTCAAGGTGAGCTGCAAGAGCAGTGTGTTCAGAGGGTGTTTCTGAGAACATTGCCTATAAAACCCAGGTGATACTGACCCAGAGCAATTCAGGAGTGGGTGTTGTATTACATCCCTCTAATTTTGCACTGTGGTTCTGTTAGATCCCAGCTGGTCACAGTGATTCCATTTTGCAGTGCCAGCATTGTGACTGCTGGAGGGGAAAGGAGATAATATTAGAAAACTGAACCATTTTTACAGTGCAGCTTGCTTTTTCTAGAATTTATCACTTATCCTGCGCTTCTCATTGAGCTCTGGAGACTTGATTGAAAAGAGTGAGGCACAAAATTAGAAGGACCTGAGACTTAATTCTTAGCTTTGCTATTGCCCAAGGGCTGTTGCATAGTCCAGTTGTGGTCTAGTTTTCCCAGCAATAAATAAAACTGCCATTACTCAGTAATCAAGAGCTCCCAGACAGGACCAGAAAAGAGATTCTTAACAGGGATAGCTTTTGTAGCATTTGAAATTCAGTAAAAGCACTCTATTGTGTATTGAACTGCATGAAAGTGAAATAGATTTTGTAAAGCTTTCTGCAGAAAACTCTGAAATTGATAACAGCAAGGAAGATGTCTAAGGAGTCTGCATTGCTTAATTGAGCATAGGGTAATTATCACAGAATCAATGGACTTTTACTGGAAGGGTGTATTTAAAAATCCAGGTTTGAGCACTTAAAACATTTCTTTTAATATTTGATAAAGTAATGATCAATCTTTCATGATAATTGTTTTAAATGTGCATATATATTAGATATACCAGTACTAGTATCTTCAGCAGAATTTCCCAATGTAATGAAAACATGTTACTTTTATCAGTGCATTTATGGGAAGCCAGGTGGACCCTTATTTACAACCTCAGCCTACACTGCTGTGCTACATCATTCCCAGAATCCTGATTTCTATGATGAGGTCAGTCTGCTTTTTCTTTCATTAAATGTCTGCCAATCCCACATGTTTGCCAGTGAGACAGAAAAATATCTGTACACAATGCTTCTGTTGCCATTGCTCGTGGATCTGGAAGGGCTGTGCTGTGTGGATTGACACGCAGGATCACGTTTTGTTTTCTCTTCTTAAATCAACTCAGTGGATTGTTCCTTTTGTAAGATGTTCTGAGTACAGTTAAGATGCTGTAGAATTAATTAGGAACAGTCCAGCTCTCTAAAATGCATGTCTGGATTACATTAGGGATCCAGCTGCATCTCTGAATTTAATGGAAACAGTAAACATTATGATGAAGTGTGGAGCCAAGTGTCAGAACAAGTCCCTCTTTGACATCCAAGGTCTGCATTGGGGCATTTTGTTGATGCAGTGGTCTGAACAGAATGTACAGTGACGTGTGGTGGCTGCAGCAAGTCCTTCAGCTGCTGCCTCTGAGGGTGCAGCCATGCAGTAGTTCATGTGGTGGCCTTTGCCAAGTGTTACTCACATGTGCACCTCTTTGTCTCACCAACACCAAGTGTTGGCTCCCCAGGCTTCCTGCAGGTGAAATTAGTTTCACCCTATCAGGGACTGGTGTGTTTGATGGCTTGTGAATGTCAACTGTCTCTTCTGGATTTTCCACTGCTGCTTTGTGTGTAGTGATGAGACTGGCAAACAGCATAGAGTTTATAGCCAGCATTTTTCAAACTGTTCTCATAGTCAGTAAAATTTCCTTTTTCAGTTAAAATTTACTTTGATACAATTGCTGAGGCAAGATCAGCAGATAATGTACAACTACACGTGAAGTATCAATTTTAAGATTTCTGTTTAGGAACTGGGGTAGAACTTAAAGCATTATATTTTCAGAGATTTTGAACTCCTTGCTAATCCTTTACAAGTTGTGTTTTGGGGTTTAACACATCTGAAAGTGTCCTTCATGTGATGCTGGTGAGACACTTGGTTTGGGGAGATTGCTTCAACCTGAATGAGGAGCTGAATTCAGATATGAATAGCCAATTTGGCTGGAAGAGGTGTGCACCTATCCTAAATGTCCCTAGTAAAGCAGGTGCAGAATTTAAAAGAATGCAGGATGTTAAGAAGAAAGTTGTCTTCATCTCTATCTCTGGGTGCCCATTTTATATCTGTGTTTATGGGGCTAGGTTCTTACCCATAAGCTGGTTTAACACTGGAAGCATTTATTGACCATTTCTAACCCTTACTTTAGCACAGGATTAGCTTGGATAAATTTCATCACAAGAGCAAAGGGTCATTTTTATTAGTTCTTATGGTAACATGTTCTGATTAGTTTGTATTTTTACTCCAATAGGTTAATAATACCTGAAAAACAACATGTAGTTCATACTGTTTTTCAGGTATTATTAACCTAGGATTTTATGGATGGCATGACGTGGGATTTAAGACTGAGCATAAATTATAAATAAAGGTTTGTTTTCATGTCAGCCTTGGTTACTTGGTCTTTGTCATGAAATGGTTATGAAGCAGTAGGAGAGATTTCATTTTAGTTTTAGTTTGGTCATCCTGAAAATATGAGCACAGGGCTGGCTGTTACAGTGCAGGTGATCACTTCTAAGTAGAGTCCACCACTCTTAAGTTCTGTCTTCTTTCATCTTATGCTCTTTCATCATTAATGAAAATATTCCTTCCCAAGACAAAGTTGATAAAAGCTGTTTTAAGTGAAAGTGATAGATGATCCTCATAAACAATTTCCTTAAGAGAGCATTTCTTACCATGGGGCAAACATTACCCAGTAAAGGCAGGCTATACTTAGACCTCTGTGTAGAGAGATGTCACTCATTTAGCCCATCTCTGATGCCTGGTTTAATTGATTTTTAAACTAAAGTGAGGTGTAACATTTTACATTTCAGGTGAAAATTGAACTTCCCACTCAACTCCATAAGAAACACCACATTCTGTTTTCATTTTATCATGTCACCTGTGACATAAATGCAAAAGCTAATGCCAAAAAGAAAGAGGCTCTGGAAACACCAGGTACCTGTAGTAGAATTATTTTCAATTATAAATATACATTATGTACATTCAAATAAGGATTTCAAAGTTTTTGGCTGGATGTTATTGTCTTCCTTTAAACTTTGTTTTCCCAAAGAGTCCCATTTATTTGTTCTTGTGCACAGTGGGCTTTGCCTGGCTCCCTTTGTTGAAAGATGCCCAGTTGGCTTCCCAGGAGCACCAGGTGCCAGTGGCCAGCAGCCTGCCCCCCAACTACCTGAGCCTTCAGGAGCCAGCAAGCACAAAGGTATTCACTGCCCCTCCTTGTCACTCCCATGGCACAGAGCTGACATTTCCAGGTGTTCTTCATGAGATCAGTTTCCATTTACATTTGCTGGGGAGTGGAAGTGGTAAATAGGGTTTCTGCTTTAGAATATTGCATATCACTGACTATAGGAACTAACATGTGCAGCGCTGAGCTGTGTCCCATGTTGCTGATTCACAGGTGTGTATGGAAAAAGTGTATTTTATGTATTCTACAGTGTTAAAACTCCTCAAAACGTGAATCAGAGCGGTCAAAAAGAGCTTCTTTCACAAACTCAGGCCATATGACATTCATTCTCCAGCTGATGTGATCCACAGTCATGATTCATTCTCCAGTTTTGTGGTGTGATATCATATTTTCCTGCTGATCCAGTCCAGCTTGGATCATTTCTGCCTCCTTGTGTTTGTTTTGCCATTGTCATGAGGACAGGGTGGGGCAGGATCTGGTCCCTTGAATGGTAGCATGGGTCTTGTGCTGAAAAGTGGGTCTGTGCTGCAGTGGTGGTGTTTGTGAAAGCACAGCAGCCAGTGCAGCTCAGGCACTCTCATCTGTGCACTGAAAATTTGATGCAAACTTCAATAAATAGGAAACAGGTGGAAAAATATGTTTTTGTTGTTTTTGCTTTAACAGCAGATTGGCAGTGATATAAAATGGGTAGACAGTGGGAAACCACTTTTCAAAGTCTCTACTTTCGTTGTATCAACAGTAAACACTCAGGTAAGCCAGCATTCCTCTGAGCTCTGTGACCTGCTTACACACAGAAAGTGTCAGGGCATGTCTGAAAGGGGTTTTAAAATCATGCATGCATTTGTTCCTATAACATTTAAAGATTATTTCAGTGCAGAAAGACAAGATGCCAGTGATGGAATACATACTTTAAGGTTCAAGGAAAAAATAATTTTTTTTTATGTTATACCAGTAGAAAAATTGTGGAATATCAGTTTAAACGGCAAGAAAATAAATTATAAGCACCAGGAAGAAAAAAGAAATCCAGCCTTTGAAATCCCATAGGTTGTGAGAAAGAAATTAATCACTCACAACAGTGAAAAAGGATTTGTCATTTAGCAAGCTGAGCTGACCAATGGGTTAGACTCAATAAATTGATTTTCTTTCTGTATAAGATGGTGGGGCTAAGTGTGTTCATGGGTGTCGTGGGTGATGGCTGTAACCAATTTCTGGCACTAAATTCTAATCATCTATAATATACATTAATGTGAATGTTTCCTATTTTAGGATCCATACCTGAATAACTTTTTCCATCAGTGCCAGGAAAGGGAAAAGGATCTGTCTCAGCCTCCTACCTCAAACTTTATCAATTCGTGTAAGGTAAAGTAACCCATATAGTACACAACCCATATACAACCTACAAATGTACTGTACAACTGTACAATGTATTTAGGGCTTTCTCTCAACTCATCCCCCACTGCAGAGTTCCAGCCATGGCACAGGTTTGCCAGGGGGCAGAGGGTCTGTGGCAGCTCCAGTCAGATGGACTGGATGTGACAGATGCTCTGCTGGTCACCAGCTGCCTGCCATCCCCTCTCACCTAGAGCAGGGCTGCATCTGCCCCAGCAGCAGCTCATCCAGCCTGTGCCAAGCTCTGATCCCATCAGGGGATCAGGGGATGTTGCTCCAGCGAGGTCTGGGGAAGGGAGCTGTAGAGCTGCAGTATTGCTGATAATCCTCTCTTGCCTTAAATAACTCCTATCCTTACCTCCTCTAAAATCCTGGATGCTATTCCAAGGGCTGCTCAGGGTGTTTGGTGTGTATAAATCAAGAGTGCTTGTTGCCTCTCAAGTTCTGAAACCAGAAAGAACATCTGCAAAGATGAAGCAAGAGCTGCATTAGATGTGCCTGTATTCAGTAGAGGTGAAAAGCTGTGAGAAGGGAGGAGTGTGACAAGCAAATTAGAAGAGCAGCAGATAAATGTAAGGTCCTCATTCTTGATCTTTTCAGGAGCGCTGAAATCCAGAGTTCTTGCTGTGCACTGTGTTTGTGGAACATTAAAGACAGATAAGCAAGAAAAGTGAAGGCAGATGGGACTCTGGTCCATCTCAGAACTGACTGGAACATCATACACATGACATTTATTGTATTTCCTTTTAGCACTCTGTAAAATCCAGCAGGTGTTTGGGGGTTTAGATGTTTGCACCATGTAGGTGCTTTCCCCCTTCCTTCACTGGTGATGTTTTCCTGTATGAGTGTTCCTTCATCAGATACCAGCTGCTTGGGGAGAGATTTTTTTTCTTTAATAAGCAAAGAATAGTTCTAATAAATCAGGGTAGTTCTCTGGACAAATCCACAAGGATGGCCACTACATTTGTTTGTAGATGCAGCTCTACCTGCAGACCTGAAAAGAGTGGCTGTGTTTTCAAACACTGTCATGATTTAAAGAAATTATTAAGTTGTATGTTCACAAAGCAAAGCATCAGTATTATTTAGAGGTTATACCTCTACATAATGAACTCATTAATTAATTTTTGGAAAGTTATTAAGCATAATGGGCAAAGTTTAGGAATACATAAAAGCTTTACAACTTGCTAGTCAGTAAGCTGGTTGTCTAAACCACCAGGATTGCATGATTCTTTATCTGCTGTTTGTAGTTTACCTTCTAAAAATATTCCAGTGAATTTATTAGAAAACAGAGACAGTGTTGTATGCAACAAGAAATTAACTATGCAATATAACCATAGCAAATAATCTTCCCTAGGGTATTTTGCTTTTATTTATAAATTACTGGTACCTTTATTACAAGTTCTGGAATTATTTGGAAATACCTGAAATAAAAACATAGGAGAAATTCAAAGGAGTTTTTTTTTTTATTAAAAGCTCAATACCTTCCTTCATTAGCTAAAATAATGAAATGTCAAGTTAGTGTGTTAATATTCCTTTTTTCCACTGTGCTTTTAACAAAAGTATTTTAGCCACAACATGTTGAGTTTAACAGATCTCTGCATTAACAAAACGAGAGTTCTCCTAAAATTATTAGAAAATGCATATTTTGAAAATAGTTGACTTCTTTTGTTGCCCTTACGTAGTATCCGTAGTGAAATATAAAAACTGGGTTTGGTTTCTCTGTTTCTCTCCTTTTTATTTTTTTTTCCCTTCAGTCAGTATAGCACAAAATACTGGAATTCTGGACAATACCTACAGTTGTGTTGATGGTCATATTTAAAACAAGCCTCATGGGGAACCAGTTCTCTGCTTGGTTTCCCTGTTTCCCTGCTGCTGGTACACCAGTGGCTGCTCTGCATTTTACCTGCAGGCACCTGCCAGCTCTCATTGCTCACTCTGAAAGCCTCTCCCTTTCCTTCTTACCTCCCTTACAGAATTTGTTGAGGATTGAGAAGATCCATGTGATTATGAATTTTCTTCCTGTAGTCCTGAACCAACTCTTCTGGGTTTTGGTGCAAAACAGTGATGATGAAGTTGCAACAGCTGTGACCAGGTACCTGGGTAACTCCTGTGGGATGTGCAGAATTCACTCAGGAGCACTGATGCAGATGTTAGTCAGTTACAGCTGCTCATTTCGACTTCAGTGGGTGAGAATGCTGCTTCCCCCCAGCACTGGGCTCATGACACCACATGGAAGTGTTGGTGTCATGTGGCTGGAAATTATTGACCATGGTGGGCATGTCTGATTGCCCTGAGGCAATCCTAGGGAAAGGTCTCATTCCTGAGCAGCCAGGAGCTTCCTGACAAAGCTGGGTTTCACCTTTGGTCTCTGTTTGGTTCTGAGGATGTGGAGTTCAGCACAGGGAGAGCTCAGCATCTTGCTGCATCCAGTGCAGAGCCAAACAACCAGGTCACAGCATTCGGGGGCATTTTTTAATTAGAATATATCAGCAATAACTGAAAAGCAATAGAAGCATTTTCCAGAGAGCAGGCAAACAACTGCAATGATTTGCTGAGTCTCTCACCCCTCACATAATGAAATTGTCTTTATTGATGCTGTTAATCAGGGCAACAGGAAAAAAATACTGGCACAATTATTATTATTGGTCTCTGCAGCAGGGCAGAAAGTTGTGTTGCATTTATTTGTGTCCATAGTGATGTTTTTGTTGTACTTACTCCAGCAGCTAAACATGGGGACTACAATACTCCTACTAGGAAAAATTTACAACTGTCCTCTGCAACCCTGTTAGACTGATCTGCTGTCAGTATTCTTTCTTTCCTTCCACAGATTGTGCTTCAGAATTTGTTCCTGAGGAATGATTATTTAGGGAAAATTAAAGGAGCAAGGAGATTGAGTTCCCCATCTTAGCCTTGGAAAGCAAGAGTTTCATTATGCTTTATCAAAGGATCCTGTTCCAGGGCAAAGTCCAGTTTTACCACAGCTATATACTAGGGTTAAAAGGTCCTTTCCTCATAAGTGTGTGGGATTTCATCAGTGCACCCTGTTTTTAATGGGGGAGAGGCCAGCAGGCCTTTGTTGGGGACACCTTTGTGGCCAGCAAATCAACTAATGTTAAGTCTAGAGAAGATGATGAATTGTGTCCCAGGGTAGAATTTCAGCATCAGTTAACTGACTGGGAAAATGCTGCAGAAGCAGCAGCTGTTTAAATACAGTTTTAATGATTAGATGGAAGAATGGAAGGATATTATTTTTTCCCATGCTTCACATTTTGACTGCACACACACCTGGCCCAAAAAAAAGGAAAATAAGAAGGACTCTCAGTGTTTTTCTTGCATGTGTGGTGTCTTGTCTCTTGTGCTGGCAGAGTTGATGCCAATGGGAATGTGCATGTCTGCTGTGTGTCATTCATTGACGTGTCCTATATATGCACGCTGTGTTTTGCTCTGAATAGCTTGAAGCAGCTTGTGTTGAACTTTCTGAAAGCAACAACAACAGAATGAGAGCATGGATTGGCTGATGTGTTGTGGAGAAAACATAATTCCTTTTATACTCATGGTTATTTACTTGTCTGGGGGCCCAGTCATGTCATCATTTCTCTGTCACATTTTTGCCAGAACTCATTTCAGTTTCAAATCATAACGAAGGGTAAAAGATCAGAATGCCCACAACTAATTGTCATAGCTTTTGTGTCTTGCTACACATTTTGTTTCTCCTATTAAAAGCAAGACATGAGATCAATTAAAACTACTTAAGGGACTTAGAAGGCTTTTGGATCCAATAATAAGAATTGCCAGAAGTCACCCAAATCACCAAGCTAGTCAAAAGGAGCACTTGTATGTGGGCCACAGTCAGGCATTTTATTAATCTATTTTAGTCATACTGTTAACTATGCCTATCCCTGAATTCTTTAACATAAAAATAAGATTATAAAATTGCAGAGTCTTTTCTATATTAAGTATCCTTAAAAAATGAGCTCCCAATAATCAAAAGGAAAAGATACGGTCAAGTTGAAGACTTGCCTAGAATTGTTTTTTTCTGGAACAGGACGATCTCAAACAAGGATGGTCCACATACAAACTGAAAAGAAAACTTTGCTGCTATTCTCACTTTCACACAGTTAAATTTTCAGTTTTCTGCTGTTTGTAGAAGCTCAGGCTTTGAGAGTGAGTGTTGGTGTGATCCAGGCAATTTTCTTCCCTGCTGGTGATCCCCAAGCTTGTGTGTGGTGTGTCCAGGTGTCCATCCTGGAGAAAGCTGCTCTTGCCTCTCTGTTTCATTTAAGTATTCTAATTTTTGTTATCCCTACACATCCAAGGCCTTCATAAAGTTCAGTTAGTTACTGTTTTCTCTTGTTGTGGTGACAGTACAGTTATTATCCTTAACACTGGGTGCAATGTTAAGCAAATGCATATATAACAGCACAATCCAAGCAAGTGGAAAGCCCAAGAAATGACTGACTTTTCCCAGTGGACAGATTTTGCACATGTTATTCATCATTTGGATCACATCCCTCATGCACTGTTTTAGATGAGCTTACAAGAGCAGTACAATGTGAGTATCCAGAGGACTTTTTCTGCCTTATGACAAAAAATAGCTCAATTTTTGTTCTTCTTTTATCTTGCAGAGTCCTTACCAACATTGTTGCCAAGTGCCATGAAGAACAGCTAGACAACTGCATCAATTCTTACGTGACGGTATGGCTGGTGTTGAAACGTTCATATTTTTGTGAAGGGATGGGTTGAGTTTGGTGGTTTTGTGGGTTTTTTTCCTGTTTACTCTTAGTTCTACTTGTTTGTAGCTTTTTCTGCATTTGCATCATAACTTTCTGCCACTGAGAGACTCTGGTTAAGAAACTTTAAAACTCTTCTGTTGAGGACAAGCAGCTGCTCAGGTCTCTGCTGCTGCAGCTTTTTTTCCCATAGAACAGCAAGCTGAGCAAGCACAGGAGGGAGCAGCTGCAGTGCATTCAGCTGATAACCAGAACTTTTATTTTAGAGCCAAAACCTGGTGCAAATGTACTAGCACTGAGCTTCTAGAAGTGTAAGGTGTCAGTCTTTGAAATGATGCTAAAGGAAGAATTTCACACTGTGCAGGGTTTGAGAGGAGGGAAGGGGCAGATAACATGAAAGATTGTGAAGCTTCAACTCTGCAGGTACCAGTGAGAGGCATTTGATGCTGCTTGCAGTCTGTGTGAATGTATGTGTTCACAGGTCATGCACCTCAGCCTCTGAGTAGCTCAACTTTAGTCTCAAGTACCCCAGTTTAAGCCCAGAAGAATTCTGCTGTGGTCCAGCAGAGCTCTTCAGGCTCCAAAATAAATAAACTATGTAACATGTAAATGTAGTTAATTAAATGGGTATTAAAACTTCTTCTACTCAATAACTTTTCAAAATTGCAGTTGATATCTACTACATGACCAGCTAATAATGTTTGAAATTACAGGTGATCATTAAGTTACACCATAAGTCCCCTTGGTCTGTTTTCTCATTTCCAGCAGCAGTCAAAACCCAATAACTGGTAATCTCTTTGTTTTCCATCTGTAAGGAAACAAATACCTACTTTACAAATGCTGTTTTGGGAATAAGGAAGTCGAGAATTGTGACTCACAATGCAGCAATAATGTGAAATTACACTGACTTAAATAACTGGACCCAGAAGTGCCAAACTGCACAGGGAGAAGCTTATGGCATCTGCTGTGGAAACAAAGCTGAATAATAATAACATGTTTTCAAGAAATATTTGTTTCTTTTGCTGACCTGGTTGTATTGAAAAGATTTTTAATCCCCACTGATTCCCTGTCAGAGCTCTTGCTTTAGGGAGGGTGCAGTGGTACCAAAGTATTAGCTTAAATTGTTGAGCAGTCATGGTAGGTTTATGAGTTCCTAGCAACTAGGAAGGTTTATGAGTTCCCCCTCCCTTGGGGGCTCAGTTTCTACAAGGGGCACAGTTCTGCCCATCAGTCAGCTGCAGTGGGTGCTCTAGACCTTTCAGGATGAGGAGCTGTTACCAGCTGTGAGTAGCTGTTGCCACTGGAAGGAAGGAGCAGGTGAGAGGTGACCTGAACTAGGTGGGTGGAAAGCCCCCCACCCTTGCTCTGCTTGCCTTTTCTTTTCTTCCCAGGTGGAATGTCTTGAAAGGCAGTTTGGAGGTGTCAGGATCCTATAATCTATTGAATAGTAAATCATAGCACTGGTTTTAAGCAGAATTTCCTCTTGATTCACATTAAGCTGAAATCAACAGGAAGCTGTGTTTAAAACTGAGGTTCTGTAGGGTTGTGCCATTACTGCCAGGGAAATTTATATGAATGGATTGTTTAGTCAAGATCTTTTGGCAGAAAAGATTGTCAGCTGTTAGTGGTACACAAACGATTTATCATCTCCTACTGAGGCTTTTTTGTATTTTTTCTAATGCACATTTGTAATTTTTCAATTTTTCTTTCTTCTTCAGTACGTGTTCAGGACCAAATCATTTGATGGAAGAACTGTCCATGAGGAGCTATCCAAGAGTGTGACTGGGCTGCTGAAGTCCAATGAACAAGTAACTGTGAAACAGGTTTTAAAGGTGAATGATAGCTTCAATTTGCATATTTGTAGTTTTACTTCTGGTTTTCTGCCTGAAACTCACTTATCTCTTTCTCCTCTTCCTTTTCCCTGTATGACCTTTGTGCAAATCACATTCTGCAGTGGTTCAACAGTCAGACTGAGCAGAGCTGCTGCAGGTTCTCAGCATAACACGTATCTCAAGATGCTGTGGTTTGCATAATAAAATTCTTCCTGTCTATTACAGCTCAGTCAGAACCTGAGACCTAATTCTTACACAGTATGATGTGGGTAATTGCTTTTAGGATAATCTGTTGTAATTTTTAACTTGGAAGATGCAAGAAAAATATTGGTCTGTATAAAATTCATTCATGTGTAAGGTCCCTCCCTGAGTCTCTGGGTTATGGACGAGAACCACCCAGTCCAGCCCAGGACTTCCCAGAGACAAAAATGTGTTCACCTGTTTAAAATGAACCAGTTCTGATTTTCTTTATTGAGCCATTAGCAAAAAATAGTCTGAAAAAAGCAGAAAAACTGCAGAAATGCTGGGCCACAAAAAAAGTGCCTGTGGTTGGGTTTATTGTGGGGAGGTTTGGGGTTTTTTCAATCTATAAGCTTTTGGAGTGTATTTGTTTCACATATATCCTGAGATATTAATCTGTATCATACTTATCACCATTTCAAGTGGTATTTGAAGAACCCCTCTGTTCAAGTGCCATTTTATTGTGTGCCAAATTACCTGTCTGGTGGAACTCACAGGGCAGGTTATTCTCTGAGGTTCTCTGCATCACAACTTTCTGCCAGTCCCTGCAAGCAAACCATGAGGACAGTGCTCAGGAGGAATGGGAAGTTTGTAGGGGGGCTGTTTGGAGGCTCCTTATTGCAAAAAGCCACAGTGACAAAATGCTGAGATGGCTTCACCTCTCTTAAGGACATGATCCAGTGTTACTCAAATACATGGCACTTAGGTTTTTGAATTTATTTGTCACACAGTGTTTAACACTGTGCATTACCAAGACATGCAGTCCATCTGTAAGGAATGGTAATGCATCATTAGGTGTTTATCAGGTAATCATTATTCATTCACTCTTTTCCTTCTTTTGAACAGCATTCCTGGTTCTTCTTTGCAGTCATCTTAAAATCAATGGCACAGCACTTGGTTGATACAAACAAAATAAAGGTAAGTTTATATACAAAATCTCTTAGGAAAAATATAAAATGCAGAATCCTGGCAAATACACTTGAATGTACTTGAACTTTACTGCTTGACTGGCCAATAAAATAAATCCAGTGATACTTGGTAAAATATTTGGTTGACCTACAAAAACACTATCTTACCTGCTAGGCTCAAACCTGTTCTTGATTGTACAAAGATAGGTTGAGAATAGGTTGAGGACATATTTTCCATTTTCCTATGGACCAGACTCTTCTGTTTGGGGTTTGTGCTCAGAATAGATCCATGGAACTCTAGGAATATTTTTCTTCTGTGTTGAATGGCCTGTGGTTTATTGTCTTTATTCTTGGCCTGAATGTTTGATGTGCACTCCTAAGTTGATGATCTATTCCCTGCTTAGGTTTCTCGGACTCAGAGGTTTCCAGAATCATTTCAAACTGAGCTAGACACACTTGTGATGGTTTTAGCAGACCATGTTGTTTGGAAGTACAAAGATGCTCTTGAGGAAACCAGAAATGCAAACTACAGCACTGCCAAATTTCTCAAGGTGAGGTGTTCTGGCAGTACAGCACATGCACTTACTTTCCCATATTTAATACAAACTCCAGACCAGTCCAGTCAAAGGGAGTAAAACCTTTTGAGTGGAGATGGCTCAATTTCCAAATTCAGTGGTGACTGTTCAGTTTTCTGTGGCCTTTGGTCTTTGAGGATGCAAAAGCTTCATGTAAATCTGCTCCAAAGCAATTTTAATTCATTTCTGTCTATGCTCTTAAGAGTCAAAGTTTTCAGGTTTTGCAGATTCTTACCTCATATTCAAATGGGTCAAACATTTGGTAAGGAATATGACTTTAGTTAGACTTGAGCTGATACTCTTTTTTTAAATGCTGTAATTCTGAATGACTGTGGGTGGATTAACTGTTCCTAATCAAGGAATCATGTTTGAATGTGTGTAGCAGAAAGCTTTGCTAGTTTTGCTGAGTTCAGGAGCTGCAAAGAAGGAGGGAATTCAGGATTGCATTCTCTACCCTGTAGGCTGACTCTGCAAGGAGAACATGTCAGTTACTGCAGAGCCAGGGCCCTCCAAACCTTTATACCTTCTGACAGGATTTAGCCCCAGCAGGCAGGAAGAGCTGTGTTCTCACCATAAAGCATTGTAGTGTCTCACTTTGTCCCAGAGACAGAGCACAGCTCAGACAATGAGCATTGTGGCTGGGTTGGTTCCTGCCCAGTCCCTGCCCTGCCACTGAGGGGATTGTCAGCCCAGCTGCCTCCTCCAGTGGTGGTTGCAGTGCTGCCATGCAGGAGTGGCTGCCACCAGAGAAGCTTTCTTGAGTGCTCTGTACATCGTGGGGGTTGCCTTAGGCTGCAGACACAGTGAAAATGAAAAATTGATTCATTGTTACTAAAAATAAATATAAAAATCACAGGAGATTCACCAGGTCCCTGATGTTCCTTGACCTGCCTAGTACTTCCTTCATCTGTGCACGTGATTCCAGTGTACAGGGAGCACAAAGAGATCAGCCAGGTAACTGTGCCCATGGATTGGGCTTTTTTCTATAAAGTAGTAATTCTTTTTTTTTTTGTCCCCCATTTCTTAGCGCTGTTTTACATTTATGGATCGTGGATTTGTGTTCAGGATGGTCAACAACTATATAAGTATGTTTGGAGCTGGAGATAGCAAGGTATGGCTCTGCTTTTTTTGTGTCTGTTTTTCTACAGTATATTCTGACCAGCAGAATATTTTTTAAACTATTGAAAATACTGAAAATATTTATGATTCCATGCTCACCATGCTCAGAACTCAGGTCAGTGAAAACATTTAGAGTAAATATGAATTAAAACCTCCTGGGTTTAGTAATCCTTGTGCCCCCTTCTCTGGGAGTAAATAGCCATGTTCAAACAACTGCTCAGTCTGCATGAGCAGACTCTGTACAGACTGCTCAGACCAAAGAATCCAAAAGACTGAATTTAAGCTTTAATTTTTTGGAAGTACATTTGTCTATAAATATCATCAGCAATTGGCAGCAATTTTCTTTGAGGAGAATAGAGTAAGAGCATATTAAAAAGTTATCGCTGTGTAAGCTCAAGTGAGACTGGAACATCTTTACTTTGTGTCAGTGCCATGCTCTTACCTCATTGATGATGCAAGAAGGTAAATCTGCTCCAAATTAGTTTGTGCTGGCTATGAGGAAAATTCCTTTCAGCCTGAATTTCTTATATAAAACTGCACTAGTCACTGATACAGTTTGAACAATGAATTTCAAACAGCAAGAGGTCCCTGAATTATTCAGCGAGGCTCCTTTGCTCTTCATCCATCAGGATGAGTCACAGGCTTTTTCTCTTCCATGCCAGAGTTTGTGAGCATATATTTAGTAACACAGTGTATCAAGATATACACTTTGAATGATTCATCTTTCCCCAGAAAGCTCACAAAACTTTTGTCCATTAGCTTTTTATAATTCTTCACTGGTAATATGTGCATTTGTAGCTAAAGAATGAGATTACTCCAGGTCTCCTTTGCTTTTTACCAAAACCAGCTTCATTCTGAACTCAGATCTTTCCCTTACTCTCTGGAACAGCTGTAGAATGGAGTCTCTCAGTTATTAATGTCATAGCCTGAAGTCTGTAATTCTGTAAATAATATTATGCAATCTGAAAACTGTTTCCACATTTCAAACTTCCCTAAATACATTCAGCCACAGAAACAGATGTTTAATTGAAAAAGCCCATTAATGGGCAGTGGAAAAGCCTAAGATTAATCAGTGTGCAGAGCAGTACTTTGCACCTCCTTGGCAGGAAGTGTGTGAACATTGCCAGCATCCCTCCAGACCCATCTGCCAGCAGATTCACTGTGGAGTTGTGGCAGATGTGCAGCTGGAGCAGCTTTGTGGCACTTGGAAACAATAGTCACAACATAAAATCAGAGATTTCTGACCTCAAGGAGAGAGAGGCCCTGCATCATTTTCATTTCAGTCCAATGCCTAAGCAGGAGTCAGTCTTCTAAATGTGCTGAAAGATTTCTTTTTGTGTGTTTTTTGCCTCCTTAACTTGATTATTTGTGTATCAAAAAAGATACTGCAATCTGACCTGTCTTTTCAGAAAATTTAACAGTGTATATTGTTTCCTGAATATTCTGTGGGTGTATCAATCTGTAGTTGTGCAGCTTCAATATATTGTAATTCTGGAAGAAGCAACATAATTTCTGCTCCACAGAAATATCCCTTATGTTGTACCAGATTTTGACATTTAAATATTGTTTTGAGAAACACATATTCAAAAGTTGAAATACCTCATTAGAAATCAGTTCATTGCTGTGTCTCAAAATGTCACAGTTCCTCTTGAGGAACACATTTCAGATGCTTCACTTCTTTATTTGCCATTAGCATGTCCAGCTAACATGCTGTATTCCTCAAGAGGTACTACAGTGCAATAAAATATTTTAGGAGAAAAATCTCTTCCATCCCCTACTTGGGAGACCCAGGAAAGTGCATTTTCTAGGCATCCCAACCTGTTGGTGGCAGCAGAAATGCTACAATTCAGTTTTAGTGCAAATTCAAAGACTTTTACAACTGCTTTCTAGTGTTAGGGCAGAGTAACCCTGCTGCTGAATGACAGCTTGGCCACTGAGAACAGTGAGATGAGGGAAATAAAAATGTGTTGCTGGAAATGGTGCATTGTCTTTATAGCTCAATGTCACGTCATTACAGAAGGAATGATAAATTCTTGAGGTAGGTGCAAGACTCCAAAAATGATCTGGATGGCTTCTTGGAAGGGAGATATTAAATAAATAATACCAAGACTATGTATTACCCAAATCCCTTGGAGCTGGAACTCATTGGCATCAGCAGAGGAAGTTTTCACTGCTGTCAGGAAGCTCTGGGTGTGACCTGTGTGGCTGAAATGTTATTTAAAAAAAAAAAGTCCTAATAATTATGATGGTTCAAAATGTCTGTGGACTGGAGAAGATATTTCACATGATTCAATGCCAGGGTGTATGTCATTGAAAGACCCAGTGTAGCTTTAATCATCTTCAATGAAAAATCATAGTTTAAAACTCAAAAAAGCTTTGTCTGTGACAAATTCTTTTGGTAACAGAGATGAAAACCACATGTTTACTGTTTGTGCAGTTTGGCATAACAAGCTGTAAGGTTTTGTTCTTGGGTGTGAGTGTGAAGTTTGAGGTAGAGATAAGTAGTAGTGGAGCTCTGCCTCACCATTTTCCCTGTTTTAATGTGAACTGAACCATTGCCTGTTGTGGTTTTCAGACTTTACACCAGTTTAAATTTGACTTTCTCCAAGAAGTCTGTCACCATGAGCACTTCATCCCTCTGTGCCTGCCCATAAGGTCTTCAAACATTCCTGGTAAGGCCCCCTCAGGAGCATTTCTGTGCAACAGTGAATTATTGGGAGATTCAAAGAGCAGCTAATAAATAACTCTCTCCAGAGCTGTGTCTGTACATCAGGCTCAGAGGCCCCCAACAGCTTTTCAGGTGTGGTACTTAAGCAGTGTGATAAAAATAACATTTCAGTTTAAAAATAAAAATAAAGTATTTTTAGTTAAAATTTCAGTATGCCTGCCTGTAAATAAATGCAACCTCTGGCAGCTCAGTTAGGGGGTGGGAGGTGGAAGCTTCTCACTGGAAGTTTTAACTGGAATTTTTGTGATGACTGATTTACTAAATCAGTAAAGCTACTGCCATAGCCTTGGGTGGTGGTAAGCTAGGAAAGGATTTCAACAGGTACTGCAGGAAGGGGGGGAAGCTCAAAAAATGGGCTCCTGTCTCCTTTTGACCTCAGTTTTCAGCATCAAAAAATGAGCTCAGTTTTGACATTCAAGTCTTTCTTTTTTGAAAGTAGAAGCTGTTTAGTTCAAATTGAAGTCAAATTTTTTAATAAGTGAGCAAATGTCTTTTTTACTAATAATTAAAAAGTGCATTTTTTTGCCCATTTTCTTATGCTTATGAAAAATGAAGACACTGTGACGCCTTCAGAATCAGCACAGGAATATCGAACATCAGGTATGAGCAATATGACTGCATAAGTGAGCAGAATTTTACTTTCACCACTGCATTGTGGCAAATCTTAGACAAAAGTTATTTTTCCTTTTCAGAAATGGAATTGCTCTCAACCTCTGTGTTCTAGAATTCTTCTAGCTTAGGATGTGGGAACAATAATTTGGACTTTGTGCCTGGAAGAAGTCAGTAGTCTAATGAGCAAACAGTTGAGATTCTCATGTGGGAACGTGTATATAAATCATCTTTTATTATTAAATAGTAAAAGCTGCATGATTTCAGGAGATAATTATATTAGATTCATTCATTCTGAGAAATGAAGGGGCAAAACGAGACAGACCAGGAAATCAAGGTTTAACAGTGGAACATTTGGAAGATGGAGAGGGGAAGGATGCATGTAACCAATATATTAATTTAAACCTTCTTGTCCGTTCTACCCAAGACATTCCAGAGTACACACTGACCAATGAGTTCTGCCGTAAGCATTTCCTGATTGGAGTCCTGCTGAGGGAGGTTGGCTTTGCCTTGCAAGAGGACCAGGACATCAGGCACTTGGCTCTGGCTGTGCTGAAAAACCTGATGGCCAAGCACTCGTTCGATGATCGATACGCGGAGCCGGTAAAGAGACCGTCTGTCCTTTCTCACTGCTTGCTCATGCAGCACCTGAACATCCATGAAACCTCCCCAGCCACTGCTGTGTGTTTATTGGCTTCTTGAGGATCATGTTGTGTCTTTTATTTTCAGGCAAAACAAGCACAAATTGCAAACCTGTATATGCCACTCTATGGAATGCTTTTGGACAATATGCCAAGGATTTACATGAAAGATATGTTCCTCTTCAATATCAATACTTCCAATCAGGTAATTCATGTGGTTTTCTTGGAGCACTGAAATGATCAAAGTGAGCCAGTCTGACCCAGTGGGAAGAGCTCCAAGTTTATGCTGGTCACCAGTTAGGTAGCAGAATGCTGATATATTTGCACCTGCAAAGTTGAATTTGGAAGGTCTCAATTTGCAGAGCACCTGCAGAGCCCTGGGAGTCTGTACTGTCATGGAACAGAATGGGGGTCTGAAAGAGACCCAGGACACTGCTGTCCCAGGGCTGGAAATTCAGGGTTGTGGATTTGGAGCCCCAGACAATGTGTCCAGTACCTCTGCCACAGGCTGGGGTCTGAGGATGTCTCCTCAGGCAGGAGGCTGGGGCACACTGGTGTAAAGAAAACCTCCCATTACCCACAGAGTCTTTGCAGGATTGCTTTGTGTACCCAAAGATGGTACCACTGAGGGACCATAAGCTGTACCAGGAGGCAGAGGGAATGCTTACAAGTAACTGAAGGAGGGAGGGGATACAGAAACATCATAAAACAGCTTTACTGCCACAGAAAATGTCTGCATAAACTGCACATCTGAAGGGATATGTTTGTTTCGTAGATGTTATAACCATAACGCTTCAAAAACTAGAAGCAGATTTCTGCAGGGGTGTTGTGTCTTTCAGTCCTTCCAGCAAATGAAATTCCATTTCATTTGAGCGTTGCTAATGGCAATTAATGTTCCTTTCCCAGTGCTGTGTTAATGTTTCAGAAACAAGCACCAGTTAGACTTGGCCAGTCCTTCACAGCTTCCGCTGTGAGAGAGTCTCAAATTGCAGGAAACTTCTCAGCACCTTATGGCAAGCCTTGATGCTTCAAGGCTGTCATGTCAAAACAACTGGAAGGTGGTTCTCAAACTCAGAGTCTTAGAAAAGCCTCCTGGGTGTGCTGTCATTATCCAAGTTATGGATAATGACATGGAGTGCTGGAGCTCGTTCTGTCTGTGTCCCATGCAGGGATCCAGGGATGACCTGAGCACGGCTGGCGGGTTTCAGAGCCAGACAGCAATGAAACATGCAAACTCTGTGGACACCTCCTTTTCCAAAGATGTTCTGAACTCTATTGCAGGTACAAATGACAGATTGAACAGACACGTTGTGTGTATCTCAATCCATTGTGCTTTCTGCCTAGAATTCATGGAGGATATCATTAACTTCTGTTATACCATATCCAGGGAAACATGGTGTGCAATGTTTCTCTTCCCTTTGGGTGTCTTTGGATTGACTTTCACTTGTGAAGCTGTTCTACTTCCACTGCTTCACTTACTCTCCTGCTTTGGAATGATGCCAGTGTTCAGGCTTTAAGAAACCCTTTTGCCTGAGTTCGTTCTTGTAGTCTCTGCCTGACTGAAAAACAGCTCCAAGGTTTCTCCTGAAAACTCCTGATGTCTCATGGAGGCAAATATTTATAGTTTTTCCAGGCTTAACAGAAGAGTAGAAATACAACTTATTTTATTCACTACCTCCAACCCTATTTCAAAATTCAGGGAAATGAATTCAGGCATCTTTCCACTGATTTTTGTGTCCTTAGGTCAGTTCTTACAGAATGCACTAGGCCATTTTAATGCCATGAAAAATGGCAAACTGAATCATTGTACTTCAACTTGTTGCATGTTTTCAGTACTAAACATACCCATCAATAGCTTTGCTATTGGAAATTCAAAGCACTTGTCTCAATCCAGCATGTGACACATTTTAAGTTCTCCATTTTTTTTGTTGGTTTTTGTATCCATAAATGTTTTAGTTTAGCATGTTTGCTGTGACTTTCATTTACAGCCTTTTCATCAATAGCTATCTCTGCAGCAAACCATGCTGACTCCAGAGCTTCCTTAGCAAGTCTTGAATCTAACCCAAGTACCAATGAAAAAAACAGTGAGAGAACTGACACGTGTGAAAAGGTACATGTGCAAATGTTGGAAACGCTTGCTGGAGGTGGGAGTCCAGCACTGTGCTTAATGAGGCCCTTTGCTGTCCCCTCAACAGATCATGAGACCTTTGTCTTTGATTGGGTCCACTCTTCGTTTTGACAAGCTGGATCAGGCTGAAACTAGAAGCCTTCTTATGTGCTTCCTTCACATCATGAAAACCATTTCAGAAGGTAAAAACTGCACTCACTACTTAATTTACGTTGCTGTAAAATACTGTGAGTACTGAATCCAAGTGAACATGAAATTAGAATAATTATAAGTGTATTTTACAGGCTTTGGGCTAAGTTTAATTCCCTGTAATGGATACATAATATATTTTAATATCTCCCCTTAGATGCCCTGATTTCCTACTGGTTGCGAGCACCCTTCTCAGAAATAACAGACTTTTTCAGCATCTTAGAGTAAGTTTACTTTGTGGTTGTTTGATTTTTGTGTTGAGTATTCTGAAGTGCTGGCTACAAACAATTCCTCTTTGGGTTTGTCCTCCTATTGGAATAGTCTGACTGTATCTTTAATTATTTTGCTATAATCTCCCAAAGTCATAATGAGACATTATTAATAAGATACATATCCTCCAATATGTTGTAATTTAATTACCATGAACAAGGGTCATAGTGCTTTGGGTCTTCCTCCTAAAAGAGATTTTCATATTAGTTTCCCATTTAGTGTTGAGATTCTGTTTTTCCCTTGAGAAAAGTATTTAGCTCCTCAAAACTTCCCAGCCATAAGAAAAGTCATATAATGTAGGATGACCCGCCTTTCACATCCCCAGGGTGGTTTGCTCAGTCCAATCTATGCATGACTGCAGAATTCAGCAGGTAGCTGGTTTTGGAATTTCCTCCCCATCTTGTAGTTGAAATGTGAGTTATTGACCTTCAGCTGGTGATGCAGCAATGCTTTTGCAGCCAGGTTCTTGCCTTTGCCATCTCACCAGGCAGAAATCCTCAACTCTAGAGAAAGGGAATGTGGGTGTGCAAAGTGCTGCCACACCTCGTGTGTCCCTAGGCTGGCAGCTGCTGCATTCTATTATTTTTCTTTACTAGCAGGTACATATGCCATAGGTCTCATTGAGGCACTAAGATTCAGCATTTTTTACATAAGTACAAAGCCATTACTAGGCATAAAATGTGTTGTTTTATCTTCCAGGGTTTGTCTGCAAAACTTCAGATATTTAGGAAAACGCAATATTGTCAGGTAATTCTGTATTACAGACTCTGGGTTGCAATATTTAAATAGTGCAGCATTTGTTAGAATTAAATGAGATTAACAGTGTATCCATCAATTTTCTCTTGAAAGAATCTCTTTGTGGATTTGAAGCCAATGTATGCTTCATTTTTTCTTATTTGCAAATGACGTTATTGTGATGTTCTGCATATCTGAGTATGTTATAAAGGATGAATTGCATGATGTGATAACCATTATTGCATTTGTAACCCAAAATACTGGGGCCACTCTTGACCACATTTCTGTACATATGCCAAAAAAGGGAACTTTGAACATTGCATTTCCATCCATGTCAGAAAAAATAGTTTTAATGGGCATAGATAATTTCACAGCAATAAAATAATTTCACAGCAATAAAAAAAATCTCCTGCCTCCCTGAAAAAATGTGGCATCATGTTCAGCTGTGAAATGTGGAATGCAGGCTTTGTCTCAGCTGATGTTTCATTTTGAATTTTATATTACTGCTGTGAACTTGTCTATATGTCGTGCAGTGTCAAAATTAAAGGTCACCAGATGAACCAGTTCTTGCTCCACACCAGGTCTAGTCAGGCCTGCATTTACTCTTCAGGGACACGGCAAAATTGATGTCACGTTTCATAACAGACCAGCACTTATTTTCTCTTTCTCTTAACAGAAAAATCGCAGCTGCTTTCAAGTTTGTCCAGGCCACCCAGAATAATGGAACTCTGAAAGGCTCAAACTCCTCTGGCCAGGCATCAGGGCTGCTCTCACAATGGTAATGGTGCATGCAATTCCTAACTCTGTAAACCCCCAGCCCGGGCTCTCATCCTCCAGCCCTCGTACTCTGTCACAGCGCTGACTGAAACGAGGTTGACAAAATCTACAAATTTCAATATACAAAATAACAAATTTCAGAGGCCTCAGAGCTTTAAGCTGTAAAAAAGTTGAGTCTCTCTGGCTTGACTTACAAGCTGTTGGTTAGAGTGTTATGTTCAGGGAGCAGTTCTGTCCTAGAATAATTTTAATCATGTAAATTTATGAAATTGCATTTTTAAAAGAAGTAACCAGGAAGTGTATTTTAAAAAGTTACCTAAATTTTGAGATGTTAAATCTTCCTGAATTCTGCACTAGTTACAAATAGAAAATCCTTTCAAAAGTTTTAATAATCATTGGTATTTTAGTTCTAAGCTTCTCATTATAAATTAATGATGTGTTTGTCAGCATCAAAGAGGATTAAAAGAACACATGAATATGCCCACATGTATTTTTACTGTCAATGTCATTTCATCATTTCTTTCACCTCATAGAAAGTGTATTATTTCTTCCTTGAACAGGATATGTTTATCTTATATTCTGAGCTAAAAGAACATACCTCAGTTTTTCTTCACCCAAAGACAGTTTTCTAAACACCAGCCAGTTATTTGAGCTGATGCTTTTTTTTTTTTCAGTGCTTCATGGAAGTTTTGTCCCCTGTGATTTCAAGAAATCACAGCACGTGTTTGTTTTGTCCACCTCACTGACTTCCACGTCTTTGTTTCTCTGAAGAATTTTGCTTCATTTTGTTTAATTCAGCCATTGAGAATCACTTCATGGAACTGACATGGAAAATTCTGAATAGGCACAGTAGTTTATTCTGTTTTTCTGTTCTTAATGGTACCTTTCAATTGCAGGATGCATTCTACTTCAAGTCACGACGGCCACAAGCACCCCAGATCTCAAACATTACCAATAATCCGGGGCAAAAACGCACTTTCTAACCCCAAACTCTTGCAGATGATAGACAGTAGCACTGCAAGTAAGTACAGAATTTATTTACTTCCCTCTGGAATTCTGTGGGATTTAAATCAGGATCTATACAGACCTTTTCTTGACCAGAGGCTCTTAAAATTATGAGATTGGAGTCATCTGTCCCAATTGCCAATTAGGTTTCTTCCCTCCTTTGAGGATGAACAGAAACAGTGAGAGGATGTACTCACGTCACTGGTGCAGCTGGTGAGAGTTGACTCAAATTTCTTCCACTTTCATCTCCTATGAGCAGTTTTCTTCAAAATACCACTCTGGGTAAAAGTGCAGTTAGGACACCATCTCTGCTGTGATGAGACTCAGGGACCAGATTGCAGAATGAAATCATCTTTAGTGACACTCAGAAGATTGTTTTTAATCTTTCTCTTTTTATGCTGCAGGCACCTCCAACGAAACAGACATTGTTCAGTATGTAGACACAGAGGCAAACATTGCTACAGAAGTTTCCCTCATAATCCTTGACCTGTTGTGTCTTTACACTCTGAATCACCAGGTATGTTTGGCTGGTTTTCTTTTCTGCTTGAACTGGTGGGATATGGGGTAGAAGGAAGGCCTGGGGAAGCAGGCACACAGGAAACCTGAAATGTCTGAGACAGCAGAATAGGGAAATAACATATGTCAGTCCTCAGTGAAGGTCTTTTAGAAGGGCATTGGTTCATAGTACCCAAACTGAATAGAAAGAGGTGGCAGAAGAACATCCAGGGCTATGTACAACCCTTCTCTGCTTTGGAATACTTGCATCTAGTATTGCATCACCTTTTCTGAACCATGCTTATCCCACTAGATTTCAGTGATTTTCAACAACAGATTTCCAACCTGCTTATAATCTCTATCTCTGCAAGTCAGCAGGTGAATCCTCTGCCTCCTTAAAAATTGCTCAGATTGCTTCAGCAAGCCCAGATGACTTGCTGAAGGTCTCACAGCCACAATACAGCAAACAGTTCCTTTCACATTTTAGTGCTCCATCTCTGTCAGCCTAACCCTTAAATACAGTGTATACAATCCATGAGTAGTACAGGCATAGCAAAGTGCTTTTCTTGAGAAACTGCACAAGTCTGCAGCAGGCTGGGAAAGCATCATCTGCAGAAATTTTACATTGAAAAAAGCATCTCTCTAGGAGCACTCCAAGGTAATGTCCAGCAGATCCTTCTCCTGTTTATTCACTTCAATAACCACAATGTCCTGTCTTGTCTGTGAACCTTTCAGAGGCAGCTCCAACAGTCTGATTGCCAGAATGTGCTGATGAAGAAGGTCTTTGACACACACATGCTCTTTTTGCAAATCAACCAGTCCGCAGCAGCTCTCAAACACGTCTTTGCTGCTCTCCGGCTGTTTGTAGGCAAGGTAACTCTGGGTTTGTTCTGTTGCTCATGCCTGGCAATATGTGACAGCAAGTCCAGCCTGGGGACAATTGAACACTCTGCAAGAGTTCTGAACTTACTCTGTTAATGTTTATTCCTGACAAAGACAGTCTGATTTATTGCTGATTAAAAGAAAGAAGTTCACAATGTCTGAAAAAAAACAGTTCTGTTTTGAAATTGAAAAATTTGCTAGGAAGGGGAATTTTTAATGTAAGTAGATGAGTGATGTCCAGCTCTGTGGTGTATCCATTGCCTTTCCTGCTTTTATCACCTATGGAAGAAAGTGTGAAACCCTAGAAGTCTGTGGTCTTTGTGGCAGATACCTGGTTTGCAGAATTCACCAGTGAATGGTTACTGCTGTCCCCATAGGAACCAGCAAGAGAGTATTCCACACATTTCACCAAAAGTTCACCCACACTAATATAGTTCTACAAATACCTGGCTTTAAACACAGGAAACAGTATGGATATGTGTCAAACTCTTTCTTTGCTTGCATTGCACTTGTGTAAATTGGCATGGCATTGATGCCAGCTGCAAAGGCTGTGCAATTTCCAAGTCACAGAGCTGGATGAGATCCTCTAAAAAACAACCAGAATGTGGCACTCACGAAACAATTGCTCTGGAGAAGTGCCAATAAGCAAGGCTGGCCTTGGTTCCTACGTGTTCCTATGAAACACAAGAGTGTAGCTGAGTTTACAGCATGTGGCCTCCCTCTGGTTCTTGTCTCAGGGGAAAGGAAGAGGAAATCATGCTTCTCCCAGTAGTGCAGAGGAGGACGTGGGGGAAATATGAAGTAAACCATCCAGAGACAGCTTTAAATGACATCCCAGACAGCTGGGAATAGAAGAACTCTGTGCAATGGGGAAAATGAATAAGTATCCAGAATTGCCCTTCTCGTTTATCCTGTAGCTTTTGGGATTGAATTCTCCCTTCATGGTTCTGTGGGAGCAGGGATCTCTTGTGGTTCCTGCAGCAGAACTCCGCAGGCAGTAGTTCAAATTTATAGCCCATGTGTACATTTCCACATCTCTCCCTCAGTCTTCTGTCACATTCACCCTGCTGGTAACAGTGGGTATGGTTTGGGGAGCCCTCCTCTGTTGTCTCCTGCTCTTCAGACCCTTGACCTCTGGAAGTTCACTGACCGTGCTACTCAAACTATTTCTTTTCTGCTGAACAGCTTTTATACCAGTGCAGAGCTCCCCCTGCTTTTCCTGGTTAGCTGCTGTGCATTCCTGGCAGATTCCTTGCTGCTTGCTGGGCTTGCTGTGTGCCAGCTGCTGTCTGGGCTTCCTAGAAGCCAGTTTGATAGCATACAGTGTTTGTAGGAAAATCTGAGTGTAGTTCTTAATTAATCTTCATTTGAGTGAGGGATTGTGCTTAGTTTAAACCTGGTATGAATAACTGTAGGAGAGTTACTGAAAGGTTAAAAAAAAATTGTTAACTCAGAATAACTGCACCAAGACCTGAGAGCAGTACTGAACATATTCACACATTTTTTTCAATAGTTCCCATCAGCATTCTTCCAAGGACAAGCAGATCTCTGTGGTTCCCTCTGCTATGAAATCCTGAAGTGCTGTAACCATAGGTCACGTTCAACTCAGACTGAAGCATCTGCTCTTCTTTATTTTTTCATGAGGAAGAACTTTGAATTTAACAAGCAGAAATCAATAGTCAGGTCCCATCTACAGGTAAGGGAAGTGTGAGATCAATATTTAACTGATGTGCATTAGTTTTTCTCTTTTTTTTTTTTTAAATGCATTGAAGAAAGGCAATCCTTTTGCAGTCCTCAGACAGGCAGTTCTCTGTGGCAGCTTGATTTTCCTGCCAAGTCTGAAGTTGGACTGGATTCTCTGCTGTTCTTGGGCTGCTCAGCTCTGCTCCAGGGAGAGACAACAGCTGTGAATGTATCTGCATTGCCAGATTAATGGCTATTCTTGACTCACGTGTTGCTTACAGCAGTCAGAGCACAGCTGATGAAGAAACTAAACAGAATCTGACAGTACAGGAACAGACCTGTAAAGTCCAGTAATAACATATTTACACTGCAAAATGTGAGCAGCTACTAAACTTTGAAAGGTTACTCACAGTCCTTGCCTTTGTACATGTTACCTTCGTAGGACAGGTATGAAATGGCACTGTATGAAATTACAAGTGCATCAAGTCATGCTAAAACAAGGGTTAAAAACTCTTCTGACACTCTTGATTTCTTTGCTAATTGCATCCTGTGTTTGCTCCCTGTGCAGCTCATCAAGGCAGTGAGCCAGCTGATAGCGGATGCGGGGATTGGCGGATCTCGATTCCAGCATTCGCTCGCAATTATAAATAATTTTGCTAATGGAGACAAGCAGATGAAAGTAAGAAACATTTTTTGTCAATCAGTACCTCTTGCAAAAGGTCAACAATTTCACAGGAGCAAGTGTTTCAGTAAATAAAATTGTTGGTTCTATTAGCCAGTGATTTATGCATTCATAGTGGGCCTTTCTCAGGCAATCTGAAGTTCAGGAAGGTGTTTGTGACTCAAAAGCTTAATAAGTGAAAATAATATTTAAACAAAAATATTTTTATTTTAAAATTGTATTATTTGTTATTTATTGCTTATTTTGTTCATTTGCCTCATGTCAGAGGTCATGCATTGGGACTAATGGAACACAATTGCAGTCAGCAAACAATTGTTAGTCTACAATTGCTCCCTTTCCTCTGTTCAGTAAATGTGTAGCAAAAACAGGCACAACAGTTGGGTTTTGTAAGACCTTGCTAGTTCACTGAAGGTAAACTTGGCTCTTAGACAAGTTACCACTGCTATTTTAGTTATTGTCTATACAAAAATTGTTGAAAAAATATTCTGGTTTTTAATTTCTACAATTCTTGTCCAAACATGTCAATGTGCATTTTCAGTTTTATACTTTGGAGGTGTTCTTCTCTGAAGGTGACTTTAGGGTATCTCCACTGAGATTAGTAATAAAGTTAGCATAAGCAAATTGGTAGATAATTAGCAGAAGTAATTCAATGCGTTATCTGATAAGATGTCATTACAATTCTGTTTGGTTTTGAAGTCCAGCTTTGATTTCACAGCACTGCAGACAGTCACACTGTTTCAGTGACTTGCTTATCTCTGTGTGACATAGAGGAGAGAGTATTTAATTTCATTTCTTTTTTCTGAATGTTTTGCTTTTAAACAAAACAAAGGATGAAAATAAGTCTGAAAACAAATGTATTTCACTGCTTATCTGAAAAAGAAAAACTGAAGAGCTGAGCTAAATATGTTGAGAACAGCTGGTGTGAGTAATATAAGGACTCTGTTTTAATCTAGCCCAGTGTGAGAAGGTCAGGAGCCAGGCTTGTGCTCTATTCCCATGGTGAGACATGCTGGGAGTGTAGTTAAGCAGGACTATCTATAGCACACGGTGCTGTTGCTCAGAGGAAAGTGTGCAAGGGTCCAGTTCTGGACCCAGTAAGCAATTGAGGAGCACCTGTTCCAGTTCCCTGGCTTCAGCAGAACTGTTGCACGTGGCAGGGGAATAGGTGACTGACCTGGGCCATCTTACAGTGCTATGAGACATCAGGAAAAAAACACCCAGGGTTTGTGTGCAATGTGTGACTGCTCCAAAGCCTGCATGGCTAGGGAGGGGGTGGAGGCCCTCTGTGAGCAGAACTTTATCTTGTTTGGGGTGCAGCATGGGGCTCTGTGGATGGTTTCAGTGATGCATTGCTTATCTTTCCCAAAGAACGTTAATTTCCCAGCAGAGGTGAAGGATCTGACCAAGCGCATCAGGACGGTTCTGATGGCCACGGCTCAGATGAAGGAGCACGAGAAGGACCCTGAGATGCTGGTGGATCTGCAGTACAGCCTGGCAAACTCCTATGCCAGCACACCTGAGCTACGCAGGACGTGGCTCGAAAGCATGGCCAAGATCCACGCAAGAAATGGAGATTTGTCAGAGGTAATGTGGGAAAATGAACAGGAAATCCATCTGTCTTTAGGCTGAGCTGTTCTGATGAAAGGGCTTTGGAACACTGACAGCAGTGGTGAGTTAAGAGGATCATCCAGTGTCTCTCATATATTTGTAATCAGAGGAGTAAAGGTCTGAAAACCCCTGGAGATGTGATATGCTCATTGCAGCTTGCCTGGCCTTGAGTGCCTGCTGCATGCTGGAGCAGGGTGTGGAACTGTCTGACAGGGAAGCTGAGGGCAGTGTCACTTTGGCACCTCCTCTGCCTACCCCTGACAGGCACAGTAGCTGTGGTCTAGAGGAGGTTATGAGCAGTGAGTAACTCACAGAAAGGTTTTTCTTCTCCCTCACTATGGCCCAGGAGAGGAGCTTTGCTTATAATGTGTTGTCATGTTCTTCAAAGACTAAATGGGTGATGCAAAATTCCACTGCATAACCCAGGAATACCTTATGTACTAAGTCATCTTAATGGTTTTCTTGAGAAAATCTATGCATTATGTAAGACACCTCGTGAAATTTACACTTGAGGAGGATTTCATCATTTAATCCTTTATTTTCTTAGATTACTTTTGTCTTCCCTTTTTTGCCTCATGATTTGGCAGTGCTGAAAGTATATGCTCCTTATCCCATGTATGCTGTAATTCAGGCTACTTTAACATATCCATGTATGTTGGCCTCTCATTACAGGCTGCTATGTGCTATATTCATATTGCTGCTCTCATTGCAGAGTACCTGAAGAGAAAAGGTAAGATCAACATATCCAAAACCAGCTTTATATATATAAATATTACTGTTCAAAATCATTTTTGGCTATCCTGCTTTCCTTCCTTATATGTAAAGTATTCTTAAAGCAGCTTGAATTCTTCCCAAATGTTTTATTTTTAAAATATATCATAAATGCTGGTCTAAGACTGGAACAGTGAAAGTGTGTTTTGTGTAAAGAGGTTTAATTAAATGTTTAGCAAGCTAGTGCTAATAGAGAATGCCTGACTTGTCAGTCTGTTGTTATTAAATATGCATGAATTAACACATACCAGTAGCAGTGTACTAATACCATCTTACAATATCATAGGTTACTGGAAAATGGAAAAGATTTGTACCTCACGTATGCTCCTGGAAGATGCTCAAGTCTCTGATAGTAATGTGTTACTAACACCTCACAATGGAGGAAGTGAGTGCTCTAACTGTGCCTGTTTGTGGGTCAATAACATGATTAGCAGATCAAACTGCTGTTTTCCAACTGATCTGGAAAGATATCAACCAAAGCAAACCTGTTTCTAGTGCATGTTGAAGGCTGTTGTAGAAAGCAGTATTGGAAACATCACGAGCTCCTTTCCTGATGCTCTTTGGCTGGTTTGATGGATTGCTCAGAATGTCTCTGGTTATGGGCTTTTGCAGCAGGAAAATCCCTCTTGGGTCAATTGGTGTTTAGCATGCAAATCCATGTCCAAGTCCTTGGCTGTCCAAAGCTGGGAGAGCAGGAGGATGGAATTAATATCTGGTTGTCCATATGTAATTTAGTACAGATAAAGGGGTTTTTTAAATCTATGATACTTATTTAAAAATAAAGTGCAGGCTTATATTTTTTAATGCTTCTATGCCACTGGTTATTTAGTTTATGAAATCTGTATTTCATAGTAATTCTCAGCATGAGATGTGTTAGCAATTTCCACAAAGAGCAGTTTCCAGGGTCAAGGGCAAATATCTGGGGAAGAGAAAACATGGAAAGAATATAGTCCTTCAATACATTTGGAAGTGTCTGTGGACAAGATGAAAAAATGCATCCTTTTAGAAAGAAGCTTTCTGTGAAGAGCAATACTTGTGAGACAGTTCAGTAGTGGTAAAAGACTTTGAATAAAGATTATAGTAGCTGAGTGAAGAACTTGGGTGATTTTAAACCTGTACTTAAACAGTTTTCAAAACTTGAGAGAGAGAATGGAAGCTCCCATCTCAGTGTCTATGGCTGAGCTTTTTTAATTGAGCCATAGTAGCATTTTCCTACTGTTAAATTAAACATGGGCTTTGCCAGGAGTTGGTCACCTCCCCTGGCAGCTTTACCTTCTCCACTCCAGAGCAGCGGTAAAATCCTTGCAGGGCAGAACCTTCCTGATCTGTAAAGTGTGATGCCTGTGCAAGTTGTTTCTGCTGCAGCCATGGTACTGAAGGCCTCGGCTTAGCAAATGCTCGATTTAAGCTCAGTTTATTCCTTGTGAGCCTTTCCATCCACAGCTGCTGCCAGCAGCCAGAGGTTTCTGCAGGGGAGTCCCTTGGCTGGGCCCTGGCAGCGCTGCTGAGCCAGGGCAGGACAGGAGAGCCCCTGCCAGCCTGTCCTGGAGCCACCTCCCCTGGGCTGTGCAGTCCTGGGGACTGGCAGGGGGACACCTGCAGGTTCCCCAAGTGACAATGGTGTCACCTTAGCCTGTCAGGGTGATGGCTGTGCACAAAGGAGGGGTGCACATGAAGCTTTGCCAGGGCTGCCAGCGCTTAGAGCTCAGGACCCAAAATGCCAGAGAGAGGAATAACACTGCATCAGGAGAGGGCTGGCATTCCCCTTTGCCTGGAGAGGTGAATTTATATCATTGAGGAAAATGTGGAGTCGTCTTATAAATTCCATCAGCTCCATTTGTGCCTCTCATTACTCGGGCTGCAAAAGAAATTAACTCATCAGCTCTGTTTTACTGGCATCTAGTAACTTCTTGAAGTATCTGCTCACTGAGTCATTAACAGCCTTTCTTGTGACTTGCACTTCAAGGCTTGTTTTCCATGGGATGGCCTGCTTTTCTGAGCATTACCCCCAACATTAAAGAAGAAGGGGCTATGAAGGAAGACTCTGGGATGCAAGATACTCCCTATAATGAGGTCAGCAATGTTAACATTCATATATCTGTTCTGTATTAACAGAATGTTATTTCTAGTGGAATCCTGTGCATGTTACAGATAATTAGAGTGTACTCAGGCAATGTTAAAAGGCACACAGCTTTTGAGTGAAATGTGACAGCTGCTGCAGTGGTGTTTAGCTAAGGAGAGCAGAAAGTACCAGAGCTGAAAGTCAGGGCAGGGGAAAGCCATGAAGCAAACCCAGTCTTCTGCATGAGATGTCAACTATTCAAGTATTTTCATGTTACTATTTCAAGGTTTTTTTGTCTAAAGAAGAGCTAGGTCACCAATACTTGATTAAACATTGTGCAATGGAAATAAACCTTAATATAGAAGTTCCAGAATAAAAATGAAGTAGTGTGTATGTGCTTTTGCTGCATTGCTGTTAATTAAATGCCACCAGCTGTCAAGTCACTGAACTATTTGCATTTGTGAAATTGCAGAATATCCTTGTGGAACAGCTGGAGTTGTGTGTTGACTACCTCTGGAAGTCTGAGAGATATGAGCTTATTGCTGAGGTCAACAAGCCTATCATTGCTGTTTGTGAAAAGCAGAGGGACTTTAAAGTAAGTGGGTGTTTGGTTTGGGTCTTTTAAATTATCCCAAGGCAACACTAAAGATCAAAATATTTAGGGGAAAAAAATGTGCTTTCTTTAAAAGGAATGTTTTCTTTCTTCCTGTCTGTAATTTCTCCTTTTTGTGTTGTGAGAAAATAAAAAACATTGGTGTCTTTCCTGCCTCTTTTCAGCATCAATGCAACAGTAACTGTAAAAAAATTTCAAATAAAACCTCTTCTCTTAGCCAGTGGATATGATTTTTCACATGGGTTTTAAACCAAGAGCACATTTGCATTGTATTTAAGTTCAGAAAATGCTGATTAATTGCATGATTTCTTCAATTTCAGGGTTTCTTAGTTTCTTATTTACTTGGCAATTTCAATACATAATGGATAGCCAGATGATAATGGCATTTACTGATTTTTCTGGGTTTAAATTGAAAGACACAGAGTGGTAGGTAGCAATAAGCTGTATCCTAGGGAAGCAGATCCTCAGATGTTAACTTTGCTGAAATCTTGGTTCATTCTCCTGAGAAAGTGCTGTTTAGTAATGACTGTGGAAAGCACATCTTTGTGTGGGGCTGGGGCTGATTGGAGGTGCTGGCACCTTGTTCTCACCTGCACAAACAGCACCTGGGTTCTCTGAGCCCTTGGCAGGTCAGCAGCACTGCCTGGTGGGGGGATGATTCCCTGTGAGCCTGCACACGGAGGCTCCACTGCCACCAAACCCTCAGAGGATGACAGAAACCTTGTAGTGAATCTTCAGTGGCTGCTTCCGAGGTTAAACTGCTCCCACAGCACGTCCAGCTGCCCTTGCAAAGGTTTGGGAAGCCAGCTAAGGCAAGCACGGCTGTGCAGAGCTGTGGTGGCACTTCCCAAGGTGCTGGCATGCCCTCACTGCCCTCCCTCTGTCTGTCTGTCCGTGCAGAAACTGTCTGACCTGTACTACGACATCCACCGCTCCTACCTGAAGGTTGCAGAGGTGGTGAACTCGGAGAAGCGTCTCTTTGGGAGATACTACAGGGTGGCATTTTATGGGCAGGTGAGTGAGCCTGGGCTCTTCTGTCTGCACAGTCAGATTTCAGACCTGGTCCTGACAGAGCTCAGGGAAGCACCTGGTGGTGAGTCACAGGGTAAAAGCTGCCTCGTGGGTCAGGCTCCCAGCAGGAGTTCAGTCAGCAGGGAGCACTCAGGTGCCTCTGTGTAAAGCACTGCTGTGGATTCAGGGTGTATTAGGGACCAGGCTTCTGTGTCAGCTTTAGTTCTTGACTTCATAAAGCAAAGCTGAGACTGAGGCAGGACAGGTTTTTTCAAAGTACAACATAAGGAGAACCAGATAAGGCACATTTGATATATGGCCCTCTCCTCCAACAGATCTCAAAGCAGAGCAGTGTGCAGTAGATGCTTTGTTGTGTTTTTCACTGACTGCCTTCTGCTTCCAGGCCACCTCTGGTTCTGTGCAATGTACTTAGAATAGCATTATTCCCTCTGCTGTGCTTCAGCACCCTTGAAGCATTATTTTGTGCTTTCTTCCACCACAAACCAGTGTAGCAATCCAGCATGTTCCTTTTAGTCCTGGTTTTGGCAAGCATAAAATTTCCTGTGCTTTAAAATATAAAGTGTGTAAACAACAGATTGATATGAATCATTCTGTTTGCTAATTAGATTTTAATGCAGAAATTTGCTCTTTTCTCCTTTTGATCTTATTCAAGGCTGTGGTAAGTCTAGTTCTGTTGCATGTTTTGTTTAATTCTCCTCACACATCCTTCATCCTTCTGTTACTTAACATGAATTTTCCTGTGCTCTCGATTCTTTGGTTCATGGCAGATAAAATAACGTCGCTGCATTCATTGTTGCACCCTGCAAACTAACTTTTGTTTGTTCAATTACTGAGCTGTACCTGTCATCATGTTGTGTGTGCACTGTGGGGCCCAATGCTGCTTCATCTCATCTCAGTGGAAGTTCCTCCCAGCTTCACTGGGACTGGGATTGGAGCCCCTCTTCCTCTGTTGCCAGTCCTGGAGTGGCATTAATGCTGTTTGAATGCAAGCCTGCTTTCCTGGGCTGCTGTGTCAGGCTGAGGTCCATGGCAGTGGCCACTGGAGCACTCTGGGGAGGTCATGGCCACGGCCAAGGTCCTGGCAGTCTCTTGTGGGAGCAAGCAAACGGGAATTCAGGGGGAATGGCAGGTCCTGGCTCTCTGGATTAGATTAGCAAAGCTGAATTTCTCAAATGCAAGGAGCTGCACCTGAGGAAGGGCAGAGTTTTCCTTATGCCTGGCCTTCCTCAAAATGGGAGCAGCACAGGGCAAAACAGGGCTCTCTTCTTGCAGCCTCCAGCCAGCACTCCCCAGAGCCAGCGGCTCTCCCCCTGGGTAATGGAGCTGCAGCACTTCTGCTGAACTGGGCTGGCATCTCTGTGCCAGTGCAATGACTTCCCAGGAGCCAGTGCCACAAGGGCAACTTCATTTAAACAGCTTTAGTGCTCTAAAGGGTATGACTTTGTCACAGCTGTGTCTTCCTCTGTTTGTCCCCCCCAGTCACTGGGCTCTAAAGGCAGCAGGCATTGCTTTCTCCTTGCCCTTTGCAGGAGACATGTGATGTGGCTGCTGTTCCTCAACAGAAACAAAAGCTGCAGGAAAAGCAGATTAAAGAGCAAAAAAATAATGCTAATACTGGGAGGGAGAATTTTGGGGGTTCTTAGTGGAGAAAGATGATCTGCTGCTGCTGCACCTGAAAATTGTTCTTCATGCAAAGGCAGAGGCAGAATTTGGTTACTGCATTGCTGCAGGGACCCCTGTGCAAGGAGGGTTTGAATTAATGTGATCCTTAGGGGGGACTCAGTCATCTGTTTTCAGCAGCAAGATTGATTTGCCAGCTCAGGGAGCCGGATCTCGTGGCAGCTGCTGGTTTAGACTGCACTTTGTGTGAAAGGCCTTTGGTGACAATGTCTCACTGCACCCCCAAGTGACCACACTGGCCAGTGCACATGAGTTCACTCACAGATGGGTGTTTGAGAAGTCAGTATCTTCCTTGAATTAAGAGCCAAAAAAAACCCTGTTAAATATACTGAATAGCTGATAACTCATATTGTGCTGATAAGCAAAGACATTCAAGACCTGTTTTTCAGAGCAGTGTCAGGCAAAGGTAGAGCTGAGGGTTTGCTCTGCTGTGTGTACAAGAAGCTGGAGGGCAGAGTTTGATAGTGATCACCATCCCTTACTGTGGGATGAGACAGGGAAGGAACCATTAGATGCCAAATCCTGGCAGGCCAAGCAGAAGGCTTTACCTCAGCCTTTCACCAAAGGGCAGAGAAGGGTCTGATGTGCTGTGAGCTCCAAGGCTACGTCTGGAGGTGTGTGAGGATGAGGAAGGGCCTTATCAGAACTCCTACAGTGACAGGCCTGGGTCAAAACTTGTCTCAGAGCATCAGAGCTGAGTGGAGACCAGTAACCTGCTGTTCAGGAGGTCATCTGCCTTCCATCTCCATCAGCTGCTCCCTGTCATAATTTTCATCTGTGAGGCTGCACTGTCCTTGCAGGACCAAACCAGCCAGGATGAAAATAATCCAGGGATATGCATCGATAATGTAACCTTGGCTGCTTAATATTTTAAAATCCTGAATTTGGAGGATATTTGACTTCTGGAAAGTATTTAATCTTACTTTTAATAGTCTTTGCCAGACATATAGCATATGGCAGACATGATTATTTATAGCTCACTGTGAACTCCTGCTTGTCACTTGTCAGATGAAATCCTGTAGGGAATATCTACTTGCATGATGTCTCTTGTATTAGAGAGAAGACTAAATCTGTTAGTTTTTTCTTTTCAGGTATTTTTTTTTAAGTAAAATGATTAACAGAGATATCATCTCAGTGTGCCATGCAGCATCAGCAGATTTGTCACTTACATGGAAGCACTGTGTTCAAGCATGCAAACCTACACAGACTCAGGGTTTAAGAGCATAAACTATATTGTAGCTTGCTGTGTGATCATTTTGGAAAACATGAGGGGTTTTGTTGAAAACAAAAATTTTGTTACTGAATAGTAACAGAAAGCAGATGTCTTTTGACAGAAACAGTCCAGAGGTTTTCCTACATAAAGCAGTTTTGCTTCAGTGGAAACAAGATCAGAAACCAGATTATAATCCTGTAGATATCTTCTCAGTGTAGTCAATAGGAAGTCAATTGCCTGCCCAGCTCAACAGATGTTTGTAGGATGTCAACTTTGGAGCTCTAGATTTTTTCTCTAATTACCTGTAAAGGTCTTCATATGCCTATGGAATTTAATTGAAAATGTAGTTAAAAATCCTGCAATGTTAAAGGCCCCTGTGAGACTGAAGAAGATGCTGTCAGATGAGCTGCTGTTGCAGCTGTTAGTTATTGGTTTCCAGCAATGCCCACAGCACTCCTGACACTTGCCAAATTAAAAGACAATTTTATTGCCCCTTGTCCTCACTGAGGGAGAAGCCAGAGATACACATATTTGTTAAACCCCGTTGAAATAAAGCTTGGCGGGGGGGGTCCTATAGAAGCAATGAAATCCATAGCTTATTTTATTTTAATTCTGTTTGGGGTTTTTTTGTGAATATTTGCCTAATCAAGAATTTTAGAGGGCAAAGTTGAAGCACGCTTCCAGATAAAAAAACTGGATTTTGCATGAGGTCCTTCTGAATAGATTTTGGAGATATCTCTTGCCTTCATTAATTTCTGCTTCTCTGTTTTTCTACAGATAGCAGTTTGCTTAGGCATATTGTAGAATGAGCCAACCAAGCCACATCATGTGAAGTCCAAATGGCCTTGGCCTGGCCTCATTAATGCTGTCTGCCTTTTCCCCTATCCCTGCAGCTTCAGGTGTTCTCCTCTGGCTCACTTTGCGCTAAGGTGAAAGGGAGAGGCTTTGAGTGTAGCTGCAGTGGTGCCCATCCCCAAGCTGCATATGAAGCCCTAGGAGGGGGCTGGTGCTGCTCGTGGCACTGGGACAGGTGCAGTCCTTGTTCAGGGGGCACCTGCTGCTTTCTGCCCTGCTGGAGAGCTTCTCCTGCAGCACTGCTGGACATGTTCATCTTGTGGCAGTTGAGGGTCTCACCTGCAGGTGATGCAATGCTCTGTTAACTTTCAGAGGTTGGCATTTCTTCTGAAGCATGACAGATTCATGTTCAGCTCTTAGTGGACCCTTTTATTAAAGCTCTGCCAAGTCCATCCAGTGTATTAAATAACAACCTTAACAAGATTGTACCTTTGTTGCAAAGGAACACAGTCTGTCTGTCTTTTTTTTTGTTTTTCTTTTTCTTTTCAAATGTGAATAATTTGCTGATTGTCTCTAGAAGTGCTGCAGTTCTGTGTGGCCTTTCAAGGAGCCCCCCAGTTTCTCTTCAGCTGTCCTGAGGAGATGCAGACTGGTTCCCAGGTGCTCCCATGCCATGGCCATGGGCAGCAATGCCCAGCCCTGTGCCTGCACACGTGGCTCCCAGAGGATGCACTGGAGGTGACATGCTGCACACAACCCAGCTGGACTCAGTGTCCAGCAAACAGCTGTTAATTGAACCAAATTATTAAGATTTAAAGAATTTTAATTCTAGTTTTTACTCCATGAGGGTTTTTTTCGTTATCCAGACATCATCATTTTCAAGAGAGCCCTTTAACTCTTAAAGCTTCTCAGTCTCTTAAGTGAATAAATGTCTAGGGATCTTTTCCTGGGTAACTTTGGAGATTGCAGACCAGTATAAACACTGACCTCTGGGCACATGTCTGCTAGGAGCGGACAGAGGTAAGCTTTTAACTAAGGTGCTGGAAGTGGCCTGCTGGATGCTCTGGTGGGTATACAGGCAACTTTGATTCCTGATGAAAGCACCTTGTTATGGCTGTTATGTTCACTGTATCCTTTTGTTTCTTTCCAAACAGGGCTTTTTTGAAGAAGAGGAAGGTAAAGAGTATATTTATAAAGAGCCCAAATTAACTGGCTTGTCTGAGATCTCTCAAAGGCTGATGAAACTTTATGCAGACAAGTTTGGAATAGATAACGTGAAGATCATCCAGGATTCCAACAAGGTATGAGAAACATGTGGTTTTGCACGAGGGAGAGAACTGAGTGCATGGTGCAAGATGAGCAGGCAGATGTTTGCTGCAGTGTTTTCTGTCTCATTTAGCTTTCATCCATTTTTGCCAATGGCTATAGTCAAAGGTCCCACTCTTCTTAGGGAACTCTTGGTAAAATACCCTTGTACCCATCCGTGATCTGAGTATTACGTTTGGAAGTCTCAGTTTTCATCGGTATGGCTATAAATAAATAAACACGTCAGAAATGTTACGGATGCCTTGGGAGCTCATCACACTTAATTTCATTGTCGTGGCGCTGTCCCGCAGGTGAACCCCAAAGACCTGGACCCCAAGTACGCCTACATCCAGGTGACCTACGTGACCCCTTTCTTCGAGGAGAAGGAGGCCGAGGACCGCAGGACGGACTTTGAGATGCACCACAACATCAACCGCTTCGTGTTCGAGACGCCCTTCACGCTCTCGGGGAAGAAGCACGGCGGGGTGGAGGAGCAGTGCAAGAGGCGCACCATCCTCACCAGTACGTCTGTTCACTGGCTCTCTGCCGTGCCTGGCTCCTGCTTCCAGCTCTGGGAGTCCTGGGTTTCCTGCTCTCCAATGAGACAGACACGCTGTCAACTGGAGCTTGTTTAGGTCTGAGCTGACTGGGAGCAGATGCTTAGTGGAGAAGGACATGCATGGAGTTTGGGAGACCTTCCAAAGCACGTAGGGCAATCAGAAAAGTGTTAGTTCAGACCAGACTTAATGCACCATAACAGTACCTTTGCCAAACTCCCTGAGATCCATGAAAGGCCTTGAGTGGAAGTAAAGAGTTTGAAAGGTGAATAATTCCTCTGTCAGCTCCCATGGCAGTATTTAGGATGATGTTTTAATAGTAGGTTCACCTGCAGGTGAGTGTTGTGCAGGTTGATAATTCATCTCTTCACTGTGGGTCTTGGCCATGTCTTCCTTACAGACCTGCTGACCAGCTTAGGGATAGTTATTTTCATTCAGCTGCTTTATTTTTCCTTATAATTGACATCTTAACTGTTCTTGCAGTGATGTAACTTGGGAGTGGTTCTGCTGGAGGCAGTTTAGCACTCAGAACCATTTTCTTTTAATAATAATTCTAAGAAAAAGCCAAGTAGGGTGTCTGTTCTGCTAAGAGTGAAATTTGCAGTTAGAAATTTTAGTTCAAAATGGGAGTAAAATACATTATAGAGAATTTTTTTAAGCCAGATGTAAGATTTCAATCAGTGTTTTAAGGCAGGAATGTCAGGAGCACTAGATATGTCTTCTCTTGATGAGTCATATTAGACTGAAATTTTTTGCTCCTTATCATGATTGAAATCTCTCTTTTATAAAGCCTCCTTTGTGAGACTACTGCTGAAACTTGACATGTCTGAATTTTGGTGTATGAGGAGCTGTCTGAGATGGAGGCGTTGCTCTCACGGGCAGCCGTGGGCAGGGAGGCTGATGTTCACAGCAAAGGCTCCCAAGTGACAGAAAATCCAGTTCCCTGCCAACTTCAGTGCATCTGCTTCCCCCAAAGGACAAAGTGAAAATAACTGCTTACAGTGCAAGCATAGTCACCTGAAAGTTTTGTCCTGGCAAGCCAGGAAAGAGGCACTGCTGTCTGAGGGTGTTTTGATACATGACACAGCTCTGCCTGTAAGAAGAAAGGAGGAATAGCTTGTGTGTGGTTTTTTTAAGTGCTTGAGCAGCAGTAGGTGTTTTGAGATCTGTACTGAAGCAGGTAGTTTCACTGACTTGAAAGTGCAAGTCTGTTATGGTCTGTCTGGCAAAAACAGAGAGAGCTGTTCTTCTGGCAGAATGTTTTCCCTGGGTTATTACATGCTGTCATCAGCTCCCACCGCTCTCAGCCCTGCTCCATCTTTGGCATTAGGTGGGAATTTGATGCCCTCCTCTTCTCCCCTGCTTTTCCCTTTGGCACCTACCTCACTCACCTCAGTGCTTTTCACTAAAAAAACCATTATTTTCTTCTCTCTTTTGTTTTTTTTTTTCCCACTCCTGTTTGACAAAGTAATGTGTTTTCATTTGTTTCCTGGGTAAATTTGAACACTTTCAGTTTGAGAAGGAAAGCAAGGCTTCTGCTATGGCTGGAGGAGTGGTGAAGTCAATTGTGCCTGGGTGGCTGGAGTGGCACCTGCACTGCATCTGCTCCAGAGCCTGCTGGGCCAAGGGCAAGTGCAGAGAGGCTGCAGTCCTTGGTTCACTGGCTCAGTGCCGTGCCTGGCTCCTGCTTCCAGCTCTGGAAGTCCTGGGTTTCCTGCTCTCCAGTGAGACAGACACACTGTAAACTTGAGCTTGTTTAGGTCTGAGCTGACTGGAAGCAGATGCTTAGTGGAGAAGGACATGCATGGAGTTTGGGAGACCTTCCAAAGCATGTAGGGCAATCAGAAAAGTGTTAGTTCAGACTAGACTTAATGCACCGTAACAGTACCTTTGCCAAACTTCCTGAGATCCATGAAAGGCCTTGAGTGGAAGTAAAGAGTTTGAAAGGTGAATAATTCCTCTGTCAGCTCCCAGTATTTAGGTTGAATGTTAAAAGTGCCTCTTCACTGCTTTTAAGGATGATGTTTTAATAGTAGGTTCACCTGCAGGTGAGTGTCCTGGTTTAGTCTCAGCTGGCAGCTAAACCCCATGCAGCACTGTATCCTCTGGTGGGATGGGGAAAATCAGAAGTGTAAATATGAAAAAACTCACAGGTTGAGATAAAGAAAGTTTAATAGGTAAAGCAAAAGTAAAACCAGGGGTTCATTCCCTGCTTCCCTGGGAAGGCAGGTGAAAGTAATTCCAATAAAACAGGGCTCCATCACATGTAACAGTGTCTTGGGAAAGCAAACACTGCTGAATGGTCCCTGCCCTTTCCTCCTACTTCTCCCAGCTCTATATGCTGAGCATGACACCATAAGGTGTGGGAAATCCCTTGGGTCAGTTGGGGTCAGCTGTCCTGGCTGTGTCCCCTCCCAAATCCTTGTGCACCCCCAGCCTCCTCTCTGCTGGGGGGGGTGAGGAGCAGAAAAGGTCTTGATGCTGTGTAAGCATCACAGCATCAATAACCAAAACACCCCTGTGCTATCAGTGCTGTTTCCAGCACAAATCCAGAGCACAGCCCTGTACCAGCTACTGTGAGGAAAATTAACTCTATCCCAGCCAACACCAGCACAGGGAATGATTCCCAACTCAGCTAAGCTAGGAGCTCCTGGCTCTAAAGTGAAGTATCTTTGATGTGAGGGTTTGAGCTGTCTGAAGTTCAGTGTGGGCCCACAATTTGGTGTCTTAACTCAGCAAAAGAAATTTGTGAATTTTAAAATCTGAGCACTGAGAGCTTTTTGCCACCTGCATGGGGCAGAGCTTGGTATCAAACACTGATGAGTTCAAAAGGAAATGCTCTTCTAGTGCTGGGTACATCAGAATTCAGTTTGGATCTGCTGTGTCACTTCTACTCATTCAGTGATTAAAACTTAATTTGTATGGATTAATAAAGAGATTGACAAAGTCAAAAGTTAATACTTTGACTTAATGGTTCTGCTTAACGCTCTCTTGCTGGGTGAGTTCTCTGAGCCATTTCTCTCTCCCGAGCAGCCAGTCACTTGTTTCCCTACGTGAAGAAGAGGATTCAGGTCATTAGCCAGACCAGCACAGAGCTGAACCCCATCGAAGTGGCCATTGATGAGATGTCCAAAAAGGTCTCAGAGCTCAATCAGCTTTGCACAATGGAAGAGGTGGACATGATCCGACTGCAGCTCAAGCTCCAAGGAAGTGTCAGTGTCAAGGTAATGTCCATTTGCTGCCTTTTTTCTCTTTTTTCAATGCATCTACATAAATTTTTTTTTGATTTTCATAATTCCAGATATTTTTTGTCTTTGGCATATCTTGTATTATAGTGCTGTTAGATCTCACTCTAAACACACTAAGGAATGGAGAGTTTTCCACTGGCATTGATGACTGCTGGTTTTATAGGCTAATTATTTAATTCAGTCCTACTCTAAAACCAACTAAGACCTTTCCAACAAGTCTGTCATGTATCACTAGGGAATATGGCCCATCACAAGCAGGTGGATTCTTTAAAGGGAGTTTTGCTAGGATTTGCTTGTCATTCCTTATTTAGAAAAGTTGGGATTGTGACAGGCATGTGTATTCTTGGTGCTCTCATTGAAATATCTACAAACAAACATGTAACTGTCTGGGTGGTCAGCTGGCTGGGGACTTGGAAAGGCCAGCACAGATCTGCAGCTTCTATGAGGTTGAGCAGCTCCTGTTTCCTCAGTAAAACCCCTCAGCTTCCATCCTGGTGACAAAAGGAGTGAGGGGACGTTCTTCTCACAGCCTAGCTTGCCTGAGGCCAGTCTCCAAGCCCTGGAGAAACAACAATGTATGGCTTGTTCTCTCTACCTAAGCTGTGTATTTCTCACCCAGGTAAATGCTGGACCAATGGCCTATGCTCGAGCTTTCCTTGAAGAGACAAATGCTAAGAGATATCCTGATAATCAAGTTAAGCTTCTGAAGGAAATCTTCAGGTAAACATTAATTTTAGGCTTTTCACCCCCCACACAGGACACTCTGCACAGCACAGGGCAGGCAAGACACAAAATCAGGCTGACTTGAGCCAACCTCGTTTATATCTGCATTTAGCCTATCTTACAAGTCATTCCTGAGAAACATTTACTGGAGTTCTGGGCTACCCTAGTAGAATACATTCCTTTTGATCTGAGAATGAGTTCTGAAATTCACTTCCAACAAGGTGCAGTTTGCAAGGGGGAGAAGAGATGCAGCGCTGTGTGTGCATAGATAGGTTTTTTCATGACCACAAAATCTGTGTCATTGTTTTTGTGTGTTGGTGCTTACAGGCAGTTTGCTGAAGCCTGTGGCCATGCCCTGGATGTCAACGAGCGCCTGATTAAGGAGGACCAGTTTGAGTATCAGGGGGAGATGAAGTCTCACTACAAGGACATGCTCAGCGAGCTCTCTGTCGTTATGAATGAGCAGGTCAGAACGTCTAATTTGGTGCTGGTTGGGCTCCCTGAGGGTGGCTGATTGTGTCTTCTAGTGACAAATGAAGCTGTAGAGCAAAATACTGGAAGCAAAACCTTGCAATGCAATAGTGACAGAACACAGTTTATCTTTTGGTGGTTTTGGCTTTTGTTTCTTCCCCTGTTTATTTGGGGTTTTTTTCTATAGAAGTATATTCTATATCTGATCAACAAAGATCTGTTTTCTGCCTGCCTTGCTACATATTGAAAAGCGGAATGTTTGTGAGGCTAAATGCTGACTGGGGTTTAGAGGCATAGAAAAATAGTCTAAACTAGTCTAAACTTTATGCTTTGCTTGCTTTGTCCTATGGCTGAGATGCATTTAATTAAAGCAGTAAATTGCTATTAAGATGTAGCTTGTAACCACAGGAGGTATCTTTATTGTGTCTATTTATATTCAACTTTCAGAGAAGGTTATTTTTCAATTTTCTTTTTTTGTACTTGAGTACACTGTCAGGACAGATGCCATGTATTTTATCAGCTTCAGAAGGATGAGCATGCATATATACATTATATGAATTGCATCCCAAAATTCTGAATTGGACTCCAGTGCACACTTGCAGCTATTCTACTGCTGTGTCCAGGCAGATTTTTTTTTTTATATTTTCAATTTCAATTAAATATTGAGCAATTTGCATACTGAAGTTGTAATTAAACCGTGTTTAATTATATCTCTGCATGTTTATGGGCAGGCTACCTTAGATTGGAAGTGATAAATAGTTCCTCTGTAGCACCTGTGCTGCATTTCCAGGTGCCTGTAGCATCCAAAAGCCCTGCTGGTGTAGAGTGACTTGGTTTAACCACTGGTATCAGTGGTGGCATCTCACAGAAGTGCCTACATGGCTCTCCATTACCCCCTGCTGTACTTTTCATTTTCACACATGAGTAGAATAAGGATTGACCTGAATTTTTTGCCCATTGTTGTACTCACTATAGAATTGAGTGAGTTTTCCCTTGGGTGTAAAGCTCCTAATTGCTTGGAGGCCTGGTGCCTGCTGGATAGGGTTGAGCTCAGGGGTGGCTGCAGGTCTGGGAGTTGTGCTCCCCTCCTCTTCAGGTGTATAAAGGTTTGTGAACCTCAAGCCTTCCAGTGATTTTATCCTATCTAGTATTTATCACTGTTTTGTTAAGTATGTAAGTGTTAAGAGTCTTATTAGTTAGTCAATATTCATGCATCTCACATGGAAGTTATTTTGGCCATCAGTCAGTGTGCATAGGCAGCACCATATGCCTTGTGTGAACCTCTGTTTCCCACAAGAATGGAAAATGGATGATCAGCTCAAATGAGGCATGAGCAGCCCAGGAGATTCAGCATTCATAAAACATTTGGAGAGTTCTGTTAAATGCTCATACCTGTATTTATATCCACGGGCTCTAAGAATTCCTCATACCAAATAATACAAAATTATGTGTACAAAGTGATGGTAATGTGTAAAGAGTTCATCCAACAAAAGTCAAAATTGTCATCTCTTTTACCAAAATCATCTGAATTTTAAAGTCCACGCTGAAAACAGTCTCCCACTTGCAGTCCTTTGGGGAAGCCTAAAAAGTGACAGCCCCATTTTCTGGGCAGAGGGGGGTTTTGAGAAAACTCTGCTCCTCTTGCAGTGAACTCATGAACTCCCTGCTTCTGAGCAGAGTATTTCCTCAGAGAAATCACGTGCCATAAACTGTGGCTGAAATATTTATCTCGCAGTTGGAAAGCTTGAGGCTCTCTTGCATCTGTGCTGTGTGCTTTACACCAGCACAATTTCCCATCTTTCCCATTGTTGTATTCAAGAGAGTTTTGTTTCTCACCTACTGACAGTGACTTTTTCATCACCATATGTTTTTCTCTTTTTTGTTTTTCTCTTTTTTGTTTTTCTTTTCTGACAGCTCTGTCATGGTCCTTGCTTATACAGCTTCTCTTCTTCCCTGTCTAACATTTCCCTCAATACTATAGCCAAAAGTGGTATGTTCATTTTTCTTACATCTATTTTTTTCTTTTAATGTCGTTTACTTCCCTCACTTGCTGGTTTTTCTGCTGGGTATGTTTGTTTCATTTCATCTCTAATGACTCCCTTCTCAGGGAGTTTAAAGAAAGATCTAAGCTCTGTGTGTGATGTGCTGTCCATGAGCAGTCTTGAGAGGCTTATTCTTTAGGATCCTAGTTGTGAGCTTTGGGGAGGCCAGTGAGGCAGCTCGACAACAGCCCCCTGATGGAAAAGCAAGTGCCAATAGCAGCAGAAGAGCAATAGCAAGTGCCAGTAGCTGAAAAAGCAAGTGCCAATAGCAGCAAAAGTGGCTGCCAGGGCATGCCCAAGCCCCAGTGCCCTTTCTGCAGCCCTGGCCGAGGACAGCTGGGGTTTGGTGGTGTAGGTTCCACTTGGAGCTTGGTCAAGGGGAGAGGCTTCTCTGCTGTGAATGCTTCCACAAAGCACCCATGGAGGAAGACAGGTTTATGAAGAGCTCTAACCAAGGCTAGAAGAGCTTCTTCAGGGATAAGATCTTCCTTCTTTAAGCCAGAGCAGAGCTTTTGCCCCTGCAGCTCTGCCCACAGGCTCAGCCTGGCGCTTGGTCCATGCCGGGTGTGGGCTGCTGCATCCCCAAATGACAGAGCTGGGGACAGAGCTGGGCCTGTCTGTGCCACGGGCAGGAGGTCCTGGTGGGGGTGTCCAGGAGCTGGCAAAGTGCAGGGGACTCGTGTGGGAGTGGTGCAGTTCAGGGAACCCCGAGGAGCTTGGCAGAAGTCAGCCCAGCCCCATTTCAGCCCTGACTCAGAGGATGTCATCCCTGTCCCCGCAGCCTCCATCTACCAGGGAAAGGTCCCTTTCCTCTGTCAGACCCTGGGCATCATTGAGTAACAATTAAAAAATGGGAAACCCTTGGTTAGACAACAGGCACTTCAGACACCAAATAATTCAGATCTCTCTCACTGTTGCTTTTTTCTGTTTTTTCCCCTGAAAAGATTGCCTACAAGGAGGACTCAGCAAAACCTCCAGGGATGGAGCGCACGTACTCCCGAGTCATCCATAGAGCCAGCTCCTCTGTGCCAGCAGCTGCCACTCCAGCAAACCCCGATGCCTGACTGCAGCCTGGGGAACACACGGCCTCAGCAAGAGCTGCTGGCTGGGGTGGGCTTTGTCCTTTGTTGTTGAGGGCATTTTTTCCTTTTAGATTAATAGTACTGAAAATTAAGTTGATGGACCATACCAGGAAGAGGATTTGAGGGTAAAGATTTTAATTTATTGGAAGCCTTCATGGTATTATTTTTAAAAATGCAAGCTTGAGAATTTTTTTTTTTTTGCCTGACCCAATATTTGCACATTCCCTCTCTTTTTTCTTTTTATTTTTTGTTGTCAATTTTTGATTTTGAGCAGCCTTTATTAAGCCAGGCTGATTACAAAACTCCCATTGAATAGATAAGTACGCAGCGAACCCTAAGTTTGCTATAAATTATAATATATCTAATACTAAGTCCTAGTATACATATATTTTAAAGCTCAGAGTGGATGTTTTATAACATTTAAGCATATTGCAATTGTAAATAGAAGATGTGTAAAATATGTCATTTTTACAAAATTTTAAAAAATATCTTTTTAGTTAATTATGACAGTACTAAGAATATGGATAACATTTCAGTTACCATTATATTAAAATATTTGTGTATGTGTATAAAAGCGTCCATAAAATTTTCTCTTTGAAGCTCTGTGCGTTGGTTCATTCCTGTGCCAGCACTCTCGGGAGTGGTGAGATCAGGATCACCAACTGTCTGTGGTGTTGTGGATGCTGATAGACACCTGTGACATCTGCAGAACGTGGCTTTGGGTTCTCTCCATGACCCCAGACTGAAGTTACCCTGAGAAGCAGCTTGGTGTAGTTCTCCTGCTTGAGACCAAGAAAACTCAGATTTTCCTTTGAAGCTCATAGTGTCAGGTTTTGCCCGGGGCACATGGGGAAGCCACGTGCCTTTATGAGATGTTTGTTTCCATTTCTGCATCGTGGGGATAAGGTGGAGTGATTGTGCCAGCTCTTAGGAGTTCCCATACTCCCTCATGTTCATGCACAGACAGCCCCTGCTTGCAGCAGTCCCTGCTCACAGTACCTGTGTGTTAGAATTCTTTCCTGTGCACACAGTCCCCACGATTCTGCTAAGCTGGTGTTTTTCTGTTTAGCTCATTTCCCCTGGAAAAGCTCTGATGATTGCCCTGAGGCCTCCACAGGTTTGTTCAGGGCAGAGGCCAGTGCTTTGGCATTCTAACGGGGGGTACCAGGAGGAATTTTTGTGTTTTGCCTCATTCTGCCCATTTCTCATACCACCCCACGTTCACAGCTGGCGCATCTCAGCTGGAGTTGTAGCCTCACCCTGCAGGCCAGAGTCAAGGGTGGGCTCAGAATTCCCCCCATCCCTGTGTGCAAGGTGGAGGTGCCATGACCCAGCCTGCAGCTGCTTGCAGCTGCTGCCAGCACCTGCTGCTGTCTCACTCAGCAGATCAGGAGTTTTCCAGAATTCCTGGCTAAGGTTTGGAAACCCCCGCAGTGTCCTTGGCTGGTGGGGGAAGGAGGGCAGTGGTTGGGATGAGCACACCTTGTTTTGGGATGGCCCTCCTTCAGCCCCAATGCAGCAACAGCGTGACTCTTGGAAAGAGCCCAAATTCTCACCTGGGCACTGCACAGCAGCATCAAGCACAGCTGGGCAGGAGCTGAGCCCTCCTCATCCTCACCCCGACAGGTCCCACCCTGCTGCTCGGACACTGCGCTCTGCACAGCCTGTGCTCTGCTGAAAGGAAAGGTGCCTGGCCCAAACTGCAACTTCCTTCATGCTCTGTGTGTGTGTATATATATATATATAAACCTGCTGTTTATGTACATCTATGGGAGGAGCCCATTTATAATGTATATCTATGGGAGGAGCCCATATATGATGTATGTATATGTCATCAGTGGTGGCAGCAGGACTGTGCTGTACAGAGAGGTGAGTGAGCACCGAGTCCTCTGTCCCTTGGTCTGTTGGTCTCACAACTCATTTTGTGTTTATGGTGATTTGTGGATGGGTGCTTCAGAGGCCATCATTTGGAGGCAGACTGTTTCTAGTTAGTGTTCACAAGAAATGAGCAGCTCCTACGTCTGTTGGTGGCCATCTCTGGGAATAACTGGATTGCAGAAGCATCTGAGGGAATGTGGCAGGCTGGGCTGAAGCCAAGCTGTGGTTTGTAAAGCAGAGGTAAGGAAACCCCTGGATTGTTTTCTCAATAGCTTGCACAGACAATGAGTTTCATGACTAAGTCCAAGGGCTTGCTTTATTTATATTCAAATTATATATATATATTTGGATATACATATATATTTTTATATATTTGTATCCAAAACCAAAGGATTTGGTTTATTTTAAGCAGCCAGCTCTGCAGCCTCCTCTGGGACTTGAGAACCAGCCCATATTCTGGGCTTGCCTTGTTGCTGGTGTTGGAGATGCTCAGGCTTGAGCGTAGCTGGGTCCTTGCTCCAGATGGCTCCTCCCCTCCTGCTGTGTTCACACACTTTAAACATAGTCAGGTGAGAGCAATTAGCACAAACATCAGCTTTGAACCAAGGCTGCAGCAGGGAGAGAAAATGAAGCATTAAACCATGGATGGTCCCCCTGTCTGAGGGGAGGGAATGAGAGAAATGCAGGAGACATGTGAGGCTGTAAGATGATTACAAGGATGGGGTCTGGCCCTTTCCCGTGATAAAACTCAGCATCCCACACTGCAGAAGTGAGCTGTGTAGCACTGAATCCCACACCCACCCTGTCTGTGATGCTGTAGGAAAAGGCTCTTCACACAATTGCTGCTTTTTAAACTCATAGCATTACATGAGGGCTGCACCATTTCTTTTTCCCTACCAAAAGCTCCCCTTTGGGACTCCTTTTGTCTGGGGCAGCCATAGGATCATGATTGGCTGTTCTTGGAGCTGAGGGTTCTCCAGTAAATTATTGCACAATCTATTCTTACACCTTTTCCTCCAGCTGGAGGAGGCTCATCCCCCTGGTGCTGTTGGCAAAGCTGGTGACAGATTCCCTTTCATCCAAGGAAGGAGATCTGTGCAAGCCAGACTCAAACTGAGCTTCTTCAAAAACTTTACAGAGTGCAAAAGAAATTATTCATGTTTGTTACTTAGTGGAAGCTATCTCAACATCCCAAAAGGAGTTAAGTGTTATACATATTTTATGTTTAATCACATCTTTAGTGACACTCAACCACAACCAAAGGCTTAAATTTCAATTAGAGGGAGGTGTATTAAATGTTTAATAGGAATCATTCCTTACAGGGTAATTATATCTTAACATTCACTGGAGGGATGTTATCTTGGCAATCTAATATTGATCTGAAGAGGAATATTTTTTTTATTTTATTTTTGGGTAGTATCCAAATGAGAAATGGAGGGGGATGATCTATACCATTCAGACTCCAGACACACCACCCCTGTGCTGGCCATCTTACCCATCTTACAGAAGCTGCATTTTTGGTGTGCTTTTTAAGCTGTGAGGGTGTTACTAACACTGTGATGTGTTTTTGTGACCTGCAACTGCCATGTGATGTTGCCTGTAGTTCTGATTTAGATGTCATTACACAGATTGCCTTATAGGTACCTTATAGCTGCAGGGTTTCACATGCACTCACGTTTTCTATGGGGTGTTTTGCTTGAGGAAGCAAAGCAGAGTAAAAAATTATTAATAATAATAATAATAATAATAATTTTAGGAGGTATTTTGTGCTCTGTAATCGTGATGCTCTCTCCCATGAGTGAGGGCTTATTTTAATTTGCAAGCTCTGTGCAGGTAACTTTGGGCCCAGTTGTGAGCTCCTCATTATGAAAATCTCCAGCTGAGCATAAAGATTCTCTTGCATGAGGCATGGGTTTGTACTCTGCAGCATATGTTGTGCTTGCAGGGTGCTGGCATAAAAGAGACTAATTCTGATTATTCCACACTAACTTGAGGATCCATTTAAAGGGACAGAGCCTTGGAAATTCAACACAGACACTTAAAGTGCCCTCTTAAAAGTTTGAAATGTTTCTGTTTTGGACTGGGCTGGCAAACTTCATGCCAGCCCAGTCCAAAACAAGGTTTCAGATGTCACTCTCATATCTTGGTGTTTCTATTTTGCATTTTCAGGTTAAGCCTGGTCTTTCAAAAGTGTTGAGCATCCCCTGCTGGAATTCAGACCCCTTTCAGAAACCTTGAATGCTCAAAATCAAGGCTTCTTTTAATATGGGCCATGTGGGATTTTCTGTATACATGTGGAAGTTAAGGCACAGTCGGTCAAATGGTCCTTGCAAAAGGAAAAGGATGCTTAGCAGGCATTAATAAGTTAAACAATTACCTTTTAACAGACTCATCAGATAACTTTGTGCCATCATTACCTAATGAGATCTCGAAACCTGAGAATGCTTTACACATATAATTGATTTTTGCCATCTTGTTTCTAGGAGGTTGTGCAGCTCACTGCCCCCAGCTGCCTCACTGTGCAGGCTGTGAGTGAGTCCCCACTCAGCCATGGCTGAGAGGGAGCGTTTAATTAGTTTAATTAGTCAGGAAAGGAAGGCAAGGCCAGGTTTGCCTGCTCATGCCTGGCTGCTTGTGAGGCTGGGGTGATTCCATGAGATGGAGCACGTCCACCAGCAGCCACACAGAGATGTTGCTGTGGGGCTCCTAGCCTCCTTTGGATATAACTGAGGATGAAAACAATTTTACCTTGGTCCGTATCCTGCCAAGGATAACTTGCTAAAGCATCTCAGGTGTGAGAAATTGCCCTTTCTGTTGAAGCTGAGTTGTTTATAGCAAACCCCACACAGTCACAGGTGTCTGCAGTAGGCTCAGGCAGGCACACTGAAGGTACACTCCCCAAAATCTGCAGGCTGTGATTGTGCCATGGCTAAGAGGCAGCCAGCATGCTTCCCCCCATGGCACACAGAGCAGCAGCACCCAGGAGCTGGCAGGGTTAGCACACGTCTTGGACCCCACTGAGCTAACAAAAAACAAGGTTGGGTGCATGGAGCTCTTTCTCCTTTCAGGGAACACACTGGTCAGCCCAGTGGCAAAGGCAGCTTTGCCAGTATTTCATTGTCCAAAACTCCTGAATCATCTGGCCCCTTCAGCCCCTTACAAGACAAAAGTCATTTCCTCAGACATTTCTGCTGCATCAAAGGTCTGTGCCTGCTCCAGTCTGGTTCCAGAGGAGCAGCAGGCATGGGAGGAGAGGAGCAGATGCCTGCAGCTACAGCTGGGGTAAGCTAATTGCTGAGCTGTAAGTGTCCCCTGCCCAGCCACACCTGCCAGCTGCAGGGTCAGCAGCAATATTATAATTACACATGGGTGCTGCCACTGCTCCAGTGCCTGATCCACTTGCTGGAGAAATTGACCCTTAATGCTCCCTACACGCTATCCCAGCACAGGGGCACCTGCACTGTTATTTAAGCCTGGGTCTGAGCCCAAGGAAAATGCACGGGTGCTTCCTCCTCAGCCTGAGAACTCACATTCCTTTCCCCTCTCTGCCTGAAGGCTGAACCACGCAGAGCCCTCTGGAAAGCCTTCCCAGGAGGTGACAGCCGGGCTGATGCTGGCCAGCAGCACCTCCCCACAGACCCACAGCCCTTCTGACACCTCTGGAAAAACAAAGACTGAGTCATCTCATGTTTGAAGCATCTCACAAGTTTTCCTTTCTTCCCCCAGCCTCCAGCAGCAGAGTGGGGAAATGCACGCAGATGAAATGGGTTTTTTTCCCTCTCTCAGTTACTCCTGAGTCACTGTTGAGCTATTGGGAAGTGAAGGACCTCAAAGCAGAAGGTGTGTTAAATTATTTCCCTGGTGACTTTCTGGCATTCTCAGCTCTGCATTTTGAAGTAGGATTTGGGGAATGGGAAGACTGCTCCACAGGTTTTTGCATCTTAATGCCAGAAGAAAGATGGCTCTAGGGACTAGGTGATGAGAGAAATACAGGGGGATCGTGTTTCTGTTCTAATGCAAGAATCATGCCTGGTCTGTCTCTCATTACACTCCTGGGTGCTGGTGCCAGAGCTCCACTCCAGGGAGCCTCCCTGGGTGCCCAGAGAGGGCCCAGGCTCTGCTGCAGCCTTCCAGGAGAGCTTTGGTGTTCCTGCCTGTCCATCACAGCTGCTGGCATGTGCTGTTAATAGCAGGGTTCTTGCGCTGTATCAGCTTTCATTTAGAAATTTAATTTTCCTGAGAGGAATTACTAATTCTGGAATTGACATTCCCGATACACAGAGCAGAAGGGCGTAAATCAGCCCGTGTTAGGGAAGAGATGAGTTGCTGTCCAGCAAAGGGTGACTCTCTCTCTGTGCCGTGGGTGTGATCACTGGGCTTTTTGGGCAAACCAAAGGCGGTGGGCTCTGTGCTCCTCAGCCGTGCGGGGAAAACCGAGGGGCGGGCGGGTTTCTGCTGGGGCAGACCGTGATTTGTGCGGCGGGCAGAGGCCGGCTCTGCCATGAAACGCGAGCCCCCGCATGAATAACTCATGGCCACGGCTCCACAGCTCGGTCCAGCCCCCGGGGCCGGACCCGACCCGCGCTGTGCCGCGGCTTTAAGGGCAGGCTCTGCCCGGGCCGAGGAGCGGCTCCTCGGGGCGGGGGAGCATGGAGGGGAACGCGCACCTCCTGCAGCTCATCCGCAAGATGCGCTCCCAAATCAACAAGCTGGAGAGGGAAAACAGGGCCCTGAAGGGAGAGCTGCGGGGCTGCGGGCGGGGAGATGCGAGCGGCGGTGCGAGGAGATGGGAGCCCGCCCGAGGCGCGGAGGGACCGGCGGCACCCCCGGCATCCGCGGCATCCGCAGCATCCCCGGCATCCCCGGCATCCCTGCAGGGAGGCGCCGCGGCCGCTCCAGCGCTCAGGGAGCAGACAGGTACCGGCGAGGGGACTGTCCTGGCACTGCCCGTGCGGTGTGCGCCAGCAGGGAAGGGGGATGAGCTGCCAGCTGCCTTCTGGTTAACTCCGTGGAAGTGCCCCGGCCCCATTCTGTGCTCACAGCCAACGCACAGCACTGCATGCCTTGCTCTGTGGGCTTTTCAGGGGGCATCCCCCGCGGCTGAGCTCAGTGGAGTATTTTGCTGCTGCTCTAACAAAGGATTCAACTCAAAGAGTTCCGTTTGCTTAAGCAGAATTTGACTTTTTGCTTTGGGATTTCGCAGGCGTGGTCTCTCCTCTCCACGCCCGCCCCCTCTCTGTCCCAGTCAGAAAAGGGCCAACACTCTTCACCATGCCATAACCCATCCTGCCTTAGTCAAAGATGAGAAAAATGCTTCAAAAAATAGCAAAGAATAACGGGTTGGCTGCACACATTATGCCAGATGTGCAGTTTATTTTTGCAGGTAACACAGATTGTCCTTCTTGAGGCAGAGAGGGGTCAATATATAGGAATACATTCTCTTCACAACTTTATCAGAAGAGAAAAATGGAAATATTTCTCAGTTATAGAAGTCTGGTTGGGACTTCTGGAGTAACTAATGAAGCAGGAATCAGAGCAAAATGTGGCTTGGTGAGAAGTATTGGAGAAATGGCCCCACAAGTTTTTGTGGAGACAAATCTGTGTGAAGGAATGAGAGGCTGAGCAGCACAAATGGATTTCCATGCAGCCAGAGAGGTGCCCTGATGAATACTGGTTGTTGCCAATCCCACTGACCCAGTGGCCAGGTTACCAGCCTGAAGGGGCTGCTGGTGGCTGGAGATGTCATCACTTTGGGAGCAGCTCCATGGTCTTTTGGCAAGGGGAAAGCTGTGGAAAGGGCTTTCTAACCCTGTGGCTCTTCCTCTCCAGCTGCATTTTAGGGCAAAGGGTGGGACCTAAAGGGGCTGTCTGGCATCCTCTGCCTCTCAGCTTCACCACATACAAAATGGTTTTCAGCCCCAAAATTTGATTTAATGGTAGATCATTTGGGGTTGGAAGGGACCTTAAATGTCATCTAGTTCAAACACTCCTGCTATTGACAGGGACACCTTCCACTAGACCAGGTTGCTCAAAGACTCACCCATCCTGTCCTTGAACACTTCCAGGGATGGAGCATTCACAGCTTCTCTGGGCAACCTGTGCCAGTGCCTCACCTCCTCTCATGTCCCCTCTTTTAGCTCAAAACTCTTCTCCCTTGTTGTAGCACTATCTGCCCACGTAAAAAGTCACTCTCCAAAAATGCTGAGGATATCTGAATCGACATTATTATTAACAGTAGTAGCGTTGTTTTTATCTCTGCTTTTTCCTCTGCTCCTCAGATACTGCCATGACTGTGAGACGCTACCCCCCTGCCTGCCCAGCTCCTGCTCCTTCCAGCACCAGGTCCCACTGGGCTGGCAGGAAGCCTCCAAGCACTGGGCTCCTGGGGGTGCCAGGCAGTGCCCAGCCACCAGCCCCTCCTGCTGCAGCACAGCTCAGCCGGGAACAGCAGGAAGGGCTTGGAAAATCACCCACCAGCTCTCTGTCCTGCAGCCACTCCAGCAACGGGAAGCTGTTTCAGGAGCATGTCTACAAGTGCCAGTAGGTTTGGTTTGCCCTCACAGCACCACCTGCCTGGGCTGCTCACAGGTTTCTCCTAATAAGATAGACCCAGACTTTGCTCTGGGTTTTGGTATGTCATCAGCAAAGCAGCAGTTTGTATGTGCATGGGCCCTGAGCAGACTGGGGACCTCTTTGGAGGGAGTTGTGCTCCTGCCTGCACTGTGTGAGGTTCAGCAGTTGTAGCTGGTTGAAATCTTTGCTCTGCTAAAGCCAGGCAGAGTTTTGCAGGTTGATGTGATGTTCTGACAAGCTAAGCTTGAAAGGGATTTTTAAACTTTGAACAAAAAGCACAGAAATACCAAGGAACTCCACACTATGCCTTTAGAAGCGTGATTACTGTGGCTCATGGATTGAGATGTATTATATCATATTTCCCCTGTAACTGAAGCATTACAAGTTAATGCTTTCAGCCTTGAAAAAAGTAGTCTGAGGACAGCTTCTAAATTAAGTGAAATGGCTGCTGGAGCAGCCCTGAGTGTCTTTGCTCATTGATGAGAAGCTCTCCATCACAGGACAACAAGCACAGGTAGAACCAGCAGTATGATACATGACAGCCCAGCCACACCCTGTTGCTGATATATCCCCCTTGGGAGTCATGGTGATTCCTGGGTTCAGCCCAGTCCTGCTGTGCTCAAAAGGACAATCGTCCAAATGGCCTCAAAGCAGGTGTTAGAGCAGGGGGAAGTCCAAGGCTCTGCCTGCCCATGCATGTCCTGGGACAGGACTCCAGAGGCCACCCTGGGGCTGGCACTGCTGTGTCACCTGTGTGGAGGTGCCTGTGCATGGCACAGCACAACAGCTTTTATTCTGTCCTTTTAAATCCTCAGAGAGGACCAGTGCCCAGTCCCTTGCACTCCCTGTGCAAAGCTGATTTGGAGCCCAGCTCCTCTCTGAGAGGCTGCAGGGGACAGTAAGGTCAGGCTTTCAGAGGCACCTGGGTTTTCTTGTAAGGGCATTTCAGGGTCAGGCATTTTACAGCAGTTGGACACCTAAATTTAGTCCCTGGCAGAGAGCTGGTATCGTTTTGCAAAGCACCCTGACCCTGTAACTTGGAGTTTCTGTGCATGCCCTGCTGGCTCAGGGACACTGAGGGCTCTGGGTGCACATGCACACTTCAGGGGTTGTGGGGGTACCAGTTGTGGGTTTTCCCTGGGTCTGGATTGAAGGCACTTGAGACAGTATTTCATGTTTGGACTCAGGTGTTTATTATTTCTTATCAGTAAAACAGCCTCACTACTGTGAGTTGAGCAGCTCTGCATTAGAAGGCACAAAATGGCCAACAATCTCTTGTTACAAGCTCTTTTATGACTAAACTACCCAATTAAGAATTGACACCTGGATTATTTCCCCTTTTACCCCAATAACTGATCCCACAGAGCTGCAATGCTGACTTTTCTGCCCAATTACAAAATGCCACCCAAACCCATGGAGAAGAAGGAAGAAGCAGAATGAAGAAACCCAGGATGACACCCTGTGCCCTCCATCTCCCTTCCATCCACAACACACTAAAAATCCCCAAACCTAATTTTCTCACCCAATGACACACCTACACTGCTCTCTATAATCTATTTCACACTTCTGTGGATTCCAGTCTACCTTGAAATCTGGGAGGCTTTCTCCATGAGTGAGGGTCACAGTCAGTGCTCCCCTGGGGGTCAGGGCACCCCAGAGCAGACAGAAATGTTCCAGTGCCTGGGTTTCCACAGGGGCTTTGCCCTGGAGCCAGCTCCCGTGGAAGGTGTGCGTGGTGGCAAACAGGGGCAGGCCTGGGATGGCAATGGCAAATCCTGCTGCTGGCTCACAGGGGAAAGAGCTCTCACAGCATCAGAGCTGCAGCACAGATCTGTGCCCGTGCCCCAGGGCCAGCAGGGATGGTTTGGTGGCTGCCATCAGAGCTGCCCTGGCAGGCTGGGCAGGGACTCGTGGGCACTGGCTGCTGCTGCTGCAGGAGAAGGGAAGAGCTTCTCACCTCACCCCCTCGGCACGGGGGTGATGTCCTGAAGCACAAAGCTTTGTGTTTCTTACACCCAAAAAACCATTTAGTATCTTTTATGGTTCTAATGGTGGATGCTTCCATTATATACTCAAATGTCTGACACAGACATCCATCTTAGCTTTTCACCAGTAAGGTAATTTCTAGCAATTAGTTCAACAAGCTTATTAAGTTTAATTTTTTACAAGGATGACATTTTGGCTTTCCAGCATGCTGCTTCATGTCGGGCTTTCCTATTCTTAGTTGATTGTAGCTTCCTCACATTTTGCTCCAAAGCTATAATCCTGTATGTGATATGAATACTTTTGCTTTAAAATTAACTCTCTAGAAGTATCACCTTGAATTTTTATAGAGTGCCATTGCACCCAAGTAATTAAAATCCCAGCACTGCTAACAAATCATCTCTAATTTGCATGTCTAAAATATTTTAATTCATATATGCTAAAGTATTATTTCTACCAAGGGATTCCCACTGTGTTTGGTAAATGAAAAAACCCACCATTAAATATTTAAATACAGGATAAGAGAGGCTGAGAACTCTTTTCAGAGCTATTATACTAAAATTACTGAAGGGTCTCTGTGGGTGCACGTGCACCCCAGGGTTCTGTGCACACACAGCTTTGGACACACGGGTCAGGGAGATGTGAGACTCGATGGAGAAAGGCAGATGCTTCCAGCAGAGAGCTCCATGCCTGGTCCTCTGGGATGGCCATGTGAGTGGCATGGAATCCTGCCTCCAGAAGCATGCAAGACTTCAAAGCATTTACTGTTTCCTTGCTGCAGGTTGGTGTTTTGGGTTTTTTTACTTCCTCTGCGTGTTTTATGCATTTGTAATCCTCATAATGATTTCTCTTTTTTTCTCCAGGGGTAAAGTGAAGGCTGTGAATTTCCTCTTACCAACAGATGTGTCATCATTGTCTGAAAAGCAAGGATCTCTCAGAAGCCCACAAAATCAGAGCACGAAACATCTGATGACCATCACTGAAAAGGATATGTGAGCTGGTGAATTTTTAAAGGCCCATTGATTCCTGAGATCAATTGGCCTTAAATGATAGCTGTGTGTCAGGTTCCTCTCCTGCAAAACGTTTTGGCAGGGTGCCCACAGAGCATCACCAGCCGTGTTTTGGGTCACTGGCCTGATGTTCAGCATGGAAATGGAAGCCAGAGCAAAGCCAGCTGCAAGCCCAGACACTGGGATGAAGGCACACAAAGCAAAGGTGCCTCCACAAAGTGCTCCTGGGCAATGTCCAAGGACCCCTCACCTCAGGACTGATGAGAGCAGGGTGCTGAAGCTGGTTTGGTGTGTTTGTCACAAAAAGCAGAAACTGTGTCACCTGTGTTTGCTGATTCCCTTGACAGAAAGGTGTCTGGTGCAAATGACAAAATAAGAGCTATCAAAGAGCCTGGGAAGCTTTCTCTGTAGGTAAAACTTTCAGGCTCCACGAATACAGCAAAGTTAAGGAGATATTACAGAGTCAGTTAATGCTGCCCTGAATTTCTGCAAAGCTTGGCAATGAGTTTATGTCCTTTTGGGGTTCACTTCTAACAGAGCACAGGGGAGAGAGTAAGCACTTTTGGTATGAAAATGTGACCACAAATTTTACATGGTGTGCTCATCCAGCTGGAGACTAAAGGCTGGACACCAAGTCAAAATAGGAAGAACTATGAATATCAGAATTTTTTAGGAATGGCTTCTCAGCATAGCTCAGACCAAAAATCATTAGCAGAAATTCAGCAAGCAAGTATAACATAATTGTGAGATAGAACTAGACAGCTTGTAAAAAATGAGCAGTGCTTGTTAGTCTAATCATACAAGTGAAGATAACATTCCATGTGTTTATTTTGATTACAACTATTTATGGAAACAAAATACTGCACACTGCTATTTCTTTCTGTACAGGAAGCACTGATGATTGAATATTGTATAAAGAATACATGAACAGTAGATGTTTGTACAGATAACTTTAAGGAAGATTTTAATCACATTGTGTGCTCTTAAAGTCTTGAGTTTTCTAAGGTGGAAGCAGAGACTTAGTAGAAAAAAAAACCCTCTGGATTTTTCATGATGTTGTATACTTCTATGAAATAGAGTGTTTGTTTTTTCATGTGGAATTTCACCATAGTTTTTTATATTCAAGTGAGGTTTTAATATATTCTCACCATTGAAGTAATAATTTCAATTTTACTGCTATTTTATTTGTGTATTTTTGGATCCATACAGAGTTACATTGTAATGTCAGAAGTAATGAATTAATGCAAACAAGGTTCCAGTTTGAAAAGTTTACTAAACATTTTAGAAGGCTTTACAGGGAAATGCTTTTAAGTGTTTTAAGGAAAGCATCATTTTTGGGAATTAGACACTGTGCATATGTGTTCATTTAAGCACCTAAATCCAGTTGTTTTCCCTCAGGAAAGTAACAAAAGTCTTTGAAACATCCGGCCCCTGGACCTTTAAGGTACCCAAACTTTTACAGTTAGGGTTTTAAGACCAGATTTTATGGGATTTGGGAATCCATAAGCTTTAGAAAGCTTTCAAAAGTCTCAGCTTTTCATTTTTCTAAGCCTCAGTTTCCATGAAGCAGTGGTGGGAATTCTCTTCTCCCACCCTTTTTGTGTTAATTCACTGTGGGTATGTGACTGACCCAAAGACTGAGCACTTTTGTAGGCCTAGAGGAAAAGGAGAATAGAAAAGGTGGAAGGGAGAAGAGGGACAGGAATCAAAGGAATCACTGACAAATGGCAGTCGGTATATTAACGAAAAGATTTATTTTTTAATTATGTTTTTGCAGTCTTTAGAAGTGCTTACAGATTTAAGAACACATGATGATGATGCACAGGCACATTAATTTTTAGAAGCAGTTGTGCAGATTTGACCCAGCTCTGCACCTCCAGGAGGCCCAGATTGCAGCAGATCCACAGAGAAACCACTGAGCACACCATTTTTACCACAGCACAGCATGAAGTAGCTTACCATGGAGCACTTAGTGGCAACTGAAACATTCCAACATTAAACACCCACGGATTGGTCAGAGGAAAAAGGGCAGGTTTAAGCAAAGCAAGTGTTCAATGGATCTCTTCTGGAGGAAGCTAAGTCAGAGCAGGTGCTTGTGAGGTGCTCCAAGAGCTAACAGGTGTGCATTGTGTGGGACCACACCTGGCAAACCCCTGTAACACCTCTTTGGTGGAGAACAGCACCGATGGTTTCACTCTGTGCATCCTCCTCTGCTGGTCTCATTGCGCTAATTGTTCCTGCAGACTGAGCTGCCCAGCTCCCGTCTGAGAGATTTGGAAAAAAATGCTCTAACCAGGTGAAATTTCATCTGGCCTTACTAAAAAGAGGAGGAGATGCCTTTCATCAGTCTTTGCTCTCTGTCTGGTGTTTAAAGAGCCTCGCTCTTGCTGCAGACACAGAGGTGGAAATGTGATGCTCCAGACTGTCAGAGAGGAGTAACTTTATCACCTTCTCCAGTGAGTTCCTGCCCAGAGTTCACATTGGTCTCATGCCTGCATCCTTAGTTGATAAATCCACAGCCAAGGGTAATAAATCAGTGTGCAGGGCACATCTTCTGTCAAAGTCACCCACCTGGTCCAAGCCCCATTTATAGGAGTGAGAGCACAATTTATGATGCACCAAAGTGTCTACAGCCTTTATATCCGTCGTATTTTTGCTCCTCTCTCTGAAATCCCTGACAAATGAGCTTCAATTTTTCTCTCCCATTTCTGATCAGGCCTAATCTAAGAATATATCAGCATGGAAGTATTTCAGTTGAGCAGCCTCTGATACCAGGCAATGCTGATCTCCACTGCTGTTGTTTTCAATGATGCTAGCAACATTAATTCCAGCACTGACAGTCTCCTTCTGCAGCCCTGAATGTTTTGGGTTCTTTGCCTAGATGGGGTGAAAAAATGGGAAACTTGAAGCTCATTTGAAGGTCTCAGATAGGTTGTAGGCCTTGAACAGTCCTTCAGTGTTGTGACAAATCTGATGCTTTGGAGCTCCACCATTTCCATGTCCTTCTGTGCACAGTATGTATGGCTGGTTCAGAGATCACAGGGGCTCTTTTCTACTGTTGGCTGCTATCAAGTACACATGATTCTCTCTTCAGGATGAGAAGGTTATTTTAGATCTATTCTGCACTTCTACTTCATAATGCCTTGACCCAACCAAAGATTAGTCAAGAAATTAAGCTGTTATTGCAGTTGAAACATAGGTGGAATGCTGCTAACCTTACACGGGGAAGTTGTTGGCTGTGCTGGAGCCAAGACAGATGGTCACTTAGGGAATGTTTCTTTTATGGCAAGTGCTCATTTGAGTAGGAATATTTCTAGCTGGATGAGTCACCTCTTTCTCAATTGCTGCATCAGATACCAACACATGATTTTTACACAAGGATATTCAAAGATGTGGCACAGGCTAAAAATGCATCTTCAAACCATCCTGCAAGGGTTTCTTTCTCTACTGGAAATATTATGGCCCATGTAGATGGATTAAAAAAAAATTCCTCCACTGTTTTATTTTTACTGAAAACTGTGATGAAACATCTTTTTTCTTTTCTTTTTTTACAAAATCATGTTGTACTCATATACAAAATCAGTCCCATAACAGCAAAATGCACAAAATCATAATAAAATTTCTCTGTTTAATGTAAAAATAAGAAACTTAGAGTAAAGTGCAAAAATTAGAGCGAACATTTCTATTCTGTGGCTCTTCAGCAGCAGGTTTGGCTCTTCCCTGGTTTGGAGGACGAGGACCATCATCTGCATGCTGGTTGCCATGGAGACTCCCATCGCTTTTGGAATCACAAGTTTTGCCTGAAAGGAAACACTCCTGCACTGTGAGTTTTTAAGGACCAGAGAGGTTTCTATTTGTCAGCACACCACATACTAGATTAACCACCACATCTAAGCAGGTGGGAGGGAAGGCAGTAAAATATTTTCTAGTAATTAGCGGCAACATATTTAGTCTGTTTAAAATCCACAAAACACATAAATAGAACTACAAGACTTGCTGCATTAGATTAGGTTGTTATGGCATCAAATCTGTTATCTCAGCATCAGCTACTTCAAAGGAGAATGACCTTTGGTCACAGAACATGAGCATGGCAATAAATCCCTCTGACTCCTGCAGCAGGCAGGACTGAGGTCTCTCTTGGGTAGGTAAGGCTCTCCCATAACTCCATCTTTCCTAGGAAAACATGTGTACATGAGCAGTTCATGGGTCTGCCCCTGTGAAGAGCTGTCTAATGTTTATCCATTCTATCTGCACTCCCAGAAGGGCTCTGGGGTTTGACAGCTCTGTCAGATTCATCCTCACTAGTGCCAACCAACACCTGGGATTGCTCCGAAGGTGAAACTTGTCTGGCCCTAAAGATTTTGTAGAAGGGTAATGTGTATATGTTAGCATGAATTTCTGGCTTGACAAAACTATGGTTATTCAGAAGATCAATATAAAGAACTTGCAAGATTAGGACCTAGTTCTGTGCTCTTTGTGAGATGGTAACTAAATAACTACCTGTTAAATCTCCAGCTTTCATCTGATTCCTTCTTTTGAGGCTGTTTTGCACATCTGTGGGGCCATCAACATACTTCATTGCAATAGTTGGGGTCTGGTCCTTCTTTTGCTGAGCCTGAGTAGCTGAAAGAAGAATACAAAAGGACATTTAATTGGATTGTATTATTGTTCATTTGTTAAAGGAGGAAAATATGTGTTGAGTTGACTCTACCTGGCTGATGAGAACTTGTTATGGTTTCAGTCTTGCCTTCTGGAAAGGACTGAACAGATTCATGGCCAGAATCTAAATCTTTCATTGGTCTTCCCATAATCTCATTCTCAGTTGCAGATTTATTTCGAATGAGGAAATATGTGTGCATTTTCCCTTTGCCCTTTACTTCTATTTCTCCTCTTTCAGTAATCTCAAAATTCTTGTATTTTAGGCACCTAAAGTATCAGAAGCAAAATGACACATGAAAATTCAAGACAAGTAAAAGTGACACTGATGTTTTCAAAGAGCTGAGTGATCAAATCAAACAGTCTGGGGAAAAGAGTCTCAATTTGTGAACAACGAGGATTTGTTTCAACTGTTTATTCAAGCCTGCTGTGCTTCCATAGCATTACACATACAGCCTGATCAAAAATTAATGGATCACATAGTCAAATACTTCAGTAGGGTGGAGGGTTCTTATTTACCAGTAAATAGAAATGAAGAACTGAGGCAGCCAATATCAGCTAGACAGAATTATCCCCAGTCATTCCATCAGAGACGGCAATCAGGTCTGTCAAGCATGATTGTCTCATTTATTTTACATCCAGGCTTGCTATTCCCAATTGCCATTTTCACCTATCCAGAAATGGCCATTTGATTTTCTCTGGCACTGCCATGAGGCTGATCAGCCTGCAGTTTCACCATGTCCCCCTTGCCATTTTTCCATACAGCTGTAGCTTTCCTCAGCTGCTACAGTGCTGACAGAGCTGACAGCCAGCAGCCCTGCAGTGCCACCACCCAGCTCTCATTGCCTCAGATCCCTTCTGCTCCTGTGCATTTCTGTGATTGAGATGTCTCAAAAGATCCCTGCTCTGATCCTCTTCCAATACTCACAGCTCACCTACTCCTTGAACCCTGACTCTTGGTGCAGGGACCTTGAAGGTTTCATCAGTGAAGACCAAAGCAAGAGAGGCCTTGAGTAACTCAGCCTTTCTTCAGGGCACTGTCACTAAATCACCTGCCACAGCAGGTCCGTGTTTCTATTTATATTCTAACATTGCAGAGCTCCTCTGACTGCCTTTGAACTTTGTTTCCCATTTCAGTGCCAGCTGAGTTCTCATTTTCCCAACATCATTCCTGTGTGCCCAGACAATGTTGTTGTACTCCTTCCTTTGTAGTTTGTCTTTGCTTCCCCTCTTGCATACAGATTTTATGCATACATAAAGTTCTTGGAAATGTAGTAATAATTTTTTACATACATGAGTTTCTGGAAAGTAAATTACAGCATGAAAAGGATAGCTGTTTAAGCAGTTCATCCTTAGTAAGGGTAAATGAAACTGTTTCACTACAAATTATGCTGCTCAATCAGGGAGATTTCAAGCCTTTTGTTATTAAATGTTCTAGATGTTCTGACTGCCTTTCTAGCACCTACATCAATTTATCAGTATTTCCAAATAAGTTATCACTTTTTTTTTTTTATATTTTGCTGTCTAGCATGGAGACTCTCAAACCTCTGCTTCTGTATGTAGGTACATTTGGAATAATTAGGAAAAAGATCAGACTCCATGAGTGACTAAGCACCATCTACGCTGAAAGGTGCAGTGCCAAGGCAGTGGATTTGAGCAGGTAAGGGTTCCCTCAGGGTTACTCACTGATAGGCACTGGAGCTCAGGTGGATTTTGCTGGGGACACCGTGGCTCTCCATGCGGGAGGCGATATTCACCGTGTCTCCAAACAAGCAGTACCGAGGCATCTTTTCTCCAACAACCCCCGCCAGGACAGGACCTGTATGGATCCCAACTCGAATCTTTACAAAGATAAAACACCCCCCAAAAATGTCACTTGTTATTTAACATCTTTCTTAATGCTGTGCAACCACCGAAAAGTTCACGTCAACACAACACTGGACGCCAGTGCTGTGATGATATCAAATGTATATGTGATGTTGTGATGATATCAAATATATGGATGGTATCAAATATCCACAGGGAGAGGCTCCTCATGGAAATGTGCACACATGGGCCTTGCCCAAAGCCAAAGAGGAGTCAGAAGCAGCTCTTTAAGCTGCTGCTGCAATACATTACCCAGAAGCTCAGCACAAGAAGCAGACAGACACGCATGCACCTTTGTGTTGACTTACCTGGATAGGATTTCCAGAAACTGGGTTCTGTACTCCTTTGGCTGCCATTATCATGCCCAAGGCAAAATTAGCAACTCTCTCTGCGTGAGTGGGCACAGGCACAGGGACTCCCCCCACCACCATGTAGGCATCTCCAATCGTCTCCACCTTTAATTGAGAGGGACAAGCACGTGAGCGTGCCAGGTGCATCTCACTCAGGTTAGTGGTTTGCTCTTCTCATCTGCACCAACTCCCCCTTTCTCTTAAAAGATGCTTCCAGTCCCTGAAAAGCTTTAGCACACATGAGTTTCCTTGAGATAGAGATCCTTTCCTTCACTCCACACTGAAAGTTTCATGGCGTTCTATCCCTGCTCACTTGACCCACTTTAGATATCTGTGTGAGAGACCCTAAGGAGAAAGGACTGCTGTGCAAGAGCCAGACTGTTTGGCTTCCTCTTACCCTGGGTGTATGCAAAGAGCTGGCCTGAGGCACAGCCTCCTGAGCCAAAGGTGGTTACCTGATAGATGAGTGCTGTTAATTAGCTCTAACTCACAATTAGTGCTAAAAGCGTATTTTTTGTTTGAGAGAGATTTATTTTTAAAAAGTCACAATACAGCAATGGAGCCCATTCACTGTTGATTATGATTAAGGAGTTCACACAAAATTAAGGAGTCTCCAGGATCTCACAGAACAGAGTGTGAGCTAAACAATTTGGGAGCATCCTTCCCTACAACCAGCTGTTTTCCCACAACAGCTGCAGCCTGCAGGACAAATGCGGAAGGGTTTGTCCTCTTTCAGGCATCCAGTCTCCTTGAAATAAATGCTAAAGTGCCTGGGAAAAACTTTGGATTTTGTTCCTGTAACAGAAATTTTGCTGGGAATAGAACAGACCCATTTGAAAAAGAGAATTCCTAAATGTTCCACTGTAAAAGCCTGTTACATGGTAATGAAATCTTCTAAACTGCTCTTATGAGGTTTCACTGGCCCATTTCTCATCAGTAAAAAAGAAATCTTTTAGACTAATTGACTTTCTTAAAAAATTAACACCAATTGGAGAGTGGAAACATAATATTTGGGCTTTTTCATTAAGACAATGACTTCAAACAGTCCCTCATTTCAATCCCAAAGAAAGTGTTCCTGTCCATGCCTTCTATCAGACAGCCAAACCCACAGTGATACCAGTAATTTTCTGTAACAAATTAAAAACAACTGTAAAAAGCTACTAATGCAAATAGATGCCCTAATTATTTTTCAGCCATAGTAAAATATTTAATTTAACAAGACTTATTCATAACTTCAGATGTTTATAAGTTTGGGCCAAGTTTCTTTGATCAATGTCACTATTTCATTGCTTTCCCAATTCCTTGCAATAGTCATCTCATCCTTGCTCTCTGTACTCCAGTAACTTCCTTCAATATTAATAGGAGTTATATACAGGCTTCAAAAGGAGATTATTATAGTGACAGATCATTTACTTATGATGGATGATTTAGATAGAATATGATGCTAATTCATCCTGAAATCTGTGGACCATGTCCTGGATTCTTCAATTATTGAATACAGATTCCTTGCCAAGGAAGAAATGCTTCTGATTTCCCAGTACAATTTATTGTGGGATGAACTGCAAGCCTTGCCTGAGCAAAGAATAAATGAGATTTGGATTTCACCCTTTACTATTTCTGCCTTCCTAAATATTTAATGAGCTGAGGGCAGACAGAAACTTAGGAACTGTTCTTCAGCACATCAAATCTGGTACCTCTGGAAGTGCTGATAACACTATTATTGTAGGCCAGCCAGGGCTCTGATCTTTCCAGCACAGTTTGGAGACCACATGTACAGTCTAGGTCTGGTTGATGCTCTGTGGGGCTTAGCAGGAGAGGATACCATTGCTGAAGATCTCCATGAAACAGAAGCCTAACTATTGCCTGGGTATTGTCTATAATGCTATTTCCCACCAAAAGAGACAATGTCAAAGTGACCTATTTAGAAGAGGTTCAAACAAAGAACTAGGCAAATTATTCATGTTGGATAGGCATTTGAGAAAGCAGGGAAAGAGAGACGTATAAAAGAAGAGCCATTCTGGTATTAGCATTGTGGAAAGAGACTTTAGCCTATGATAGAAGTTGCATTCCTGTCCAATAATGTCCACTTCTCCCTGTTTTTCAGTTTGTGTGGCCACTACAAATAGGTAATATTTTATGGTTTAATCAACAATTATGCAGTGGTGAAGAGGATTTAAGTACATTAAAACAAAACAAACAAAAACCCAAACAAACGAACACCAAAAAAATCAGCAAAAAAATTCTGCAGCCTTTTTTGATCAGCACCTACCTTGTACACATCATGCACTGTGGTCAGCCTGTCAAATCTCAGGTACATTGAATTTAACATGAGAACTATCTGAATAGGCTCACACTGGGCACAAATGTTGGTAAAGGTCACCACATCACTGAACAATATAGTGCACTCCTTGAACTCTCCTGTGGGCAGAAAGAGCAGTGGTATTTGTAATGGCTGCACAATCACAGTATCTGTTTGAGACTTGTTTGAAAAGATCATTCTACAGCCTCTCAGTTGTAATAATCATACGTGGGTGCTGAGATGAAGGAGAGGTGTCAGAGTATATCAATACAGGAATAATTGCACATCTCAAACAGCCCAAACGTGAATGCACCATATACAGGAAACACTTCACTCATTATCCCTAATTTCATATATGTGCTTACTAATGGGAATTTAAGCATATTATTGCTACCCTTAATAACAATGGGAATCACCATGATCCTACATTTATAAATAGTATAAAGGTACTAAGAGAATTTTCTAGCAAAGACCTCTTTCTTTACTCCCTTCCCTTCTGAGCCCTCATTTCCCTGTATACCCATGTTAAAACCAGAATCTCAGATTACTGCTGAAACACTGAATTTTGTTCACTGAATGGGCAGCACTACCACCTTTCACCACCTTAGAAACAATTTTGGCAAAGAGCTTCCAAAGCTTTCTTTGAAAGAACGGCCTAATTTTCATTATCAGTGAAATATCAGTCTGTGATCATCATCCTACCCACAGATGTCACCAAGTAGGGAAAGGACTTCAGGGCAGTGGCAAATGGGCTGTGCCAGCACCCCAGTCTCTCTCTGTCCCCATCCCCACTGCACAAATCCCACACCCCAAACGCATCCTGTTCATTCACCTGCCTCAACTCTCTTCCCCTCTTTCAGCTGGTTGGCCACGTGCTGGGGCAGCATGGCGTAGAGCAGAGCTTCCGTCTTCTTCTTCTCCTCCTCCAGGTGCTTGGACAGGATCCTCAGCTCCTCCTTCTTCCTCTCCAGCTGGCTGGAGAGCTCCATCTCTGCCAGGCGCTGCTGGTTGAGCAGGATCAAGTCCCTGGTGACGTCGTGGGGCGCGATGTCGGCGATGTGCATCTGCCGCTCCTCCAGCTCGTGCAGGGAGCGCAGCAGGGGCGAGCAGAGGTACAGCATGCACTGCAGGGGCTCCATCCACATCATCTGGCCTGTGGGGAACCAGGGGGCGAGGCTTTTCAGCAGGGTGGCCCTTCACAGGGGGCTCTGCATTACTGGTGTGAGTTCTAGGGGTGAGTTCTGAGGTCAGTGGGTTCCTGTAGGGTCTGGATGATCACAGGGATTTATTTCCTAGGAGTTCGAGGTGAACTTGTTGAGCAGAGCCACGCTGGGCAAACAACAAAATTTTGGAACCCAGGAAGCAGTCACTCCCTCAGGTGCTGCAGGTACGGGGCAGAGACCAACTAGGATTCAATTCCCTCCTCCTCATGAGGAACCCCAGTGCTCACAACATCTCCCCTCTCCTTTCTGCTCCTCTCTGTATTTTCTCTTCCCCTCCTCCTAGTTCTCAGGCTGTTCCTGAAGCCAGTCATTCAGAATCATGCACAGGGGAACTGAGACTCACAGTGATTAAGCAAAACATTTGAAGTTTAATTTCACAGTGCATAGTTTGTGTCCCAGTAAAGTCAATGGCACTTTCCTCCCTGGAAATTGGAGCTTTCAGTTACTATCATAATCTAAATAAGCAGTAACAAAAATGCCTGAAATGTAAAAGGGATTTTTAGTGGGAAATCTAGTTTTTTAGGTTTTGGTTGAGGTACTATTATTATTATTATTATTATTATTATTATTATTATTATTATTATTATTATTATTATTATATTCCTATTTCTTTCTCCCTTACCTCATTCCCAGGGCTATTGGATGAACAGCTTTAAAACTAAGAGGATTGAAACATCAGAAATACGTGTGAACAAACCACTAGACGATAACAGGAAGTACAATTGTACCCATGGCTGGTCAAAGTTCCTTGTTTTGGTAGCATTACTTTTTTCAAGGTTGTTCCTAAACCCTTAATTTTTTTCTGAACCCCAGGAAAACAAGATTTGACACTCATTACACAGAGGTGAAAGGAGACAAGAGAAAATTAGGTCACATTACATAGTTATAAAAGAAAAACTGAAGTCACAGAACAATTAAACCAAATGCCATCATAGTAAATTACACCAAGCAGAGGATCATCCCATATTCAGTCCTCTCAGTAAAAATAAAGCAAATACAATATCTTTTTTGCTGAGATAATTTTAACTGGTAAACTCTCTTATGTGGCTTTGGGGGGGTGTGTGAAGACAGAACCTGAAAATGTGCTACAAAAAATAAAAGCACAGAGAACTAATCTATTTTTAATCACATTGGAAACCCAGCCAGTAGCAAATAACTCCCCTCAAAGGCATAAATAAAGAACAAACCATGTATTCACATGTGGGTTTTGCAGCATCAGAAAATCACCATATTTCTAAGCCTTTCAAATAGGAGCAGAGTTGCTGCTTCTGACTGAAAGCCTTTAAAATCTGGTGAGGCGACAGCAGAATTTGTGTACAAGCACCTACTGCTTCTCTAAAGAGAACCATCTAATCTCCTCACTGGCCAAAGGCTATTTATAGGGCTGGAGTGAGGTCAGGAGTGCACCTCAGCCTAATTCCTGCTTTAATATCAGCACTTAGGCTATTGCAAACACCGAAGTACCTCTCAGCTCTAGCATTGGCCGCTCTCTCCATGACTCAGGCATCATCTCTCTTCTAGTCTGGAACACAAATTGGCTGTTGATGAATTTCTGAATGCTGGAGATGGTGAAGGGCACTTCTGGGTGGATGATCCTGAAATACTGATCCAAGCAGATGCCCATGGTCTGAAGGCCAGGTACAATCTTTTGAATGCTCACCCCAGCTTGCTTCACTTTGAGCTTAAAAGGAAAATATGGACCAACGTTACAATTCATGTCCCTTTGGGTTCAGACCAAGCAACTGTTCATACATTTCCACAGACTCAGCCTTCCTAGAGCACATGGCTTATTTCTGAGCTAAGTTTCTACCTTGTCAGTGTAGTGCCACACAGCCCTGAACGCACGTCCTTCATAGCAAGACAAGGCCCAAGAAAGGAACGTTGTTATTAAAATGTTCCATCCTGTCAATTGTGAAAAACCCCCAAACTACCTGCTATCATCCCTGCTTGCATTTGTGCAGGCCTCACAAACAGCCTTACAGGAGAAAATTTGAGAATTTTGCAGGAGAAAATTTGAGATACTGGAGTGTCTTGTATTCCAAAACGAAAATAACTGTGGCATAAAATGCCTTGGCAAATATTAATTTTCTAATAGATGCCATGGGTTACTTTCTCTTAATGAAGTGTAAAGGTTTAGTAATTTTCCTTTACTCTGCTGACCATACATGAGCTCTTTAATTCTGCAGAAACGGTCTTCTCTGCTTGTCATTGTTATTGAAGCTCTGACCCTGCTACCAGGAACGGGTATATGACTTTTATTCTTTGAACACTAGTAATTTAATTAAATTATGCATACTGGCCTTCTTTCTAGGCCAGTAAAAGAAAGGTTTTAGGTTTATGGTTAAAGGTTTAAGACTCTGTACTTTGGCAGATGTGGGCAATGGCATGAAGCAGATTATATGTTCTGGCATCTCAATCATGACAATGCCAAAACACGTTCCTTGAGAGGAATGTATTCAGTGTTCTTCTGCTGTCCATCCTCAGCTCTCTTTTCTCTGCTCCTCTCTTAAGCCAATATTCTCTCCACAGGGTTCAGAGCAGGAGGACCTGCAGCTTGGTGGGAGCCCAGGTGAGCTGGGGAGCAGCAGAGGGCAGCCCTGCCAAGGGGCTGCAGAGGTGTGTGCACAGCAGAGGAGACAGTCCTGCCCCAGCAGGTACAGAGATTTTGGGCTCCCAGAGGGGCTGCATGCTGCCTGAGGCAGTGGGTGGCTGGGCTTTGCCAGCAGGAGCGTGTAGGAGCAGACTCAGGCAGCACATGGAGCCTCAGCTGCCAGCAAAGCCCTCCAAGCCCTGGGCCAGATTGGTAACTGGGAGAGAGAGGGAAACTGTAAATGCAAAGCCAGTTTAAAGGATGGGACATGGTTCTGGTATATCCAGGGACAGGAAGATGACCAGAAACCTCAAAAAATTCTGCTCAGTATTTGGTAACAGATAGACTGCAGCAATAAACCTTGCTGGCATATCTGCAGGTATTTCAGACATGGAAACTCAGGGAATTCAAAGGAGATTCCTATCTGCAGTGATAGAGAGCGTGTCTCTGTACGGAGTATTTCTACAAATGCTGTAAGTGAGTGCACACTGCACACAGAGCACATGCAGCAGAACCGTAGGACAGTCAAAACAAAGGGAAATTACTCTGAGGTTTATGCAAACTAAGGGCCCTGACCACATGCTTGTCCTACCTCTTTGTCAAAAACCATATGAAAAGGAAGTCCATTGCAAAATGTTTTTGTGTCAATCCAGAGGCTCTTGGGATAAACAGGATCAAATCCTCTCAGGAGCTTACCTGTGGGGAGATAAATGTGTCGTTTTTAAATCAGGCTGCACTTCATAAAACCAACCAGCATGACTTTTTATCACTCAGTGAGACAGGACCCTGTATCACAGTGAGTGAAGGCAAAGCAAACAGTGTGTGGGCCCAGAAATGTGCCCCCATCTGTGCTAAATGCTCTGCAGTGTAATCCACAGCTGATCAGCAACTAATCTGAGTTGGCTGAGTGTTTAAAACTTAAGCACACAAAAAACACAGAGCACTAGATGCATGAAATTTTGTTGAAAAAAATAAGAATAGATGAACAACTGTAGATGTTATTTCTCTATGAATCTGCAGATGCCATAGCAATATAACACAGGCACATGCCACAAAAACATGCACAGAAGTGGATTTAATACACTTTTCCAGCTACTAAGGAACACTAAGAGAAAAAACCCAGTGTGATCTGGGTTTTAGTCTCGTGTACAATAAACCATATGTACTATGTCTGTAGCACAGAGACAGAATTACTGTTTGGTTTCTAGTTTACTTACCCAGAGATTTTTTTACAAAATTGTCACAAATCTACAGTGCAGTTTGTGCTTACTAGCAGATATTTTTGTAAAAGGAATACAATGGGTAGAATATCAAAACAGCTAATCTTTTGAGTGAAGCACCCAAAAATTTTGATCTTCATGGTGTAAACTTGGATTCCCACCAGAATCAAAAAGATGATTACTTCCATTGATCTCTTTCCCCCTGAAGATGGCTATGACAGTTACTCCAGTAAGTTCTGCTGAGAATAAATGTTCAAGTCACTCAGGAGATAGGTGCAAAATATTGCAGACTTAGAACCTAGCTTTTAGACCTCTTATTGCTTCAGGGGAAGTCAGTGTGGGTTTTTAATTTATCACAGTCTGGCTCTTGATAACTCACACTTATAGCTAAAGAATTATATATATTTTTTTATTAATAATGCTAGTCTAAAATTTTATTTTAAATATGTATTAATTTCTTACTTAGTACAGCTGCCCTTGTAATGCATGTGACACTGCACCAGGTGATACCAGGTTCAATTTTTCACTCATCCCAGAATGCAGACATCTAGGCAATACTGAGCTAGATTCTCATTCCTTTTGGGGAATCAAAAGATCCTAACTGAAAAATTCTTTCCATTTTATAAACATATATAAACATCTAATACATAAAGGCAAGAACAGAGATTTCAAGATTAGCAGTAGACTTTTGGTAGTGGAGGATGTAATTTGGCTTTCAAAATTTACTACAGTTGATAATTTTGGAAAGGAGTAGTATCCACCAAGTTAAAAAACACACTTTTAAATTCAGCATCTTAATCTAAGTGACATGAGAATGAAGAATCAAATTCACCACACAATAGCATTTTACAGAAGAACACTTTTCAGATGAAAGCCCTGTTTAAGAGACAAAAGTGACAGGTCATATTCCACTTAAGTATCTGTCATTACTAAGCATGCTTATTATCTGCAATTTTTCTTTGAGCATCAATGTCAAACATTGAAAGAAACTTAACCAGAAACATTTTGAAAAGTTGCAGAGGAAATATAAATGGTAACTTCAAAATGGATGGGTGGGTGGAGATAGGGAGGCTTACTGAATTTCTCACTGAAGAGACTCAGAAATGATAACAAGCTCCCTCTGAATGATCTCTCACCTTTTCCTAATGTAATTATTCCTCTCAATGTTTTCCAGTGACTTTTCTTAACAGGACAAATGGAGTTTCCTCTGTCTCCATTTGTATTCTTGGCTTTTTCAAGGTCCTGTTGAAATAAACCCAAAGGGAAATTCAAGGGTGTTTTTATTTTAAATATAATTTAGTGATGATATATAATAATTAAATATAATTTAGTGATGAAATATAATTTATGGTGATAATGAATATTAAAATACCTCTTTATTCAGTTGGTTCTCAATTTGTTTTTCAGAGTCAACAAGACATTGAGATGAGGAAGAAAATTCATTTCTTTCTTTGCACGGAAATAGAGGGTTTTGAGTGACAAGAAAAACAATATGTTCTTTTTTCCCAGTTCTTTCTTCTTCTTCTGTTTGATTGACTATTTTCATTGAAATCTCAATGTTAAAAAAATCCAGGGCTGCTGCACCGATGATTCCTGAAGGGGAAACAAAAGACAAGGTACTGCCAAGAACAAAACCTTTTCAATTCCCCTTTTAGAGGGCCCCCAGTGGAATTTCACTGTTTCAGAAATCACTTTCCCAAAGAACTCTGGAAGAAGAAAGCAACATATGTCGTCCTTGCTACAGCTGCCATGATGAGAATATGCTCACAGGAGGTCAGCTTCAAAGTTACTGCTGCTTTTGCTTTGGCTGGGGACAAATGCTGATTTTCACCAGGAGCAGCTCAGCAGGACAGCTGAAGAATGTGTTCAAGTAGCCATAGAGCAGTGATATGAATTCCCATCAGCCCAAAGAGTGCAGGGAGTCTAAAGAGATTCTGCTATACAATCTATTTCAGTCATCGAAGAATACTGTATTTTGAAAGGAAGGAAATATCTTTCATGCAGATGCACAATCAGTTCTCTCATTTCTGGTCAGGTATTAGGCAAAATACTGGACATTAAAAGCTCTGTCTGAAATTCCAAATAGTTCTGTGCTTTCAATATCAAGTAAGTTTTGATGAACTTCTAAATTCACCATCATTTAGGAAAGAAAGGAATATGACCTTCTCTTACAGACCTATAGCTCTCTAATGCTTGCACAAGCACAGCTCTGGAGATGCTGGTAAATGCTGGTAAAAGATTCAAGTTGGAGCAGCTTTCAGTAGGAGTTTCACAGATTGGATGTACTACAGGGTGGATGAATGCCTTCAACTCAACTAGAATTTCTAGTTAAAAAGCACGAGTCACCGAGAATTAATAATCAGACAGAACACACACCATGAATGTGAAATCTTCTTCCAGGGAGCGAATTTTATAGCAAGAATGGACATTTATGGCCTGGGTTGTCATACCCAACATTTCATCAAATTTTGATGAAATTTACTGGGAGCTAGGAGGGATCAGGCAGTAGGGAAATATTGAGTTCAGAGTCTGGACACTGAACTCCACCTGGCCTCAACTCCATGGCCAGGCCTCATCTGAAAGAAGATACTGAACTCTGAGTGCACCTGCAAACATATGATTACCCTGTATGCATATTGCATTGTTGTACTCTGCATTAAGTCTCATTACCTGGAACAATATGGCACAGACCTCTTCTGTCTGAATAGTAATGTAAATGCATTGACCCATCTTCATTCTTTTCTACTCTAAAAGATGGTGCATTCATCTCCTGAGGGGGAAAAAAAACCAACAAAAAAAATCTCAATATCTTTTTTCTGGAAAAGTCGACTTTTTCAGAAAGTAGACTGATGAATTCCACTTGTACAAAAGCATCTCATGCCTAAGTAACATAAACTGTAATATAAATAAGCTGAAAAACAGAAAAACAAATATTCTCACCTATGAAGAAAATCTGCTGTGCATTAGAGCCAATGTAGTAAACAGTATCTAATGTTGAGGACTAGTCAAAACCAATCATTTTTAGAAAATATCCTAACATTTGGAGTAATCTGTTTCAGAATGTACCAGAAGAGAACATGCTTTGGTGATTTTTTTCATTATTTATTCACACCTATGAGATGCTGTTCCTTGTGTTATGAACTCTGGCAGAGTCCATCCATCCATCCATCCCTGCTCAGCAGTTACTAGTCAGACTTGCCTGGTAAGAAAGGGACAGGTAGCTGTGCAATGCATCCAGGTTCTCTATGAACTCATAGAGATTTCCACCCAGCGTCCTCAGCATGTGGTCGTAGCCTGAGCGCTTACAGAATTCAAAGAAATACTTTCCAAACTCCCTCAGAACAATGTCAGCAGGGACACCTGGCAAAATAAAGATAACTTAAAGAATAAGAAAGGTTTGGAAGTTCTTGCAGTGCTGTGAGGTGGATTAAGACTGAAGGCAGAAAATTTGCAACATAGGGAAGGCATTCCCAAGGGCACAGGGGACAAAAGCTGGGCAGCAGACTCAGGCCTGACCCAGGCTGATCCATTTTTCAGGCATGCTAACACATACCTAATACTTTGCAGGCTTTGTCGACAAGCTGCATTGTGATCTCATCTTTGTAAACCTCAAAAGTCAAGAAAGAATCCTGGACTCCAGCCTGCAGCCTACAACAGAGAAGACAATATCCTTTTCTCAGCAGTGCTGTAAGTACAACGTGCTTGGGTGACCCAAGGGGCATTTCTTAAATACTCTTTGCTGTGAATGAGCTCCTCAACTCCCTCAAGTGTTGCATTGGAGCACACTACTTCACCTAATGATGTAAGTTTAATATTAAAGTGCTTTAAATTAATTAAATTGCTTTAACATGGCTGAATGGTGGTGTCCACCTCACCATTTCTGCTATTTCACATTATGGTATTACAGTAAACTCTTTCAAGGATTAGGACATCTGTGGGGTGCGAGAGCAAGTGGAGTCTTAGTTTGTCTTCTGGTCCACTGGTTTGCTGTTCAATGTGGCCACAATATCAAGCTGTTGGGGCTCCCCAAACCTGGTGATTTTTTTATATTGGCTTCAATGGATGACAATATATCAAGGATGGATTATATGGCATCTAAGTATCATTTATGTATTTTGGAAATACCATGTAGCTCATAAAAACAAGACAAAACCAGATATGATAACAAGATTGAATGGGACTTTGAGCACTCTGTTCTAGTGGCAGCCTCTCTGCTCATGGTAGGGGGATTGGAACCAGACGATCTATGATTCTATAATTCAGCTGCTTTTCTGAGTACTGGAATTAAACTGACTTTATATTAAGGATGACATCTTTTCAGTGTAATTACTTCTCAATATTGTCACTGTGAGCCAGCAAGTCTATTGCAAATTTGTCTATAAGACTAAATGTCATCTTTAATTATCTGATATGACAAATTAATTGGGACAAATTAGTATCAGAGGATGAAGTGCCTTCTTACAAGGCAAGAAACTCTTGCTTTTGCCCTTTTAGTTACTCCTAATTATTACTCGAGATACACATCAGCTACCATTTACCAATAAGAAATTATATCCCCTGCTGCTGAATTCCTGAGCACCTTCTTTCAATGCATTTATTGGGAACACATTACCTTAATTTTTCCCATGTTTCTTCACCATACTTTTCAACCACCAAAGACTTCAGGCACGTGTTTATAAATCCATACTGCAAAAGCAAACATGTGAACATGGAGAAAATGTACTGGTTTCTCAAACGCTGCCCCAACATGCCACCTTTTTGTATTTCAGATTCCTCTGCTAATTTTATATTGCAGGAGAAGAAGTAATAACGCTTGACGGCCTAAAGAGAAAGTAATAAGGTTGGACAGCCATTATATCTCTCAGTAAACAGCGCAGCGTTTCCCTCAGCGTTTCACAAGCATTCAGCACGGGAGATCACGCCGTCAGAGGTGTTTTGCAGGGAAGGGCCGAGGCCGGGCCGGCCGGGGGTACCCTGTGCGCGGCTGCGGCCGGAGCCGGGCGCTGCGGCTGGGGCACAGCATCCCGGCACGGCTGCGGCCGGGGCACAGCATCCCGGCTCGGCTGCGGCCGGGGCACAGCATCCCGGCTCGGCTGCGGCCGGGGCACAGCATCCCGGCTCGGCTGCGGCCGGGGCACAGCATCCCGGCACGGCTGCGGCCGGGGCACAGCATCCCGGCTCGGCTGCGGCCGGGGCACAGCATCCCGGCTCGGCTGCGTCGGCCGCGGGGACCCGGCCGAGCCGCGCTGCCGCCTCCGCACCGCCAGCCCCGCTGGGACCGGGGCAGCGCCGAGAGAGAGGCCGGGAAACAGAGCGCAAGAGCCGCGGCGCGGTGTGCCCGAGCGCCGCACAGCCTGCGGGGCAGCACCCTGTCCCGGCACGGCGCACAGCCCCGGCTCTCGGGCTGGGGGCCAGCGGCAGGGGCTGCCCTTCTGTCTGTCCGTCCGTCCCCAGCAGGGGCTGCCCGTCTGTCTGTCTGTCTGTCCGTTCCCAGCAGGGGTTTCCCGTCTGTCCGTCCGTCCGTCCGTCCCCAGCAGGGGCTGCCTGTCTGTTCCCGGCCGCAGCTGTTTGTGCACGACAGGAGCGACCTGTCTGCATATCTGTCCCCAGCAGAAGCTACCTGTCTATCTGTCGGTCCCCGGCAAAGCTGGCTGTCTGTGTGTCTGTCTGTCCCGGCCCGCCCCGCCGCCCCGCTCACCATCCTGCCGCTGCCGCCGGTCCCGCCGCGCCGCCCGCTGCCGGCCCGGGGGGAGGCGGCCCGGCCAGGCCCGGCCCCGCCGCGCTCGCCCGCGGCGGTGGCACCCGGTGGCACCCGGTGGCACCCGGTGGCCGCGGGCAGGGACGCGCCGCCGGCGCTCGGAGCGGCCCCGAGCGGCGCGGTCCCGGTCCCCTCCGCGCCCCCCACGGGCCCGGCTGTTTTCCGCAGGAGAGGCGCGCTCCCCGCAGCTGCGGCTGTGTCGGGAATTCCGAGTGATGCCGAGGAGCATCCCGGGGCCGCGGCATCGCCGGCACGACGGCAGCTCCCGGCAGGTCCCCGTCCCGTTTGCCGCTGCTGAGCCCCGGCTGGACACTGTCTGCGGGTCCCAAGCTCCGGAGGGCAGGGAGCCCGGAGAGTGACAAGAGCGGGGCAGGTTTCTGTCAAGGGTTTCTTTAAACTGCCCTTAGCAGAGCAGGAGGAGAAATGGTGGAGTCAAAGCCACCCCCACCCAAGGACAGGAGGTTTGTGGGGAGAAACAGCACTTTCCATTCGACTGCTACTGAGCTGGGAGTTGCTGCTAGAGGCCTGACAAGAAGCAGAAGGTGAAGCTCCCTGCATGTGGCTGCCATCATCCAGGCTGTGTCTGCAGCCACCCAGCCTGTCTGAGAGGGAAGGACAGCAGCAGGGATGTTCACAGGAACGCAGTGATTGGTGTTAGGCGCAATGAATTCATGGGGTTTGCTGCTTGGCAGAGTTATCTCATTTCCTAGGTTTATTTTTTTAATAATTGTTTGTAGAGTGAGAGATTTGAGAGATTTGAGAGTCCTGAAGGAACGGAATGACGAACTGTGTGGGGGAAAACCCCTCTTCCCTTGATAAAGATGAGCTCTGTCCTCCACCAGCCAAACTGGCAGAGGCAGTGGATGCTGAAGCCCTGTGCCACCACCTCATTGCTGCTGTTTGCTGCAGGGGTTGTGGGATGCTGCAGGGGACTGTGCATTGAGCCAGGCTCTGTGCCTGTCTGGCAGGGAGGGTTTTGCTCTTGGTGTGGTGATTATAAGGAACCACCTTCATGGCTCTGTCTTTGATCCTCAGCCCTCTACTACTGCATGTGTTCAGCAGGCACATCAAAATCTGGTCCAAAGCCCTACACCAGGCTACAGAACTGCTGATTTTTTGGCAATCAGAGCCCTCCTACCAGTCCTGTGCTGTCTTTGCCCTCCCACAGCCTCCTCTGAACTCCCCACAGCCTTTCTGTCCCACACCACCCTGTGACCTCACTAAGAGACCTGTGTCTCCTCTCAAAAGCTGCCTCATGAGCCAAAGCCTGGTCAGAGCCAGGCCCAGGGGAAGAGAACTGACAAAATTCTGTGCCCTGCTGTAATCCCAGCGCTGTGTGCAGAGGACTAGTTTAGCACAGAAACATGTACACAAACCCCTCTGTATTTCCTGGACAGGATCAAATATTTGCTCAAACACACACCTGTTGGAGCTAGCATTGGCCAGCACAACAGATGGCCTATCTCTGGTTTTCTCTCCCTGCTGTGATTCCATGCCTGCTACAGGGCAAGAGGTGGTCCTGGACCCACAGACCCAGCCCCACAGCTCAGCCAGCAAGAAGAACCTGAGGGGAATAAACACATCATCTAAGAATTGTATAGGTATGCTTACTGCCTTCCATGTATAAATTAATTTCTATTATACAGAAATGAAACTCATTTTAAGGTTTATAAAACTTGAGTCACTGGTGGGATTTGCAATTACAGTAAGAACTTTAGTGTTCTCTCTTCTAGTACTTTAGTATCTTTTCTTTTTCTCATTGTATGACACCTAAATAAGCAATACAGTGATTTTAGTAGCAAATATTAGCAACTATCAAAAAGATTTGGAGATGCAATTCAGGTAAGCTGTCCAAAACTCACTCACATTAGTACCTATATGTGGCATTCACATTCTCTGAAAAAATCCCTTTTTCCAGGATTTTTCTCCTGGGAAGTTGAGAAGCCTCAGAGAAAAATGAAAACAATTCTTATCTCATTTGCTTCTCCTGCATTGTGCTCACATGTGGAATGTGTTTGAAGATTGTTTCATTGGATTCTGCTGTGAGTTGTTTTCACTCTTTGGCCAATCAGGGCCAAGCTGTGTCAGGACTCTGGAGAGAGTCACGAGTTTTCATTATTACCTTTTTAGCCTTCTGTAAGTATCCTTTCTGTATTCTTTAGTATAGTTTAGTTTAGTATTCTTTAATATAATAGAGTATCATAAAATAATGAATTAGCCTTCTGAGAACATGGAGTCAGATTCATCATTCCTCCCTGCCACGAGGGTCCCTGCAAATACAATACCTATATACTACATCTATATTGTACAAGGTAAGTCGTGCTGTAATTGAATTTATTATTGCTTTAGCCCTTCTTTGGTTAGTGAATTGATTCTATTAAGTTTTTCTGGTCCGTTTGTGATCATGCAAGAAATCTGGATAAAGAATATTCAGGATTGGTTTTTGTGGGTCATTAGGCTGCTCATCCTTCACAGCCCATAATGTGTCCTCGGTCATCTCAAGTCACCTCTGTCATCTCAAGTTAGATGACAGACACCTTCCAAGTAAAAGAACAGAAATCAAGAGGTAAAAAGATTATAATACACTTCTGGTGTCACTAGGGATTCTTTATTCCTTTGGCACAATTTCCTAGAATTTTGAAATCAGCAGCTATTTCTGTGTATAACCCCCAGTCTGTAATCAAAGACAACATCCAACATGTTTCTGTATCTCAGCCCACTCTGTGTGAAATGAAGGAAACAATACTCCCCTTTCCAATCTGTTGCTGTGCTCTGGTGATGGTGATCCTGGTCTCTCTTGGCACAGCACAGTCAGGTCTCCCAGCCTATACTGGACCTCATTGCAGAGACCTGGCACTGGCCCAACCTGCCCCTTCCTGCAGCAGAGCAGGTATGTTTGGGGATGTAGAGGGGAGGCTGCGGCAGGTTTCAGAGGGTTTCTTGCTTCCCAGAACACAGAGGCTGGGTAGGTATAGGCTCAGACAGAACTGCACACTGGCATTCTCCTGCAAGGCTGAGGCTCTTCAAAGGGCACAGGATACCTTCAGGTGAAATGTGTCTGAAACTGTGCAGGTGCAGCCTCCTGAGCCGTAGCCCACTCAGCATCCAGTGCTGATATCCAAACAGCAGCCTGAGGACCGTGCTGCTGTGAAGTTCTGTAAACTTCTGCAACATTCCTGGCAGTTTGTGAGTAAGTGTGCCTTATATTTTTTCTGCCTTTGTGGCAAAAAGTTCATTAATTCAGAAGGGAGGTGCTATGGCCTTGCAAAAAAGATGTTCATCCATACCTGACAATTGATTTTTTCAAGAGGCAATTTCCCCTGGCCTTTGTTGTGCTTGTACCCAGTTAGTTCTAAACAGCATCCTTGAGCCCTTGGTAGTTCAGCAAAGTAAATGGGCCATCTGCAAAGCGGTAAACACTGTTTCTTCAATTAGATGAGAGGTGAAAATATGCAATAGAGCAATTTATAACTCCTGGTTACAGCCTTGGAGAATGCAGTCATAGACTGTCATGGTCTGCGTATGCAAGGCCATCGTCCTTTTTCTTCTTTTTCGCTCTGCTGTGTGATCATTACCAACAATGCAAAGTCATATGTGAGTTGCCATGGTGGAGGGGCTCCTTCCTTGACTGTCTGAGCAGAGCACATTCTAAATGTTGCACCCTGGAGCCCAAAATACCACAGCAGTAACAGAATCCTTTCTGCAAGTGGTTGCCAGCACTGTCTCCTACCAAAGACCCCTAAGGATGCAAAGCTTTTCAGCATACTTCCTTCAAACACAGCCTCACATCCGTTGTTCAGATATCATGTGTTCACATTTGTCTTAAATTAGCCTGCACAGTGACTTTTTAGTGACTCAAAGTGAAAAAGAATCTGTCCTTCTACTGATGCAAACCAAAAAGGAAGTTTTATATATATATATATATGCATTGGTAGGCTTCCAGTACTTCACACTACCAAACCATGAAGACAGCTGATGCAGAGTCTAGATCAGGAATAAAAATAAACACAGGAGATGTGCTGTCCTGCATAGTTTGGATGGCTCTAATTTTCAAAACACATATTTTAAACCCCCAGCAGTTAAATTTGAATTCTTATTAAAGACCCTGGGCAAAATTTAAATGACATTAATGTAGACTAACTCAAAAGCAGTGAAACTGCACGAGTGCAGGCTTTGTCCTCAAGATAGCTCTCAAAACCCCAGCTCCTCTGGTTATCTGTTAAGCTGAGCTGGAGATAGGCAGCCATCAATAATATTTTAGAGGGGAATTAAGTTGGAAAAAGTCACCAGCTCAGATCCAAAACCTATCCACAGGTGCTCTTGAGCACACAGATGGGGAGGGAACTGAGGAAATTAATGATTCCTCCAAGAGCTGGATGGCCAGTGGCACAGCTCCCTCTCCCCTGGCTCTCCATGTCTGCTGCCATGGAGCTCTGCTCTCCCTGTGTGTCATCCCCCCGAGGTTTCCCTTCCTCAGCACTCCTCTGATCCACGGGAGTCAGGGCTGCACCCCTGGAAGTGTCTCATGCCAAGGAGAAACAGGCCCTGGAGGTACATTTGCATGAAACTTTCTGGTTAAAGTCTTGGTGCACGTTCCTCTGGGTATTTTCTTTCTCTCACTTCTTGTACAGCTACTCACATTCAAGAGCTAGCATCTGATATCTTTGTTTTCTGCAAAGAAAACGGCTCATTGCTTGTATTTTCCCCCTCTGATTGCTCGTTAATGAAATTGGTTCCAGCTGTAACATCACTGCAGCAATGAGCTACAAAGAATCACTTGTCTCAACTGCCTAGGCCAGGCTTGTTTCAGCGACAGCTCACAGATGGCACAGTTATCCAGGAGACTGGAAGAATGCAGTCAAGAATAATGCAAAAATGGGTAAAAGCTGAGGCTCATCAATCTGTGGTGCTTTTCTATTGTATCTGTATTGTACTCCAGCCTCGTAGCTCCAACACAGCAGCCTGTGGAGCTGTTTGGTCACTTTCTGGCATCTTGTTCCTTTGGAAATGTAACTCCAAGTGACAAGGTGCCTGTGCCAAATGAAGAAATAGCATAGTACCAGCCTGTGCAGGAGTGCTGCTGAACAGGGAGTATCTGAGGGATCTGTGGTGTATTTCCCCTCCATCTCACCAGTGTCCCTCTCCTGTGATTTGAAGACAGGGCATTTCCTGGAATATTCACGTCACCAATCATCTGCCACGTAACTCAAAATCTCCAAAGGCCCAGTTCAAGAACCCAAAGCAGTTTAGCAGCACATCCCTGATAAAGTCAAACCAACAAATGGTAAATGCTGGCTGCAGCTTTATTTGTCTTTCATATTGTGAGAGATTGCTCCTTTACTTTTGGAAATGATAATCTAGATATCCTCCAATGTGGCATAATAAATATCTGGGGTTTGTGTGAAGAGGTGGGCCCAGGTTTCCTGTGCCTGTGGGTATTAAGACCTCTAACTGTTATATTGCAAATCTTATTGGGTATGTTGATAATCCAGTGAGCTTTCTCCTTGGCTATCTTCTCCCACTGAACCACCTACCTCTGATGCTCTCTTGGTGCTTCTGAGGTAACAATCTGCTTCCTTGTTGCTTGTACTCCTCCAAGTAACATTTTGCAAGAATATTAATTATACAGCATGCTTAGATTTCTCATACCATTATTAGTAAATACATGTTTACTCTAGACTTCCTTGTTTGAGTAGAATCTATATCCCATGGGGTATCTTTGAAAAATACTTGGATCCATTCTGTACAAAGGTGAATATCCTTTTCTGTCACTAGGGACAAGCTGTTCTACAGCTTTAGGTCTGAGTTTCCAGAGGACAACAGCTCCCATGATCCCCAAGAAGAATTGGACCTGAGCTTTGACAGCAAAGCACTTTATGAAAAGAAGGAAGTATACAAAAAACATTTCCCTTGTTCAAGCAGGAAAGGCAAAATTTTTAATTTAGTAGGGAATGCTAAATAGGGAGTAGTAAACTCTGCTGGAAAATCCAAGTGGAGATCTTTGATGGCAATACAGAAGGGATCCAAAGGCTGAAGCTCTGAGGAAACCCTGTTGATTTGTCAAGTAGCAGGGCTCTTAGCCAGGAGTTTATAAATGTTAAAGCCAGAATGGTTAATGACTTAAAAAAAATTCAAGTTCTAAGGAAGAAATGTAAATTCTATTGAAGTAAAAGGAAAAGGAAGACTGAAAGCATGAAGTGCTTGCCTCTGTGACCCGTGTGTGTCAGCTTGGTTTTTAAAGGCACAAAGGGATGGTGGTTCCTATCCCTCCTGCACGGGGAGAAATGCCCTGATCAGGAGTGAGGAAGATGGCAGGTGCTTGCTGGATGTTAGAGCAGCTTTAGTTTTTGTAATGGCTCTACAAGGGGTAGTAAGGGCTTAGCTGGACAATTAAAGTGACACACCTATCTCTGGTGGGATGAGCTGAGGGAATGAGAAACTCAGGGACTAGCTGAGAGCAACTAGTTGGGTAGAAGTAGTTGGAGGTAGCCCTGTGTTTACTCTGTCTCTGCCTACAACTGCAATCTCCTTTTTGATCTCTGCTTTCGAAACTGGAGGTGTTGGTGAGGATCTAACCAGCACCTGACTAGCCAGACATTTGTACTTGGAGGGCAGCTGGATCATGTGATGGGGGAGTGGCTGTCAGCCCTGCAAATGCCTTCAGAGGATTACCCCAAAATCTGTCATTTTCTTTTCAGCCTTAAACCATGCACTTCCATCCAACCAACAATGAACAAACTTGAAAGGCCCCATGTGTTAAACAGTTGAGCAGAGAGGAAAAGAGCTAAAATCTGTACTACCAAGCAAACCTGAGAAATGATCCCTTTGGTTCTTGCTGATGATTATTCTCTCTTCTGACTTCCCTGTGTATTTGTATTATATTGTAATGCATGAAGGTCCTTCCTTCCCTCTCCAATCAAAACAATAGAGCCAAAACAGCCAGCATTAGATGTTTAAAAAGATTCACCACACAGTTTCAATTATTGCTCTGACTTCTCCTGCAGCTAGTCACACTCATCCTCAGGAACAGAAAATACCTTTCTGAAAGCTAGCAATAATTTAAAAAGCCTTTCTAGCTTAGGCTAGCTACTGAAAGTGCACTGCACGTTTCTGACCTCTGCTGTAGCCATCTAATAGCTCTCGTGGATTGATCTGGGGACAGTAGTGGTCTTTATTCTGGTTTTGGTTTTGTGCTTGGCATTGCACTGATATGAACACTAGATATACTAAAATTGAGATTTTGAGAGTTTTAATGTAAATGTGGAGCTAGGACTATTTGAGATCTTCAGCATTTCCCTTGAGATTGACTTTTTCCTCTGATAATTTGCTTTGCCAAAACCAGTGTTTTCCTTTCTTGACTTGAACCATCTTGGTTTAATCAAAACTGTTTCTTATAGTGTGCCTCTGAGGCTAGGGAGCAGCTGTACTGAAAGGCTATTTTTTTTTTTTAGAATAAGAACCTATATCTGCACCCCTGTCTAGTCTGCTTGAACTAGTTCTGCCCCAGACAGATGAAGAACAAAGAACTTGCCAAAGAGTGTAAGATCTGTCCAAGAATCAAGATAAATTGCTGGTGCTCCTCTCTGGGCCACCAGTAGGATCAGAAGCAGACAATTAATGTGTGTGCCATGCTGCAGTGTAGATGTGTCACACACTGGGAAACAGGCACTGACTGCACAGTGGGTGTAGCAGGGAGCTGCCCAAATCTGGGCATCACTGGCCTTTACAAACATGGTTTGCAAGTACAGCTAACTTCCTACTCCTGTGCGAACGCCAGCTTTGCTCCATTTTTTGTCGTGACCAGGACTGATGCTGCGTTTCCCTGCTGAAAGAGGGGGAATCCAAATCCTGGTCTTTCACGGAGGTGGAGGGACATGAGTGAGTGTGGGAGCTGGCTGTGGAATCAGCGCAGTGGGATGATGTGTGCACATGGCAAACAGGAGCTCCACTGCAGCACCAACTACAGCTCAGAGGCGCAGTGCTATCTCTGGCTGCATGGAGTTACCTGGTTCAGCACAGCCCTGCATCTGTCTGTGTGGCCAGCGAGCCTGCTGCAGTGTGTTTGTGTGCATGGAACCATTTCAAAGCATGCAGGATCACATTGGAGCAATTTGTCTTCCCTGCAGCATGCACAGCAGCGCCTGTAGCCCCTCAAGGAGCGTGCTGGGGCTTTGCTCCTCTCCTTTTGTGCTGCTTTGCTAGTTTCCCTTTCTTTTCTCCCTTCTTTTCCTTACTCTGACAGAGTAGCCTTGTGGGGAAGGCAAAGCAGGGTGTTTCTGAAGCATTGCAATGCAAATAAACCAGCTCCAATTAACCTTGACTGGGAAAATCTGTGCTGCACAGTGTGGCCATCACAGTATATGTGAGCTGCAAGGAAAGACTGCCAGGCAGGTGAAGAGCCTGAAGGACCTCAGTTCTTTGACAGTGACAGTGTTTGTGAGAAATAGATTTAAACTAATTTGTGAATTAGTTCTAAAATGTTAATTTTATCCATGTTTGATGGGTTTGAGTACTGTATAAAGTCCACATCAGACACCAGAGTATGTTGTGTCTCTCTTCAAAGCCTTGCACAAGTGGTGCTGGTAATGCATGGGAATGGTGATGTCCACATTTTCCCAGGGGGAAAACAGAGGAGCAGTGCAATGTGCAATGGGACACAGGGCTGATGATCCAGCATGTAATTCCAGAGCTGCTGGCCATCAGACCTGTACTCTGGACCCATTTTATTAGCTGAAATAAGCAAGCACAAATACATAGGTGGCGAGATGTGTGCTTCCAAGTGAGAAGCAGAACCACCATGCAGTTAATTGGGAGGAGGCTAGCACCAACTTGTACAGCTGTTCTGTCCTAACAGCTTGCCTGATGGTGTAATACATTAAAAACAACAATAATCCTGCTGTCCAGTAACATGTACAGGCTAGTTACTAGTTTTAACTGCAACTGGATGCAGAGATGCAGGAATGAATATCACAGGTAAAGCCAACCCAAATCTATAGTGACAAGTATTTTCAAGGATTGCCCATTAGGATGACAGAGTCTAAGTTACAGGGGCTTCCACTGCTTCCCAGATTTCCATTTACTGCCCGTAAGCCAACAGTTTAATTCCTCATTTTGCCCTATGGCAACACCCAGCTACCAAAATTTCTAATGGTGCTTTATTTATGAAACTTGCTAGGGTTGTAGGCAACACCTCTTTTCTCACATGGGAGAGTGATCTCTTTAATGGGATTAAAGAGAAGATATAATTTCCTGCTTCCATGCCTGAAAGTGAGAGAATTGTTAATTGGGTAAGAAATATTAGAGTACTTTTTGAGGCTAACATACTACTTGAGTACCTAACATTGGCTAACATCCTCAAATTAATGCCTTGGTTTCCATGCTTTGGGAAAAAGAGATGGGAATAGCAATGGAATATTTTCATGCCAAAACAGTAAGGTCACAAGCAGTAAGGTCACTGCTGTCATGGGAACTGCCCAGGCTTTGGGCTCTCCTGACAAGTAACGCCTTTGACGTGATGGTCTGAAAAACCATCCTACACTCAGGATTGTTTCTGTGGTTCCTGTGTCTTCTGTGTAGTGCAAATATTTCCTTGCACAGTTTTAAAAGAAGGGAAGACAAGGCAGAGCAATCCAACAGCCATCCAGTATCAGAGCACTTGGTACATAAAGTAATCCTGAAGAATCTTGTGAATCCATGCATGTCATCAGAGCGCATGCAGGATTACCCAACAGAGCTCTTGATTCACAGGACTTGGACTAATGAACACCAGGAAAATAATAGATTGTATTGGGTAACCTGTGTGTTTGGACACCCTATCCTTCAAGCCAAGTCATTCCTGTAGGCTTGGAAAATCATTGAATGAAAAATTCTGCCATTGCTACAGGTCTTCATTAAAACACAGAGCAAAGTCCTCTGCATTCCACCCACTGTGTAATACTGAGAAGAAAACACTGTGAGTAAAAACCTTGCTTGAATAATTAAATTCCTGCCAACCAAAAGTAGATACTTTTTTCTTTATGGCTGCAGAAACTGGACCTTGGATGAATTTCCTGTCAGCAGCGGGTCTGACCAAGCACTGTGCACCTGACAGCCAGCCGGGCACTGCCTCACACATGCAGCAGCTGGGCTCCAGTGGATCTCGTGTGCAAGGAGGCCTGAAAGGCATAGCAATTTTTAATTAAATGTTTGACTTTCAGGTTTAGAAGGCCTCCTCAAGATATGTTGGTGATATGTACAATGCTATGAATGAGTAGGTAGGTCCTTCCCCACTGAGAAGAAATATACATTTATGTGTGTGTATACAATGTAAATGTTTGTAAAGCAAGACATCTGGCCCAGTAATACCTCTGCAGCAATGAATGCAAGGCTCCTGCATTGCTCTGGTTGCATTCAGTGCTGCAGCAGTGTCTCAATGGCTGTCTGGAAGCTTGCTCTGGAGGAGGAGTCTCAGACTCTGGTGCAAAGAGTTTCAATCGGAAAGAAAAAGCCTAAAAATACTGTCACAAACTAGTACTGAAATGTGTGGAAAGAGCTTGGCAGAGTTATGTAAAGGACTGACTGGTGTGGTGTACATTTCTATGTAGGGAAGGCTGGCTTAGTTGGGGTTTTTTGCTGAGGAATATCTAGGAAAGAGACAAAAAATGGAAAAGGACATGAAGAGAGAGACAGAGAGTGCTAATGGTTTGTTCTCTGGAAACTAGAAAATTTATGTTCCCTCTGGAAAGAATTGCACCAGTTCCACCACATGTTTTTTCAGCTATTTAGCCCTCTTCAGATCATATGAGTATTTTTGAAGGTAGAAGGTATTTTTTTTTTGACAGAAGGTACACAGAGTCAGACTTTGAGGTTACTCTCTTCTTTCTGGATGCCTTCCAACATCTGGGAAGCTGTAGGCAAAGAAGCAACTCTAGAATATCTTAGCATTTCTTCTCATAGGCAACTGAACTTGTTTTCATGCTAGTAAGCACTGTATGTCACTCTTTCCACAGCCCAGCACTGCATTTACTGGAACCCACGTGTGTGTGCTAAATAACAACACCACTCCTGTATATGATGCACCAGCTATACCTTACACAAAACTCCAGTAAGTGAGTCACTTTTAATCATTTCTCCCCCTTTTGGAAAAGCATATATATAGATATATATGTTTTCTCTTACCCATGGTGAAGAAGTGTTTGGAATATTTTACTATGTGAGACATTTGTAATTGAATAAGAGATGTCCATTCGTTAGGATAAATCCTTTAAGTCAAGGTAGTTCTGAAAGGTAAAAGCAGCATTAAATTTTAAAAAATTAAAATTAATATAATAAATAAAAAACAAACACACGCCACTCTTCCTGGGTAAAAATCTACAAATAAATGAATCGCCCTTTTAACTAATCAGAAATTCTTTTAACATGTTTCTGCTATGGCAACTGGCCCAGCATTAGGCTGATTGATGAGGCTTGTGAAATGACCTTTAGGACTTTCCAATCTGGTCAAAAATCTTCCCAACTCCTAATAGCCCAGCTGGCCCAGAGATGGAGCGGGGGATGTCTTCCTAGATCTTGCATTCAAAAATCCTGCGGTCTTCTTTTTGGCAATAAAAGCATATAAAAGTCTTTGGTACTTTTCCAGACACTCACTTAAATAAGACCATGTACTGAGCACTAAGTGTGAAAGAAATATACATGCCTTTAAAAGTCAACAGGAAAAGTATTTTTGTTTGTTTAATTTAAAAGCTGGCATTATGCCTCATGCTCTTTACAGCTGCTAATAGCTGACAGCTTCGACCTCTGCCAGGCCGTGAAGGGGGCTAGAGATGCTCAGGGCTCAAGAGGACAGGATTTACACCTTTCCATTTGGCTGACTTGGTCTAATTTGGCAGAAGTGACGTTCCTGGTTTTAAGAAATCTGCAAACCTAGATTTGCTGAGCTGTTGCCTGATGTCTGGGAGTTGCTAAACAGTGATAGCATTTCGACAACAAAAATGGCTAAAATAGCACAAGTGTCGTTCCTGTTATTTCTAAAACACCTCAAGACTACCCTAGAATTTACTTACTTCTATTTTCCTGAGCAATCTGGTACTAGAGACAAGGTTTGCAATTAACATTCATCCCACATTCACTTCATTAATAGGCACATTTGTTAAATTCATGTCCTGCTAAGACGCCTGCTTCGCTTAAAAAATAAAATAAAATCGGAAATCTTTGAGGAGGAGAATTTCTGAGGGTCTTTAGCTAATGTGAACCCAAACCCTTGCAAGTTAATTAAAAGCATTTTTAAAGACAGGTGGATTGATGGGGTTTCCAATAAATCTGCATACACAAAGCTGTCCTGCATACTGCAAACATCAGAATGGCCTTTTAAGTAAAATAGAAGGAAATTTCTAGTAATGTTGACAAAAAAATGAAATTGCAGCATTTAAAAAATGCCAGAATATTGGGGGTTTTTTGTGTTTTCATGTCCTTTTTGCATTTTTTTATACTACACCAATAGAAAGTAATGAAGCATATTACTGGATCCATGTTACCAGCTGCAAAAGGTTTCTGATAATAACATGTGCCTATCCCTAGCTGCTATAATTCCTCAATTAGAAGAACCAGAAAAGTTGGTGAGGAAGATTATGGTTAAGAAATTTGTAGAATTTCTTTTCATTTCTCCACTCCCAGTTAGATATTGGAAGGATCCCATTAAACAGAGAAGAAGAAAAATATCTCCTAGAAATAATTCCTATTGTCTGTCTTAACATTACTACTATCCTCTCTCCATACTAAACCAGAAGTGTTTTACAGAGTCATATTTTTTTACAGTGGTATCGAACATACTGTTTGCTCAAATTAAGAAATATCAATGGTATATGCAATAAAAATTGATTTTCAAGAGGGCTATGTGCAATACAGCTCATTTGAGGAATATTGCTTGGCTTATCCTCTATGGGCAGAATCTGCAGACTGTCTGACAGCATTTTAAATTGAAGTAGTGATTTTAGTAATGACATGAATAAAACATCCCCTAGCCATGAAGGTGGAGCCAAATAAGCCTTGAGATCTGGCCACAGCTGATTTCAATCCCTAGAAAGAATTTGGGTCAGAGAGAGACACTAAGAAATGTGATTGCCAACTTGAGCATCACCTTGAAAAAGTGTCCATGTTTGATCAAATATTTATTTTCTTTTTATCAGCAGAGGAGGCTTGTGTAAAGCACACCAGTATCAATGAACTTTTCTTGATACATTCTATTTATATTAGGAAAATTTTGCAATGTATCTGATACATCCATCCTAGGAAGATGGTCTTGCATATAGATTTTTATTTAGTTTTATGTAGCTCTTCTTTTTTCTGCACTTTGTCTTTTAATGTCTTGAGAAACTGCAGCAATTTCATGGGAATGGGTCTGCACTACCAAGACTGTCTCATGAGGACATTATTTATTTAGGTACTTCTCTAAGATCAAATAAATAACACATTGGCATCCAGTTGTTTTTACCTTGCATCCATGTCATGACTGTTCCAAAAGCCAGGCTCAGCACATGTGGAGCTGCTTTGCTAAGCCCACTAGACTCTGTACAACAGACAGATGCGCACCAAGGTGATCTCATGCACGTTCACACCATCTTCAATATATCTACTATGTGATCTTTTTCTTTTTCTCCCTTGCTTTAGGCCTCTTTTCAGACTGCAAGGCCAAGGACCATAATCCCATTCCTAAAACACATCTTCCTTCCTGCCACACCTTTCCCATAACCTGCCTTATCTGCATCATTTGCAAACCTTTTTGTAGAAATTGTCTATTTTTTGTTCTTGTCTAGTGCCAGATAAAAGCCCTGTTTGTTGGCTCTCAGATGACAGCGTAGTAAAGAGAGTAGCAATAATCTTGTGGTTTAAAGAGGCATCTTGTCTGAATCTACTGTCATAGAATAAAAGCTATTAAAAGATCATTTCTTGCATTGAACTCAACCTTGCGATTTGAGAGCTGTTTAAGGGCTGAAAGACAGTTGTGTTTTTCATTGATGTTTTGTATTTTTTATTCAGAACTAGAAAAAAAAAATGGACAGTTGTACTATGCAATTTGCTTGACTACTTGATGGTCATGTGCCATTACCATTTTGCAAACCCCTTTGACTGCTGAAATCTTGCTCTCTCTGCCTCCAGTTTTGCATTTTCATCACAACGAGGAGTTACCAACAGCACAACTCTGCCAAAAAGGTGTAACCAGGGCAATTAACGCACACTACTCTGTTTCAGGCAAGTTCTGCTGGGTTGGCTCAAACAGCTGCCAAAGGCAGGCTTGACTAATCAGCATGCTTTGTCTCAGGCAGATCAGGAAAACTGCAGCACAATTCCACTTCATTCCAGGGAGAGCCCTGGTTTCTGGGAATGCCCATTCCAGATACCTGGCATCTTTACCCTGCCGAACCAGGTCTGGAAGAGGATGTTTACCAGCTGTCTGTAAAATAATGACTGTTTTCTGAGGCTTCAGTCACATGGTTATTGTAGAAATGGCTTTGTGGCACTTGAAGATGTCCATCCCCAGCCATAAGCTGAAAATTACCGTCCTGGTATAACTTAGATGTCAGAATAAATCATCTGGGCTCTCATCATGGCTTTTAGTGCAAAGACAGCAGGTTAGTAAGTGCTGGTAGGAGTGACGTGAGTTCACCCACCTGACTTTTCTGCTGGAATTTAAACACTGATTTTTTTATATAGCTTTTCATACTCAGGGCTGACTGTACAGCTGCTGCAGAGTGATGACAAACACCTGAATATTGGTCACATCTTAAACTGACACAGCTGCTTGGCCACTAAATACCTGATGTGAGACTGAACATTAGTCACTTTACAGCACAAGGCTTGTTGTGGCAGTGCAAAGGACCTGCAAAGGATGAAACTGCACCTGGGTAGAGCCTTCTCTCATGCAGAGGTAACTTTTAGAACAACGGGCGCATTTTAGAAGAAATGTACATGTGGGAAACCTAGAGTTTTACCTAGGTTTAGAGAATGTGAAAAGGCCAAAAATGTACAGGCATTTTAAGTATGCAAGACAAGCAATTCTCTGTCACTTAGCAAACAGGAAATGTCAGAATAGCTGAGGCGTGAAAGTCACTAACAGCCACAAATAAAGTAATCTCTGGTGAGTGTAACCATGAAAAATGTGAAATGTGTTTTTCCCTCAAGCTTCAAAGTAACTTCCTCCAGTCCCACAGAAACTGAATAGGTGCTAAGACACTAGATCTCATAAGAAGAAAGATTTGTCAGCTATCTCAGACAGCCTCCATCAGCCCTGTCGGTGTCACACAAAGCAGTGGGTAAATGCTCCCAAAAGTCTACATTATACACCTGCATCTGCAGATGGTGCCAAGTGCTGCTGCTGCTATTACAACTGAAGTGAATAAACCCAGAGGTTCTGGACGAACGTGGCATTAGTGGCTACTGACAGAACTCACCCCATTTGGACTCTGACTTGGTATTTAGCAGGTTACTAAGCTTCATTTGACAGGTTGAATAATGATGGATCTGTCACATGTGTAAGTAAATAGTTGTAAGGAATAATTATCTTTGGTGTTGCATTGTTTTTGATCTTGCTTCAGTTTCCAACCAATTTGTCAGGCTCTCTTTTCCGACTAGATGTAAATGGCAGTACTCTCAGAAACCACTTTCCCAGGTGGGTGTTTTATACACCAAGTTATCCCTAACCTTTTGGTAGGTGTTTGTGTAGTATGATGGTACTGGTGTAGCTTTTTAAATTTTACATGGGCTGGTGCACCGTATTTTCTTCTGTAGTTTGTCACAGAAAACAGGTTGGTTTTTTTTCCTGAAAGGTTGCTTTGAGTGTTTTGAAACATCTGGCTCTTTGAGGCTATCTTCTGACACAATATATTCACATTTGTTCACCTCTTAAGAGCAGATTGTTTTGATTTGATAGGGAAGATATCTGAACCTGAACCATTTGTCTGACTGCGCCACTGCAGCTTTCACCCATGGCTGGAACTCTGTAGCATGAATTTTTTTTTTCTAATGTGAGCCTTGCACAAACAACGCGCTCCAGCTGCATCTCCTGTCACACTACTGGAAGCCTGTCTACACTCTGCCCTTGGCAGTGAGGCAGTGGTTCCACAGCTCAAACCTGGGGCAGTTAGCCAGGAGCCTGCCTGTCCCCGATGGGACAGCCTCTCCTGTTGCAGCGAGGACGCAGACACTGACCCACGGTGCTGCTGCAGCCCCTGTTCGACACAGAGCCAGGCAGGGCGTGGGTTGCTGCCATCAGGGAAGCTGCAGTGCTGGGGAATTACAGGAATTACAGGCCACGGTTTGCTCGGTCTTTTGCAGTCACATTGTGCAAGATCACCATCAACGACCTGCATCAGAGACGGGAGTTTGCACTGGAACTGACACTTGACTTAGCCAGTTAAGGACTTCAGTGTTATTCCAACGAACTTGAAGTGGGTCAGGTACTGAAAGGGAAGCCAGTGGTGTTTGGACAGCATTAATTCTGGTTATTATGTGCATTGTCTGGTTAGACCTGTTTCTGAAATGTGCCACTACATGATGTGCTCATTACAGCAGCCTCATCATCTCCTCCTGCCCATCCTCAGCACCGAGCTGTAAACAGCCCACTGTGAGTCGGCCGGCACTGCAGGCAGGTCTTGTGCAACCAGTGCTGCTGGAGCCTGCTGCTGCTGCTGCTGCTGCTGTGTAAAGCCAGCACAGAGCTCTGAGGGACAGCCTGCCTTCAGCCGTGCCCAGCAGCAAGGGCTCTGTCTGTAAGTCAGGACAGGAACAGAGAAAACAGGGTTGAGACAGTACCTCAACATCTCTTCCTGCTTGCAAAAATATTTGAAAGTAATTTAGTCTGTTTTAATTTTGAAACTGTTGAGTTATTTAGACTGTCATATTTTAGCATTTACTGCGTTTGTGGTGGCATTTAAATGCAACAGAAATTAGATTTAAACACATCCTAGCTAAATGTTCCAAGCAACAAGTTTCCATGAGTGAGCAAGCAAGTAACTTTATGCTGCTTGTTTTCCTTCTTGTCTTGCACTCCACAGCCTTTCACTGCACCCCCAGGCCTCTCAGCCACCCCTACCATGTCAAAAAAGACCCCAAACCCCCCCCCCCAAAAAAAAAAAAACCATGACTGTGCTCCTTGTTAAAGCAAACAAAATATTTTGTACGTTATTCCAGAGAAGGAAGAAATAAGGGGGGAAAAAAACAACTCCAAACTTACAGATTTACCTGGAATGCAAGTAGCTTTATTACAGTGAATTATACCTTTGCCTAAACTCCTCTGAAATAGTGATTGAGGAAGATAAAAACAAGTTTTTTCTTCATCCAGGACACACATGAAAGAAAAAAAAGTCTCTAAATGGATAGAGAAATAATAATGTGAGATGTTATGGCTTGAAATTGTTCTGTTTCTTCAAAGAGAAATGTAATAGTGTCCTGGTAAATCATATTTCTAAATATTGATCCCGTTTCTACAGGAAGCTATTGTCCCTGTACTTATTGAAATCTAAGAACCCTGTACACAAATCAGTCAGCTGGTTGTGATTTGCAGGGAAGGAGTTAAGGCACTACATTATACATAAGTATACATTTATCAGGTTGTCCTGAGCTCTTTTTTTGTTCTTTCAGTGACTTAGAATAAGATTCTGCTTTTGGCAGAATCCTCAATATAATCAATTGAAAGCCAGTCTGTGGTTCATTCATTGGATGCTTGAGCTGTCTTGTATATGGTTACGGTGTCAGGTATCAATTATTCAAATCTGAAAGCAACCATCACGTGCAATGATGGCACGCACAGAAAAAAAAAAAGAAAAAAAATTATTTGAGGTGAGAAAAGCCCTCCTCCTGAATCTGGGCTTTAAAGGGAGGGATCTCACTCTTTCCCACCACACAAGGAAATTTTTTTTTTCTACCTTACAGTGACTTCAAGCCCTGAAATGCTTGTTCCTGAGTTTGCAGTCAGACGTTTAGGTATTCTGCAGACCAGGATGTGGTCATTCTGCATCCTTCTGTGATAAAAATACTTTTTTCTTTATGTTTTTGTATTTCAATCCCTCACCCCTGTGTAAGGAAGACCTGAGAATATGCATGTAGGATTCCTTGGAAAGAATGTTTACTTTAAAAAAAAAAGTCACAGTTCTTGGCATGGTGAAACACAATTAAGCCTTACCAAGCAGAAAGTTCATGATTTGAAATAAAGAAATCATATTTGCACAGGTATATATTGAATATTTTTCTGGAAGTTAACACAAGCCTAAGGCCTAATCATAAAAATGTAAATTTAGATCAATTCCAATAGAATGTGCTCTTTACATTCTTCTAAAATTTCTGATGCCTTTCATGATTAAGATTTTATGTTAAGATATAAATCAGATTATAAACCCAGTATTTAAATAATTTAAGATTTGCTGTGACCTTCAAGACATACAGGTCAATGCAAAGGGCCATCCTTCTGGTGCTGACAGCAAGGAGGTGATGTGTTACTCCGGTGGAGATATTCTGTGTGGACTGGCAGGCACCTAAGCAATGTCCCCTGTCATTTAGTGAAGTCATCAGTACCTAAAATCAGAGGACTGATAGGACTTCAGGAAAACATACAACCCAAACTCTAAATGACTTCTTAGGATAATGCTGAGCTGTTCTCTGCACTAGGATAAATGATTCTGGGGGTGTCCATAGCTCTGCACGTTGTTGTGGTTGCTGTAAGCTGGGTTTAAGGCTGCTCAATGCCCATGTGAACTTTCCAACAGGGGTGACCCTCCTGTGCACAGGAACCATTCCCTTGTGGCTGGACCACAGAAGGACACGAGATGTTTGGGACACAGTTGGGGTGATCTGGGTAAGCCACAGGGTGCATCATGCTTCCTGTGCTGATCTGTCCTCTTCCACCTGCCTGTCTTCCTTCTGGTTTGACCCACCTGGAATTAAGATTATAAGCATTTAACAACCATCTCAAATAGTTCTCTGTGTAAGCTCAAAGGGTAACTTTTAGTGAAATCTCCTTTTGTATATTATGTATGGAAATATAAAATTTGCACTTAAAAATGGTAATTGTCTGCACCTTGGACAGTCACAGAACAGAGCTCAGACATGAAAGGAGGAGCTCCAGAGGAATCTGTCCTAGCAGATGTGACACACTGGGTCATAAATCTGCACCAAAAGAAGGCTCAGACTCCAAATTCAGCATTTAGTAATAAAATTAGAGTTATCATTACACTTGTGTTAGTGTGTGGTAGCTATAAACTCATGTGTAAAAGAAAGCTATTTGATGTGAGAATTGAGATTCCTTAGTAGGAGCATAATTTTATTTTTTGTTGGGTGTTATGTGCCAGCCTGAGCAGTGTCTGAGGGTGAGTCAGCACTCTTCTACTTTTAGATAAAAAATGTGCATTAAGAGTAACTTAGAAGGCAAAGAGGCTGGTTGTCCAGGGCTGCCATAAGCATAAGGCCAGTGGCTGGAAGCACAGAAGCAATCGCTAGACCAGTTAATCCAGAGCCATTTGCAGTAATGGGGACAGTAAAAGTTGAGGTTTTTTTCCTTCTTGAAAGAAGAAATGCCAGTTCTTCTGGGGAAAGTTTTGGGTTTTGAAAACTGCACTACATTTGTTGGAAAGTGTTCTTGCAGCATTTTCAAAATGAAAAAAATCGGTGTTTTAATATAGATTTACTTTTATTTTAGTTCTGCAAACTGTTTTTACAAGAGTCAAATATTTTCAAATGATGTTATCCTAACTGTTATGGACTGTGAAAAAACCTGCATTAACATAAGAGGTTGTCCTCATTTGGCAAAGAAAATACTTAGGAGGAGAAATGACATTGAAATTATATTGAAACAATGTGTAAGCCATATTCTTCATATTAACAACCAGTAATCTTTCCCTTCTCATCTCATCTTTGTTTGATCTGCATTTTGACTATACTGTAATTTTGAAAAGGACTGGTTCCTATTGCATAGTCATGTTGCAATCATTGTTTATTGTGTTGTTCTTATATAACACCTACTCTAGGCGTATATACTTAATTCTGATCAGGAGATTAAAAAAATATGTCATATATGAACATGCATAGTCCCAATAGGAAGTGTTTGCAACCAACTCCAAGAGACAAAACTGGTGAAATCACTGCTACAGAAGGTAAACTAGCTCAGAGAAGGAAAGCTGTTTCTGTGCCCTGTGAACAGGTGCAGTGTACAGGCACCATAGGAAAACACTGATGATGGAGGTACGTGGAGCAGGATGCAAAATGTGCATTGCACAATGCCATGGTATTCAGAGTCCAGTTCAAGAGTCACCCCAAAGAAATTCTCTTCCTGGCTATGCCACCTCCTTCCTTTGGGGAATCTTGAGCAAGACACGTTTTGACGCACATTTCACTTCAAAATCCACTAACTTTTCAGTCAGCCCCCTGGCATCTGGGACCTAGATCCTTTCTTGCTGACCAGCCTAACTTCCCGAAGTGCCCCTCTGTTAACTTACAGAATCTGACATTTTCTAACCATTCTACAGTAACTGCCCTTGGCTGAACGACCTATATTTAACTCCAGGCACATGTAAGCGTTGCCTCAGGTGGCACCCTCATTTCCCAATCATGCACTGCAATGCAGACACAGAGCATTGCTGGATACACCTGGCACTACACAGACACAGAGCACTGGTGAATACACCTGGCACTGCACAGACACGGAGCACTGGTGAATACAGCTGGCACTGCACAGACACAGAGCATCGCTGAATACAGCTGGCACTGCGCAGACACAGAGCATCGCTGGATACACCTGGCACTGTGCAGACAGGGAGCATCGGTGAATACACCTGGCACTGTGCAGACAGGGAGCATCGGTGAATACACCTGGCACTGTGCAGACAGGGAGCATCGGTGAATACACCTGCCTTGCATCACGGCTCTGTGCGGCGGGACCCGCCCGCCGCTGGCATGATTCACAGGGGCAGCACTGGCAGCCGGGAGATTGCCGAGGGCCAGGAAGAGGAAAAGGGACGCGGTGCCAGGCTGACCCCAGGTACCAGGCCCAGGTGCTGCCCGGCCGGGGCCGTGCCCCGTCTGTCCGCGGGGCTGCAGCAGCTGCGATGCCCATTGGCACAACCCTGTAGTGCCAAACCTGCGCTTTAAACCTAATAAAACAACTGCCACAAGCCCGACGAGCGGGATGTGGAGCAGGCGGTGGAGTCGCCATTCCTGGAGGTGTTTAAGAGGCGTCTGGGTCTGGCGCTGGGCGATGTGGTTCAGTTGGTTAGGAGTCACGGGGCAGCGCTCAGTGGAGGGCTGGCCTGCATGATTTTACAGCTCTCTTCCGACCCCGCCGACGCCGTGATGCCGTAATTCCCTGCTCCCGCGGCACCGGCGGGACTGCAAACCCTCCCAGGCAGCCGCGGCCCCGCCGCCCTCACGGGACGCACCGCCCGCCCGCCTTGGCCCCGCCCCCCTCGCGCGGCGCGGCTTTCCGCCAATCAGCGGCGCCGTCCCCGCCCGCGCGCCTTCCCCGCCCTCCACTCCCCGCTCGCCGCGGCCGTGTCGGCCCGCCGGAGACGGGACGTCTCGCGAGAGCGGCGGAAACCTCGCGAGAGCGGCGAGGCCCCCCTCCGCCCCCGCCCCCGGCCCTCCCGCCGCCCCCGCCCCACCGCGGCCGGATCCGAGTGTGCCGGGCGGTGGGAGGGGAGGGAAGGAAGGGAAGGAGAGCAGGGGAAGGAAGAGAAGGGAAGGAAGGGAAGGGGGGGCGCCCGGCCCTGCGCAGTGAGCGATGTTTGTCCGCCATCGCGGCGGAGGCTGAAGGAAGCGCCGCCAGCGGAGCGAGGGGCCCGCGCCGCCGCCTCTCCCGCCCGGCCCGGCCCGGTCGGCCCGGCCCCCGCGCCCTCCGCGCCCCCCGGGGGCCGCGCTCGCAGCGAAGGTCGCCAGCGGCCTCCCCCGGCCCCGTTCCCGGGTCCACCGCCCCGCCGCGCGTCCCCCGGCTCTGCCGCCCCGCGCCGGAGGCGCCGCCGGACCCGAAGATGTCGAACCTGAGCAAGGGGACGGGCAGCCGGAAGGACACCAAGATGCGGATCCGCGCCTTCCCCGTGAGTACCGGGCCTGGGCCGGGCCGAGCGGCCTCCGCAGGCCCCGGCGCCCCGTGGGCCGCGCTGTGCGGCGGGGCGGCGGGCAGCGGGTGCGAGCGGGGCGGGGGGAGCTGTCAGCCGGCCTGGGCACCCCCGGGCCCTGCGCGGCGGGGGGAGCGTGCGGAAGGCGCTCCTCGGGGAAGCGGTGCCGCACGGAGAGTGGGAGGCGGAGGAGCTGGTCGCTGCGATTATCGCCTCCCTCATCAAACAAATCAATTATGAAAATCCACGTACGGCAGTGGGGAGGGGGGCAGTGGGCACCGATTTCTTTGTTTTCAAGGAAAAGGCCTCAAAGAGGGAGCCGAAGGTTATGCGCCTTCATCAACAAAATTAGTTAGCCCCGGAAGGTGAGGGGGGGAATATTTATTTATGTCTTCTGCGGAGTTTCCTCTTGCTGAATTTATCTTTCCGCTCCGTAGAAGAGGCTCTAAGTCGTATGATTATAAAATTTAGGTGGCACAATGCCAGCTGTTGAGAAGGTGCTACTATAAACATGTAGGCATAGGTAACTTCTGCAGGTTCGGTAGAGTCGTGAGCGTTCCTTCGCATTGAGTTGCAGAGGGGAAGGAGCCAGATTATTAATTTGAAGTGCCATAACGCTGCTGTGTTTTGACAGTCGGTTCAATTAAAGCTTACAACAGAATAACAACTACAGCACGAGTAATGGCGTTGGGGAACGAGAGGAATAGGAAAAGTTCAGCCTGCCGGAGGATGACCAGGAAGCGTGTGTGTGCAGCGGGGTGTGTGTTAAAAAGAAGATACTTAGTTGAGTCGCTGGCTTTTTTAAGGCTTAGCGTTGGCTTTTCAGGTTTAGTGTGAACTTTTCAATGCTATGTCTGATCCCAGTATGCAATGGTGTAGAACTAATGTGCTGTGCCTTTATAGAGAAACTGGACATACCTGTTTATCTCATTTCACTGGCAAGGCATATATCAATATATTTGCTTCATCCAAACTCTTGCTGATGAAATTAGAAGGTTCTTTATAGTCTCATCAGCCAGCTTTGCAGCAATCTGAGTTATGCTGTTTTACTCTTTGCTCTACTTTTAATCGCTGATAGTTCTATTTAGTGGTATAAGTAAAAAGAAAAAAGTGGACCATGAGATTAGGAATTCTAGCTGATGATAGTCTTTAATTTCCATATTTAATTTATTTCTTTAAAAAGCCTTTTCCAGGAATGTCAATTTTGGATTGTAGAAATAAAGGAGAAGGCTTCCTGCCATGTGGCCACTAACAAGCAGTAGAAAAACCTGTACAAAAATAAACCACCACAATAGCAATGTGTATGTTTTGTAACAAGCTGCACCTAAGGTAGCAGTCTTTTAATTTGATAAACAGATTCATGTATTCCAACTGTGAATATGTAGCTATAAGTCAGACAGCAAAGGCAGACTTGACAATGTGATAAACTGAAGTTTGTATATTTCACCTCTTCTGTTTGTGAAATTTGTTTTGCAGGGGTGAGAAATACTCTGATGGCGCCCTGTTCTTATATAAAGTTAAACATTGTCAAGTTTTTTAAAACTGTTTTTACTAGCATTGTCTTTCTTTTCAGTTGCTTAAGGAATATCTAGGTTAAAATGTGAAAAACAAAGTGTCTTCTTCCTAAAATAACTCAATAAGTCATAAGTCATCAAGGCCTGCAGCTGTATGGGGACATCTGTTGATAGCAACTTTCCAGGTGTCCCCTCAGATATTTTTTTTACCTAAGACATTTTGTTGACAATGCTGTTGATAAAGTGCTTATAGAAAAGAAGCTTGTACTTTGTTGAGAGATTTGGAGGGGTTTCCCTTTGTTGATTGCAGAAGTCAGCTGCTGTAGTTGATGTAAAAATCTTAGCACACATTTTGTATGTGCTTAAGTGGTTCTGAAACTTGGTCCAGGAAATGACTTGGTGCTAGAGACTGCAGTGGGATTGTTTGTGTCAGTGAGCTGCATTTTCGTGGGGAGTAGAGTCTGTGTTTAGAAAATGTGGTACTCATGCAGCAGCTATGGACCCTGGCTCCTTTGTCCCAAATGTGGTGGTTCTGCTCTTTGGCTCTCAATTAAGAGTGCTTCCAGAGGTGGTTTTGTAGGCTGCTTCAATTTGTCTTCTTATTGATCATCTTTCTTCAGGAGGTCTTTCTGTTTTAGATTAGTTTGCTTCTTGCATGGAGGTAGCTATTTACTGTTACATTAGGCTGGAAATAGCCAATTGGAATGGTGGTGTTCCTGAAGCATAGCAATATTAGCATAACTTCCTTCATGCAGGTTCTGGGTTTTTTTAATATTTTTCATTTTTATAATGTTCTTCATACTTCTGTTATTATGTTTTATAATAGCTAAAGGGATTGAGAAATTGTAATTTGCCAAACATTACCAAAGTTTACCTTTTCTACCTTATGAAAAATTTGATAGAAGTGGACCAAAACATTGGAAAAGCACCTGTCTTCTACCTGGAGATCTTAATACTTAGGAGTTAGTTTCATTCTAGATTTCTTTTTTATTATTCTTGTAGTTGGTGCCAGATTATCTGTCATCCCAAGTTTCCATTAAGATTTGCTAGCTCCTGGTGTGTGCTGTGATGTGCTTTTTCTTACCTCAGGGGCAATGGCATGGGGTACACTGTTTTGCTTGTGCACAAGTGGGTTGTAGAGTAATCAAAAGTAACTGAAAAGAATGTTTCTCTGTATGTTTAACCAGTTGTTTTTTTCCTAATTTATAGACTATCTTACTATAAAGAACTTTGCGTTCTTTTGTTCATCATGACTTAAAGATGGTGATAATCTTTGCATTAGTGGTAGTCCAGATGTGGATGCATTCTCTGAAACTTCAGACTTGAGCATATTTCAAACCTAGGAAGAATAACAACAGTAAATTTCTGAGACAGTTTGTTGTATATTCAGGAAAGCAAACTCATGAGGTTAAGCTTGTGCAGTTATCCTTATGTACCACCACAGAAGAATTCCAGTGTGCTACTTTCAGGATCCACTTCTGGTACTTTTAACACCTCCATAAAATCTAGCTGTTCCACATTTACCTAAGGTCTATCCAGAGAGCATTCAAGGTGATGTTAAAGCCAGAAATGGAACAGTGGAAGAGGGCTTACAAAAGACAGAAGGTTTCTTTTTCTCAAGCACTCTTCAAACTTTGGTGTTTCAAATTCATACACACTGCAACAGATACGAATATGGATGCTAAAAATAACAATATTTCAGAAATGTCATGTAATTGTCCATTATATACATTGACTGCCGTTAGTAAGTTGGGGTTTTTTAAATTATTTGGAAGAGTGCAGTGGTCTACTGATTTCATATACATGATATGAAAATGCAGGTTTGATACATCTACAGAACATCAATTGCACCTGTTTTGAAGAAGTGCTGGGAGTTGTTTTCTTCCAGGTTTAAAGGTGCTCTCACAGGGTCTCAAAGTGGCTCTCACTCCTTAACTCTCGGTGAGTCCATTACTGCTGGCTACAAGAATACTTTCAAAGCTCTCAAACAAGTTTGTAGCAAATCTGATTTTAAGATGATTTAGTTGATCTGTCAAAAATGCTGCCAAAAATGGTAGGTTTGCACTTAAAACTTTTGGAGAGATGTGATTTCTGTAAGGGAGATCTAGAATGTATAAATTATGTTTCCTGCAAGTTTATGCATAAATTATGTTTTCTGTATTTGAGCTGTTTTGCTGTGACTGGTAGGGGAAAACTGTAGCCTTAAATGTATTTTGATGGGAAAGTTGTCCATAGTAAAAAAAAAGACATTTCTTACAGAAATAATTAGAATGTGGGAATTCAGAAAGCATTAATTTGGGGAATTAATTTTCAAAATTTAAACAAGCAGCATTAAGCTGTGTTGAATTAACTTTTTTGCTAGAGCTCCTTCTTCTTTCAATGCAGGTGTCATCACAAAACTGGTAGGACAGATCTTTTTGTAAGTCAGCATGACCCAGTGTAGGTTTTTGGGTTTGATCATTACAGTTGGAGGGGTTTTTTTGAATGCTTCCAATAATTTTCCTTTCCTGCAGAGATATCTTTCTTCTCTAGAGCAGTGCTACAAAGTAGTGTTTTGCCAGTTCTCAGAACTATTTTGGTGGATCAGTGTTACACAGTTACATTATGAATTCTGCACAGCATTTAGAGAGATTCTACAAGTGCACTTGCAACAGAACAAGTCTTTAAATTACTTTTGTCATTAAAAAAAAAGTGTAAGCTTCTGACTAGTTTTATTTGGAATACTTGTGCCCAATGAAATTCTCATTTTGATCAATCTTGTGCAGAAAGACAGACAACCTTTGGTTTCCTTCAACTGGTTATCGATTGATGTTACTTCTTCCTCGAAGAAAGTTACATAAACTTAGAAGTAAATAACTCCAGCTCTTCCATGAGACAGTATTAAGACTCATTTTTTCATTGCCAGCACTCCTTTCTCCTCGATCTAACAGCCACTTGTTCTAGGCTTTGTGTAGGCAGAAGGCTTTTTTTTTTTCAGGGAGCACCAACTGCTTCTGTGGTTTGTTTTGAGTCTTGGGGAATTGATGATGCAAGTTGAGATGAGGTTTGTTAAATTTATGCTTCAGCCTACAACATGAAGATCTATCAATTCCAGAAGTTGATGTAAATTTGGTCCATCTTGAGCATCTTAGAGCAGATAGCCCCTAGAAAAAACACTGAAGTGTGGTTAAATTTTGAAGCATTCAGGTTATGTAAGCGGTACGTGAGGATCTGCTGTGGCTTGTAACCCTCAGAGCCTGTGTGAGGTGTTGGGGAGAGCAGGGAGAGGCATGGAACGTGGGAAAGGAGTGGAATGGGGGGTGGTTTACTGCAAGCTTTTTCAGCTCTGAATAAAATATTGTGAACATACCAAGTGCTGTGAGATCACCTGGTTAACTCCATGTTTTACATGCTTGGCTTGTGAATCTTGATTACTTTGTGTTCTCAGACATATTTATGAGAGCATCTTAGCCAAACCCAAGTAGCGTTCACGGTCATGAGTTCACATTCACAACTGAAATTTTGGTAGGCTTAAAAACTAGGAACAAAAAAGACCAAAGCACTAAAACACACTTTCTTATTACAAGGAAGGGAGGTTTGTGCAAACTAAGAAAAACATGGAAAGACTTGCTTACTGCACAGTTAAGCTTATGAAATCCTTCTAGTTCTCACAATTTTATTTTTTTTAATGAAATGCTGTGAGCAAACTGAATGTCCTGATAATACATTTAGAATTTTTAAAAGGTGAGAGCACTAATTGCAGGGCAGTCTGAGTAGTTAGTTGTAGATGGGTTTTTATTTGGTTGTTTTATTTGTAACACATGGTGCATGTTATCATTTAGTTTTTGTCTAATCTTGTTAGCATTCCTCAGTTCTCTAGATGCTCAGGTTTCAGTTACAAATTTTCTTGATTTTCCTTGTTAACTGGATCTTAAGTTCTGAGCAATCATCATTTGTGTTGGTATAGAGTTTTGAGCCAGTGCCTTTCCGTGGCTCTGGAAGGAGCAGTGCCATTTATGAATCTTGCTGTATTTGAAATTTGCTTGATTTTGCACAGGACTGCAAGGCTAAAGCTGAACTGATCTGTTAGGATTTTTATACTGGCTCATTCAATCTGAGCCTTTTCAAGTGGCTTCATTAGGGTTCTCCATCCCTTCACTCAAGTTGTACAGTAATGCATTATTAAACAGGAATTACTATTTTTCCCTGGTAGTGGTAGGTAAAAGAACTCTATGAGAGTACTACAAAACTGATGAAGAGTTTTTGATATTCTACAGCAATAATTGTAATAGTAGTATGTAATGTAAAATTAGCCTTTTTTTCTGTAAAAGATAGTAAAATTTCTCAAAATTTTCCTTTTAATCTGTTCTGGACAGGTACACACAGCATAAGTGACCCCATTTTCAGAATTTCAAACAAGTTTTCTGAGGTTTTAGGCTTTGATCTGTAGGGCAGGTAGTCCAAGTGCAGATGCTTTTAAATTTCCATCACCACGACTGATGTGCAGTGTCAGTGTCTCTGTATGTGGTGAAAACATTTTGTGATAGACTGGGACAGATTTTTCTTAAGATAGTTTGAGTGAGTCCATTCATAAAACAGAGTGATTGTGTTACAGTCTGTAATAGGTTCTTGACCTTGTACATATGCTCACTGGATCTTATCTTTGATTTCTAGTAGCTGTACAAGTGGAAAAGCAGCTCTTGAGAAGTAAGGTCATGCTTTTCATTCTGAGTCAGGTTTTGTGGAAACACAGAGCAGGAAAGTAGCATTGTAGAAAACACCAGCCTGGCCAGGCACACTTTTAATCATATGATTATTTCATTTTTCTGAAGGTCAGTTAAAGCTAGTAGAATTTAAATGACTGATGTTTCTTTTCTGAAGGTGCAAGTACTGATGTCTCAGCATAAGTAAATACTGTTAGATGGCCTAACAAAAGAACTTCCATATTGACTTCAACATTTTAGGAAAGGTAAAAAGTGCACTTAATACATGAGTACTGCAAGGAGGACAAAACTGTAATAACACTTATGTGTGGATGGTGTTTGCAGTGGAGTGGCCTCAGTTCTTTAGTTAGCTGTGTGTAAAATCAGTGTTTGAGGGCTGAAACTGTCTTGCTGGTAGTTTAAATAAGGTATAATACTATGCAAAATGTGAGCAGTTTTATTGGTGTATGGTTGTGAATGAGGTGTATTTGTGGAAAAGACAATTCTTGTTTAATGCTAATGAGAATAAACATAAATTAAGACAATAACTTAAATTATACATGTGAATGATATAAAATTGGACAAGCTTATATAATAAATTCATAACATTAATTTCTTAGATTGCATGTGGTCTTAGCATAGGCTGTGCATGTTTTTTTCTTACATTTTGTAAGTGAAGAATCTTTGTTGAAATAAAGATTTTACTTCTAAAAACTAGTTTTGTTTTTAAAGTGTTGATAGCATCTGAATGGACCTGGTTTTTTATATTACGTATGTGGATTTAATTTTTGTATAGCTGTGAATTTTTTTCTTTTGCAAAAATTTCAGTGTTAGTCTTAAGTCTTGCAGGCACTGCTGATCTGTGCATCTGATCATGGTGTTTGCACTGTGTGGTACAAAAATGCCCCAGAGAGAGGTTATTATCAGGACACGGTGGTATTGATTATCGGTAAATTTGTAAGAGGTTTATTAATTGTGTCTTCTTTCTCCTACCTGAAGCTGAGGAGAAAAAAATAGTCGTCCTGTGTTGGCCTCTGTTTACCATAAGTTTTATCTTTCTATTTCTGTGCAACTTCTCAAATTGTTCTGCTGCTATTATTATGGAGGAGGAATTTCATCAAGCCCCCAAAACCTCTCAAGGCTCTTCAGCCCCCCAATCTCCCTCTCTTCCTTCATCCCCCTCATCATTGATTGTGTTCCTTATTTTGAAATGACTACAGGAAATGTGTTTGCAATCTGTATAAACTGCTGTGTATTTCACAGATTTCCTCTTAACATAGTGTTGATTTTTGGACAATTGTAAAATACAGAGCTACTTGTAGGTTAATTGAAAAAAAGCCAGAAACAATTCCTGTGGGATTTGCCTTCAGTGTTGAGTAGGTGAGGAATGGGCTATTTGTAGTTCAGGGAAGCTTTCTGAATTCAGGTCATCAAAGCTGGAAAGTTAATGAACTAACAGATTTTTTCACTTGGAGAGATGATACCCCTGAGGAGACTTGCCTTCCACAGAAGTTATGGATGGGCAGAATAGCATTGCTCTTTCCTTTGGCACTTCTTAAGTGGGATTGAGGCATGCAGTATCTGTCATTTTTTAAGGTTATTATAATGTTAATATTACAGAAGTCACCACTACAAAAGGTTTGCCAAAAAACCTAATTAATTTAATCCCTTATTAAGTTAAGATTTTTTTATTTCTACTTTTTAATGTTTGTTTGGTAATGGTCTTAAAACTAAATGGGCATATGATCACATATTGAATCAAAGTTTCAGTCTGTTCTGACTAGGTTAAAAACAATATTTCTGTTAATTTAGAGTTAGGACTGATCTGAGCAGTCTGGGGTATAGTGGTGCTGCTTCTGCTGACAGTGTCTTGTTGTCAGATATGGCACTCTCAGGATAACCTGCTGCTCATCACCTGCAGTGCTGAGCTCCCACTGTTGTAAAGGAAATAAAGAAAGTGAGGGACCTAAATCCCACTGAAATTTGAGATTTCCAGCTGTCTTCAGTCTTTGCTAGTAAATCTTGTTAGGTTATATGTAAGCAAACACCTTCCCTTTCTGCTTTCAAGTCTTTGGTAAATTGGAAGTAACTCCAGTGGAAGAGGAAGGAGCCACCTTCCTTCTCCTGCAGTGTAAGAGCCTGCACATGGCCCCTTATCCCAAGTAAGCAGCTTTGAGGAGATTGCAGGCGAGTGTAATTTATGTAGTTTGCTCACAGTCACACAGTCATCAGGTTTTGAAGAGCTTGTCCTTGGCTCTTGCAAGCTTTTATTGCAGTAGAATGCTACATGGCTTGAATGAAATTTTTAGGATTTTGCCCTGTTTGTAAATGGGAAAATGCATTCCCAGTAATTTATAAATTTTTGTGCCACTGTTTGCACTTTCTTGTCATTTCACCTTTGCCAAGAGCTTGTTTGACAGCCACAGACACACAGCTGAGTTGTACCTGTCTCTCCCTACACTTACAGATCTCCCAGATCCTACTGACAAGTGAGAGGGATGATTCACTGCCAGAAATCCAGGTTTTCTTTGTTCAATATTCTGCTATTCTAATTAGCGTCAAATATTTTCTTTTAACACCAACTTTGTTTAGCATAGAAACAAAGCTATTGTATTTCTTTCAGGAACATATTTCCTCCTGTTACACAAGGCTTTTAAATTTTTTTTTCACACACAGCTTTAGTTTGAGGAAAGTTGTTTTAGGATTACTACTTCTGAAGTGAGTCAGGAGGACTCTAAACTTCTCATTAGTTTTCAAAATACTGATAATTTTTCTTCTTTTTGGTAAGACAGAGGAAGTAGATAGATCTTTGGTGTCAAATCCTTGTATTTCTTCCTCTGTTTCATTCAGAATGGATTTTTCTTGAGTTAAGCAATCCTGACACAATATACTTTTTTTTCCCCACATGTTATTTGCACCATAAGTGACAGTACATCTACTAAAATAAACAAAAACTTACTTCAGGTCTGAAAATGCTTATGTTAATTTCCAAAGCTGAAAGATCAGACTTTGTGAACTGTGACTTTGATCTGGGCCTCAGCTCTGAGTTTCCAGAGAAGTAAGAGTGTAGGCAGTATATAGTGTATATGGAGAGTGTATGTACATCAGTATAGACAGCTCTTCCTTACTCTTGTTAGTTTGAAGTGCTCTTGGGAAATCAATACTTTCATTGCAGGTGTTTTATAATCCTCCTCTGTTTTCAGGTGCTGTAGTAATGAGCGCTGTAGAAATGTCAGTGAATGTTTTTGAAAAGAGCCTTGGTTAATAATGTCACTCTTTTGACTGTTTAAGCACTTCCATTCTGTATCAGTGACAACTATCTTTTGAGCTAGAGCTTCCTAGATTTAGCCTCTTAGCAGTTCAGTTCTTCTAGAAGCTTGAACAAAACCAATTAATTGTTTTATTTTAAATACAACTTTTTAAAAAGAAAGTTTCATAATGTAATGTCAGGTGGGCAGAAGCTTGCATCATGGCAGGGGAGATTTACTCATTCACAGTGAAAACCTTTTGATATTTGAAAGGCATTTAGATTTGTCTGCACATGCTGGGGAAAAAAGATGTTATTTAAAAAGTTGTATTTCTTTATTTTAATGAAATATTATTCTGGTGTCTTCTTTGGGCAAAGCATGCAACTGGTAGAATAAGCTCTTTAGTGTAAATAGTGGCATCTTAGTTAATGTTGAAAATAAGTTTATTTTGGTGTGTTTTCTTTGTTTTTCCTCAGTATCCAGCCCTTTTGAAGGACAACATCCATTATTCCATGCTGAATAAAGCATATGCTTTTTTCAAGCAGTTTGAGTCTTGTGGGAAATAAGTAGCAAGGCAGATGAGTAAGAAAGAGACAGAGTTAAGCTTGGTATAAATGATCACAGATGCAGGTGCTACCAACTTATCCCCTCTTGTTACTTAACCTGCTGATAGAGATTTTAGAGAGAGCCTTGAACACTGGTCTGTGTGAATCCATATATATACACCAATAAATGGATGAAAAATGAGACTGGTGAGCCAGCATTCATTTTTCATTGGCCCACTCAGACAAGCAGCATTTTGCCTTTGTCTGTATTAATAAGAGCTCTGTTTTATCTGTAATAATAGAGTGACTGAAGGAGCCTTTTGTAAGTTGAACATCATAAATTGCAAAGTGAACTCATAAGTTGATTTTTGGGGACTATAACTGTTTGTAGTTGCCCATTAGTATGAGATAGTGTTGGGAAAGTGTGCAAAGGTCTGTAAGAAGAAAGTTGTCTTTGTTCACAGAATCACCACTGTGTAACTTCATGTTTCAGTTTGTTTGCCTCTTCAGAATCTCTCTGTTTCTAGCATTTTTTAAAGAAATGAAACAAAAACTTTATTTTTTTTTGCCTTGTGTTTATCTGGTAAGTGATGGCTGCTTAAAATTTCATAGTTCATAGTCTCAGTTCATATGAAGCAGGTGTTTGGGAGTTGTTTTTCTCAATTTTCTCCCCTTCAGCATTTTATGTTCCATAGATTTGCAAGACTAAAGATGAAGGGCATTTGGGAAGAAACAAAGAAACTGTATTAAATTGAAGTTAAAATCTAGAGTAAGAGAGGTATGTTGGTAGTTCAAGATTAGTGTAATCCTTCTGAGTTGGTTCCTAAAATTTGACAGATAAATGAGTATCTGATCCTTAATTTTGTTCAGTTGCCTAAACATGTCAAAACTGTTGCTGCAGTATTACATGTTCTAATAAAGACTTGTTTTAAACTCTGTGTAGGCTGTATAAATTTTGCTGTTGTGTAGTGAAACTCCTGTCAGGCCTAGCTATAATGCAGGCAAGTGTTACATTTTGAGAGAAGAAACAAATCCTTTTTCCTGGGATTTACTAGAAAAGGAAGTTCTTGGAGCATATTGCATTTTGCCATAAAGCTCAAAACCAGCCAGCCAACCCGCCTTCCTCTTCAAGCTCCTACCCCAGAGCAGCCCTTGTTTTATGAGGAGACCAGCATGCTCTGAGACAATGCCTTGGAGGTAAACCAGATGTGTCAGTCATGGTGCAGCAGTGACTCCTGCTTTTTAGGAGCCACCACTTTTGAGGCTGCTTAACCCAACTACTTTGTGCTGGCAGAACAGCTTTTCAGTGCTGCAGAACCCATTCAAGCCAAGTGGAGAAGGAAAGGGTTTAGTCTAAATGCAGCTCTTGGATGTTTCAGTTGAGAAGGAGGACTCCTCTTTGATTTCATTGCATGTTCTGCTTGCTTCTGCTGAGTAAAGCCTGGGAAGGAGAGGTGGATTCCTGCATTGCGATTCCTGCATTTCTGTCACTGATTGAATGTTGTCAGGGAGCCCTGCCTGCAGAGGCTCGAGCCTTTCTGAGGGTGAGACTAGATTCTTCCCTTGGCCTTCAGAGGATTTCTCTCAGCACTGGTTACTGATCTGCTGAGCCTGGAATGGAACATGGTGCAGGCTGGGAATATTCCTTGCAGGAGGGATCTGGAGACTTTTAGTGTAGGGTTTGCCCACCCAAACAAGGGCAATGCTTGAATATCAAGGGAAGAGTGAAGAACAAAACATGGACACTAAAAATTGTGTCAATATTTAATCTTGTAAATAACAACATGCAGATGTCATAAGCAAGTTATAGGCATTGATTCCCCCCCACCACACACACACCCTCTGAGGGAGTATAATACTGTAATAGGCATTTCCTGACACTCCTTAGGAGATGTGGATAATACTGTATTGTCATCTTTGATTGTTGCTAAAGGTCACCTAGGAGCAAAAGGTGTCCTACTTATTAGGACAGTTTTGGTAGAGCATTTCTAGGACTTCCCTGTGACTCTTGACAGATGTCCTAAGATGAATAGCCCAGATGCAAGAGAAGAGCAGTAAGACAGGGTGCCCCTTACTTTCTTCATGCTCCTTCTCTTAGCCTTCAGTCATGCTTTTGGTGTGTCACAGCCAACCCTTTCAGATAACACGGTTGTGGAACTTTGTTTGTGGTGGTTTTGGTTGTTCAGAGATCAGTTGTTTTTATTTGTGGGAGAGTGTGTGTAGCCCATGCATCCTCTTCCAGATACACTCATTGTTACATAGTGAGGAAACCTTAAGAACTCAGAAGAGTGTGGACATAGAACTCTCAATTTGATATTAATAGGAGTACATTTTATCTGCTCTGTAGTTGAAAAAAAATGGCCATATCTTAATATGCCATTTTTCAGAGATATTCTTGGAGCAAATGCTAGACAATGTATCTCTGTCATTGTAAATTCTTGTCTTTTAAATTAACAATATTCAAAGGGTTTATAAAAATTCAAATAGTGATTAGGTTCTGAGGCTGGAAATGTGCTGCTCTTGCCCTTTTCTGGATAACCTCAGCCAAACTTCATCCAGAATGAAGGATACAGGCTCAGGATACTGAGTTACTGTGTAACAGACTATTTAATACCATCTTGATGAATGCCCTGTCTTGCAGGGGAAGGGAACAGTGTTGGTGACAGTCTCCTTTACCTCAAGGACTCTACCCGCTGTGGAGGCAGTTTTACATGACAGCAGTTGGACCTCTTTCATTTTTTTTGCGCAGGGATAGGAAATGGTGGAGTGAGAATAGGTGGCAATTATTAGGTGCAAATGTTACTCCCAGCACTGGTAACTAACTTTAATTGTTGGTATCCACTCACTTCCTTCAAGGTAGAGAGCATAAACACCTGTATCCTGTAATTTCAGTTGGTTCTTGTGCCACTGCTCTGTGGTATTAGACATGTGAAGGATGTCATGGGAAGGAATGAGGCAGATGGTTGCTTTTTTTGAAAACTTTGAGAAGCCTTGTTCTGCAGTAATCAGTTCCAGACTGACGTGTTTCACCTGCTAATGTGTAGAATCGTGGTAAACATTCTCCAGCTATGCTGTAGAAAAACTGAATAGCAGTGTTTGTAATACTTTTGAGAGTAAAAATGTCCTGCAAATGTGTTGACAGTCTATTAAAACTCCTGAGATTTAACAAGTTTGGTCTGAGATTTTTGTGTGAACTTTCTAGAAATTTCTTCTGCATGAAGGATAGGAAGCTGTGTCTGGTCACTAATCTTGAGAGTACTGGTTTGTGTATCTCCTGTTGCTGCTGGTGGACTTCTGGGGATCCTTCTGCTGACACTCTGTAGGACATCTGCTTACCTCTTCCTCGCTTCTTTTTTAACCCCCTCTCACTAAGAAGAGTAAATAGCTACTTAAAGCTGGTATAAACTCTTTAAGAGATTTCTGCAGGCTCCTAGCAGTTTACTTCTGTAATTTTTCCTTGCAATTCACAGCATTTCAAGCATGGTTATGTAAGAGGAGAGAGCTGTGTAGTGTTAAGGGCAAAATGATGACAAGGAAAAAAAATTACAAATGTGGAATGAAGTTGTGTTCAGAGGAAGCAGTTGTGGAAGTTAAAGTAAATAGAATGGAAATTATATCCCAAAACATTTATTTCTTTGCAAAGTAATCTGGATTTCCAGCAACAGATATGTTGGATGTTCCTGAATCTGGGAGTTTTAGTGGTTTTTATTGACTGTAGTGGGTAGAAGTAAACACCAGGTTCCACTAGTGACCTCAAGTATTATGTTGCTCACCTTTGTTACCGTACAATGCGTTACCATTGGAAGACTGGTGCAGGCAGTTTGAAAAGGTCCCATTTCCAGGGAGGCCTGGTTTTCCAGCTTCCTCAGCCTCCAGCTGTAATGTGTGTCACCAGATCACCCAGTGGTTAAGGCTGGAAGGCACTTTGGGAAGTCATCCTGTCCTGCCCCACTGCTCCTGCGCAAGCAGGGTCACCTAGAGCTGGTTGCTTAGGACTGTATACAGATGGCTTCTGAATGTCCCTGAGGATGGAGAATTCTGCAGCCTCTCTGGGCAACCTGTGCCAGTACTTTGTCACCCACACAATAAAAATTTTTCATGATGATCACAAGGAATCTCCTGTGTTTGTGCCTGCTGTATCTGCTCTTGTCACTTGCACCACTGCAGAGGCTGGTTCCCTCTTCAGTACACCCTCCCTCTGGATTTTACATATACTGATTTGATCCCTGCAGGGTTTCTCTAGGCTGGCTCTAGAGGCTGACTCTGTCCTTCCGGTGAGAGATGCTCCGGAGGGTTGTTAGTGGCCCTTCACTGGACTGTCTCCAGTGTGTTTGTGTCTCTTATACTGGGGAACCCAGAACTGGCCACAGTGCTCTACATGTGGCTTTCCAGTGCTGAGTAGAGCCCTTGGCCTGCTGGCTATGCTTCCATATGCAGCCTAGAATGCCATTAATCTTCCTTGCCTTAAGGGCCCATTGGTTTGTCATTAGCTTGATGTCCACCAAGAGCCTTAGGTTCTTTTCTGCCAAATGTGCTATCCAGCCATTTGCCCCAGCAGGCATTAATGCCTGGGGTTGTTCCTTCCCCCTAGGGATGGGATGTTGCACTTCTCTTTGAACTACGTGTCTAGAAGGGGACTGATAACATTTTGTATGAAGTTACATGTTAATCAGAAAATAACAAGAATTGAGCTGTTTGCTTGTTCTGATTGAATGCTGTGGGAGGTTACTTGGAACAGGTGGTGCCTGTAAGCTTCTAGGAGGGAGAGACTGAGAAGTCTCTTCAGGATGTTGCCAGCTTTACCTGCTTTACAGGTGATAATGGCAATAGATTTCTGACAGTGATTGCTTATTTGACTTGATGATTTTAATAATGTAGACAAGCATTGTTAAAGGAAGGGGCTTGAGTGTATCTGATCCCACACTGTGGAATAAAGGATCTTTTGAGTCCTTTGTAGTCTCTTTTTTGTGAAATGATTGTACTTTCATGTACACTGACATTTTAGTCTAATTTCCTCAAGATGTACTTGTGCTACACTCGGAGTTCAGATGTTTGTGCTCGAGTTGCATCTTTGAATCATTAGCATTTGGGCAGCAGTGTGTGGAAGTTTTCCAACCAGCAGCTTCTTATAAACAGCTCTCTCTGCTGCCAATAACAGACTTGGTCGCTTTCCCATTCCCCAAGAAAGGTAATGTTCAGATAAGTGTGAGTACAGTAACACATTTCCTCTGCTTGGACACTGGCTTCTTGCTATCTTGGTGAATCTGGGTGTAGACACTACTGAAATTACTGGGATTTTGCTTCTGAAAGCCTTTCCAAACCTGTGTGGTTCTTTTAAAAAAACAGCAGAAGCAGCAATCTGCATTCTGCTTAAATCTGCAAGAATACAAAGACACAAGCAAGGCAACTGCATTCTAACTGTGGATTTTAGTTCTAAAATATAACCATTAGAAGAAATCTGGGAAAAGCATCTTGGCTCTGATCCTGTATTTGTGGAAGATCTCTTACAGACTTTGTTGCTAGGGATCTAGAGAGTTGCATAAATCTTCATTGGTGGGTCAGACTGGGAGATTAGGATTGCAGTTGTGTTGTCAGAGATAGTTTTGTAGAGAATTCTGAAAAATGCCAGTGTTCTAGTAGCATCAACAACTTACTGGTTTTTTAGGATTTTAAATCTGCCTACAAGCCTGACTTAAGGAATGGGATGAAAAGACATGAACCTGTGAGTTAAATAATCCAAGAATAGATTTAGTCACTGCAATTCTTACATACCCTTGAGAATACAGGAAGATCTCTTCTGCTCAAATGCTAAACAACTTTTCAGCAGCAGGGAGGAAATAATACATTTTTGCTCAAACTTTACTGCGGTGATTTACTGCCAAATAGAAAGGGATTATTTAAAGTATTAGGAGTCTTTGCTTTGTTAGAAAACACTACTGCAAACAAGTTAGCTATGCTAGATCTTTTTGGAAGACCGTGCTTTTCTAGCGTGTTATTCTAGAACTTGAGCAAACCTGTTCCCATAAAACCTCACTGATGTTAATCTGAGTGAGAAACAGAATAAGAAGCTGCATTGAAAAGCATAGTTTTTAATGCTTAATCCTAAAAGGTAATAAGATAATTTTATAGTACTTTTTCAAATATTTACCTCGTGGACATGTGTACTCTTAAAATTACCTTCTATCGACCTTTCTTGTGCTGTCAGAGTAGCCCATTGTGTGTCAGTTGTTAAGTGGCAAAAAGCTCTGTGTTCTTGTTTGTATTCAGGGACTTTAGAGCAAATAATGTTGCAATCATTCCTTCTATTTTATAGCATTTGGATTAAAAGTACAAGAATTAACCATTTGCTTTTAGCTTTTTGCTGAAGGGATCTGAATTACCGGATGTGCTGCTTTATCTCTGTCTGTAATGTACTGAGATGTTCCCTGTGACCCACCCAGGAACAGGAGCCCTGTAGTACTTCTGCAGACTGGTGCCCAGTGATTTGCCTGGTTTATACAGATCATACCTTTGCTCAGAATACAAGTGCAATTAAATTGCAGTTGAGATAAAAAGGTTGTGTTGGCTGAGAGTTTTTTAATTAGCAGGGGGAGCCTCTCCTTTGTTTGAAAACAAAACCTCGGGTTTGTGAAAGGAAAGCTGAAAAGCTTTTAGTTGGATTGCTGTCTGCAAATCTAAATGGTTGCCTTCATTATCAGTACTTGTGAAATTGCTGGTTCAGGAAGGCTGTAGAAAATAACTTCCCTGAAGGAGCACCAATGTAGCAAATGCAAATTAAAAACAAAATTACTGACCTTTCAGTGCTGTGCATAGCAGAAAAATGAAGTGTGGAGGGACCTGTGGCATTCCATCCACCATTCCTCTGTTACTTTGAGGCTTTGCATTTAGGAAATAGGGAGCTACAAATTTTTCAACGCGTTTGTGATTTTATTTTGGTTTTGTTTATAGATATAATGGCACATTTTAAGTTTGGAGTACATAGAGTTTAGTAGTCAAGTAGATCGGCTATCAGAAAAGTGGAAAAAGTAACAATAGGATTATTTTTATAATAAAAATCCTTGTGTTTAACCAAAACTCCAAAAGATGCACAGAATAGAAGGTTCTGGGTCTTGTTTTCATTTTATTCAGCAGCCCATTCCCTCCCAAGGCAGTGAATGGCTTCTCTTTATTGTGAGCTGTATTGTTATCATGTATCTGTATTATCATGCCTAGAAAACTTGATATGATATTTTGAAAATGCATGTAAAAATATACTCGGAATAAAAAGATTCTGCCAAATAATTGCATTTGATTACAAATTAAGTCAAATCTAGTCTTCATATCTTTCCTCTATACACTTAGTGGGTTTTGTTGGAAGGAGGAGGAGAGGTGGATTAGGGCTGGTCATGATTTTCCTCTATAATGTCATACCATTATTCTTTACTCTTTTAATACTTTCAGTTCCTATTTTCAAGACTACTTTGACAGTTTTGATAGACTCTGGGATATTTTCACTTCCCATAGTAATTCTGGGAATAGCAGCTTTTTCCTTTCTCTCTTCAGCCCTTTTCTGTAGCTATAAAATGCTAAATCTGTTCCTGATTTTGTATAAACTAAATCAAACTTAACTTTAAATAAAATTCGTTCTGTTTAAAAATGTTTGGGTTTTTTTTTTTTCATTTGGGTGATAAAACTTGGCTGAATGACAGACTTTAAGCAATACTGGCATCTGATATTTTTTTGCTGTGCTAACTTTCAATCCCAGATACTGCTTTATCTACAAAACATAATATATTGAAGCATCTTTGCATTGGTAAAGCACGAGTGTGAAATGAGTCACACTAGGTGCTAGATAGAAGTTTGCTGTTGTATTGAGACTTTCTTATAAGAGTTTTTCTCCTTCTCTGAATCTTTCTTTTTTCTTTCTTTCTGTGTATTTGCTGAAGTTTACAGCATCTGAATTACAGATCAGGCAGATGCTTAGTGGTTGGTACACGTCCTTTTGAAAGGTATTTAATCATATTTGTGCAGAGGGAATATGATCAGTGCAGGTGTTTAAGTTGGGCACTTGTGGGGTTTTCAGTGGTACCTATAATTATTTAAATTGTAGGTACAATGTTGTAGGTATGTAATTCTTTAGCTGTTAGTCCCTAGTTAGCTCAAGCAGATGACCAAGTTTCCTAAATCTGTGTCAGACATTATCTTTTGTTGTACAGGTCTGGTGAAGCAGATCAGTATTGCAGTACAATTTATGAGGTGCCAAATAATGTGTTAATATGGAATGGGAGTGAACCATCTATCACTGTTAACCTGTGAAGGAAGAGTGGGGAAGAGACTTTTGTCCACAATTACCTGCCTTTCCACCCCCAAAGGTTCTGGGCTTGGATTCTGGGCATTTGCAGCTCTGAAATAAAAAAAAGCATTAAAATTTTGCAAGTTACAATTTTCATAAATATTTCTTGACATCTGTACTAGTCTCATAAATAATGGTTTTCTTTTGATGAAGTTTGAGAAATCTTGTGATAATGGAATCAACAAGATGGGGCAGAAAAATTACCTCATATTATCTATATGTTTTTTTATTCAAAACAATAACGTAATGTTTTATTTTTACAGATGACTATGGATGAGAAATATGTGAACAGCATTTGGGATCTTCTGAAAAATGCAATCCAAGAGATTCAGCGTAAGAACAATAGTGGTCTCAGTTTTGAGGAGCTGTATAGAAATGCTTATACAATGGTGTTGCACAAACATGGTGAAAAACTCTACACTGGACTAAGAGAAGTGGTCACTGAGCATCTAATAAATAAGGTTTGTCCATTTGTGAGTTAAAATAGACGTGTCTTTTGTGAAAGAATTCTGAAGAGTTATTTAAATGACAGAAAATCTAACTTAATTGTGTTACCTTGTGTTGCAGTTGTGTAGCTTCTCTCAAAAATGGTCACATAGAGCTTACATCAAGCTCAAATGATTTCATGTTCCTGGTACTGTTTCTGGTAAATTAGTGATGGAAGACAGAGCAGACCATAGGAAGCACTTGAAAGAGTGTAACAGGAAACAACTTTTTTTTTTGAGAATAACTGTCAAAAGCTGATAATTTTTTTTAACAGTTATGTCATTTTTGGTGGCATTTGTGACTTTCTTAGGCCAAATTTTGTCTTGTTTGCCAGTCAGTTTTTTTCATCTGTAGAACAAATAAACACCAATGCAAGAACTTGTTTTCTATAGGCTAATGAACTAATTCCCAGGTTAATGAGACAGTTGTGCTGGGATTATGCTCTTTAAAGAGGCAGTAGGCACTATTCAAGAACAGCAACTCAGCAATAACAAAAGTCCTGAGTAGCTCACATTCTGCCATGTCAGCCTTTGCAAAACCATGTAGGTCAGTCAAAATGAAATGCAGAAACTTTCTGAAGATCTGTCGTCTGAGAAAAGGAATCTTCAGGTGTTAAACCATGGAACCACTTCTTTACTCTTTGAGAGACGTTTAGAATTGATTAATAAATATGTAAGTGGAAAAAGTTGGAAGTAATTTTTTAGGACTCCAGAGAATATTCATGGCAATAGGATTCTAAGCCTAGGGGAGATGCCTGCCTTACTCCTCATGGTAACATCCATTGCAGAGAGGTACGTGTCTACTTTGATCCCATATTCTGGCCATGGTTCAGATGGAGTATCAGATTTTTGTCCTGTTTTTACAAGATCTGAAAAGGAAAGTCAGAGACCATCATGCGTCTTGGATGATTACTTCTGGCTGAATTACAGAGCATGGATAGGAGATTTATGGCTAAATAATGCAGAATGCTTGGGGACTTTTTTTGTGTGTTCCAAGTGGAGTTACTAAGCTGTGGCAGAGAAATGTGTTATTTCTTTTCTAAAATCCTAGCTTTCAAAGGTGTGGTCCAGATAAGTATAGTCTAAAACTGCTTTGAATGTGGGGCTTTTTTACTGTGTGCACCAGAGGAGACATCCTCTGTGAAGTGGTTAAATAATTTGCAGTTCTTTTCTATAATTGTTGCACATCTGTGACTCTCAAAAACTTCTGGTTTCATTATCTGTGCATTCATAATCTGTACTATTCAGATAAAATGTGGCAAATGGCTGAGGCTTTTTTTTGCCTTTTTCTTGTATATATCTATGCACTTAATAATTGTGGCACTAAACTTTTATTATTCCTAGGCTTTAGTTTATCCTGGTTTAATTTGATGGGTGTCTTTTTATCTTTGTTCCTAGGTATTTTGCCACTTATCTTAGTTCCTAGCTATTTTGCATATTAAAAATTATGCATTTACTGAATTAATTATTCTGAAGTGCTGATTGTGGCAGTCTGACAAAAGAGCAGAAGGTTCTCTGTACTTTCAGTGCAGAGGCTGAGAGGACTGCACAGATAGCAGTGCAGAGAAATGCCTTTCTGACACTTAATATTCCTGTATCCAGTCCTTTAAATAAAATCTTCTCTGATGACCAAATATTCTGATCTTTAATGTGATTAATCAGATTGTATCCATGTGTGTGGGTGATAAAAAGATGACCAAAGCTTTTTCAAATAAAAAGGCTGAGTTTTGGTAGGTAGTTGCTGTAGAGTTAAAAAGGCTAAATTATTCTGATTCTGCCAGCCTGTAAAATAATCCAAGGAAAAGACTAAAATGTGACTTATGCCAAAAATTTCTGAAAAATAACAAAAACTTATAGAGGCTAAAAGCTACTGTTTGTCCTTTTTGAATGTTTGCTTCGACACATTATGTTGAGGCATATATAGATGGAAGTATGGAAAAAATAGTGCATTGTTTATCAAGAATAGGATCAGTTCTATAATGACATCTTCTGTTTGAGCCATTGGTACTTGTAAGGCAGATAAAAAACGAGTTTTGTTTAACCTCACGTTTTGTCATACAAATTTTAGCAAAATCTTTTATGTTCGCCGTCCCTTTCCAAGACCAATTATCTGGTAAATTTTAAGTAGCTAATGAGTGATAAATGATCTCATCGTAAGTCTTAGTAAGATTTCTATTCAGAGATTCAGTGGTGAATTCGAGAATTTATAAGAGGGGGGTTTTGCCAACTGAAATATTGTTCATTAAATTCTTTAACTTTTATAAAAGTGGAAACGTTCACAGATGAATAGATTTTACTGAAGAACTATACTCAGTTCAGGGAGCACTGCTGAGGAGCCTACCCCAAATTTGAAACTGCATTAATCCTTCAGCCATAACTGTCATTTGCTGCCCACTTCTCCAGGTTATCTTTTTAGAAAAAGCTGCAGATTTGTGGTATTCCAGTCATGCTGGTTAATTAGCGATAGATGAAGAGACTAAGTAGAGGCGGTGTGTATTTTCAGTTGTTTTTACAAATAGTTTTAAAGTTTGGAAAGCATTCCTTCATTTTTGGTGAGGCATGGTTAAGAGCTGTATTTCTGATTTATGCTAATGTAATTGTTAGGTGAAAGTTGTGCTTATTCAGCATTTTAATTAGCAATCAAATACTAATGAGAAGTATTTAACTTCTCAACAAGAAAACAGTACAATGCACTGGCTTGACTGCTAATTGTAAATAAAATAATAGTTGCAAATATGATCAATACAAGGTGTGTGCAAGCAAGTTATTATCAAGAATGCTTGGTTTCAGACTAGCAGACCCCAGTGGTTTGCAGTTCTAAATCACCCTGTTCTGGCTGTGGGATAAAGGCTGTAGTAAGCCAGATGCTCTGCATCACTGAGAAGAGTCAGCTCTCTTGAGCTACCTTGTCTTTACTACAGCGTAAGAACATGCTAAAACTTGTCTTCACCTGTGTATTGACATAATTATTTAAGTGTGGTACGTGTAGAGCTATTTAAAAATACTGTTGAATTTTGAAAGTACCAAAACCTTTCATCTTAATTCAAGTATTTAATTCCTGTGGCTGATACTTCACTGATTTCTCCCTTTCTTGCCCATTGACAATCTTGTAGCTTGTTGTGGATGGTCCTCCTTCACACTTCTCAAGCCTAGTCTGGTACTACATCACACAAATGTTGTCAAGTGTTTTTAAAACACACAAAGCTTAGTTTACAGCTCTCTAAACCATTTGATGATAAGCAATATCATTTGTGTTACAGTAAAATAAAAAGTTCAAGTTAAAAAGTTTATAGGATAATATTTTTAATGTTCATTTTATACATAAGTCAGTGGGGCCCAGTAAGGTGCATCCCAGGGTCCTGAGGGAATTAGCTGATGTAGTGGACAAGCCACTCTGTGTGGTACTTGAGAAGGCATGACAGTCAGGGGAAGTTCCAGGTGACTGGGAAAAGGGGAAACATTTTACCCATGTTTCAGAAGTGTAGAAAGAAGGACCCTGGGAACTCCAACCTGTCAGCCTCACCTCTGTGTCTGGGAGTATCGTGGAGCAGATCCTCCTCAGAGATATGCTAAGGTACGTGGATGACAGGGAGGTGATTTGGGACAGCCAGCACAGTTTCACCAAGGGTGAGTCTTGCCTGGCCAACCCAGTGGGGTTCTATGAAGGCATGACCACATCATGAGCAAGGGAAGAGCTACAGATGTAATTTCTCTGGATGTCTGTGAAGGTTTTGACATGGTCCCCCATAACCATCTTGTGTCTAAATTGGGAAGAGATAGATTCAATGAGTGGAGTTCAATGGATAGGAAATTGGTTGGGTGGTCACACCCATTGGTTGTGGTGAATGGCTCAGAGTCCTGATGGCCATCAGTGACAAGTGGTGCCCCTCAGGGGTCTGTCCAGTACCTGCTGTGTCAGAGTAACAGTGCAGGCAGTGAGAGCACCTTTGCTCAGGAGGGCACAGAGCTGCTCCGTGCAGTGCTCAGTGCAGGAGTGAGGTGCTGTTTCAGGTATAGGCTGAAAGAAGTGTGTCTACTCTGGGACTTAGAAAGTTATGTTTGGGTTCCTTTGCAAGCTTTAAAATTTGCTATCTTAGTGTTGCAGAGAAAAGGGAGAGGTGAGAGTCATCTCCATCATGGAGTTTGAAATTATTTCCATAATATCAATGAAATAGGGAGGAATGACACAAGAAGTTGTGTAGGAGGCAAATTACCTACTGAACATTAGAGTGAGCCTGACTGGCAATGTATGAGTGTTATCTGCCATTATATTTTCTTAATGATGTTTTCAGAGGATCATGAGCAAGTCTGCTATTTTGTGGAGAGCAAAAGGATGTGAGGGAATTGCTCGAAAGTACATAACTGTTGAGAATCCCCAGTATTCTTCAGTGTTTGTTTTTTCCTTTTAGCAATAGGATAGCAGCTGCAGGGATGAACAGACATTTCTGGTAGTCAATGCATTAACCTACTTAAGACTCCTAAAATTTTAGAATACTATCTTTTAGACTACTTGGATTTTTCTGTAAGAAACTCTATAATAAAAGTTCTGAGAGCTTGAGGCCTTGGTTCAGGCAGTGCTGTTCCATACTGCTCCTCCCCTCAGGATGTTCTGGCTGTCCTTACAGTAGTGGAAATTACATAATTGAACTATTTGTGCTGCTGCATCAGGCCAGGCACTGTAAGATAGAAATAGTAGGCCATAAGTCTTCTTTATGTACACTTAATCAAGAGTTATTTAAAGGTATTGAAAACTTATGCCAACAAACTACTCTTATTGGGGGAAGGTTTCTGTATTTCCTGAAGACCTGTATCCAGTAGAAAAAACATTTGGGCCTGAGGTTATACACAAAATGTTATCCTTGTAACTATCAGAAGACCTTACATATATTGCAAAGTTGCTAATTTATTTTCAAATCCCTCTGTATATGACAGTCCCATTTAAGCTGGCTTTTCCTACAGTTTGCTTCATAACTGCAAATGTTGTCACAGAAATCACCACAAGCTCAGCTAATTTAAAGTAACATTCTGCTGATAAAAATCTTTGAGATTCGAAATTTTCTAAGGCTGTAACAGAGTAGCAGCTGTGTCTCCTCTTTGTTCAAAGAGTGCAAGTATGCACATTTTTTACTTGAGATCATTTATTCTACCAAAGTGGTGTGACTCTGCACCTTTGCATGGCTAAGATGTTTTGTGCATTATAGCAGTTTCCCTGTAGTTTTGCTGAATTAATGGCCCACACAAGGAATGTGTTGAACACTTGTTAACTATAAAGTTGCTGTAAGTGATAATTTGCTTGGCAGTAGTTTGGTTGGCTTTTGTAGCAGCTGGAAGTATGGCTTTCTAAACCTCTTCTGCAGTTTCAAATAAACCTAGAAGAATACCATTGAGGAGCTTCATAGGGAAACTCTGAAGATAGCTCCATTGTACAGCACCTATTTCTGAATTTCAGTCCCACTTCCAAAAATCCACGTGGCACACCATATGGAGCAGAGGTGCCACTATTGCAGAACGTGCCAGTGCCTGCTTGGAATCAAGTTGTCACTGCTACCTGGTGGCAGGTGTCCTCCCCCTTCTGTGTGACTTGGCACTGGCTGGCCCAGCAGGGTTAGTGTGCTGGATGTGGGATGTGTGCAGTTACAGGGGCACACTGCCTCTGTGTTGTCGAAGTAAAGGGTATCATAAAATTGATCAGTAACTACCCTTGGTTATTTGTGCTTATAATCTAATCATGCTTTGGTAAATTTTATTAGTGTGAACCAACTACCAAATAATGTTTATAAAGCTTTTCCATACTGACCGAAGAAGTGAAAGAAACCACGTCATGTTTGTTTCTCTAGTTCTGGGAGATTCTGCATATTCTTCACAAGTATGTCTGCTGAAGTTTTTAGTGTGTATTTATGTTTTGGCTAAAAACTACCTGGACTGGGTGACAACAGAGCGCACATTTGGGAGACCAAAGGGTAAATGATGATCATGATCAGAAAGAATGATGCAGTTAAGCAGTGGTCATAACTGCATATTATGTTTTCCAAAAGCAAGGAGGAGAGGCCTTGCTCAGGTGTGCAGAGTAGGCGTTTGAAGATGTAAGAAAGCTTTGAACAACCTGTGCATACCTATATTACCTAGATGCAGTAACAAGATGAATATTACTGGGATAAGTTTCCCCTCTTCCTTCCTCCCTCTCTTCTTCCTCCTCCTGCTCCTTCATCCCTCTCCTCCTTGAGACCACTGTGTTGGATGATGTTCCACACTCTGTCTCTGGTTTGCTCATCTGAGATTGTGAGTGTGTATAGTAGTGTCGCAGACAAGATTCTATTACCCTGGTTTGGCCTAATAACTTCATAAAACTGGAATGACAGAGTGAAGCCTGTCAGGTGAGTGCCTGAGATGTTGTTGCAGCTTTTGGTTGCCTAGTCTGTGTGTTTTGTTTCCCTGTTTGAGTCTTTGTACTGAAATTTACACTATCAGCCAAGTATCAGTCCAAATCAATGAATGTGAACATTCTGTTTGGTTACAAAAGAGGGCAGAATATATTTTGCATGTTATGTAAAAAGTCAATTCCCACATTTTATTAACTCTGGAAATTTTTTTTACATTCCCACAGGTTTCTCTTTGGCATTAGTTTCAAGTTTGAGCACTGCAGTATATGCCTATTGGAAAAAAAATCAAAATATGAAACTGGATGGGCTTTTTTATTAGTAGGGAGAGTAGTGGCAAAGCGGCATAAAATCTGAAGTTGATGAGACAGATTAACTTGCAAATTGCAAATACATTCATAAAAAACAAATATGACTTTTTTTCTATGAAGTCTTGTTGTTGTTATTAATGTAAGAGTCTGATCTTTACCAAGCAATTGGTTCCTTTCAGAACTGTTGTTTGCTGTATCTTTATGCTATCTCATCTTGTCTCTCTAAATGTCATCATGGCAAATTTCCACCTGTACTTGTTCCTGTTTGTAGCATTTACGGCTACTACTCAATGTTCTAAAATTACTTGTGATAGTAAAATTACCAGCAATTGAAACACTACAACACAGGAAATGAAAGCTATGAGGAGTCATCAAAGACTATTTTTAACATTTGAAACTTCAGGAATTCCTTTGAAATTTAAAACCCATGTTTATTTTATTTATCTTGTTTTTAGCATAATTTTTCTTACTTATTTTTCCACAGAAGGGAAATATGAGGTGGCACCCAGGAAAAGAAAGAACCTGTTTGCAAAATTCAGGTCCATAGAGGAGCAAGAATTCTTGTGCTGAAGCTAAGTTTAAGATTTAAATGCTGCAGGAGAAACTGACTTGAGTTTATGTCAATATCTCTTTTTTTTTTTTTTACTTCAGGTGCGAGAAGATGTGTTAAACTCCTTGAATAACAACTTTCTACAAACGCTAAACCAAGCCTGGAATGATCATCAAACAGCAATGGTGATGATTAGAGACATCCTGATGTATATGGTGGGTATTCTACTATTTCACACATTTCACAGTGTAATAAATTATCCTCTTACCATGCTTACCAGTCTTCTTCCAAAGACTACTCTCTGTCCCTTCTTTTCAATTTTCTGTGTGCATGCAAGACTGCTACAGGTGTTTGACAAATTGTAATTGAATTTGTGTTTTAGGTTATCTCATTATCACCTGAAAAATTGATCTAAAAAATATTTGAACTTTTCAGTTCTCGAAAAATGAGCTAGTCAGACCCATTCTGGCTGATTTTAGATGTTAGTTCAGGCAGTGGTGTTCTCTTACTGTGGAAAGCACTATGGTGTAAAGCCTCCTGGAACTTCCAATGTGGTTGTTCTTTAATCTTTAGGATTCAAAGAGGATAACTCTGCTTAGGTACAGTGTGTGTCCTTGAATGTTAAATTGCAGTTGGACCCTTTGCTGTTCATGAAGAACTTGTGTAGAAGATGAAGCAGGGTACACAGAATGTGATTTTTGGTTGCATGCTTCCCATTTCTCACCTATTGCCAACAGAAAAGACTTTTTTTTAAGAGAGAGGTCTCAAAATTTTTGTGTTATGTTTAAGGTAGTTGGTAAGTATTAAAATTCCCATAATATTGGAGATGTTTTAGGATGCAAGAGAATATTTTTGCTTAGCTTCTAGACAAAGCTTTTGACTTCAAAAGGAAGTGTTGAGATGCTGTGTTTTTTGTGTAATATTTTTTCCCTCCAGAGTATCCTAAATGTATTATTGATGCAGTACTTGACAATGAAGGACAGACAACAATGGACTTTTTGGTCCAAAAAGCAGATGAACTGGAATTGTACTCTTATCTGCTAAACAACGGGAGTTAAGATCTTGTCTTGTAGCTGTTAAAGATCATGCTGTGACATTGGCTGTGTTTATATTAGCTGTGAAGTCCTCTCGGTCAATAAGCTGCTACAAGTTAAAGAATTTGAAGTAGAGAATCACAAAGAACTCTTTTTAATTGATTTACTGGCCTTCATGTTGGAGGAATTGGTTTATTTCAGTAGGGAAAAGACCACATATCAAAAAGTAGAGTGCTGGATAACATGCCATCAGTGACACTGAATGATTTGTGTGCCAAAAGGAAGATGGACAGATTGTTTTGAAGATGTCCTTGCTGTGAGAGATCCTGAACTCCCTTATTTGTTTGTGAAGGAAAAATACAAATCAATTGCTGCTAGCTGCATCTAGGTATATTCAAGAATATCTAATGATTAGATTAATCTACCAAAGGTAGTGGTGAATTTTCAGAAAGGTTAGAAGCTGGAATCCAGAGCTTTCTAGGGGCATAGCTGTTGTGTTTTAGCCCAATATTATATATTATTTCATCACAGGAGGTGCTGGATGGTCCAGAGTAATAGATAATGCAATGTTATCTGCTGCTCTTAAAATCAATAGAAAACTGGCTCATAAGCTTTCCTTGTTTTAGTGGCTTGCCCAGTATATTAAAGGCCAAAACCTTTTCTCTTTGAGGAAGGGTTGCCTGCTTCAGTTACCACTCCTGAGGGAGCAGGAGAGTTGTTTCCTGATTGTGTTTTGCAGTCAGAAGAGCAATGCCTTGACTTTGTTTTGAAGCATGAGAGTGCTGTTCAAACATCCAGCCAGCCTTCTCTTTTCCACCAAGATTCTAGGAGAAGGAAAGCTGGAGCATTCCTTCAAGCGTAAATTGAACTTCATTGGCTGTCTTTTATATTCAGAACAGAATAATAAATAAGCTTGAATACCTCTGGACTATGTAGCCTTCTATGTGCTGTTGACAGTTCCCTATTATTTCAAGTGGGTGTTCAGTTGAGCCCTCTGCTTGACTAATTATTTGACTCCCACAGATTTTTTTTTCTTTTACCACAGAAACAGAAAAAAACTGCCCACAATAAAATATATTTATAGTATAGTAGTAAAAATAGAATAAAATTTTCTTTCAAAAAAAAAATGCTTATATAAACTTAGGGGCACTGATACTTGTTTGTTAAACCTCTGTAATGTAATATGGGGTTCACAGTTAAAATTTTAATTTTTATTAGGTAGAACTATCTAGTGTGAAGGTCTAATACAATGAGCAGTCTTCCTCCTTTGACTTGGAGGGGCATAAGACAAATTGTCAGTAATACATGTTTTGATTACAAATTAAAAATAATCATTAATTTAAAACAGGACTACTTTGAAAGATTTGCAGTTTCACCTTTGTCACTGGGATGTCCTCTTGAGCCAGACATAATTTTCTTCATTCACAAAAGACTAAGAGTAAAAAACTTCCCTGTCTTGAACATGTATTCATTCAAAAAGTTTGGGAAAGCTGACAGTACCACAGAATTATAAAGCACCTGTGAAAGATCAGACCTGACTGTTTTTCAAAGAAACAATTTTCAAGAAATTTATAAAATAAAGAATGATTTGTCTTTATTTTCTGATGTTGAGTCTGACTGACATGTAGGTTTATAATGATATGCTTATATCAGAAATAATTTATACACTTCTATTCCAGCAAATCTAATAAAACTGACATTAAAAATATTTTATCTAAAAAAAGCACCAAACAATGTATAACCTGAGTCATCAGGCATTGTGAATTAATATGCTTGTGTTCTAGCAGGAGAAGTATCTGCAATTATCTTATGTTTGTAAGTAAAGCATGACCCAATCCTTCTCTTGTTTTGTAGGCCATCTTGATTACACATCAGTTTCAGGAAATGTACCTATTGCCCAACAGGCCACACTGTGACATCAGTGAAAGTAAAACATTTAATACCCTCTTGAATTCTGGTCTTACTCTCTTGAATTCCTGCTTCAACCTAGTGATTTTACATCTTCAACATCTTAAACCAAATTGTATCTGTTTTAATGACACGGGTTTTTTCCAACTTTGTTTCACCCATTAGCTGCCATATGATTTAAGTCAAACAAACACCTTTTCAACCCACCTTAATTTCTTTCTTCTGTTTAATTTTTTCCATTTTTAGAATAAAAATCAATACAAATAAATCTTTTTTAGGAAGGTATGTGTTTTGTACAGTGCAGTTTGTGCATTATGGTGCTTAATGACTAGAACACTTGCTGTTTGAGGTTATGGCAGGATTTCATTGTTCATGCAGAACATCTTCCACAAGACACTCTCAAGTTTGCCTTATAGTTATGTTTTTAAAAATGTGTATTGCCTTGTCTCTTGTGATTGCTCTCTGGTAAAAGTCTGTTGCTTTCATTTCTGTTGCAGGTGTAGTATGAGGTTTTTTGCAATTTTTTGCACTTATTGTGCAAGGTTTGTCTTGATTATTTTGAGACGTTCCAGGTTCCCTGACTGAATTTCAAGTTTATTTAGTTCCACTGGATTTTGTTTGATATAGCACGAGCTCTCTTCCTTTTTACATGTTTAGGCTGCAGTAATTGGTGCCAGAGTAGATGTAATACACTCTGTAAATTCTGGCACTGTCTGTGACAGGCAGTGAGGCACTGAAGCAGTCATGTGCTAAGCAGCATCTTTGCTGAGTCAAGTCAGGTACTTAGACAGGTTGAAGTACTGAAGTACATTTGGGCATATCTGAAATTCAGCCTCACAGTGGCAGTGCAGGTAAACATACCTACAGTGGGCTTTATTTAGCTGCTGTATGGAGTGGGAGCAATGGAGGTGGAGTTGTTTGGGCTTTTCTCCAAGCAGTGTGGATGTCTGTATTCTTAGAATGTCAAATGGAAACTGGGTTAAACTGGATTCTGTGGTGTCTCTATTACTTGTGCTTGCTAAATTTAAAGCAATTTCAGGTATGCAAGTGCAGCAGTCACACCCCTGGCTGCATTACAGGCCTATGGGTAGTGCCAGTTACACACTGTCAGAAGTGAACAATTGCTCCTGCAAATACAGCTGTGCATTTTTCAGAGGGCAGAGCATTCCCTTCTCATCTTGCTGTGCACAAAGCTGGTGTCTTTTTTTTTAGGCCAGCAGTGACAGGTTGGATATGGGAGTTTTGACGAATGACTCTCATTGTCATGGCTTACACAGAAGGTAATAGAGAGAAGTGTTGTTTTTATTTCCAGACCTAGGCCCAGAGACACTTACTGTATACACAAGGGTGTCTGAAGGCTGCTGCATCATCCAGGTAAAATGTGGCTATCAGTACCTTACAGTAGAATTATTCTGGAGTGTAAGCAGGATTGTAATTCATCAATATTACTGTCTGAAACTCCATCCTTGTCTCCTGAAAGTTACTCCTGCCTTTAAGCACCCACTGCTTCTCTCCAGGGGAGGTAATTTCTGTTCAGTAGTGTGTAGCCTTGTCAGTCAAACCTGTTCCCAAACGGGGCTCTCTGTGATTTTCTTTTTTAGACTGGGAGAGCTTCCAGCAAATGTGATCTGTTACCAAGGGTGAGCAGATCAGCAGGATCAGAAATGTTAATGTTGCTGCTCTGGTTTGGGTATTGTTGAGAGGTCTGGCTTACTACAGAGGCTGCTGATAAACTGAGAGGAGTCACTCTTTCACAATGGCAGTGTTCAGCACTGCCACAACAGAAGCTATGCAGATGAGTCATGGCCATGGCTTTAATCCTTTTAGATACCCTGCTGCCTGTGCTTCAGAGGCCTGAATATTTTTTTGAAATAATAATTATATTCTTTTCTCTTCAAGTTATAGTATTAGACACTACATTTTAATTTGCTCTTTCATCTCTTTGAAAATGTATTTTAAGCTTGTTTTACTTGAGAATCACATTTACTTCTGTTCTTGATGTAAGTGTGTAAATAAGGAAGTGAAATAAACAACCCTGTTTATAAAAAACAGAAAAGCAAACGTAACCTATTCCAAAGACAGCCCACCACACATCTCTGAACTGACTTCATGACAGCAATTAGTAAATGTGCTTTGAGACAGCTGAGCTTGCTTCAGGAGCCACAGAGGAGGCATATCGGACATGTTCCCAGCCTGTTTTTTTAATTTAAATTCAGGGCTGCCTGTCTGAAGGCAGAGAGTGGGAAATCACACATTAATTGCTGAACCCAGGGTTTTGCTTTCCTGTGGTCACCAAGTGGCAATCTGGCATATAATTAGTCTAGGAATAATTTTACCATGTGAATACAGGTGCTAATGCTGGGCTGTATCTTCCTTCTTGTTTTTTGAAATTGTGGAATTTATGCAAAATTGCAATTTTGGAATATTTTTTCCATAGTCTGAAGCATAACATTTGTTCTTTTAATGGTTTCCCGGTGTTTGAGTAGCTTTACTCTTTAATTCTGTGTGTGATAAAGCACTTGAGATTGTGATGGAACCAGTGGAGACGCTAATCTTTATATTATTTTCATAAATTAACCATCATCCTTTATAGAATTTGATTCTTTTTTATTATTACTGTTTTTGTTATAGCTATATACATTCTTACAAAACCTCATCCTAGTCAGATTTGTGAGTATACCTAGCTTTTTCTAATGTCATTGTCCTGATGCTTAAATGATAGCAAAGCAGTATTTTTAGTAATTGCCCAAACCATGATGTAAGAGAAATGGATTGTGTCCTGACAGAAATTAGCAAAAATAATGATTGCTCATCTCAGAAAGGGGTTGTAAAAACTCAGTTTTCCTATTCTTAATATTAAAGTGGCCTGACCCAGTAGTAGCTATTAATCAAATACATGCATTTTCTGTCTGCTAGAGACTTTATTAATAGCCTTCCTTTTTTCAGAGTTAAGTTGGGAGAGAGGAATAGGAAAGGAGAGACAAACTTTTGGAGCATTTCTTTGGGTAGCAGTAAGAGACTCAGGGTCTGCTTAGCGTTCCCAGTCAAATCTGTACGATGGATTTTGGACTGTGCAATCTTAAAAATGCTGATCTGAGCATCAGTGTTGGTTTTTAAATGTAGGTACATAAAAAATGGGTAGTTGAGGAGCTTGATCCTTCCTATGGACAGAGATTATATTGGGAGACAGAATTTAAACAAACATGGAAATGTAAAAAATATTTTCTTCTCTCCCTCTTCATTTTTGGGGGGGAAGTGGTGTATGGGTGAGATTATAATGAAACATAAAGTTTTGAAATACTGCTCAAGTGGAAAGAAAGTGAATTTGGGGAAGGTAGAGGGAGGGATGTCTACAGAAGTTTTATGTAAAATATTGCAGTACTAATCCATAAAGATTTTGATTGTAACTCTTTTTGTTTTGGCTCTATATTTGCTGCTCTTTATCTAATGATGCTATTTTAGGAAATTTCACTGAATATTGAATATCTTTTGCCTAAAAGGAGTGGTAGGAAGATGCATGGAGGGGAGGGGGAAGTTAAATTATTTTTCTTAAAAGATCAGAAAGAGATGGAAGGGTTTGAGTAGGTAAGTAAGACCTCTTGCAAATAGTGCTATGCATTTAGTCAGGGCTTGGAGACTCCTCTGCACACAGAGTAAAAAGTGGGAAGGCTGTAGATCTGCTATGGCATGCTTTAGTCATAAATGCTGTGCTTATACTCTTAAGCCAAACAGAACTTCCAGTGTAAATGAAATTTTGGAAAATGGGACTGATTTTGAATTTTGAAGGGTATACATAATTTCTTTCTATTAAGAAAAAAGATACGTTTTGTCATATTTCCACTGTAGAGAAGCAATCAGTCTCTTGTTTTTTTGAATAGCACTGATGCAGTGAATTCACAATGTTATTGCTGTTCATGCCCTTGCTGCAGGACCGAGTGTATGTGCAGCAGAACAACGTGGAGAATGTCTACAACTTGGGCCTGATCATTTTTCGAGATCAGGTCGTACGTTATGGCTGCATCAGGGATCACCTGAGGCAAACCCTGCTGGATATGATTGCAAGAGAGAGGAAAGGAGAAGTTGTAGACAGGTAAGATGTTTGTAAGTGGAGTCTTTTGTTGTAAATAATAGCTGTCAGTTTTTAAAGAGTGACTCAAGAACATATACAAATAATTCATTATTTAAGATCGCATTTGTGACTAAAATTTCTTCAATTCTGGAGTAACATCTCTTTGTGTATTATATTTTAGCATAATGGTAAGCAGGGAAGCTTGTTAATATAATTTTCAATATTTACCTTGCTACTCTGCCTGCATTTCTGTGACTAAGATTGCCCAACATGCAATTCAGGAAAAGAAAAAGACTCCCCAGCTACAGCTGTATATTGTCCCCTACTGCCAGAAAGTGGAATCTTTTTCCAGATGCAGTTCTTTTGTTTTCATTAACTTGCTGATACATTTGAATTTTGGTGGCATTTATTTTGTGTTCAGCTGGGGGTTTTTTTCATTTTTTTAAGATTTTTGTGTGGTTGGTTTTTTTTAAACAGCCAGCCATCCAAAAACCTCAAACTTTGCATAGCAACTTCTACATGTGCAGTTGTTTTGAAGTTGCAGTTGCTCAGTTCTGACCTATGTGTGCAGTTTTCTTTGAAGTATTATTTTGGGTTATATTTCTTATGTATTAATATATATTCTTCATAATTTTATGACTTAGTAGAACTTGAGTCATTTGTCCCTGTCATTGCATTTAAAATACTTAATAAACATTGTCAGCTCTTTAGTTTTGAACAAGACCAAACAACTTTGCTTGTGTAGTGTTCCTGAAAATGCCATGTGCCAAACAGATTAGAATGGACTTTCTATTGCTACATTTTATTCAAGTTAATATTGTGTTATGAGTTGCTATTCTGCTGTGTACTCTGTCTTACAACCTCATAGATTTCTCAAGTTGTTAACAACTTACTTTTTGGCAGAGGCGCAATAAGAAATGCTTGCCAGATGTTAATGATTCTAGGTCTTGAAGGAAGGTCAGTCTATGAAGAAGACTTCGAGGCTCCATTTTTGGAGATGTCTGCAGAATTTTTTCAGGTACAGCAATATTCTAATACCAAATTTGGAATGCTGTTATAACTCTCAGATCTCTGAACTCTCAGATTTGGTGGTACTTTACATACTTGTTGCTTTTTTGATGAATATGTCCATCTCCATTAAATAAGATAAAAATAATCACTAACTTTGCAGGAAAAAGTAACACAGATTTTACAGAATTAGCCCAAGCTGAATGTAGTTTGGAGCTATGGGTGCCAATGACATGTACAGTAATCATCATGCTAATCTTGTGCCTGCTTTAGATTATTTCATGTAACTCAGTCCACATCTGCTTTGCCCCACAGTCTTTTTGAAATGACAGTGCCATGAAAGGTTCAGACTGTTTCAGGCTTGGAAACCTGTCAAACTGCCTTTGAGGAAACTTTGATACCTTCATAGTTTCCACATTTGTGAGGCTCTTTTTGTAATAAAATAAACCAAATCAAGGAACTGAGCATGTCCCAGTGGCTCCCCAGCTGTTGATCAGACATCAAATAATACATTCCAAATATTTTCCGAGGGGCTTTTTTTTGTGTGAGATACTTGGAGAAGGAAAGCCAGTTAAGTGCTTGTTGAATGTAATCATGATCATCTATTGCTGGAAATTGATAGAAATTTTAAAATTATGTTAAAAATATCTAGATAAGGTAATTTGTGAGTCTCCCATTTCTTATGCAGGATCAATTGTCATATGCTCTGATCTACTAACTTCCTTGAAAAGCAAAAGCATATGTTGCACAGCCCTTTAAATGTCAGTGTTCTGTTTTTCATTGGTGTTTCATCTTCATTACTTCATTTAAATTAATTATTTTTCTTAATTTTATATAAGTTCTATTACTTAGCTTTGCCTGAAAAATAAGACATCTTTTCTCCAAAGACTCTGCTGACCAGTATGAATAAAAACAATTTGACATATAATAATGAGCTCAGCATTGTCACTAATGAGACAAAGAAGAACTACCATAAACTGGTATTAGGAAGGAATTTTTGATCCTTCCCTTTCCCCATCTTTGTTTTCTTTGAGCCTGTGGCTAAAAATGTAGTTGGTAACTGGAAACTAAGTTGGCTTGGGTTGTTTTAGTATGAAAAATACATTGTTTATATTGCATGTACCTCCTTATGTAACACATTTGGTGTAATAGAACCTTTATTTTGTGTTAAATGTGTGAATCTTGGATATGTTGGACATGCTGTGTTTGATTTGATCTTGCTTATAAATGCTGATGTGACATGTTTTATTTTTATCCTTTACAAAAAAGTCTGAAGTATTAATTTGTCTTAATCACAGATGGAAAGTCAGAAATTTTTAGCTGAAAACAGTGCTTCTGTATATATAAAGAAAGTAGAAGCTAGAATTAATGAAGAAATAGAGCGGGTGATGCACTGTCTGGATAAATCAACAGAGGAACCCATTGTGAAAGTTGTTGAGAGGGAGCTTATTTCCAAGCATATGAAAACTATAGTGGAAATGGAGAACTCTGGGCTAGTTCATATGCTGAAGAATGGGAAGACAGAAGGTAAGACTACATCATTTGTGAGACACAAATGCTTCTGCTACTGCTTATTGTTTTTAAACATGGGATAAGTCAAGCTTAACATCTGTGTTTCTGTGTAATCCAGGAAACATTTAGTAACTGCTTCACAAACATCTGAGAATATTCAGTGACTATTAGATGGCTCTTTAAACACAGCCCATACACTAAACTTGTTTTTGTTTAGTACCAGATACAGGTAGTTTTTTGGTAAACCAAGTATCTCATATGAAAAGTACAAATCTATTGTAGTGGTTTTTGTCAGCAGTTGACCATGAGCTATTTTATTTTATTATTTCCATTCTTCTAATATGTATTTGTGAAAATGCATCACATTTTTTTGGTCCACAGGCAGTTATTTAAAAAGTACTTGTGTAAAAGACTTAAACAGAAGCATTGCAGGACCAATTCTTGGGGAGAGGGAGTTGTTGCAGAAAGGAGTTGGCTGTTTTTTAAGGATAAGAAACAGCTTATTGAAGTGGTTGAAACAGAAGGGCTTGGCTTGATTTGCTTTTCCCTAATAGAGGTTAATGTGGGACAGAGTGACTGAATCAAAGTTATTATGGAAATAGAACCTAAGTTTCTAAAGCAGTATAACGAAGAGAGGGATTGTAGTATCTATATTTAGAAATCAGTGCTCACTCTAAAGCCATGAGAAACAGGGAGCAGCCTTGCTGCTCTGATTAATGGCCTTTGTTCATTAAAGCAGCTTTACAATTACTAGGTGATGCTCAGAGCACAAAGTGAGCACATTTCCTTGCTGTAAAAAAAGAATTACTCTGTTTAAAAAGAAAGGGATAATACTATACTTAACACTTTCTTCTTTAATATCCAGTTTAGATAACCTTCAGGCTGAGGGTGCAAGGATATTGAAGTGCATTCATAAAATACAGCTATTTGTTTAACTTTTATCAGCCTTGGTTTGATTCAATTAACTAGTAGAGTGGAAATGCTGCTTTGTGAAGATGAGATTTTTCACAAAGGTACAAGGATGGATTGTTCTTTTGGAAAGCAATGTTTAGCCTAAGCCACTTCTCATTATTTTAGGTGGATGAAACATAGTAGTGTAAAAGTGTGTGACTGGCTTTAAGACAAATATAAATTAAACTCTGAAGTTATTACCAGTTTTTGCTTTTAATACAGAAACAAACATCTCGTTAGTGCTGTCTTATTTGGTTTAACTTGCTTTCAAAAAAAAAAAAAGTTGGAAGCAGTGCTTGATTTTGGGAATGATCATCTTGGAAGCTACTTTCTTAAATACTCCTGGAATGCATAATCTTGCTGAAGGTCTAATAGGTTCACTATCCTTTAGAATTAGCATCATCTTTTGCTGGCCTGGAGGTCAGCAATGACAGGTTCCCTGCTACAGACAACCTAGAATAATTGAATACAGTCTTTGCTTTTCATTTTGGTGCTGCTGCAGTCAGCATCTTGTCAGGGCTCAAGGAAAGAGGAGATCAGAAGAATCTGGTGCCTGAGCTGTTACAGAATGCTTTCTGTGGCTCAAGAGGCTGAACTTCAACTGTCAGCTTTAGCTCTGAGATGAATGAGTTACAGAAGTGTAACACACAGAGCTGTCCTGCATAATCTCTCATTCTTCCTTGCAGACCTTGCTTGCATGTACAAGTTGTTCAGCCGTGTGCCAAATGGTCTGAAGACAATGTGTGAGTGCATGAGCTCATACCTGAGAGAGCAAGGCAAAGCACTGGTTTCTGAAGAGGGAGAAGGAAAGAATCCAGTTGACTACATTCAGGTAGTTAAATACTTTAACTTCCTTTTCTTTCCTACATTCCCCACATTAGCAGTTCACCACATTCACAATTTATAAGGTATACCTTAGTATTGATTCAAAAGGGGTTGTTATTAATAAGCTAAATTTATAAATGTTTTTTAATGTAAGTTCTCTGAATCTTCAGACATGTTTAGAACTTTTACTGAAATTGGTTGGAAAGCACATACTAAGCTTTTGTGTTTTTAGTACTTGCTTTTAATAAACAACTTACTCAGCCTAATTATCTAACTGCTGGAAACTTCTTGGATTTCCCTAAATGCTGAGCCTCCAGAGTGAGTTGTATGTCTGCTGACAAATAGCTTTATAGTGTCCACTTTGTTTAATTTTATGTAACATTAGCGATCAGTGTTTATTGAGGCAAAAATCACATGGCAATATTTCATGGCAAGCTTAGCTGTGACTGAGAGGTGAATGTGTTTATCAGTCATAACAAATTACTCATTCCATTCTCTGTCTCCATAAGAAACAGAACAGTTCTGCATGTTAAAAGATGTGAGTGTTCTTTCTTGTTCTCTTTCACTAAGTGATGTGTACCATTAATTTATCAAGATCACAAAATATGCTTCAGAATTATTTGTCATCTTTTCCATTGTCTCTGAGAAGATGGTTTGAAATTTGATATAAAACCTTTAGAGTTTATTGAACCTTAAAGCTGTGTTTCTATAGCTGGAAGATGTTTTATATTTCTTGTGAAAGTGTGTATTCATTAAACATTACGTTTTTTTAAAATGTGTGGTTCAAGTCCTTGTGTCTGTTCTTCATGAGAAACATTTAATGTATGTCTGTCAATCTCTGCTGTTTTGTGTGAAGACAATAACTGTGATAGAACTGGTTACTCTTTGAAGAAGCCATTTGAGTATAAAAACATTTTTGATTGGATTATTAATTTTCTGGCAATGCTGAAGCAAACTTCTTACCAGGCTTGCACAATAATCACCTCTTCAAGGCCTGGTAAAAAAAAAGGGAGGATGCCCTTGAAAAATTATTAGCTTTAATGATTAAGGACTCTTACATTTGTGGTGGTGTGATTTAGAAGAAAAAAAAAAACGGGGAGGGGGAATGTGTGCAAATTATGTGGAAAATAAGGGTATGGATTACTTTGAAGTAATTTTAGCTCCTGATGGGCCTAAAGAGGTATCGTAAAAAATTTAACTGAGAAAAACAGATCTAACAACTTAATTATAAAGATAGTATCAAGGTTTCCTGTCACAAAGGTGGAAGGAAAATGAGGCTGAGGAAGACTTGCCCATGTGCTTTGGCAGAGCTCAGCCCCTCAGTGTGGCCTCCAGCATCTCATGAGGATGTCCTGGGGTGGGGATTGACATTCAGACTGAAAAACCCCCAGAAAGGTTTATCCACCACTTCCACTGAGGGGATGGAAGCAGAGAGGAATATCTATGAATTGAGAAACCACCTTGCTCTTTTCATCTCAGCCATGTTCATGTCAATCTGTCAAGGACAGTAGCACTAAGGAGACAGACAGGGAAGCTGCATTAAACCATCAAGAAAAAATATCTATTATAGCTCAGCTCTGCTTCCATGACGTGACATCACCCTGAGCATGATTGGTGAGATGCTTGCAACAGCATTGCCAGGGGATTAGATTTAAAACTTTGTATAATAATTTGAGGGGATGTTGAAATGCTTTTGTAATTCAAGGTACTAACAGTTTCTCCTGTTTAACACCAGGTTGTTCAGATGGTGTACTCCTGGAGAGGAGACATGAGCTAACCTTGGTAAACAGAGAGATAGTGGGATTTACTTTGAATTTAAAATTTCTAATACGCATTAATTAGCCTGTCTAAAGATCATTCCTTTAAGTGAGATGGTGAGTTCCTAAGAAATATTACTACTTCTTTGAGTAATTCTTGAATGGCTTCTTTAAGTAACCGCATATGAATAATTTCATAAGAACCTGAAGACGTAAATATCACTTAACTTAAAGAGTTTTTGCAGGCAGTGATTGTCCCTGACAAATCTAACTCTCAGGTGAAATTTTCTCCCCCTGCCTGCCAAATGCTGTCTCAGTTAAAACCTGTGTGTATCATATTTACTTGGCAAGGTGCTCAGGTGATTTTAAGATGCTTCCCCCTTCTATACTCAGTTGCTTTAGCCTCGGGTGGAGATCTAAAAATGATGCTGAGGGTCCAATGGTTTAGTTCAGAGGAGGTGGTTCAGTTCGGGACCCTGATGCATGTATCTAATTTTCATATGCTCCCAGTGACTCCTAATGATCAGCAAGAAACACACGACTGAATAATGCAGAACATGTCCCTGGATTAAATTAGAGGGAAACAAACACTGACAAGTTTAGGCCTGCTGTTGCAGTGTGTTTTCTCCTCAAACTTGTTCAGTAGCTCTAGGGATGCACTTAATTGGTGCTCAGCCTCAGCTTTCCCACATGCTGTGTTTATGATACTGACTTTGTCTATGTTGTTTGGAATAGAAAAGGCTTAATGAGTGCAACAAATACCTCCCTTAAGTTGTTGATTCAAAAATACACAAAGTCAACCTGTTTAACATAGGTGTTTAAAAAGCTTTCTTAATCTGAGAAGTGTATTATAACAAACTGCACCAGTGTTTGATACTAATATTTTAGCCAAGTTTATGTGAAAATTGCTTCTATGAGAGATTCATGGCAGTAATAGAAATTTAAAAAGGCAAATGACTTTTCAGATACTTTCTAAAAATTATGAACAGAGAGCATGGCAGAACCTCTAACTGTAGATCTGGTCTTCTCTATGGCCTCAACTATTATTATTGTTTCCCAGCCTACAACTTCACATCAATGAAAATGGTTTTGCTTTCTTCTCATTTTTGACAGGGTTTGCTGGACTTGAAGAGTAGGTTTGATCGCTTCCTCCAAGAATCTTTCAATAACGACCGGCTCTTCAAGCAGACGATCGCGGGTGACTTCGAGTACTTCCTCAACCTCAACTCCAGGTCTCCAGAGTACCTCTCATTATTTATTGATGATAAGCTGAAAAAGGGAGTCAAGGGGGTAAGTATAAATCAGCTCAAAATATCATGCTTTTTGCTCTATAAACTTGGATGGAATTAAACTAAGCTACTTTTCTAAGAATTATTTTTATATTAAGAGAAATTACAATTTTACCTTCAAAAATGTGTATATAATATGTCTGAGCTCATAATAGTTTGGATCTAAACTAACAGAAAAATCAGGCATAACAAGATCTGTGTGGCTTGTCACCTACCTCTGAAGCAGCATACCTGAACTACTTACAGCAGATACTGTCTCAAAAAACAATTAAGTTCTGGTAGATTCTGCAGGTCTCTTTTGAAACTTTACATATAATTTCCTAAAGTGTATTTATAGTTTGGCAGCTATTCTCATTCTCTAATAATTTCTTGTGAAAATCAATTTGGTTAGAGAAAAGGGTTTGTCTTTGCTGCCTTTTACTGTTCACTGTTTTACATACCAGAGAACTATTACCGTATCTGTCTTCTAGTTCTGAGTACATCTGTTGCCTTCAGTCTTAGCTTCTTTCATGACATTTTCTGAGGTACAGAATCTAGAACTGGACGGGATGGTTCAGCTGAGGCTTCAGTTACTTTGAATAAAACTTAGTATTAGAGCATACAACTTGTGCTTTGGGGATCAAACAGTAAATTCTGTTTTCTTATAAAACAAATAATTGTTTTATTTGTGTGGCACTAGACAGGCTTTGCAAATGATGTCTTAACAGTTAAAAACTTTGATTCCAAATGAACTTTTCTACTCCTAATACTGATTTCCCTCATCCTGTTTTAAACTTACCCAGGAACTTTTGCTGTATTTATCAAATTCTACCCATTAATTGTTTCCCTTTTCCCTTGCTCTTGCCTTTCCCTTCATTTTAGATCTATTTCTTACTCCACTTCATTGAGTTAGTGCACTGTTCTTTCGGCTGTCAATCATACATTGGATCAGTTTTGTTGGCTACTGTTAGACCATCTGCTGCTGTGAATTACTTGAAGTACTTAGGTTGTGTAAGACATTTATGCTGGAAGATTAAAACCAGCAAATTATTTCTTTTACAGCTAACAGAGCAAGAAGTAGAAACTATATTGGATAAGGCAATGGTTTTATTCAGGTTTATGCAAGAGAAAGATGTTTTTGAACGCTATTACAAGCAGCACTTGGCAAGAAGGCTTCTCACAAATAAGAGTGTTTCAGATGACTCTGAGAAAAATATGATCTCCAAATTAAAGGTAAGACAGTACTTGCATACTTTTTAGGGGTTTGTCTTTCTTTTTTGTTTTTCATAAATATAGTTTCTTCTGGTTTTACATGAGACATATAGATGATACTAATCTTGATGGCTGCTAAATACAGAGCTGATTTTGAAAGCCCCAAGAGAAACTACAAAAGGTTTTTCAAATATTTTCATGAAAATAAATGGAAGGAAGTACTGAAAAGCCCCTGTGATGAGAGTGCAATCTAGAAAACAATTTTTTTCTAAGTTTTTAAATAATAGGACAACTACAGTGACTGAATTTGAAGACTGTGTTTTGTCCTGGGTTTTCTGTTATTCATGGTACAATTTTGTTACGGCTCGTGTTATTGTTTTTTAGTTGTCTCCATCAGCAGACTGGTGATAATGCTCAATTCCTTTTTGATTAAGTGGTTTGAGAAAAAATAATCTTTGTATCATTCTCTAGAAACACATTTTTCTTAGCTGGGTAAACACTGATTAAATAGACCAAGAGATGGTGAAGAAGATAAAGCCTAAAGTTGAACAGACATTAAACAAAGTTCTATTGCAGCTTCTTCCCAAGTTGCATGATAATTTATTAGCGCACTTCTGAAGCAGAGGGATCCTAAAATCAAACTGCACTGATGCTTATTTTTGAACTTCATATTCTATCAGTGAGCCAAGCTTGGTTGTATCAGATTTCTCCAAATTTCTCAGTATTAATTCCTTCTCCATTACCTCTCCACCACTTTGAGCCTGGTGATTCAGAAAGCACAGGGTACAAATGCATTTGCAAGGTGAATCAGTGCACATGAAGTGCCCTCTTTTTTCACAGAGCTGCAGAGTGGTCAGGATGCTGAATCTAGCAGGCTTCCTTTCCCATGTATTCACAGTATGTGTTAGAAACAGGCACACAGACCTGTCTGTGCACATCTGTCCATGTGCAGGTGTTCCTGATTCTCACAAGGCCTAGGAATCTTGCTGGGTAATCTGCAGTCAGCCTTCAAAATAAAACGTTCCTAGGACAACAGGAGTTTCCTTGTGATATAAATAGGGTTCATTCCCCTTTCCAGAATTGTGCTAAAAGCAGGTAAAAGTGCATGTCTTGATTTGGTAAGCATTCACAGTTTTTTAATGTGATATAGAAGTCTTAAGACAAAAATACAATAATGAAGAAGAGAGAAGGAAAGCTGGTTAAGATCTGTGTAGGGTTTAGATCTTTATATAAGATAGGAATCTTTTCTGAGAGCTGAATGTAATGCAAATGGAAATTCCAGTAACCAAAAGTACAGAAATGTAATTTTGGGGATTTATAACTAAATTTAGTCTTGCAGTTTGCCTGTCAGAAGCTTTGTTATCATAGTGCTGGTACAACAAATTATTTTGTCTGTTTTTAGACTGAATGTGGATGTCAATTCACGTCGAAACTGGAAGGAATGTTCAGGGACATGAGCATCTCAAACACAACGATGGATGAGTTCAGGCAACACCTTCAGGCAACAGGGGTGAGTGCTGGGGTCTGTGTGCTTGACCTTTTGCTTCAGTACAAACCCTGCACGTGTGTCCACCCACACCAGTGGTTCTTCATTTGCTGGTAAATGCGTGTGTTGAGAAGGACTTGGTCAGCTTGTGCAGCTTGTTCCTTTTTTTACTGTGTGTCTTATTTTATAAACTGCATCAGCATTTGCTGAAATGCCAGACTCAGTTGGGACTTCCATCAAGAAGCTCAAGAAGTGCCAGTTCCATTCCATAAAATCTGTGTGTCCAAAGGGCTGGGCCGTGGCTGCACGGCTCGGCGGCACCGCCAGGGGGCGTGCCGTGCCCGCCCCCCGGCCCAGCTGTGCCTGCCCAGCTGTGCCCGCCCCCCTGCCCAGCTGTGCTCGCCCCTCCGGCTGCCAGCTGTGCCCAGCCCTCCTGCTGCCACTTGTGCCTGCCCCCCTCCCAGCCCCAGCTGTGCCATACTCCAGGGACCAGCTGCCAGCTCCCATGAGTATTTCCCTGCAAAGCCTCCCTTTCTTCAAGGTTTATTGTCAGTTGTGATGTGTGTTTTCTGCTAAGAGCAAGAAAAATGCTGCATGCTGCAGGTATTTGCAAATCACACCATGTCATGTTGAGCTTTCCTGACACAATTAATGCCTTTGCTAAAACTGCTATTTTATTGCAAATTTCAAAGTTTAGTTTTTGAAGTTTTCTTGCGATTTGTCAAATATTGATTTAGTTGTTTAATTAGAAAAATTACACTGTCTGGTAAAAGTAGGCGCCTCGAATATTTTAGGGAGACATCATTCTTTTTTGAGCTATCAGTTTACTTGCTCTGAAATATTTTTTTCCTGTACTGATGCTAGTACAGAAAAAGTACAGTAGCACTTAATCGTGTCTGATAAACAGCCAAGTAGTTCCCTGTGTGCAGGTAAGTAGGGTCAGTACATCCAACCTGTTTGAGTCAGTTTCAGAAGTCTGAAGCCAGGAATATTTTCATGGATATACTCTGTCCAGTGTCCCTGGTTGTGCAAGGTGATATGAAATCTTTGTTGTCTTGAAGCAGTTGGCTGAAATCCTCCTCATCAGCATTCTGTGACTCATCATGAGTAGGAGAACAGCATGTTCTCTAAGGGGATTCAGAAAAGGATGGAGAGGAAGTGGATAAAGGTGTTTTTGGACAGGCAGCTTTACTACTGGTTTGTTTGGCTTTTCTCCTTTGGAGGCTAGTCATGTTTTGCTTCTGGAATGCTTGAAATATAAATTTCAATTAAAATTTGTTGGAGCATTCCGTTTTCTTGGTAGCATGGCAGGCTTGGACATGTAGGGAAAGAGGGGGCTGTGCTTAAAGATTCATGTACTTTACGTGACAGTCTTAAAATAAGTGAGTTAATAAATGATATCTCTATCTTCTTTTTAGCTATATACAGCTAAGAAAATGAATTTAAAATGTTAACAGATGTTCTGTTAGGCTTTATTTGAAACTTCATCTTTCTCTTGGCAAGACACCAGCAGTTCGTGTGATGGTTTCCTTGTGGTCAGCCAAATCATGGCCTTTTAATGCAATTTCCAGAAGTACTATTTAGGAAGTACAGGAAGATTTGGGGGATTCTGGTACTGTTAAATTGCTGGTGATACTGTGTTTTATATGAAATAGTTTGTTCTGCTCCTTTTTAAACAGTTTCAGTACCTTGAATGTGTACAGTGCCTCCTAGAGGTGTCAGATATCTTCTTTTCTCACAATAATCCTACCTGCAATGTTTCCTTCTGGATCCTCTATCCTGAGATGTAGGCAGTGCCAAGGTCTGTGTAGATGATTGGTTTGCTCTCAGAAAGTGGAAAGCTCAGCACCAGGGGAAGTCCATGCTCATAGATTGAGAAATTTCTGTAACTGTGATCCTGGAACATTTCTTGGAGCTCTGTAAAGACTGGGTCACTTCAGGGTACTTTCCACTAGTTCGTACCATTTTCATGCTGAAAAGACATCTTGTAAAATAAAGTGCTGCCAAAACTTTTTTGTGTTACCAACTGCTTAGTGCTTATAACGTAGGATGGGGGACATTCTGAATTAGTGCTGTGTTCTGGTCTGGACCAAAAAAATTTGGGAAATTGTTGCCATCTCAAATTGTTGCCAGCTCAAATGTTTCAGTTCCAGATAAATATATTTTCTGTATCTTTCTGTCTGCACTGATGGCACACTGCACTTTCTGTCTGCACTTTCCCACACTTTGTCTGGAGGAAGAAAACTGCTGAAGCTTTAGGTTTATCAGAAGTTTCCTGAGCACAAGTTGGTTGGTGCACACAGGCATTCAGTACACACAAGACAAAAACTCTTCTGTAGTGCATGGAAATGCTACTCTGCTATTGAAGAGTAAAAGTTCAGGTGGCAGTTTTGACCTTTCAAAGCATAATGTGCTCTAGTTCTGTGTAGTGGATTTATATCAGTTGAATATTGTTTGCTTTGGGTTTTTTGTCCTTAATGTGTGTTCTTTGAAGGTATTGGTTCTACCTCCTAAAGCTAAATGTAGTCAGTTTTAAGCTTAATAATGCTCATCTTAGTTGGGATGCCTAATGAGGATTATGCATCTCTGGTAGCCAGACCTTTATCATCTACCAACACATCTTTATAGATCAGCACTTGGGCTGGGGAATGTTTCCTCACCAGTGCTGAATATTCAGAGTCATAGCTGTCCTTAGGGAAAGAGAGTAGGTGGGCTGTGCAAAAGTGAGTAACTGTTGGCATTGCAATGCAGAGATAACTCCCTATGGTTCAACATTAGATAGGCAGTATTTCCTCTCTACTTGCAGAGAGTACATTTAGAAAGAGTTCATTTGAAACTGACACATTTCATGCAACACAGCTTTCTTGCATGTCATCAAAAACCCTATTTACAAAGATTTGTTGTATGTATCACAAGTTCTGTTCATGATCACAGACAACTAGTTCTTGATTAAGAATTCCTTTTGTTCAATTCTGTATGCTCTTAAATGCCAGAGGGGAATAATGTAGAGGATTTTTGTTGTACCATCTACTGTGATAGTGATGAATCAATGTATTTGTCTGGTTTTGTAAAAAGAATGTTTACAGAGATGTCTGTTTCTTTTGTAGCTAGACAAAATTCTAAATATTTTACACTGATACAGAGAAAGTGGTGAAATATGACCTTGTTTTAAAATAGTGTATGTTTTCTTCCAATTACCCTCAGGTCTCACTAGGAGGTGTTGATCTCACAGTGCGTGTCCTCACAACAGGTTACTGGCCTACCCAGTCAGCCACACCAAAGTGCAACATCCCTCCAGCTCCCAGACATGCTTTTGAAATATTTAGAAGGTATGTATTACTACAGATTTTTAGTTAGAGGTTTAAGAAGAAACTTTCTAAACTTAGCTGTACAGATGTATTTTTTTTTACCTGCACAGATGTTTTTTTAACAGCGTTACTGTTAAAGTTATGCTGGCAAACTGTTCTTTTTCAGCTCATGTGAAAATTAGGGAATGCAATACTTGAATTACAATGCTTGAGGTTTTGGGAGATTTTAAATAAAATTCTGACAAAAGTTAATGTTTTGAAAAAGCAAAAATGTTTTAAGAATTTCCTCAATAGCTCCAAAAGGCTATGTAACTTTTAAAATGTATTTCCTCTTCAATACAAAATGTGAACTATGTATTGTTTTCATTTCAATTCTATTACAGATTTTATTTAGCCAAACACAGTGGGCGACAGCTGACACTCCAGCATCACATGGGTTCTGCAGATCTCAATGCCACTTTCTATGGGCCTGTTAAAAAGGTAGAGAATCAAGATTATATAAATATTGTATCTTTTGTTAAAAGTAAGCAAATGCATTCTTTTGTAACTTCAGAATTTTGGAAAATAGAGGCAAACCCACGGAAAATGTAAGAATAAGAAAAAGATGCTTTCCATCAGCCTTATAGTCTGATTCTTTCTGTGCAGTAGTTTTGCTTTCACATGTTTTCCCCTCTGCATTTAATTTGAATGCATCACTCAGCATCATCTTTTACTTGTAGAAAAGTAATAAATGTGATCTTGAAGGGACCACAATCATTGAGTGGTTTGGATTTTTTTGACTGTCAGTGAAAAGTGAAAAGAGACTTGTTACTTATTTTTGCTAAGCCAAGTTTAGCCTGCTTTTCATATGCAGAGTGCAATGTAGACAACATTTTTTCAAAACCAAGACTCTAGCAGAGTTTAGAGAAGTACAATGCTTAATTGCTATGTGTACAAGAAAGGAATTTTGTAGTGATTAGACCAATACTAAAATGCTAAGCTGGAACTAGCATGGCATGATGCTTGGGGGTGTAGGAGGGAATCCAAAATGAAAGCAAAATTCTTACAACAAAGTATTAATAATATTCACTTGTGAGGATGTTAAAATTGTGTTACTGTAGGATAAATATGTCGATAACTTTAAAGATAAGCTTAAGAAAACTTGAAGGGTGGATAAGTAATGGAACAGGGGCCTCAGAGATGGTGAAGTCTCCATCCTTAGCAATGGTCAGTGTTTGGTGGCTGTGGATGGCCTGGTCTGGGCTCTGTATGGAGCCCAATCTCCCTGGCATTGTAAGGCAGCTGCTGGAGGAGCATCCTGGCCATGCCCAAAGGTGTTTGCTTTTCTGTCACTTCTGTAGGCTGATCTCTTAGAGAAATGTTTCATCATGAAGCTTTGATCTTATCAGGATAAAACATTTTTCAGTGAAGAATAATCTAACAGTAGTTTTGGAATTTTAAAATAGGAAGATGGCTCAGAAGTCGGTGTGGGAGGTGCCCAAGTAACTGGCTCAAATACACGGAAGCACATATTGCAAGTCTCCACTTTCCAGATGACAATATTAATGCTATTTAACAACAGGGAAAAATACACTTTTGAGGTAAGTGTGTGGGTTTCTTACCTGATTCTAAATAAAACTGGTTTGGGCACTTTCTTGTCCTCTTGAGTTAGGCATTTGAAGATCAGGTGCCTCTCATTTTATCTGAGTATGGATCAGGCCAAGCAGATCATTAGCAATGCACCTGGGAAGCAGTTCTGGGGAGGAAATTATTTGGGAGCTGAAGGTTTCAGAAATGTTTGAGAATTGTGAGTGTGGTTGTTCCAGGCCATTGAGCTGTAGAAAAGCTGAAGTTGAAATGCAGCAGGTGGCTCCATTTCCTCATTTTGTCTTTGAGAAGCTGGATTTAAAGGCCAGAGGGTAGAGAAGGGTTTGTATCCTGGCTTCTTGAATACCTAAGTAAAATTGGCAGGCTGGACCATGCTTGGAGGATGAATCAAAGAACTTCCAGCCCTTCTCTGAGCTGATCAGCCAGAAAGGTCAGTGAAAAAGGGTCTGGATAGATTCCTAACAAGGAGACCAGAGCGGTGTTGCTGAGAAAGGTTGAAATGTCAGCTTGAGAGATGATGATGATGAAGAAGGCTTAAGGAGAGGAGGAGGATCATGTGCTTTGTTGTGTGAGCACTGTATTGTTAAGATAAATTGATAGTTTTGTTTTGGACATTATCTTCTGTTTGAGAGAGCATTGGCAGCCTTGAAAAGCAGTGTGGGTGCAGTTTGAAACAGTTGATTTCCAGGTTTTCTCATCTGCTTTTGACTGTGCTATGCATAGTAATCATCTGCCTTTTTGTTTGGATTGTGTTTTCAGCTTATTTTGGCATATTTCTAGCCTGTTAATAAAGAAAGTTCCTTTGAAATGGTCTCAGTAGTGATTAAGGAAGGCAGGATTTGATAAGGGACTCTTAATAAACTACTGATAATTTAGAACTTTATTTTAGAACACCAAGTCCTGTGTGTTATGAGATCCATTGCAGGAGTGTTACAGCTTTGAGTACTTTGCAGAATATTTGAGGGAGTGAAAACAAGGAGGGGAGCTTAACAGCTCTTTTTGCTTGAATCTGATTTTGAAACTGGGCTGGTAGCTACCTTTTTCCACCAAATTGCAAGCTTAATGATAGTAGATCCTTACCCATATATGAATAAATAACACTTGGGAGAGCAGTGAAAAATACAGTTTTTAATATATGGTCTAAATTATACATTATTTTACCAAGACCAGATGATAGAGAAATATGTCCATCTGCTTTTAGATTGTATGTTTTGTTTATTTCTGATTTGGGAGTTCTTAAGCTCTTGCTTTGTGTCCAACTTGAACTAAAACATTAAGGAGGCATATTTGTGTTGTTTGGTTTCTTTGGTGAAGTGTGTGGGAGTTGTCTTTAACCCCAGCCAGGAAAGCTTATGAAAACTTTAGAGGAGAATGAATTTTATTTTTGTTCATTGATTATTGGATACCCTGATGAAGTGCTGAGTGCTGGGCAACCATTCCTTCTCTGTTGTGTCAGATGAGTGCTTTCAGTGCAGCACAGCACGTGAGCTGTCTTGTGTGTGCTGCTGTATCCTAAAGCTGTCTGATACACAAAGTGTTTCTGCAGTTTCACAGCTCAACAGATTCATCTGAAGTTGCCTTCACAGCTGAACAGACTTTGCTGTTTTATTTTGCATTCAGTGTGATTATTAATTGCAAACTTGATAAGATCCTCATCATTATCCTAATAACCATTAGGCCATGTGATTGAGGGAAAAAATGGGATACTGATAATGCAAAAATTATTCATAAAATAGCATGGAAACTTAAAAGATCATTGCATAGAAAAATTTCTTCACAAAAAATGTATGCATTTATTGTATTCCTGCACAGCAACATTTTATTTATATATGCAAAATAGCTATTGGCCATATAGGTGTAGGTTGATGTTACTGAAGTGGAACAGGAAGAATCTTTATGCAGGCCTTCAAAGAATGCTAATTTTTTCTACAAATTCATTTTCTAATCAAGTCTTAGACTCAACATATTTTTTCAGTTGATTTACATTACAGCTCAGTATTTTTAGAGGTGACATGCTCACTTTTTGTAATGGCATCAGAAATAAGTTCTTTATGTTTAACAAACAAGAAATACAAATGTGACCATAGTAGAAGTTGTGGAATAATTCCACAAAAATGCAAAATTAGAACTGTAGATTACCTGTTCCCTCTTTTGCTGTCTGCTTTGGAAGGTACACAAGTTGCAGTCTGTAAATAAAACTAAAAATACTTATTTCAACAAAATGACAGTTCTTTTCCTTTGGTTTTTTTCTGCACATTTTCCTTCTAATAATCTGTGTTCTTGACAGAGTTCCATATCTGGAATGATCTCTTTTGTAGCCCTCAGAGCTCTCACTTGGTAATATTTTAGCACTGAGATTATGTAATCAGCACTACTCCTGAGCACAAATCTAATGTGTTTTTTAAAATAAGGCATTTTTGGAGATGAGGAAGAAGTATATATTTCTCACTGCTACATCAAATATCTACATAAAAATATGTTCAGGAAAACATTATACACAGGCTGAGGCTTAGAGAGCACAGAAACATCTGTTATTCCCATTTACATTCATAACTGCATTTTTTTTATTCAGCTTGACATTTTTGGCTCCTCCTGAGGCAGCATATTGCAGTGCAATTCTTTGTGGTCCTTACTTTAATGCTGGGTTATAAATTCTAAAAGTGAAACAGTTCAAGTGTGTTCATGCTACAGAGTGAAGTACAACAGCAAATAGTGGTTTATATAAGGATGGATAGCATGAAACCCCCTCAAATTCCCCTTTGCTCTTTGTTTCACTCCTGTTAAAAGCAGAGTGTGTGTATATATATATATATATATGGCCTTGTAGAACCGATGTTGTTTTAAAAGCATTAATTCTAATTGTTGATCAAAAATCAAAGTTTGGGAGCCTGAATGTCACTGGCATTGCATCATTAATAAGCTGGTAGTGAGGTGCTGTGCATGAGGTGCAGTCTAATTCCTGATAAAAGTCTGAGTCAAAGCCATTACATCCAAATAATTTTTATTGTATGTTGTCAGTGGTGCCTGATGACAGAAAAGTAGCTGTTTTTTCTGGGTTGATTTAAGAAATAACTTGAGTATACTCAAGAAATAACATTATTTGATATAATTTAGTTTGATTTTTCTGGTCACTCTTAAAAGACCTTTTAACAAGTTGTTTATAGTTCTTTACGGATCTTAGCATTTTGATCACTTGGAGTTGTTACTGCTGTTTTTAAGCCGAGGTCATCACATGGACTTGTGTGCCACGAGAATCAGGAATTTCTGGGGACAGTGTGGGGGCTTAATACTGCCCTTGGAACCAAAGTTGGGGAAGCTGAGAGAGGGATAGTTCTTGTGGACAGCTGCAAGTCTGCAAGGTCTGTTTTTTCTCTTTAGCTGCTACAAGTCCCTCAAGAGTCTGAATAGGAATGTGAAATCAGAAGTGTCTGCAGTTTCCTCAGGCTAGAAATAGGAAAAAAGAGATGAGAAGAAATGAACTTTTACTGAATAGAGCTCAGTAAACACATTAGCTCTGAGAGAGCAGCATAGTTGGCCTTCTCCTAGAGCATATTAAGGCATCATTCTGCATCCAGTGTAATTTATTTACTAGTTCATGACCACTGTTGACTTGCCTAACATCCATCTCTCTGCTGACTCTTGAGAGCACTGACAGAGGTACACGAGGTTATGTACGTTTTACAAACAGTCTTCTTCAAAGTGATGCACAAAGTTCATATATTTGCTGCTCTTTTTGTATTTCACCTGGAGAATTCCTAGCTAAAGGCATCTAGGCTGTAAATAAATTGTTGGAGCTATTCAGAAGGGAGGTATGATGATCTAGAGAATTTGTATGCTACAGTGGAACCAGACATTGTTTGCTCCATTTATAAAGATCTTTTTAACAGCGTGGCTGAACACAAAAGTATTTGTGCATGTCTTGGTGGGGAATGGTCATGAACATCACGGATGCTTTCTATCACTGAGTTAGTCAGAAGGTTTGGTTTCACCCTGTTCAACAAACCCTGGAAACAGTTAACAAATCCTTCAGCCCTCTCAGAAATTGCAGGGAAATGGAACAGCTGGTTATTCATTCTTCTCCCTCAGCTCATGGTGACTGTTCATGTGACTGAATTTGCTGACTGCTGACCCAGGTGGATCATTTTGCACAGTACCCACTAAGACCTTGCTGCTGAATGAGTTCTGACCTTTCCAGTGCCACAACTGTCACAGTATTACTTTTAAGTAATCCCTGATGTGTGCAACACACAATACTACTTCTGCCACAGCCATAAGCTAACTAAGTATTCTTCTTTAGGAAATTCAGCAAGAAACTGATATCCCTGAAAGAGAACTGGTTAGAGCCCTACAGTCCCTTGCATGTGGCAAACCAACACAACGTGTTCTCACAAAAGAGCCCAAGTCAAAAGAAATAGAAAATGGTCATATATTTACAGTGAATGATCAGTTCACATCTAAACTACACAGAGTCAAGATTCAGACGGGTAAGTCAGCTTTATATTCTACTCTCTTGCAGTCCCAAATCTGCCGTAAAACTTCAGATTATCTTTTGCAGGATTGATGTCCATAGAGGTAAAAGGAGAAATTTTTTTTTCCTTGGGGATTGCCTGCATCAAAATGAAAATTCAAATGCCAAGAACAGTGTGGAAGTCAGTTAAGCCTTTTACTTTACAAAATTTGTAATTATCTCTTACAGGAAATACTGAAAGAAAAATAAAGTTCAAATTAAATAATAAAATGAAAAATATGCTACTGATTGATTCAGAAATAGGAAAATTGCCTCATAAGTTGTTGTACTGCAGTGAAATGAGTGGGGTTTTTAGCCCATGATAAAACAAGCATTTTCAAGTACCAGGTAGCTTATAATGGTTTTGGACAGTGCTTTGGGTTTAACAAATAAGGGAAGCTGAGTGTATAATAACCACTTCATTAGCTTGTAGAAGTGCTGGTGCATGTGCCTGTAAGCAGATTTGAGTACTGTTCAAATTTTAACATAGTTGTAATTAAATAACAGTTTGTTATCTTGTCAGTTGCTATCAAAATATGCCAGAAAGTGTTAGTATGTTCTTGTGGCTGCTTTTCGTTTTAAAAAAAAAAATCAACTTTGAAAATGTCAAAACTCAGGAAAATATAACTTGATGTCTAGATGAAATAAATAGTGAAGCTAACACACAATGAAACGCATTTTAATTTTGCTAACATAATTTACATTCTCTATTTTCTTTAAGTTGCTGCCAAACAAGGAGAATCTGATCCAGAAAGGAAAGAAACAAGGCAGAAAGTAGATGATGACAGAAAACATGAGATAGAAGCTGCTATAGTTCGGATAATGAAATCTAGAAAGAAGATGCAACACAATGTGCTAGTAGCAGAGGTATGCTGGTACAGAGTTTTGCTTTTGCTATTATCTCATTAAAGTTACACAGCTCTTACTAACATGATTCTGAAAGGCTTTTGAGAGGTGCTGTATTTAAACACATTGTTTTTTCTCCCTATCTGAAGACATACCTAAATCCTTACCCTTCACTTTAGGATGTACTCATGAGTGTATCTAATTTTCCTTCCTACTTTTAGTGCTGTTATGATGTTAAATTGCTTGAAAAGCAAACCACTATGCTTTACATTATTTTTGGCTTTGATCTTTTTACCAACTGTTGGGTCCAGAGAGATTTGAGCTCTTAGCAGAGAAGCAGTCCTGCTGCTTTTCCCTGCTATGCTCACACAGCTCCAGGACATGACACATTTTGCACTCCTGAACTGCCTCAGAGCTATGAAACTGGGAGCATTCTCAGCTTGTGACCATGCCTCTGTGGAGCTTTGAATCATACCCCAACATGAGCAAGCAAGTGCAGGGACTGTCAGAAGTCTGCAGGCTGCTTTTTATTCTTTGTTGTTGTCACCATCTCTGTCTTCATACATTTTTCTGGTCGCTGTGTTCTGTTAGGGTACACCAAGATCTTCCTTGCGCTGTGATTTTACATTGTTGCCTTTTATTTTGTTTTAGGTAACTCAGCAGCTGAAGGCCCGATTCTTACCAAGTCCAGTTGTTATTAAAAAACGTATTGAAGGACTTATTGAGAGAGAATATTTGGCACGAACACCTGAGGATCGCAAAGTATACACTTACGTAGCATAAAATGCGTTCAGAAAATTTGATTTATTCTTGGACTATACTCTTCGCATGAACTGGGAAGTTCTTTTAAATCATTAATATTAAGACGACCATCTTCTCTATTAAATTACAGTACATGTTCTAGACCATTCAGATCAAGCCTTTTACTCCTTTTGAGAGTTTTTGACATGAATTAATTGAGCTTCAGGCTTTTCAACGTTATCCCTGTAGAGATCATCCTTACAATTCTTCGGGAAAATGTGAATGTGCCGCGTTTGTTTTCAATACTGTATGAAAACAGAGAAATAAAAATGACTTTAGAAAATACAGCTCATTTAAAAAAATAAATTTGTTGGAATTTCATTTCCCCAGATCTTCAGTGTTGATGTAAATGTGTTTCTGTAGTGTTGCTTAGCACTTCGCGCATTGTATAAGTTGGGTTTAAAAGAAACCACAAGTGGTAAGGCAAAATTCCCACTTACCTTGCTCTCCTTCAAATGTTTTTTTTTATCTAGACATGTTTAATTTAAATACTTGCTAATTTTTTGAAGACCCAAGAAGACAACTTGAGCATGCTTCACTCTTCCAGCTGCACTCACTGTTCCAACAACATGAATCAGGAACTTCTGGGGGCTCAGAAAAGACCGTAATAATTTTGGCTTTCCCTTCTGTAATTTGAGTTCTTCTAAATTAAACTCTATATTGATTAGGTTTTTTCTGGTTTCTTTATAGGAAAAAGGACAAGATTTTAGTGTGTATAAACTGTATAATAATTTTTGCTGTTGTACTCACTGCTGATGGTGGATTGTACAGGGCGATGTTTTTATTTCACTAAATGTAGACAAAATAAATTTAAAATAAATGGATTTAGTGTACACAAACAACTAATTCAAGTGTGTTAGAGTACAGGGTTGACAATCTTTTGGAACTAAATACTGTCCCCTGGGTATGTACTGGGATTATATTTTGTTAATAAACATCATAGATGGAGCTGTAGCCCCAGGGCTTCCCATCATAAATGCATATTTCAGGAGATTAAAGTGAAGCCAGCGTGCACTATTTGTTTTTAAAAATGCATTTTAAACATGCAATAAAAAATTGTTACTGTAATGAAATTTTTAGTTCTTACCCAGAAACTTTTTTTCTTCTTGACAGTATGCTGCAAAAATAGATTAAAAATAGCAGTTTGGTGGCATCATTCTTCTCACAGTTTGAAATTTTTGAGTGTGCATTGTACTGCATTTTTTATTAAACCAAATTTCTGACATTCCTATGCACATATTCTGTGCTTTCTCAGCCATAACTGTTTTTCTGCTTTAATTCAAAACAGTATTTGTCTTGGATCACGTTACTTTCACCCATAGATCTTGAAAAATATAGTTGGGATGGACTTTCCAATATGAAGAGCTAGAAATGAAGCAAAAAGAAAAGCTTGATTGTAGAGCATCTGCCAGAGCAGTTCTTGATGGGCTGTGCTAAACAAGTGCATGGTGCTGGTGCAATGTTCCAGTGTGACTGGAGGGTGTTTTTCACAATGTGTCCACAATTTTACCCCTCTCCAGCCTGTTAAAGTACAAGTCCTGGCTGTTGTTCAAGAGTAGGATATTTCTTCTAAAGAGAGGGCCTGGAATTAGGATGATATTTTAGCTTGACTATTTGGAAGATTTTTTTATGAAGCTTTAAGTTTATTGCACACCCCCAACACACCTACACACACACAGAGTCGTTTTTGAATCAGCAGAAGGAGGTGGTGGCTGAAGAACTTTCTTGCCCTTGCCCATCAGGAATTTAGCCCCAAAAGAAATGAGCTGGGCCTTTGGCTCTATTGAAAAGGTGTTTGCTGGCTGTTACTGGGACACCTCTGTTTCTGCACAGAGTATGCAACCTTCAGTAGAGGTGTCATTGTTTAGCCAGTACAACAGTACTAAACACAGGGAGCTGATCTGGGGGTTTGATTTTGTTTAAAGTCATCAGAAACATCTTCCTCAAAATGTAAATCATTCTTCCATGTACCAGTATGAAGGTTTTCTTTTATGTATAACTGACTCTTTATTAGCATCGATGTTGTGATATTGCATGTTAATGTTTTCCCGTGTGCCTTGCAGGGAGGAATGGATTCAAGTCCTTTTCCCTATGAAGTTAACAGAGATGTGAGTGTTGTGATTTGGGACAGGAGGTCTTTGTCCTGTTCGTTGCCTCTGTACTTCTATTGTACATCAGCTGAAGTTTCCTACTTCTGGTGGCTTTTGGGAGGCTGAATGTTGTGTGAATGACTGTATAATTAGGTGTTGAAGAGTGTCTTTTTAAAAGCTGTGTGGGCAAGAGTGTTTGCCAGAAGAATAGCAGGTGGTGATGGCTGTCTTCAGTAAAAAATATTGAGTATAGTTTCCATTTAAATAGAATTTTGAAGATGCTATTCAGGAAGAGATTTCTGCTGAAGTCAGATTTCAAAAATATGCCCTTTACCATTGAACATGAGGTAGAAGATTGAAAAATGGAGAATGTGAAAGTTCCAGTAAGAGAGAACAAGACATCACTAGGACTGTGCATAAGGTGAGTTTGATGTTTACGTGTTTGTATCTCAGTGGGATTTCATTTACAATATATAGGAAAATTCTGCTAAGCCTTATTTCAGTTCTTTCTTAAATTCTACTTAAAGCTTCTTTGTAATTTTGTTAAAATTTCATTTGTAGGATTGTATGATTACATGTGTGAGTGCAATTATTAATAAGTTTGGTTTCTTTGCATTAATGTGCAGCTAAATGCAGTAACAAGACTTAATAAACTTAGAGTTTAATTCTTTGGAACTTTAAAAGTAGGGTTTGAGTTTTATAGCTGTTTGAAGATGTGTAGGCATGTACTTTCCTTGTACATAAGTTTATTTAAAAGGATTTAGAGTATTCCTCATTTACCATCATAACAAATGTGATGATCCTATGGATCCCTGGTGCAGTTCTTGCTCTTTTCTCTGTTCACTACCTTTACAGCTTTGATTTACTCTTTGTGTCCCCTGGAATTAATCCATACAATTTCCCCGCTGGCAATTCACAGAATAAATGAATGCCAAGCAGACCAAGTCTGTGATGTTAAACTGCTCCTGAATGCAATGTCTTTCCTCTTTTCCAAAGAAAAACTTTGCTCTGTTGGCCCTGAAGCTTCCAATGCAACACAATTTGTCCTACTTGTTGCTGCTCATTTAGAATCAGCCACTGGTGCCAGATGTACTTTCCCTCACCTTGTGGACACAGAAGCTTTGCACTAAATGTGATGGATGGCTGAAGTATTTTCATTCACATGTATTGCAATCAAATTGTGTAGTGCCTGATGGGTGGTGGTTTTTTAGGTATTTTTACCCTCTTGTTTTATTTTTTAGGTATTTTTATCCCCTTGTTTTATTTTTTAGGTATTTTTATCCTCTTGTTTTTAATCTTAGTTACTTATTCTCATTAGGTTAGTACTTGAAGCCTCATTTTTGACCACAGTGTATTTATCCAATATGTGGAAAAGAAAGCCACAGCATTAGTCCTTGCTTTAAGGAACTTAGATGTAAATATGATAATGTGAATGGCTCTATTTTTACAATCTTTTAAATTAAGCCAAGTTTTTCAAGGATAACCCAGCTTTTTTAGGGAAATGCACACACTGGTAAATGCACTCTGTCCCATTCCACTCCTAAGCCACTGAGGTTTAGGCTGGTGCTTCTGGTCTTCTCAAACACAATCTCTGACTTTTTTTTTTTTTTTTTCACATTTTTTCCCTGCAAAGAAAATCTTGCAAATGTGCTGTGATCGTACCTCACATCAGAATCTGCCTGGGTGTGCAGCCAGCCTGACACTCTGCCTGCTCTCAGCAGCTGCTTGTGCTAAAGCAAGAACTGAATTGGTGCCCAGGAGGGAAAGGCCTGTTTCCCCTCCCCAGTCCTGGAACTGCTGATCTGGACTAGCTGGAGACAGGACAAGGAAGGTGTCTGGAGAGCCACGTGCTCCTGTTTGCCTGAGTAAAACTGGAGGGAGAAAATGGGCATCCACCAGAAGGTGCAACTTCCAGCCCCTCTTTGTGAGCAGCATTTGTTTTAGCAGCCCTGGTTTTGGGAGGAAACATTCACAATATGAAGTCCTGAAGCCCTCAGAGTGATGCTACATTAGAGCCTGGTGGTGCCTTGCAATGGCTTCTGACTTCATGTGCAGATTTTCCTTTGCCAAGTTACCAGAGCATGCCCAAATCCCCGTAATGCCTGAGTTTCCTAGACCTCAAGAGCCACTTCTGCTAATATTTGTTGGCTGTTTGGATCTTCCTTCTTTTGAAATTCTGCTAAAGATGAGGCTAATAATCTCCTGCAGCTTGTCTGTCACAGCATTTGGTATCAACTTAATTATGCAAATCTGCAATTCCAGAATAATGTGGGATCCGGGCCAAGGCTCTCTAATTAGAAGTCTGAGTGTATTGTTCTGTATCTCAGGAAGGTTGTCTTCAGGAAAGGGAGTAATTAGAAGCCTTCACAGTGCGTGGGTCTGACTTGTTCCTGGAGCTGGAGCTTGGCCTGGCTGGCGAGGTCAGCCCCTCCTGGGGACTCGCTCTTATTAGCGCTCGGCAGGGAGCAGTCACGCCCGGCGCTGCTGGCCTTCCAAGAATTCTGCTGAGCGCCCTTCAACAATGCTAAATGTGAGCTGATTAAACAAACACTGGGCCCTGCAAGTCCTGGGTTTGTTCAGATCTGTTTTCTTTTTCTGGAAGATTTTTAATTGAGGCGCAATGTATATAAAAAATGCTGGGTTAAATCTTTCAGAAACGAGTCCCTGGAGTTGGGCACATCTAGCAGGCTGACTTCCCCCTCGTCCCACTCTGACCTGTGGAAGTGTGACACTGGGAATGTGGCAGAGGGATCCTGAAGATGCCATCTTGGGTCAGTGCTAAATGCTGGCTCTTCAAAGTCAGGACACCACAGGACTTGAAGTTGGACTTGTTCAGTCTCATGAAAACTGAGAGGGGATCAAATCAGTGTCTGTAAGGGACTGAAGGGAGGGTGTCGAGAGAATGGACCTAGCTCTGCTCTGTGGTGTGAGGCAATAGGACAAGAGGCAATGGCAGAAACTGATGCCCAGGAAGTTGCACCTGAATGTGAGGAAGAACTTCTTCACTGGATCAGGCTGCCTAGAGAAGGTGTGGAGTCTCCCCTCACTGGAGATATTCCAGAGCCGTCTGGACCCAATCCTATGACATGTGCCCTAGGACAATCTTGCCTGAGCAGGGAGGTTGGAGCAGATGTCCCATGGAGGTCCCTTCCAACCTGACCCCTCCTCTGATCTTTGTTACCAAATACTTGTTGCTGCTATAACCTCCAATTGGCTCAGTACTTTTAGTGGGTCTTGGTTTGGGTGGAGTGTCTTGGGTTTTTGAAAGAATATTTTAGGCAAACTGAAAACTAAGGAAAAATGGAACGGTCTGCAGGTGCCCTGTAACTGGCTGAGGACACAACCTGGTGAGAGTTGAGTATAACAACCAGCCAAGGCCATGCAGTGCCTTTCTACAGCATATTTGTAACTACTAGGAAGCTCACCTCTGTGTCTCAGTGCTGCTTTCAGCCTTGCCCTTGCCCCAAAGCCTGCATCACCTGCTGACAAACCCTTGCTGGATCACTGCTTTCTGACAGCTGGCTAAAAAGAAGAAACAAGAATCGTTTGGGAAAGAAGGCTACCTAAATAAATGCAGTAGTTTAGATGGGGTTTTGGTCTTTTGGTCATTGGGTCTTCAGTTCCTCCAAAGTGGTGATGGATTGGAGCCACAGGGTTTGAAGCCAGGGAAAACCTCTGAAAAGACTTTTGTATTCAAGTAAGGCCTTAATCTTGATTTTTATCTCAGTACTGTGTATGCTGTATATAACTGTCATCTAGCAGGGTAATTTAGTAGTTTTGTCCTTGTTATAGGCAGAGCTTGAGATTGGTGTAAAACAAAAAAAAGAAAATTTTAAAAGGAAATTAGGAAGCCTGAGTCATGTATTTAATGAGGCCTTCTCCCAAGCTGCTTAGGTAATACATACTCAGTCTCTCTCCAGTTAATTACGTTCTAATAATCTTTGTAAAGTACCTTGCTTACAGATGTTGCTCTGAACTTATTAAATCCTGTGATGCATCATCAGTTTTGGTGGTGTCAGCTGGAGCAAAGGGCTCTTTGCCCTTTGGAGCAGTGCAGAGGACTAGGCACAACTCAGGAATTGATTATGAAAATGAATTTTTAATTAAATTAATTAAAAACCTTTCCACTGTAGAATTTTAGACTTCCAGCAGATAGTATTCTCTGATGTTTCACACCATAAAGTGTTTATAAGTTGTTTATGTTTGCACTTTAATTTGTGCAGGGCTTACCAGTGTATGCCTTAGTGCCAGTTCATATTGGCCCTGCTCTTACACACAGCTGGAGTGCCCCAGCAGCCTCCTGTTTGTTCTGCTGTGTTACCACTCACTGCCAGGTGGAAATGGGGCCCCAATTTTTTTGAGTCCCATATCAGAATTGTTCACCCCTCCTCCCCTCAGCAAAGCCACTTTTCACATGCCATTGAACTGCTATTTTTCTAATCTCTGGAAGAAATCTTTCTTGGCGCGTTCATTAGGTCACTGTGAAAAATGTGCTTTTCTGTTTGGCAGCCAGACTGGGAAGCTGGGGGAAGGGGAGGCAGAGAGGAAGGCAAGGACTCGTTCCATTCAGGGATCAGAGTGAAATCAGCACTTTGCTTTTCTTAGATGAGCCAGCAAAAGCCAGCACTGTTCTGGTGGCAGCCATCCCTCTTCCCCTGGGCCCAGCACTGGATGAAGGGTCTGAGCTCAGCAGCTGCAGCAGCCAGGGCCATTGCACCCAGGCTTTATCCCAGGGCTTGGGGGGCAGCAGATTGGACATGGAGGGAGGGCATGGGGATACCCTTGTCCGAGGCTGAGGAGCCCGGTTTGAGCCCTTCCCCAAGGATACTGAGTTGTCAGAGCAAGTGGAAGAGGAACAGGAGGGTTCAGCTGGGTGGTGGGGCTGCCTCCTCTGAGGGAGAGGGTCAGGCAAAGGCTGACCTTCAGCTCCTCTCATGCTCCAAGCAGGAGGATTGGTGGGTTCTCCTGACCCAGAGCTGCTGGGGAGCTGAGAACCAGCCCTAAAACTGCTCTCCAGGCAGCTTCATAAGGTAGAGTTTCAGAGCTGAGATTGTTTCCCTGTCTCACCCCAGCAAGCACAGAAGAAACACAGTGGAGGATTCAGGGTTTAGCCCTTCTTGTGAGTAAGGCTCAGGTTTTTGGCTGTTGTGGAAACAGGAGGGATGCTGCATAGCTTCAGCAGCCTCTGTGGGAGGCACCTACCCATCTGGAAAACAATTTGGCTCCCACTGGTCACAGCAGGAGCTGGAGAGGGCTGAGGTTTCTGCATCATTCCCTAACCAGCCCTTGCTCTCCACAGCTGCTCTGCAAGAATTCTGATCCCCAGCCCTCTGTCACCTTCACCCAAGAGCTGCAGCTGCCCACCAGATTTTATCCAGCAGATTGGAGCAGGGCTGGGGCTGAGAGCTGCCAAGGCAGCAGTGATGGCTCTGCAGGAGGAGAGCCTGTCCTTGCTCCCTGGCAGGGCAGGAGGGGGTCCTGCTCCCAGGGAGGGGGCAGTGGGGCAGGCACTGCCTGTGGTGCAGTGGCAGCCTGAGGATCTTCACCTGGGCTGGGAATGGGGGACCCAGCTCATGGGAGCTGCTTCCAGCCACAACCCAGGGCCTGATGAATTCACTTCGTTTCAGCGTTTTCCTGTACAGGCAAATTCCCCTGTTCTTCACAGGCAGGAAGGCAGATGACGGCCTGCCCTGTAGCAAGGAGTTGATGAATCATTTCCTTTTCCATATTTTAGTGAAATTGTGTTGTTCAGAGCTCATCCAGAGCATTTTAATGTTTTGAGCACTTGCACTCTTCACTCTCTTCCTGCAATTGTCTGAAGGCTGGACTTTTTTTGTCTCCCCCCCAACAGCAGTTGTTACTTGCTCAAAGTGTTGCAGGTGGGTGCAAAATAATATTTTTTCTCATTTTCTAGACAGTCTTTTTTAATTTTTATTGTACATAGGTGTCAATGTAGCTTTTAAAGCATGAATGTGAGTTTCTACCAGTGAGAGAGATCTCCCTAAAGGAAACCAAGGCACTGCTGCTTATACCTTTAGACCTTGGAGATTTTACTTAGTTGAATATGTTAAACTATTAAAAAACTAGTTCAGAATTTTGAATAACAGACTTATTCATGCTGGGATTTCTTAACAGTGAACCACTGCTTTGTGTGCTTGGCTGTTGGAAGGGAAGTTGGGATGTCAGCAGAGAGAGATGTGCTGCCATTAATTAGATGGAGCTGGACAGATCACCAGAGGCCCCAGGTTTGATTTGAATACTGGCTACAATGGGGGCAGCTCTATGGAGGAAGTGGGTTTGGCTTGACCTGTATTGTGCTGCTGCTGGGCTGGCAAGTTGAAGGAGTTGAAGGACAGACTGATTTATTGTCCACACTAGAACAGACCTGGGAAGCAGTGTATTTTCAGCATTCCTATTGCAGCTTATGCAGTAAGCTAAGTACCAATATGTAAACACAAGGAGCAAGAAAAAAACCCTTGGGCTTTGATTAAGGCTGCTGATTACATGGATATCTCAGGAAAAAAAAAGTAAAGGAGGAAAAAGAAGCAAAGAGGGCACTGAGAATGGAAAGCCTGGTACCCAGCTTTTATGGGCTGTGTACAATAACCCAGGACCTGGTTTCCAGTTAGGCAGCAAGTCACCTGTGTTGTGAAGGGTGTAACTATGAGTTGAGGCTTTTTCCCAAAGCTCCTCTTTCCTGATTTATATCTGCCCTTATTGTTATCTGTTATATTCACATGGTTGGGTTTTTTCTTTTGTTATTTTGTTTTCCTTCCTTGTTTTCAAAGAACAGCTTATCTGTGTGTCCCAGAAGGGTGGGACTCATAGAGATCACAGGCTTTTTACAATGAGCCAAAGCCAGCCTGCTGACTGCAAGGAAATTTGCTGAGGGTTTCAGCCATGAGTGCCACATGGGCTTTGCAAAACACAGTGACTGCACCGGTGGGACTTGGCTGGGTCCGGAGCAGCCACTTCCACTGCCGGGAGACAAGTGAGCATCGCCTCACCCTGGAAAATCGCCGCTTGTGACTCTGCCGTCCTGTGTTGAGAACGGCAGGAGCAGGAGGATGCAGTGCTGTTCCTGGACACTTGGGTCGCAGGTACTCAGTGCCCAGAGCTCCAGAGCTGGGAGTGAGCCTTGAGCAGAGCTCCGCTGGGATGTGACCTGGGACCACTCGCTGAAAGCCTTGTCACTCTGCAGCTGGCCCCTCTGGGGCACACTGTGCTTACCCACGTGTTTCATCTGGTTACTGGAAAGCCTGTAGGAGTCCAGACTCGTTCTCTTCAAGGCTCAGAGTACACGCTTGTGTTCCCGAGGCAGAGTAAAAGGAAGGCACCAATTTGTCTGGTTTCATTTTTTGCCTGGAGTCTTTGCGATGGATGATGGAGCAGAGTCTCTGATGACTGTGCATCTCCTCACCCATCTGGGACACTCATTCCCTCTGCAGCAAACTCTGGATCGGCTCCTGGACTGGCTCTGCCTGGACATTCGCCTTTTCCTGGTGTCCGAGCGAATTCCTCCGCTGAGATACTACGAGAGATACCGCAGGAGGAGCTGCAGCTTCCCTGGAATATCCATCCTCCTTTTTCTGCACGAGGGCTGGGGAGAAGAACGGATCTTCCAGGTGCACGAGCAGTTCCAGCGCCCTCCCTGGCGGTACCGGCGTGCCCAGTTTGCCAACGGGCAGAGCCCGCCCTGTGCCCCATGCCAGCAGGAATTCTACGGCCTGGAGGAGCAGCTGCCCGTGTGGGGCATCAGGCGGGTGAGCCGCGGCCCCGAAATCCTGCGCGTCACCCTCCACTGCAGCTTCAACAACTACGAGGACGCGGTGAGGCTGTACGAGCTGATCCTGCGGAAGGAAGGCGCTCTGCAGAAGGGCACTCTGTGTGTCTTCGTGCTGCACTCCACCCCACACGTGGCCGTGCAGCTGTGCCTGAAGCAGCTGCCCATCGGGGTGACGGCCGAGCCCCCCGACTCGGCAGCCCTGCAGTTCAAGGTGCAGGAGATCGGGCAGCTGGTGCCCCTCCTGCCCAACCCCTGCGTGCCCATCAGCAGCACCAGGTGGCAAACACAGGACTATGAAGGAAACACAATTCTGCTCAAGGTAGGTCGGTGGGGCTCTTTTGTCTACTTGTTTCCAAGGAAAGCAGGACTGGTTCAGAATGGAAATTGCGGTTTTGTTTGTTCGTGTTTTCTGTTGAATTTGTGAATGCAGTAATCGGTGTCTGCCGGTGCTGTGATGCTGTTGGTAAATATAAGCACTCATCCTTGGGATGTTTTTATACAGTAAAATTAACATCATTACTGCTTGCCTGAAATGCAGATTGTTGATGTTTTCTAGGGCACACTAGCTTAACATCTTCCCTCCTCTGCCTCAAAAAAATGATTGTAGCAGCCTAATCTTTTTCTGATAAGTCATTGCTGTATAAACGTTTTTCAAAGCAGATTTTTGGCATCCAAACCCAGCAGTTTTGTAAGTGTAATGTTGATACAGCACTGCCTGCAATTAAGGTTGTGAGATTGAGATCACAAGTGAGTTGCAGTTGGGCAAAAGTGACAAAGAGATGTGTCCTAGGAAATCTCTGCCTTTTCTGTTGAAGTGTGCAGTCCAGAGGTTATATGAATACAAATTAAAAAAAAAAAAAAAAGACAAAGTCTGTGCTGAGATCATATGTAGTGAGAATTACACATGTGAGTAGAATGGAAGTTTGGCACAGTGTGCTTTCTTTTCATTCTAATAACCCCTCCCATCTCTGGTTATTTTTTTTTGTAATTTGAATTTTAAATTATTTGACCTGGCTTTTTCCTCCCAGAAGTCCCCTGTTAGAGGTAAAGTTAATTACTTTGTTCAGCCTATTTTTGTGCTGCTCTGAACACTAATTTTAGGGCAGCCCTTGCTGCCTCAATCAATATCAATTTATAAACTGGTTTTCACCCTCTTGGAGTGGTCAAGGCTCTGGGTATCTTCACATAGCCTTGAAGCTGGTCCTAACTGGAGCAGGGAACTGGGCCAGGTGACCTCCAGAGGTCCCTTCCTAAATTACTCTGTGGCTCTTCCTGCTGTAGATACAAGGTCTTTGAGCTGACAGAAGTACACGAATTCACTGGCAGGAAATTTGGAAGCTTTTTCGGGGATATGACCACGCTGCACTGCGCTCCTCACAAAGGAAGGTGCAATCCACTTGAACTTGAGGATGTATCTTGTGTCCAAGTTCCAGAGAGCAGGCTGACAACCTAGTGCTTTACTCTGCAACTCTTCAGCCATACTGTAAATCTTTCTTTTGAGTACCTGCAATTTACCCCCCTGCCCCGACCTCCTGCCGTATTGCAAACTAAATCCCAGGCTCTGCTCGCAGACTCCGCGAGGAGCTGTCACTCCCCTCTGAAGCCCCTTGTGGTAACTGGCAGAGGCTCTCTTTTCCAAGTGTTTATCCCTGGAATGCATGTGGATTTTTTGTATCCACAACCTCCTTCGGCAGGGACTTCCCCAGGTGTGCTGACTCAGGCTGCAGGTGACCCCAGCACAGCGGGGCCGGGAGAGAGCATCATCGTTGGTCGGGCTAGAAGGGTGTGATGACCGGCTTCTCTCTAATTTTCAACAGGTTCAAAGCAGCTCCAGGACCCTCGAAACAAACATCGGGCTCTCCAGGCAGCGTGACAATGCAGGCAGCGGAAGAATCCCGCAGGACTGCGCGCCAGCCCCTCTCGCTGTAAAACAGGGCAATCCTGGGCGGAGGAGCCAGGAGGTCCGAGCCCTGAAGGGTAAAACCAAACCTGCCCCAGGTGAAGCCTTCGCCTCTGAGCAGGCCGGCAGTGACCTCCAGAGGCCCCTGCGCTCTCCTCCCGGTGTCCCAGCCCCGCAGCAGGGCCGGCCAGCGCCGTCCCAGCGCCGCGGGCAGGCGGGCAGGGGGCTGCGGGCAGCGGAGACCGACGTGGACACCGGGCTGGCCGTGCCGAGCCCCGGCAGCGGCCGCTGCCCGCTGAGCCTGTTCCCCAGAGCCCTGCGGAGCAGCCTCCTGCCGCTGCCAGCCCCCGGCACCGGGACCGGCACCGGCGCTGCCCTGCCCGGCCCGGCGCTGCGAGCCCCTGCCCGGAGCGACAGAGCCGCGCACGGAGCCCCGGGCTGCGCCCCGCCAGCCCCGCCGGCCTGCCCGGCACAGCCTGCGGCGGACGAGGAGCAGGAATTCTACATATGACCGAAATTCTGTATATGACCGAAATTCTATATGTGACCGAAATTCTATATATGACCGAAACCAAACGCGCCTGATGGACTCGTGCTTGCCGAAGGACAGCGGAGCGCTTTTGGGTGTGCTGTGACTGCTGCTGCTGCTGCTGCTGCTCAGGGCGTACCTCTGTCCTGTGGCATCCCACTAGGGGTCACTGAGGCAGACACTGAATTTCCATGGAGAGATGCTAAGGAGGCTGCAGGAAAAAATAACACAGTATTTTCAGAAAGCTGTTGCTTTGGTTTGGTTTTTTAATGCACAATAGGTGAGGGGTATGTTGTGTAATGAATAGGAATAAGCCATGTGACTCCTACAGCTGTTCTAAGATGCTGAAAAACAGACAGTGACATCTTCAGATGGGTTTTGAAGGTGCAGCTTGGCTGAGCTGCCCAAGCTGCTGGATGCCCCCAGCCGTGGGGACTCCCCATCCCTTGCTAGGACATACTGGAACAAGCTCATGGCATGGTCACAGTGGTCATGCTGGTTTTCCTTTGTTGGTATTTAAAATCTATCAATGTTGTCAATTTTATGCAAGATTTGAAGCATAAGAATATTCTTTTAAATACTTCTCGAGAGAAATATTTCTATTGAGACCTTTTTCCCAGCTCAGCACAGAACATGCAAAAACCACATACTCGAAGAGAAGTGCCAGTAAAACCTGCTGCTGCCTATTCATGTGACACTTAAAATAAACACAGCAACAGGCCAGGCTTTGTTAGACCAGTGTGCAATTAACTGGCAATCCTAGCTGGTTTTTAATTAACAGAAGACAAGAGAAGTTGAGAGTCTTGGAGGGAATTGCTAAATCCTCAAGAGTAAAAAGGACGGGAGAAATGAAGTCATGATTCAGCATCACCAGATGCTGAAATAACTCCCATCTTGATCAGCTTTCTCTCTCAAGTAGGATTAAATAAATCTCAGCGGGAAAGAGATGGGAAGAATATGAAGGAGGAGTGAAATTATTCAAAGAAGAGCCCCATCTGGGCACACTTACCTTCCAAACAGTACAACAAAGAGGTTTTCTCCCTTAAATATATCTGAATTCTGGAGGGGATATAGGGAAGTCCCTGCTCTGGGCCCTTCCAGCTGGTTCTGCCCTGCCCAGTAATGCTCATGAATCCTTCAGTTTGGGCACCAAACCTACAGAACAGGACACTTCGTTCACTGGACACTTGCAAACATCCCCTGGGTTTTCACAAGCTCCGCAAAAATTGTGGGCATTCATGAATTCTACTGTGATGTGTTACATCTACAAGGGTGATTATTGAAATTTCTCCTGCAGCCTCAGCAGGGCTTTTCAGAGGTGGAGAGAATGTCTGGTCAGTAGGGAAGCAGCCAAGGGGAGTGTGCAGGGGCTGGCTCCCCAGGCCTGCTGAGGGTGTGCCAGGGTGGGCTGGAGGCTCGTGGGGACAGGAGGGGCTCAGAGCAGGGCAGCGCTCTCTAAACACGAGGTTACAGACCTGCACTGGGCAGGGATGGGATCATCATGAACTTGGGAATCAAGGCAGAAGGGGGATTCCTGGGAGAAACAGCTTTAAAGAGATTTCCTGGCCTTTCTCTACTTTCTCGTGCCAAAGGTACTTGAGTGTGACTATTTAGCATAATCTCATTTTATCTAAAAGAAAGAGGCAGAAGGTCAGTATCTAGCCTGGGGGAAATGCTTCATCATTTGGAAAAAAAAGGGACGAGTTTCACCTGCCTGCAACAGATTATGGAAAAGGGCCTCAAGTCAAAGGAAGATGGCTTTGAAAATACTGCTTTTAACAGTGTAAAATCTGTGCATTTTAAGTACTGGATATATCCAGTACAAATTCTGTGTTACACAGGCGGGTGTGCAGGGTGTGTTGGGTCAGAGGGCACATTTCTCCATGGACAGATTCCATAGTGGAAGACAAAGATTCCCATTTTCCAGACTGTTCATATCTCTGCAGCCTCTATTTTATACTTCTTCCTTGCACACTGTGCCATTTCTTTCAGGCTTTTAAAAAAGGCTAATAAGGAGCCCGGGTTGGCAGGGTCTGCTGGAGGTCTGTGTCCCAAACACCCTGAGAGGAGCTTCCTGGTAAGCAGCCAGAGAGAATGGATGCATGAGGTGTGTGGGGCTGGCAGTGAGCTCAGCCAGGGCTTCCCACCCCATGATGGGTTTGAACTGAGGAGAGAGTTGGACCAGTTATGCTGAGAGGATCGTGCCATCACAACACTGGAGGAGGGAAATGCAGAGGGAGTTTTACCTTTGGTGTGTGCTGAGCTTGGAATAAAGGACTCACTCTGGTGGGAATGGCTGTGACCACCGGGGTCATGGTGCTGTGGGTGCTGAGCTGCTGATTCCTTTGAAGGACAGCAGCCAAGGTGGGCAGCATTGACTGACACCCTGTAACCAAGACTCTAATTTTGAGGTGGTTTTTTGGGGGGGACACTGGGGTCCTGCTTTGTGCTAGGCAGTGCCATGCCCAGGAGTGGGGACGTGGCCCTGGGACTCCTGTGAGCCACAGGGTGAGTGACACAGAGGGGCACAGATGCTGCCAGGTACCCACAGGGGAGGATGTCTGGGTGATGGAGGGAGGAAATCTGTCCTTGCAGGAGCAGGGTGTGTGCTGAGAGAGCGAGCCGTGGCTCTGGGCTCACAAGAAACAGGAGAACTTGCTCTGGGGTCACTTTAACACAACCTGAAGGGGTGAGTGCTGTTGCCTTGCAATTTTTTTGTTTGTTTAGCCCCTGGAAACAGCAACTGTGTCTTTTGTCTGCCCTGGAGCAAGCACAGTGGTATTTCTGCGGGATGAGTTGCCCGGGAGCCCATCCTGATGCCTGGATACGAGCACAAAGGCTGGGGGGGCTCCCTTGCTCCCCGCTGGAGCCGCGGGGTGGGCAGCAGCCAGCGAACCCTGCCGTGGTCAGGGAGCACAGGCTCGGCCTCTCCTGCTTTTAAAAAGAAGCTGGCAGCCTTGATTCTTTCGGGGAAACAGATGCTGAAAGCGCTTTTTCCCGAATTCCGGGCCAAATTCAGCTCCCATGCATGCCTCGGTAAATCCGGAGGCAGTCCTGTGAGCACAGCCGAGCTTCCCAGATTTACACCGTGGGTCTGCGCTGGGACTTTGCTTCTCCTCACCCTGTTGGTGCCGTGCTCGGCACCCAGTACGAACAAACCTTCGCAGCCGCTTGGTAGGGGGAACATGTTTCAGAAATCTCATGTTTGTAACGGGAACAGAAAGCAGAAATTGTCTCTTTGCTGAAGGTGAGTGAGGCAGCTGCAGCCCTGCCCGGGCTGGGTGTGATCGGCACCCCCGGTCACCCGTGCGGGGCTGGAGCCGCGATGGCCCCTCCTCTACTGCCACCTCTTGTTTTTGGCAGATTTCCCGGGTTATTGCTGTCACTTTCCGTGCTATTGGTGTTATTATGATGGTTGGGTTTGCTGGGTTCCGTTGTCCGGTGTCCCTGTCCCGGCAGCTCCGCCTGCTGCCCGCGCACGGCATCCTTCCCTTCTGTCCCTCGCCTGTGATCCGATCGTTCATCACTCGTCAGCTACTCAACACTCACCAGAGAACTGCTCTTGGAAAGGGACAGCGAACATAAAACATTTCTATGACAAAACGTGAGGTTAAACAAAACTCATTTTTTATCTGCCTTACAAGTACCAATGGCTCAAACAGAAGATGTCATTATAGAACTGATCCTATTCTTGATAAACAATGCACTATTTTTTCCATACTTCCATCTATATATGCCTCAACATAATGTGTCTAAGCAAACATTCAAAAAGGACAAGCAGTAGCTTTTAGCCTTTATAAGTTTTTGTTATTTTTCAGAAATCACATTTTTTTTAGTCTTTTCCTTGGATTATTTTACAGGCTGGCATAATCAGAATAACTGATAAGCCTGGCATAATCAGAATAACTGATAAGCCTCTTTAACTCTATAGCAATTACCTACTAAAACTCAGTTAGCCTTTTTATTTGAAAAAGCTTTGGTCATCATTTATCACCCACACACATGGATACAATCTGATTAATCACATTAAAGATCAGAATGTTTGGTCATCAGAGATGATTTTATTTAAAGGACCAGATACAGGAATATTAAGTGTCAGAAAGGCATTTCTCTGCACTGCCATCTGCAGCAGCAGGTCTCCCAGCCCAGCATCTCTGAGCTCCTTATGGAGCTCCACTCCCTGTCCCCACCCTTCCAGCAACAGGGGCTTTTAATCCTCACTTTCATTAACACGAAATTAACCTGATGGATTAGGAAGCAATAGAGGTGCTAACAACACAGAAAGCCCATTTCTCCCTCATTCATTAATTTTCTCTGACAGCCAAGTAGTCAATTAGGGAGATCATGTAAGTGACAGGGGAAAATAGAGTTCTTCCTAACTTGTTTTATTGTTTTTTGGCAGCCTCAGGCACTGATGCTGTGCAAGGTCATGTGCAGTGGTTACTGTGCATCTGCTGTAAGAGCTGATACAGTACTGACAAGCTTGCTGTAAGAATGTTTTACCAAAAATGCTATGAATTCTCCCTTTTCCCCAGTAGCTGAGCACTAGATAGATAGATAGCTCATCACTCTAGGTCAGATGTGATGGGGCAGGGCAGGGGTGAGGTGAGGAGTGGGACCTTTGCTTTGGCAGGGCAGAGCAGGAGCTGATACAGAGTGTTCCAGGTTGTGTCTGTCTCTCTCTGTGCCTTGCTTGCCAAGTGGATTATGAAGCTCAAAGGCCCTGAGGCTTTGCTTTTGTCTAATCAGGACCAGGAAACTTCTGCAGAAGCCCAAGTGAAGCCAAAGGAGAGGTCTGGGCTGTGAGAGGGACACAGAGGGCCTGGGGTCTCCCTGTCTGTGTGGCACACATCCTTCTCTTCCCTGCCATCACTCATGCAGGTTGGCAGTCAGGAGGATTCTCTGCAGCCCCTTCTGCCCATGGTGCTGCTCAGGGCAGGCAGCCTGGAGCTCCTGCCCGTCCTTGCTGGCCCCTCCTGTGCACAAACTCAGCCTTGCAGCAGCTGTGTGGGTCTGTGTGGTGAGGATGTAAGGTCTTGCTGCTGGATTTTGCTGGGTAAACCTCCAAATATCAGTGCTGCCAGTCTGTCTGACAGGCTGGGGTGGGACATGCAGGAGTGGAGCACACACATGTCAGGGCAGGGGCTCAGCTGGGATGGAGCAGCCCAACCTGAGCATATTCCTGTTGGAGCTCTGCTTTGTCCCCTTCTCAAGACAGTGTTTTCCTGTCTGCCAGCACCTTTCTTTTGTCCTCAGGGAAGTGAAAACTCATTTTCTCTTCAGTCTTCAGGGCCCTGCTGTGGTAAGTGTGAGGGCACATCCCTGTCCCAGGGTGCTGCTTGCTCGTGGACATCAGGGAGCAGGGAGGAGGCCGTGGCAGCAGAAGCTCCCTGAGGATGGGGAGGGATGCACAGGATGTCCCTGGGAAGGACCCTGGGGAGGATGTGCTGCCATCTGCCACGTGCCTGCTGCCTGGGGCCGTGTCCCACCCTGCTGGAGGAGCTCTGCTGCTCTGTAACCCCTGCACCAGGGAGGGAACCAAACGTGAGAGAGCAAAAATGCCTTTTGTGAGAGCTGCCTGCCAGCTGCAGAGTGTTCCTCAGGAGATCCCTCTGTCAGGCCCCTCTTCTGGCACAGGAGGTGTGCCTGCAGCCTGGGCTTCAGCAGCAAGCTGTGTCCTGAACTGTGCCCTTCTCAGTGTTAGCTGCTCCCCATCAAATTCATTTTCGGGAAAAGTTGCTCATTTGCCATGCAGTATCCTAAACTGAACACCCCAAATACTGAATACCTCACTGAAGTGTCAGAGATGTTCCCCACCCCCCAAGCCCTAACAGCAGTAATACAGAATGCAGAATACAGCAGATGTTGCAGTTAGAGCTTCTTTTCTGTTCCCATGTATTGGTCTTCTTTAGGTGCAGAGGATGCACCTGATCAACCTGTACTAAAAATTCAATTGTCCTGTTTTTGAAAGAGAGACAGGGATCACACCCAAGTTTGGGAGGGTATCTGGAGTGAAAAGTCAGCGTGCCAGGAAGCAGTCAGGTGGATCTGTTGTCCCAGGCACTGCCAGGAGGCAGTTTTATCTTCCATGGAATTTCTCAACCTCCCCTTTCAGCAGACTCCTCCCGACAGCACAACTGCATTGCAGTTTGCTGTGCTGTGTTTCTGAGGTTTAATTCTCATTATTTTAGAGAGGCTTTGAGAGGTTTTCATCTCCCATTGAGCACTTGTATTAATATTCCAGTTCAGGATCCCAGTTTTGCTGCTGATTACAGGCAGGGACAGATCCAATTCCTATTAGGGTGAATTTATATTCTTTAAGAGTCCCAAAAGCTTTCTTCTCCCCTATCACCCTTCTTCAGGCACTGGCAGCCTGGCTATGCTGGGAGGTGATTAGGTTTGTAAATTTGTTCCTGCAGACACTCAGTGACACTGTTCATTTTCTCATCTCCCTCATGCAACTGAAGTTGTGACAGCCTCACTTCTTTAATTGGGATCATCTCCAGCAGCATCTCAGCCTCAGAAGCAGCCTCACAGGGTGCAGGCCTGGCAGGCAGGAGCAGGCAGGAGCTGCTGGGGCTGTTAGCTGCCACAGCTGCTGGAGATCCATCCTCCCTTCCCAAAACTGGGAGAGAGGATGTGAAATACCCTGACAGCTGATGGAGGTGCAGGATGCTTGCTCTGAAGTGGCCTCCTGCCTGTTGGCCTCGCTGGGTTCCAGCACCTTGGTGGGCAGGAAGAGGAGGAAGTCTCTCCTTGTGCTCCTGCCTTGGGTTTGGCTCTCTGCTGCTCTCCTGGGAGGGCTGTGAGAGATGGAGGAATGGTGAGGCATTGCCAGCCTCCCAGCCCTTCTAACCCTGTCTCTGTGCCCTCGTGCCACGTGCTGGGAGCTGGCATTGCCCTGCTGGCTGTGGTGTGCTTGGGCAGGGGCTGCAGACACGGGGGCTGGACCTGCCATGCTCACAGGAGTGCCTGCATTGGGACCCAGGCCATCATCCCTGCTCCCTGCTCAGCTTCCCTCTCCTCCTGACAAGGAGACACTGTGTGAGCAGTTCACTCACAGGTGCTGGGCAGGCACCTGAGCCATCCTGGCCCCTTGCTGCTTTCTGAACCTGAAGCTTCACCAGTGGAGTGTTGGAGTGGGAGTGTGGTTTGTGGTTTTGCTTTTCCTTTACCAGAATTGGCTTTAAATGCCCCCGGGATTCTCAGTTAAAACAAAAAAAAAAGAGATTATACTAAAGGAACCTCCCAGGATAACACAAAAGCTTGTGAGTGTGCAGTGAGAACAAAGGGAATGTGTTTTGGCCATTCCAGTGGCTGGAAGTTTTATTTCTGCTCTGGCAGCAGAACTAAGCAAGCAGACCTTGGTTGTGCTCCTGTCCCCCCTTATTTCTTGGCTGTTAGAGAGAAGTGTCCTCTCAGGATGCCCAGCTGTGCTGGGAGCAGCACCACCAGCAGCTCCCTTTGGATGCAGTGCTCTGGAAGCTGGAAATGGTCCCTGGGGTGGGTGCACATAACAGCATGAATAAATGGGTGTTGTGAAACCTCAGATGAAATGCAGCCCTTCATGGCACTGATATTCCACTCCTGGGGGCTCCCTTGTCCACGGGGCACAGTGGTTGTTGTGTGGCCTCCAGCCAGTCCAGCCACTCTTCAAGCTGCTGCTGCACTCTCCAGGGTGAGGAGTTGGAAGGTGGAAGGTGAAAGGAGGAGTGGAAGGAGGAAAGGAAGGTGGAAGGAGGAGTTGGAAGGTGACTGGCCAGGTTGCTCCTGCCCCCCCCAGGAGTGCCTTGGTGCAGCAGATGTGCAGTGACACTGTCTGGGCTCCACTGGGACCCTGCTGGCCCTGGGGGGCTGCTTGGCCACCAGCTGGTTTCACTGGCAGGTTCAGTGGTGTCACACTGAGGAGGGCACTGGGCTCCCAGCTCTGCTCTCCAGCTCTCCAAAATCAGCCCTACAACCAAAATCTACAACCAAGACAGGCTGTGAGGGTTTCCAGGCAGTCTGTGAGAGCTGGGACACCGGGGGAATGGGGTAGGATGAGAGCAGAGTTTCCCTGAGAATTTGACTGTGGTTTTCTCATCTTGTTTTAATTTGGAGCTACTGGGCTTTGTGGAGAGAACAGCTGATTGCAGAAATGCCTCATGCTGATGTTTACCAGATATTCTTTCTAGATGGGAAAGTCATTCTGTGTCATGAGAAATTTCACAAGTGTTAGCTTTTTTTGCAAGTTGGAGTCCAACCAGCTTTCAGGAGGTTTAGATTACTGACAAACTCGGAAGTGTGGCCACCCTGAGGTGCAGCTCTCTGACACCCTCTCAAGCTGCTCAGCCACCTCACCCTGCAGCACCTGGCACAAAGTGTTAAAGCAGACCAGACAAGTACCGTGGGAGGCCAAGCACTTTCTGGTAGGGAAGAGCAAATCCTTTATTTCTCTTAGCTGCTTGGATTCAGCAATTGCCTCAGTGGAGACTTCTGTTTTCCAGTCTCATTGTTCAGCTCTGGTAATAACCACTGTTGTGTTTACAAGTTCTAAGTGATGACAGCCCAGAAGCCTCCCCAGCATTTAATTCTTCCTGTGTCAGAGTGCTGGCTTTGCCTGCCCCCATCAGCACCCAGGGCTTTCTGTGCCTGGCTCTGCTTGCCAGGGAGCTGAGCTGTGAGCCAGCCCAGCCCCGGGCTGTCCCTGTGCCTCCCCACAGCCGCTGCTCCCAGGCATCTCTTGCTCCAAGAGGTGGCATTTGGTTTGTAGTCTGCTGCATTGGAGGGGCAGGTACTGTGACATGGGCATCCTGAAGGACCCTCCTGCTCCCTCTGTGCCCTGGGTGCTGTTTGGCTCCTGGGTTTAGCCTGGGCAAAGGGCAGAGGTGGCAGCAGGAGGTGTGTGGTGTCAGAGGTGCAGTTCCTCGGCAGGCAGGCTCAGGTGCAGGGGCTGCCAGGAGCAGGGGTGCTGGTGGGAGGACATGCCAGGGGCTGGAGCTGCTCCCTCCCCAGGAGCAGGGCAGGCTGGCCTTGAGGAAGGGCTCCTGCTGCTCCTTGTGCTGCTGGCACAGCCTGTCTGTGATTCTGTCTGGGGGAGGGCAGCACACAAAGCCAGCTGGCCCCAGAGGCAGCACCCAGGTGCTGGGAGCAGAGAGCTCCTGGGATTGAGGTTCCAGAGTGGGAGCTGCCAGGTCAGGCTGGCAGCCCCTGCAGTACCAGCCAGCCTGCTGGCACAAGCTGGGTCACTTCCACTCATGGGGCATGTGGAGGGCTGTGTTCAGAGAAAACCTGGAGCCTTTAGCCAAAAAAACAACAGGGAGGAGAGGAAGGAAGGAAAGCCCATAAAACACTTTCTTCTAATGTCTTGCAGATTCACAGCCCTTGCCCCACTCATCTGGCTGCTGGGTTTTATTTTCAGCTCTTTGATTAATGAGAGCATGTCCTGGAGCCTTTTGAAGTGTGGAGACCACTTCCATGCCCCTGGTGACTCAGACCATCCATGGTGAGCCAGCAAGGGGGTGCTCCCATGGGCTGTGCTCCCCAGGGAGGGTGGGGGCTGCCCGGCAAGGTGCCCCTGGGACTTGCTGCAGCTGGACTGCACACAATTTACCAAAAACAGAGCAGGATGGGATTTTTGTCCACGTTTAATTTGAGCTTTCCTTGATTCTGGGGTAGCTGTGAGATCTGATGGACTCCTGTGTTTCCTGTGTTCTGCTGTGGTTTTATGGCAGGAACAATGACAAGCCTCAGACCAGGCTTGTCACCAGAGTAGTGAGTAGTGTGAGTAGTTTGTGAGGGAAGCTGTGCTGGCAATGAATACACTTCACAAGTATTGCAAAGGTTGAATGGAGATCTCCTTACCCTCCACACCCACCATGGACATCCTGGGCCTCTGAGAGGTGGATGAGGATGGCAGTGCTGGCTGCCCACACCTAGAAACTTGTCTGTGTTTCTCAGTTGTTCCTCTAGGTAGGATTTGTCTGCAGGAGAATCTGTCATGGTTTTGATTCAACGCATGGTTACTGCTCAGAGGGTGATTATTTGAAAGCATTTGTTCTATCTGTGTCTGTTTTGTGCTCTGTCTTGCTTGACCTACACCCAGCAATGCACGTTGGCAGCCTCAGCCTGCCCATCCATTATCATTAATGCTCCAGCATGTGGTTTTACTTTATGGAGGATTGCACGGGGTTGCTGATGGTAATGGGAAAGGAGATGTTTTGGGCATGCAGCAGCCCCTTTTAAACATTGACATTTTGGATGGGTTTTGAAAGCAGTCACCTGTTGTATGTTCTAAAAGCTATTTGCCTGTAATCTTAAATCGTGATAACAATAATAACAATAACCTTGCTGATGCAGAGGTTGTGTGGGAGAAACACTGAAAATTTACTACAAAGCTTTGCCAAGCCTGAAGTGATTTTTTTCTTTTCTCTTTCTCCCTTTTTGTGATTGAAAGCCATTTCTCCCGGCAGCGGCTGGCAGCTCCAGCTGCGCCGTGTCACGGCAGAGCAGGAGCCGGCTCTGGAGGCAGCGGGGCTCTGAGCTGTGTCCTGTGGCAAAAAACACAGGAGGCAGCGCAGCCATTTCCCCAGAAATGGGGGATGCACTTGGCCAGCAAGGTGTCAGAGGAGTGACCAAGTGACCACGGCCCCTCCCCACCCAGCTGTGCCCAGGGATGTCAGCAATGCACGCCTGCAGCTCAAGGGGCCCGGCCCTGAGCGGGGCTTCTCCCCAGAACCCCTGGTTCCTCCAGCAGGGACACTGCACAGCCACTCCTCATCCAGCAGGGACACTGCACAGATCCTGCTCAGGACACCTGGCTCATCCAGCAGGGACACTGCACAGCCACTCTTCATCCAGCAAGGACACTGCACAGGCCCTCTGCAGGACACCTGGCTCATCCAGCAGGGACACTGCACAGCCACTCTTCATCCAGCTGGGACACTGCACAGCCCCTGCTCAGGACAGCTGGCTCATCCAGCAGGGACACTGCACAGCCACTCCTGCTGGAACCCCTGATTCATCCAGCAGGGACACTGCACAGCCACTCCTCATCCAACAGGGACACTGCACAGCCCCTCTGCAGGACACCTGGTTCCTCCAGCAGGAACACCTGGTTCATCCAGCCGGGACACTGCACAGCCACTCCTGCTGGAACCCCTGGCTCATGCAGCAGGGACACCTGGCTCATTCAGCAGGGACACTGCACAGATCCTGCTCAGGACACCTGGCTCATCCAGCAGAGATACCTCACTCATCCAGCAGGAACACCTGGCTCATCCAGCAGGAACACCTGGCTCATCCAGCAGGGACACTGCACAGCCACTCCTCAGGACAGCTGGCTCATCCAGCAGGGACACCTGGCTCACCCAGCAGGAACACCTGGCTCACCCAGCAGGGACACCTGGCTCATCCAGCAGGAACAGCTGGCTCATCCAGCAGGGACACTGCACAGATCCAGCAGGGACACCTGGCTCACCCAGCAGGGACACTGCACAGATCCTGCTGGAGGGATGCTGGCCCCGTGGTGCTCCGGAGGGCAGCACAGCGGTCGGTGGGGCTGCTCCCGGTGCAGAGCTGCAGTTCAGTGCCTCAGGAGCCAGCAGGCCGTGGGTGAGGGCAGAGCTGGGGCTGGCAGGGCGAGCAGCGAGCCCCAGACGCCCCTGGGACGCGGAGCCGCCGCACCAAATTAATGAGATTGTCACAGCCCGGTCACGGCTGAGGAGCTGCTCCCGTCCCCAGCCCCTCTCCCGGGGCTGCCAGCCTCTGCAGAAAATTACCCTGCAGAGTGCCATTTCTCATGCTTATTCTTAGCCTAATCGTCTGTAGTTGGTTTGGGTTTTGGAAGTTGGATGAAAGTCAATTCATTTGAGTTTAAAAATTCAGTCAATCAGATGTGGTCGGCTGAGTTGTTTTTTCTTTCACCTCACGCTTCACAGACATTTTGATGGTCGGCATTGAGAGCATTAAGGCTGAAGTTATCCAAACCTTTCCACTGGATAGGAAAATAGTATTATTCTCATTTTATTCAGAAGGAAATGAAAATACAGGGATTTTGTATAGCTTGCCCAACATCACAGGGAGACTCCCTTTAACAAAAAACAGATCTCTCAACTCCTAATCTTACAGATTAACAGCGACATCCTTCTTCCTTTATCCTTCTTTCAAACGCTTCAAAACTTTGCACTAACAGTTTGTTTTTGTAGACATGGCCTTGATAAGTGATTTCTTTGAGCAACAGCCAATTCACGGGCCATTGTTCAGTGGTAATGAGCTGGCTTAACAAAAATTCAACAGCGCGGCCAAGACTCTACACCTGAACCATCCAGAGGTTGGAACCCTGACTACTATTTGAAAAAAAACCAAACAAATACAAACCATTATTGTTTAGAAAGATGAGAACAAGCAGGTAGAGGATGAATGCAGAGTTATGGCATATGTGCACACTGCAGTGATCTCAGGCACTCAGGCTGGATTCTCTGTTTGCTTGTGCTGCACCATCACTCCCTGTTTCAGTTTGTAGAACTCCTCTTTGTCAGGGATGTGTTGAATCAATGGTGATGCCTTTATTTGGAGATGCTGGGGGCTGAGAATGGCTCTGTGGAGGCCGGTCAGCAGTGGGTGGAAGGGAGGGAAGCCTTAGCATATCTGCAGGAGGAGAAGGGGCCTTTGGATGGCAGTGAAGAAATGGTTCTTGCTTGGAGCAGCGATGAGATATTAAGTGTGTCTTTCTCTCATCTGAAGCAGGACTTGAGAGGCCAGCTAGGCTAAAGTTAAGGCCCTTCTTGGTGAATCTGGGCACTCACAGACAACAGGGTATCTTGGAGGGATGTGCATTGTGGGAACAGAAATAATTAATCACTGGTTTTATTGCCATTTTCCTTACATGTTTACATTTATTGAACTACTCTTGTCTTTTTTTTTCCCCTCTGTCTTGGAGGTGCTCACTACTACAGGCTGCTGGAAGATATTGGGGAGGGGATGGTCCTGCTTTTCAGGAGCATTGATTGTGCTTGGAAATGAAGTTCTTAACAGCATGCAGTTTCCACCCTTCCCCTAGCCAGGAAGTGGCTGTTCCATCGTGTACTGTGCATTCCTTGGATTCCAGATCCTCAGGGCCCTTTGCTGTGCCTTTCTCCTGTGGGTTTGGGTCAGTCAGCCAAGGTGTGGCTGGTGCTGCCTGTCAGAGGTCACCCATCTGCAGCAGGTTTGCCCCATCCTGCAGGTGAGCCCCACACCCACCCATGGGGTCCCTTCTCAGTGTGCAGGTGGGGAGTGCTCGTTGCCAGGCTCCTGCCAGTGACAGAAAACAGGTGCTGGTCCAGCAGCCCTGGGGGCTGGAAACATCCAGGCTGGCCCTGCTGACATGTTGTTGCCCTGCAGGGTTGTGTACTGCTGGTTCTGCAAAGCATGACTGGAACTGATTTTGTTTGTTGCTTGCAATAATTTTCTCCTGGGGTCAGAGATTAGGTGGTTTTGGTTTGCTCTTTTCCCAGTTTGGTTTTAATTAGTATTTGACTCCTCACTGCTGGTTCTCTCCTGCACTTGCTGTATTGCAGTCACTTTGCTCTGGGCTGTTTTCTGAGAAAAACTGGGACATACTCGGTACCTTTGGTAGATGTTATGCCTGGAAGGTGGCCCAGTGCTGTAAGAAGTGCTCCTGACTGAGTGAGGGAAGCCAAGAGCTAAACAGTTATGATAGTGTTCCAGTTAAAACATGGGAGTACCTCATGCCATTTCAAAGTGGCTTAGCTGTGTCATCGCGGTGCCGAAGGGAAGGTGAGTCCAGGAGATGGCTGGTTGTGTAAATAATCACTGGAATTAGGAGCTGTCAGTGATAGCCTGAAGCCACCCCTTTCCCTCCTGCCCACACCCTTTGCTGGTATAGCTGGAAGCCAGGCCAGCCGTGCTCTGCAGGGCTCAGGAGCAAGGCTCATCCTGCAGGCTGTGCCAGGGACACACAGGGCATTGCTGGGGCTCATCCTGCAGGCTGTGCCAGGGACACACAGGGCATTGCTGGGGCTCATCCTGCAGGCTGTGCCAGGGACACACAGGGCATTGCTGGGGCTCATCCTGCAGGCTGTGCCAGGGACACACAGGGCATTGCTGGGGCTCATCCTGCAGGCTGTGCCAGGGACACACAGGGCATTGCTGGGGCTCATCCTGCAGGCTGTGCCAGGGACACACAGGGCATTGCTGGGGCTCATCCTGCAGGCTGTGCCAGGGACACACAGGGCATTGCTGGGGCTCATCCTGCAGGCTGTGCCAGGGACACACAGGGCATTGCTGGGGCTCATCCTGCAGGCTGTGCCAGGGACACACAGGGCATTGCTGGGGCTCATCCTGCAGGCTGTGCCAGGGACACACAGGGCATTGCTGGGGCTCATCCTGCAGGCTGTGCCAGGGACACACAGGGCATTGCTGGGGCTCATCCTGCAGGCTGTGCCAGGGACACACAGGGCATTGCTGGGGCTCATCCTGCAGGCTGTGCCAGGGACACACAGGGCATTGCCGGGTCGCTCTAACAACCCGCACACTTTTAGCTCCAGTGTTCTCCTCTGCTCGGTGTGCCCGTGGCTGTTCAAATCTCCTCCGAGAGCGTTTCCCAGGGTGATAAGATCTCAGTGGCACAGTCCCAGCGGTGACAGTCCCGGGTTCAGCCCGTCACCGTGCCCAAGGCTGCTCCCGGCGGGGCGGGGGAGCCGCCCCGGGCTCTGCCCCGACGGGCCGTGCCAGCGGGCAGCAGCTCACAGAGCCAGGGAAATGGGACAGCAGGCATCCTTCCACAGCCTCCTCCGGGTCAGGGAGAACTAAACAAATGCTGCTTCTCTTAGCCCACGGAGGTCAGGACCTCCAAATCAGATTTTGTGGGATATTCTGCAATTTAGGGCAAAGAGAGCAGTGAAGAGAACCTTGAGTGGAGGTACCTGGTTTCAGTGGGATTTGGTGACCTTTGTGCCTAAATCAGCCAAATCCCAGTGTGCTTTTGTCAGTGTGACTTCTCTTGGCAAGAGTTGGGTCTTCTGCTATGTTTGTGAAGTTCTGCATTTAATGGGGCAGTGACTTGCTGGTGAAATTGCTCTGGGATGGGTGAATACAGGAATTTTAGTGTCTAGTGCTGAACAGGCATAAACTTGCTAGTTTGTCAGCATGACTTCCTTTTCTTGTGTATTTGTGCATTAAATCTAACAAACAATGGAGAGCCTCACACTGTGCTGTGGAAATGCTTCTATTCTCTGTCTTGTGCTCTTTTAAGCATTTTGTAGATTGCTTTGTTACCTAGAAGCATAAAAGCTCCCCCATAAATTGCTGCATATCACGACTTTATAACACTTGGATATGAATTAGCTCGTTATCCCGCTGAAGAAAGGATTTCAGAAACCACAAACATGGTCAGAATCACCTTGATCCAGTTTACTCCATAGTTTTGCTTGACAAAGCAGATGTTTTCTGTGTGTTCAGCAGAAGAGGGGTCAAACCCTGTATCTGAGCCTACTATTTCTGGCAAAAACACTGCTGTTTTTAATCCTTTTTGAACAAGACTCTTCTGAGAACTTATTTTGATTTATTAACCCAGTTGTTTGAACACAGAGAAACAATTTGGAGCTGGGACCTTGATTCAGGAAAGCGTGTGCTCAAGTATTTCTGCTCTGAAGGAGCCTGACGTGCCCAGCACGGCTCTTCAGAGACCAGGCCAGCCTCGGGTGCCTCTCCTCTGAGAGCTTTGGGTGTGCTTGGCTCCCCCAGAGGGGTGATGGAGGGCTCAGCTGGAGCTGCAGGCTCTCCCTCTGAGGAGTGCAGTGCCCTGTGGTGCTCTGGAGCTGTGCTGGCATGGGCTGAGCTGGCTGGAGCCCATGGCAGCCCAGGATGTGCACAGTGCCCACTGGCATGGCTCTCCTATTGGCAGCAGCTGGCTTTGGGGCTGTCACCCCCTGCAGCTGCACTAAATAATCTCCTGTCTCCTCTCCCCATGTGCACTGGGAGTGTGTGGTGACACAGCATGAGGACAGCTCCTGTTCCCCATCTGGCCCACAGCAGTACTCATGGTGTCCCCAGCCTGGGCACTGCCCAGACACGTCCCAGAGGTCACTCCAGCCCCAGCCTCGCAGGGGAAACGTGCTCCTGCAGCCAGTGGCAGGATGAATAATGCCATTCCCATGTTCCACGGAGCCCTGCAGCCTGAGTGACGAGGCAGCACCCATCTGGTCTGAGACCTCCCTTCCTGTTACTCACAGAGCTCCTGACTTATTCACACATTTCTGGCCAAGGATTTTCCAGCGTGGCTGCCTCAAAGAAGGCGCTCCTGACAAAAATGCCTGGGTTTCAAGGGGTGAGAGGGAGTCCCTGCTGCCAGGGTCAAACATGCAATTGCCAGCCTGCATTTTCTTTATAATTGCAAACTCTATAAGCATTTGACTGTGACTGGAACTTTTTAATCCCATGGAGGTGATCTGAGAGTGCTGCAAATAGCCTGGACTGGCCCAGGCTCGGCAGCAGAGGGTTTCCAGGCTGAGGTGGAGCTGTCCCTGCAGGGTGGGTGGCAGTGCCACCGCTGCTGACAGAGCTGTGTACACGCCGGGTGTCTGGGGAGCTGGCTGCTGGATGTGATCACTGCTTCTCCTGCACCATGGCTGTTGGGAAAGGAAGCCCATGGAAACAGGAAGAGAATCCAACAAACAGCCCTGCCTGTGACGAGCTTGTACGTTGTCCATGAGTGAGAGATGGCAGCAGCCCAGGGCCGGGCTCACACTGATGGCCACCAGATGTTCGGGCAGATGTGACTAACCTCTGCTGCAGCAGCTCAGCCTTTTCCTGTGCTCAGGGCCAAAGGCAGAGCTCCCCCCTCTGGGGGAGGGTCTCTGTGGGACACGGGGGCTTTGAGATGTTTTCAAAGGCCCGAGGTTGTTTGTATAAATGTTGGAAAGCTGTTCCGAGCAGCTTGCGCTGTGTTTTGAATGCTGTTCACTTCTGGGCTTTGAAAATGTGTCAGATGTAGACATTGGTAAAAACCCAGCGCTGTGAGTGAAACCTGGGGATGGGGAAGGAGAGAATTAAAACACCTTAGCTCACACTACTTGTCTTATGTCTTGAATATATTTCTCTCCCTCTCTTTTCCAGAGACATCTCAGTGGGCACCACTGTGTCTCTCAGTCATCAGCCAATTATTTTGTGTGCTGACTTAAGGAAAATTAAATCCTGGCCTTTCATGTTCTTTCCCAAAGCACACACTTTAACTGTGCTTTTAATTTTTGGATCATTTGCCAGAGTTTTTAATTGTCAGTCTTGGCTTATCCTCATGTGGCTTTGTTAGCTCAAGAAAGCCTTTTTCTTCATGAAACCTCTCTTCAAGACAAGTTCCAGGGGGAGCTTGTGGGTGAAGTGCTGAGAGGCAGCAGGTCTTGTGGCCTGTCCTTGTCATTCTAACTGAGGATGGCAGGGCTGGCTGGTCAGTGGCACAGGGACAATTGCCACCTTTGGCTCCCACTGACAATGAGTTATTACTCAGGTGAGTGTTTCTGGAAATCCTTTTCTACCCAGCGATGCTCTGGCAGGTGAAGTGCCTCTGAAGGGGGGCTCACACCCTTGGATTCATCTCTGTTCTGTTCTGGTCTGTCTCATGGCTGGGACTGAGAGAACCTCAGCTGGATGGAGGCTCAAAAGGTCTGGGCACTGCATTTCATGCCTTGGTTGCCCTGTAGTCAGCACACAGCACAGCTTGGGTGCAGGGTTTGTAAGGGAAATTCCTCTTTCAATCCATAAATGTAGGGCATCTGTCAGATTTATCCTGTTGTCATGGATGCCATGGTGCCTACAGCAGCCTCTCTGAAGTGACAGTATGGCTTGGTGTCCCTTTGGCAATTGTTCAATGTGCAGGTGCCTCTTGGACATCTTCACTGCAAAGCAAGGATGTTTTAGGACAAAACTTCAATGCCTAAATTGCCCCTAAATTCCCTAAATCACATACTCATCTAGAAAATCCTCAAATATTTCAACTTTATCCTACTTCCTCCCCTGGCCATTCCATTTTCTTATTTTGTCCCTATCACAACAAGGCTCATGGGAGTTAGGGCAGGCTTGTCTCTAGGTGTGCCTGGAAACTCTGCACACACACTCCATCACAGTACCCTAAATTACTTCCTTTCCTATCAAGTGCCAATAGAGACAATTTAGGGTTGCTTTTTTGAACATCCACCTGTTTTCTAGAATTGCAGCCTGCATAGCTACAGCTCATTTCCAGCATGGGAGAGCCTCATTCAGGAGCTGGAACTGTGAAGTGATGAGCAGAACCCTCAGCTGCTCCAGCTGTTTCTCTTTGTAGATGAAGATCAGCACAATGAAGCTGGCTGGTGTCTCCAGGTAAGCTAAGGAAAAGGTTTTAGAGGGTCAATAAGAAGCTGTCTGTTAGACAAACCTGGGGTGGAGATCTTCGTGGTGAAGAATGAATCACAAACTTGTGGACTACCTGGTGTTCTTGCTTAAGAAAACAAACAATTTGTTGCCAATCTGGGCAAACAGAGACTTTTTGATCAGGATTTGTTCTAAGCCAGGCATGACAGCATGTGTCATCTGGGGTCATTAGGAGAAGCTCTGCACTCAACTGATCTCTGTTAATAGTCTGCCTACTCATCTGCTAGGAGCAGACAGGACAGCAAATGCTTTGTGCCATTTCCCAGGAGTTCCACACAGCAGTGCCTGCCCTGGAGCCTGGCACACTGTGTCCCAAGCCCATGTGCTGCTGTTGGCAGAGGTGCCCAGCATTACAAGGCTGGCTGTGCTCTCCTGGCCAGCCCTGCTGGGTTCCTTGGTGTCTGTGCAGCCCCACCCCGACAGGCCAGTGATGCTGGACAGGACAGGGACCCGAGGGACACCAGAACTGGGCTCTCTGCCACCTCCCTTGGCAACACCCAGGCTGTGCCCTGAGCCGTGCAGGGCAGGGCTAAGCCAGCCTCAGTGGCACTGGGGACCACTCCTGTTCTCAGGCAGGGATTTCATGCGGACCAAAACACCCACGTTGTGCAATTCCTGCAGGCAGCACAAGGAAAATGAGTTCCCACATGCTTGTTTCTGTGGATTGATCCCTGTTCCTTTGGGATGGATAAAGCCTTCCCAGCCTTGTACCTGCTCCTAGCAGAGGGGAATGCAGCCATCAGTACCTGTTTGCTTTCACTGGTTTCTGAATGTACCTGTTTCATATGGAGAAGGAGCCCTTGGTGCACCTCCAGAGCTGATCCCCAGAGCAGGATGAGGCTTTAGTTCTGCTCTTTACACCCAGGCAAAGTTTCTGCCTGTGGGTTTGGGACTGCCCATCCCTCCTCAGGGATGTGTGTTGGGATGCTCCTGCAGCCCTGTTACAGGCTGGTGTCACACACAGCTCTCCATCTCTGTCTGCCTGTCCATCCTGAGGAGATTCCCTGTCTTAGTGCTGACTGTGAAAAGTAGGAAACATTGGGGTTTTACAGCTTGGCAGACATGGGAGCTCAGGGACTGCTGTGCCATGAGGGGACAGCCTGTCCTCCCTTTCACTGCTTAAAATAGGAGGATTTGAGCACTATAATAGAGTAGGCACTGTGGGTGTTTAAGCTTTCAGGATGATTGATCACCTGGCAGAGAGAGGCAGATGGTGTGGTGATGAGTTCCAGATCCTTTCAACTGAGCATCACCGAGGAAAGTGTTGTGGACCAGGCTGGGGGGAGGCTGCTCTCAATTCAGTTTTTTAAAAAACCCCAACAATGTAGGATTTCAGATTAAATCCTCTTAGCTCATAAAGAAGAACTGTAAAAATTGACTAGGTTTCCAGTTAACTGCCTGAGTGTGTGAGCCAGGTGAAAGGGCCTCGGTTCACAGCCCCACAAAGGCTTTGGGAAGGAAGGCTTGGAGTGGGCTGGATTTTGTGCCTGTCTCACCCCAGTGCTGCTGGGGAGCTGAAGGGAGCCCAGGTCTCCTCCCAGCCACAGGGCCTTGTCCTGGGCTCTCTCCACCTGCACTCAATGCCACTGTTTGGTTCACCCTACTTAGAGGCTTTTGATCCCTCTCCAACCCAGTTAAGATATTCCAGTGGCTGTACTGGAACCACTAGTAACCCCATAACAGGGCTGATGCTCAGTGAGCTACCACGGATCTTTATCAGTGAAAAGCAATGAGCAGCTAAGGAGCAAAGCTGAGCAGCCTCCCCAACATGCCCCAGTTCTCTGCTGACCTCAGTTCTCAGGGCAGGACTGATCAGAGTAATTTACCTCCTTGCTTCCTGGCATAATGTTACCAGCTCTCAGCATGTGTGCTGTGGGCCAGAGGAACCCCTTCCTCCCACTGCCCCCAAGCATTCCCCTGGGGCTCAGTGCAGAAACATTTGTCTCTGTCAGGGGCTGCATCTCCGTGTTCCTCTTGGTCCCCACCCTTTGTTGGGGAGGCTGGGAAATGGCACATTGGCTTCAGTTCACAAACCATTAACTGTATGGGCATTTGAGGAGCCAGTTAGTTTTTCGAAGGCAGTTTCTGGGCTTTAGGGTGATGTAAAGTTTCTCTCTAAGCCAGTTGGCAGCAGTGCCTGGGTAAAAGCCCATGCTGTGTCACTCTTCCTTGAAGCGCTCTCCCAGCTCTGTGCCTGTTTGGGCTGTCTGGCTTGACTTCTGCAATTAGAGAAAGGTTATTGTAGGTTTAAAATGTTGCCTGCTTTGGCAGTATCTGCAGTCCCTTAAGGCAAGGATGCCTGTTTATTGTTATAGCACCGCCCAAGCACAACACAGAGAAATCCCTGTAGGAAAGAGTATTTCAGTGAAGTAGATTTTTTTTTTTGTAAAAAAAATGAAGTTTTGGCTGGCCTCTCAAACTTAAATGCCATTGGAAACTAATGCTAAGTTTATTTTTTTCTCCATAAATCACGTCTCAGGGCTTTTGTTATTCTGCTCTCATCCTGCCATATCTTTCCCAGCACTGATAAGGAGCACTCAGCTGCTGTCACAGATGCCCAGGGGTGAGCAGAGCTCCTGGGGCTGCTGGCAGGATTCCCAGGGCCTGAGTGAGCTCCTGCTGTGGGTGATCCATGGGCAGCCCTGCCAGTGCCAGCAGCTCGGGGTGCAGGGCTGCTTTGCCAGTGCTGGTGCTGCACCTCTGCCAGCACCTTCTGTGGCTGTGCTGCCCAGGCCTGCCAGCACAGAGTGTGCCAGTGCCATGTGGGGCTGGGAGAAGGGGTGGGACGTCACCAAATGGCTTTCCAGCAGCTCCTGTGGCCTGCCACCCAGCCTGCTCACAGCACCTGGGCTGCCTGCCTCTGCTGGGTGGTCTGCTGGGAGCACTGCATCCCAGACATTTGGGAACAGCTCCTCTGGGACTCAGTCCTTTTAAGACTAAACAGCCAGCCACCAGATAAGCATCTCCAAAAGGAAGAATTTCCATTGTGGGATGGACTTGCATATGAATTAAAATAAGCAAATGCCTTGAAATCTATATTGGGCTGTTGTTGAGAGGAACTGGAATATCCAGTTCAGTATGGCAATCCCTGCATCCCTCAGCACAAAGCTAGGGGTGGCTGGGAAGCGAGAGCCTGTCTGTCAGGCTGTTTCAAGGGTTTGAACACTTATGCATTTTTATAAGTCAGAGCAACATCACAGATATGTATAAAATATATGGGTTGTTTGTGTTTTTCCCTCCAGCACAGGTCTTTGAAGCTTTCCCGACACTCCACTATGGCTGTGCAGAGGAGGAGCCAGCCCAGCCTTCCTGTGTGCCTTTTCTTCACACACTTTGATGTGAAGATGCTAAATGACAGGAGAATTCAGTCCTCCTCCCACTGGTGCCCAGCTGGGTGCAGGCAGAACCCTGCTGCTCAGAGGGAGAATCCTGCTCTGCTGGGCCCCAAAGCGTTTGCTCCTTCCTGATTAAGCCAGGCAATTCCGGATCACTGTGATAACATGGGATTAACACAGAGGACTTTCTCAGCTCACTGCAGAAGACACTGATGGTACACTGCTGTACCATTCTGATCCATCCCTACTGTTGAGCAGCAGGGCAGTCACAGGTGAAAGGGACTGTCTGTGGTGGGGAGTGCCTGCCTGCACAGCCTGTGCTCTCCTTGCTGCCAGCAGCAGCTACTGAAGCATTTCCAGTGATCTGGCACACGATGAACTGGAATGATTTCTGATTTCACTCCTGATCCCCCTCTCCCTCCCTCCCCAATCCAGCATGCATAATTTAGCAGGAACAATGAGCCAGCTCATCATCTCTGCTGTGACACACCAGCTGATGGAGTGGCCTCTGCGGCGGCCGGCGCATCCCCGCGCGTTCTGTGGCTGGGCCTCCCGGGGCATTTATCTCTGTGTGCTCCTTGCATTTGATGTGAGCTTCATGCTAATGAATCTCAACTCTCTTGATGTTCCTGTCAATATTCCAATTTTCACATTTTTGTCAGCAAGGAGCAAATCAGGTCCCTAAGACGTCACAGGAGTTGTGGTTTCGAAGCGATTGTTTGTTAGTGCATTACCCGAGGAAGACTATTAACAGAATAGGTGTGGGTTTATCTTGCAGAAGGAAAAAAGCCAGGCTTAAATATCTGTGTGCTTTATCTGCTACAGTTTCCCTTTTGGGCTCTGTAACTACTATATGGGAGTCTAATATTATATAAAACTCGTTCTTGGAGGAAGAGATGAAATAGCTGTGTAAATTCTGAACTGAACTGGTTTCTTTTTCCTGCCTTGTTAAATGGCAACTGTGGGAATGATCTTTTTTGAGGATGAGGATTTAATAGGAGTGTTTATTACACCAATGTTTTTCTAAATGCATGAAGTGGAACTTACATTTAAATTATCATTTGATTAAAAGTGGGATTATGTGAGCTCACAGTAATGATCTTTCCGTGAGGATAATTTCTTTCTCAGCTCTCTGAAGGGAAGCTGGGAGGAACCCTCCTGCAGTTAGCAGGGTCACAGTGTTATTGTAAAACTCCTATCATTTTAAAAGGGTTTTGGGACAAGAGCTATTTGAAATACAGTACTTATACATGCCTGTGAAGTTGCAGTGCACCCACTGCCCTTCCTTATGCTGGGCTGCAAAAATCCTTTTAGACTTTTTTTTCTTGGTAAAGGTGAGTCTGAATATTGTGATTTTAAAATACTTTTGATAGGAGTTGAAAGACTTTTAAACCTCTCCACCAGCACTCTGGTGGGGAGGAGGAACTGTAGCCCTCCTCTTGACAAACCCCACCACTCCACTGTGTCCCTGTGCTGTTTCAGGGCCCTGCCCACCTTTTGCCCATCAGTGTCAAGCTGTTTCCTGTGTTAATACCTCCTACAGCCCCCCCACAGCATATCCTTTGTCCAGAGCCATGCACAGGCTGGTGCACAGCACCCTGGCTCACTGCAGGTGAGCTGTATTTTCTCAGAGTTTTTACTCTCCATGGCTGAGTGAGCGTGCGTGAGCTGGGGCTGGGCAGAGACCAGGCTGGCAGGAGCTGGGACAGCAGCAGGGTGGCCGTGGTGGCCAGGGAGGGGTGTGCTGGGGTCACTGCTCTGGGCACATGGCACAGGGAGCTGCTTTTGCAGGCAGCAGCAGGCTGGGCTCACAGTAAGTCTGTGTGGAGCTCTCTGTTACTGAAATTCTTTCCACACTCAGCATAGAAGCACTGAAGTGCTGTGAGCACATTTGGGCATCAGAGGCAGCCCTAGGACCTCATGCAGGCTGTGACCTGGGATGCCACTGGCAGATTTGTTCTCCTGTGGATGCCATAAAGGTTGGGGGGCATGGACAGAGTGCAGGAGGGTACCAACATGACCTGCCATCACCTTCATGTGAAGCCTGACACCGTGCAGGCAGCAGCCCCTTGCTGTGCTGGCAGGAGAACCCAGCTAGGACAGAGGGCTGGCCCCTGCCTGTGCTGGCTGCTGGGCTGCCTGCCTGCAGGTTTGGAGCATCCTCCAAGCTGGACAGAGCTGCCTCCCTGCTCCAGAGCTGCTGGTGCATCCGTGCTGCCGGCAGTGCCGGGCAGAGCTGGGCAGGGCAGATGGAAACTCCAGCAGGGAGTGAGCACGTGCTCTGGGCTGCTCTCCCATCCCATCCCATCCCAGCTGCAGCTGCCAGGCCGGACAGGAGCCAGAGGGAGCCTGTGGCTCTGTGGAGCCTGAGCTGAGTTTCCACGGCAGGGTCCAGCAGGCTCTCCTCCAGCTCCAGGCTCCACTGAGCCTCCCCAGCTCACACTTCCCTTCCCTTCCCTTCCCAGGGTGTTGCTCAGGCACAGCCTCAACCCCACAGTCAGAAATGCAGTTCCTATGCTCTGTGTATCTCGTTTCTTCCCACCATCCCTCCGAGGCTGCAGTCACCACCAGCAGCAGCAGCTCCCAGTGCTCTCCTGCAGGGTGGGGTGTGCTCCTCCCAGGTGCCAGCTGTGAGACAGCCACTTCCAAAACTGTCCCTGGCTTTGGCTTTGGGGAGGTTTGCAGTGCTGATGGCTCCTCTCTAACCCCTCATCCCAGCTGTTATCCCTGTGATGTGCTGCCTTCCTGCTCATCTCTGTATCCCTGACTTCTTCTCCTCCTCTGTCTCTCCCCTGTCTCACGGGGTCGTTGTTCTCTCTGCAGTGGCACAGGACATGCTCCAACTGCAGCAGATGCAGGGACACTGAAGGCTGCTGACATCGCCCTTCCATCATGTCAAAGCATTGCTGCACATCTGGATAAATTTCTGCCAGGTTTTCCCTGAGTCAAAATGAGGATTTTTCCTTTTCCTTCCTCTTCCTGACACAAACGTTTCCATTAAAATCTTCTTGAAAAACTCAGCCTCGGGGAAACATCTAGCTTGGGTGGGTGGGGAAAAATCTCAAGGTGATTGATTTCAGTTGTGCAGCTTCTACAGGCACCTGGAAAGGGGAGGTTTGGAGGCAGCTGTGGCCTGAGAGCAGGGAGGGAGCAGCTGGCCAGGCACAGGGCCACCAGCCAGAGCCTGCTGCCTGCATGCCAGCTTGGCTGCAACTCCTTCAGGAATTAGAGAAGAGTGCTGTCATTCTAAGCTTCCCTTTCCTGCATTTTGGGGGGCACACACAGGTGAGTGTTCAGCTTTGGGTAAGGTAAGGCTTTGGGAAAGGAAGGGAACCTGTATCATGTGCCAGGCCTGTTGCTTAGGCTGAGTGGAAGGGAGCTAAGGTAGAGCTGGAATAGGGATGGAGAGCCATGAGAGACCTGCTCCATGTCCCCATGGTGGTGTCTGGTGCTTGGCTGACCTGGGCTTGTTGTGCCCTACAGCTGTGTGAAGTGATGACCAGCTAACTGCTCCAGAAGGTTTCTGGCAATAAAGGGCTCTCCTTTGCACCTACCTGGGGTCCCTGCCTCGCCCATTATTGCAATATTTAGCATCTAGCACAGAGCTTGTAGTGCCTTCTGAATGATTTCTTTAATACCAGGCCTGACTTGAAGTAGGCCAACTGAAAAATGAGTAAATTACACTTGCAAAAATGCATTAGGAGCTGCGGTGCGCATAAATCTAACTGCCATTTAGCAGAGCTGACAACAAACTAGAAATTGAAGGTGTAGATGGAAGAGTTTTCCAGGCTGTGGTTGGTGAAGCAGCCTCTGCTGCAGGATCTTTGCCTGCCCTGTTGCTCCTCCATCTCACCTGGGCAGCTCCCAGAGCAGCTCACAACAGAGCTGTGTGTGTCACACCTCCCATCCTTTCTGCTCCTCAGGTGAGATTATTCCATGACACCTCATTTCTTGGTGCACTCCTTAGAACAAGGATTCATGTGGCTGCCTGCAGCAAAGGGACAAGGAGTGCAGCCACTCCTCTGAAGGCCAGAACCAGCAGCTTATGTCAATGTGGTATTTGGGCACCACTGCAGTTTTGAAGTTGGAAGCCTCTGAAATCCTTCCAGCCTTGGTCACTGAAAAACCAAACTCTCAAACTTTCAAATCTTGCTTTTTTTCTTTATAATGGGGATGGGAAGGTAGTCAGAGGAAATACAGTTTCAGTAATGAAACTGTAAGCTATTTTTTGCTTTCTTTTTACAGGAAAAAAGACAAAACACCCCAAGACCCCAGCCTTTCAAAGCTATAATCTGAACATACCCAGCCAGAAATGCCAGCAAATCTGTTTCCTTAAGGGTATTCTTTAGTCACCAATTAACATTTTAAAGACCAAGTCTCCAAGAAAAGAAAAGCAGTGTAATATATGTTGGGTGAGTTGAAACGACAACTACTTTGAAATATGCATTTAAAAATATAATTAATGTTTTCTTGTTCTCGGGCTTGTAGTTTCTGGGCCAAGCACCTTCAGACTTCAGAAAAATCAATTATTTTTGCTCCTCTCCCTCTCCTCCCACCTAATTTGAACATTATTCCCTTTCCCCAGTGTGGTTCCTGTTCTGCTGTCTGCCAGGCATGCCTCCTCCTCCAAACACAGACAAAACCTGCAATGTATTTAAAAATAAATGCTGGTTATGCCCTGGCACCCATGCACATCCCGCTCTTGGGTTCCACTTGGCTTTCTTTAAAACACAGTCAAGAAAATGCCTTTAAAAAGTGCCAGTGTCTGACCCCCTTCCCAGGTGCTTCTTTTCCTGGCAGTGTGCCCTCCCAGGTGCCCAGCAGGGAGGGTCCTGCTGCTGGCACCAGGGAGATCCTAAAGCCTCAAGCCCAGCGTGTCAGGGCTCGTCTGTGCTGTGCAAATGCCACTCTGGGCAGCCTCTGGGAGGGCCTGAGGATGGCCAAGGGCACTTGGCAAGGAAGGTTTTGGTGGCTGCCCAAGTCCATGTTGTATTTCACCAGAGGTAATGGTATGTGAGCCTGGAAAACTCGTGTTTAAGGAAAACCCGTGTTTAACACTGCTGCTGCTGGAGCTTCTTCACCCTCTCATGGTGAGAAAATTCACCCTGGTACCCCAGCAGGGAATGGGAAACACCCACCTTGCTTTATTACCTCCTCTGCTACAGCAGAACCCTGCTTTGAAATGGTGAGAAGCTTCTTAAGTGTCTGCATCTCCCCCTCCCTTTCCCCAGCTGCTCTGTGGTGAGTTTGCCATCCTCCTCCTTGCTGCATCCATTTCTAGCACAGGGGTGATATGGAGTCTAAATTCCTCCTTCTGACTGAGGGGGCATCCTGCACAATTGCATGGTACTGACCTATATCTTTAATTCTCCACAAAATCATTAAAAAGAAAGCTATAATTATTCTGCTTCAGGTTAAATTTTAAATGATGGGAGGGAATTAGAGTTGTAGACAGCCAGCAGTTTCATTTCAAATCTTTTATTAAATAGTATTTAGATATCTGCTCTTGCTCTCATGCCACAACATGTATTTTGGGACATAATTGTATAAATTACTCGGGGAAAGAAGGAAGGGGTAAGACTGTGCCATGAGGCAGAAGTACCTCTGCATCCTCAACAACTCAAGTAGGAGCCAAGGCCTGCCTGGCACTCCATTTCTGAGCAAACTCCACAGATTTCCAGTGGGACTGGCACAGAGGCACACAAAGATGGGCATGAGCCTAGGGCTGCATTCCAAATCACGTGCTGCCCCTGGGTTTTCATCCTTGCTTGCTTTTGGGGTTTTACACCTTGTTAATGGAAAGAGCACTGGGGGTTATGGGTGTGTAGGATCCTGGGAGGAAATAATCCCTCTGCCCAGGAGCTCTGCTGAGGCCTGAGCTGCAGGAGGTGCCTTGGCCAATTTATGGAGAGAGGAGAATGAATGGGAATATTCTGTGACTCGCCAAGGCTTTGCCACAGGAATCCTTGGCAGAGCAGAGAGAGCCTTCGCTGCATGCAGATATCACAGCAGATGGCTGAGTCTGTGCAGCCAGGGCATCTCTGAGAGCCACTGCTGTGATGAGACTTTAAACTGATGCTTTTTGTGCTCCCCTCTGGGCATGGTGGGTCCTGCCTGTGTGACAGGAGAGGATTGTCCTGGGAAAGAGTGAGATGATGGGGAATGGAAGAGCATCTCTGCTTGAACACAGCAGAGCACCTGTCTGCAGAGAGAAGGGATTCTGCTGCAATCAGCATGCCCAGGCCTGTGTACCACTGACTGTCAAGGACAGCACTACAGTCTTCTGGTTTAGCTTTGATTTTAGTATTTCAGAGCCTGTCCCCTGCCTCACTGCCCGGCCCTGCTCTGGGCAGCATGGGCTGGCCTGGAGAGCTGCCTTGGGAAAATAAGGAACCTTTCCTCTGGACAGGGAGAAGGCAGGCTGCTGCGATGCTGATCACAGTTTGGATAAGTACTAGTCCCTGTTTGCCTATTTTCTTAGCAACCACCACTTGCAACTCACTCACCACTTCAAAGAAAGAGCAGAGACAGGCATGAAGCCCTTGGGAGCACCTCTCTTTTGTGCTGTGTGCAAGCTGCTAATTGCTATTGTGTGTTTAGGCGCTTGGATTGTGCATAATCAGAAATCAGAGCCGTGCAAAATCAGGTTGATAAATACTTTATTAGTAGCAAAACACATCCAGTATTTGGGTATGTGTTCTTTTTTTGCACAGGTATTTCAACAGCAATTTATTCTCTTCAGTTACTCGGCATAACTGTAGTAGCAGAGGATGAAGTAATGGCTGTTAATAAAGTGTAGTGACTGTCCAAGCTGGTGAATCCCATGTGGTTTTGTTCCCTATTAAAGTTTATCTGTTGAATTTTCCTCCACAGGGGACAGAGAGAGAACTGGCCCTTCTGATCCAGGTTACCAACAATCTTGTGCCTGAGCAGAGTCAGCTCTACTTCCAGTCTAACTTCTTCCATATGTCACTTCCAGCTGATCCAGGAGAAGTGCTTACAGATGCCTGAGCTGAGGAGAACAGCAAGGGAAAGGGCATTACATGCATCCCTCTCGTCGGGAAGCTGTCACACTGCCAAACCCCCACAACACTGGAGCTCCCAAGCCCAGCTTCTCTCGCCCTCTAAATCAGCTCAGTGTGCTGTGCAGAAGAGCAGTCTGGGGGGCAGTGTCCTTGACAGGGCGAGTACAGCTCGCTTATTTTGAATTGAAAATAACGAACAAACGCTCTGCAGGTGAGAGGAAGCTCAGACGGCTGCTGCTGCGGGGCCAGACCTGCCCAGGTGGAGCGGGACCCCGTGTTGTCCCGGGCACTGTTCTCCCCTGGAGCTCCTTGCTGTCCCCCTCCCTCCCTGCCCGGGGTCCTTGGGCTGCAGGAGGGCTGGGCACTTGTGTTCCAAGCCTTTCCCGACCCCATCCTGCATTCTCTCCCCCTGACCCTAGTCCAGGAGGGCTGGGCATTTGTGTTCCAAGCCTTTCCCGACCCCATCCTGCATTCTCTCCCCCTGACCCTATTCCAGGAGGGCTGGGCACTTGTGTTCCAAGCCTTTCCCAACTCCATCCTGCATGCTCTCCCCCTGACCCTGGTCCAGGTGACTCAGCCCTTCTGTGGGGCTGCTCCCTGTCCCGCTCCCCTCTCCCTGCCCGGGCTCCCCGCACTCAGACGTGCCTCCCTGCTGCCCTTTGGTTCGTGTGCCTCTCTGCAGGCAGAGGAGTGAGCAGAGAAGCCGCTGCTGGGAGCAGTTACCTGACTGTCCCTGTCCGTGTGCCTTGGCTGCTGTCCCAGCTCTCCGGAGCCCCAGCCTGCCGGGCTCTGCTTGGAGAGAGCCTTGCCTCTGGGAATGTGCTCAATGGCTCTCAGTCTAAGGCCTGAAAAATGCAAAACACCCTGGAAAAACTGCAGGCACTGGGTGTTTAACAGGGTACTTAACTCTTTGGTGATCATGGAACAAGCAGCTAATAGCTGTGAAAATGTGAATGTTTCCCTTTCGTTGCTGACTTAAGAGAGAAATCAAATCAGCCTTCCCAGCCTCATTTAGAAAACCTGTGTAGACACCTTTTCTTGTGTACTGCCATTTACTTTGCTCTTTTTGCTCTATTTCAGGTTAAATATCCTGGAATTTATAGATTTATGGTTTGCTGCATTAGAGAGTTACCAGTTTTCAGGTCCTAGCGAGGATTGATGTGTGAAGACACCGTGCCACGGGCACACTGGCAGGGAGGATTGCTGCATTAACCTGCAGAACCACGTGTTGTGTGTAAGCAGCATTTGCAGTGAGATTTATCTCAGCTGACAGCATCTCCTGCCTGCAACATGAAAGACATCCACGGGCTTGTGTCACCAAGTAAAGGTGACAGAAAAGCTAAAAAGTGCCCTAATCTCTCTACTGCCATGTCTGCCAGCAAGCTGGGGGATGGCTGGGGGGAATGGGCTGTCCAGGCTTGAGGCAGCATTTCTCTCCTGTGCATCCCTGGGCAGAGGAAGTGCGGGCACCTGGAGCCTGGGGGTTGTGTCAGAACTACACACCTGGTGAGGATTCCCAGGCCCAGCCAGCCATGTGCATTCCAGTACATCGTTTTTATGCCCCAAAAGATAAAACAACATGTGTTAGAAAGGCCCATTAGAAGTTCCAGCCTATGTGCAGGGTGTGCATTCCACAAACACCTTGGCTGTAGCCTGTGTGAAAAGGCACAAGCTCCTCTGTGAACTTCAGCTGATCTTTGGTCCTTCCTCTAGAAATCAAGTGCATTGTTTCATTTTTTTGGACAGTACCCACATCACTTATGGGCACTTCATAAAGACAACTAAATCATCCTGGCAGACTTCATCTCTAATTTTACAGTGTGGCTTTCTGTGTCAGATGACACTTTATCCTAACTGTTCTAACAGCAGCAGCCAGCATGATTCAGGTTTATTCTCCTATCAATCATACATCTGTGCAATCAGAATAACCAACTCTGCTGTCTGCAGGGCTGTACAGTGCTCCTGAAGCAGCAGGTGAGGGGCTTTAATCTGAGATTCCCACTATGAAGATGGTGCAATCAATCCATCTGACTTCTTCATGCCTCTGTGTGGGTTTTTTTTTCCCCTCTGTGACTAGGAGTGACTCGCTGCAACTTGCCTGAATTGCTCTGGAGAAGCAGCCTGCTTATCTGTGGTGCTTGTCCTGCTTCTGCTGCTCTCAGAGGGTGAGTGCTGGGCCAGTACCTGCCTAGCTTGTCCCAAGCCTGGCTGTAGGGACAGGCAGGGGTGTGGGGCTGCTGTGCCCTGCCCAGAGATTGGCCTGGGCCAGCCTTGGCACCGAGGAGCTCTTGGAAGAGATTCTGCAGTTGTGGTTGTTCTCTTGGTGCTCAGAGAGCCAAAGGCTTTACTGGTTTTGCTTTTTATTTTTTTACTGTGTTCTTTGCTCCTGTGAATGCTCTCCTTTGGCAAGCAGGAATGTTCAGGAAAAAACATCTGGAGCTGCTGGGTGAGAAGAAAACCATATCAGCAATTGATTTGAGTGGGAATAGCAGTTGTTGATGGGAGGTCAAGGCTGTGGTACGTCATGTCTAACAGTTGTTTATCTTCTATAGTTTTTTCAGAATGTTTCCTCACTATTTTTTTAAATGGAAAATCTGGGGGTGGTTCTTTCCTTTCTGCTTGTAATCTCTCAGTTTAGTTAAGCCCACAAAAATGCTGAGAGAAATTGCTTAATTCCACTGAAGTCTGTCATCATCTCTCAGCTTGATACAAATTTCTGTTTGATTTTTGAGGAAACTGTTGTTTAAAGTGCTTTTTAGGCCATGACAGAAGATAATATCTGTACGTGTTACGGAAAGTTATTTAATAAGTACAACTAACATATTGCAAAACTGATGTTCTGCATGTTCAGCTCTCAGGCACAGGTCAGGGAAATGTCCTGGAGAGTCTGGCTCAGCAGGCTCCATGTGCTGTGCTTGGGCTAGCACAGGTTTCAGCACACATCACTCCTAGGAGTACATCTCTGGGAGACTCTTGCTTTCTGCCCTGCTATGCCTTTATAAATGAAAACTCCTGCTCTCAGTGCACAGATCAGCTTCCAGGCTTATGGCATTGGTGCCATATGCTCCAAAGGAGACACTTGCTGTGTTCTCCCTTGTCACTTCTCCTCAAATCACCTTTTTTCAAAGGGCATCTTGTGTTCTGAGTGGTTGCAGGTTTGGCAGTTACCTGTCTATGCACCTGTAGCAGAACACAGCAGGTTTGTAAATGTACAAGGGCCCTGGCTTCCCAGAAGAGTTGTTGGTAAGAACACTTTTTTGGCCAAAATGTCCACGATTCAGCATCCATCCCTGATCTCTGGAAGTCATCGTGATACTTGTCAAACAGTCAAGGGTTTTCCAACTCACAAGTGAAAGTTCTTTCCCAAAGATTTTTTTCCATTCAAGTTTTTTCCTAAACTGCTGTTGTGTACAGAGCCTTTTAATTAGATCTTTCATCTAAGTCTGTTAATTTATTAAAAAGACAGTCTGTACTAACTGAATAAGCACCTTATCCCTTTGCTTTAGTCTTCCATTCTTCCAAAAGAAGAATCTGCTTTTAACTGTGGCAAAACCACTGAGTTCAAGTCATCCCCTAATCTAGAAATACGAGGTGATCTTGTCCCTAGCACTGACATCCTACAGACTCTCATCTGACACAGACCTGAACTTGCTATTGAGTTCTCTGTCAGCCTGAAAACATCTGCTCTCTTGTGACCAAACTAAGAACCAAAACTCAGGGTGTGTTTTGTTTTTTGGGGTTTTTTTGGTTGGTTGGGTTTTTTTGGCGTCTTGTCGATTTGTTTTTGGGGTTGTTTTTTTTTGTTTATAAGTTTTCGTACAAATTCTGAGAAACTTCTGTACCTTTCCTGTTCTGAATGTGGTCATGGACCTCCCTTGGTATAGCAAAATCCCCCCATGCTTGTGTGGCAGGTTCCCCCTGGTTTTTCCCAGCTGAGGCTCTGCTGACAGTCAGGCAGGGTGCTGTGGTGTATGTACCAGGCTGGAAAGGCACCTCCTGACCGGAAAGCCTGTGTCTCTTAAAACATAGTGGTTTTTTGGTTTTTTTGTTTTTTTTTTTTTTTAAGAAAGAAAAGTCCATCACTTGATTTGGAGGAGCAGGGTAACTCAATTCTCTATCAAGGAAATCAGGAGGACACATTTCCTCTGGGAGATGTTGATGGAATGCTGATCCTTGTCTGCTTTTCCAGCAGTGGCTCTGGGCCAGGGCTGTGGCTGAGCCCAGCAGCTGAGCAGTGTCCTGGGAGCGATTCCCTGCCCCTGGGCAGGTGCTCTGCCCCCAGCCAGTTCCACAGCTGCCCATCTCAGCAGGTACATGTGGCTGATTCCCCACAAGGAAGGCTTGAGCCAAGAATGTTCTGAGGTCCCACGCCTCAAGGGAGGTTGCAAAACCATGACTTTTTCTGTTCTGATCTGGGACAAAGCCAAATGGAGTTTTCACAGATGGGAAAACCCAGGGACTCTTGAACCATCACCCATGGCCCACCTTAAGGTGTTGTAAGTCAGCCTTAATTACACAGATACACAGCGGCCCTAGAGACAGCCAAAATATTTTCCAAGGGCTGCAACAGAAATGGCCAGGGCAGATTGTTCTCCTCCTGTCATCAGCCCTGCCTCAAAGGCAGCAGTGTGATTTTAAATGAAGAGAAAGCACATGGGTCTGGAAGGCAGAGCAGTTCAGTGTGTTGGCCAAGGACAGCAGCACAGCTCTGAGTGCTCCTCTGCAGAGCATCCCCCCTTGCAGAGCAATGCAGAGCTGGATCCAAGCTCCTGAGCATGGCCTTGCCTGGGGCTGCAGCTGCTGCAGTCCTGCTCTCCTGCACTCTGGGGCTGCGTGGTGGGCAGCAGGGATGGGGTGAGTGAGAAGCAAGTGCTAAACCTTGGCTTGGAAGAGTGTAGGAACCAGGAGATCACTGACTTGCTTGGACAGGTGTGGGGCCAAGGAACAGCACCCCAGCCTGCTGCCTGTGTGACAGGGCTGCTGCTGGGCTCTGGGGAAAGGCTGAGCTTCCCTGCCCAGGGCTGGCAGCAGGAAATGACTCTTCACTGTTCCCCTGCAGTTCTTCTGGGCTGCTGTTGTGTTGGCTGTGAGTGTTGGGAGGTTTCACTGGGGGCTTTGCAGCGCTGGTGTGTTCCAAAACAACCTCAGAGGGGTTTGCTGCAGCTCAGGGGAGCTGGCTCACAGGGTACATTTGGATTATTTTGCCTTAGTAGGAATCCTACACCTGGGTTATAAAAGATAACAAACTTGATCCAGTGGCTGGAAAGAAGACCCCAGCACCACCCCACTGATATTCCACTTGGAGGGATGAATAGAAATGAAGTAAGTTCCCATGATTTCTCTTGAAAATTCCTTAGGAAGACCAGCTGCAGGCAGCTCTTAAAAATAACTTCACTTACAGCATCTTAAATAATCATGGGATAGATGAGGAACATGTCCCTTTTGCCTGTATCATTCAGCCCCACTTCAGCTCCTTTCTCTTGCAAATCTGTCTTTTGTAGTATGTCTTACCTTTATCTGAGGGCTTCTCCTCAAATCTGCATTGTTTCTACCCCAGTTATGTGTGGAGAAAATCTTATTCAACACAGCCTGAAAAATGAGAATAAGAAAAGACTCATCTGAATGATTTCTGACCATTTGGGTTTTGGTTTTGGTTTGGGTTTCTTGAATTGAGTTAAAGTAGTCCCAGCTTGTGCAAACTCCTGTGAAAAAATGCAGCCAGCATTAAATTTCACAGTCAGCAAATATCCACAAGGCTGATGGTGGTGATGGTAAAATCCTGTTTACATCAGTTTACTATTGGTGTTTGTTCAGGGATGCTGCTCCCTGCCTGGGCAGTAACTCCCCTGTGTCTTCCCAGGGGTGCCTGTCTCATGCCAGGTGTAAAGCCAGGAAACTGTGGGGCAAAAGCTGAGGCAAAAGGTTCTCCTGGGGCCTCTGGTGTCAGGGGCTGAGATGCTGAGAACAGAGCACAAGATGAATCCACTGAATCATCTGCCCTGGGAACCGCCTGTACACTCACTGGCTTCTGGAAACTGTTACAGCTCTCAATTTCCCAGGACAATCCCTTGGAGCAGTTCCTGTGCCATGACAGGAAGAATTTGCTGTTAGTTTAGGCAGGAGATTAATTGCCTGTATTTCCAATCAGCAGGGCCAGAGGAGAGAGCAGGATGAGCAGCCATGGGCACCAGGGTCTGGGGGCACGGGCAGCCAGCAGGGATGGAGGACATTCCCCATGGACATTGGTCCCTGTGGCACCTTCCAGGCAAGCTGCATTCCCTGCTCTTGGGAAGGGAGCAATGCTACCCCACACCTCCCTCCTGACACCAGACAAAGAACTGAAACTTCTGGATCACTGCACCTCTGAGGGTCAGTGCTTGTCTTCAGGCAGTGGACCTCAGACTGGGCTCACCCAGAGCTGGGCTCCTGGTAAGAGAGCATGGATAAACTCCAAGGCTTTGTGCACAGGGAGGTCATTAGCAGGAAGGAAATGAAGGGAAAATTAAGAATCATGTTTTCAGAGCAGATGAAAAATCCCTCTGTGGTCCCAGACCCAGGGTTGGCCGTGCCCTTCCACTGAATGGGAGGAAGAAGGAATAATTTCCTCAGGTCTCTTTTTGTGCCTGTTAAATAATTAATATCACTGGAGCACTGGAAAACCCTGGGTTGCATTCAGGCCAAAGAAAACATATTTTTGCTATTAAAAGCACGCTCTCATTTTATCTTGTCAGCCTCTGAATTTCTTGCAGACCACGCTAACATTTGCAAAAAGGAGTTTCTCTCTTCTCTCTTTTCCATGCATGCAGCTATTTACTTGGCCAGAGATAAGGGAAAATTTTTGGGCAACACCCTGACCTGGTGCAGAGTAATGTCCCATTGTGGGTATGGAGTGTAAAAAACCTCTTTTAGCTTATTGCAACTTGTGACACCCTCAGGAGCAGCAAAACCCCTGAGACGGCCCCAAGGGACCTGGGGGCTGCAGATTCCTCCAGCAGACTGCCCAGGGGTCTTCTGTGCCTGGTGCTGGGCATCCCCAGCACAGTGATGGAGCTGACAGTAGGCAGGACAGATGCCACTGTGGGGAGCAGTGAACCCCCCTGCTAGGAGGGGGCAGGAGGGAAATCTACAGCTGCTCCCAACAGCACGAGGGCAGCAATAGGGAAATAGCTTAGTCAGTAACTGAGGCGCTCAGAATTAGACAAACAGTGCAGCAACTTGATTCCCAAACGCTTTGGAATGGGTAGGAGCTCTCGTCAGCCTGTCTGTGTGGGACTGGCACTTGCCACCCAAATCTGAAAGCTGCAGCTGGGGACTGGTGCAGGCAGGGGAGCCAGCCCAGGCAGGAGAAGGGGAGGATGTGCCCTCAGGTGATGGGACAGACCTGCAGCCTGTGCTGGGGAGCAGCCTGGGCACAGCAGGGATGCTGCTCCTCCGCAGAGACCTCAGGAGATGGATGTGGAACCGAGGGAGGGAAGGGCTGGAGCTGCTGCCCTACAGAGGGGATTGGGCTGTGGAAACAAACTGCTGGCATTAGATTTTACTTGGTTTGAGGAAAATATTCCCATTCCATCTACACTGCTGGTAATAGCTGGGCTGTCTGCAGGTTTTGCAGCAGGCTGTGTTTACCAGCACCCTCCTGGCGCCTGTCTGCTCTCCCTCGTGTTTATGGCAGGAGAAGAGAGCGATGCTAAGGAGAGATCCAACCTTTAAAAGACATGTCTCCAAGTCTCTTACTCCCAGGCCTCTGCTGGGAATATTTTCTAGGTTTTTCAGGTGCACAGCTGTTGAAGATAGCCCTTGATACCCTTAGCTAATAATTTAGCAAGCAAAATAGAGATGCTCACTCCCCTCAGCCCCGGGAAAGTTGGCACAGAAGGCTCTTAGCATGGTGCTGGGAATGGGAAGAAGCTATCTTATTTTGAGTGTTGCTTTCTCCTGCAGTAATTCAGCTGGGAGCAGCCTTGACTTGCTATCCTAAACAAAGAGGTCCTGTGGTTTTCCAGCACCACTGATGAAAATCAAAATCTGCATGGCATCCCTGGGGGGCTGGGGGAGCTGCAGCAGCACTCAGAGCAGGTAAACCCAGACTGTCCCACTTACTGCAGGGCAGGGCAGGGCAGGGCAGGGGTGCTGCAGAGGCCAGCAGGGCTCCCCAGGTGTGCTCCCCCTGGGCCCTCACAGCTCCCTGGAGCAGTGGGACAGGCTCAGGGCACTGCTGGGGAGTGCTGCCCGTATGCCCAGGACTGTGGCACAGGGCTGAGCAGGGCTGAGCAGAGCCCTCCTTGGCTTGTGCTGCCTGCTGCTCTCAAGCAGCAATGGAGAGAGATGGCTCTTGCCCCCCAAACAGCCAACCTTTATCATTTTAGAGGGTTTTACTTGACTAATGGAGCTGTTCCTACCTTTATTCCTGCAAGGTCAAACCATTTGTTTTCATGAGGTATGCTAATGTAATCTATTTTTTCTTTTTCCTCAGCCATCTCTTAAAAACAAAAATCTTAGATGTTTGTTTGGGAAAGTGTTGTTAGATGTATTTTTATGTGACATATTTATGCACACTGTGGCTGATCTGAATTCAGATCAGTGATTCTGCACTACAGCAATAACTGATAGGTTGTAATGTTTATAAACGTTGCTTTGAGATTTAAATTTAAGAGACAAGCATAGGAAATAGATCTTACCACAATACACTGTAACCAAATGGAGTCCCAATAAAGAGGAATAAAGAAAACAAATTTTATATCTGGGCATTTGCATTCTCCCAGATGCTGGGTACCATCTGTCAGGATGTTTTAGCTCTAAAGTGAGCTGCAGTTCAACACCTATAAACACAGTGATTGCTTCCCCTATTCTCCTCTGCCCAGGCCTTTGCAAGGAAGGATACACACGGTAGTAACTTGGGGTGAAAATTTTCTGGGAAGGATTTTGGTGGGAGAGGAGGTTTGTATCTTCAGAGCATTCATATTTTGGATGCAACGAGGCTGCAAACTGTGGTTGTTGTTTTGAAGAGACCCATGGATGTGTGACATGTATTCATGTGCAGTTCACCTGTACTAATTACTCAGTGTTTGAATTCCAACCTTATTGTTACATCAAAAGGATGTCTAGAGTTCCTAGAATTTGAGATTTTACTGGAGGGATGGTATTTGCTGAAATATTGAGAAGTCTTATCTAGTTTTGGTTTTGTTCTGAATCCCAGGGATTCTGCACAAAGGTGAGATTTATTAGAGGCTTGAATGCTCAGTTGTGTGCATTGTTTCCATTGGGTTGGGAGCAGATTCAAAGCTGGAGAACTGGACATTCACATGGTCCAAGAACTGAAAAGTACAACTGGCACTGGGTTATTTTTTTTCCCCTCTGAGTTATGCTGACAGCAGCCATTACATTAAGGCTGAAAAGTTTATTTACTATATAAAGGCCATATTTTGCCTTCTTATCCCAGCTTTCCTTGGCTTTCACTGCTTGGCAGCATCCCCCTAACCACTAACACCCAGAGGCATGGTATTAAACTGGGATGAGAAATGAGCATGCAGAAGAATATTGGAGATTTAAGTGGGTATGGTTCTAAGAAAACCAGTGGAAAATATGTTTACCCCAAGCATCTGTAGCACCTAATTGAAGCAGTGATATTTTCTGTGAGAACACAGGGAAGACTTTTCTTCTTTCTCTCTGGCTTTGAATTTCACTTTGAATTGATGTGACATAATCCATGGAATTATTTTCTCACAGCTGCAATGGAAACTTTCTGCCAATAGACAAGGATGTGTTAATGGGGGTGAAAAAGCTCACATTCAGTTCATCTTTGGTGCTTTCTGGAGTCTTTGTTCAGGAAGTGTTGCTCCTCTCTCATTTATTGAAACCCAGTACACAGTAAACACTATTACTTTTGAACTATTAATGTTGCTATAAATTTGAGTGGTGGGAAAGGGTGGCAGATTGTGATCAAAAGGGAGCTGATCTGCAGCTGTGTGTGAAATAATTGCTGATACTAAATGTGGCAGAGACTGAAACCCACATTAACGTGCCCATAAAGGATGATGTAGTGCTCCTGAGCCTGCAGTATTGGCACTGCCACATGAATTCCCATGAATTTAATTTAGGAGAACATAAAAGAACCTGTATCACCTTTAGGGCATCTGCAAGTGCTGCTGGTTGGTACTTGGTTGTTCATTCTTATTGCTTTTCTCAGGCAGCTCTAATTGGCAGGCTGAGTCCCACACCAGTGGACTTGCCAGGACAAGATGCTCTGTGCCATTGTGTGCTGATCTGAGCCACCGTGTCCCTCTCTGTGCCACCACGTGCTGCTCTGTGCTGCCATGGTGCTCTGCAGGCACGTCCCACGTCCTGTAATTCAGTTTTATCCTGGACTTGGACTTGCCCATGGTCACCAGGCAGGGCCAAGCCTGGCCAGGTGCCTGTGAGCCCCCAGTGACTGCCCCAGCCAGGTGCCAGAGGAGGGAAAATGGGCTCCACACCTCACTCATCTCTCCAGCCCTCTGCTTCTTCACCTTTCATCACATATGCTGAAACAGGACCTGTCTCAAAAATGTATCTAATTTACCAGATAGATTTTAAAGTTCTTTTTAATCAGCACCAGAGCCCTCGTTTGAGCCATGTGGAGGAGCAGAGGAACCCTGGAGCTGAGGAAGTGGGACAGGGTGGCTGACACACCAAGCAGCCTCTCCAGCAAGCCACACTGGTGAGGTAAGGCCAAATGGGGAGACTCTCTGGGCACTGTAGTGCACACGTGGTCATGGCCAGCACAACAGAGCACGAGAGTGCCAGCAGGGTGGCTGAAAAAATGGATTTTCTCATTTAACCAACTGTGTCATTCTGCAGTCATGCTTTGGAGATTAACAATGAACAGAAGAGGCTGCTGAAGCAAGTGCTTCAGAGACAGGGACTTCATCCTGCAGAAGGGCTGTTGACAGCCCTGCAAGCAGCAGGACAGTGTTTGGGCTGCACAGGCAGGGCAGCAGTGGGCTTGGAGCAGAGGTAATTTCATTGATGGATCTGTGGGGAGAGGCAGAGCAGAAATGGCCCCAGCTGCTGCAGGCAGGGCAGTGCCAGGCAGTGGCACTTTCACAAGCCCCTGCAGAGCAGCAGAAGGGTAACACCCCTCGTTATGGGGAGCACTGTCCAAACATTCCCTCTGGGAACAGCTGGAAGGGAAGCTGATGGACAGAGCCTTGCTCCTGCTGGCCAGCTGCCAGCCTGGCTGGGGGACATGGTCCTGGGTGTGGAGTGCACACCCAGGAGGAGGCTGCTCCATCAAGGGCTCACACACTTCCCACAGCAGGAAGGGCTTTGGGGAGGCTGTGAGCAGGGGGTGGGCTGGCTCCCCCACTCTCCCTCCTGCCAGTGCCACCCCAAAGCATTTTGTGGGGTGGCTTTGGGCCAAATGAGAGCAGTCTGTCCCACTGAGTGGCCAGGGGGTTCCCAGAGGGGCTGGTGAGGGTGCAGCCCACAGCAGGGAGGGAGCAGCACCTCCTGCTCAGCTGGACACTCGTTCTCTCACTTTTCATAAAGCAGAGCAGGGCTTTATTCCTGGCATGGCTCCTTGAGACCCTGGGAGCAGCACAGAGCTGAGGTGAACTCAGTGGGGTCTGCACACAAAGAGCAGCTGGGGAGGAGCTGTACCTGACACACACAGAGCCAGAGGTGAAAAGGAACTTCAGGCTGCAGCTTCCCATGCATGCAAACCTGACTGGGATTCCCTTCTCCATCTCCAAAGCTCCTCCAGCCCTGCCTGACTCCAAGGGCAGGAAGAGCCTTGATTTTCCCACTCATCTCCAGCTCCCAGCCCCGTTGGTTTTTCCTCAGCAGAATTACTGTGAGTGCAAACTCTGAGGAGGGCAGAGCTCTTGCCCAACCTGTGGGACCTGAGCCTCCCCCTTGTGTCACCATGAGGGTGGGTGCTGGCCCACAGCTCTTTTGGGGGGACAGTTCCACAAGCACCCAGAAATTGACAGGGATTTCTCAAAATGTATTTGTACCCTTGCAAGTACTGTCAACCTTTGCTGCACTAAAATAGAAAATATTTATTTAAAGAAGTCAAATATTCTAATTTCTTCTCTCTTCTGGTGGCTGTAAATTAATGGCAGCTCAGCACTCTGCTGAAATAAGTGGAGTGGGATTGTGGGAGAGCTCTTTTTAGACAGAAATATAAATATACACCATTTTAATTGTGTATATTTAATATACACCCACTCATTTGCTTTTTAATGTGAACAAGGCTTCAGCAGGCTCCAAAGAGCATTGATACCCACGTTCACTCTGCCCTGGAGCAGCCCCAGCCAGCGGGCTTGTCCACAGGCAGGTTTTTAAGCAATGACAAGATCACTGCTCAAACAGCTCTTCCTGTGTCTGTAGCCTGGAGAAAGGGCTCCACACTTGCAAAAGTGGCAAATTAGCAAAGGAAATATAGGAGCCCCCTGCTCTGCTCCTTTCCCACAAGATGCTCCTGGGTGGTAACAACCTCCCCAGCACAGCAATAACCATCACATGCTGTAATGGAACGTGGTCAGGCTGTGGGTTCTTCCTCACATCTGTGGTTGTTTGTTTTGGGAAGGGGAAGAAGGGCTGCCCTGTATTTGAAGGTTTTTCAGAATCCTCTGCAGTGGCCTTATCCTGCTGCCACTGATAGCTGACTGGGAAGTGTGTGACTGATGCTGATCATTTCTGGGAGTCCAAATTACCCAAGCCTGCACTGGAAAGGGGGCAGGACACCCAGCAATGTTGCTGATGGGCTCTGCAGAGCTATCAGGCCACAGAGCTCTGCTTCTTTATGTCACTTCACATTGATACATAGATTTACCTTGAGTTTTTTGCAATCTGCTGTCAGAGAAATAGAATAATGCTTCTTTCCTTCACCTTTGTGTTGGAGTGTAATCACCATGCTTAGCCATGTGCAGAGAGCTGCCTGCTGGAGCTGTAATTGCACTGGGGACACACCATAATGCAGGATAATAGCTCCATGCTAATGAGCTCCATGCATTCAGCCAGGATCAGACCTGCCATCTCCCTTCCCAATGAAATTACTGCTGCCCTGCTCGTGCTGCCTTTCCGAGGGCATGCTAAGGTTTGGGACCAATCTGAGCAGGTCTCAGTTCTGATTCAAGTTGTCTTCTGAGTGATCCAACAGAGCAAGGCAAAGCCAGGACAGCAAAGCAGACAGGAATCTGCAGGGCTCTCTTTAACTTTCAGTTTATCTGCAGTTTAAGGGAGTAAACACAGCCATGCTGAAGATGCAGGAATACAGCTTGGAGTGCCATTGAAATCTAGGTCAAGGTTCCAGCTCTGCCTGGGGATTTCATTACCTGTGCTGCTCCAGGAGCAGGTGGAGGACACTGCTGAGCCTAATGAAAGCAGGTAGGCTTCTGCATAATCAACAGCAGCACTGCAGACTGCAAACAGGTCACACAGGCCATTGCTGGGCTGGAATTGCTGAGTTATTGCTGAATCTCACTGCTCACTCCTGACAAAGGCCTTTGGCTCTCCAGTGGCTTCAACTGTGCTCCAAGGAGCACTTCCAGCATTTGCCAGCAGTAACCAAATTGTCTTCCAGGTGCTTGGAGGGAGGGATAGAGCTGTCAATGTGATAGCTGTTGACAAAATACATAATTTGCAGGGGGAAAAAAAAGGACTTGCACTGATACACATTCATTTGCTTTGCAATCCAAGTATATGACTGCTGCAGAACGTGAATCTATTCCATATTTGAGACCCAGTCTGTGTTTGTGTTTTAAGTTAGCCTTCCAAGCAAAACATGTGAAAAGAGAACATTTAAACAGGAAGGGTTCATGGAATTTTTTTTCCCTCATAAATTTCTGTAGGTCTTGTTGCTGCTAATTACTGGAGATCTCAGCACAAGAGCTTTTCTTTCTAGCAAACCAGCTTCTCATGTTTCCTGCCCTTCAGTTAATCAGTTTTAATCTCCTCTCTGTTTGTTTATTTAACTTCACAAAGCTAATTGACTGTTTGTGACATGAGTCTGCCAGAGACTGGGAGAGCAGAGTTGGTCTGCGTGCAGGGACAGCGGGTGGGCTCTGGCAGTGCCACCCCCTCCACGGCAGCCCCTGGGTGTTCCAGGAGCCAGGCTCTGCCCCTGGCCCGCTGTGCCTGCCCCTGTGCCTCTGGGGGAGGCTGCTTTCCCCGAGGAGGTGCCTGGTGGGGCTGGCCAGCAGCCCAGCACCGGGCAGGGTGGGCACGGGCAGCGGCAGCAGGCGAGGCAGAATCCCACCTGGAGAGGGTGGGGCAGCATCAGGTGAGGCAGGGATGTGGATGGGAGCCACGTGCTGGGGCTGGAAAAGCAGATTGGAAAATAAAACATTGAGGGTCTCTGTAGAAACCTTTGTGCTAACTGAAGGAAGGTGCTTGTGGCGACAGTGGCGGGCTCGTGTCCCCTCTAACTCTGCTGTCCCCTGTCCCCTCCCCGGCACAGACACATCCTTTGGAAAAGCCAGGCACCCACTGCTCGCTGTGAACAGGCAGCAGAGAGCAGCTGGGAGCAGCTCCTTCCTCCCTGTGCCCTGAAGTCAGACTCCACAAGGTGCCAACCAGGAATTCTGTGCAGTGAGTGTTGCCCTCCTCACCACCCACTCCTGTGCTTCCCACCCCAGGACCTGGTGTGCCCCCCACAGCAGCTGCCTCCACACACAGCCTGCCTGGGGTCCCTGGTGTTCCCAGGGCTCTGTTGGATCCTCTCAGCAACAGTAGGAGATGGCTTTTCTCAAAATCCATGTTTAGTTGATGGTGAAGTTCTTTTGTCCGTGTGTTTTTTGCTTTCACCATGCAAGAATAACTAAGCAGGGCTGATTTTAATGAGTTTTTCTTTTCATCCTTTAAAATGGCTCCCTAAATCCCATCAGACTCTGGCCCCCTTATACATTTCTGGGATGTCACATGGCTCAAAGGACATGGCCAGTGGAGAAATCTTCCTGCCTAAGGGGAAATCCTGAAAGGATGGGTCTGCTCTAAGGTGTCTTAGTCATGCTCACCAATGCACATTATCACTGCAAAAGAGACTTGGTTTGTTGGCACCTGTGCTGCTGGGATTGTGTTTCAGCATGGGAGGAACAGGCTGTAGTGCAAGCACCCTTCAGAAGGTCCCACATGAGTTCCTGGTATGACAAAAGTGCCCTTTAACCTCAAGCCATGAGGTAGGTGGCACTCTGTTTCTAAAATCACTTGAGGCATTATGCACAGTCCTATAAAATTGTAAAATGGGGCTGCTGTATTGCCTCCTGTAGCTCAAGAGGTCTGGAGCAATTGGTTCAACTCTTGCTACCAGAAGAGCACTTCCCTGAAGCTGTGGCTGCCACATCTTCTTTTGCAGCAGGCTCTTTATTTTTGTGCTTATGACACTGCAGTTTATTTCCGTGGCAACAACTCTAATGTGATCATTTGCATCCATAATAACTTCGCTGTTACTCGAAAAGGTAAAACTGTGATGATCTTTTTGAAAAAGTGATCTGGGTCCAACTGAAACTGCAAACCATTAAAAAAAAAAAGTTAACAATTAAGTTGATTTCTAGGGCATTAAATCATGGCATATTGAGCTGAGCACATGATTTTTCCTGTCTCTCTGCCGTGGTGAGGGGTGAGCCTGCGTAAGCGGCTGGAGAGCGGAGACTGCAGATGAGGGAACACACAAACACTCTCAGTTGTGTTTTACTTAAGCTTGGACAATGTTGCTCTCTGTTTTCCCTTCCTCGAGGACTGCAATCACTCATGTACTGCTTTCCTTCACTCTGCCGAGCGATGCACAAATTGTTTCTGCATTCCAGGTTAGTTTGTGACATCCCTCTCCTGCGTTTGCACGTGGATGATGAAGATGTTGCCCTGCTCATCAGGAAATGAGTGGGCTGCCTGCCTCCAGCCTCAGAGGAGCTGCATCCAGGCTGGTGGAATAGCTGTGGCTCAGCACCAGCCCTGAACCAGGGTTTGCCCCAGCACTGCCCATAGTTCAGTGGTTTTGCATGTTTTTTCTTTCACCTGTGTCCACAATCTCAGTGCTATCCTCCACTGAGGAGCTTAGGATGAAACATGGGCTTTCCTGGGATAAGCACATTGACAAACTAAGGCTAAAATGCATTTCTCTTTGTTCAGATCCAAACCAGCCACAGGATGTCTTTCCCAGTTCTGTCTCCTGTGAGTTTTGCTGGCTTTAAATTTGTTTAGAACACAGCATTTTTTAAAAAATTTTCTTGCACGTACACAGACACACACTCATGTTTAAATAAAAGAGAATCCTGCTTGTATGATGAGATACACCAACTATCTTGATTTGAACAATCCTCTGTTTGGATGAGTTGATTAGATCTATTTTAGCTAAATACTTAGCAGAAGCCAGGCTACTGGTAATATAAAGTGAGCTCAGAAATATACTCTCCATATGCTTTGAGCAACCTGGTCTAGTAAAAAGTGTAAAAACCCAGGGGGGTTGCAGCTTGGATGGTCTTTAGGGTCCCTTCCAATCCAGGCCACTCTGGGTTGGAAGGGACCATAAGTCTAGGCTTTCCTGAAAAGCTTTCCTTCATTAATTAGAAGTAAGAAAGCTGATGTGAATAAAACAGAGCAGGCTGTCAGTTTGGCTGGTGTAGAAATGCCAGATAATACCGTTTTCCATGAATTACTGACTGCATAACCATGTTGAGAAGTTAAACTTCTCAGAGAAAGGTAAGGTCCATGTGAGCTACTTGAGCCCACACATGGTCATGAGCACTTTATCCTTGCCTGAAGCACCTCAGTGAGCAAGTATCTCTTTTCTTTGTTGTGTGTGATGTGGGTTGAGCTAGAATTACAAAACTAATCCTCCTTGCCTGCTGCTTTGTCTCATCTCATTTTCATAGGCCAAGAAGAACAAAAATCCCACATCCAGTAATGCAAATGTGGGCTTGCCTCAGCCCTGGGTTCCCTTGCCAAAGAGGGGTGAGAGGGCTCTTTCCAGCCCCTGAATGCTCCATGACCTGCACTGCAGCTGGCCCGGGTCTGCCTCTTCTTCCTGTGTGTTGCTCCTGCCCATAGTGCTCAGCCACACCAGAATATGGATTTGGCAGGTAAAGCTTGTGGCTATGTACAGATGATCTGCATGATAATTAATGCATGGTCTTAATTATAATACAGTTCTGAAAAATTCTCTCTTTTAAATGTCCTGCTTTTCCTGTTGCATGATACTGAAGTTTCTTAACAGCTATTGGGCTCACCACATCATATGTGTTCCTTGTTGCTGTATTTATTTTTTTGCTTCAAATTCAGAGTATCATCAGTATTGATTCTCAAGATGGTTGCTTTGTTGTTTCTAGAGAGACATGCAGATCGAGCCACTTTCCATTTAATATTAACTGAAACTCACTGGAACATTATCACCTGCATGGCAACCAGAAGCCCATCTGTGCCTAACATCAATAGTCCAAAGTGAAAGATCGTGCTTCTGACAGGAGAAATCCACACTGTGGAAACCCTTATCAGGTCTGGAAGAGAGCTGGGTGGGAAAAGCCACCCTCTCCCTAACACCAGGTGCAGGTCACGTCCAATTGCAGCTGTGAGTAATGGACAGCAGTGATTCACTCCACAGCTAGGCTCATAAAGTCCCCTCCTTATTCCCAGAGACAAATGGGAGTGATATTTTATAGGCAAGTGTTATTGTTGGTGAGCCCTTTCTAGGTCAGTCTAAACCAACACACGTAGCCCCTCCTGGCTGACTCCTGCAAGCTGGCAGCTCCACTGGCTGCTGGTTTGGAGGGGACCTGCTGGACAAGCCACCTTGCCAGAACTGGGAACTGGCTACAAAGCTGCACCCAAGCCAGGTACCAAAATCCAGGAGTGCTGAACTCTACTCTTTGAGGGAAAAAGAAGAGTGACAAATGATTGTCAGGGTCATCTGGTGCCCTTTTGCTGAGAGATGATACCAGTGCAAGCTCCCTGTCTGGGGTTTTGCTCCCCCTCAATGCAGTGTTGCTCTTCTGCTTACAAGAAATCAGCACAGTGTTAATTTCACTGTGTCTCAATTATTCCTTTTCTGTTTTTCTACATATATGGCTCCTTTACTGCTTTAATGCAGTATTTCCCATTAAGCAGTTCTATGCAGTACAACAAAAATAAACACACAGCAACGTGCGTAAGATGAAACCATGAAACTCAAAGAATACAGTTCATAAATTAAAAGTGCTTATGCTTATACTTTATTATTGATTGCTGAGTTGATACAAGGAGAAGAACTTGCCCTTAGGAAACAAAACTCGTGGTTCCTTAAGCTTTTCTTTGTCAGGAAGCCAAAAAGACAACATTAAATGGAAATGTCACCATTTGTTCTTGTCAAATGTAGTTTATTCAATTGGATCTTTTATAACTCTACTGAGTTATGCAAAGGAGGTTGATATTTTTTATTGTTTTTCTTCTTGCTCTGCCTCTAATACACGCAGAGATAAGTTGGCCTAGTAAAATATACAGTGTAATTTGGTAATGTGTTTATTGGATTCCAGTAAAAGACTATGAGAAATTATCCAAGATTTTTGCTTTTTCAACTGAAATTTTCTTTCTTCCCTCTCTTTTTTGTTTTGTATTTTTTTGGTTTTTTGTTTTTTTTCCTTTTTCTTTTTGTTTTTCATTGTTTGGGAAGGTGGGTAATATACTTGCAAGTTTTTGTTTCCTGAAAATGCTTTAAAAAAGAAATTTCCAGAAGCAGATTTGGGTTTTTTCCCCTGAGTTAAGAAAGAAAGAGAGATTGTTGGTTTGGTTTTTTTTTTTTCCTGAGTTAAGAAAGAAAGACTTCCTGAAGAACAAAGTCTTTACATACACTCATATTTTCAAAAATTTAACTGTGGTTGTGAAACATATCTGACATATTGCAGAATAACAGGAGCCTAAATTTACAGTAACTGAAAATTCTCTTATAGAGGGTTCAGATCCATTCTGGGTTTATGGATATGGTTTAAATCAGCAAAAACATATTCCTTTTTCCTTGTGGGCTTAGTTTTCTGCCCAATTGGCAGCTGGAGCTCCACTCAGCTCCAGAGGTCAGAAAAATATCACCACTGATGTAAGGAAGGCAGGCAGGAGCATGCAGCCAGTGCCAGGGCAAGGAGAGGACCAGAGTGATGTCAATTTTAGGTTCACTTGCCCAGTGACAGAATTGCAGCCAAAGCAGCTGGGTAAAGCTCCAGGCAGGCTCACAAGTTGTGCTGAACCGGGACGGTGCTACCAAGCCTGGGCACAGATGTAAAGAAAAGGAGAAGCAAGGCTGTTCAGCAGAGCTGGGGCTGAGAGCCACACATGTGGCCCATGGCTGCTTCTTCAAAGTACCTGTGAGCACTTTCACTATGTGAATCTACAGGAATGAGTGGATTTCTTGAAAGAACCAACACCCTTCCTGGAAAAATTGCAACAGTTCAGAAAAGGTGAAAGTTGAGCACTGCCACCCTCTCCCTCTTGTGTAATTTGATTAGCTCATCCTCTGAGACAGCAGGAGCTGCCATCCCCACAGTGCCAGGTTTAGGGCTTTTTCTAAGTCTTGTGTTGTGTTCATGTTTGAACCCAGCTGAGGACATGAAACCAGCTGCAGTTTGGCAAGCCACACAGGCTGGAGCTAATTTTTGTTCTCTGTCAATTTACCTGCCTGTGGCTTTTTGTGCTGCCCAGGATATAATCAGCTTGCTCTGGAGATGGATCTGCTGCATGTTTGTCTGGAGCTGGGCTGATGCTGACTGATGGACAACGGCAATGTTATCCTGGTTGTGCCAGCAGGCACAGCTGCTGGGCTGTGACATGGACAGAGCCCAGGGCCAAGGCTCTGCATCCCTGAGTCTGAGAGGAGCACTGGAGGGATCTTCACACTTTGGCTGCCCTGACTGGTAAGGAACCAGTGAGGCTGACATGCAGAAACCCTTCCATCAGCTGCCAGGCCAGACAAGGGAGCAGAAGGGCTGGAAGTGGAGGTGTGCTGTGGCACACGCGTCGTGGAGCGGCCTCTGGGAGGGACGCTGCAAACCGTGATGACTAAGAGTGGCCTGGAAGCTAAATCCCATCTAACTGAGGGTGTCAATTCATGAAACTGCTTAATCCCATTTAAGTGCAAGCTGCTTCCAGCAGAGGTGGCCTCCTCAGATCCCACAGGTGCACGTCCACCCTCTCCCTTCTCTTGCCCCTGGGTGTCCCCGGGCTGCGAGGCTGACTCAGACCGTGCTGTTCTCCCAGTACAAAGCAGATGACGTTCACTGGAGGCTCAGTTTGTGTCAGGCCATAACTATGCACACAGGAATCTGACCTAGGAGGCTCCATCTGCTCGGGCTGAAGGAGAAATGCTGCTCTGTTTGGTAGCCTTCCCTTCGGCTGGATTGCATAAAAGGAAACTGGACTGCACAGAAGTGAGTAATGCTCAGGGCTGAGCTCCATCCAGCAGCTCAGGAGACTAAAAATCAGAAAACCACTGAAAGCTCCTCTTAGCTGCTTCATGTAGGAAGCAAACAAAACCTGCAGCCTTGCACCAAGCTGCAGTAAGCATGACTGCAAAATGAGAAGCCTTGTTTTGGAAAAAACCAGCCAGCCAAGGATGGTTTGATGGGTTTGCTGATGCATTTGTACAAGTGAACAGTCTGCAGGCCAGGAAAGAGCTCTGGTTTCCTGATAAATGCCCCCTCCCACGTTCACTTTATTACTGAGCACAGCTCACTTGCATTTCCTTTCCCATTCTTTGCTCCTGTTTCAGGACAGGGATGAGAAGGGTTGGAGAGGGGCTGGGGCTCAGTGCTCACGCGGTGCTGTGAGGGAACACAACCCAAAATAAACACTCTTTCATCACTGCCCTTCTTGTGCCTTCATTTTAAACATAGCTTTTCCATTCCAGGTGTAAACACATCCCAGGTTTATCACCTCTGGTTTATGGAAATGGACATTCATTTTGGGAAACAAGTGGAAGAGCAGCATTCTGCCAGGGTAAGTTCCCATTTGCCAGCAATCTGGTGCACAGAGCCTTGCTGCCAGAGCACAAGATTGCTTCTCTGCAGTGAGACACCTGTGGTGATTGCTTCCTCCAGTCTTGTCTGATGAGTGTGCTTGCACACAAAAGGTGCTACAAAACTTCTGGGAGGAACAGCAGATCGGGGAAATTTTGAGAAGACATAGGTAGGAACTGAAAGTGAGACAGGAGAAGACTTTTGGGTTTAATCTGTGATGCAAAAACCAAAACAAAACCAAAAAGCCCCAAACTAACCAAAAAACCTCAGAGAATTGCAAAACCTCTGAGAACTCAGGACATAAAAGTAAGGATAAAAGCTAAAAAAAACCCATGGGAGTTCTTCCAGCTTCTCCTCCCTGTCTGCTCCCTGTTCCCCCGTGCTTGCTGTGGTTGTGTTGCTGCTCTGCGTCTCCCCTGCAGTGAGTCCCGCACGCTCCTCCTGGCACGGCGCTGCAGGGATGCCTGTGGCACACCCAGCCTGAGGCTGCCCAGCTGGGAAATGCCACCTCAGGCAGCTGGGCATTTCCACAGGTGTCCTGCTGCCAGCCCAGCACCAGGCACCCAAGCCAAGGGGAGCTCGGGACTGTGTGCGGCATCAGAGGGGCTCCCCCGAGCTGGGACGTCGCGGGTGAAAGTCAGATGATGAAGAGAGGTTTGGGGCTCTCTCAGTGCCCACATAACACACCTCCCCACGAACCCCTGCAGGTCTACAAGAGCCCCTCTGTGCAGCCAGGATGTGCAGCCTGGCCCTGCCCCTGCCCACAGCGGCACAGCTCCATGCCAGGCTGCAAGTGAGGCAATTCCCTCCTCCCAGGGGGACAGGGAGGGGAGCAAGTCACTGGCACAGAGCACTGGCAGACCTGGAGAGAGCTGAACAGGTACTGAGCAGTGCTGGACTCCAGACTGCACACTCAACAGTAAAAGCCATTATCACACCAAGTAAATACATTAAAATACATTACTTTAGGTGACTTTATATAGTAATGTCCTGCCTGTACCATTGCTGAAGTCTTTAGTGAGTTCCTTCTCCAGTAAACTCTGATCTTCTTTTTTTATTATTTTTAATTATGTACTATTCCAGAAATTTCACCCTATTTCCCACTGTCATACAAAGTGCCTGAGGCTGTGATTGAAAAATCTTATGAAAAGACTCATATTCTGTTTCTAATCAGATATGTTTCTGTCTTTAGAGTACCTGCTAGTTTCTTTTTGCCTGCATGACATTTCTATTTTGATCTAACCTCTTCTTTCCCTCCCCCTGTTGCAGTGCCTCTGTCTCCATGGCCCATTTCTCCTTCACAAGTTGTTAATGTGAAAAAATTACACTGCCCCATACCTGGGCAGGTCAGCTTCAAGCACTCCTGAATCACAGCTTCAGCCCATGTTTATGGTGGCTAACAATGAAAAGTGTTTTTACACAGAGGATAATGGTGTATTTGCACTGTAAGATAAACCTTAGATGTAAAAATCATTATTTATTTAATAGGCACATCAAAGAATACCACGAGAGAAGGGGATTTCAAAGTTTCCCAGAATAATTAGATTTCTGCTATTATGTGAGGTATTTTTTTTTCTCCTGACTCAATAATAATGAGTAATAAAAGTGTAGTTCTCAGAAATCATTTAAAGCATTACTAGACTGAGAAGAACAAAAAAAAGAGGAATTGTTTCCTTAGGAGCTAGAAATCTAGTGAGGGACAGGACAGCACAGCTAATGAGAGAAAGAAAGGTCTGACTTGGAGCAGGCTGCAGCACTTCCGAAACCTGAGAAAGATTTTCTCCTAGGAAGGAGGAGAAGCACCATTGGGAAAGCTCGTTGTTTGATTTCCTAGGGTACTTTCCTTAATTAAATGCATATTTAAATAAGCAGGAGCTCGGCAGTGGAAGTATCCTATAGCACCATTGTGCATTGTGCTCCACGGTACAGAAGCACCACTGAGGGCAGCCCTGTCCCCAGCATTGCATATTCTAGGTGGAGAGTGGCACAGAAAAGACATCCTTTGTGGATCTCCCCTTACAGATTTGTCAGAAGGACTTTCTAAAGCCTCTGATGACTGACTGTGAAACAAGGCCCCAGTTGATTAAGAAACCGACTGGCTTGGCAGAAGAATGAGGTCCTCAGTTTAAATTCAGCCTGGTTTCCGTTTGCTGAGCCCTTTCCATGGCTCACAGAGAAATCCCTCACCATTTGTTAACCCTTTGCTCTGCCTGGCTCAGCCCTGGGAGGCTGTGGGTGCCCATGGCTGTCTTTGTTGATGCTGTGCCCCCGAGCCCCAGGGCGGCAGGAGAAGGCTCAGCAGGCAGGGCTCGTGGTCCCCAGGAGCAGAAAGGAGGAACCAAGGGAAAAGGGCATCCAGCAGTGAAGGAAGGCTCACATAAGAGGTACTCTTTTCCATTTTTCTCACAGTACTTTCAAGTACTATCAAATACAAAGGTATATTTGCCTTTGTCCTAAATACTGTATTAAAAAAAAAAAAATCTGTTTCAAGTGGCCCAAAGTATATGGCTGAAAGCTTTTCAAAGATAATAATCTGCAGGTGTGTTCCAGCCCTAGACAGTGATGGATCTGCTGCAGGGAGTCCTTCCAACAAAGAAAGGAGCTCCTTCTTGTGGGATGTGCAACACAGCAGGAATGAAAAGCTTGAAAGAATATTTATCTATGGACAGGTGACAAAGATAGTGTCAGTTTAATTTTAAAATCAATACAAGCATTGTAATTATTTCTAATAGCAGGAAGCAAGACTCTTATGTCCCTTGTCATTAGGGCTGGTGAAGTCAGGACAGGGAACATAAGTGAGAGATTGGCTCAGGACGGGAGAGAAAGGCCAGTTTCAGAGTATAGATCCCACCAGATGGATTTTTAATGTGTCAGGAGGAGTAAAAAGGAGGCTTATCCTCAATGCAGTACAGTGCTTTTGAGAGAATAATACCAACAATAGCATACACAGCTGTCATAAGGAAATTTTTTTCTGGACCAGCTCCAAGAAACAAGGTCTGGACCAAAAAAAAAAAAAAATCCCTCCAATAACATGTGGGATAAATACAATACCTTCTTGAACCTAGAAGGAGAAGCAGAAAGGCTGGAAAGAGCACTATTGTGCATGACTTTTGTGGTATTTTTGTGGAAAACTGACTAACAAGCACATGATATGCAGCTTGGTAGAGTGGGGGGAAAGTGCTGGGACAGAAACCTGAGTTTCCTGAGAAATTATTCTGACTGACATTAAAACAAACTCAGTTCACACATTTGTAGGAGAAAAACTCCACTGCCAGATTTCTAATGAAGAGGTAGCCATGATCAAGCCACAAAAAGCAAAGAGGCATGGCAGAGGTTTTAAAAACTGGCAACATACTGAAGAAAGTCTATATGGAATATGTTGGCTCCAACTGCAATATTGAAACAGCTGTTGAATTTCAGGCTGAAAAAGCATAAAATATTGAGAACTGGTAACACAAGCTCCAGTTCTGAAATACTTGTGTGACAAGCAGAAGAGAAACTCATTAGGCAGCTGAAAATGTCACAGAACTAATTGTTTCATTTTGCTAGCTACCCTCTGTTGCATGCATATCAAAAACCACTCATAAAGATGAGGAATATTCAACTTTTTAGGAGCAGTAGTAGACTCTGTGACATCTGAGCATCTCCATGCTCCAAATTCTTGCTGTCTGGCACCACAGTAAAGAAATGTCACTATTCCCACTTTACAGACAGGGAGGTAGATGAAAGCAAATGAAGTGATTTCCTGAAGGTTGCACTGAGAGCTTGTTCACAGGTCAGGGACTGATCCCAAGTCCCCAAAGAGCTAGCTACATCTTTGGCCACTGGAAGTTTGGGGTTTTTTCTGAGTTGTGAAAAGGGTCATTGTTAATAATCCAGAATTGTTATTCTTTTCTCCTTTGACAGATTTAAGGGTTTTCAGTGCCACCTCCTCATTCTCTTGTATTTTATATAGAGCATGCTCTGCATATTTGGTTGAAAGCCAAGTGTGCCTCAGTTCCCCATCTGCTCTTTTTATGTTGCAACTTATCTCCCATCCCACCTCTGCATTGTCTCTTATAAGTGCATCTCTAATCTCAAGCAGTGTTCAGCAAACCCAGATACCAGTGTCACAAGGGGTGGCTGCAGCAGCAGTGCCCCTCACGCTGTCCACAGTGCATCTATGGAAAACTTGAGCAGCCCCAGGAACACAGCACTGGGTGTTTGAGATTATTTTCAAGAACCTTCACTAAGCATCCACCAGGAATAGGGAGACAGCTGTTAACACTCCAGAAATACCAAGTGAAGGTTTGAATGCCAATCCAGAAAAGGAGTTGAAAATATAGTAGATGATTTATCAAGGGCATATTGGAGAAGTGTGAATAGAGATGGTGCTGTCATGATGTATCTTAAAGTGCCTGATATTCAAATGACTGCTTAGAGATTTCCAGTCAGACTGGCAAAATCCATGATAATTGCCAGTGTTAAGGGAATCTCTGTTAAACAGGCACCAAAAGGCAAAATGTGAAGAGCTTGAGCACAAGGAGATTTGTTGAGGACAATGGAATTTGGCTGACTTGGTTTGGTTTGTGAAATTTTTTGGTTGGTATTGGTTTTTTTGTTTGGGTGTTTTTTTTTTTTTTTTTTTTTTAGTTTTGATTTTTTAAAACATTCCAGTGAAAATCGTTATAAAGAATTAAGAAGAAAATGGAATTTAGCATCATCTCACTTGCTAGCACTGTGAGTTCTCCCACTCTAGATCCAGATAGGATGGAGAGAGGACTGAGGTCTGGGGATGGAGCAGTGAGCAGTGGGACTCGAGGAAGAGTATCTGCTGCTTTTGTTTCCCCCACTTCACCTCTGTTGGTGTCAGAGGCAGCTGTCAGGCAGCCAGCCATGCCAAGGGAATAACAATCCAAACAATAGGAATTGGTAATAAAATATAAGGGATGCTTGGCAAGAGGGTTGTACAGGAGAAGTGTTTTAGCCCTAGGTGTGAGGTGTGAATTGCTGAATGCAGCATGTTTAGGAAGGATGGATGCAGAATAAAAGGAGCTGCTGGCACTGCTTGAGTGAGCTGTAAGCTCAGTTTTGTCTTCTGCTGCTCTAGTACTGCAACTGTTTCGACAGAAGTTTAATAAGAGTAGGAGTCAGCTGGTCTGAGGGACAGGTGTGTCCCACCTAGGAGCACAGTCCAGGTCCATCTGGTGAGCAGCTGGCCATGTGTGGGCACAGATGCCACTGCTGTGCACACAGTTGCCATGCCAGTGCCAAGAGACGTGGTGTGTGCAAACAGGAAACTCAAAACTCGAGTCTTGGAGGTGTGGGGGTCATTACCAGAGATCTAATGTCCCTTGAATCTGTTTAATAACAGTGTCTGAGAACAAGATGGTCACAAAAAGAGACCAGCAAGGTTCTGTGCATCTTGAATATAGTGTGACTCTCTGTCTTTGATGTTGGGTGATTATTTATTTCCATGCAAACTGGACTCTAAATGCTGCTGAACTGGAATTCAGTTGTCCTGTGCTGCTCAGCAAGTGTGAACAGACCACTCCTGAAAGGTGAGGGAGATCTGTGGTGTTTGGTGGCTGCCTGACACTGGTTCTACACACGTGTGAAAAGCTGGGGTCAGACTTGCTGTATTTGACTGAAACAGGCTTAATAAAAATGTCTTTGTTTTGCCTCTGAAAGGAAATAATATCCAGTAGGCAGTTCTCTGTTCATGATGACAGTGAACACTCAGTACAAATGATGTAATATTAGATTGCTTAACACTTAACATGGAGAAAAAGCTTATAAAAATTAGATATGTGAAGATTTATTGAGAGAAACCATGGCAAGCTACCAGGAACTCCTCTGTAACAGAAACAGCCACCCTAAGAAAGCAAAGTCCAGAGCACTTCTGGGGTCAGGTCTGTCCAGACAGTGAGATAGTGAGAAATGATTTCTCTAGAAGCACCAGGAATCTGAAGCGCTGTTGGAAGAATTGGATGGATGAGACATGCTGGAGCTCTGAGCTCTCCCAAAACTATTTTAGGCCTAATACCCAGCCTTTCTCCTACTAGTTACTAAACCCTTGCTTTGATATGTGCCATTTATTTAACACAAATGATTGCTCAGCCTGAGCAAATACCAGTCACAAGGGGCAGGCATGAAGGCACCAGGTAGGAGCACTACCTTTGGTCTAGTGTGTGAAACAAGTGGGAAATTCCTCAGAAAAGCTGAATTTGCTTTATGCAGCTCATTGCCATCTGGATTACCTTCCTGGACCTTCCTGATGATATGACTGCCAAAAATAGCTTCCTCTGATGCCACAGGACATGGGAATGATAACATAAGGCCAGGGCAACATAAGGTGTCTGACTCCTGTTGCTTCACACACCATGTGCCTCTGACCCCTCCAGGCACAGTTAGAAGATCCCTGTGAGGGGACTTATCTGCAGTTATTTCAACCTGGGCAGATGTTCCACATGGCCCTCCCTGACCCCTGAACCACAGAGTGCACCAAATGAATGCAGATATTGCCTGCTTCATGGCATTGTTACCTGGGGGAGGCACACCCATGTTCTACTGTAGAAATGCAACTCTCAGTGTCAATTATCCAGGAACTCATGAAGGTAGAAATCCCAATTCATGCATTTATGATCCTTGAGTAAGTGGCCCTGGAGACAAGCTGAAATGAGCCATCATTTCTGGGGTGATCCTCTCTCCTCAAGCACTGACAGCTTTCCTGAGTGGTCATCCCAAGGGAGGGCACTGGGGCTACCACATCAATCATTCCTGAAGGGTTGTCAAGCCTGATGGGGCAAGAGCAAGGCTGAGCCAAGGATGCTGCTGCCTGTGTGGGAGCTTTCTGACTGAACAGCTTATCCACTGGGCCCAAATGGTGCAACTGGAAAACAAAGCAGCAAAAACCTAGCTGACAAAAGTGGATGGAAGCAAGCCAGGCAAACCAGTCTTAGAGCAAAACAAAAGCTGCAAATAAAATATAGATAATCTTAGCCCAGTTTAAAAAAAAAAAGATTCTTGTGTGGCCAGGGTAGTCCATGCAGTGATGGGCACAGAGAAGCCTTGGGAGTTTGGACCTTGATTTATGTCCCCTCTTATGACACTGGAACACAGTGGGGAAGGCAGAACTATCAATCCAGCACAACAAAAATAGAAAAAGTCATGTTTTTCTTTTAGAAGGAGGGGATGTGGGACAGTCTCTGGTACACTGTGTCCTGTCTTGGTTAAGGGGCAGCTTTAATCTCTGGTCTGCTGGGCTGTGTGTGTTTGGGGTGAAAAGGTGCTGACCCAGGGAGGACCCTGAGAGAGACTTTGGTGCAGAGCTGAGGTTTTCTGAGATTGGTCCATGAGCCCACCAGCTTATATGTGGTTTCAGAGTGCAGACAGCATACACAGCTTGGAGACTGGAACACCCCCAGAACTGTTATGATAGCTGTGGAAATGGCAATCACTCTCTGTGGAGCCCCAGCAAGATGGATCACTGTGGTAACATCCTCTGTTCAGGAAGGGATACTCCTGGTGCTTGGGCCAGAGGTTCAGACTTGGGAGGGAAATGTGCTCCCCCAGAGCTGTCCAGCCTCACCCCATGACTTCAGTGTGCCTAATTAATTCCTGCTTGCTGGGGAACCACTGGCTGGTGCAACTGCCCAGCCTCCCAACTTCTGGCATGGTGAAAGGTGACCAGCCTGGGGCAGGCTGAGCATCCTCCCTCCCTTTCCTGGTGCTGCTAGGATCCATGATGGGTGCATCTGCTGCAGCCTCAGAAAGAGAAGGAGTTTGTGCTGGTGCAGTGGGGCAGGCACAGGCAGAGACAATCTCGTGTGTGGCAGGGGCTGGCCTTGGCCATCTGGACAGAGTTTGAGCTGGCACTGCCACCCAAAGGGACAGAAATAAATGAGGTGGGTGGGAAGTTGTGGAGGATAACCACAGGGCAAGAGCATGGGCTGCATCTGTCCACAACACCCACACACCATGGGAATGGCACTGCTGAGGCCTGGGAACACTGCAGCATCCTGTGTGTTCCCTGCTTCCTTTGTTTTTCCCTTGTGGTATCATTCCCTGTGAGCATTGACCTGAGCAGATGTGATGTATTTAAGCTTCAGTCCAGCTGTTTGTACTAAAGAAATGTCTTTTGTGATTAAAGGTGCTCATTCTGTTATTGGTAGTTGTAAAGAAATTTTCTGAACCTTACTGTTTCTCTATTTTTAAGAGTATCTGTCTCCCATAGTGCTGCTGGGTTTTACCTTTTAATTACAAACAAACAAAAACAAACAAACAAACAATCCCCAAACAATATTTATGTCATATGTTTTTATATCTTCACCATGTATTATAATATATTAAACCTTTCTTACAGACTGACTGATAGTGGGTAGTTGGTCTTATAGTCCTAGAGCACAGTAGAAACTAAACTTAAAGAATTAGATTTGACCTCATCTTTTTTCTTTTCGTTACATACATACCACTCCTCTGAAGCAGACTGCTCTTGCACCTCAGAAAATTGAGACATTAATTCACAAATTACTGTGGCATTGCTAAAACAAACTCCACCCTCCTCTGAAAGAATGAGTTTGAATTGTGAACCATTCAGTCTACGTCTGCCTTCAGAAAATGAAATGTCACAAACTTCAGAAACTTAAGAAATTGTTAGCTTGAACTCCATCTCTAAGAAGGGGACATGGGAAAGGACCTTTCCCATCAAGTCTTAAATCAATTCTTTAAGCTTTAACCAGTTAATCCTGTCTTTATTGTTGTTGTAGCCCAAACTGACTCAATGGGATGTCTGGACTGAACCATGGGCAAGAACCTCTCCTCCCAAGCTGAGAGGATTCCTGGGAGAAGCTCATGCTGGAAGGCAGAAGGGAGTGGGCAAACCCAAGACACTGAGGCATCAAATACACCAGAGGTGGTGAGTGGAGAAATAAATAGATGAAAATAGAAAAATAATGTTTATCAACATGATTGTAGGTGCTTTACACATATTAAAATTTTATATCTATCTATCCATCTATCTATCTATCTATCTATCTATCTATCTATCTATCTATCTATCTACATATATAAATATAAAAAACCTCACCTTACCCAGAGCTGAGTTTTTAATTGCCAAGCCCTAGAGACCTAGAGAGGTCACAAAAAAAGCCTGACAGAAGGCACGGAAGATGAAGATCATTAGCATGATTAGAGTTCAAGGGCAGGCAGGAAAATAAAGAGACCAGAAATATCTTGCTAAGAAATAAGAGGGTTTTCAAAGCAAGCCTTGAAGTCTGTTTATTACTGGAAAGGCAAGAAACCTTTACTTTTAGCCAAAGACTGCCTGATCTGCCATCTTACACATTATTTTAGCAACACCACCAAGGCAAGATTTCCTGTGTGTCACTTCAGCCTGCAAGCTCAGAAACTGCCTTTGTTTTGGGAAGAGGCAGGCTGAGGTGAGATGCTGAGGTGTCAGCTCTGGCAGCCCTGTGATGGGGGAAGATCGTGGCAACAGAGAGCTGGAAGCGCTGCGCTCGGGGCAAGCCCTGGTGCACAAATGCAGCCAGGTTGGCTCAGGCAGGAGCAAGGGATGTTTGCATGGTGCCCTGGCTGCTGCTGGGCTTCCTTCCTGCCCCGGGGGCTGTGATTACAGGCTGCAGCTGCCCATTACCTCAGAGGGTGGTTCAAACCTGCGGGGAATCACAGCCATGGCATTTCTCTGCTGCACTCTGTCCTTCAGGGACTCACTGCTGGCTGGGCAGGCCCGTGGCTTGCTGTCTCCAGCAGGCTCAGCAGCAGCCTGCTTCATCCAAGCAGGTTGAAATCAAACCCCTGAACCTTGTTCATCTCTACAGGTCTCTGAAAGAGAACAGTAATCAAAACTGATTTCATATTCTTGCCCTGAATATCAGAACTTATCCTCAGAGGATACAATGTACTTGTTAGCCCCGAAAGCCACTTGAATGGGTGGATAAAACACAACAAAACCACCTCAAACCAAAAACCTGAATTTTTAATCTCTAAATCTCTGCAGAGAATATTAGCTTTTTATTGTTTCCCTATCAATAAAATGCAGGAAGTAGTCCTAAATGCCTCCCTCTACAACTTTCCATTATTTATCATATCAAATGTCCTTTCTTCCAGGCTTTTTGGTTTATTCCTGCAGATAGATTATGCAGACATGTTCAGCATATGGAGCAGAACAGATCCAAACTCTGTTCAATCAAATGCAAAGTGCCTTCATGTGCTGCTGCTTCAGAGTGTGAACTCCCAGAGAAGGCAATGTACTGAACTGTATTATGAACTGAGAGTATGAAAACACCCAGGTAGTCTTGGAAAAATGGTTAATCAGTAAGTATTCACTGGAGTCAGCAGGCAAGCACATTTTACAAATGCTTGTTTCATAAATATTTATTTCAAGAATTGAATTTTGGGAGTTTTCAGACAAAAGAAGCCATAAAACAGTGAAGAGAAACTTCGAGATTGAAATTCTTGTGTGTGTGATTTTTTTTTCTTTATATTTCTTATAACCCCATTTCTTCTTTTTCATTTTGAAAGAACTGAAGAAACTAAAATCTACAAAAGCCAGTCGCAGGCAGACTGCAGAGCCAGCACCAGGTATCCAGAAGAATGAGTCAGTAATAGAGAAACCTACAGCTTGTAACCAAAATGCCTCGAGCTGTTTGCACTAAGTTATCTTGAATAAACTATGTGTTGTGTATTTCCTGAAGAGCAGGACCAAAAACTCACTGAGACCGTGGATCTCCAGGCAGTTATGGCTAAAAGCCTGACTAATGTTTTATGTGTCTTTTTGGTGCATTTCCAAAAGGATGTTTGTTTGTTTTTACTCATTTCTTACTCATGAAAAAAAACCCAAAACCAACAACCCAGTGAACTTAAGTAGGGTTTACAGTACAGGATTCATTTTTCATTTGTTAGAGAGCATTTCCTCTAGACTGCAGACAAATTGTTTCCCGGCACAGAAAAATCTGTATTGATGTGGTCAAGATTTAAAATTTAGCAATGTACTTCCTCTACTGGGGATGTTCTGAATTTCTTCAGTGCAGTGAATCATTCTGGTAGTGGAACAAAACCCAACTTACTTATGTTGAATGGCAAAAGAACAACAAAAACTTTCCTAAATTTGAAAATATCACCGTAAAAGAATAAAAGCACAATTGTCTTCAGCCATTATGGGCTGCCCTAATTTGAATCACATGGGAAAATGCTTTGTTAATGGCTTTCTTCCTTTACTCTTCATTGGCAACAAACCAAACCAAACCCTTTTCTTTGTACTTTTCCTTTATGCATTGCCTTTCCATCTGGTTTTAGAAGAAGCTGGTCCTGTGGGTTAGCAAAGATTTTGAAGTACTAGAGATCTGGGGTCATTTCTACAGATGTCCACAATAGCCATGGACTGACACTTCCATTACTGTTCTGTAAAATGGGAATATTCCACTTTACCTCAGGAGGCTGTTGCTAGAAAATCTATTTCTTGCTGTAAGATGTCCAGCTGGTACTAAATAATACCACAGGATTATTTAAGGCATATATATATAGTTTATATTTTTCCTTACAAGTGTGTGCTGGTAGAGTTTAAGCTAATAAGTCCCGATGATGATTTATGATGAGGAATTCACTCTTAAGAGGAACAAATTTGAATAGATTTAAATACATACACGTAAAAGAAATATGTGCAGCCTCCCAGAACTCTTTGAAATATAAATGTGAGAATTCCTTTAGGTATAGTGCTGGAAGCCTTCACGTCAGACCATATTGTCAGGTGCCAGGCAGAAGGAGCCAGCCAGACTCACTGATTTATGCAGCTTTCTGCTGGAAGACCCCAAAGACTGCAACCCTCTATTGCTCTCAGCTGTGGGGCAGGATGTGGGATGAGCTCCATTAATGCCTCCTTCAGCTTTAAACCCAAATAGAAGGCTTATTCCCATGTGTTCTGGACCTACACTCTTTTGTCTGCTTTTCTATACCAGCTTCTCCATGTTTGATATTCATTTTATTCCCTTCCTTAGAGTATTATTTACAACTGAAGAGCAGAATGTTATAGGCTGAGCTGACAGGGCACTAAATATAGCAAAAGCAGGGCAGTTCCCCACTCTAATCATCTCCTTCTGCTTTTATGTAGATAGTAAATGATGGGCCACAGAGGGAATTGCCATTTGTCTCTAGGAAATACATGTCAAAGGAGTTTAAGCGCTACATCCTGCCCACACGGGGAAGTTAATTTAGGCTTGACGCAGCAGTGCTGGCTTTTCCTAGCACTGAGGGTTGCAGATGAGCTCTTTAGTCCTTCAGCTGAGTGCCATAGAGACCGTGGTTTTGAATAGGGTACTTACAATGGCAAATGGCACCATTTCTAGCCTGAAGAAATTTCAGCCAAAGCGCGGTGCCACTCATGCACATCATCCCCCTCGCCGTCTGTCCGTCTGTCCGGCCTGGGGAAGCAGCCCTGCCTTGCTTGGCCGAGGCTGGGCTCTGCCCCACAGGCCCTGGGCCAGCCTCAGGCTGCCATTGGCTTTGTTTGTGCGTTGGGCTCGTTCCTCCGACTCGCCTCCCCTGAGCCAGCTGACTTGCCTGTGCTTTTTTCCCTCTGCCAAGTCTGCTTTGCTGCCTTCTTTCAGGTCTGGAGCTGTTCTGCTGCCTGCTCTTTTAACAGCTGTCCAAGTGCGCAGGAAGAGTTGAACCAACACCAAAACCTCGCAGCTCTGCTCACTCGGGCCCTACAACCTAAACGCAGTGCGCAAAAGTTTAAGCAGCGGCTTCGCTGATGGGACTTAGCCCTAAATCCACACAAATCCAAGGTAATCTGGGAGCAGCTCGCTGCTGCTTTAATAGCAGCCTGAGACGGGGCTGAAGGAGCTGGGAGCTGTGTGCGTGCCTTGACAGAGAAAGTTTGTGATCTAAAGGTTTCAAAATCTGCATAATGAAAACTGCCAGAAAGTTTAGTGCAGCAGTTCTGCTTTTCCCCGTGCAGAGCTACAGGGCACAGGTTAAGGCTCAGCTCCAAGAAGAGTGAGGTATTGCAATGCAAAGGAGCAGTGAGATGCTGAGTACAAGGATATCAGTTAAACTTTCTGACCAGCCTAAGGGTACTTCAAGTATTTTATCCACTGGCTGACTACTGTAAAATACAAAAATATTCTGCCTGGCAAGCCAGGGGCAGAGCTGCAGTCTCCACCCTCCCAAAGGATAATTTAAATATGAAGCTACGATGGCATGTTCTTCCTTTCCTTCTGCCTGCTCAAATGCATTTTCAATTATTTAAGGCAAAGTAGGAAGGCACCAAAATCTCTCTTTCTCCAGAAAAGCCTCAGACAGGGTAGACAGAGACTTCTCTTGGGAACACCAGCAACTCTCCTCCTGCCTTCACTGGAATTAAAATCACACTCCCTGTGTTCTAAGTGACCACCTAACCCTGAGGCTCAGGAATAATGGGGTGCTACCTCTTGCCCAGCTGTGAGCTGGAGCACAGCCCAGATACTGTGGTATTTTTTACCTAGGCAGTCTCAGCAGTGACCAGAGTCACTCAGCGAGCCAAACCACCAGCCTGATTGTACAGGAGCGTGGGCAAGAGCAGAAGCTCAGGCTTAGGGATACGAGCTCTTCATGGTCCACTGTGGATTTAGACATTCTTTGTGAAGTCACCATTCAGTAGGAATTCTCTTATACCCTCGTGAATGTACAAAATACAGATTATTATAGTGGTCTATAAAACCCAAAAACTGGACACACTGTTTACTTCAGTAATTATTTGCTCATTACAGGCCAAGCATTTCAGAGTTGCTCCTCTTGAGATGCTAAGGTCACCTGCTTGGTGGTTGTGTTGTAAGCCTGCTGTGTCCCAAGGCACCAATACTTTCCAGTTAAAACACTGCAGATGAACACAATGAAAGCCAATAAAAAAATCCCCCACTTCCAAAGAATTGTTGGTGGAAATGTTTCCTTATTTCTGACACCAATGAAGGCAGCCTGCTTGTTTGCAGGGTGAAACAGAGTACAAACTTTTTAGTCCTCAATCCCAAATTCACCTAAATGATTTAGGGCCAAGTATTCCTCTTATTTACACCAGTGTAAAATTAGGGAAATTTCATCCAACTTAATGTACTGCCAGGTGGTGGATTTTGCCTCAGATCTCATTATTTTTGGGTTTTTATTTATATTCAGCCACTGTGTGTATACACAGATACAAAGCAGTAATTTTTGCCAGCAAGAAGAGAGTGTAGTTTGCTATATAAATCGGTATTTCTCAGTCAATATGTTGCAACCCCTGAAGGGGTTATAAAAACCATCTGGGGGCTTGTAAAGAACTGAAAATTTTATAACAATCTAAAGCAAAGAAAATGTCATTTCTTCTACTCTCCATAGAGCAGCACCATTCTCTTGGCAACCTGTCAAAACCATACATGAAACAATAAATTCTTTAGGCTTATCACTTTTACCATATTTTTTTTTCTTTAGCTTTATAAAACATGGATGAGAACAGGGAAGTTTCTCTTTTTTTCTCCTTTTATGTAGGATTTCCTATCTGAACTGCTTGAAAAATGTTGCTTTCAAATTTTTGGCCTCAAAAGGCAGTAAATTTCTTTAAGGGCCTCCGCCTTGGTCTTCTCCTAACCTGCTTGTTAAAACTACAGTCTATTTTGTCAAGCTTAGGCTTGTTTGTGTTGGAGCCAGTTTTTCTATTTCACTGTGACTTTCTGCCTGTCAGTTTCCTCTTTCAGCCTAAATCACACTGGGAAACATCAACATTTCCCTTTGTGGGAAGAGATGTTTTGCATCAAGTGGAAAAAATGGATGAGATTTCCTGTATCCTCTCATTAGCAATGTGGTGCAGGGTTTGAAATCTGCCCTTTCTAAGGTGAGATACCATCTGAAGAACCTCTCTGCTTTTAAGTATAGCCTCACAGCACATACAGCTTGTCAGTGAATTTTGCTTTCATGTACGCATCTTTCATCTCTGTGCATAGGTACTTATCTATGAAATTAATTCTAGTAGCAACCAAGTGTGTCCCACCTAAAGGAATCAGAGAATAAATTCAGGGAAAAAAGGCTCATTGTTGGTTTTTTCCCCTACCAGGATGAGATGCCTCACACAAGGACTGGGCAGGCAGCAGAGCTGGTGGGGCTCTGAGGCCCTGAGCAGGGTAGGGGGAAAAGGAGGGGATGGCAGTGCTCCCCTTTTGGCAGCTGTTTGCTTGGGTGGGCAAATCTCAGGCAGCTTCACCTCAAACTCCTCTTGACTTCAGCTATTTTTGCCTGATTTCCACAAATTAGTTCTTTGTTGATGCAAACTACTTAATAGGTGTGGTGCCTCGCTCTTTCCAAAAAGCCTGACTTGTGAACTGTTTAGTGGGCACAAATTTGATCACTTAAACCACTTGCTAAGGAGAAGGAACGGTGCCTTCTTGCCTGGGTGGGAGGTGGTTGCCCACAGCCAGGAACTGAATGAGCTGTGGGCAATGTGGCAACAGCTAAGGGGAGGAACTGCACTTCTGGCTTTTACTCTTCAGCCCTGGCTTCACTGGACTGGAACTGTGCTGTCCAAGCTGGGTAGAATCAAAACTTGGACAATTTCATGTCATTTTCATTTGCTTGGAACACAACTTCCTTTTCCCTGTCCCATTTCTACTGAAGACAGACTACAAAGGCTGCACATGAGGAGGATGGGCTCAGACCCAAGAGGAGGGCATTTGGGGGCTTGGCTGTTGGCTTAGGTCTTCAGGGTGTCAGACTAGAACCAGGATTCCTGCTCCAAGTTCTGAGTTCAGCTAGCGAGTCAGGGTCTAGCTCTTCAGCTACTTTTCCACATGCCAGATTGTACCAAAATGCTCCTAAAATCATTCAGTGGTATTTTCCCATGTGGTTTTCATGATGCTGAGGGGTTGAGCAAGGGATCTGACATTGTCTTTGCAGCTTTCTGCCTTCATGCCTGAGATAAAATGGATACCCAAGGGTTGTCTCTGCTAATATGAAAAATCATGCAAAAGGTGGCTGTTGGGTATTTTTGTGGGGTTTTTTTGGGTTTCTTAATCTCCATTCTCAGTTCAGAAATGGGTCTGAGTAGAAATGGTGGTATGAAACATTTCTGGAAAAGAACATTTTGATTAAAATTTAAAAATCGAGCTGGTTAGTAAATAGCCTACCAAATGTCCACCTCAGCTAGCACTGCCCAGGAAGACACCATTCCTGGGCAGCCCAGCCTTCTAGCACCAGCCCCTTATCTTGGCCTGATTCCCCATGCCCTGGCTGAGGCTGAGCTCCTTGCCTCTGAGCACTGCCTTGCTGTGCCACCTTTCTCATCCATGTTTCCATCATTTCTGTTCTGCCCAGGCACAGAGGCTCTGCACTGAGAGCCACCTGCATGGACAAAGCTCTCCACCGTAAAGACCAGCAGCAGAGGCCACTGCTGCTACTCTGTGCCAGGAGATGGGTTGTTTTGATTTTTTATCCAGAGAAGTCCAAACTCCTGAGGGAAGAAATGTGGTTTATTGCATACTCATCCTGTTTCTTCAAAGCTGAACTGTGCCACGCATGAAAAATTTTATGGAAACTGGGAGCAGAAACGATGACTTAACAAAGCAGTGCTGTCCACTGCCGCACAACACACTGCCGGTTTTCCTGAAGTTGTCAGCACTACTGGCTTTGTACAAAGAGTGGAAATTCCTTCTTGTACTTTATCAGTCAAGGAGTCCAGGGCTGTCAGTCAGTATTACGGTTAACATGTGTTTTCCCAGGTTTACACTTCTGTCCTGCCACACTGCTCTGTGCCTGTGGTGTTACACTGGAGCAGCAGCAACTTCCCTCCCTCCCTCTCTCCGATCCCTCCCGCTGTTTGTGCAGATTAAAACCCCAGGGCCATACAAGGGATGGAGGTCCTAGGCTGAGCCATTTCCTCATCCCTTGGTGAGGACGTGGGCGCACTGGGGAGCGCACGGGGGCGAGCCCCTTGGTCAAAATCCTCCAACCTCCCGGCACGGCACTGCCGGGAAGGGGCCGCATGGAGCTGCCCTCGGTGGTCCCTGTCCCGCACCACCTCCGGGTGTCCTGCCGGGCCGAGCCTCGCCCCGTGGGCACCTCCACCGCTGCCTCGGCTTCCCCTTCTCCCCGACACGGCTGAGCCGGAGGGGCTGTGTGACACGGAGCTCAGGCCGAGCCGGTCCCGGTGCTCGCCCCCCGGCCCGCTCCGGCCGCGGCAGCGCTGCCCTGGGCGGGCCCGCGGCGCGGGGCGAGGGGCGGGCGGGCGGGCGGGGCGGCCGCGGGCCCTATAAATGGCGGGCGGCGCCGCCGCGCTCCGGCCGAGCGGCGAGGGGCGGCGGGGCAGCGGCGGAGAGCGGCGCGGGAGGTGAGCGGGGCCCCAGCACCGTGCGGGCACAGCCGGGCCGCGCCGCGCCGGAGGGGCGCCCGGCCGGCGGGAGGGAGAGAGGGAGGGAACCGGGGCACCGGGAGGAGGAACCGGGGACCCAAAGTTCGGCTGCTGACAGCCCGGAGGCCGCGGGGGTCGCTCCGGCGGCTTCTCGCTTTGCGCTCCTGTTACCTGCTCGCACAAGTTTCCCGGCGCCGGGTGCGTGGGCGCTGTGCCGGGAGCGGGGCAGCCGAGTTTCTCCTGCGTGTTGTCTTTGTGAAAGCAGCGAGGGTTTTTGCCCCAGAAGAAGCGGGTTTGAGGCTGGCAGCCCGCGGGGAGCAGCATCGCCGTCGCGGCGCGGGGGACGCGGCACTTCCCGGGCACCGGCTGCGCTGGCAGAGCTTGGGATCTGGAAGTTGCTCGCTTTCATTCGTGTCCCTTGTCTGCCGTGAGAGAGAGCTTGCTGGTGTTGTGCTAAATAAAAGTAATAAATCATCATTCAGTTAGCAGCTGAAATTTTCTTGGCTTTTCGAATGACAGAGTAACGGGGGAGAAACATTTTCGGCCATTGCCCTTTGGGGAGGAGCGGGTGATATTGTGATACTGTAACAGGATTGAGATAGGGCTGGTGGCATCCCGTTGTGTGCTGAAGCGGAGAGCTGGTTAGCCAAAACTCTGACCCCGGCTCCCTTTGGAGTGATATGGGAGCTGCTTCGTGTATCGCGGTCTGGGAAGATTTGGAAATGCGGACTCCTTTGTCTCTTGGTGAAAATGGTGCTTGTTATGTTGGCTCAGTACTGTGCAGTGTTGGAGGATCTTAACAGAGAAATACCTTTGGCTAAACCATTGTAGGAACAAATAGGTGTTCAAATGTCAAATTTCCCATAAAACTAGGGAATATCTGTTTATGGGTTAGAGGCCTTTGATTTATTTCTCTCCCCCTTTCTCATGCCTGCATATGATTCTAAACGTGGTTTGGCTTTTGTGGTTGTAATCGCATTCTTGGGCAACTTCCTGAAAGAGAAACCTGGTAGAATTACTTTATTTTTTTTCACTGCATTGAAAAGTGACCTCTTGTTCCTTCACTTTCTCTAGTGTGAGCATTTAGTAATGTCTTGTCCCCAGCTTGCCACAGGAATTCATTAGAAACCTGATTTTGTAGGGACTATTCACAAAATGTACGTAGGTGTAAGCAGCTGTGCTGCTGTGTAGCTTTGGAGAAACTGCAGACATCCTTGAGGAAAGTGAAGAGCAGCTGCATGCCTGCTGAGTGCTTAGAGTGAGCCTTTGGAGTGTGAAGGGAAGACCAGTGCAAATAAAAAGGCAGAATTATTAAGTAGATTAATTCAGCTGCATGTAAGATATACTAGGTTGGAGATCTAGCATTTTGTGGGGTGTGATTAAACTCATGAGAATAGCAGCTGTTTGGGATAGGAGCAAACTTTGAGTGATGAATGCTAGTCCACAGCTTTTCACAATTACAGACAAGGTGTATATCAGGCAGCCTATAAGCAAATTGTGTCAAGTGCTCTTGAGATGCTGCAAGGCAGCTTCTCTGGGCATTGCTGTTTTATGCACTCCCCAGGTATGAGGATGGTGGAAGAACTCCTCTTTACTCTGATTGGTGATATGGCCATCACTATAGTCACACATACATTTATATCTATATATAGCTCTATGTATCTCATGTGGGAGGCAATAGAAACTCATGTCAGAACAAAAAAGAAAACAGAAACCCGCAGTGGATTTTGTCTCAAGGTGTATACAGAAGTGTTGGAGCTTCTGTTTGGTGTTGTCATTGACAACCAGGAGAATAGCACGTCTTAGTGGCATGTGGAGACTTCTAGCCTGAGTGTCTAAATCACACAGGCAGAAACGTGTTCCCAACCTAGAGTTTCTTACCAGCATCTGCTAGGCAGAAAAATTGCAAGCAGGGAGGCCAGCAAGTTGCACCAGGTATTTTTAGAACAGATTGAAGTGAATGTGTCTGTATAAATACTGAAAAATAATCACCTCACCTTACTGCTAGGAATTATAATGGAGAGGCATGTAAATTTCATGGATCCACAGCAAGAGATCAGTTCAGAGAGAGCTCTGGGTAGAGGTTTGTGGTGGTGGGCACAGCATCTACCTGGCTCATACAGCTGGTTTTGGCTTTTGATTCTTGATAGGAACTACTGTGCTCATTCTTGAAAAAGCTGAAGCTTGGTGGAGGGTTTTTCTTGGAAGCTGGGGTTAGGGTTGTCTGAGCTGCTTGAATTGCTTAATCACAAGCATGCATGAAAGAGCATGCTTTTGTAATACTAATTATGGGGAAATTAATTCTAATCATCAAAACATTTCCAGTCAACTTGGTTTGTTAACTGAATTCTGTGATTCTCTGGGGTCCGAAGTTTTATACATGAGAAGACAGGGAAAAGATGGATAACCATCACTAATCTGTAAAGTGTTGCTAGATACACTCATCTTTACCTGCCTCTGAGCATCTTCTCTGTCACCTGTGACATAGCTAATGAATCAAGTTTTACAGCAAAGTGCTGGCCTGTAAGAACCATGTCATTCAGTGGACCTCTACTAGCCATAAACATCTTTTGAATAAGTGTAGTGATAGAAGGAATTGCCTCTTTTTGGTAGTGGTAGCATGGAGTAGTCAATCACCTATGTGTGAATTTAAAGATTTAGTGGAAATGTAAAGATGCAGTGTAGGTTTGGGCATCTATGAAAATATAAGAAGGTTTTTATTATTAAAGTAGATAGCTTCTTTGTGTAAAAACTGGAAAGCTGAATATGTGCAACCATGCATGTGTTCAGGTGTCTCCTCTGTGATGGTTACAGTGGTGGGAGGGGAGCAATAAGTGGTGGTAGCATTCTGCAGCTGGAGCTACACAAACGTTTAGGCTGGCATGCTGGGGGGGAAAGCTGTCCTGTGTTCTGCTTGTTCCTGTCTCTTTAGGGAGAGACTCTAGTTCATACTTGACTTCTGTAAGCAGAGCTGAGGTCTCTGCTGAAGTGAGAGCCAGTAATGGTGGACTGGAAAAGTATGGGGCAATTTTAGTGGCAATGCTAGTACAAGCTGTGGGTTCTTGAGCTGTTTATCATGGCCTTGAAATACACTTAAATGCTTTCTAAATCCATTAGCACCTCTCCTTGAGCAATGTCTGTGGAAAAACATGTGTTTTGGCAGCTGCTTTGTCTTTTCTGTGGTCTGGTGTTCACCTGTAATGGCCAGGAAGGTGGTTTTTTTCCCCTTATTTTCATGCTGAAATCAGAAGGTGCTGGGGTCCAATAATTATGCCACAAAGCAGTTTAAGTATGAAAGCATATTCATCTTGTGGAATTAGCATATTCATCTTGTCCCCTTGGAGAAAACCTCAGTTTTGCTGACCATGCTCAGCCATGTGGTGCTAAGTGAGGCAGTCAGGCTGTTGGCATCCTGGACTTTGGAGACAGCAGCCTGAAATTCTCCTCAGTGTTATGGGACCATGGAAGCGGTTGTGGAAGGGATCAGGACTGATGGCTGGTGAGTGCTGAGCTGAAGAAGCCTGTTCAAGGCTGTGTACATGTGGTGGCCTTGGCATGCAGGTAGGTTGGTTTGTGAGAAATATGAGTTACCAAGAGACTGTAAGCCACTGTAGTGAATCCCCCTGGAGTCTCCAGAAGCACTAGTGAGAAATGCCGGTACATTCTAGCTCTCTTAGTTTGGCTGATGTACAGGGGATATGAATTTATGTTCATCAGCTATATAGCTTTGACCAAGCCTGTGTTTTACCTATATGCTTTCTGTACTATTTAACAATTCACTCTTTAAGCTACTGTTTTTGCAGTAGGACATGTTGAGGTATTTAGTGATGTTTCTTACTGTTTCTGAGATGGTTCTGTCATATGGTGTGAACGGTAAGCTTCTGCTTGCCCAAAGCTGAACAAGTTTCAGGTTTTTTTTTATTTGAACAGGAGAGGGGCAGTTTCCCATTGGCCCTGACAGATTACAGGTACAAAACCAAGAGGAGAAAGGAACACGACTAATTTTTCCTATTCCGTTCTGTTATCCTATAACTTTACCCCTAAGAAGTCTAAGAAATGGCATGTAGAAGTTGGTGCATTATCTATTTATCTCTATGTCTCTATCTTGCTACACAGCCTCCTCTCCCAGAAAGAGTTGTTCATGTGTCTTTCTCAGCAGTTCAACAAGCTGAGGCCTCCAGCTGCTCTGGCAGCTCAGTTGAAGAGGTTGCTTTCCCAGCTAATTGCCTACTTCCTCTGCAGAGGTTTGTCATCTGCCTTACAGAAATAGTGATGGACTCTGTGGAGGCTCAGCCAGCACAGCTCACAACTCAGCCTACAAACTCTCAGGCTGAACTGAATCAGACAGTTTAATATACCAGGTCATGACCTGCTCTTGGAGCATTCTTGTGCATAGTTCATACTCTGCTGTCCTTTTTTTTTTACTATGGAAATTTAAGTCTTGCCTTCCCAGAAACCTGTAGCAAAGCCGGTGGGATCAGTCAGAAGTGAGGTCAGTTTAACAAAAAGAGTGTTTTCTTAAATACAGGTCTTTAAATAGCTGGTAATTCTCTTATTAACTGGTTAATGTAAGTCTTCTTGCAAATGACTGAGGGGGTGTCTACCTGAGCATAGGGATGAGGTTCCCAGCACAAGGCTTCATTCCTGCATCTTTACAGCATCTGGGATTTCTGGTGCTCTTGTGGTTGGCTAGTTCTGCTTCTGGAGCTTTCTGGGGGGAAAAGATGAATATAAGTAAATGTCTGTGCTGTGAATAGAAATGTAAATGTCCTTATCCTTTTTGGGTAACCTTCAAGCTAGAGCTGGAATGGCTGAGAAGAGGCCACTAAAAACTAGTATCTCCTGTGAGCTTAGGTCTGTTTCAGTGATGCTGTCCTCAATACAGAAAATCAATGTACATTTTTCATCCTAAATGTTAATAATTTGGCAACATTACACTTTAAGGGTTATATTTATTATCTAGTTTTTCAGATAAGGTTTCTAAATTAGCTTGCAAATAGGAAGTGGTTGATTGCTAATGATGTACAGTGTGATTAATAAATAAATAAAAGGCTAGTCACCCATTACTCTGCAGATCTCCAACCACGAGTGCAGTAAATGGTTAGAACAGCATTCCTGATCTCTCTAAGTAATTTGTCATTTGGTAGCATTCCCTGTGTACAAATGCTTAAAGTATCAGGTTTTGGCTATCAATGAGCTTGTGTAAGTGCAACTTTTTTATGAATTTCATTGTTATGAGCAGAGAATACTGGAGTTCCAATTCATTTTTATAGTGAAATGACTGTACTGACTGTATGTACTTTTAGAGCAACTGCCAACACTGTACTGCTGTAGTCTTTCCTCTTGAAGGAGGAGGAATAAGTAAAAACTTGAAATAATGCAAGTAATTAAATATTATTTGCATTATTTTAAGTGAGGCTTCTTAAAGTCCTCTTGCAAGACTGTCTCCCCATCTTCTGCTGCCAGTTGGGCATCTCTAAACCCAGTTGGCTTTAGGTAAATGTTGTATTGCTGATAGATCCTGCCACTTCTCTCAGCTTCCCAGGAGTAATAAAAATGTAAATAATGAAAAATAGTATGGCTCCATAGAAAGCCTAATTTTCAGTTATGCTGTGAACCCTAACTGAACCATAGAGTGTGGAGTGATGAGAATCGGGCTTTGTAGCATTGTTTAGTAGGAAATGAAAGTTCCTTTTTTGTAGAGTAACCGAAACCTAACAGTTGTAGAATCTGAAGGCCAACAGTCATCTCTCCCCTACTCTGCAGTGACTCACATGCCTTTTCAAAGCTCTGAAATATGAACTGTTTGCTTGAGGACTCAATTCTATACCTTTAGTTTTCTTTATTTCTTACACAGTTTTGGTTTTTATTTTTTCCTTTGCTTAACAGCTCTTTTAGCCCAAGTGTTAGAGATGTTGGTGCCTTAGCCCTTCTGAAGGAGGATGTATCCTGAAAGGTCTTGGCACTCAGTCTTTTCCTAGCACAGTTCCCAAGTGGCCATGCAGCCATCTCCACCAGGCTGTTTCTACTCTCCCAGCCTGGTAGGTGCAAGAGGCAGGGAGGGCATGTGTCACTGGCCAGCAGATGAAAATATACTTTGAGAAAAGGAGAGCCAGATTTGTTTGTGCTGCAGGGATGTAGCGGTGTGAGTCTTGCTATCAGATGATGCCGAGATACCTGCACCAAGTGAAAATGCATAAGGGTACTGGGTTTCCCTTTATTTTTTTAAGGAGGAAAAGATGGTAAAATCCTAAAGCAGAGGTGGGACTTAGGGTGGAAGTGGTGGTGAGGTACCTGATAAGACACCAGCCATTGTCAGTCCAGCACCTTGTGGACTATTTACTTCATAAATCTGTACTTGTGCAGCCCAGTGTAAGAATTAATACCCTGTGCCTCATTAATGGGAGCTTGCAATGCTGCAGGTTTGCCTTTGGCTCCTAACAAGCCTGTGGTTGCATAGTGAGCACTGCTAATGTACAATAAATGTGGGAACTGTGGTTCCATGAGGCCTTTCTTGCACTAAAAAACTAAAAGTGGGGGCTTGAGTTTAGGCAAATGCTCTGCTTGTCAAAACCCATTCCCTCTAGTGGGGTGAGTCCAGAGAAGAGGGCACAGCCTCCCCACCATGCTGTGGAGCTCTGCTGTGCTCCCTCTTTTGGGGAAACTGGTTCTGCCGCGTTACTCTTGGTGAGCTGACTGTCCCATGCTTGTTTCTTCATTATGTTAAAGTACCCACATACTTGCATAAAGAACTTAAGATCAACCAAACCACTTCTTTAATAAAGGGACACCAGTAAATTAAAAACCTCATTCTCTTTAATCTTTCTGATACTATAAGACTTGATACTAGGAGAATTCTGTGGGAATTACTTTAAATACAGGAATAAATAATACCTAGAAACTTTAGCAATTGTAGTTGAGCCTACAGTAACAAGAGAACACAAAATTTGAGAATGGTGATAGAATTGTACAGTACCATAATAGTCTCTATAAGCCCCCTGCCCTGTCAACTGTATTTGCTTCATGAAGCAGAGCTAAATTTGGCTTTATAATCATGTATAAATGAGGGATGGAAGTAAAAGCAAATTATGCATAGAAGCCTATCTATGTTCTTGAAACTCTGAATAGTGCCTCTGTAGTTGTTGTACAGTCACAACTCAGTGGTGAAGTAAAAAACTCTGGTCAGCTTTGCATGATGTGAAATTGATCTTTGTAATTAACTACCATGAACCACCACCAAATGCTGTAGAAGATAGATACTGGTGAGAAAAATTAGTCTGGCTTGTAGACTGGAGACCCTGGTCATGAGGCTACAGACAGTTTGAAATGGATCTGGTCTCTCTGTACTTCATGCCTAACAGAAACTCCCAGGAAATGCTGGTGGTCAGGACTCTTCATAAGAAGCACTGAACTCCAGCTTCCTGCTCATGGGGGAGCAGTGCTTGGACAAAGAGATGGTTTCTCTGTGGGACCAGCTGATTTTACAAGCTGGTGCTCTTCAGAGAAATTCCCACTTGGCAGGGGAGGCTGGTTGGATATAGCTGAACAGGCTTTCCAGAATGCACTAAAAACCTGAGAGAGATAGGAGTAGCAGAGAAAGGATTAAGGTTGGGAGAGGAGATCTTCAGAACCAACGCCATGCTTTTTGCATTCATATGCAATGCTGGCTGTTGTGCCTGAAGTCAGACCACTGTCTTAAGATATAAAACTATTTTTTTAAAAAACCCATCCCTTCCAGCTTATCTCTGTGTAAAAGTTAGGTTTATATCTTGTTGACAGTAACTTTCTCCTCTTCAGAGCAATGGGAGTACTGAGCTGTTTAAAACCTAGCAATCATCCTTTCTTGGAAATGCTCTGCATATACTAAACTTTCCAGGTATTGAGTAATAATAGGAGTTGTTAGATGAAAAGGAAGAGCCAGCATTCAGGGCGTACCAGAAGATATGGAAGGAGGATGAAACATTTCCCAGATCTGTCATGTGGAAGAAGCCAGAACTTCAGCAGGCTGAACTCAGGTTCAGGATGAGGAGAGGATATTGAAGTTGAAGTCTTTGGTATGTAAGAGGCTTAGGCAGAAGGGGAGTCAGGAACACCTGTGAGGTGCAGGGAAGCATACCAAGAGGCTGGAGTGCTTTACCGTGCTGCTAAGCCCATCAGCTGGAAAACAAGACCCAACACATGACCTTCCCTCTGCAACCAGAGTGGTCTCCTTGCTTGTGAGAAACAATTGCTGTGTGCTCAGCCAGCTCCTTTAATGACTGTTAACAAGTTTGGTTGGATATTTATTCAGTCCTGCTGGAGGGAATTGGTTAAATGCCTGAAGTGAAGCTGCTTTCTTTCAGCTCATATGTCAATTGAAATAAGACTTTTAAATTAGTAGCCCAGATGACAGTGGCATGGAAACATCAGCATCTCAGACTTGGAGAGGTCCCTGAATGTTTGCTCCAGGCTGGCTTTCTCTGGTCACAGAGGCTGCCCAGTGCCTGCCACGTGGGCTCAGGGGCTCTGAGGTTTTTGGGCTTAATACAGTAAGACCAGCAATGCTGTGAGACTGCTCTTCAGTTTTATTCCCTTTAGCTGTGCTTGCTGCTCTTTGGTTACAGCTATTCACAGAAGTGCAGTCTGGTGTCTAAACTTCCTTGTGCTTGATATATCTTTAAAGAAATCACAGAATCAATCTTGCAAGAAGGAGCCTTTTGGATTATACATTATTCCTGTTGAAGTCAGGCTTCAGAATAAACACTTGAAGGTGTCTTATAGTGCAGTCATTACAGATATCTAAAAATCTATGTACAGTTGATTATTTCATCATCAATCCACTGCAAAGTGTTCTTCAGCCTCTCTGGGGCAGGCCTTTTCTCCAACTTAGATATTAAATATGGGTATTTTTTTCAGATCATGTTTTTGCCTCTCATCTTGAACCAAACTAATTTCTGTTCTTCCTCTTGGGAAGATTGCAGCAGCTTGGTTTGGCTCTCTGAAAATGAAGTCCTTCCTAAGCTAGTTTTTTGCTGTAGGAGGATCTTCTTTGTTAGCAGTATTTTGTGCCTGGGGCTGAAGATGTAATTTTTCCCTGCTCCACCAAGCACTTTTCTAGACGCAGATTAAACAGCCTGTATTAATATAACTTTGCTTTTGTAACAAGCATTCTATAAATGTAGGCTGAAAGTGTGTAGTGCTCTTTGTTGATATAACTACTTCCATAATAATTTAATCTAAAAAATTTAAACTAGGTATTATGGTGGTGATCTGAATAGTTGAGCCTAGTGAGAATTGAGTATCCTGCCCAATACATCTGAGAGTCAGTGTTTGTAACCCCAGCTTGAAGCTGAGCTCATCCCAAGATTGGGAGCCTGAAGACTTTGCATCATCTGTCATGAAACAACACAGAACCATCAGTGTACACAGGATATGCTGCTGTGTTCCTCCTTTGCCTTCCTCCAAGCTCTGTGCCTGACTGGAATAGTTGTCTGAAAATTATTTTGTGGCTTAGGCTAGGCTTTGCAATTAGAGTTATAACTGGTACTTCAGTGTGATGTGCAGGACTTGGGGTGGTGCTGCTCTGTGAGGCAGGGGGAGTTGAGTTTTTGGTGTGCTTGCTGTGGAGATGGCATCTCTCATAGAGATGAATGTGTGACACTGCTCTGTTCTGCTCAGAAGCTCTAGCATTAGGGTTAAGAACTGGATTGCATAACAAATTGCAATGTATGGTAACACTGGCTACATTTCTTTGGGTTAGTGACAGCATTTCCATTGTGTTGAGAAGTTTAAATTGTGGATGTTGTCCTTCCTGTAAGTGCTCAGTCTAAGAAGTGGGCAGCCTACCCTACAGAGGGACTTTTTTTGATCCAGCATCTTTCAAAAGCCCACATTTATGTAAATGAATTCGCCTATACACTTTCCTCCTCCTCAGTTTAACTTTGTAAAAAATATAAAGGTCATAGGCAAAGAAATGCCTAGCCTGTATTTTTGTTTGGTTTTCTGAAGCATTAGATTCAGATTTAACTATCACTAAGTTTTTTAGCTTCAGTGTTATGAAAGCTTGTTGAAAGCTTGTTGATATTCTGTATAGCAGGTCAGCTGTTTTCCATCCTACACATCATACATCCTTTTGGATTTCTTCTCCCAGCACTGTGCTTAAGCTGTTTCTTTCAGGATATGCAAATACACTTCTTGATACTGGACTGCATAGAGATTTTACTGAAGTCCATGATGGAAACTTCAATTGCAGGGATGCCACTTTTCAAAGACCCAGTTGTCTCCCCAGTTACCTGGTTAAGTTACACAGTGGCCATAGCAGGGCCAGGCCAAGAAGTGACTGCTCCATAACTTGTGATCAAAAGGGGTTTTACTCTTTTTTCCATGCTCAGAGCACTGCACGACTTTATTTCACTTATTGAATAGGTATCTGCTAGAGACTGTGCTCCAAAACAGAGACCAACCCATCTTAATGGTGTGTGAGGAGGGAGAGGTTAGGCAAATATGGAGAATTCTGGGGAAACCAGATCTGGGAGGTAATCAGTTGAAACAGAAAATCCCCCAAAATTCTGCAGCAGTGGCCTTGGGAGCAGGTTGGGTTGTTTTGACAAGGCTTCACATGTGATGGGGAAAATACAAGGCTGTCACCCTGAGTCTGTCAGGGGCTGTCATCAGTGAAGTAGAAAACTTGGAGACTTTTAATATATTCTGAGAGAGTCAAGAAGAGAAGTGTCTGACTTCTGTTAGGCTTGTGCAGATGAAGCACCGAAATGACAATGAAACATTGTTTTATTTGATTTCAAAGTGCCATTCCTGTGTCTGCCCTCATAGTATGTGTCTTGCCATATAATGTATCAAGGGTAGATTGCCCTCAAAATAGCCCAGTTTCCTGTGGTTTGCTGTCAGGATCAGGTGGAGTTGCCTTGGTCAAAAGCCTGGTTTTCAGACTGCAGCTCAAACTGTGCTCTGTGATTATCTGGTACTGTCCATCACTATGTGGGACAGGCTGTATTGCACCAACATGCACCGTTGCTTGCTTCAAAGTGCATCTAGTAGGACTTTGTAATAGTTTTAGGGCCTTGAAGTTTCTTTTTGCCAAGATAATAGGTCCAGTTATAAGTCTGCTTAATATCTGGATTAAGAATTTGTTTAAACTACGCCTTGGATTTCCAGGTTTGGGAGAAGAGATGGCCACCAAACCACCAAAGAAAACCCTAAAAGCTAGCCCTAAAAGTAGCTTTTCTTGGAGTTCCTCCTGCAGCAGTGCCATCAGTGTGGAGCTGCTCCCTGTGACAGAAGGAATTCTTGCCATAAGAACAAAACTAGAGGTTGCAGGTGGTTTGTGTTAGTATCAAAGAACACTGAAAAATGTTCCGTAACAATTTCAATTTATTTTGAAAAGTGCAAGTTTACTTTCCTTGTCAGGCTTTTGGCTCTCCCCCATGACATTTTCTTGCTGTAGCTGGTGATGAGGGGTGCAAGACAAACCGGGGAGTGACTCACATAACCTGCTTCAGGGGTGCAAACCCAATCCTTGGTGCTTGGGTTTTGTTCCTGCTGGTCTCAGCTGCAGCTAGCCCAGTCCAGTCTAAATTTTGGACTGAACTTGAGTAGTTGCAGTAGATGGCTGATATGAAGCTCCTTTGGAAGGAATTGTGCTTAAGTGACCTCAGAACTGCCTGGGGAATTAGTAGGTTTATGGAGAAGACTTAATTATTGGATGGGCTGTTACCCCACTTTGTAGGACTGTTCTCACTTTTTCTTGCATAACTTAAATCAGCAAGTTCCTCTGATCAGAAGTACACTAAAGTTGGGTTTGGGGGAGAAAGATGTCTAAACTCCTGCATTATTGCATTTTCAGCATTTGGCTTATTCTGCAATGACAAACTGCGACAAAGCCTACTTCGTCCCCTGAAATGGTGTAGAAGAAAGTGGAAATGCTGTATTTGTCACTTTCAAGTGTTTTAGCACAGTTAGAGTACATGCTATTAAAAGATGATTAAACAAATCTGTACAAACACCAGCTGGGTTTCTGGTAGTCAAGTGCTCCAGCATGGTTTGAACTCGCAGCGTAGGTAGGCTGGCGATGGCACAGCTCCTTGGGGCGTGTGGGAGGAGGCTGGCAGTGACAAGGCTGTGCCTCTGCTCGGCCCCAGCGCCCTGGGCTGCTGCACCTACAACAGCAAGTGTGCCAGCTTGCTGCACAGGGGGCTCCAGGGCAGCAGAGACCTGGTTCTGCATGTTTTGTGAATAATGCTTCTTTTGGTTGTACACCTTCTTCTGAAGTCAGTGAGGGAACAGGCTCCTGGCTGGTCTGGAAGCAGAAGTCAGGGCTGTGAACTGTGTAAATGAAATGTCTTAAAGATGTTGTGAACAGGGAACATAATGTAAGGAAATTGGAGATTATTGCATGTTTTTCTAAGTATCTCTTTGCCCTAACAAAAAGGGTTGAATGCAGTTTCATGAGGAGGAAATACAGCACAGTAGTTACAGTGCTCAGTGTTTGACATTTGGGTTTGGCTGTCTATAATCAGTTGCTGATAGGTCCTGAACAAAATGTTGATGCTGCTTGTGCTTCAGCTCTTTGGAGCTCATGGATAATAATACTGAGTTCTGTCAGCAGGTGTTAGACCTGCAGGTGAAGATACACCTGTTTTGAATATTAACTTCATTCTGTATACATTAGGTGCTCTATTTTCTTAAATAGAGAAGTACAGGTTGAAATCCAAGTTCAACATTTGCATTTTAAAATCTAAAATTTTCCTCTACGTTCCCGTTATTGAGCATGCCAATTATGCAGCTAACTCTTATTGTTCTAGGCAGGTGTAAATTCCCACAACAGAAGGTCTGTTTGCATATGTATATATGCTTCTGTTCACTGCAGAAAATGATCTATGAGGTGTACTGTGCATCACATACTAGTGGGTGAGGACCATACCACACTTCTCAGCACTCATTTACCATAAAGGGCAGTCTAAACAGAAAGCCAAGGCTCATTTAGCTGAGACACAAAACTATCTGAACTAGGGTGTTGTGGGAGATTGGGAGATAGTTTCCTAACTTGGTGGCTTTTGTCCTGTATATAGGCAGTGATATCTAGCTAGGTCATGACTATCATTGCATCTGGAAACCCCTAGACCTAAAATCCTGGTAGTGCTAAGTAAAACACAGTGAGTTGTGTGAGTCCCATTGCCAGAGCTCTGTGAATGGTGTGTGGCACCATTTTAGGTGCCACATTCGTATTTAGGTAAATAAGAATTTATGTTAAAAATGCAGTGCCTGTGAAAGCTGACTTAACTTCCCCCTCTTGTTTTCTTACAGGTATCTCCAACCAGGAATCATGAACTGGCACTTTTCACTGCTCTTTGTTCTTGGGACTTTAATGTCTGTATGTTCCCAGTTCAGTTTTTATCCTCTGGAGGAGCTTAGCTCTGATGTTGGAATCCAGGTCTTCAATCAAATAGTGAAAGCTAAGCCTCAGGACAATGTTGTTGTTTCTCCTCACGGGATTGCATCTGTCCTGGGGGTGTTGCAGCTGGGAGCTGATGGCAAGACAAAGAAGCAGCTGACAACTATGATGAGATACAGTGTAAATGGTCAGTGATCCTAAGGTGGTTTTGGGTGTGTTTTGTAAAGACTCTTCATGATGTATGAGATGGATTTCAAAGTGTGGTAGATTGCATCATGCACCAATTAACTCTGTTTACCAAAGCACAGAATGGACATGCTTGAAGTTAATTGGCAATTGGAGCATGGGTATGTACATATACCCAAACTGGCTTATAAGCAGCTTTGTTAATGACTTCAGGGCCCTGGCTAGAACTGCCTTTGTCCTTGCCAAATTGGTATTCCAGAACAGGATGGGGGTCCACTGCTAGCTCTGAGCAGAAAGGTGGCAGTACTCGGTTTCAAGCTGTACTGAACAACCTTTAATGTGCCACTCTTTAGATAACAGGGCAAGAGGATATTTCTTGGCACCTCACTGAAAGCAGTGCAAACTAACCATACAATCGATACTTTCACTTTGCTCTTCAGTTTTCTGCTGTCAGAATCCCTGCATGTGTAGTTCTTGTAGTGCCCTCTTTTTGAAACAGCCATTTCTGCTTGCCTGTTCTGACACTGCATGCATCTGTGTTCATATTCCTCTGCCAATGTCTGCCCCTCCAGAGGGAGTAGGCTGAAGATTCTTACTGCTTTAATTTGCATGCTATTTTTGTGAGTGTTTGCCAGCAAGACTTAACATCTTAGTGCCAGCATTCTGCCTTACTTCCAAGAATAGAAAACCCTCCAGGAGGTAAGTGCACATTTAAATCTTGAGCAGTATTGTCATATAACATGTTGTCATATAACATGTTGTCCTGTCTTCATTTGCTTTGCTGTTTTGGTCCTGGATTTGAAGTACAACAAAATTATTTGACACCTTAACATCTAAATTATGTACTTGCAAAAATGTTGAAGTATTATATCAACTGGTTTTATTTGGCCTTCAGGCTTCCTAATCCTCACTGAGAGACACAGAGGTTCTCAAACACCTTAGAAGGTAGCCACTGCCTGGTTAGAGGCTTGTTATGGGATGCTACCTCTGTCCTTGCACAGGTTACCCCTGCTCTTGTTCATGACTACCTTAAAGTCCTTTGGCAACTGTAGCAATTGCTTCTCTGGAAGGGTATTAGTTGAAAAGTATTTAATTTGTCTTTAGCTGTCTTTTAATGCAATTTAGCAGCTGGAAGCAAAGAGGAGAGCCAGCATCATGAGACCAGCCAGCTCTCCCCGGACCACCAGCAAGTGCTCCGTGGGCCACCAGTGGTCCACAGAATACGGTTTGAGAACCTCTGTTATGGTATGTTCTCCAAAAGAATTTGCCCATAATATTGGAGAGTGAACATGTAGAAATTCATACCAGTGGTGCTGTTAAAGCATTCATGATACATGAAACAGCAAAGTCATCTGATGTTTTTTCTTACATGCAGCTAAGAGAATAACTCTGAACTAATTTATTCCTTTCATATCTCTTCTTTGTCTACATAAGAAAGTCAGGAAATGTTTCTGCCTAAATTGTATTGGGAAACAGAGGGAACTTTAATAACAGCCACCCAAGGATGCTGTTTGATACAGTGGTTGAACATGAAGTTGCCTGCCTGGCAATAGCTTCCCTGTGTAGACAGGCACTCATTGATGAGGTGTAACACAGGAGAACTGGGTATGGTGAGCATAGCAGTTCTTCTGTGCTGCCATCTGCTTTCCCTCACACACAGTGAGGGAGCTAGCAAGCACTCTGTACAATCTGCTTTCAGGTCCTGAGGATCATGACTAAGCACTGGAACCTACTACTTTCCCTTTTCGTTTTTTTTAGAGGCAAGCTCATGTGTTAAGAGCTTATGTGTTAACTCCTGCTTGTAGCTGATTTGGCCAGGACTTAGTCTTTAAGGAAACTAAGACTTGACTTGGAAGTTTATTATAAAACTCTTGACAGCTTCCTTTATTCTCCACTAAATGGAAAGGAAGTAAAGAAACTATTTGACTTTTTGTTTTATATTCTGAGGCTCAAGACCATTTGTTATGCAAATCCTGCAGAACTCTGAGTGAGTAGGCTGACCCTTTGACTTTCTTTGTCATCACAGAACTGATAATTGACCTGGCTTACATGATATGAAATATTTTTGGAACAGTTTGTTCTGTGGAAGAGCATGATTTGTAGCTCTGTACTAATATTCGAACCTCAGGGTAATCCAAATGTCTAACATTCTCAGCAGACAGCTAGAGGTGCAGCAGGCACCATAGTGGAGGTTCATGTTTTTGCTGGGAATCAGCAGATGAGACATCAGAAATGGGTATTTTGGAAGTCCCTTCAGAATGCTTGCTTTGGTCTTCCTTTTCTAGTCCAGCACTTAATGTTTGACTTTTCATGTCATTAATAGTTGCATATAAAGTAACTGTGTTTATCATGTTATTCTAAATTAAACTTGCTGTTTTTTCCAACTAGGAGTTGGTAAAGCCTTAAAGAAGATAAACAGGCTGATAGTCTCAAAAAAGAATAAAGACATTGTAACAATTGCTAATGCAGTGTTTGCAAAGAGTGGCTTTAAAATGGAAGTGCCTTTTGTTACAAGGAACAAAGAGGTGTTTCAGTGCAGTGTCAAGAGTGTGGACTTCGAGGACCCAAATGCAGCATGTGATTCCATCAACCAATGGGTGAAAAATGAAACAAGGGGTGAGTATTGGCGAGTGCCTTTGTGCATGGCAGGGTGGTGTCTGAGACCTCCAGTTTAGATGGAAATATTGGAGAATGATATAGGGAGGTAGAGTAGGCTCTGTTCTGCAGCTCAAAACTGTCTTTTAGCTGGCATTAGTGTGATGCTTTAGAGCTGGTGGGTCAGGAGCCAGCAGTCTTGTTGCCCCAGCAGATGTGGTGTGCTGTGTGGTGTGCCTGTGTGGTGGCCTGGAGGGATGTGTTTGGGGTGTGTGTACATCCCGTTCATCCATGGGATCAGAGCAGCTTTTACTCTTCTTTGCATTCATGTACCTGGTGATAAATCCAAGCACAGTTATCTTGGATCCATGCTTTCTCTCAAACATAGATGCTTTCGGGCAACTCAGATGTTTTACTCAGTAAATCAGACTCACAGGAAGCTAAAGGGCAGTTCAGCTTTTGTTCTGACTGCCCTAAACTGTCCTAAGATATGACCCTGTTCTTAGGACTTGCATTTAGTGGAGGATTCTTAACTAACCCTGCCTTGACAGAACTCCTCATGCTTCAAGCCTCTTGAACCAGTCCTAAAGCTTACATACACTAAAGCCAGAGATCACATTTTGCAGCATGTTCCCAGTCTAGGGGAATTATGCGTTTGGTACCTTCTGGAGCTAAAACAAGTCCCTCCTGGATGTGAGGAGTGTGTTAATGATGTTGGATGTGGTATTTGTCAAATGAGGCTGTCAAATTCTTTCTCGACAACATCACCAGTTTTGCATAGCAATGTTGCAAGCAGTGTGTGAATGGGGAGGTGTTTCAGCTGAAACTATTCCATGTAGCCCTAGATCTGCTTACATGCTGGAAAGGGTAGAGCCTTGTTAGTTGTTAAAACATCAGGCTATCAGTTAGCAAGATATGTTTATTTCTAGTTATCCCACTTTACTTTTTGACAGAGAATAGCATTGACTTTTTGAATTTTAAATATATTGTCCCATGAGGAGCTGGCACACTCACAGGTCAAGGGGTCTAAAGTAATGTGTGTCAGGTTCTTCAGGAACAGTTGGTCAGTGTTACAACAGCAAATACTCAATAATGCCTTTATTTCTTCTAGGTATGATTGATCAGGTTGTAGCTCCAGATGATATTGAAGGCCCTTTGACCAGACTGGTTTTAGTGAATGCTGTGTATTTCAAGGGCCTATGGAAGTCACGATTTCGACCTGAAAATACCAAGAAGCGCCCATTTTATGGAGCTGACGGGAAGACCTACCAAGTTCCTATGCTGTCCCAGCTGTCCATCTTCCGCTGTGGTAAGCCCAGTGACTCCCACTACCACCACCAAAGGGTGTAGAGTTTGCTCTTTCTAGGAGCTTGTGGTGTTTAAAGATGCTGTTCTTGTAGCTGATATAGATGGATTGTTACCGAGGTGTATCCTGCTGCTGAGGCATGGGCAAGGTACTTAACAGTTGCCTTAAGGCTGTATACTCTGTCATGTATTGCCTTATCCTTTGCCTTCAAAAGGGAAAGTCTGAAGTACCCAAATGGAGAAATTTGCATGTTGGTTAAGCTTTGCTGTAAGAAAGAAAAGTACATGTTTATAAGGGCTGAGAAAAAAGGAAAGCTGCCAACAGGCAGAATGGTAGAGGTTTATCTGGTGGTGAGCTGTATATGAGAGAGACTGGAGTTTCAGTTTATATTTTACGTCAGATAGAGAAAGGGGACTTGCACAGTCTCCAGTCCTATGGGAGCCAGAGGAGCTGGGTTAGAATGTTGGCTCTATCTCCTGAGGTGTGAAACTGCTCTTCAGATTGAGTCACAAGTGAAAAGAAGTTCAGCAGGTTCTGCCAGACTTCCATCAGAGACTCTCAGAGCTGACACCAGCAGCTTGATGTGACTGACAATGTATTTCAGAGCTCCAGTTTGCAGCCTAATGGGAATTTTGGTGGTCAAAGTAAGATGGATGCTCTGATTAAAAACTGGTGTTGCATCCTTCTAAGAATTGCTGCCTGGAACTTACTTCCATGTGTGCTAAATACTCTCTGAGAAGTAGGCCTGAGAATACAGCTTGCTATAAACCTAAAAGCAAGACACACTGTGCTTTTAAATGCCTACTTGTACTGTCAGTAGTGCTCAACTAATATTAGTAGACTTTATGTTAAAGTAAACAGCTGTGACTGTCCCAAACCTGTACATTAGAGCAGATGCAATGTAATACTTTAACTGCTGAAAGTGTGAGTATGTACTGCAGTGTATACTAATTTTGGATTTTCAAATGAGTTCATAATTTAAGGTGGGGTTTAGCAAGGCTATTGTCTTGAAGGCTTTTGACTTCTGATGCTGGTTATAATATTCATTATGTTGGCCTATGTTTAAGGTAAAGAAACTATTAAGGCTAAAAAGGAACAAAAGAAATAATGCTGAGTTACTCATTTCCTGAGGACTCAAATGAGGTTTTTTTATCTCTGGATATCTTAAGACAGGGCTTCTATTTTATCCATGCCTGGAATGGGATCTTTAAAGTTTAAATATCTTAAGTATCTTCAGTCCCATCAGCTGACTGAAGCTGAGCTTCCCTCCTGTTCAGTTGCCTCAGTAATGATAGTAGCAAATCAGGAAAGTAGCATTTACCTATTGGACAGTTTGCCTTGTGTGACTGTCCTGGAGCTGACTTCTGCAACCAGTGTTAGATGTGTAGGATCCAGCCTGAGAACCACTGCCATTAAAAAAAGGAATAGTGAAACTGCCAACTTTGACATGATTCTTGCAAAACAGAGATGCAATACAACCAGTTTGGTAGCAATATGAGTTTAGAGCAGCTTTCATGGCACTGGCAACAAGATTAAATTTGTAATGAAGCTGTTGATTTCCAACTTGGACTGTCAAGTACAGATTTAGATGAAGAAAGGGGAAAGACAATAAGATCTTGTTGCTATCCTAATACCTTGCCTGAAATACTGTCTGTAGTTAAACTGACAAATTTTAACTTGAAACTACTATAAAAAGCATTTGCTTCCCAGCCACATGCCAGAAATCCCACAGTAAGCAAAGGGAGCTTGGAGGAGGAGAGGGTTGCTCAAAGACAGTCTTGCTGTAACTTGGATGTGCTGCTATCTCCCTCCATCTCATCTAATTAGCCTCTTGCACTGCCTCAAAGCGGCTGTTTTCCACTATCTTGAAAGACTTCAGATTGCTTCCTAATCAGATCCTTATTAAGCAAGAAAATTAAGCAAATGCAACAGACTACTTCAGACAGGAACCAGGACATCTTGCAATAGCTCTTGGAGGAAGAAGCTTGTTTGCAAAATCTCTTCAGTTTGGAAAGACAGTCTGCTGCTATTCCTTGCTTTATTTTTATTCTCAATTCACAGTTGGTTCTGGTACAGCTGAGATCAGGAGCAGACATCCAGTTAATTCACAGACCTGGTCTCTGCTAGCATAGCTGGCTTGCTGCTCTGGGCTGGTGAGATTTGTCTGGGAAACAGTATGTATGTTAAATGAATATTTGCTCCATGGTGTCATCCTGTCTGTGTTTTATGTCATACTAGCATCTCTACAGAGCCCATGCCTTTTGAAGGCCCATCAGGAAGCCTGGAACTTTTAGAGTTGGTTTTAAGGCATGGGAAAAGCTTTCCTGACAGATTCTTCTAGCAGTAGTTGTGTTAAGGTAGAGATTTAAGGCTAAAATGGCTATGGCTCACTAGTTTGGGTTTGTTGGTTTCTATTATTTTAGGCACTACAAGTACCCCAAATGAGCTGTGGTACAACATCATTGAGCTGCCATACCACGGGGAAATGATCAGCATGTTGATTGCACTGCCCACTGAAAGCACAACGCCACTCTCTGCTATCATCCCCCACATCAGCACTAAAACAATAGGAAGCTGGATGACAACCATGGTAGCAAAAAGAGTGCAGGTTATTTTACCAAAGTAAGTACTTATAAATCCATTCATCTTCTGGGAGTGTGTGTGGGGTTATTTATATGTATCTCATCAGATAAAGGAGAAGGAATACTTCAGGTGACTTTCCTGCATGATACTGATGCATTCTTTTTTTGTTCCAACCAGATTTACAGCAGAAGCAGAAACAGACTTAAAGGAACCTCTGCAAGCACTTGGTATTACAGATATGTTTGACCAGTCAAAGGCAAACTTTGCAAAAATAACAAGTAAGGGTGTTTTTGTTTTAATTCATGGTGGTCCTTCATAGTTCCTAGCTCTGAATAAAGTGCTGCTTTACCAGTGCAGTTGTCTGCTTTCTTTTGGCTAAGTGTTGCCATGACATTGGAGCTGGTTTTATGTTGTAGCCAGCCAGGCATGACTGCTTGCTTCTGTTCAACATTGCAGTGGCTTTTTTACTCCCTCATCTTACATTACAGCAGTAAATCATGCTGGTCAGCTTCTTAAGATTTGATATTGCAACCTGAGGGTCTCAAGCATTGTCTGAAATCTTTGGCAGGACTTAAACAGTACCATACCTTAGTCTGTAGCAAATACTGCAACTACAGTGTGTAACCTTCCCTGAAGTATGTGTTTAGTGACTTGAGCTGTAAGAAAGCATGTATGAAAAACATTCACGCTTTAAGGGACTGAACCAACTCAGAGCTGTAAATATTAGTATCTGAAAACAGGGTGTAAACACTTCTGAACTCATGGCTGTAAAATGTCACTTTATTTCTCTTATCTGCTTTCCTTAAAATCCTGATGAGCTTTTATAGAACTGTCTAACAAAAAAGCTTACCTTGTGCTGACTTAATTTGAAAACAAATGCCTGTGCTTTGTTTCATTAAAAGCAAGGTATGTTGCTAAGTGCTTTTTTTTTTCCTTGACATTGAGACACGTAGGAGTGTAACTTAAATTCAGATAGCAAAATTTTTCAGTTTTTTTTTAAATTAAAACTGAAAATGCATGTGAGCACTTCTAACTTTTAAACCAACAATAAGCAAACTTAGAAAATGGGGAGGAAGGAGGAGTAAGAGAGGTTAGTCCCTATTTTTGTAATTATTCACTTAGTGACTGTGTTCAAAGGTATTGTTCTGCACTGCAGCTTTGGGATTCCAGCAGGATTGTAGCAGCTTTTAGTATTCTGGGCCATTCTGACAGAGCTGCTTAGCTACACAGTACTTCAGGACTCTGTCAGTGAGTTTTACTGAAGGTGCCTTTCTCCTTGGGTCTTTCAGGAACAGAAGGTCTTCATGTATCTAATGTTCTGCAAAAGACAAAAATTGAAGTTAGTGAAGATGGAACCAAAGCTTCTGCAGCAACAAGTAAGCAATTGTGCTGATAACTGTCAGACTTGGGAAAACTCCTTTAGAAGGCTTTGGCACTAGGCAAAGATAGCCCACTTGGAGATCACTGCAGCAGTATGCTCAGACTCAGATCACTTAAGGGGTTTTATCTGATTTCTCAGTCAAATCTCAACTTGCCATTGTTGATCACTGTAAGAAATATTGACAGGCTTACTTCTAGAGAAGTGTCTTGTCATAGCTTATACTTTATATCAGGCCACTGATAGCAGGGTCTGGCTATCCAGGTTACAAGGAGGAGTAAGCTACTACAGCCTTTGGGTGACAATCCAGGACTTCCAGCTCTCTGTGGGTCTTGTATTTTTAAATGCTTCCTGCAAGGATATCATGTGACCTGTGTGGCTTTAAATGTCCAAGTTAGTAGGTTTTAGGCATTTGTCTGCACCTATTCAAGCCTATAGATACATATATACACACATGCATGCGTATATCTACAAGGAACCTTTACTCTGATAGAGTATAAAATGCATTACAGGGCTTGATTTGTCTCACTCTAAACCTTTAATTTGTTTGTTTTTTGCAAGCTGCAATTTTAATAGCCAGGTCGTCCCCTCCTTGGTTCATAGTCGACAGACCATTTGTATTTTTCATCCGGCACAATCCTACAGGTAAGCAGCATCTGTAAGTACTTCTTGGCTTAGAAGTTGAGTATCAGCTATGTAATATAGTGGCAGTAACTATTATAAAAATGCACTTGCATGAGTTTTTTTCCCCTTAATTTTATATTATTTTATTGGGAATACAACTTGGAACAGGGAAATATATATTTTGGCTGTCAAGTTACCAGAAACAAGCATGGCAGGTTATGGGTATAAGAGTATTTAATAGTAATAGTTTCTCTAAGTGCAGAAGAAATAGCTCTTTACTGGTAGTGAATTGCTGAACAGGACCCAGCTTTCTGGACAGTCAGATAGTGAGGGCCAAGGCAGAATAGGGGGTTGGGGATCTGGAGTACTGCTCCAGCCTGAACATAAGTGAGTGTTCCAATATAATGCTCACAGCTTCTTGGGCTGAGTCTCCCAGAGTAGAATTGCCCTTCTTGCAGTGACCTCTATGATCAATGTCAGTTAGTGGGGAGCCAGGCACTGGTGCCAGCACTGGGGGAAGAGCAGGCTGCTGGCAGCAGGCCCCAGCCCCAGGCTCCACAGAGCATCAACAGGGCTGTGTCTCTCTAGAAATAGGAGCTGGCCACCTATCCAAACATGCACTTCCCTGGCTCACAGACCTCAGGGAGGCTGGACAAGACTAGCGAGGTAGCTTGGCTGTGCTCTGTGGACTTAATGCTTTCATGGAAAAGTTTAACTCTATTTACAGATGATGGTAACCCTTGTTTTTGTTTCATCCCTCAGGTACAATCTTGTTTATGGGACAAATAAACAAACCTTGAATGTGGAAAAGACTTTCTTCAAGAAGTAAACAGGCACACCCCTGTTCTGTTAAATATTTTGTACACTGCTCTTTGACTTCACTCAAGAACTAGTTTTAACCACTGACTAGGTTCTGAAACAGGAGTCGACATAGTTCTGGCTTTGTGGGGAAAATACAGATTGAAAACTACAGTATCTCTTCAAAATGTCTAAAAGATTCTCTAAACTACTGAATGGTTACCTATGCTAGCAGCTTCTGAGCTTTTTCTGTATCTACTAAGAATTTTATGTATGGCTTTTTGTGAGAGGATTTTAACAAAGAATGATAAATGTTTCTATTAATGTTGGTTTCTTCTTGTGTGTGGAAAAGGTCTAATTTTGTAGATACCACCTATCAAGATTACTTTTGGTTCTTAAGTATCTTGGTACCTGGATATTCTTGGTAGAAATAGAATAAAAGTTCTAGCAGTTTTTATATAGTGCATGTATCACCGAGAGTTTTAAAACTAATGTGGTGTTCAATACACATCGCATTGTCCTGTCTCATTGTAATGTAAACTTGTCATTGCTAGTATACACTTTCTATTGGATTTAAATTTTATATTTGTTTTTGTACAAAGGAAAAAAATAAAACTGCATTATGAACAGTCAGTGTTGCGGATCATGGATGTGCTGAAGGATATTGGGGTAAAGAGCCCTGTGTAATTGTTTGAGATTTAGGAAGAGTGAAAGGAGGGAGATCTTTTGTGAGACCTTTTTGTTGTGTGTAGGGGGTTGTTGGTTAGGTTTTTTGTGATGGGGTTTGTTCACTTGTTTGGATTTTTTGCTTGTTTGGATTTTTGCTTGTTTGTTTTAGTCCCTCCTTCTGATGACCTTTTTTGAAGTTGTTCTGCTGTGGATGAATTATCCATAGGTTTGGTATCTGAAAAGAACTCTACTTTGGTGTGCCCAAGTTACTGCTGAAAACTGCCTCACGAGGATGTGTCGGTGCACCTTTGGGGCCTTTCTTCCTGTTCCCTGTGGAGCAGTTTATATGCACATGGGCATCTCTTCATGCCCCTTGCAGGACTCTCCTGAGTGCAAAACTCTTTCCAAAAGATAAGCAGTTAATCCCTTGGGCTTGTCACAGATGGTTCTTTCTTGTACTGCTTCTGTGGCAACCAAGGGATTGGGGTGGGTGAGGGAAATCTTTGGCAGGGGAATCTGAAGGGCACACTCAGGGAGAAGAGGCTGCTGGTCTCAGGGGAGAAATTCCTGCAGACTCTGTTCTGGTGGAAGTAGGTGACTGAAGCGTGTGTCCATAAAGTGGAGTGTTGAGCCTCTTGGTCAGGTAAGAAAACAAGATGAAGAGAAAATTCTTCCAGCTGGAAATACCTGAATATGTTGTGCATGGTCAGTCTTAACCCAGTCCAAACCCCAGGCTGAGAGTTCATAACATGCTGCCAGATATTGAACCGATCTGCTAGCCTCTCTTTTCCTGTGTGAGTTCAACACTGCAATCATCAAGAAGAATAAATCTGTAGGTGATGTATGGGATGTATTAGCTGTCTACCACCCAATCCATGTAACCTGGGAAAGGGATGCTCCTGCTGTGTGCTGAGGGCTAGGTCTGCAATAGGTGAATGGAGAAACTAGCATGGCCTTGTTGTCTTCCTGTCTTGTGAAAAGGAATGAAAAAAAAAAAAGATGCACTCAAAAGCAACAACCAGAAAATAAGTAAGTATGGGGATCATAACTAAAGATTCCAGTGCTGAGCAAGAGACCTCTCCTGGCTAACCCAATCACACCTGCCTTCAATTCCTTGCATCTCATGGAGGTAAGGAGCACAAGTAACAACAGAATAGTTACTGGGCTGAAACAGTTACAGTGACATTTGCATTGCTTTGTCTTGCATCTGTTTTGAATATGGTTTCTCCTGTAAGAATAGAGAAATGTTGCCTCACAGAAACTACAGAGCCAGGACCTGAGGTAGACTTAATTCACACACACATTGGGGTTTTTTGACTGCTAGGGTGCAAAACTTCATCTTTGGGCTCTGGAGTGGTGCAGGATTGTATTTCAGAGTAACAGCTGCTGTTTTAATATCAAAATAAAATTCCAATATGAGAATTAATTTTCCAGTTGCTTCTATTTAATGTTTGTGTTAAGAATTCAAATATTTCAGGGTTGGCATTGAAAGTGAGCTCCCACAGGACTTACACACAGCAACAGTGTCTGCTCTGGGCAGCAAGCAGGTTTGGGATTAGGTTTGGGCAAAAAAAATGCAGTGACATAAGATTTCAGGTTTGCCTTAGCACAGTTTCTGTGTAAACAACTTTCAGTCCCTCTGTTAGTCCTGAAATAACTTGTAAAATAAAATGATTGCTTTAGAGCATGAACAGTGAGTAACTGGGTATTTTTTTCCCCCCCAAAAGTGGACAGTGAAGAGGGTGGCTTGGCAAAGGTGAACAGGATTATTTAGCCTGCTGGAGCCAGGACTACCTGCCCAAGCTGAGCTCTGAGCAAACTGAGGGGGAATGCTACACATCACAGCTACTCCTGGTGAGCTTCAATCTGCTGCAGTGCAAGGGTGAATTATGTCACCACTCAGAAAAAGGGGAGTTCAGCTCTGCCACTCCTAGGCAGCACTTCTTTCCTGTTTTTAATGCTGGAAAAGAAAAGTTAAAATGCAGGTTTGAACAAAGATGCTGATGGTATTTGCCTATAAACTGGGTAGAGGAGCTTGGGGTGAAGGGAAATGAGTTAAAAGCCTTGGAAGGTGGGGGTCAGGTTAACTGCTAAAAACTTCCTCTTCAGTAGTGCTGTAAAAACACTGTGCTCTTCCATCCTGGGAGCTGATTAATATCAAATTTCCAGTCCTGCTTGACAGAGTAATGAGTTCAGTGTGATGTTTTTGCATTAAGGCAGTGTTTAGTGTAGTCTGTTAACCCTTAGTGGAGCAGTCTGTTAGCTTCTCTTGGAAGGCTTTGGGGAATCTGACTGCAGTCAGTACAGGTGGCATGTTAATTTTTTCAAAGTCATCTTTGTCTCTAGGACTGTCAGGTCTACGGTACATGCTCACACTGCTTGGTTCAGCCTATTCCTCTACTCCCAGCTGCTTCACAGTTGAACTCAGTCATCCTGGCAAAGCTGAGATGGTTTTGGGCCCCTGAGCCCTTCAATGTTTGAGGGTAGGTGGGCTGGGAAGGGACCACCCTCAAGGAAGCACAGAGACCATGAATGTGAGAAGCTTAACTTTAGTAATGGATGGGTAACTTCAAGCAGGAGCTACAGAATTGCTGCCCAGTTGGTCTCATTGTCTGCTGTTCCTGGCTGCTCTCTACAGACACCTCAGTTTCTCAATCTTTAAAAGCACAGATAACACATCCTTTGTAAACTTTTCTGAGGTGCAAAGCCCTGAGAGACTGATTGCTCTTCAGACTGAGAACGAAACCCTGGGCAGGGAGGGAATGACTGTGGAAAATGCTTGTGATTACAGTTGCTTTAGCCTAGAGAATAAGTAGGGAGAAAGAGTTTGGTAAACCTTGCCATACATTTTCTGAGCCAGGTATGTAATGAAGAAGGCAGTTAGTCATGAAGTAATTAACAGGTAAAATAGCAGGCTATTAATCTGCCAAACCATGTCTTAACTTTGTTTTTCTAACCTCAGAGAGCTCTAAAAAGGCTGGTTTTCTTTTACAACTTCCACATTTCATTAACATTGTTGATTTCAAATCCTGTTTGCTGGACAGAGTGGAGAGTGCAGGGAAGGCCCATTCCTCAGCACATGTAAAGGGACAACTGCTGTTCACCCTTTGGCATCACAGCACATTCCCTGCTGGCACCCTCCTTCTGACAGCAACCTCTCCCTTAAAAACATGGCTGCATTGCCTCCCTGCAGCAGCGTGGCATAATAAAGATGAAAAAGAGCAAGAAGTTGAAATATCTCTTTTGAAAGCAGCATTTTAAAAAACTCTCCCTCATCCTTCAAAGAAACTAAAAGCTAAAGAGATTAGCCCCAACAGTTTAAACCGTGTACATTTATTAGTGATGATAATACCAATACTGCAGTGGTTGAAACTTGTCTAACACTAATATTTTCCATGGTTACTGTGGTGCCAGGAAGCTGTGATGTTCTTGTGTTGGATGTGACACCCAGGAGGAGACCAGCTCCTATCAAAGGCTGTAGGGGAACCTAAAGGTAGAAGCTGCAGTTGCCCTCCTCCCAAGAGGGTGGTGCTGCTGCCAGAGTGCATTCTCCCTGCTCTTGTTTCTGGGCTTGCTGCTATGGCCAGGTGGGCACTGCTCACCTACTAGCTGACACTTTGCTCTGCTGCTGCTGCAGTAGTGATGGGTGTGTATTGCCAGCTCACAGCAGGATGGCAGCTCAGTGCTGTGCTGTCCTCTCTTTTCTTCAGATCATGCTCAAGTTCCCAGGGACGCTAATTTTTGCTTTCAAGATCACGGTGAGGATAATTTGTACAGACTGGAAGAAATATTGGGCCCTGTCTGGGATGCATGTGCCATGCATTGTGCATTAACACAGTGTCATTTCCATTCCAACATGCTGCCGATGCACAATCAACCCTGATCCGAGGATTATCTTCCCCAAGCCTTCTTGGTAAGTCCATGGCATCTCTCCTGAATGTTGGATCTGGGCTCCTAATGCACCATGTTCCCTGTAATTAAGTGTATAAGCTCCTGAAGGGTGATTGTGCAATAGAGGGAGTGAATCAGATGATTTTTCTTTGGGGCACTGAGCACCTGGAGCCTGTGGCCATCAGTTAATTACACTGGCTGTGAGCCACCCTGTCCTAGACAGAAGGGCTGGGTTTGTCTCCTTGGATCACAGGCAGCATTTGTTCCACGTCCAGACTAATGCGTGCTGGCTGGTTTGGGATCAGAACAGGTGGTGGAGAAGGGGGAAGGCAGGGATGTATTTTTTGCTGTGTCTGACCAGCCTGGGCTATTCTCCCTTCCTGAAATGGTTGAGGTGAGGACACTGCAGTTGGCCGTTCAAGGCTCTGCTGGCAGCTGTTTCCACGGGAAGCACAGCCCTGTGTCACCTTTGTCCCTTCTAGCCCCAGGACCCAGCTGGCTGTCCCCAGCAGCAATTGGGCTTTGGAGGGACAGGGCACTGTCAGTCCCTTTGAGAAGCAGTGCCACCCCTCAATGCTCCACCTTGGGCTTAAAAAAGCCCCCAAACCAAAACAACAACACCAAAACCATCACCCAAATAAAAGCCCCCAAACCCCTCTAAATCCATTCTGAGGCAAAATAATGGCATTTGAACGGTTTTGTTCTGGTTTTTGTTTGTTAGTTTGTTTTTTTCCTGATGGTAGCTCTTAACAGTGTCCTTTAAGCAGCAGGGCCAAGCAGAGGGGCTGAACAGGTGACTTCCCCAGAGGCCTGACTGGCCTCTGCAGGAGGCAGTGATTCAGCAGGAGGTTCTGCATGTCCCCCTGTCCCCCTATCCCCCTGCTCCATATCCTACTTCCCCATGGTCCCTTCTCCCCCCGTCCCCATATCCCCCTGCTCCATACTTCCCCATGGTCCCTTCTCCCCCTGTCACCATATCCTGCTGTCCCTGTACCCCTGTCCCCATCACCCCAATCTTCTTGTCCCTCTCTCCATGCCCCATATCTTCCTGTCCTTCTCCCCAAATCCCGCTGTCCCCCTGTCCTCATATCCCCCTCTCCCCACAACCCACTGTGCTTGTCACCCTTTTCCCATCTTCCCATATGTCCATATCCTGCTGTCCCCATCTCCCTGTATCCCCTTGTCCCTCTCTCCCCCTTCCCCATATCTTCCTGTCTGCATCCCCATTTCCCCTGCACCCCTTTCCCCACATCCTCATGTCCCTCTATCCCCCGTATCCCCGGTCCCGCTGTCCCTATACCCACCTATTCCCCTACCCCCTGTTCCGGCGGATCCGTCCCTCAGGCGCGGGCCCGGCGCGGCCGCAGCGCCCCCTGGCGGCCCTGCGCGCACGCCGCAGCCCTCAGCCGGTGCCGATCCCTCAGCCAGTCCCTCAGCCGGTCCCGGTCCCTCAGTCGGGGTGCGGCGGGGCCCTGGTGCGGGAGCAGGGAAACACCGGGGATCAGCACATTCCCCTCTCCTGCGGCACGGGGATCCTCACCCAGGAGACGGAGGAGCCGGTAGAAGGATGTTCCTCCAAGCCAAAACATCACCACGCGTCCCTAGCCAAGGTCAGCAGGATGATGAGTAGCAGATGATGAGGCCAGAGGGAATGTCTCATGTGATAAAAAAGGAAGGTTAAAAACAGCTCATAACCACTAGTCATCAAAAAAAAGTGTTTGGATAGTAGTTCTTGAAAACATTTCTCTGTGGATATGCCATCCTAGAGCTGCAGGTTCGTTCAGAATCCCTGCTGTGAAGCCTCTGTATGTGAGAACATCGAGAGCCAAATATATATGAGCCAAACTCACCTCTGACAACTGGCAGGAGTTAAGCAGGTCAGGCTTAAAAAGCAGAGGAATAGGTGAGTACAAGACTGAATAATAACCAGAGCATTGGGCAACAAGGCGCCTTTTGGTGTCTGCTTGGAACACAAATTATCATTCTGACTACAGATATGTCCACTGGGCCAAGCACTGCATTGCTACTCACAACCACAGGGAAACCTTGCACAGAAAGCATGGTCAAGGCCTGAAATATTGTGTTTGAAGGATTTTAGATCCAGCTATGCCAGGTATTTTGCTTAAGTAGTCATTGGCTGTTGTCTTGACTGGGATGATTTGCTAGGCCAGACCTGGAGTAATACTCTTGTCCTCAGTGACCAAGTCACTCTGGAAATACAGAGGAAAAATAAGGAAGCAGGGGAAAAAACTGAGGCAAAACAAAGTCTATTTAACCACATGTACCTTTAAAGCTTCAAGCTGGACCCATTCTTCCTGCATCTGTTTCCTTTGCTGTATAGCCAATCTCTCTTACTGGCTTTCTCAGCTGTAAAATTCCTCTTGAGACAGGGCAAGAGAAAGAAACTTACTGTCTGCTGCCCTCCACCAGGATCCTGGGGGAAGCCTCGTTCACCCTCCCTGACTGCAGGTGTGTGACATGGTCTGTGACAGCTTATCAAATGCCACAATCTCCAGCACCCTGCTCCAGGAGGTTTGTCTGCACCTCATCTTGGAGCTCATCTCTTTGGGCTCAGCTCTGTCTAGGCATTTTCAGTTAAGCCCAGTGTGTGCTGGCTATATCCAAATGCCAGTATTCAGATATAAGACCAAAAACCAAGCACCGAGGGGAGGAATTCTGCTGCTGGTTACCCAGCTACGTGGCCAACATTCCCATGCAGCGAACACAGAGAAAAGAACAGCGCAACCCAGCCGCTTAAGAACTTATAGGATGAAGGATTACAGCTGCTTTAACAGACAGAAAGGAGCTAATGTATTTCCTGTGACTACACGTCCTGCCTCAGCCCATATCCCTCCGTTAATTACCCCGGGGGGAACAGCCTTTCCTTTGCTGCCTTGCGGTGGCCCCGTGCCAGCGGCAGCGACTGGGCTCCTTCAGCCGGGGTCACGGCAACGACTTGTCATGGGCAGAGCCCACGGGAGAGCGCAGCCAGCCCCGCAGAACCGCGTGTTTGAGGCCGGGCACACCGGAGCGGACACGTCCGGCCCCGGGCAGGCGGCCGGAGCCCCCACCGCTAGATAATTTCTCCGCTCTTCCATGAAATACGGCCCGCGGCCCTCCCATTCCAGGCAATACGGCTGCGGCGGCCCGCCCCGCCCGTGACGGCATCGGCGCGCGTGGGGCTGCGCCGCTACTCGGGACACCTCGGCCCGGCGGGGCGGCGCCGCTACACGCAGCCTTACGGGCCATGGCCGCCGAGATCCACTCGCGGCCGCAGAGCCGCCGGCCCGTGCTGCTCAGCAAGGTCGAGGGGCACCAGGACGCCGTGAGCGCCGCGCTTCTCATCCCCAAGGAGGACGGCGTCATCACGGCCGGCGAGGACAGGTGACCGGGGGCCCGCTCCCCGCCGCGCAGGGCCGGGCCGCGGGGCTGGGGTGGGAGCCGGGGCAGCGGGGGTTGCCGAGGGGAATCCGGGTGCGCGCTGTGCCTTTGCCGGGAGGCGCTCAGGGACTTCGTGCCTGCGGCCGTAAGGAGAGCCGCGGAGCCGCGGTCCCGGGGAGGAAGATGCCCTGGGCTGTGAGGGAGGATTGGCTCGGCCCGGTGCGGGACGCGGGGCTGACACTTTCCCACCGGCGCGGAGAAGCTGCTGTGCTCCGTGCGCGCTGTCCTCCCCTGCGGGGCCCCGGGAAAAGCACAGCTCGTCCTGTGTGTGAACGGGTCCTGCAGAGCTCATGAGCAGAACCAGGAGTCAGGGAGTGAGTGTGTTTCCCTCGGCCTTCCGCTCTGCTGGCTGAAACATTTGCAGTGTGTCGCTGCTTCCCCTGCCCGTCGGGAGAGTTGGAGCTTCCCGAGCTGCTCCAGAGGAACGAGCCCATTCTTGTGGCTCGGTGTGCGGGTCCCGAACCTGCTTCCCTCTGGCTGAAGCCGCTCAGGGAGTGAGTTGGCAGATCTGAGGGGAGAGGGGATGATGAGCTGCTGTGCACAGTGCTTTCTGCTTGGAAGGGAAGGTGTCTTCAGAGTCTAACCCTGATTCTCGGCGCTGGCTCGTCTGCCACAGAAGCTGCTAATAAACAGTTAGTTACTCAGATGAAAGGAAAGTGGAAGTGAGGAAGCAGGGAGTACAGGGGGTTGTGGCCAGGAGAGTGGTCAGGGGTCTGCAGCGTATGGCGAGAGATAGAATTTCACCGGTGCCATGTGGAAAGTGACGCTTAAATGTGAAGAGGGATGGGAGATGCTTCTTAAGAAACTGTGGCTCCATTTGAAGCAACGGTGAACTTTTAAACGTACAAAAGTGCATTCTTTGAGGCATAGCTTGGTGTGGGGATAATTTTACTGTTATGCTATAAAACTTTTAAAACTAAATTTGCATTAATATTTGCATGAATTTTTGTTTGAAAAGCTTGACCTTGTGAGAAATAGGACGGTATGAGTGCTGAAAATCAGCAGAGCAACAGTGTTATCTGAACTGGGTTTTCTGGCATTTATTTTTAGGTCAAAAAGTGCAAACAGATCTGGTGTCTAGTTGGTTTGTGTCATCCCTTCCTATGGAGATGGCTTTGTGCAGTACATGTTGGATAACAGCTTTTGGTTGGGAATGGGCACCTTCCTTTTGTTCCAGTCACTTAGGTGTGATTGTTTGTGTCTAGTTTGCTTTGATGAGCTTCCTGAAGGAGGGAAGAGGAAATAATGATTTTTAAGACTCCATATCAGGGTTCACCATTCACAGTTTCATGGTAGAGGCTTGCAGAGGCTTGCCTGTGACAGCCAGTGCCAGCATTTAAACTCAAGGTCTAATGCCGAAGGTTAAGCAGTCTGCATGCTTAGGCTGCTGATAAGAGCCAAGGATGGAGCTGCATCTTTATCTGGGCAAGTTTTGATGTCAGATACAGACCTGTGCAAGGAGAGAGAGGCCACCACCCACCTTTGGTATGTGTAATTTCCAAGTGAGGCTGTGGACTTGTGGCTGGATTTGTGTCACCCACTTTACTGTGAGAAATTAAATCTTTAAACTTTCAGAAACCTGTATTACCTTTAATCTGGGATACCTCCTACAGTACATCAAAGCTTTCACCTACAGTTCAACATGTTGTCAAACAGTGCTCCCTGTTTGCTCGCTACAAGTGGGGTGTAGGTGTTAATACTGCCTAACTGCTTATGCTCCTGGCAGCAAAGTGCAGAGTACAAGGAGCACAAGAGCTGCTGTGTGTACTAAGAGCAGGGCTGAAGTATTTTTTATTGCATCTTAATGCAGCTAAGGCTGTCAAGTATTTCATAATAACCAGTCAGAAGAATGTGTTTACAAGTTGGGTAGTGAGGAAACATTGGTGCACAAACATTCCCTGGGAATGTTGTAGATTATTCCCTCATTAGAGCTACTCATTTTAGTTCTTCCTCTTTAAAATTATATTTCCTAGAATGAAAAGTAATGTTTTTATTTTTTCAGAGGATACAAAAAATTTCGTAGTAGATCTGTTAATGCCAACAAAATTCTATGATTTTTTTTAAGTTTTAAAGAGGAGAAAAGAAACAAGAATACCTGCAGGAGACAAAGAGTTAATTTTCCCAATCGGATTTTTCAGCAGGACACTTGCCATCTGGGAAGCTTTCTCAGAACTTATCTAGAAAGGATGATTAACTCTGTGTCCCTGTTGGCATCTTGTCTGACCCTGGCTGCAAGACAATGTTGGGAATTGTTGCAGTGTGTCCCTCAGCGGACAAATAGCTAAGGCAAGAGGAGTGTTTCCCAGCTGCAGCTGGGAGTGCTGAGGGATGATCAGCTGTGTACAAGACCCTAAATGTAAGATGAAAGTAATGTATTTACTACAGGCTAACAGGCACATTTCAATGCTGCTATTTGATGACCGTCAGTAGCTGCTTTAAGTACAGTATTAGCCTTTGTTGGCTTTTTTGCTTATGAAACTTTTATATTGGTCAGAAACATGGTTTAGTTTTAGCAGAAATTTGATAAAAACTATCAGCTGTGAGCTTCCATTGCGCTGTGATTAAACCAGATTCCTAATGCTGTTTTGGGAACAAGGTTGATAACAGTATAAATATTTTTGATTTAAGCTACCAGAAAGAGGCAGTATTCTGTTCTTGCTAGGAAAAGAACTGCCAGTGGTTGATTTTGGGTGGGAAAGCAGTTGTTGGTGGTTTGAAGGAGTTAGGAAGATGCAGTGCTGGGGACAGGGCTAGTGTAGCTGTGAAGTAACCTGCAGCAGTGCTGGTATTGTAACCGGTTTGGATTTGACTGTTGCTCTTTCATCATTCTCCCTCCCTGGCACCTGTGTTGTTGGTTTTCAGAGGGCAGCTGGTGTAGCAGGAGCACTGTTGGAACACAGCATTGTCTCTGCTCTCAAGCCCCAGGTTTTTTCTCCAGCACTGCTGGGTGCTTGCTCACTCTGTAAATGAAACAGTGATTGAGAACAATAAAAAATCTTGGAAATTGGTAAGGCCATAGTACCGCTTGAAGTGTGTCAGTATTGCTTTTGAGTGTCTTTTCACATTAAAAAATCCTATGCCAAAACCCCTTGGAATTGTGCTTCTATAAATGTGCATGCTTCCCAGCTGAAAGGAGCTTCTGGTTCAGTACTGAATGTTAGGGAAGTTTGGAGGTAATTTCTAATCTTTTTTTTTTAAATGTTTTGCTTCTTCCTGCCGCTCTGAGAGACATGAGTCTAGAATTTTAAAAGTCTGTATCTATCTCTGGGTGCTTCTTAATGATTTTCAGCATTTTTACAGCCTTACTGAGACTGCTGTCAAACAACCCTGTGTCTTTCAAGGCCCTTAGTAGGGAATGCTTAAGAAGTGAGCGGTAGCCAGCTCTTCTCAGGAACTGAGCACAGGATTCTTCATTAAATAAAGACCAAGTTTTGGGGAAAGTGCTGAAGACTCTAAGGCAGTTGTCATAACAAAGCAATTGAGTGGTTGAAGGAGATTGTGGGAGCAGCATTACTGGAGGACTTCTCTAGTCCTTTAAGACCTGGTATTTTACAAATTAATTTGTCCCAACATAAGGAGATGCATCACAAAAACAGGTCCGTAGGAGTGAGAACCAGGGAGAGGTGGCATTTTGGCAGAGGTCACTTGCTGACTACTGTGAAATGATCTCTTCAAATTTTGCTCAGTCAGAGCTTTATATAATTAGATATAAAGCTGTCTGACAGCTTATCTTTGGAAGCATGAGGCGAGCAGAGTCTAAATCTTACTTAAACCAAAATAAGAAGCTTTCAGAAGTTAATTTTGCTAGCTCTTGCAGCTATTTGCTTAGGCTCTTGACTTCACTGAGGGGCTGTACCATTGATGATCAACACAGAAGTTATAGTCCCATTAAATAATTTCTTAGAAAAAACAAATCTTTGCTTCCTTTATTCTAGTTCAGTACAGTTAACCACAATACTGAGAGGAAGCGAAGTCTGCTTTTGAAAAATCAGCAATGCATGATTTTGATCACCATGATAACTTATCATGTAATTTTTAAAAATAAAAGATAATTACATGACTTTGCCTAGAAGTGAAGAATTGAATTAGTAAGGGTGGAAGCCACCATCTGAGATGTTCAGAACAGTTTGAGTATGATGGAGCTGCTTTAAAAAGCAAGTTTAAAAGCTGATAAATGTGCATAGGTGCTAACCTGTGCTGGTGGTTGGCATCATTAGAATGACTTGAAAACATTGTTTTCCCCATATTCTGTGTTACCAAGAAATAGCAACGGCTCTTCTGAAGTGGTGACTCACTGACATAAGGTAGGCTGTTGAGTATTGTAAAGAGGACGTGATAGATTTTAAGAGACAGTCTTCATGCAAAATATTTAGTGACTAATAATTACTAGACTAATGTACATATGCCCCTAAACTTGTCAAAAAGTAACTTGATTTAAAAGCTGAAAATCATTGGTTTTGGGCAGTGTATGCTCATTTGTATTGCTTTCAAGTTTTCAAAAAGTAGTTCATTAAGGGTGGGTATTGTCTGCTTTATTTTTGAGTGGTCTTTTAAAGCCTTTAAATGGATTGCAAAATTAGACTGCTACTGTTGTATCTTGAGCAGTAAAACTTCTGAAAAGTTCTATTTGTGGTGCAAGACACTGGTCTGTCCCCCCCCCCCCCCCCCCCGGGCTCCTTTTGTTAAACTTTTTACTGTTGATCCTGTATGATGTCTAACTAATCAGTCCCCTAGTACTTTTCCAGAGAATTGTAAATACCAGAACTTTTTATTAGCTAACAGTAAACACAACAGCACATCTCAGTGAAGCCTCTTGACAGTGTTTCCAGGTACATATATTTACAGATCATTTAGGAATGAGGAAGTTGAATTTGAACAGTAACAAAAAGGCAAACAATGGTTTGGAGATGAAATTTCAAGAGGATTTAACCTTAACACTATCTACATGTGTGCTCTTAACTTCTTGATGTAGAGTCCCTTCAATGTGTCTGTTGTAGGAATGCTATTGACAATAGCTTTGCACTTCCACGCTGATACTCTTACATTCCTCCTCCCAGGATTTGACAGTCATTAGAGTAGTATAATGCTAAATGTTTGCAAGACCACTTATCCTTTCCTTCCAAGAGATGACTGTGGAAAGTTGCAAACTGAAGCCAGTTTTATAAAGAATCTTAGCATGCTGTCCAAGTCATCTTGTCAGCTTTTCGGTTAACATTTGACTGGCTCATCAATCCTGATCATATTTAGGGCAGAGAAGCAGTGCAAACCAACAACCACTAATATTGCTTGTCCTTTGGATTCCTACATGAGGGATTAGAGGCATGGCTTAGAGGAAATAATACTGAGTTAGATATGGTATCCTCTATGGATTCTTCATATTTGGGGATGGAGATGTCAGTAATGTGCTGTTCTAGAAGATGAGGTGCTTCTGTTATTAGTATTCAGTATTTGGCTTGATGAAGGGTGAGTTACACAGAGATGCTGTAAGAATTTAAAAGTTTGGACTTCCATAAGAAATTATTTGCAATTTTTTTTAATGTATCTGCTTAATCTGCTATAAACAAACTGTGGTTTGCTCTGCCAGAGATAGAAGGTTTCTGCAGTTTGAATTTGACTTATATCAACCAGAGCCAAGAAGGAGGTAAAGGGGTGCAATTTGTAGCAATTTCTGAGGTGAGCTGAAATAGTATTTCCATTTCATACTTACTGAAACTCCGTGTATAAATAATTTTGAAGAAAACTTTTCCAAATCCAAGGGTGCCTATTCTTAGTGCCAGTATTCTTGTTATGTTAGAGCAGTATTTGAGTGCTGTTATTTCTGTTATGTCGTTCCTCTATTGTATTTGAGTAGCACAAAAGCTAAGGGCAGTGGAGCTGACCCATAAGTAATGAAGTGGTTCAGATGTAGGGGATGATGCACTTACAGCTGCTCTTCCCATGCCACAGGACAATCCGAGTATGGCTGAAGAGAGACAGTGGGCAGTACTGGCCCAGCATCTATCACACCATGGCATGTAAGTACAATATGGATGTTGTAAGTGGTGGCCAGGCACAGTGTGGGTTTTGTACCTTTGCTGTGTGTAGGAACACTTCCTTTTCATTTCCTGAAGGGCTGGATCCCCTCAATGGTCTTGATTTTGGGAGTTTTGCAGCAAATCTAGCTCATGCTTTGATTTAAAACTAGCTGCATGGTGGATGAGATCTGTGGCAGTGTTCTGTCAGAACCACATCCTTCACCAGGTAAATCATTGTGGATCTGCAGCTGGAGGTGCCTCAAATGATGGCAGATAATTTGTCTGCCAGTTAAGTGAGCTATTTTAACTGCTAGCTGAAAGTTCATATGTAAGAATACTCTCAGCTTTCCAAGGTGTGCATTTTTCTCTTTCAGGGCTGCATTTGAGATAATTTTATTGAACTCAAGTTCTTAAGTGTAACCAGCTGTTGCTGTTAGCTTAGCTTTTCAGCTTTTTCTGTGTAAAATTCCTCTTGCTGAGTTGCACCTTGTGGCAGGACATCATGTTTGCATATGGTTCCTGTTGGTATAGCTGAGTTACAGTAGTCATGTTCCTGTCCTCAGCTTCACACGTGGGAATTGAACTGTCATTCCAAGAGACGTTAGCTAGGCAGACTAGTTTCTCTCAAACTAGTTGAACAGCTTTTGTCCTGAGTGAAAGAATTGACTTTTATTAAAGTCATGTGTATCCTAATACCTCTATTTAAATACTGTAATGTACTTGCTTTTTTTGACAGCACCATGTTCTGCCATGGCTTATCATCATGACAGCAGACGGATTTTTGTTGGCCAGGATAATGGAGCTATCATGGTAAGTTGTGGTGACTTTTCTTCTGAATGTAGGTTAGAATTGCTCAGATTGTCCATGTGTTGCTGGCAGCTGATAGTCTGTTTTCTTTCCATTCATTTTGGAATGCAGCTACTGCTAAATGGTTGAGCTTCTTGGCAGCTCAGATGAGATTTATGTGGGAGGACTGCAAAGCAAAGGTTCTTCTGGCTAGATGTGAGCCAGGTAGCCTCAAGAAGCCCTTGAGCCATTAGTGCAGCAGTGGTCCCAAACAATTTCACTTGCCAAGGATTTGTTTTGAGGGCAGTACAGTAAGCTGGGCAGAGTGCCATGGTGGTGCTCTGACAGGGGCTATGAACTGCAATTGGTTTGCCCCTGGCCAGGAGGATGGATCTGTCTGTATCCTGCCATGCACACATCTCTGGATTTGCTTGCTGCACATCTTTTTATGATATAGAAATTTCAACACTAGTTCTAAAATTATAAGAGGCTGGGTTCATCTCTTTTCTTGCTAGGAATTCTTTCTTCTCTCTTTGTATACTCTTGCTGTAGTTGCTGTCCTTGTCTTGGAGAGCATACACTTGGCAGAACAGAAACTGGCTTTTATTCTTCCCCCCTTGGTAAAGGAGGGAAATCTTGTGACTCTCAGATGCTTTAGTGGTTTCCTTTCTCTATGAAAATAAGGTCAAAGTAATAACTGCCCCATAAGGAACCAGGGTACTGCATAAGTGTCATAAAGAGTAATTCTACAGATAACTGCTATGAATAGCCTACAAAGAACTGCAGAGAATTCTAGTGATAACTACTGGAAATTTCAAGTTGAGACTTCTCAAATTTCATTAAGTCTAATGGATCAAATAAAGAACACCGTCACTTAAACCTGTCCATTGTGAAGTCACAAACATGCAAATCTTAAGTACTACAAGATAGTTTTGTTTGTCCTGCTGGGGACAAATGAGATCTTATCTCTTTCTATAACCTCCCTTCAGTAAACTCAGTTCTGAAAGATGTTCCCTGTTGAAAATTCAGTTAACTTAAAACCTTAATTTACAGTTGGTATTTCAGTGTGCTTTGCTCCAGCCTGAGAAGCTGCCTGTTTTTTGTGGGATATACTGCTGCTATGCAAATTTTGGTCTGTGAGGTTGCTGCTCCTTTTTGGGTATCAGTGTTGCTTTATGCCACTGTGGTGTCTTCTAACAATTTCACTTTGCTTTTAGGAGTTTCATATTTCTGAGGACTTCAATAAGATGAACTTTGTGAAGACCTATCCAGGTAAACAGTTAACCACTATGTACACTAATGTTTGTGTAGAGAGAAAGTATCTACAATGCTTGGGAAACTGGACACAGTCACAGATTAATCAAATCCAGATTTGCTTTAATTCTGACTGACCTTATAGTTGGTCACTTAGTTGGGGGATAACTGCCATAAGAAAAATAAAAATGTTCTTTCAGACAGCTGAGTCCAAGTTGTAATCATGATCATTAAGTTCACTACATCATTAGCCTGAAATGTTATGAGCCAGAACTAGTGAGCTTGGATTTTGCTCTTCAGGTGGAGTAGTTGTACTACATGAGTGTTGGTGTAAGAGCTTTATAAAGGTGATTTTGCTATTTGCAGTTTCTCTCCTTCTTGTAATCAATGTGCTTGGTTACTCCTAGCTTAAGGTAAGAGTCTGTACCTTCTCTGTCATCTTAGAGGAGCACAGGGATGAAAAAGAGCTAATTTTTCCACTATGTGGGAAATGGGGTTTGTGGGATTGTTCTAATATTTATAGAGATACTAATTTCAGCTTTTTTCTATACACATCCTTTAGAGAAATACAAAACTCAATTGCTGGTTAAAATTGGAATAATAATGTGAAAGGCCCGAAGGAAGCTCCTAAAGACTGTAGATTATGTAGCAAACAAAGTGCAGTTTGTCTTGTGACTCCCTGACACCGATAGAAGCAATGTTCTTGCTTGGGAGAAAAAGACCTTGTTCTTAAAGCAACAAAACCTCCCTTTATCCTAAGGGAGATGATTTGACAATTCAGTCAAGGGAAGTACTTCCGTCTTGGGGGGCAGGGGAAGCTTCTTTCTAAAGCATGTGTAACTTCTTGCTTAGTGGCAGCATTCTCAACAAAGCCTGGTGGGATTTAGTTGCTGCCACAGGAAGCAGTTTGAACGCCATGGACTAGATATCCTTTCAGGTGCTTAGAATTATGAATGTGAGCATAGCTCTCTGGGGTTAGGAAAAGATGGGTTTAGTAAAGCAATTCAGGTTTTTAGATGTGTTGCATTACTCCCCAGAAGTCCTGAGCTAACTAGAGGAAGCTGAGGGTTTGCTTGTTCCTTAACCTTGGGTATCTGGGCTGAACTCAGCTTCTCTCTCTCTGAGGGAAAGGCTTACATCAGCTGAGTGATGGGTTTGGTTCACTTGAGCTATTCAGAAGGCAAATTCTAAACAAAACTACGGGAACTTTTTCTTTCAGCCAAGATGCAAGTATAATATAATGGTGAAAGATCTCCCTTGGGCATTGCCTAGATAGCATTTTCAACCTCTATCTGTCTGAATTAGAATGGAAGTACAAAGTACACAGCACTTTGATTTTTGGGGGAAAATAGCCAGAATCTTTTTCTTGTCACAGCTCACCAGAATCGAGTGTCTGCTATTACTTTCTGCCTGGCATCAGAGTGGCTTATCAGCACAGGTCATGATAAGTGTATCAGCTGGATGTGCACCAGGAGTGGGAGCATGCTGGGGAGACATTACTTCACCTCTTGGGCCTCATGTCTACAGTATCCTTTAAAAATGATTGCTACCCTGAAAATGGAAGAGTACTTTGTTCCTTTACCTCAATTTGTTCCCATCTTTTCATGTATAAAAACTGGAGGGACATCTCTTGCAAGTCTGCTGACCCTTATTCTCATTAGAAGTTTCATACCTTTATTGCTGTTAGTGGTTGTTAGATAGCAGAAGAGACCTTGAGCTGCAGAAATCCCAGTCTGTACTAGTTGCAAATTTTGAAGTGTCTGTCTGTAATATCTTGTGGCAGTGACAGTATTTATAGCCTGGCCCACAGACTTCCAGGGCAAGTCACTTTGTTCAACAGATGCCAGTGTGCCTTTGAGTCCTTCCAGAGCATAAAACATCATGAAACCCCTTTGGACTATTTTAATTTTTTCTATCTTTGCTCAAGTTAATATTTTCTATCTTTAAGCTACCAGGTATATTGAAACTTTATTCACCAGTAGTAATTTGTCTGTGTACAATTTGCTTTCTGTAAACTATGTTTAACTGCAGCATTTGCAGCTTAGATACTCTGTCTATTCAGCTGTAAGTACTTCAGGGCATTCTTTACCCTATGTAAAAGACATACAAACCCAATAGCTTGAAAGGTAGTTCACATATCAAAGCTTTTGAAAGCAAACTAAACTAAACTAAAACTGGTTTTTTAGCACTTGCTAATGGTGGCAGTTTAGATGTGGCTGGACAGTAATTGAAGGTATTGGTTGCTGTATGAGGTTTGATGGCAATAATGTTTTAGAAGTAGCAAGATTGAAAAACGGAAACAGGTCAACATCATCTCTTGAAAACATGAAGCCCTTTCTAGAGTGGCTGTATACCTGCGTCCTGGTAAGAAGCTGGGAGGAAAACTCAGTTGCCAGCTGCATGTCTGTCCTTCTGAGGTCTCCCATCTGTGCAGACCCTGCCTTACTGGCTGAAGAACTGCCAGGTTTGTACTGTTGTACTGCTGCTCTTTTTTGGAGCCCAGGGGAGTTGTGTCCCACAAAACATTCCACGTGCAGCTCACCTCAGCTGAATGCAGCACAGAATAGGTTAAAGCTGGTGTGTGTATTGGAGACCAGCTCACAGCAATCTGGTGAACAGTCTGAGCCTCACTGAATTCAGTGGCTTCTATAGCTAATGCTATTGCAAATAATGGCAGAGTTTATTATTAAAATGGAAAAAAGACTATGACCTTTGTATCAATATAAAAATAAATTTCCATTGAAGAACTTGACATTTGAAAATCCATTTTAATTTATCTGCCTTTGGATTTGTATTAGGAAGAACCAGCTTGCTGGTGTGTGTACTAGGTGCTTGGCCTCCCTATCAGGAGGCTCCTTAGAACATTGTTTGTTAATGATCCTATGTGTAAGCTTCTGAAAAACACAGCAGAGTGCCTATTCTTTACTGGATTAGTGGGGATAAGGCAAGCCTGAACTTCAAGATGAAGAAAGGATCACATGTTGAGGAAGCTAGAGGATTTGTTGAAAGTAAATTGTTTATCTCATGATACTAAAGGCTTAAGAGACTTTGGAATGTCATCAGATGGCAGAGCCTCTGCATTTTCACTTAGGGTGGTGGGTTTTTTGGTAAACTGTCCTTAAGTTAGCCTTTGTTATATACCAGAAGCTACTTTTCTAGCTGCTGTTTGTGGTTTTTTGTGGTTCAAGGAGAACTCCTAAGTTTATCCACAGCTCTTGGGTTATGTGGTGTCAGCTGCATGGGTCTTTTATAGCTCTTGCTTATATTCTGAATAACAAAAGTCTTCTAAAAGCAGCAAATCATCTAGTTCCATTGGCTTGCCATGCTTTGGTTTCTAGAGTTCATAGCTGCATCGTGGCAAAAACCGACTATCAGAACTGTTATGAGGTGTAATGCTTTTGCCCAATGAGCCACCATCTTAATGGATCCCATGTTAGGATGTGGTGTGGCTTTTATCTCAGTGTTAACTGACAGAATCCTTGCTGAAATTAGGTCAGTTTGCAATACCACACTCAAGGACCTGCATTGGTAAACTGGGAAGTCCAGAGAACAGGACAAGAAATGAGACAGTCTCACCTTGGCAGTAGCCAGAACATTGTGAGTTTACTTCCACTGTAAGGTGAACTCGTTGTGGAGGGTCAGCATCCTTGTATCTTGGTTTTCCTCTCCTGGGGATATCAACATGCTAGAAAATGAAGGGTTTATTGCAGAAGATACCAGGTAAGACTGAATGCAGCCCAGTGTCCAGTGGGGTGCTCCTAATGGTTGCAGAGAGCTCTGCACTGCAACAAGTAGCCTGGTGAGTTTTGGCATCTTGTAAACAGCCATGAGTGTGTTCTGTAAAGAGCTGCTAGAAATGGCCTGAAGCTACTTGGCTTGCCTTAAACTAGGGCATGGATTATCTCGTGGCTTTCTCCAGTGGCTTTCTAAAACACTTCTCTCTTTTTTTTATACAATTTTACTTGTACATGTGGGGAAGTGTGATGAGAAGGAAGGAATCACAAAAGTTTATTACAGTCTCCAACCACTTTAAAAGTAATTATGTAAATATTTATCTGGCATATTAAAATGTTCTTTTCCATTTTTTTCGACTCTGTAGCTGATTGTTTCAGTCATTTAAAGTATTCTTTGAACAAATGAAGCTTCTCCTTGACTGGTGTTTAGATATGATCATGAAACTCAGCATGCATTTGTTGGTGATTATTCTGGACAGATCACTCTTCTGAAGCTGGAGCAGAATACCTGTTCAGTTATCACAACCCTTAAAGGGCATGAAGGTAAAGTAACTCTTTGTCTTAAAGCTACTTGTCCCAGATATGGTATCTCTTTGTAAATTGGGGTGAGATGTTCAGTGGCATATCTGCCTCTTAAGAGTAGGTACTGAATGAAAAACCAGTACAGGGTAGTGGTTATCATAAGCTGTTTCAAGCTGTACTTGACTTCCTGTTAAAGAACAAACATTCTTGCTGAAAGGAAGTCTTAGCCTTATAAATACCTACAGGTATTTTTATTATAGCTGAAAAACAAAAGTAAACATATGCATTCAGTTAAACACAAGTTATCCACTAGATGGCCACCTTTAAAAGCTTTAGTCTCAACATTTGAGAAACTGCCTAGTCTGAGGCAAATGTCTCATCCTCTACAGTACAACTGAAGTCCTTATATCAAATGAAGAATCAGGTGGTCCATAACATGATACAGAGCCACTGTCTGCTGCAATGAGTAAGGCAAGAATGCAAATCACAGAATAATGTGTAACTTGATAATATGCTGAGAAAAATAAACAAGAGAATGCCTTTTCCCATGTGGTACTTGCAACTTTCAAATCAGCTGACAATTTGCATGTGGGTAGGGATGAACTGCTGGGTCATGAGTCTCTGACCCGCTGGAAAAGGCTGCCTTGTTTAACAGCTAGAAGTATAGAGTAGGCTTTGTTAAAGCTGGGTAGACTGCTGATCTACAGATGACTGTAAAATGATACAGCTGGTTTTGAATGCAGGAGGTAAGTTGAAAATATCAAGTGTTAAATGTCTCTTCTGCTTTCAAGGAGAATTTCAGATTGTTTCAGTTTAGAACAAAATCATTCTCTTGGCCCTAGAGACTCCTTTACCTCTCTATACTTTTGCACTGGTTTGTGTTCAAATGCAACTTCTTGGTAGATGTTACAGTTAGTCTGAAAGCAGTATGTCTGTGTGCACTTTCTTGTAGTGTGTATTCTGTCTCTTGAGTTGTGGTGGGCTTCCAAGCACCCACTTCAGCAGTGCTGTCCACACAGCAGCCACCTTTGGCTCATATATTTCCAAATGGTGACTGTGATCCTTAAAACAAGAATTGAGCTACCATAAAAATTATTTCAGGGGCAGAAACAGATTTTTCTTCAACTGGTATTGTACTATTCATTTAATCTTCTTTCCTTTATTTTTTTTTTAAAGCAAATCAGATTATGTGTAACTTTTTTTTTCTCCACCATATTTGTATAATATTCTCGAGATCTAGTAACTCTAAACTTAAATGGCATCAAATTCTCCTTTGAGTGCAGTTGTGTTTGACAGACTTTAAAAGTCTGATTTCATCTTGTTTGCTTTCTAGCTCTTGCAAAGTGTGACTTCATAAGCAAGCAGTTGCTTTGCAGTTTAAATGGTTTCAGAGTTTGTTCTCAGCTTCCAGAATTCACCATGTATGTATAACAGCATGCTCTGTGTAATGTTGAGATAATACTCAAAGTTAATGCCTTTTTGGTGCACATGCTATTTCCAAATGGGTCAGTCTGAAAACAGCATAGCCCTAAAGATGGCAAAAAAAAAAAAAAAATCTCATGATTCAGAGCATTGCAAAGAACTGGTTTGGGCTCTAATTACCATTCATCATCTTGGTTTTGGACTAACAAGGCTTTTGATGACAACTGAGCAATAGAAGGATCTTTAAAGGGAAGGGGGAAGGATTTCTGCAAGGAAATAAAATGTCCCAATTTCACAACTACAAGGTGGCATGAGTAAGAAAATTACTCTTTTAGTGTATTGGCTAGATTACCATGGGTATGGGTTTAGTATAAGGCTGCTACTATCAGATGACTCATTTCTTTCTATCCTTAATTCACAGTTGCACTGGGCCTTCTGAAATCTAGTTTTGTAATTTAGTGAGTAGTGGCAGATTTGCTAACAGCAGTGAAGTTCTCACTTTGTTTCTTAGTCCAGCTATTTTAAGGTTATAAATGGTTATGTGGGGGAGTTGCTTTAGCTGAGAACACTGCGAGCTGTGCTGCAACCAGTGACCAAGCACCTCACTGTGCTGTAGATACTGGTTTCTGCTTGGCAAGTGTTGGTGCTTCTGTCTTCCAAAGCTCACATAGCAGCCTGGCAACTCTTAAAATCACCTACCTAAATACAAAGAGCAGAACTCAGACTTTCTGGCTTATGCTATATCTGTCTTCTTAGGGACATCTGTTTTGTTGTCCAGTATTTCTTGCCCCTCTGTCTGGACTGCACTTTGCTGTTGGATGCTTCCTTTGCCTTAAGGCTTCCACTATGTTACTGGTATAAGGCAGTACCTCAGGTTTCACTTTAATGCTCCAGGAGGGCATCACTGTGTTGGGGAGTCAGTCCCTTACATCTAACTGCAGAATGTTCTTTCCTAGGGAGCATTACTTCCCTCTGGTGGGATCCTGTCCAACGGCTGCTCTTCTCAGGTGCCTCTGACCACAGCATTATCATGTGGGATATTGGTGGAAGGAAGGGGCGAACACTGCTGCTCCAGGGACACCAGTATGTAATGGAGTCTTATTTTTCATACACATCCTGTAATGAACACACAGTCCCAGGAAGACTAAATAGCATGGCAAGATATTTGAATCATTGTGAAAAATGGAGAAAATTACTCTTTGCAGAACCCTGAGTGCTTTCAAGGGGAAGAAGGATAATCGGTACTATTAAGGCCTTACTGATAAAGCTTTTTTCTTTTTCATGTTTAATACATTTATATTACCATGGTTTAGAAGTAACACAGAAATACTTTATAGAAAGTGGTGGGTAAAAATTCTAAATCATCTGGTTTGGCCTTTATTTAAAAATTGCACGTGTCTGTATTGTAAATACTGCACTGAGTTACCTGTGAGAGAAGGGCTAGAACCTTTATGTATAAGCATGTTCATGTATGCATATAAAATAAGCTTCGATATGTTCCTGTTCTCTCTGTCTTTCTGTCAGTGATAACTGATAGTTGATAACTGATTGGTTAAAGTACAGGGGTAGTCTCTCAACTTCAGAGTGTTATGTTTCCCCTTTTTTGAAGTTGAAGTAGTTGTCTGTAACAATCAACTCTTAATTTTTAGAGACCCAACACTAGCTGCCATTTTTATATGTAGAGCTCTAATTCAGTCTGACAGGCAGTTCACCCCTGAAGATATATTCTACTTAGAAATGCACCAGTAGTAAAGATTTTTTTTATATTTAAAGATACTTGTATAGTGTGTTCTCCTCTTGTCTAATTCCATAGATGCTCCATCTACCTTTGATCAAGACTGATAGCCTTAGCTCTAGAACTCTTATGAAATCTTGAGGGTTTAGTCTTATGGCTAACGAATTAAAAATAGAGCCTTGGTTACAAAAAAGAAACTGAAGTCAGTGACTGGAGGACTTTGTACTGCTCTTACTTCTGCCTCATGTGTCCTAGTGAAGTCTTGTAACACTTTGGTTCTCTTTATAGTGTATGGGAAAGTAAGTTCTTCTGAGAAGCAGAATGACTTTTTAATTCAATTTAGATGTTGCAAAGCAGTTTGATACTAGTCAGATTCTTTGTTTAAATACTTAGGGCAGACTTTTGTTTTGACATGACTTTCTTTAGGATAAATTGTCTTATTGGTGAATGCCTACTTAGCTTTGCAGCTACAGCCTGACTGTGATTTGTTAGCAAAAGTGGAACCTCTCTCTGCTGCTTAGTTGCATCTTGAAACAAATATTTCTCTTTATTTTTCCAGTTGTTTCTGTTTTGACAAGTGACTCTCCTTGCCAACCTAGAAGAGTATTTGCACATGCACTCTCAGTCAGTTGACATTCAGTTCACCATCAGGGCTTGCTGCCAGCAAATGTTAACATGGAACTGTACCTCTGGTATTCTGGTCAGGCCTGTAAGAACACTCTCAGTAACATCCTGATGCTAGGATAGTGCTCAGGTGACAGCATCTGTTCACTCATCCTCAGAGCTCTACTTAGTTGGCTTAGCAAACTGAAAATTAGTTGTGGCCTTCCTCAGTAGCTTTATTTACAAGTAGGAATCAGGGTTTGCTGAGAAACCAAGCTTTGTTTAAATACCTGTGGGTAACTGGTGTGTGCTTTGTTGGCAGTGACAAGGTGCAGGCTATCTGCTACATCCAGCTGACACGGCAGCTGGTGTCTTGTTCAGCTGATGGAGGAATTGCTGTTTGGAACATGGATATCAGCCGAGAAGAGGTAACTTCATGTCATGGGTCTAAGATTTTTTCTTTCCCCTTTTCAGAGACTAATGTGACTGTCCTTAGTGAGTTCTGCTGGCTGCTTCCCTCATGTTGTCTGATGCTTTAAAGCTGAATGATATTATTGAAACCTGTTCTGTTCTAATGGCTGTCCATGCTGCATGTAGTAAATGGGTTCCCAGGACAGGAAAAGTGCAGAAGATGCTTTGGACTGCTTAGAGTTTTTCTCAAAGAAACAACAGGTTCACTGGAATGGTTGTGGCCTTTGCTTCTGGAACAATCTGAAGCAGTCAAACTGTTGCAGAAGAGAAACCAAAGGACTGTGCTTCAATAATCTTCAAATAAGTTCTCAATGTGTCAAAGCAGGTAAAAAAGTGAGAGGCAGATTTTGAGATGCAGCTCAGAAGGTAGAGGTTCAGTCCCCAGGCAACATTTTTTTTTAAATATCTCAGTACACAGCAATTGACCCAGCTAAACACTTTCTATCTGCATCAGTTTATATCCATGGTGGTGCAAGTGAGAGTGTTCTTGTTTTCTTACTCTCAGCAATGTAAGTGAATTGAAGAGAAAAAATGCTTTGCTGTTCCAGCTTTGCTCCTGTCAAGTTTCAGGGAGACTTCCTCATGAGATGTATAAAGTTGTATAGAATATACATGTTCAAATTCAAGTCCATGTACTAAAAATATTGTGCCTCTCTTTCTGTCTCTTACTGGGATGTTCAGTTAAAGTATCTGAGAGAGCTGAAATGTGTAAAAGCTCTATTTTCATTTGGCCTAGTCCATTTATGGCAGGAAAAGTGTGTGGGTGGGAGAAGGGATGCTTAACGAAGATGGGGGCAGGATGGAAAATGCAGATGAATTCCTAACTATTTCAAACTGCAATCCCATGGAAGTGGAAAAGATAATTACTCACAGAATTTACTTCTGGACACCCCCTTTCTTAAAGGGGATTACTGCCTCATAGCTTCTGCACTTTGGACTACACTGGTCCTTAAAAGCCATCCCGACAACCAGAGCAGCAGTCTTTGAATGCCTGCAGTAGGTTTAGTAACATAGGTGTTTGAATGAGTTTTCTTATTAAGGCAGTAATATAACATATTACTGTAGGCTTAAAAAGTGTAGGAAGTGTGTAGGTAATCAGTAACTGTATTCTTGGGTTTGAGGTTTTTGTGCTAAGCTTTCTTTGTACTATGCTCTAGGCAATTTATTGTTGTAATGTCCAGAACTGAACCAGGGCATCTTTCCAAGTAAGACTTTACTTTGGGTTCTTAAACTTCCTTGACTGTTGTGTGAGGGAAAACAGTTCTGATTGCTTACATTTCCTGCTCTTTTCTAGGCTCCCCAATGGCTAGAAAGTGATTCGTGTCAGAAGTGTGAGCAGCCTTTCTTCTGGAATATAAAGCAAATGTGGGACACAAAGACGATAGGGTTGAGACAGGTGAGATGGCTGGTTTCAGTGCTTAGCTGTACTTCAGCACTTGAGCAAAATGTAAACAGAAGACCACTAAGGCTGCTAGATCTTTTAATCTCTTGGTATTTTTGCTCCTTTGAAGTGAGGTATATTGAGAAGTTACAGCTTCTAAGCACTGCTAAGACATTTCCAAATTCTGTGATATGTGTTGCATCAAACTTCCGTCACAGGTCAAAGCAGACTGTGCTAGGAGTGTTCTGTTGGATTTCTCTCAATATTTGCATGCTTTGGAACTATGGATAGCTAATCCTCAAGTGTTGTGTAAAATGGCAAACAGTACCCCATAAGTGAGAATGTAGATAGATGCTCACTCCAGTGAAGCACTAATGGCCCTGTTCTTACTGCACCAGAATGTTTTTAACTGGGTTGCTTGTTCAAAACTCTTTTTCCCCTTCTCCCAGAAGGAGCTTGCCAGAGAAGAGGATATACACAGAGTATGGAGCTAAATCCATAAATGATCCAAGTCACTGTTCAGAACTCCAGAGACATTGGTCTTTGGTTGAAGAAACAGGGTGTTTCCTAGCAGGTTGCTTTCTAACAGGTTGCAAAACAGAAGCTTTGTTTTTGTTGTGCAGTGGACACTTGTATGGTTGTCAAGTGACATGGTATAGTGACTTGTTGATTTTCTTCTTCCTCCATGAAGCATCATTGCAGAAAATGTGGGCAGGCAGTGTGTGGCAAGTGCAGCACCAAACGGTCGAGCTACCCAATCATGGGATTTGAGTTCCAGGTCCGTGTCTGTGATTCCTGTTTTGAGTCCATCAAGGATGAAGAGTGAGTATTAGGGAGTAATAAACTGTAGTAACACCGCTGGTGTGCAGAAACCCTTGGGCTTGCTCCACATCCACACACAATGCTACAGAACACGCTGAGCTGACTCTGCTATTAGGCCTTGGGATCTGAAAGCACTGTGATAGCAGAGATTCCCCATCTGCCTCTGCAAGTGCATTTGGATCAGATATAGAATTACAACATTTTTATCCTTTTTTAGTTCTTCTTTTGCAGGATCCCAGATCTAGACTAGAGATATATTTGTCTCAACATTTCAGTTTAGTTAAAAGCTATTGATTCCACTTAACATTGCTAAGTGGGTGCCAGGCAATGCATTACAGCTACTCGGATGTATATGCATTAGTTCATGTACAGTTTTTAAAACTTTGGGGATATTCTTCAGAACTCAACACTATTTTCCCCATGCAAGCAAATCAGGTTAAACATCATTTTCTGTCTCATTAAACTTGTCTTAGAAATGAAGGGACCCCTTTTCTTTTGGTATGAACAGAATAATCAGATATGAAAATTTTGGGAGTGTTTGGGGTTTTTTTGTTGTGTTTTGGGGTTTTTCGTTATTGGGACTTTTTGTTTGCTTGGGGTTCGGTTTTTTGGAACAGTAGGATGCTGTGCCCTTGGTGGCTTCTGTAGCCAGCAGGGGAAAAATGTAGCTGAACTTGACTTTGTTAACCAGGAGTAGAAGTATTTGCTAATTCAATGTCCCACTTCTGTTCTAGTATTGTTAACAGTCAGGCTGCAGAAAATGTCACACCTGTACAACTCCACAAGCAGTGCCTTAGCATGACTTGCTAATTTAATTCTATTCCCTTTTATATGGCACTGCAGCTCTTGGAATAGATTTATTAGTACTTGAGCAACTTAATTTTCTTTTAAGTTTATTTTACACTGCTATAATGATGCCATGAAGCTTCATCTGTTGGCTGGCTTTCATTTCAATTGTTCTTGTGCAGCCGTACTTCCCTGGCAACCTTTCATGAAGGCAAACACAACATTTCACACATGTCCATGGACATCTCCAGAGGGCTAATGGTGACTTGTGGGAGCGACCGGATTGTAAAGGTATTGCTGCATCTCTTCCTTGCATTTCTAGGAGATATGTAAGAGAGTCATTTTTGTATATTCTTCCTTTTTTTTTCTGACAACTATTGCTACAAGCTATCTATTGTGTGAAGATGGAATTGTATTTGCTAACCTGTTCTGCAGCTGAATGAGGAAATGCCTTGTAACTCCACTGTATGGAGTGCAGCTGTTGTCTCTGAACAAACATAGCAGGCATGGGCAGCAGGAGAATCTGCCAGCAGCCCCAAAAACACACACCTGAGGAAATGTGCAGGTTCCTTTGCTCTGAGCTCCATGGCTTGGAGCATGGCCACTGAAAGCCCTTGTTATGAGACAGTGACATGGAGCTCAGACTGATATGAAATGTTGTTGTGCCTGGGCTCTACATTCACCATGCATGTCTGAACTGAGACTGTGCCATCCTGTTCTTGTTTGGTTCTAAGCATGTCTGTGACAAACTGCATAGTACTTCTTAAAACAGACCTACACAGAAGTTCAAGACTCTTAAGCCCCAAATTTGGCTTTTGGTTTGTAATGCTGCTGCAACTCTTGATGAGATTTTCCTCAAGCATAGGTTAAAAAGGAGTTGTTACCTTTTGTCCAGGGATATCTGTGTTTGCTTCTGTGCCTCTTGCAGAAGGACCTGTGGGTCTGACACTAATGCTGTGCAATTCTCCACAATTCTCCTCCAGATCTGGGACATGACGCCAGTAGTTGGTTGCAGCCTTGCCACTGGGTTCTCCTCTCGCTGATCTCCTCTGTGGCAGGTTTATGCACCTTATGTACAGCAATATGCACCGAATGAATGGAACCCTCCTCAAGAATATTACTGCAAACACTGGTTGCTTGATTCTCCTCTTGCTGCTGTTCCAGGATGGACAGTCACCCTTGTAGAGCACAGCTTTTCTCTTGGGCTCCCCGGGAATCTCCGTGGTGCTGAAGCGCGGTTCCGCAGCCTCTCAGACTGACATGAACGGTTTATCTGCAATACGACACCTGGGTGGAAGGACCTGTTGTCTCTCAGTTTACATATGTAGTGTTAACAATGTGCTATCTCTGCTGATATATCTTGTACAGATACCTTGTAGCTAAAACATTACCAGAGTAAAATGAGTAGTAAATTCAATTTGTGCAAATAGTAAAATAACTTATTCTCTTGTCCAAAAAGCAGTTCTGTTGAAATGTTTTTGAGCAGTCACTGTCTCAATTGCCTCCAAAAGATATCTTGGTTATTCCTATGGAAGGAGGAGATAGTTTCAAGTGGAAGGTAACTTCTTTCAGATGAGATAGTAAGAGAACCTTTGATCACACTAGGTCTTTTATTGGCTTTCTTGTAGTGTTTGTCTTCAAGTTCAATTGTTAGTGAAATCATTTTGTGGAACAGCTGTTCTGTGTAGGTAGCTGGTGAGTCTGCAAACAATCCTGGGCTTTTTATGTAGTGTTTTAGCATAGCTGATAAACTTCTGTAGTTATGAAAACATGCAGCCCACCTACTCTAAAGACTGGCCACAGGTGTGAGCCATGTACTCTGACAACTGTAATGTTGTCAGAATGGAAACCTAAACAAATTTGCCTTGTTACAAGGAACAGTTAAGAAAAAATGGCCAGCTAAATTTTAGAGATTTTTTTCTGTGGAAAGGCTGATGTTCTTTAATGTTAGGGAACCTGTCTCTGCTAAAGTACAGCATAAATTCAAATACCGTCTTGATGTTGCTTAAAACAGATAAATACTGAGCAATAATTACTGAGGTACAGAACAGCTGCTTTTTTCCCTGCACCTAAGAGTGTTAATCCTGAGATATCTATATTGATAATTTCCTGTTTCAAAGCTGAGAAGTATGAAGAGCTGTGAGGCTTTTATGACTGTGCAGTTGGCACATACAGGAAATAACTAGTGAGAGATACTGTCAGTAAACTGGTTTGTCAGTTGAGTGAATCTCCTACATTTGAATACTGTAAAGAAGAATCTATTTTGTAACTTTGGAAGGTAAGGTGATATGTCACAGAGTTTAAGCTTGGAGCTGTTAAGATTTATCTGAAAACAGATGCAATATGTGTGAGGACAAAAAAAGATAGGTCAGCTGGCCTGGAATAGGTGGTGTTACACAATTATCAAAGGTAATATGCTCTTTCTGGCTGAAGAGTTGAGGGTTAGACTGTCTTTACTTACAGCAACAATCAAGTGGTGCTATGAGTGTTAGTGAATTCAAGTCCTAGGTGTGTAACTTGACACTAATAATCTGCATTGGACCATGCTGTAGGCTGAAATAGATTAAGATCATTAATACATGGTGATTGACTTGCATTTTAAGCCAAAAATCTGATAGTCTCCAAAGGGCATTAGAATCCAGAATATGATAGTTACTGTTACTTTGTCTGCTTTTCCGTGGGCCTTCTCTGGAAGTTTTGTGAAGAGTTTTTATTTGCTGGCCTTATTGGGCCACTGAAGAATAAACAAAATCATCTTTTGTGGGGATCCCAAAACTTGTCTTGCCTTCAGTCCAGGATTTAGCTCTTGTCACACCCATTTGATTCAACTCTGCCTACATGCTGTATTGCTTAGGTTTTTTGGGAAGACTTATTTCTAAGGTGCTGAGAAAAAGAACAGTTGCAGCTTTATGCTCTGAAGGCCTTCACCCTTCGGGGTGAATAAGCTCTAGGAAGTCTCTGCATTCACTTTCAGACTTCATCCTGTCCAGTTCTGGAAGAGAACAGAAGCCTTCTTCCTCACAGCATGTAAGGCAGAACATGAATTACTGTGCTAGAATTGTTTAATATCCCACTGTAATAAGTTAGGAGGATCTAGGGTGTGAGTTAAGGTGGGAGATTGATGTAGATGTGCAATGAGTATCATATTTTTCAACCCAGACATCCTGAAACCTATACCCACAATGCTGAGGTGTGACTCCTTTGCAGTTAGCACTCCAGAACTCAACTTTTTTAGTTCTGATTACTCAATGTGCCCCTCCTTAGCACACAGCTCCCCCCTCCCTTCCCTGTGAATTCTTCCTCTGCCTCTTTACATTATGTTTTTGCCACTAGATAATATATTCTCTACTGCCTAAGGAATCTATTTTCTATAATTGATATACTTAAAGATGTGTCAGTTCAGATATAATGACAGTTATGGCCACTAAATCATTAGTCTTTTAAGTATACTCTTGGTGTTGAATGAGTAATGCTCACAAACCACTAAAGAGAGAGTAGTTTTGTTTATAAACAACTATTTTGAAGGCACTCATTCTCTCATCAAACTGAACATACTTAGCTATGTCAGCTCAAGTGTGCAATTACTGAGAAGCCTTGATTTGAAGCATTACAGATCTCATGTGTGTAACCTCTTCTATTGGGGCAGGGAAGGGGAGCAAAGGGTACTAATATGTGTTAATTCTTTCCTAGTTGTATTTCTGTACCCTACATAGTTAAGAGAATCTAGATAAATCTGTCCTTTGCTCCTCCTTGTCTGTTTTTTAAATTTTGATTACATGTACAATAAAATATTTCTGGATATTCACTTAGTCTATTTGGATGATCCATCTTTTTTTCCATCCTGTGAAAGCACAATCTGCATTTTGTGCTCTGGCTCTTCCTCTACGTGCCCCATGTACAAATTGTAGAGAGAGCTACAATTCTGGGTTCTGGGAGAGCTTGTTGGGTGTGTTGTATTGGAACTGGATGAGCTGTAGCAGGTCAAAAGCCCACAATGAACCAGTGAGCTGAGACATGAGCAACTGTGAGCTGTGCGATCCCAGTTAGGGATGTGTAACCCTATCCTGTGTTCTGCTTGCCAGCTCATACAGACATCATCTCTGCTTCATCTGGCTGCCCTTCAGAGCTCTGCAAAGGTTCTTATCTGCAGAGTACCACAGGATCCTTTCCTGAGATGCCTTGGACCTGTCTGAGGTGCCAAAGAAATGCTAATTTTGCTGGATGGGGTGAGCACAGCCTACGATACAATATATACAAAGGACACAAACTGCAGCCACACAAGGTGGTTGCACTTCTTTCATGATACTTTCTCACAGGGAAAGGATGGAGATAAACTGGACAGCATCCTTATCCCTCACAGTTGCTCACAGCCTTCACAGGCTCAAATTCAGCACTGGCTGGATGTGTAACACTTAGAATGTCTGAATGTGGTTGATCAATATGTTGTGTGGCTCACTGCTTCCTTGGGGTATTTGGAAGCCAGAGAGGGAATCTGGAAGAGTTTGACAAACTTACCACCTTTGAATGAGGGCTGAAGAGCCTGTGTGGTATATAATAACTTTTGTAGGGTTTTTTTTTTTTTAACATGATGTCTCATTTTGAACTGCTTAAACTTCTCACATTTCCCAAGGCAAATTCCAGTGAAAACTGACTGGAAAAAATGAAGCTGTTGCTGATCTATAGTCAGAAAAGCCTGTTTAGATGTCTATGTAGACCATCTTATGTTTTGAATTAGGCATATGAACTCTAGTTAAAGTTGAAGATGCTGCAGAATTGCAAATGGTGTACTTGTAGTGAAAGCACAAAAATAGACGTATTGGTTTTCTAACTGAGAATGCACAGCTGATCACTTCTCAAATTCCTGATATTGAAAACTTCATTTAAGCTTCAGATAGCTGTGCCAGGTCTTAGTACCTGTAGTGTTGACTTTACTCATTGAGGAGATTTAGAATACATTCGATGCAGGAAAGGGACAGACTTTTCTGTTGATCAGATTCACTACTACAGAAGGAAAGCTCTCTTATGGTTTTTTATCTCTGTTGACCAAGTCCTCAGTGATGAATAACCTGACTAACTGTGAAATGCCATGATCAAAAGCTACAGAAAATTACTAATTTCTGCCAGCCTAATGTTTAAAAACTGATTTTGTCATCAACTAACCATCTTACAGGGAGTTTCGATGTGGCCTCTCATTCACAAAAGGCAAGGATCAAGGATTTCTGAAGTGACTACTATCAAGTGATCCTATAAAGCTTTTTGTCCCTTTGGAAGGTGTAAGGCCATGGGCTCTAGGCAGCTGTGTAGTCTGCTCAACTTTTAATATGCAAAAGCTAATTGTTGAACAGATTCAAAGACAGCATTACTTGCTTTATTACTCTGGCAATGGAAGTATCAAAATAATATCAGTAATAAAATCTATACCTTTTTTTTCATAAAAAAAATAATAAAGTGAAATATATGGGGTCATTAGAAGTTTTTCTTTCTGCTTCTATGCATGACCCTTTTCCCCCAACATATCAGTAGCTCTGAGTTGCTCTAAGTACCTGCTGTCTGACTCACATTTGTATACACAGGGTCTCTGACAAGTTTTAGTGTATAATCTGGTCGCACAAAGAAGTAGAAGCATATTCTTTGACTTACTCTTGATGTATTATATTAATTTTGGCAGGACTGACTGGTTTGTCTGCAGAAAATTTGGTACATTCATTCCTAAACTGCTTTGTATCACAAAGATATTATGGGTTGTGGAGGTACATGTTTTTCTTTACCTTGTTTATAGAGAAATACACATTAGGGTTTAAATTGTTCCTGGCTTGGCAAATCTAGCTGTCTTTCAAGAAGATTCTATGCCTTGCAGTATCTATGCTAAGTCTTCTTTCTGAAGCCTGTTTTCAACTGCTCTCAAAATCTACATGTGTATATCTGTCAAAACTAACTTCTCATGAGCTCAAGTGCACCTGTGCAGTTGATCAAGAGTGGGCACTGCTGCTGAGCCATGGCTGGCTGTCAGTTCTATTGCTGTCCTTTGTCTTTTCTCTGTTCTTATTCATTTTTCTTTCTTTCTTCCTTAGTATATGGCTCCTTCTCCAGGTTTCCTCCACAGCAGCACATCCCTGTTGGAATTTGGCTCCCTGAGACAGGTGACAGCAGCTCTTGAAGCACAACTGCTCTGCTCACCAGAGCCTCCTCCTCTGTCTTGCAGTGGTTGAATCAAGGATGGCTGAGGCAGCAGACATGGAAGGTGAGTGTGGTTTAGGAAACAACCCACTTCCTTATCCTCAGTTACAACACTCCATCCCATTAGGCACCCATAGCAGTGCAGCCACAACTTGGTGATTGGCAGGGAAGGTGTGGAATAAACAAAACTGTCAATAGTCAGAGTTTGGAGAATGTCAGGGTGATTTCTGCAAGGGTAGAGAATTGAACGTGTCTAAATGGTGTTTGTGGGACACTCAGTTTAAAACTTGAACTCACAGGCATTAACTGAAAGAGACAAACAAGGCTGTAAATTGTGCTCATTACAGTCCTTTTATGGAGAAGAAATGCTGGGAATATCAACATGCTCACAGGCACTGACAGGTGCTTTAGTCCTACTCCAAAAGCAGTGGTTCCCTGTTTTATGGTATGAATATACCAACTGAGCACTCTGCTGTTTCAGGAGCATGGGAGCCTGAACAGGTTTTGATTTTAAAACCAGGATGGAAAGAGGAAAACCATGAAAGAAACTGAGTGAAGGTGTACAGGATGACGAACTGACTGGCAGTGTGGTTAAGGCATGCAGAGCTGTGATTTTGGGGAGATAAGGAAGGGTGCTGTGGCTGTAATAGCTGTTAATCCAGCTGAACACAAGAGGGCTACAGGAGCAAATTTTCTGTGGATTGAAAAAGTTCTTGATGGAGCTTTGGTAATGCCTGTCTACCTTGGCCTGCTTTTAATTTTATACAGCTGGGAAATGAAATAAAATGCTACTTGACACCCTTTAAGTGCTTGTGTACACCTGTCACTTCAGGCTATAATTATTTGGATTGCTGTTTTTAACACTTTCCTAATACTTTATAAATGTTGGGACTACTTATTGAACATGTTGATGCTGATAAGATACCAACATCTATGGCACAGGTACATGATTGGGTATGTGCTCTAGTGATATGAATACTTTGTTCTGCACTTAAAATTGTGGAGAATCCAGATTTGGTGAGCAAATAAGGAAAAAGGAGCATAGGAAAAGCAGTCTGGAAAAGTACAAGCCCTGCCTAGTAACAAAGTGCAAGTGTTAGGTTGCTTCTCTATTGATCCAAAGTGCAATTAAAAGCTACCTCCTGCAGCTGAATTTAAATTGGGCTTTTAAAGTTTTTTTCTTTCCCCCACAGACCTAGTATCAAGTGGTTAAAAACCTGCACAGCAGGTCTCCTATAAAATCACCAAGTGAAGTGCACGTCAGCCTCAACTCCTTGGTTTGCACAGGGCAGCTCACCTGAAGGAGTCTGTGAGCTCAGTTCAGGTGCTGAAAAGCAACACCAAAGCAGCTGCTGGCTAGAATCAGAATAAGTGTTTAGTGTTCTGTCTCATTTGTTGTGGTACTCAGTGTCAGTGAAAAGGCTTCTTCCTGCAATAAAAGGGTAGTTTGGGTTTTTTTCAGAAGGAAAGCTTGTGCAGTTTTGTTTAGAAGGAAGTGAGAATGTTAGATTTTGTTCATTTCCTACTGTTCTTTAGACAGTAGTTTGTGTTTCTTAATTGAAGCTGACAGGATTTGTTCCTCTTAAAATGCACAGGAAAATAACTTCCCAATTAATTGTAAATCACTGCTGAATAGATAGCTTTACTTATATGGTTCAGGATTAGCTTCTGAAATGCACAAAGCTTGCAGAGATTAGGAGGACCCAAGACAAACCTGTTGCACATTTAGGCATCTGACATTTTAGCAGACTTCTTTTCACATAAATAATGCCACCAAAACTGCAACTTAGGAGCTAGGGAAGTTTTTTCATCAGGTGTAGGCACTCAAGGCTCACTGAATCCACTGTAACTCTTGGTGTGAATGTTTTCTATTTCTGAATATGACAGGCTGCTAGGAGAGTGGAATATAAGCAAAGAGGATAAAATGTGCCAAAGGAGTAAAAAGCTCCTTGCCTCTCTTAAAAGCCTGTTTCAAAGAACCCTTAAGAAAGAAAATGTTTATACTCCTTCCATGCAGAAAAGGAAGCTAAAAAAGAAGGGTCTCAAAACTGCTTTTTGCAGCAGTTTTGAGTTAGAGAAATAAATATGCATTACTTTGCAAACATTCATGTTCAAGTTAACTAACTGAGCCTAAGGGAAGCAGTGGAAGGAGTTCATGTTGTGGCATTCAACTGACATAAGTTCACCCCTTTGGCTCACCTGGCACAGCTGTGTGCCCCAGCTGCCTCCCCCTGCTGAGTGACACTAATAGCTCAAACTTCCCAGCTAGGAACTGCTGATGGTTATCTTCTTTATCAGAAAATTATGCAGCTACACAATGCTAGTGGCAGAGAGGAGGGAGGGGAGATTTCCAAGTCCTTACCATGGCTAGTTAGGCAGTCATTAAGTGCAGCCTGGCTTTCTGAGCTGGAAAGCATCTAATTTAGGCATGATCCTATATCTGCAGGCTTGTTTCTGTAGGGCTTCTTTCTGCCAGCTTCCAAGATTGGCCATAATGGGCTGACTTTGGCCACTGCTCTTAATGTTAATTATGCATGTTGTGTTTGCTGCTGCTGCCACTTTTTTCTGATTACTTGCAAAAACACACAAGCAGCAGGCTGGTTCTCTTGAGTTTATGGCCTAATTAGGTAAGATCTTTGCATAGAAAAGTAAAATGATTGGGGAACAGTTATTAAGCAAAAAGAAAATTATTGTCTATCACCTAAGTAAATTAGACAGGTAGGCAGTGAGGGGTATGTTCATCCCTTAATTTTAAATTCCTTTTGGAGATTAAAGTATTGAGGCCTCACATCTGTAGTACAGCTGCACTGTGGTGTCCACATTCTTGTGTGTTAGGCAAACCCAGTTCTGAGTGTTCTCTGAGACCTGGCTTTCCCAGAGCTGCAGTGCTATCTGTGAACACTCCCCGTTCAGCAAGGGAGTGTTTGGGCTTTTAGTGCAGTGTCAGCCCTCTGTTGTTGTGCACCAGGCCACAGCAGTTAGAGCTGGGGGTGCAAGGGACAGGGGTGTGAACGTGGTTATGGGGAAAGCAGACATTTATCTCCTGGGAGAGGCAGTGGCACTTTGTGTGGGGCTTTCAATCTGGTAAAAGGTTTTGGTCTGCTTTAAGAGATTCTGATTGTACTATGTATTTGGCAGGCTCACTGAAGGCAAGGTGGTGTCCCAGTAAAACCAGTGAGGCCAGTGCTGTCTGGCAGCACAGCACGGTGTGTGCTGCACCCCACAGCAGGAAGGGTGAGACGTTCCTGCCCTCTGCAGATAGTGCTCCTTTATGGGCCCGGGATGTGTACTTGGGAAGGGCAGGGGCCAGGGACAAGTGAGCAATGAAGTATCTCTGAGATCTGTGGGGCAGCTGGGCCAGTGAAGTATCCCTGAGATCTGTGGGGCAGCTGGGCCAGTGAAGTATCTCTGAATGTGGTGCACTCTAGAAATGAAAGCAGAGCACTGGGCAGCCAGCAGCATCATGCCACAGTGTGCCAGGTGCTGCTTGGTGGGCTGGGGCTGGAACATGCAGAAACCAGAGCTCAGCAAGCAGCAGTGAAGGACTCCAACAACAGTGGTATAGACCAAACCAAAACTTAGGGGAGGGCTAAGGGGAGTAGGGTCATGCACAGTTAGGGAAATGTGGAAATTACCTCCATGCTGTTGGATGAGCATAAGGAGCATACACCTGCATTGGCACTCTGGTCTTGCAAATTTGCATTTCCAGCTGGGAGCAGATTTCAACCCAACTGCACAATTGCTTTTGGCCAGGATCTGTCTCCCTTCTCTGAAGCCAGAGGCTGCAGAGGGCTTGTCGTTGTCACCACAGGGAGCCCTGAAGTCCCCAGGTCTCTCTGGATTTCTTTCCCTTTCTCACTGATGGCTCACATGCACCACTGCACCCAGGAGCTGGGCACAGTTCCTTCCCTGCCTGAGCAGTTGGGATCCATATCCTGAACTGATGCATGCTGTGCTCTGGGAGATGCCTCTCCTTTAGACTACAGACATGGGACTTAAGCTTGCTAAGTCTTCTCACTTTATGCTTGTGTGGTAGTTTGCATCTGGATCCTCAAATTTGAGAAGCCTTAGGCCTGGATTTAGATCTTTTGATTCAAGTGCTGAGTCTGTGGATGTTACACATTCTTCTGGCACCAGCTACTTATCAGCAAATCCCTGCCGCAGGTTACAGGGATTTGCTGATGTGTTGCCCTCTCCTCCAGCTGCATCACAAAGCACCGCTGAGCCAAGCCCGGGCACTGAAGGTATTTAAACTATCAGAGTTCCATTTTGATGGAGATGGGCAGCAGGGCAATCATGCCTGTAGATCTACCCGTGTCTTTAGGGCATGAATGCTTGTCAGGGGAGTGGATGACACGAACTGTGTTTTACTGGTGTCGGGAATGCCGAGGTGAGAAAGGCGCCCTTTGAGCGGCTCACGCTCGCACGGGACAGCAGGTGCGGTCACCCCGTGCGGGGGCCCGGCTCACGCGGCCTGCCAGCGGCCTGCCAGCGCCCTCGCTGCCGGCCCGTGGCTCTGTGGAGCCCTGCCCTGCCCGGCCCTGCCCGGCGGAGCGGTGCTGCAGCCCTGCCCGTGCCCCGCGGCGCTGCCCGGAGCGGCGGGAGGAGCGCCGGCAGTTCCCTTTCGGGGCATTGTGGGAAGGCGATGCGGCCCGGCCTCACCTGAGCGGGGCGGGCGGGACGGAGGCGGCCGGGCCGGGCTGGGCCGGCTCCCAGCCAGCCGCCGCACCATGGTGAGTGAGCGGGGCCGAGCGGAGCGGGGCCGGGCCGGGCGGGAGCAGCCGCCCGTGCCCTGCCGGAGCCGCCGGGCCCCTCGACGGGCGCGTTGTCAGGGCGCGGAGCGAGGCCGGGCGGAGCGGGGCTGTCCCTCGGCACCGGCACGCTGAAAGCCGTTCCCAGGCGGGCTCCAACAAGGTTTGCACCTGTTCGGGGGAAATGAAACTTCTTTTCCGCTGTGTTTTCCGACCCTCGGGATGAGCCCGGGTCACGCCAGAGCCTTTCTCAGACAATCAGAAAACAAGGCTGTTACAGAGAGGCTTTATTTATAAAGTGTTCCTGTAACTCGAGGAGCTGAGGTGCGGGTCGGCTCCAATGCCCGGAGAGGGATCGAGTGAGGTTTCGTGTGGATCACTCTGTCCCTAGGCTGACTGGGGGCAAGGCGGGTCAGTGTGGGCGGTGGGTGATCGTTGGGAAGAGCTTTTCCCCAGGTGTATTCCCTGTTGTCAGGTAAGTGGAGGGCTTGCACTGCAGCGTTACCTCCAGCCCGGCTGCCTCTGCACCACTGCCGGGTCTGATGGGGCTTGTTGGGATTTGGCTGCACCTTTCCATCAGGTAATAATCAGCGAGAGCGTACGGGTCTGGTTCTGAACCTTCTGTCGGTCACTAGTGTCACCGTGCAGCCCGGCTCCAGGGCTGGCAGCAGCCCTTCGGGTTAAAGGGCTGACGGGCAGGATCCGGGAAGGGAGACCCTTCGCCTCTCCGGTGCTGCGCTTGGTGTTGCCTTGCTGAGATCGGAAAAGGTTGCTGTGGATGCTCTCTTTTGTTAAGAATGATGACCAGCATCCAGAGCCCAATAGCTGGATGTTCCCCATGGGGGGACTGCAAGCTCCCAAGTAGTGAGATATGGTCAGTGATGCCTCTTAACAAAGCAACCGTCTCACTGCTTGATAATTCAGGCTTGAGGCAGGTTCTGCGGGCATGTCCCGAGCTGCTGTCTTGCACAATTTGCCCATTGTGTGCACCTGTAATACCAGTTACTGGCAGTGCAGCTGAACAGAAGCCTCTCAACTCCTTCAGTGGAGGCCAAGTGCTGTTGTTTGTCTCTATCCTCAAAGGCAGAGCTATGTTGTTTCTCTTCAGTTGTTAAGCCAGAATTCTAAATATGTGTTAGTCTCCTGTATTTAGAAAGGTGTACCTGTCATTATATTTGCAAATAGAATATGCATGGTAATGAGTTTACAGATGGCCCTGCAGTCTCCACACCTTAAGTCCCTGTAGAGATGTAACTTTTCTGGTTACACCCCGAGACAGCCCTACATACCCAGTTCCCTCTGGTAAAGCTTATGTAAACAACTGGAGTTCCTATTTTGCCCTTGAAGGTCAGTAAATATGGGAGCTGATTTCAGGGAATCTGATCTCAGAACTCTCCTTGATGTGGGTACTTCACAAATGCCAGTTTTCAAACCACTCATGATAGTCCCAGGGGAGCACTGCTTTTACAGCAGTGCTGCTATTGACGATCTGGAGTCTGGCTGCTGTACTGATGGTTAGAATTTTACAAGGTGAGTGTGCATTCTTACAAGTAAGAATTATATTTTTCCGATTTTTGAGGCCATAGTACAAACACTTGCTGGTGTTCTGCATTTTAGTAGTGCTGTCAGCCTTATGCTGTTCTTCTCTTGAGGATCTGGTGCTGATGAAGCAGTGCTTTTGTCAGGGAACTCTGGCTTTAAATTTCTCTGTCATCTAGTCTCTGGAAAAGGGTTGTTAGCACTCGGTTATGAGTCAAGAAAAAAGGGTTTACTGGGTTACAAACCAAGAGTTAGCCTAATCCAGGCTCACGAGTGATGAACTTTACACAGGTCATTTAAACTTTCCATAGACTGGTTCCTCTGTTTTGATATTTTGGAATGAGTTGTGCTTGCCACAGCTGTGTTTTGGGATGGAATGAAAGGTGCTTGTGCAAATGGTACCATGTCTTAGCAAGAGGGTTGTTCCAATTATTTGCTCTCTTGCAGATTTCCATGTAAGTTTCAGGGAAGAGTCTGTTTAGCAAAACTGACTTCATATCCAGCTGAGAAACACAGCTTTTATGCCCAGCTTGTGCTTTGTAACCTGTTTTTTTAAAAATTACTTTTTAGAAAGACTAAATTCTGCTTCCTCTCAAATGTGGGTGCAGCAGAGATGCATGTCATGAAGGATTGCTGTCTCAACAAAGTCAGAGAGTGGGGAGAGAGCACAGAGGAGAAAAAAGATAAGTCTCCCCAAGGACATGTGTTGCTGTTAGTCTCTGGTGCCTGTAAGTGTTGCAACACCTCGATCCTACTGCTGCCTCAGTGTTATCAGGATTACTTTTGTGAATAAATACAAGGCTCTGCTTGTGTAGCTCTTCATGCAGGATTGGTGCCTGTGTAGTAAAGGGTCTGATTCCCTCCTACCTGTGCTACTCATCACTACAGGGAGACAAATTAGTACTTGTGGGCATGATCTGAAACCCAGGAGGAAGATCAAAAGAATCCCATTGAGCACAGTTGCTCTAAAAATGTACTTGGCCTGAATAGAAAAGGAGTTGGCAAGCACTACTTCTACTTAGCAAGACATTTGAAAACCAGTCACTGATCTAGAAGCTGGGGTGGAAATATCAGTTGCTGTGACTGCTTCTGCTGACACCTCCCTAGTGTTTGGAAATTAACTCTCAGCTCTTCTGAATATTGATCTCATCAACACCCTCAATGCCCTTAATTGTGAAAATGGGCGTAGATCTGCACAAGACTTTTTCAGTGCTGCACAGAATTTACTATTTACAGTTCTGAGAATGACTGCTTATTTTCCACTCATGGTACACCTGTGTATTTGCCTCAGTGGACAATGAACTTTGCCTCTAGGCATTTACCTCTGAAAGACGAGGAGGGCAACAGATTAGAACAGATGAGAGGAGAGAAAATGACAAATCAATTAGTGTGTTGTTGAAGGCAGCAGTTTTTATGCTAGATGACAAAAGAAAGTTCATGTGGTGTTTCTTTGTTAATTTATCTTGTAGTGAACTTTTACTGTGATAGTACATAATGGCAATGTAATGGCATCCTGTTAGAAGATCCTGAGTTTTTACTTTCTGTGTGCAGAGAGGTGCCTGCAGGGGAAGTGGTAGAAACACGTGAAATCATGAACACTAGAAAGATTGGTTGCTACACAAAGAATCAGGGTACATTCTGTGAATTTTTTAGACACTAAATGTATAAAAAATAAATGGGAATACTTTTTCACACAGTGTAAATGACTGTTTTCAATTCACTGCTGTGGATGTCCCAGTAGTTAGGCAGTTCATAGAGGGTGGGGCCACAGGTGGGTTGTTTACATGCAGTTTCTGTCCCTAATTCTTAAACCTGTGATTCCTGGAGGTGGGAATGCCAGATGATTTTACACATGCCCTGTTCCTTATGCTTATGCCCTTCTGGAAGCTGCTTAGATCAGAGTACAGCTCAGGGGCTGATCCATAATCTGGCACTCTATGACTCCCTGTCATTCAGTTGGACTCTAGAATAGCATTTTGTGGGATATGTGAGGAAAAATGTTTTTACGGTTCTTTAGAAGTGTGTAATCTTTGACTTGTCAGTTTTGGATGTTCTTTCTCCAAGCGCCCATGACCATTCCAGATTGTCACTGTTTAATACTGGAGCCCACTCAGGCTATGCAGGAATTCCAATTCATGCTTTACTGTCCCTGGATATTAAGTTTATTCCTGGAAAGCAAAATAAATGTTATGATAGATCATCTGCTGATTATTTTCTGCTGATTATTTTCTTAATAATCAGCAATGTAATAATTCTTGTTTTTTAAATGTATATTCATTTTTTGCTCAGAAATAAGGAAACTGCAGGCATGTCAGAGCCAGGAGTTACTAGGATGTGGGATGCCTAGAGGGCTTTAGGGAAAGCCATGGCATTTAGGGTGGGCAAATGCAGGAAGGCTGCAGGGATAACCAGCAGCTGGGTCTGTCCTGAGACAAGAAAGTGACAGGTTTTGCTGCTTTTCCATGTCTTCAGTTACTTCAAAATCCCATGCTTTATAAATGATCCCATGGACCTTCTGAAGCCACCAGTTACCTGCAAGAGCTGCAAAAGGACAATGTGATGAAAGTACTGAGGAAACTGGTGAGTCAGGGAGGGCAGATAGAGCTGCCCGTCCCTCAGGTACTTGCAAGATTTATGCTTTGGCATCCACATCAGGCATTTCTGTGATCCAGTTGTGGTCTTGCTAGTGATGCCTAGATGAAAACAGTGCTGCTTGTGTGAAAAGGATTCTGTCCTTTTCATGTGTGCCCAGTTACTGATTTCCATCCCTGCCCTTTCATTTCCTGCTGTCGTATTCCTGCAGGCTGTCTTCTGCATTTTCTTGGCTGCATTGGCTCTGTGCTTTCTTGAGTGGCCACCCCTGGGCCTTTGCATTTCTGCAGATGTTGCAAGGTAGACAGGGAGTTGCAAGATCCAGTCCTGCAAGCATATCACTTCATTTGGGAGTAGGGATACAGCATGCAAAGGCGTTGGGGTAGGATGGGAAGGTGCAATTTACATTTGTGTGTTTCAAGGCAGGCTTGCCGTGCTGGTCTGGCCAGACGTGCCTGTCTGGCCTGGAACTTCCTGATGTGTGTTCCTCAGTATTACAGACATTACCCCAGGTACTTCATTCACCAGTGTTTTTTCTTCTCTAGCTTGCTGAGTTTATATAAGATGTCCATGTGCTCTCCTCTCCTAGTGATGGCATTAAAATCACTCTTCACTAAACCAGTAAATGCCTGTTGTTGCCTTGCTGCTTGCCTTTGGAGGATAGTTGGAGGATAGTTTTGCTCAGACACTCAAGCAGTTCTCAGTGTCTAACCAGCACAGGAGCTCTGTGGTCACCATCCTCTGCTTAGCCCCCTGGGGTAAGTGATGGGCACAAACTACAAAGGAATGAGAAACACATTCACTGTTGTTTGAGTAAAATGCAGAAATGGACCATGTTGTGCCTTTGTTGTGCAAGGCTGTGTGCTGGAAGGAGAGCAGGTGAAGTGCTGGGTGAGTGCCTGTGTGCTCTGAGCTCTAGAGAAGCTGTGGGAAGTGCTGTATGAAACTCTCAGCAGCCTCTGGGCTCAGGAGATGGGATGGGAAAGAGGCAGTACCTCAGGCATTTCCTTTCTTTGAAGTCTTATGGCAGAACTTGGAATTTGTGATCCTTTCTCATTCTGCAGGCTAAATGTTGGGCCAACATATAAAGCATTTTGGAGGATTCTCTGCTCTGGCCCTTCCCTCTGTGAACAGTGGTTGCTTCTTTTATGTTTATGCTTAGGTTAAATCCATGTTGGTTTTAAAATGGCATGAAAAAATGCCATTTTAAAAGGGAAAATGGAGAATTTCTCAATTGAAAATGCCTAAGTTAAATGCTTCAGTGTTTCCAAAAGATTATTCATTGCTCTTTCAGAGTTATAAACATGATCTGAACTCACAGGTATCTTTAGTCCTTTTGGAGCTCAGGTTTTCTGTGAGCATCTTTGTTGGGAGCTGGAGGAACAGGTATGAGGCTGCTGCCAATCTGCACTGCTCCTGCTCCACCAGACATGGGAATCACCAGGCTGGAGCAGTGTCTGACAGCTGCCTGAGGAGCCAGGTTAGCTTGTCACCATCTGGGTGTGCCTGCCCTGTCCCAGAGCAAAGGTTTTTAACTTTGCTTCTAGAAAGGTCAGAGGCAAGGGAAGGGCACTGCAGTGCCTTCATGTAGCAGGCCTTTGCAAATAACTGATAGGGCAAAGTGGAAATGAAACTGAAAGAGCTGCACCTTTTGCTGGAATCCACTGGGTGAGATTTTAGCTTTGTTTCTTCACTTGGTGTTCAGGGAACAGGCTGGAAAAATAGCTTCTTGTGCCTGTAAAGTGCACTGGGGTTGCAGTGAATTGGGGGCAGCTCTTGGCAGCTTGTTCAGCCTCTCCTCTGGTCCCTTCCTCCTTGTAGTAACCTAAGGAAGGGGTCCTCTGCCTCCCAAAATAAAAACACCTCTAAGAGCCCAGCCTAAGAGGCAAAAAAGATGTGATTACCTAGTTAATAATTGTTAAAAATCTCTTCAAAGTGCTGCTTTCTGTGAGCTCATCCAGTTTGCTCACATCCCTGCTGTGTCTGTCCTGTGGTGGCACTGAAGGGACAGTGGTGTGGCTGCTTCCCTGGCCTGCTCTCCTATGGCTGAGCCTGAGGCACACTCCAGTCTGGGTCTTGTGCTTGCTTATTACCTGAAAACTGGAGTGATTCCACTGGCAGGAATAGAAATTTTAGAAAACTAAGAGTAATTGTCCTCTGTAAGAACTGGGTGCCATCGCCTGCATCTGCGCCTTTGGAGCTGTTTTGGAAAGCTGTGCTGCCTCTGTTCTCCAGAGCAGGAAATCCATTGCTGTTAGTGGGACAGCCCAACCTGTGAGGAGGAGGCACAGGCATGCCTGTGCTGTAGGAGGACACTGGGCAGGAATGTCACCAGTCCATGCCTGTGCTGTAGGAGGACACTGGTGAAGGAATGCCACCAGTTTATGAGGGATGTTGGCAGGACTCAACCTGCTGGATGTTGAGATAAGCTGGAGCAGAGCTAGAGGGAGCTTGGTCACTTAGAAAGTTCCTTGAGCTTTGTTTTCTGGTCCTTAGTTAGGGACCAGGAGGGAGCAGCTTGAGCTCAGCTGTCCTGTTTTGATTATAGTTTTATTTAACTCAAGTGAGGCTATTGAGAAGGTTGTTGCTGTCTGGATCGATACTATATGTTATAAATATCCTTCAAATGCTGGTGTGCTGGTCCATTTAAAATCTTCAGTAATAAGATAAGAGTGACTGCTACATCATGAAAAGCACAAAATCAATGTGTAACTATGGTCACGTGTGCCTGTAATGATCTGGCACAGCTTTTATTGCATGGACTTTGGATGTATTGTTCAGGGGAAATTGCTCAGAAATATTCCTAATGGAGATTAAGTGAGGAAGAATCCTGTGCCAGGTAGGCAGCAATACACTGCTTCAGAATTTCTGTGTTGCTGGGTTTGTGCTTATTTTCTTTTTATTATTTGCTTGCATCATGCAGACTAAGTACATGTTTGAAATTTTAAAGCTGAGAGCCAAGAGTATTTTACAAACATCTGTCAGCTCCTGTGCTGCTGTGAATAAATGTTTTAGTGACAGAGCAAACAAGTAAGGAAATTAATATTTTCAATAAAGTAGTCTGTTTTGAATTTTACATATTTGCTTTAGAAGTGTCTGAAACCCCAGCATGTGTATTAAAGTTCAGTAGCCAGATGTGATTTCATGTAACAACAGAATACCAAAATACCCGTACTTGAGTGTGTTAGTATTCTGTGTTGTGCTGATGTGGGTAGATTGTTAATAGGTCAGTAGGTCAGTTCAGTGCATGTTGCTCATTTCACCCTAAACACCTGGCATTCCAAACCAACTGTATGTTCCCAATTTTTTTTTTTTAATTTCAGTATTTACCTCCCCCCCCAAAATAAAACAAACCTCACTAAACAAAGCACAAACTAAAAGGAATTTTTTATTTTTGAAATGTTTTTGAGATTAAAAAAAAGCTGATGGCTGGAATAATGTGAATGTTCATATTTTTTAAAAGAGAAAATTTAATGAAAGTAGGTTTTGTTCATTTTCAGTTGGGATGTAAAAGTAAATACTGATAAAAACATCTGGACAGCTGTCTATGTTGGGAAATAGATTCTTTCATATCAGATGAAAGAATGAAAAATAGTAAAAGCAAAGCAGAATATGAACTCTGTTAGACTAAAACAGTGGCAGCAGATCAAGCAGACTTCAGGGGAATCAGAATAAGTGAAAGAAGAACTTTCACATAGCAAGTTGCTTCCTCTCCACCAGGTACAGCCAGTCAGGCTGGTTTTCCCCAGGCTTCTGCTGCAGCTGAAGTTCTGGATTTTCATCCCACTTCCCATTTTATGTGGTCTGGGAACTTTCATTGATTAGCATGTCTTGTATTGTCTGTTGCCCTACAGAAAGTTTTTAAGGAAAGCTGAAAGTTTCCTCACTTTGCCAAGATGTCTGTTTAAGGATAGCAATTCCTAATTTGCAGATTTTACTTACATGTGAATTTCAGGTGTCTGTTTTATAAAGGTGGTTTTGATTTTGGAGAGCTCTTAACCGAATTTGGAGAGGTTACAGCTGAAGCAGAGTGTAAGCCCAGAGCTGCTGAAGTGACAGAGCTGCCTCACCAAGCAAATCCTTGTCCAACCACACACCCAGACAGGAAAGAGGATTTTTCCTCTTTTTTCTGCAGTCTTCCTCTTCTGCCTGCCCTCCCCTGAGGCTCCTTGGTGAGTTCCCATCTCTATCCTCCTCTCCTCCCTCAGGGACATGGAGAAGCCAGATGCCACAGAACAGGTTTGGAACCAGTCAGCAAATGTTATGCAGGTTGAATTACAGGAAGAGGAGAAGCAGTTCTGGTGCACATTCTTCTTTCTCACAGTGCAATGAATTAGAGCCTCTTGCACACCCCTGGAGATCACCTTGCAGGAAGAAATGGGGCATCTTTTACATGTTTGTGTTATTAAACAGTGAAGTGGTGAAATTACTGAAGGAAAGGAAAGCTAGGAGAGCCCCTTTCCCATGGATTCATTTTTATCTGCTACCCCTGCAGGTGGTTTGTTGTGTATGGAATGAAATGCAGCCCTTTAGACAGTTGTACTAATTGTTGCAGATTTGGTTAAAATTTAAACCCTCTGTAAAGGCAAAAATGATCCAAGTTTGAACCTACTGAGCCAGTTGGAATGTGTTAGATAAGTCTGAAGTGTGTAATGGCCAAACAGTGGGGAAGGCTGCACCAAAGGGGACCTGCAGTCCTGGCAGGGAGCGCTCCAGAAGACAAGCTTGGGTGAGCTGCTTATCAGATTATTACAGCCCATTAGTTAAAGGAGGGAAAGGTCTCCCAAGGAAGGTGGAAAGAAATCACAGTGTGTGTTAGTTTCATTTGTCTCTCTTGTATTTGTTGTTCATGAATATGCAAACCTTCTGTTCTCTGCATTTTTGATGTCTATTTATTGGTTAATTATTTCACGTCAAAGTCTAGCATTTGATTTTCTTTTTGTAGCCCTGAAACTAAGGGTGCTGGTTTTTATCCTGGTACAGTTGTGTAAATCTTGATAGAACAGAGGGCCATCATTTTCCAGTCTATTAAGTAGCTTTCTGCTGCTGTTGATTCAGAGATGCATGAGAAGGGGCTAGACTCCCATGGTTTAAATGTTTGATATAAAAAGTACCCCTACAAACTATTTTTCCAATAGCCTGCAAATAAAAAATGCAGTCATTTGGATTACTTACTGACGTTTATGGAGGTCATTTTGCACAGTGCTGTGGGTGGTTGGGTCTGATTCAGTAAAACAAGCTAATAAAATTAGTCTCAGCTCCCAGACCAAAGCTTGTCTCCACAGACTCCACATGTGAAGGAAGCCAGTGCTCTCTTAGGAACTGTACTCTTCATCCCAACCCACTCAGTCTTGGACCTAAAAATTCCCTCTGGCATCAGCCCTGGGTCTGGTGATTGTTAGTCACAGCCAGCATGGCCTGGGATGGTAAGAAGGGGAACCATGCACCCTGCTTTCTAAGTAGCTTGTAGCAAGTAATTTACCTTTGTTTTCCTCTGGAATTAGAACTTTTAAAGATGAGTAAAGCATTGCAGGATAATCTACTTCTCTTTGCAGTTTTGCTGCTGAAAACGAACCAAAAATTTCTTAATCAACATCTGTCTTGTCATCAGCACTACAGGAAAGCAAATACGTTTTCACAGTCAAGGAGCAAGGAACAGATGAGCTGTTAGATTTGTGTTTGTGCAGTACTTCAGTATTATCAGGTTTATTGATGCATCAGGGTCTTTCCAGTGGGATGTAATGAACAGAGCAATGAGACTGAGGAATGTGTTGTGTCCTGACAGTGGGGCTGGGCAGAGCAAAGCTGAACTGAATGGAATACTGGATCTTCAAATTGAAAGTGCAGAAAGCCATTTAACCTTTAAAGAATGTATTGTTTACCTCCTACAGAGTTCCCCAAATTGAAGGCACTTCAGAAATTAGAAAAAGGAAGAAGAACCAAAAGAGGAGAAACCCCCTGCATGATATTTTTGCTTCTAAGTACCTGCAGCTTTCTACTAGGTTGTTTTGTTACAGTAATTCTTAGCTGACCAGGGATATGTACCTAGGCTTGAGGGTGCACTATTTTGCTGCAGACTGTAAAATTTAGAATTTTGCTACAGAAAAGGCTCTATTTTCTAGCTGCATATATTACTGTAACTATAAAATTGCCATATGAGGTACACAGAGTCTGCATATGAAACAGTGTGGGGCAGGAGACCAAAACAATGAGATTCTTGAAGCTTGTGTGTGAACATTTATTTAGGAGCATTAATGGATATTTTCTGATTGCAAAGAATATTGCCTCAGCTCATAGAAGTGGTGGTGAGACATCAGCTGCATGTGTAGAAGAAACAGTGGAGTTTTCAAAGCAGTTCTAAGTGGAGAGCAGCTCACTTTCCTATGGGTGAAGTATAACATCCTGCAGTAACTAATTGGCAGAAAGTGGTGGTAATATTCACAGTGATTCCCTGGTTTGCTGGTATTTAATCTTTTAGGAGGCATAAGGTTGCAGTTCAGCAGATATGTATGTGTATTACATGCAGGCACTCCAGTGTAAGGTCTCTTGGGTCCAACAGCTGACCCTAAACCATAATAACTTTTAATTTTCTTTTCCTATTGAAGCACTGCAGGCAAAGGATGTTCTTATGCTGAACATGCTGTCAGCTTTTGATAGAGATTCATTGACTCATTCTCTGCATTTTCAGTCAAATCTGATCATCCTCTCCTATCTGATGATTCACCATATTTATAGAAATTAGTTTATCGAAGAGCTGCTACCTCTACCCAATGGCTTAGAGATGGAGTCCTGCTGACCTGCTGCCCTTATCTGTGGATCCTATGCTCTGTTTTCAAAACACCCTCATCTTTACAAGGGCTTTGGAGTTAATGTGCTGTGCAGCAAGCAAAATAGCCTTTCATTCAGCCAGCTCCTCTCAGTGTGCAAGTGTGTGGACAGTGAGTGCTGTCCCTGCATCACCTGGGAAGGGGTAACCCTGGCAGCTGGAAGATTCCCATGTTAAAGCCCAGCTGGTAATATGAACAGAGAAAGGCAAAGCCATGGTGCTTTGCTCTTCACTGTAATCAGGTCATGTGTCTTGCCAGCAGCCTACTTTTTATTTAGCAAGCTTGTCTGAAGAGTATTACAGGACTCAACAGAGTGCAGCTACAAAATCCTTGTAATTTTATCAAGCGCATTAGACTAACAATGGCCAGAGCCTTATATCCAGCAGTAGATCCTGCCAAAGACACACATGACTAAAACCTTCTTCCTTTCCCTAAAATGATCCCACATGTGAAGTCTTTCTCAGTATAGTCAGAACTCTTATCTCCAGATTACTCAACAGCTATGCAACTCAATAGCTAGATAATGGTTCTGAATGATGAATGAATGCTTTGTTTAAAATCCAGTAGCTTTACCTTTTTTTTTTTTCTTTTGTGTTTCTTTTCTTTTTTTCTCTGACTTCTCTGCTCAGACTTTGCCAGAGTGTGGAATGATTGTGGAATATCTTCACAGAAATCTGCATTGTAATCTTGATAGTGATTTTGAACATTAACTTTGTAATCCTCACTTGGAAATGTGATGAAGTATAGGTACAGCAATAAACTGGAACAGGAAGCAAGGAGCAGAAGGGATTAGGGCAGAGATTGAAAAACCTCTAGGGAAGGATAAGGTTAGGCTAATGGTGAGGGATGTGGTAAGAGACCTGCTGGATCAGGGCTTTGCAAGGATTGGGAGCAAGTGAGGCAAGCGAGGCTCCTGTGCTTCTTCCTGCTTCCCCCAGGATCAGGGGAAGCCACCAGTCACTGTATGGACAGCTGGCAGTGTACCTGTCACACACATGGATACAGCTACAGCTGCCCTTCCTGCAGACCCCTGGGGCCTGGTATTGGGACTGGTGAGAGCCAGCAGTCAGGATGCCTGGCAAGAGCAGGGCACTTCTGATGTCTTCAACCACTAAACACATCTCTGTCTCCCCCCCCACCCCCCAGGTGAGTATATAGGGGGTTTTTCCCATTTAGCAGATGTCCTATTGGAGAAGGATGTTGTGCTCAAATTGATGTCTTGCATTCTTAAAGCCATTTTCATGTTCTGGGTGAATGGGATACTGTGTGCTAATATACATTATGGTCAGCTATTTTAACTTGCTAATAGTACTATTTATATAAATGTGAATTGATACTTTTCTCCCAAAGCCCCACTGGCATTTAAAAGCTGGCTCTTGTGTATTTCAGGAATTCAGTTTATGCTAAGTGTGACACATTCATAGATCAAACCTTGTAAAGTTTTGACTCACTTTAAAGTGGAAAGTTTTGAACAGTATAGATACTGTCCTTTGCTTAATACAGTATCACTCACTGAGGTCTGTCCTTCTTTATTACAGTTGTCTGAGTTTCATAATATCCTGATTTCTTCACTAAAACCAGTCAAGCTTCCTTTGCAAAGTAGGTTTCTTCTGCTCCTTATAGCCTCTTCTAGGAACCTGCTGTTTTGCGATCTGAAATAGTGCAAAATCAGAGTTGTTAGTGATTATGATTACTATCTCAGTCTTCATATTTCTAGCCTTCTGCCACACTGATCCTGATTTCCCTACTCCTGTTGTGGATGTCTGTTCTCTTCACTGAGGTATCTGATTTTGCTGGAGGAGGGGGTGGTGCCCTCTTCTCCCCACTGCAAAGTGGTGATGCTCCTCCTGTTCCCCAGGGTAGGGGCAGGAAAGGAAGCAAAGCTGCTGTTTGCACAAGGTAAGGAGGATGGGTAGGAGAGGACGTAAAGGGTTTACCTAGGGAAGCTGTGCCACAGGGAGGGGAGAGCTGCCTGGGAACGAAACAGGAGAGAGGGGAGATCTTTCCCATGCTGAGCCTCCCCCAGACCTCACTGACACCGTGTCCAGCCATCGTGCCAGGGTTGGAGGTGTGTGGCCAGGACTCGGATTTCTGGTGCCAGGCAGAGGAATGCTCTTCCCTGGCCGTGGCCCTGGTGTTAACCATGTTGCTTTGTTTGCTCTAGATACACTTTATACTGCTGTTCAGTCGGCAGGGGAAGTTAAGGCTTCAGAAATGGTACACGACGCTACCTGATAAAGAGAAGAAAAAGATCATTCGAGAAATTATTCAGATTATTTTGTCTCGCAATCAAAAAACAAGTAGTTTTGTTGACTGGAAAGACCTCAAGCTTGTTTACAAAAGGTGTGAGTAATTTTGTAAGAACATATAATCACTGTTCATATGAATAACACATTCTAGAAGAGGAAAAACAAAGGCTCACCTAAGGAAAAGCAGCAAACAACGCTCACAGTGCTGAGTTAGGAGCCTGCCATTGGCAATCTGGGTATAACAAGGCAGTGTTCCTGGGCAAACCAGCAGGGTAATTGTGGGGTGCAAAATACTTGTACAGTCTGTCAAATGAGAAAAACAGGAGTAATGTAATAGGTATTACTGCTTAGAAGGTGTTAGACCTCACTGCCCCTTCAAATTCCACAGGGTAGCCTGGCTGAGATGTGTGTGCTGGGTTTTATCAGCTGTGGAGATTGGAGGAATTGTTCCAAGGCACTCCCATAATTCTGTCAAATTTTGTTTTTGAAATATTTGTTGCTCTGGAAAGTATTAATTCTCATTTCCTTTTCCAAAGAAATCACTGGTCCCCAGTACACGATGCCTAATGTTACCTGCCTGTCTGTTCTCCTGGAGTTGTAGCAGACAAATGTAGCCTTGATGGGTAGTACACTGGGTAAATGAATCATCTCCCATTTAGCAGAAACTGAGTTCCATGCTGTGATGGGAAGCATATAAACATCTGATCAGAAGCTGTGACAAGTTGGCCTCCAGCCACAGTATCAGCAAGCTGAATAGATCTTGGGTTGGCTTAAACATAGTTTTGGTGCCAGTTAGTTACAAAGCTTCTTTGGTCTAAGCAGCTTCATGCATTCTGGCCCTCTGTAAAACACTGTCATTTGACAGCCAGCAGGTGTCAACTGCTGAGATGTAACTTCTTTCATCTTTGCCTTATTTTTTTTTTAATTAGGAGGGGTGGCTTCTCCTACAGTCTAATTAACCCCACTTACTGCAGTGCTATTGCAGCAGGAGGAGGAGACCTGAAGGAACTACTTACTACTGATTTATTGCCTGTTTCAGTGTTAGAGGTGTCCCACCTTACCAAGAGTGAAGTTGGTTCTTCTAACTAAAATAATAATTTGTTTAAATCATCTGATCTTTGAAAGTGTTCTCTGGGACCCTATAAGAGTGGAAGAAAATGTTTATTTTAGAGACTAGATTAGAATTAACTGTCACATGAATGACCTGTAAGAGAGGAGCAGAGCACTGAGGTCCCAGCTGTTCACTGCCATGGTTTTGCCTGTGTTTCCCCAGGTATGCTAGTTTGTATTTCTGCTGTGCAATAGAAGACCAGGACAACGAGCTGCTGACACTAGAGGTCGTTCATCGATACGTGGAGCTCCTGGACAGATACTTTGGAAATGTAGGTTTCATTTTCTCCCATGAACTCATTCCTGTCTGTCTGATAAACAAAATTATGTGGAGCTGATTTGCTTTGTGTTCCATCTGCTGCACTTGCCCTGCAGGAGCTCTCAATCCAGAATGAAATTAATTATTAGAGTATTTTATAAAACAGTGCTGAAATGGTAATAAGATTGTTTTTTGCATCCTTTTTCCACTCTCTCAGAATTAGTCTTGATGCTTTGTATGTCTGTCTTGGTATAGAATTTAAAGGGAAAACTTCAGGAAAAATTTTTAAAAAAATTCAAAATAGGTTTGGTTTTGATTTGTTTTGTTTGTTTTAATTTTGTTTGATTTGTTTGGTTTAATTCTGTCTCCTTACATCTTCAGATCTACTGGTTTTGTTTGTCTTATAATACTGTGTAACAATTAAGGACATAGGGGTGAAAGATAAAATCAGTGTGTTTTTAAAGAAAAGACTTAAGAGAAAGTCCAAATAAGTCTTTCAGTAAGTCTTTACAGTGTACAAGAGACCCATCTTTTCTCTGAATATTTTTGAAATGATCCTGCCTACCTTAATTCACATCTTAGTTAAATCAGTGTGCCATGAGTCGTGTCTGTACTGCCTCCAGACTAAAAAGCAGTCGGTGGCTGTTGCTGGGCAGGGAATTGTCTTGCTCTGTGACACTGAACCTAGGTAACCCATACTGCAAGGGCTGTGTAGGACCTGTGATGAGGTTAGTGGGCCAGGAAGTCAGCTTGGATCTCTGACAGCCAGCATGAACTTAGTAATAGTGGAATATCTTTGCTGTAAGTCTGTATATGTGGAGAGAACATGTGCAGAAGCTTCAGTATTACATAACATGCAGTTTGTTTCTTCACCCTGCTCCCTGCACAGGGGTGCTTATGCTGAGGATATTTGATCATCACAACGGCTTTTGGCCTAGTAGTGCTTATGATACTGTAAAAGTGGTTTTAATGTGATTGTGGCCTCTTGTTCTGGCAGGTGTGCGAGCTGGATATTATCTTCAATTTTGAAAAAGCTTATTTTATTCTTGATGAGTTTATAATTGGTGGAGAAGTACAAGAGACTTCAAAGAAGACTGCAGTGAAAGCCATAGAAGACTCTGACATGTTGCAGGAGGTAAGGCAGAGGAGGACAAAAGGCAAACACCTCATCTTCCTAATCTTCCTTGTTTAACAGGAGATGAAAACGCAGCTGAGCACTTCTGGTACTTAATTATCCAAGTGTGTCTTACATTCAGTTCAACAGGTACAACAGTGCAGTTACATAAGCTTTCAATTCAACCCTTTTGGTATCATCTGGAGGGTCTTCATATAAAGCTGTTGCTCTCTTGCAGCTTAACTGCTAGAGTTTATTAAGAAATGGTTTAAGATGTATCTAAGATACTTCTTTAATATAAGAACATTATCTAAAGTTACATTTTATGTATGCATATGTATATGTAAATACAGAAAAATCTCTTCTATTTCACTAATAGCATTGGAAACATGACCTACCATTAACATTTAAAATTGGAAAGAGTATTTGCTGGCAAACTCTGCTTTCATTCAGAAGCACCTGTGTAGTTTTTCTGCAGGGCACAGATATGTAACCCTTATACAGAATCCTGCAGGAATTCTCTTGTAACTTGGAATGTAATGAGTAACATTGAGGCAGGAATGGCAAAACCAGTTGAATGTGATGGGTTTCATTCATTTTTTCCCTTGATAGTGAAGGATCCCTCACAATCCTGAAGGGAGCAGCACAGTGGTAGAACTGGCTTGGGCTGTGCTGTGGGAGTTGAGCAGGTTTCACCTGCTCTGCCCTGTGCACGTGGAACTCAGCCACAGTGTGCAAAGGCCACTGGCATGATGAGTTTGGCCACAGCAGTGCTATGGCATGATTTAAATGTCACATTTTAAACCACTCTGTTACATGTTTTTAAAGCAGAATTATTTCTCCACTTTAATAAATTTTGTTTGTTTGTTTATTCTAGACAGTGGAAGAATACATGAACAAGCCTGCATTTTAATGCTAAACTACCTGGAGAGAAAACTGCTGTATGCACCTCTAAAGTGCACTTCCTGAAATTCTTCCCAATGTGCCAGATCCTCAGAGCAATACCAAAAACCAATAACTGAAGGGGTTTGTTTGTATAATGGTGAAGATGAAGGTCAGCTGATGTAGCAGAGGGTTTAACAATTCTGTGCTTTGCATTACTCTGTACATGAGTTTCTCAGAGTTGTTATTGCCCCAGTCTAGTTTCTCTTCTAGTTGCTGGACTCAACTCTTGTTTTTTACCATGTCTTTTAGCTGTGGGTTTTGTCATCACAAGATGCTCCTCTGACAATACTTTGAAGAGGTGTTTTTACTAGTTTTGTTCACTGCTGACTGTATGACTCTACTTTTGTACAAATGTCCATTATTTTGAATGTAATGGTTATTCTGCTGTAATAATAATTTTTTTCTAAAAGCCAAATTGTTGTGGGCTCTGATTTCACAAACTTGTTGTGTCAAGATTAACTGTTGAAGTATATGAGGAAATATGCATCTCTTTGGGGCAGCTCCTTTCTTTCACAGTCTTCCTTCTCTTCTGCTCTAGTCTGCTAATAAGACTGCTCCAACTGCTCCTAGAGTGCACTCCATGCCTCCTTTTAATCTGCAAGACTGTTTGAAGGTTCTCTAAGTTTAATGAATCCTCTTTTTGCTGCTGCATGCAGATGGCCTATTTCTGTCTTTCTCCTCATTTTCCTATCCCGTTCCTACATCCTTTGGACCTCTCCAAAGGCTCCAAACTTTGAAATTGTGTAGCATGAGTGCAGGAGAAAACCTGAAGAGAAAAAATCAGCCTTTGGAAGATAATCTTGTATATCTTTTGGTATCCCAAACCCATATTTCCCAGCAGAGTTTTTCAGTCTCAAATTGACGCGCCTGTTGGGATGATCAGCTTTCTAGTAGTTGAAGATGCCCTGTTTTTTGAAGGTTGAGCAATTTAATCAGCTTTTGATAACTTAGCAAGCTGTGAAAAGGATAGCATAGTAGAGAGGAGTCAGCTGGGCTGTGTGCCCTCCTGTGTGTTACAAACCATTGCAGCAGATATGTGTGGAGCCAGGTGTGCTCACTCGCCTTTTAGTGCAGTTCAGACTCTATAAACTGAACTGGCTCCCTTAGAGAGATTTTCCTCCTTAACAGAATCCAAAGCTCTGAGAAATTCTGTTTATCTGAGCCCATAACTCTCAGCTAGATGTTTTGTTTCTGTCCAATCACGAAATTACTCTACACAAAAATTAGGGAAGTGATCAGACAAATATGCCACAATGATCCAAGAATTGTTGCCTTTTCCTTCAGTATGTACATTCCTCTTGATTTCTGGGATGTACAATCAATATTTTCTTTCAGAGGTCTTTCTAATCTTTTAATTAGTCCTGAATGCTTACTCTCATTTTGGCATTGCTCCTTCCTTCCTCATCAGTTTGCATATTCCTACAGAAGGGACACTGGGTTTTTTTGGAGAGTGGGGGCACTTTCACACAACACAACTTTGCTGATTGTCAGCCCACTATTCTGACTGTACTTTCCAGTCTGTTAGTAAAACTGTGACAAACTGGTTCATAGCATCATGTTGCTCTTTTCAATAATTACTTTATCCATCTGTTTTCTCTGCATCGATGTCAAAGGCATACTTTCAGCCTGGAAAAGACAGTGAAAATTTCTGAAGGGCCTTTAATAGCTCTGAAGACATCCAATTTAATAGTAAATTAATGAAATTTTATGATTTGTATATTATTTTCTCATGGTTTGAAATTAGTTTTTTAAAGTACAGTGTTTAATTGATTAAGAAATCACTTCAGATTGTGCAAAGAGGCTCCTCCTGCTCTTTGCCCTTATAAGTGACTTCTGCTGACTGAAATCAGTAGTTTGATTTTACTCTCTTTTGGAGCCATGCTGTGATTATCTGATCTTAACAGCCATCATGTTGGTTGAATTCTGAATTTGATCAAAACAGGATTACCAAAAAGATTTCTTGGTTCAAAAGCCTGTCTTTTCAGTCATTTTAAGAGCTAGAAGCCTTTTCTGCATCATTTCAAGCTGAAGAGAATTCCTGATGAAAGAAAATAATGGACTGGGTAAAAGTACTTATACCAGCCATATCAGTGTAGCATCTGAAATAAATAGCATTGCCAAACTGGTGTATCCAGTGTCAGCTTGAGAAGTGTGAAGGAATTAGTCTGGTAAGTGTGAAGGATTTAGTCTGGTTTCCTTACCCTAGTGTAAAAATTCCTTGGAATGTGGTGTGCCTCTGTGCTACAAAGATGAATGGAAAGCATGTTAAGTACTCCAAAAGAACTGCTCAATTATGTTCATGATTCAAGAAACTCCTGCTGCTTTTGTGTGCAGGAGAGCTCCACAAAGCAGGCAGGTGAGCCTTAGCTGATGTGACTTTTGCCTGCCTACTTCAAAAAGGTGGGTTTGAAACATAAAACTTGTATTTAAACTTCTTACAACCTTCAGTGAGAAAGGGATCACTCAGGTAAGTAACATTGTAATGGAACTCATTTCACCTCAGGTCTTTTTCCAAAGGGAAGAAGCCCAAATGAAACCCAGTTGTTGTTGAGTCACCTTTATGTTGCTGTCAGACTGCACATGTTCCCATCTTTGTGAACTTCATTGCCACTAACAGAACCCTACACAGACTAGTGCACTGCAGTGCCTAGCTCACAGCAGATTTGTGTCTCCTGATGTCTTAGTTCCTTGATTTTTCTTGGAGCAGGAGATGCATATGTCTTGTTGTACATATTCACTAATCTCTGAAGCATGTCATTTATATTTGCTGTTGATGTTTCTCTTTTCAACTTGCCTGACTATCCTAGTCATGCTCAATGTCAAGTTTTCTGAGAAACTTTATGAAATTGTTATCCAAAAAACTATTAGCAAGCTCCTTAAATATTCCCCATCTGATAATCTTTTGCCATTAGCTAAACTCTCACCTTGCTGACAAGCTTCCAGCACACGTCCTAGTTTGCAAAATTGCATTTACTAAAATAACCATTAATCATAGTCATGGTGCTAGCCTAGATTCCCTTCCTTGCTCTCACCAGCTGCATGTAACAAAAAGCTGCCTGATTTTCATGTGAGCATCCCTGCCTGGAGGATTCTTAGTGTGATCTTGCTGCTCAGTGGTTGGGACAGAGCTGCTTCTCTGTCATGCAAGTGTTTGCAGCACATGAGTTGAGACACCTCTGAACATATCGTGGCAGAAGAGACAGACATTAGACTGGTAAAAAACCAAGTATAATAGTGTCAAAAGTAATAGAAATGTGACAAATCATCGTGCATGAGAGGCAAGAGCAGCAGAATCACACAGGATTCATGAATTTTTATAATTTTTGTTTCTTTTTTCATTGTGAATTTCTGAGTGTTCATTAAAAGGTGTCAGTTCTTTAATTTAAGAAAACTGACATTTAGGTTGCCTCCTATCAGATTTGTTTAACCAAGAGCCACTGAATGTCTTTAATACCTTCCCCAGCTGCTCCTGCAACCCACCTGTGCTTTCAGAAACCCCAGTGGGAAACTCAGGGTAAAGTTCAGCGGTGACTCTGCATCTGAATTTTCTTTGGACAGAATAATGTACTTACAAAATGAATTACTATTTTTTTCCTTTATTTCACAGCCCTTTCAATAGAGAACATATTTTTCATCCTCTGCTTAGCACTGTGCTGCATTGGAGTAATGGAGCATGCAGAATGAATACATGAGGTGTTGGGTGGGGCTGGCTTGTATGGGAAGATTAGAGTGTGAGTGTGAGTGGGGCTTTCAGAGGTACCCAGAGATGTTCAGTCCACAGTCCCCTCAAAATAACAAGGCAGAGAGAGAGGGAGAAAGAGAGCTCCATCCCTGCCTGTCCTGACGCTCTGTTCCTCTGAAGTGCGTGTGAAGGTATTTCTGTCAGCACAGCCCCTGTGAGGGGGTGTTGCTCTCACCCTGCCTGAGATGACTAAACCCAAAGGTCTCAGTTCTGCAGCTGATCTGTGTGCTGAGGTTTTCATTACCTATATCAAGTGTCTTTATGAGCATGGAGTCTGCATCATCCTCCTGCATCACTGGATTTGTGGTTTAGAGGGCTGGCAGAACTCTGAGCTCAGAGCAGGTAACAGCATTCTTCTGGGGGAGCTGACAGCATTCCTGCTGAATTCAGAAGTGTGTGTGTTCCTTGGCAGGATCACAGTACAAAGGAAATAGAGCTGTTGATTTAAATGTCTCTTAGCATATTTCAGGGATCTTTTTTAGTGAGGGTAGCTGGGCTGGGTTACAGTATATGAGTGAAAGCTTTGTGTTTGTAGCAGAAATAACAGGCTGTGCTGCAGGAGAGTTAATGTTTGCTGTCATGGAAACCTGTTGCCTTGGAACATGATTAATGACACAGGCTAAGGGAAAGGGAGAAGCTATTCTTGAAATTAGTGTTCAGCAAACCCTAAGCAAGACCAGCAGTATACAATACTATGAATTTTAGTTATTTCAAATTCTGTTGTCCAGTTCACTTAACCTTGTCTTTTAGTTTACTTATTCAACAGCTCTTAAAACCACATGTTTCTGTGCAAAGAAAGTAATTCAAAGCTAATCCTCTGGCTGACTAGAAAGAAATAGCATGTTACTTGCACTCCAAGTACACTACAAAATTTGTTCAACTTTTGTGGAAAGCACACACTGAAGGCAAACTTGAGGTTGGTCTGGAATGCCAGGGGACAGTAGCAATTTAGATGAGGACTTTTGCCTTTTGGCTGTAGTTGTAGGTTTCAGAGAGTTCAGGAATATGAGGTTGGGAACATTTCTGTGAACTGAGCCATTTGGAGAAATCTAGTTACTTCTGTGTATTGGTGTGGTAAGATTGCTATTCTGTAATGCTGAAAGGAAACAGTGAGGGAAACATACAAAAGGAGTTTTGAAGTTGGTGTCACCCTTCTGCCATCTCCTTTTAGAATTCCCACTGAGACTTCTTTCTTCTGGAGTTCCTGCTCCAAACCCAGTATGTCTCATTACATGCCAGATTCTGCCACGGGGAATAGAATGTTTTTCTCCTGCAGAGGTGAATTTGTGTGTCTGCTGTTAGAAATGGTGCTGAATGTAGAATCTCTAGTTTACGCAGGGTGACAAATTCATTACAGCTTGCTGTGAATTTCAGGTGCCCTCTGGACTAGGATCTTGCATGAATAAATTACCAGCAGCTCTAAGTCTCCCTGCCTTGTGGAGATCACACTTCAGGGCCCTCCTCCAAGCTCACAGTGAGGGGTCAGCCTTAGCTGCGCTGAGCCAACAATGACAAATCACAGGGGAACATCTTCACAGAAGTTTCAAGTGAAAGAATCTTTTTATTTCTCCAGAGGGCTTAGGCTGGGGTTCTAGGTGAGTATTATGCTGGATAACAGCTCTGAAGGCACAATCTGACAATGTGGCAAGAAGGAAATATTCTGGGAAAATGAACAAGGAGCTGGCTGGATTTGTAGACTGACAGCTACACTGGGGTGAAGGAGGGTTTGTTCTGGTGTCTGTTGTCAAGGACAGGGTGGTCCTTGCTTCTTCTCAGAGGGAAAACTGGCTTGGATAATGAGTTCTTACTTGGCAAAGGCTGACATAGGGTTATGTTGGCAATGACAAGAATGTTCTGCTGCAAAAGGTACCACAGAGAGCAATGAAATATCATAAATTATTTTAAAATACAGTAATAAAACATTGATTCATTCTGCTTGGGTTAATATGAGGAAACATCAACATTTAGCATGACGGTTCTGTCTGAATGATGATGAAAATAATTGTCAAAAAGGTTATGTCCTAATGTATATTCTAATATTTAAGTCTGGCACGAGAGTGGAAAGCCTAAGACCTCAAGAAATCTTGTTCATCCTTCAGTCCCAGGTAGGATCAGCTGCTCTTAAATTCTGAGTGATGTTTTTGTAACTTCTTCAAATCAGCCTGTGCTGGGCATTTCAGAACATTCCTGAAGAATCTGCCCTGAAACTAAACTCCCCTTCTGAGATGAAGTGCTTTTCCTGATGCCAGCTCCTTTATTGCAACATAAGCCCAGTGCAACTTGTGGTACCAAGCAGAGATAAGGAAAATCCTCCATTGCCTTTCCCTGCAGCAGCCCTTCAAGGGCTCTCTGTTCTGCTGTCCAGCTCCCAGGTAATGCTCAGGGGCAGAAGCTCAGGGCTGGCTGTGCCTTCAGAAGGAGCTGTTTGTCAGAAGGATGACTGCTGGCTGTCTGGCTGCTCCTGTGGGGTGCTGGAGCACAGCTGGGCACAGCTGCAGCCTGGTGCCTGTGGAGGGGAGGGCTAAGAGCACCCATGGCCAGCTGGTTTCTGTCAGTGTGGTGGCCAGAGTAGTCCTGTTCAGGAGACAGGTGCCCTAACAGTGTCCCAAGATGTGTTGGCTTGGAGAGCAAATGGGAAGGTGAATCCTTTGGGACAGCAGAAGGACTTGAGGGGCTGGCAGCAGGACACAAGGGTTTGCTGTTGGTTGGCTTGTCCTGCCATGCATTAACAGGCAGAGAAGCCTGTGTGTCATGTGCAAAGAAGGTTGTCATAACAGCCATGTTGGAGCATCCAAAAATCTGGGACCCTAAATATCTGCAGATTACTTTGGTAAAAGGAGAAACTAACAGAAAAGCAAGTGGATTCTTAGAGAGAGAGAATCTCCATTTGCCTTCTGTTCCTTAATGAAAACACAAAATTTTGGTTGTTGAGGGGTTTCTGCCATTTCTTCTAGTAAAGACTTTGTATAGCTGCTGAGGGCTGTGTGTGTGTGCGGCCAAGCAGTAACTGTGTGCAACAAGTCAACAGGAGTGAAAATGCTTCCTGCTCCCCTTCTGCTCCAAGGTGATCCCAGCCAGGAGCAGGAGGGAGCTCCTCCAGGTCTCTGGCATGCAGCTTCCCCTTGGCACAGTTGGGGAAGCAGGAGATCTCTTAGTCAGGGAGGGCAGCCAAGAGCATCAGCGAAGTGCCCGGTCCCAGCTGGTGGGAGCAGAGGCAGACTGCCCTGCTGCCAGCATCCCTGCAGGGGCAGGGCAAGGGGGGTGAGCCACCCCACGGGCAGGAGAGGCTTTTGCAAGGGGGAAGATTGAGCAGGAGGCCTTCAGGTGCAGTCTCCACACCATTTTGGTGGTGTTATTATCCACAGCTTCCACTCATCCTGCTCTCTGCATTGCTGCTGCCCCCGTTCTCTTCACCACTTTTTTGGTAAACCTTCCTTGTTTTCTCCAGCCTGGTTTTCCTTCCTTTCCTTTTCCTGATGTCTAGTCTTGCATAAACTCTCCTTCACCTCCTGTCTCTTCCTCTCTCTACTCACTTTGAACTGACTTTCCACAGAGGGAAGGCAAAGCTCTGTGTCTCCAGGAACAGCAGAGCAGTGGAGCCTGGGACCCGTGTTGTGCTCACCCTCAGCTCCTGCTGATGGCACTTCCACCACCTTTCTCTCATCTCCTTTCTGTGTGAGCTTCTGCCACGAATGCAAAGTCTGTTGGAAGGCCTTGTTTGAGGAATGACCACATTCCTGGTGTTGAATTTCCCATTTCTCCCCCCGAGTAACTGCAGAGCTCAGTCTAGCTCAGGTGGATTTTGCAGTTTGTGATGTTTTGCAAAAGGTGTTTCTGCTACTACATCAGATGGCAGCTTGGTGCTTTTCCAAATTGAATGTTATTTAGAGTCCAAATATGAGATTAAGAGCCACATGGAAAACTGTGAAGACTTCATTGCTAATCAGTTCTAGAAAGATGAGCAAGAAGAGTATTTTCACTCACATTTTAGCATGGTTGTGGTCCAGAGTTAACTCGGACACCCAGAGGGCATTTTTGCTGTGAACTTTCCATCTCTGTTGAAGATCTATTTGAGAAAACTGATTTGGAATGCAGGTAAACAGAGACCCTACAGAAAAGCAAGCAGTTAAACCAAGCCAAGGCTAAGAATGCTAACAGAGCTGAAAGGTCAGACAGGAAACACATTTCACACCAAAATGACAGAAAGATAGTGTTGATATTGTTGATTGTTTTTAAATAGAAGAGTGTGTTGGGCAGAGGCTGGTGTCATGGCAACTCTTGGCCTGCGTGTGACAGTTTTTTCTGCACCTTTTCTGTCACATATGTTTGGCCTATCATTTCAGTCATCCTTTCCTTCTGTACTGTGGCTGTAGCCTGGGCAGGCCTGGGGGAAGGAGCTCGGTGCAAGCACAGCCAGACCCCAGCAGCATTTTCCACGTCTGCATAAACCCCCTGTGTGTGGCCAGCCCCACATTGCCCCATGCACTTCCCAAACATCCACTTTGCTCCCTAATTGACTGACTTTGGTGAAGAGATGGAGCTAACAGCAGTATTTCTGCTTCCAACACCGTGCTGGGGAGGTCAGGATTTGGGAGCTGTAAGTGATGCTGCCCTCCAGGCAGCCAGGATTGGAGCTAAATATATCCCCTGCCATTCCCAGGAGTGAGGAGTGAGAGTGCTGCCTGGGCTCACAGGAGGCTGGGGCCTGGCTGTGCTGCCTAAAGCTTGCAGAGAAAATATATATCACAGTTGATAGTAATTAATCCCATGTAAGAGCTAAATCTCAAGTCACCCAGCTTGTTCCCCTCTCCATCACTTTGAAGGTTTTCTGGGTAAAATGCCACAGTGCATCTAACAGGACTTGAAGTCTCAAGTAAAAATCTGAGTTTTAACGACATAGAAATAGACCCTTTCTAGGTTACTTCTTCTGCTTTTAACTCTCAATCCCATTTGTTGGACAAATTCAGGGCTGTGTTCCTGTGTGACTTTTTCATGTCTTCACATTTCACATAGCCTTAGCAAGGCACAGAGGACAGAGGCTCTGCAGCTGGGTAGCACTGGAGTTGTTGATGCCTCTCTTGCTGTCTGTTTGGGCACCCCCATGAGGTGTTATGGGCAGCATCCCCAGGGCATTCCAAGGACTGGTGAACAGCAGCTCTGGGCTGTGTCAGCACCTCCTGAGACCCTGCCAGGAGCACGGGAGGGCCAGGACAGGGCATGCACTCACTGCCCTGCCCAGCAGGGAGGGTCCTGGGGGGCACTAACAGGGTTTGCCAGAAGGGCTGGGAGGTTTGTTTGCATTTCTCAGTCAGGATCTGATACATCAGAGTGCCTGAAGAAGGATGTTTATGGTCTCAACAGAAAAGTTTACACTTGGAAGGTGCTGTGGGTGCATGCTCAGGCAGCAGCAGCAGAGATGACCCCTGACCAAACCCCTGTGTTTGGGAGGAAGTTCAGGCTGTTATGTTGATACCTTTTTTTATCTTTTTAATGAAACCTCCTTCCTGCCATTTCAGAGGAGAGGAGGCTTTGACGTCATGTACTGATGAGTCACTGCTGTTAACAGGCCAGCAAGCAGGGATTGAGAGTGCTGTCTGCAGCAGCTGCTCTGTTAATCATTCACAAAAAGCCCAGAGAAAGCTCAAGGGGAATGCTTGTGAATAATTAAATTTCTGTTTTCATTATGAAGACGCAGTTGGTTTACCTGGATCTGCTAGAATCCAGGTACTGGGAAGTGAGGGAAGAGGACAATGATCTCACTGATTTGTTGATACCACTGTAAATAGCTTTTGGATAGTCATTGGTATCAATAAAGCATAGGTATGACTTGACAATTTCATGTAAAGCTTATGTAATATAGTTCTGACCATCATCTACATCTCACTTGCCACAACCACTTCAACTCTATTTATGTTTTTGAGAAGAGAGTTCTTGGGGAAGCAAATGCCCTTGATAGGGCAAGACATGGATTTTACTGGAAGGCTGCGTTCCTGTATGGATCTCATAGCCTAAAGCTGTCTATTCTCAAAGAAAGCAGAGTTGTGTTGTCATCTTATTGTAAAACTTCCATAGCCTCTCAGTGATTTCTCATGGGTAGCTCCTCACAGCACAGCCAACAGCTCCTGGCCCAGCTCACCCACTCTTTTATAGCACTCATCCTCATTGGACACAGCTGTGTTCCTAATCTTTGTAATTAGTACAGCTGCAACTCCTCAGGGGTGAGATTGCCTTCTGCTCTTTGTGTCCTTACATTCCATCCCCCCACAGAGTTGTCCAGGTTGGTTCACTGAGGGTTCTTCTGTTCATAAACATCTTCTGGGGGTGCATGGATCATTCAGAGCTGCTGCTAAATTGGTATCATGACAAGAGATGTTGCACTCGTGATGAGCTTTAAACTTCAGCTGCCAACATGCCACGATCAAAGAATTCATTGGATTCTGTTTTGAGTGAGGAGGACTTTTATTTCAGACAAGGTCAAAACTGCATAAATTCCTAAATACTGAATTATTCACTGCTGAACTTTTCCTCTCTAGTTTTAAATATCTTCAACAAGAGCTGCTACCTTTTACCCAGAGGTAGAATAAGATGGGCAGTTTTACTCCCAAAGCAATCCCAACCCCTAGGTGGTCAGTTGAAGCTGCCTTAGAACAAAAGGATGATGCTTGGTCTTGAAAATATCTGAGGTTTAGCTTTGCTTACACAGGTGGAGTTCTGGGACCATGGGGAGTGTAGGAGTGCTTACAAACCCTGACTTTAATTATCTGTACAATGTGATGAGGAAGTTGTTGTTCTGCCTGTCAGACAAATAAGAGAGAGCCCACACAACAAAACCATTTGAGTCTGATGAACCTTTCTGTCTTGGGGCATTGTTTTCATGGACCTGTGAAAGCCCAGGGATATGTAGGCAGAACCTAATTAACTAGAGCTCTTGAAAGAGAAACTTTGAAATGATTTGTTGAAAACTGGCTGTGTTTTTCATCTTTCAGCACTGCGGCCAATTTACTGTGGGTTTGCTTTCTTGAATTGATTTGTGCAAAGTTTAACTGATCCTATCAGCTCCTCCATACCCACATCAGCCCCAACTTCTACAGCTCCCTATCATCAGCTTCCTAAAAAGTGCTCATTCAATGGGCTGAGTTATTCTTGATAGATAAAACATCCTGGCAGATGAACCTAAATACCATCCCTGTGGAAGAGAGCTGTCCTGGAGCTGCAGTAGCTGATGATTTGCCATTTCTGCAATGAGATGATTTCCAGAGCCCACTTCTCAGTCTGCAGACACAATGGCCAGTCTGGACCCTTTCAGAAGAGCTGCCCTTGCTCCTTGAGCAGGGCCAGGCCTCCTGGTGGGGTGGCTGTTCAGATATTTAGGGGTAACAGCAAAGGCCCAGCAGAGATGATCCATGAAATCTTATGGAGGGGAGCAGGGGGGTTCATTGGAATGGTGAAATCTGGGATGGGATTGCCAGCAACAGGCTGACTGCCCTGGCTGGGGAAACCAGAGCCAGAAGGATGAGAGAGCAGCTCTGGTTGTGAGAGTTAGAACATTAGAACTTCCCAGATCACTGCCATGCTCTAGTGAGTGGGGAGCATTGTCAAACCCCCATGGAAGGGGGATCAGAAGGAAAAGAGGTTTGCATTGATTTTGGCAGTGGTAGAGCTCAATTTACAGGTGTCAGCAGTGAGAGGTTCTGTACACACCCTGTCCCAGGCAATTGCAGACCATGAACCAAGTGACTGTGTGCCCCACGGAATCAAAGCTGAGAAAAAGGCTGAGGATGGGTGATTTGTAACTTTGGTCCTGTGGCACATCTCTTCTGGAACTTTTCATGTTTGCCTTCTGAGCCTTTGAGATTCCTACGTTCAAATTCCTATTAATTTCAGGCTCTGGAGAGATTTGCATATTGAAAGATGTGATTCTAATAAGTAAATGACATTATAAGTCTACCTGGCTTTACTAACAACTCCTGTTATTGTGAGATCTGGATTCTTCAGCATCACAAGGCACTGAGCCTGGATAGATATCCCACTGCATCTTGTGGGATAGAGCCCAGTTTGGAGCTTAGGGTGGATATTTATACAGAAGGGGAAGAGGTGTCAGCAAAGCAAATCATGTTGCTTGCAGATGGAGCATACCTTGTATGACATGCAATAATGATGCAGGTCTCACACAAGAGCTGCCAGAAAAAACTGAGGAATATTGAAAATAGGGGAAATCAAACAGGAACTTAGGAAGTGTGGGAATAAAACAAAAGGAGGAAACCAGTTAAAATCTAAACCGAATGATGTTTCTGGAATTGATATTTTTCATCTCAAATGTTGGTTCTACAGAAGAGGCTTTTTTTTGGTTGCTCATTAAAAAGGGTCCTCCCGAAGAGCTATTGTTCCCTGGGAAATCAGATGCATTGTGTAGTCAAATATCACATTAAAAATAGAGAAGGATTTCTGCAAAGATGTGGATGCAAGAAAGCAAAAGATTCTGAAGAGGTTGTTAAAAGCCACCCAGAGAAAATGGCCATGAGAGGTGTATTACAACACTGAGAAGCCATCAGCAACAAGAAATCCTCTGGGACACCAAAGTCTGGTCTGCACGTAATCCTGAGCACCTGGGAGCCCCTGAGCTCCCTCCCTGCAGTCCCTGCCTTGTGGATGAGGACAGCTGATGGCCTTTGCTCTGACATTTCTATTACTGGAAGCACTCTCTGTGGGAAGGGCTGGAAGGGTTTAAAAACAAGTTTGAAATTTTTCCCTATTCTCCAGACACATTTTTTTCTCTTAATTGCAAAGCAAGTATAGGCTTTTGGGGTTTTTTTTAATGACTGATTCAGCCAGCCATTTAATCTTGTGCTCTCTGTACTCAGCAAAAAATGTGAGTTTGTCTGGAAAAATAATAACTGGAGAAAGATTAACACAAAGGACCAAAACAAGCTGGGATTAAAGGATGGGTTCAGGAATCTTTCCCCAGCCCAGGTCAACAGTACCCAGAAATTGTGCAGTAGGTTTTGGCATCACTCAGGGTCTTTGGCATCACTCAGTGTCCAAGGCTGAGCCCCGTGGTGCTGGAGGGGGTGTTCCCTCCCTCAGCACTCATCTGAGCACAGCCTGGCTGCTGCCTGCCTTGGTGCTCATTAGTGACCGCAGTGTTGTGCAGGAAAAGGCACCACAGCTTGCTGGTCAAATCATCAGATCCTTCTCTCACTTCTGGCCCCTCAGTCTGTGCTTGGCAGAGCTGAGCAGGGCTCTGCCCCAGGGCTGCAGTCAGTGCCTCACTCACACAGCAAAGAGTTCTTGTAATGCCAGAGCTGGCTTCATTAGGTGTGTCATCATTAATTATTGACAGAGCGCTCAGAGATGGGACTGTGAGAGTTCTGCTCTTTGTTTCTTTTATAATAAAAAGAAGAGCTTCAGAAGTTAAATTTTAAAAGTTTAAAACTTTACAGAGGTGCCTGTTCTCCCGAGCCTGAGGGGATGCATTTCTTTTCTTCTAAGGTCAGAAATGAGTTTCTCTTTCATCTTCCATCCTTGATCAGGCGCTGTGGGATTTCCAGAGGGCTGTGTCCATGGAAGCCAGCACATCAGATGACTCCAGTGCATCAGCCAGGAGCAGTTCTCACAGGTACCAAAGGCAGATGAGTAGCCCAGGCTCTGGGGCAGGCATGAAATGCTCCCTGCTTCCCAGGAGACACGAGCAGAGTGCTCAGGATCCCTCCTGCCTTCAGTCCATGCCCATGATGACTGAAATACCTGTGGCACCCCCTGCTCTGGCAGCCTGATCTTGCTCATCACATCCTTCTGGACTTTGGGGCAGGATTCTGAGTGTCCCTGTGAAGCTGCTCTGAATTTTGAGAGCGTGGCACCTTGTCTCCTCAGAGAGACAAAGACATGCCCTTCTTTTAGATCCAGCCTGCTGGAAAACAAGGTCAACCTGATTGTTTTGGAACAGATGGCTTCCTTCCATGTAGTGGCATTTCCCTGGCTAAATGGAGCCTGACTAGACATAAATATCAAATGTAGCTATATGTGGAGCTGTAAGTATAGCAATGAATTGTAGGGTTATGAGAATTTAGAGCTGCTGAAGAAATTATTATTTTTTTCCCAAAAAATCAGTCAGCACTTACTTATAAGTAAGTCATTTTCTTTATCTTCAATAGTCATCCTTTAAAATAAGTTAAAATAAGAGGTGACAGGTTAGCCCAGTTTCCCCTGGGGAAGGTTTTCAGTGAAAGATGCCTGGGAGCAACTGCACAGGAAGAGTTTGATATATTCTGAGCCATCTGCCCCAGTGGAGTGAGGGTTTGTTGGGTTCTGTGGAAATGTGAGCTAAACCAGGTCTGATCTGGATACTGGAACAGGAGATTGATGGGGAAGTGTGGGTTGTGAGGCTGGAAGAGGGACAGGTGAATTAATGGCACACAGAAAGTCTGCCTTACTGTTCCCAAGTAAATGCACGCTGCTGTCAGTTTTGCTTGGTGTTTTTTTTTCAAAATATAGGGAATAATTGTGCCCCAGATTCTTGTCTGACTGTATTGCAGCATGCCTGTGGGGGGTAGGGGGAGTGCATGTCTTATTCATGCATTCAAGCACTACTTGAGATTTCCTGGTTTTTCAGGGTGTCCATATGCATTTCCTGCTCCTATAGAAGTAATTTAGATAATATTAATTAATTGTTTCTAATACTGTTGTGCAGGAGGGAGCCTTCAGAGGCCCATTCCAGCTCTATTTTCGTATTGCTAGAAAAGCAGGCAGCCCCAGCAGTGCAGGTCCCTGCTGCAGGGTGTTTCACTCCTGTGTGAGAGAGTGGCATGGTGGTGTGGGGAGCCTTGCCTTTCCAAGAGGGGCATTCAGAGCTCTCCCCTACAGCTTTATCTCATCAGCTTTTTCAGGAAAAGCAGCAGAAATCCAATGTGATCTGGTTGGTGTTCAGAGGCCTGGCTCAGCTGGGACACTGGCTCAGTAAGGGGAAATGCTGCTTCATGACTCACTTCCACTCCCCTGCACTGAGTCACTGTCCATCCCTGCTGCTGGAATACCTGAAAGGGTCTGGCTGCATTCCTGGGCACTTGGAGTCTACCTGGCCTCAGTGAACTGCAGGGAGTTCACTCAAAGACAGGGGAGCTTGTTGTCCCTCTGAAACACCACGAACTGTAGAGATTACCAAGTGTGTTTGAAAGCCTGGCTCAGAAATGTTCAGGTTTCCTTTGGCTGGGAGGCGATAGCTGAACAAACACAGCCACGAGGACTTCAGAGGGGTTCACATCTGAGCTAGAGCTGAACTTCTCTTTCACAGCTTGGGCAAGTTTCCAGGGCAGAAACAATCTCCAACAAGGTTTTTAAATATCATCAGCCTTGCAAGTCAAGCACCAAGCTGAAGTGTGCAGTGGAGGAAGGGCCTTGACTGAGTGCCCAGCCGTATTTATGAGCCTTTGAGCCCCTGTGTCTGAGCAGGAGGGGAATCACCATCAGGAGCACCTCCAGCCTGCCTCAGCTTCCCTCTTCCCAGGTTTCCTTCTGGCTCTTTGAGCTCTTTTATTCATCTGCTGGTTCTGCTTCCAGAAATGCTGCCAGCTCCCCACACTTTGGTCTTTCCAGTCAGGCTTCCCAGTGCCCATGGTGACTGCATCCCACAAGTCTCCCTGATCCAGCTGCAAGTCCAGATGCTGATATGGTCTTAGGTGTGAGCCTGCTCAGCCTCTCCTCACAGAATCCATCCACACGTGGCAAGAGATCAAGGTATTTTAAAAGCAAACCCAGTTCATTACAAAATAGAGAATTTTCTGAAACAAGCATTTGTGTATGTCTAAAGGATTTTTTTGGTCTTTCTTAACTCAAAGGTTTTTTGTTCTTCATCAATATTGAAGTCATCCTGTTTTAAGAAATTAAGATGAAAACTAACTTAACACACTATACACCAGCATTCTTGTAAAAAATGCTCACTTGTTTAAATGTCTTTACAAAGTGTAGGGAACAAATATCAGCATTAGCACTGAGACTGGAATGAGGCTAGATGCATCATTTAATTCTCAATGAAGTTAGGCTACCCAGCTCCCCAAATCCACGGGTTTTCATTCTTTTTCTTATAATTTGGTTGGTTAAGGAACTAATTCTGTAGCAAGGCAATATAATATAACATTCCCTCACACGGACCTTGCCTTTAGTTTCAGTATTTCCAAAAGAGACCTCCCAGCCTGCTTGGAGCATCCTTCCAGGAGGCAAAGTTAATTCAGCACTATCCAGAGCCCTGCTTTACAGAGACCCCTTTTCTGCTCCCAGGTAAAGTTCCTGCTCGTGGGAGTTGTTGACCCTCTCCAGACTTTCCTCTGTCAGCCCAGCTGTTGGCCCAGAGCAGCTTTGGGGTTCTTTGCTTGGCTGGGACCCAGTGACCACTGGAGTGACCAGAGGAGGCTCAGGGCCCCTGCAGAGCTGCTGGCTGCCCTCCCAGCCCTGGGCAGGGTCTGACTCCTGCACAGCCCCCTGGAGCTGGCCTGAGCTGCCTGGGGTCCATCCCCTGTGGCAAACACAGAGCAGAACATCACTGTGAGCAGGTCTCACTGTATTACACAAGGCAGTGAGGAAATTAGCAGGAAACAAAGCGAACCTGGCTCCGTGAAATCTGATTAGTAGTTTTTGCTAGTGAATGCTGGCAGCACAGAGATTTTGTGTTGTTGCACAGAGGCTGGCTGATAGTGACTCAGGCTGAGCAAGGAGGGCTCACACATTTACATGTGCTGTCTTGATGTTCATGTGTGGATTTAAATGTTCCCCAAGTCTGTGCAGAAGTGAGTCCCTGAAAATTAACTTTCAAAGGTTGCAAATGTATTTCCCAGCTCCCTGGTTTTTTTGGCCTTGCTCATTATAGGAGGCATCCTTCCCTCTGATTGAGGTCTTTATGAGCTATGTATTGCCAGATGAACACAAATAAATAAGACTGATTTCTGGGTCACCAGCCCTCAGTAATTCTTGATGATTGATGCAGTCTTGGTGTGGTTGGGGTTGCACCTCCAGTGCAGCTGCTTGAAGCTGTTTGTACCCTCCTTGTGCCTCTCTTTTCCCTCTGGGAGGGAGAAGAGACCATTCCTGAAGCCTGTACCTGGCTTCTGAATTTCTGCAGTCTTTCAAGTTTGCTTTTATTTGTTATATTTGACTTCATGTCTCTTGAAGTGGCTTATTAGTGGGATATGAATATTGCTGAATATTAGTGCTTCTTTGTTCTTAGTTCTACAGCTGCATTTTAGTTAGACCTCTTTTCCATCAGTTAACTCATATTAAAAAACAGTATGTTTTGGAACAGAAAATTAAATGCTATAAATCAATCTGAAAACTAATAGCTACCAGAGGCTAAATTTAAGTCTGTGAGCAGCCTAGGGGTTTGCTATTTGGGCAGGCAAGTTTTCAGCCAACTCTGGATAAGATGCAGAGAGGTTGCATCACTGCAAGGCTCTGGCTGGCAGAGCATGCCATAGGAGCAGAACAGTGTTGCTTAGCGACTCGTGAAGGATCATTAACCCTTTCCCAGCACTCCCAGTATCCCTAGGGAAGGCCTCCTGAGCCATCATTCTGGACCACAACTGAATGTGAAGAAACTACTGTAATATCTTTAGCTCTTAGATGTATTGATGTATTAATCATTAATGTTTAATGAAGGACTGTCTTAATCTTACCATTAGTTACTGAAGGAGCTCACTAAATCAAAAGCCATCTGTCCATGGAATGACGTGTAATTATTGCAAAGGAAGGCTCATCTAATTACAGTAAAGGTGGAGCAAGAAGTGATTAAAACTATTTTGGGACTGATGGTGGTCATTGCCCTGCTGCTATTTCTTCATATGAACTCAGGTGCTTCTAAAATTTCAGCTGAATTTAAAGGCTGAGCCCATGCATTGGCATTACTCTTGCACAGGGTACCTTGAAGCAGAGTTCAGTACCAGCAGCAGTTAGGGAAGTTCCTCACCTCTCATCCCTTTCCAGTGCAACAGAGACATTTTAAAGGCCATTTCAATCTGAAAGCAATCATTTTAATTAAAAATACAATTAATCTTTGATGTTGATGAAAAAATGCTGTTCTCTTGTTTGAGTGGTGTCTGAAATTCAGCATGAGCTGATAAGCAGGAATGTGTGGGTGTGGTGGGTGGGTTGGCCTTTCCCTGGTGTCACCTTTGGTAGACACTACAGAGCAGACATTTTTCACAGGGTCGCGGATGCGTTCCAGCACTCTGGCTGATTTTTCAAAATGTGATCAATGGATGGTGTTCACCTCATGCAGGTGGAGCTCTCAAGGTGCAATGTGGAGTCAGTCAGGTGAGCTGTGGACAGCCAGAGCCAGAGGAGCAATGCTCACCTCTCTCGAGCAGCCCCGTGGCTGGGCTGGGCTGCCAGCCTGGACAGAGCATTGCCTGCAGCCCCAGAGAGTGCTGGCTGACAGGACCCCAGCCTGGAGGGTGTCTGAGGAGTGTCATCCTCTCAAGGACGGCTTCCCAGTGCCCAGTGTGCTGCTGAACAACAGTGGCAGAGCAATGTGGTGTTCCAGTGCAGCAGAGGGAAAATCCCCCCATGGGAACAGAAGGTAAAGCATAGAGAGAGGATTTTAAATTGCAATGGTCACTCTCTGTGATTTTATTTGGCAATAAAGGCAAGAATTCCCCTGGAGCAAGAAACACTCTTGGTTTCACCTCTGCCCCTCGAGGAGCTGCAGCAGCAGCCGTAAGTTTCTGTAACTATTGCCCCTCTGTTCTGGTGACTTGAGAGAAGCTGGGGGCTGAGAGCAGCTGCCATGTCCATGGGCCTGTGTGCCCCCCAGCACCTGTGTGACTCAGCTTCATCACCAGGGAAAACCTTCTGAGCTGGAAGCACTTTGTACCTGGTAATGGTGAGAGTGCGTTCTCTCTCGTTTGCAGAGGGGTAACTCTGTGCCCTTAGCAGAGACTTACAAGGCATTAGAATCAATCCAGGTGACAAGCTGGCACGAAGATAGCCTTTGCTGTGACATACCCAAGTGCAGGCCCTGTGTTTCTTAATTTGTCCTTGTTCTGTGTGCTGCTATCAGGCAGATGCAGAGACTGCTGCTGATGTTGTTTCTTGTCTTATCCTGATGCATTTCAGACTTTGGGCTCCAGAGAGCAGCTCGTGTGACAAACAAGCTGACTGTGTGCCATGTGGGGTTTTGCACTAGTGCTTTTTGAGTGAGTCCATGCCACTGAAGGATCTCCAGGGAGATTAATGCTCTAACAGAGGCACAAAACAATGCAGATATTTTTGAATTGTTAGGCAGATTATTTGCTGTTGTTTTGAACACGCTTTCTTAGCTTGCCAACAGCAAAAAGAAACTCGTGTGACTGATATCTGGGCTGTTTTCTTTCACTGCTGTCAGTAAGGAGATGGAGCTTCCAAGCTGGGATGTTTTGGTGTTTAGCTAGAATGGATGGATTGGACTTGTCTGAAATACGATTTCTGGTGGCGCCTGTCAGAGGCAGCAGCCATCTGTCTGTGCTGTGCTGGCTGGCCTGTCACACAGTGGGGACAGCATGCATTATTGCCCTGCTCTCTCCCTCCCTGGCAGGCCTTAATCGTGCCAGCTGTGGTGCTTTTCTGAGCAAGTGATCCTGCACTGGGGCTTCCAGTGGCTCCTGAGCAGAGGAAACCTTGCCATCAGAGCTGTGGGCAGAGAGGTCCAGCAGTCAGCTGAGTGCTCCAGGGAGGGAGCAAGCACAGCCAGGCTCTCCTGGGTGGGATTCACATTCTCTGAGCCTGAGAGAAGCAGAGAAGAGCATGATCAAAACAATTCTAATCTCATTTGCTGCTCCTGTGTTGTGCCAAAGTAGAATGCAATGTGGAGATTGTTTACCCAGAGTGATGGGGTAAGATAACGTGTGCAGACTGTCAGTCAGCAGACAGTCAGTGGATTTTGTTCAGTTGAGTGCTTGTGCAGTTTCAGTTTAGATGTAGTATAATACAGTGTAATACAGTATAGAATAATATAATAAAGTAATTAATTAGCCTTCTGATATCATGGAGTCCTGCTCATCATTTTTTCTGCCAATCAGGAGAAATTTCTCTGATACTCCTGCTGCTGGGGAGGGACAGGGCTGAAGCAGCAGAGCCCTGAGCTCTCTGCTGAGCCCTGAGAGAGGCAATGCTGCTCTCCCTGTCCATGCCTGCTCCCTGGCACTGCCCAGAGCTGCTGGGCACAGCAGGGAGGGCTCAGCTCACCCCATGGCCCTGCCCTGGCTGCACCCCCAAGGTCTCTGTGCTCCCATCTCTGCTCCTGGGGGCTCACAGAGCTGAGACTCTGGGGTTTCATTAGATGCTCCTGGCATTTGTGTGGGCAGAAGGGCCATAGCAAAGCAAGGTGTGTGGATGAGTCTGGCTGCCATTGGGGAAATCCTTGGCATTTCTTGTACCTCTTCTGACTCAGGTTTGGTGTGGCTTTGTCTCTGCAGGAGAGCCTGGTCTATGAAAGGCTGGGATGTACTTTGGCAGTGAAATGTAACTGCACATGGAGGGTGCTGGGGCTGTGTGGGGTTCAGGGTGAGGGTGTGGGGCAGGGACTGAGGTGTTTCTGTGGGTCAGTGTCTTGGTTTGGAAAGACAGGTGCCTGCTAAGGAGGTAGGAGCCTCCCCTGAAATGGAGAATGCAAACCCTCCCCACCCCTCCGAATTTTAAATAAGGGGCTCTCGGGCAAAAACATGGGAGCAGGAAATAACAGTTCTTTAATAGGGAAGGAAAAAATAAAAGTATAAAATAAAACAATGCAATACACTAGAACAACACTGACAGAGTCAGAACACAACCTGACACCCTGTTGGTCAGGGTGTCAGGTAGCAGTCAGGTAGCAGTCCAGTTGGAAAAGGGGCTGCAGTCCTCCTGGAGTGTCAGGCGTGGTTCTGTTGGAGCAGGGGAGTCCTGTAGGAAAGGGGTGAATTCTTCCTCCACAGATCCGTGGAATTAAAGCAGCTGCTGTTCCTCTGGGGAGTCCAGTGGAGAAGAGCCGTGCTGGTGTGTCAGAATCTCCAGATTATATCCGGGTAGGAATGCTTGGCTCCTCCCTCTGGGCGGAGCATCTCACAATGGGATGTTATAGTTCTTATCAGTCATGTGGTGACATTCAATAGCCCCTTATCAGCAGATGTCCCCTGCTGAGGGACCCTGATTATGATCACTCAGGGAGAGGGAGAAGGAGCATTGCCTACTTGCCACCAGACAGCTGCCATACAGATGGCAATAGAATCCATCTTGCCTGGCAATCTGGAGCAGTCAGGCAGCCTTGATTTGGCTCTGGGGCCCCCACGGTGTGTGAGCACACTGGGTACCTGGGGCTGAGGCTGGCTGAAACCCTGTCCTGTGCCCTCCCTGCCCTCTGTGCTGCACCAGGAAAGGAGCCTGGTGGAGAGAGAAAGCCCAAACACCCTGGCAGTGTCCCAGGGAGGCATTCCCAGCTGAGCCCTGCTGGGGTGAGCCCAGGTCAGCCCTGCATCCCCAGAGCTGTGCTAGCTCCTGCACAGATTTGCTGCCAGCAAATACACACATACCTGCCCACAGGGGCCCAGTGCTCCATTGCCCATCAATCCCTTAAGTTAGGGGGAAATGTGTGCTTATTCATTAGTTCCAGGGGTGCTTCAGCCTTGTGAATTGTAAATAAGTAAATGGCAGATGAAATTCTAGCCACTAGAATGGGGCAGTAAAAGGCAACCAATCTAGAAATTATTGATTTTCTTTTTTCAGCTGTTCATGGTTAATATTTAGCCACCCCAGCTGTGCTTCAACACGCCTGTGAACACAGAATGTGAGACAGGCAATAAGAAGTGGCTGATTTCATTTTAACATCCTTTAATTAGTGCAGAAAATAGCCAGTTGCCCATATCTGAAGGGGAAGGGCTGCACACTGAAGCGTTCCCTGTGATGAAATAAAGTGTGATTCCAGGTGAGGCTCTTTCTTTCAGTGCTGTCAACAGTGAGCCCTGGGGAGTTTGTTCTTTCCAGCTGGATGATAGCAAGTGACAGATTTCTTAATATTTGTTACAGTGTCGATGCCTTTCGGTGTATGGCACATCAGGAGAAAAAGATTCACTGCTCTGAAGAGCTGAACCTGGCCTTTTTGTTCTCACAACTGGATTTTAGTGGTAGAGCTTAAAATGTAAAGCCTGTGATATGAGATTATTATTAAAAGTTCTTTAGTTAGGCTGTAAATAACTATATTTTAAATTGTATTAAATTCATTGTGCTCCAGAGCTCGAGCTGCTCTAATGCCACGATGCTGTAGAGCACAGAAATTTTTGCAGGTAACTTCTGTACAAAGCCATAGACAGTTGATTTCAGTCACAATACAAGGGGCTATTATGTCACATTTCTCTTTTCAAGTAGTTTATTTTGAGCAGTTTTCTATCCTGTGAGTTGTTTGCCTTCATACCCCCCTCAAAACCAGCTGAAAATTTCATGTCTTTTTTTTTATAATAAAGGGGCCTCTCAGTTTTGAATGCTTAATGTTCAAGCTGAGATGGGCAGGGAAAGCTGTCTGTCCTGCAGGGAGGGAAGCTGGGAACAGGGAGAAGCCAGCTCCATTGAAATGGCTTCCCTCTCTGTCTCCAAGAAGTTCCTGGTAACAGAGGTAATAGTTGGATGTCTTGCTTCTGTCTAAAAACTAATTTCCATTGTATCAGGAGGGGAAAAGTGCTACAGAATCTCATAGTTTCAAGAAATTGCATATGCAACAAATGCTATATTGTGAAAAGGAGGCTCTGTTTCAGATAAAAATATAATGGCTATTGAGAAAGATCAGAAGACACCCACTAAATATGGGACTGAAAGTGTATTTGATAATAGGAAAAAATTATCACCAAACCCCAAAGTGTCCCAGTTACAGACATTCAATTACAGGCATTAATTTCTTGTGGTCTGGATCACCCAATTCTGTCTGGTAAACATCACCTTTCTTTTGGGAGTGCTTTTTCCCCCGACCCATGTGTGAAATTTGATCTCCTGGCCCATTTGCCTGCAGCAGCTGAACGTGTGTTTTCAGATGTCACACAGAGTTTGATGCCCTGAGATCCTGGGCACAGGTCACACCTTGGAGCACTGACAGCATCTAGGGATGAGGCAGTGTCCTGTCAGATCCAACTGAGTGAGCTATTTGTACCAAACAACTGATTTATTTCTCTCCCTTGATGCTGGAATGATCTGCTGTGAGGCTTTGGCTGCCCGAGATCTGCAGGTGTGAGATGACAGTGAGTGTTTTCTGCAGAGGGCTCCATGCTCTGGATTGCCTATCAGCTGTGCACAGACATTATTTATCATCATTGCTGCTTGGCCTGAGTGACAGTCCTTGCAAGGCACTGGGGCTGAGCCCTCAATGAGCAGCTCCCAAGCTCACAGGGAGCTCACAGGGATGATCCTGCAGCAGTGCCATGGGTGGGCTCTGAGCACAAACCCTCACACAGAGGGATTCCTGTGCCCTCCTCCTGTTCTCTCGGGGTCTCTGTGGTCAGGATGTCCCCAAGATGTGTCAGAGTGTCTCTTTTCCCAGCCTGGCAGTGGAAGGAGGAGTCAGGATTCTTCTGTTCTGGTTCTCAAGGTTGTTTATGTGCTGTTATTTGTGACATTCTTTCCCTGGCCTGCTGAGGTCCATTCAGCAGGTCAGTCTGTGGCACACTGCCCGCCCTCAGGGTGGTGGTGTCTTTTTACACTAAAAACTACGTGTACAATATTTACAATTATTTTCCAACTCCTATCACCTATGTTAGACAGTCCATCTCTACCCTGAACCAATCCAAAAGTGCCAACATCACCCAGATGATGGAGGCTAGGAAGAAGGAGAAAGAAGGACAAGGCATGCCCAAATTCTTCCATCTTGGGCACCCCGAGCCCCCATTCTAAAAACCCCCAAATTCTGCTTTTCACCCTGTGACAAACTAACTATCATTCTTAAACTTTTGTGGCTTGCAGATGCTCATATAAGGTTGGTCATTTTTTCCATGGGTCAAAATCAAAGGCACAGGGGTCCTGGGCTCTGTGCCAAGGTCTCTGAGCCCCCTGGCAGGGGCTGGAGCCATCCAGACAGCCAGAGGGATGTGCTGGGCTCTGACAGAGTTCACTGCTGGCCAGGGATGGCAGAGCTCCCTGTGTGTGGGGCACTCCCCAGCCTCTGTGCAGAGCTCTGTCAGCAGGGTCTGGCAGCTTTTCCTTGGCTCTGAACACGTGGCACACGCTGCAGGGAGCTGGGTCCCTGGCAGTGGGCAGGGGATGATCCAGGCTGGGTTTGGGCACAGGGCTCGGCACTATCCCTGCTCCTGCTCACACAGTCCAGCCTTTTTCTCTGCCCGGGAAGCAGGGGACCTTTGCTCTGCTCCACGTGCAGGTTTTCAGCAAGGGGCTGTACATGAGAGAGCTACATCATTTGTGACAGTTGTAGCTCCAAATAGGAAATGATTAATATTTCATGGTTATTTTTCTGTAAGACACGATTCTTGGGAGAATGCATCAGCCTGGCTTGCTGGAGAGAATGAGCCTGCCTTGCTCAGCTTCAAATGGAAATGTAGTCAGGCACTGCATGCTAATATTGCTGCTGTAGATGAAAGCTCTGTCTGCCTGACTGATGCCAGGATGGCAGTGCAAAAGGGCACACTGCAGTTTTGGAAACTTCTCTTTCCCTCGTCAGTCTTGCAAGTTATCTGCTACTCTGCCTTTGCCTTCTGCACCTTCAGTCTAGTTTTAAATAGCACAAGAGGTCATGAATGTCAGCTGACTGCATCAACTGCAAAATTTTTGACTCTGATCTTTCCTTTTTTTATTTACTTATTTTTTTCCTTTCTTGAGTCATAATATTTCAGGGTTGCACCAGAGAATAGCAAACAATTGGTCAAGGAAACATTCTTGTCTCTGATGTGAATCTCTGTGAAGGTGACTGTCCAGAATGCCTCTAGATAACAAATATTGGCAAATGTCTTTCAGAACTTTTGTTCCTATAACATTAATGGAATGATCACAGGATTACTGTCACTCAGCAGCGAGGCCACCAAGGCTTTGACTGCCCTGCTACAAGAAAGTCTACAGGAAGGTTCTGGAGAGCTTGGTAAGAAAAGTGCAATGGAAGCTGGTTTGTTTTCTGTTCTGCCAGTTGTTCTGTAGCAGGAGTTACATACACCCCACTGTAGTAGGATGCTGTTAAATACTGCAAACCAGGATGAAAGAAACAGAGGGACAGATTCCTACTTACATGTAAAGGTTTTTTAACCTGGACTAAGACAAGAAGAAAATGCTGTATGTTCCCCCAGACTGGTATAATGAGATTTAATCCTTACACAAACAGCTGTACTGGAATACAAATTATTCATAGCAGATTCTGCTGGCCCCAGCCAGGGCTTCACTGGGTTAGACACAGTAGAGAATTCTCAGAAATGTGATGAAGGAGAGGTAAGATTGCAGAAAAAAACATATGTTAGAATGTGTGAGCATTGAAATGGTCTGTGAAAGGGCAATTTAACCATCCTCCACTTCTGTCCCCTGCAAGTGCTGCACTTGCTCTTATTCACAGTCATGTCTGCCTTTGTCTGTGCAAAAGAGTGGATGTACATACTTGCTGTCACCCAGCAAAACAAGCACTCCTGGTTCTTTCCAGGATGCTGTTTTGCAGCTGGAGTTGTTTCTATATCACAGCTGTTCCAGATTATTTTAAGGTATCTTGGTAGCCTCTAAATGAAGTAGAAAGAAACTGTATAGGAATGGCAACAACTTTGCAAACCTCTGTACTCTTACTTTCAATGTAAGTTTTGGAGAGGAATGATTCACAGCACCTAAAGCACTTGGAGACCTCATTAAGGCACAGGGTCACCTCAGAACTTTTGTCTGTGCTATGTAAGGATTTAGGGACTCAGAAAACTATGTAGCCTGAATTGCTTTGCTTTGCATTGTTTTCTGCCTAAATAACCTGCTCAAACCACACCTCTTTGGGCTGTCTACAATTTTCTGCACATGTGGTTATATATTATTGTATTTGGTGATCCATCTTTTTTAAGCTAATGCAGCTGATATGTCAGGCAAGACTTGCTCAGCATTATTAAAAATCATGTTGTTTTATGAATTTAAGACTTACTTCAGCACAATGCAAAGTATGAACAACTCAACAGCTACTCTGTGGGTCAGAGTAGTCTTAAGCTAATATGCAATATAGCCATGGGAAGATACCAGATTTATCAGGCAGCTCTGTAGGTGTTACTTTTGATGATCAACAGAGCAATCAAATTTGTTTTATTATCTGTCTGCCTGAAAATTTTTTGCTTGCTTGTTTTTTTTTTTTTTTATCTCTTCTCCTGAAGTGTCATTGTTTTGTGAAAGGACTGGTGGGATTTGGTTAAAATAATTACAAAAAAATGTTTGGTTTGGTTTGATTTTGTCTGATGCCACCGGCACAGAGAAGCCTCTGCAGTTGTGTTTGGTTTCCAGGTGATGCTGTCTGGGTGTTGCTGTTGATAGATGATCTCTGAGCCCTGGCTGTCTATGCAGCTGTGAGGAGTAACAACATAAACTTAGTGTTAAGGTTTTTGTCAATACTAATTAAAAATCATGGTTAAGGGCTCTCATTCAGCAAACCCTGACTGCTGCTCAAAGCTCGTAGATATGTTTTTGATTCCAAATACATTTGGTCTCATTACAGCTGAAGCATATATTTTGAATCCTGTGGGTTTACTGCTTTTTAAAAGCAAATAAATGTCTGGAATTCATATATGTGCTTGGTAGGTAAAAATCAGGAAACATAACTGGAGTTTTTACATAGATTTGCTTTTGGGAGCAGGTTCTGTATTTCTGCTTCCCTATGCTGGGATTTACTCTGTTATGCTTTTCTCTTCAACTAAGTTTTCCTAAGATTTCATTTAAGCCTCATTTAATACATTTAATATCACTCCTCATCAGCCTAATTAGCCTTTGGTCCCACCTCCTTGGCACAGACCCTCAAAGAGAGCCTCAGTATCCCTGTCTCAGCTCCTGCACCATCTGCTCTGCCCAGCTCCAGCCTGTGTCTGTGGTTTCCAGAGCAGGTTTGGTCTCTGTGCTCCGCTGGCTCAGGCACTGCAGCTGCATCCCTGGCAGCTGCCTTCACCCACCAGCTCCTGCTGTGTCTCCTCACATGGCAGTTCTTCCTTCCCAAAGACATCCACGCTTCACAAAATATCGTAACATGGGGTTGATGTCCTTCCCAGGAGCTCAGGGGCTCTGCTGGTGCACAGGACCAAGTCTGTACCTGCCAGGACCACCAGGTACAGTAACACAGGGTGCCCCTAATGCAGGGAAGGATTGGCATCTGACTCCATGGATTCAGAATGCTGAACAACTGCTTTATTGAAACTATATTACATTACATTATTATATTATTGTATTATACATACTATATTACATACAATATGTATACGTAATATACACACTATATTATTATATTAATGTATAATAATACTATATTGTTATATAATTATATTGCTATATTAACTATTACTATTACTATTAATTACTATTACTATTACTATACTATTACTATACTATTACTATACTATTACTAAAGAAAACTCATGACTGTCTCCAGACAGCCAGGACACAAATTTTTTCAGCTGGCCAAGGAAATGAAACAATCCTCAGCAGAATCTAATTGCCAATCACTCCAGGTAAACAATCTTCTTAACACATTGCACATGTGCAAAAACAACAGGAGCAGCAAGCAGGGAGATGAATTGTTTTCTCTTTCTTCTCTCTGTGCTTCTCCAGGGAAAAACCCTGAGAGACAGAATTATGTCTCTCTCTGTTGTGAATGTGAATGCCACACGCCAGGTCCTTGCAGAAGAGAGGGTGAGGAGTGAGGAAGGGACCTTTGTGCTCCACAAAGTTTCTGCAGCCGTGCTCAGAGAGGCACTGAGGCACAGCATGGGGACACACCTGCCACAGCAGGCACCAGCACACTGGGGCAAACTGAGGAGAATCCACCTCAGCAAACAGGTTGGTCACGGCTCCTGATCCAAAGTCAGCATCAGCAACCTGAAATGGCTGGGCTTGGTTTTGTTTGTGTGTTTTTCACACAACAGCATCCTGAAATGGTTGTGTACAATTGAGAACCTCATCGATATTACATCTGCAACAGATGGTGAAAACCTCCTGGCATGGGCAAGTAATCCATTTAGTTCTTCAGACAAGATCTCCAGTGCCAGGCAGAGCATCTGGCCTTTTGGTCCATCTTTGAGGTACTCTGGTGGGAACCCAGAGGCAGCTGAAGAGCTCCCCGTGACCCCAGGTCCACACAGGAGCCCCTGTGAGCCACACTGGGCTGATGCTGGCAGCAATTCACTGAGGGCTTTGTGCCCTGATGTTAAACAGCTGCAATGAATTGCTTTTGCCTTGAATTTATGACCATTTATTTTGGGAGAGCAGAACACTTGTATGAGATGCAGCATCATGCTGAATGCAGGAGGAGCAGGTGACAGGATACCGGGTGGTTTTTTGGAAGATGGCCCCTGAGTCCTTGGGGATGCAGGCTGCATCTGTGAGCAGCTCCTGGGCTGTGCTCTTTGGGTTTTGCAGCCCAGCTGCTGGTGGGATGGGCCCGGGGGGAAGTTTTGCAGTGCCAGAACTGCTTCAAAATAAAGGCACCAGCTCCGAGTCTGGTGAAAAATGTACCCTCCCAAGCAGGAGCCTCAGGGCTGGGAAGGGCACTCAGCTCATCTCAGGCACTCAGCAGCGAGGTGTGTAAGACAGAAAGTATTTACCTTCGGGGAAAATCACAGCATTTTCACCTGATTACATGGATTTTACTTGCCAGTCAAGGCTCTTATAGCTGAGAGAGATGTGAGACTGCTATCTAAAACAGTTTGGACATCCAAACAAATGTTCTTCCCAGCTTGCAGAAATGTTAGTAGTTGTCCTGTAGATTGGAGGCTGTTTGGAGAAACAATGTCACCGCTTGTGTTTCGACTTTTGCCAGACAAGGGAGCAGCCTGCCTATCAGTCTTTTCCTGCCTCAAGAGACCTTTTCATGACTGAGTGATAAGAAAAAGCAAATTGTAGATGTTAACAGGGCTCTTAATGTTGCAGTGGATGGATGCCATGTCCCCAGCTGCAGCCACCCTCTGGCTCCCACCCCATCCCATGCTGGATGGAGCATGGTGCCTTTCCATGTACACGTGTCCACTGAGGAGTTGTGCAGCTCTCAGAGCACACTGTTTGATTTCTCTGTCTCCTGCTGCCCACAACCTGCCTCCTGCACATCTGTTTGATGAAAGCCTCAGCACCCAGGAGTGGGGGTCAGTAGGTCAGTGGGCTGTGCTGGGTCTGTGCTCGCTCCTGAATACAGCCTGCAGCAGGGGGAGGTAAATGATTAACCTGCCTCTGTTGTGCTTTTTGCACTGAGACTCTGGACTTGCCTTCATTCCACAGCCACTGAACAGGGAAGCTGCCAGTGAAGCCAGCCAGCTCTCCCTGGGTCTGTATCCTGAAATTCAAAGTCAGCACAGCTGAACCCTAAACCAACAAGATTTCTGCTTTGATGCTGGTGTGACAAAGCTAATAGGCACAACCACGTGGGAGGACATGCATTTGTGCTCTCTTTTGGATGCAATCACTCATAATTATGTTGACTAAACTTTTAATTTAGTGTACATTTTTTAAAAAGGGCATGGCATGAAGTGGTTTTGCCTTGTCCATACGAGCTAACAAATCAAATTGTTTGCTCTTTTCTTGTAGAAGGAGGGAATTCTATAACACTGTCTCTGTGCTGCACCTTGCACTGAGTCTCTTTTGCCTATTTGTGTCACATTCTTGACCAAATACCGGGTTTGATTTTGACCCAGATCTGTATAAATTCCTGTAGCATAGGGTTGGAATTCACACACATAGGTACTGAGCAAAGGACAAACCTATGGCCACAAAATGGTCTGTAATGAAAGCAGGGAAACAAATGACCCTGACAAGGACAATGCCCAAGAAAATGGAGATAATGTTTGATGGCACAGAGCAGGGCATGGCTCTTTGCCCTCCTAGCTTTAGCACATAAACTCCCACATGCTCCATTGCTAAAGCCCCTGTTGCCCCAATGGCTTGGGGATGGAAGAACCTTTGTCCATGTGCAGTAATGCCAATATGCTGGCTCATGCTTTGGGAATGGCTGGACTCTCAAAAAAACCAGAGGAAGTGTTCATTTGGAGTGGCAGTTTTGCTACTCTAACCCCCATTCTGTGTTGTCAGACAAGACAGCAGATAAAAAAATGGGCACGTTTCTGTCAGAGACACAGAGATCCAAAATCACTGAACTTCTTCATGTTCATGAGTGATTAATGTAAAAATTAATGAGGGTTTAATGTAAGTAAGGAGTAGAAATGACTTAGCCCCGAGATCATGAAGTTTCTGCAGAGCAGAATTGCTGAATGATTTAGCAGAGGACTAAATAATGGACCTAATCTTATGCACAGCTGTGAAAGCACTTCTCTCTGTTTATTTAAAATGAAAACTCACATAAATGTGTGTACAGATCACCGCTGTGCAAACTTTTTTCCCTCCCAAGTACAACTTTTGTATTCTCTCATGAGAGAACATCACTGAAGGGCAATGCTGGCTGAGCCAAGGTGGCCAATGCCCCAGGCTGGGCACTCACACCAGTTAAGGATCTTGACAGGAGCAGGTGGCATGCACTGGGAAGGCACAGGCAAACCGGTTTTGCTGGCTGCTGCTGCTCTGAAGGGTTTCAGTTATGTAATCTCCAAGGATTTGGGGTCAACCTGTGCAGATTCTCCAACTGCCACCACACGGTTGCTTTGTCTCCTTTCCCCACGAGCCAGCAGTGGGGACAGAGCAGCTCCCCAGACAAACCCCCCTGGCTACAGGCAGACTATTTTGCCTCAGCTTTAGCAGAGTTGGCTGGGGCTGGACTAAAGGCTGCCTCTTCCCTATCTGAATGATGCTGAAAGCTGCTGGGTCGTGCAGCCTGCCCTGGATGACGCATTGTCAGAGCAGGCTGCGAGCAGCTACCTCTGCTCGAGCACAGCCAGTCCTGCAGCTGAGCCCTCGGGGTGTCAAGGCAAAGGGGAGCCTGCCCCATGCTAATTAAAACTCTTTTCTCAACTTCTCCTTGGCAAAGTGCAAAGAAATCCTCTTTTCATGCCCGACGACTAAAAATAAATCCTATTTTGGGTTTCAGAAGCAGCCGCATGACTAAATGAGCCCTTCAGTTTCATTCATGTTTGCTGTCTATTAATCTGTTCTCCTCACTCTCAGCAGGGTATGACTCAGGGCTTCACATTGTCTTCCTCCCTGAACTATCTGTGTTTTGACTTTAAATTCTGCTGTCTGACGCAAAGCGGTGCTGAAATCATGACAGTTTGATCCAGCCAGCTCCCAGGAGACTCCTGATCTTTACTGGCTGGTAAATGTAGCACTCAGAACAGCTATGCAGAGCAGATATCGATATTTTTACACCAAATGTTGGTAAGCAGATGTCACAAGCTTGTGAAAAGCCTTGAAACTCCACGGGAGAAAAATATGTATGTGTGTGGGAGGCCTGGAGATAAAAATAATTCTGTGGTTCTATGAGAAGGCATATATTCCTTAATCCGTTGGTGTTTTGCTATTCCTGGGCAGGGTACTCGAAGTGGAGGCTGCTATACTGGAACAAGTGTAGCAGTCAACTCTTTCCCTCTTGATTCATCTGCTGCTTTTGCAGCTCCCTCCAGCCCAGGCTCCTCTGGCCCTGACTGGGCTGAGGGTCTCTCCTATGGGGTGGAGAGATTATCCCCAGCTTCAGGCATCCCATAGGAAGTGTGGGACACTGGGCAGGGAGCAGCGGGGCTGGGCTCCTCCTGCAGACCCTGGAGGGTGGCAGAGCCCTGGGGAAGGGCTCTGAGCAGGGCTGGCCCAGCTGAGCCCAGCCCATGATCCATGGCCCCATGTGCAGGGGGCAGCCAAGCCCTGCCTGAGGCTCCCCTTCTGTTGTTTTTTTAATAAGCAAGCAGCCTGAAATCTTGAGCTTGGAAATGTTGGATAAAAGTTCAGGTTTGGGTTTTTTTTTGTTTTTCCTGTTCTTGACATGTCCCCTCAGGGGGTGTGTAGGGCAGGCTGGTGTTAAACCTGCTTACTCTCGTTGCAGTGTTGAATAAAGCCCAGTGATCTACAGCCAGTGGATGCTTGCCTTGACATCCCTGCTTTTAAAGGACTGTGGTTAAATACTGCAAAGCCCTTATTTTTTCCTTGCAATGCTGCATTTATCCCTCCCCTTATGGCTTTGGAAATGAAATTTGAGCCATTTACTGTGCACTAAATTTAGGGAGGCCAAAAATATTTGCATACAAATATGATTGATCTTTCAAGCATGCAAAATGAGCAGAAAATGACGAGTCTGATGTTGGATACAAGCAGAGCTCAAGTATTTTAAAATTAAAATAATTTAAAAGAATCTGTATCTATGATGGCAGATGAACTTTTTCTGAGGCAAGAAAACCTCCTCTTTCTCATTATATTCAGAGTAAATGAAGATATTCAAGTCAGATATGGGCTGAATTTTAAATGTGACAATGGCATTTATTCTGCGGGAGATGTCATGTCTGTAATGAATTGTAAATTATTTTTAGTTGCCACTAGAAACAGAAGAAGGGAGGGAAATAATCAATATTGACACAACCCTGCTTTATTTTTAAGCAGCGCTGATCTTGGTGGCACCAATTAGAGGAGGAGAGAGCCAGAGCTGCAGAAGTAGAAACCATTCTGGTGTTTAGAAAAGACAAATGTGCTGCCTCCCTGTTTCTGCTGGGATGGTTATGCCCCCAAGATCATCGTTCCATCCTCTGCTGGGAGCTGGCCAGCTGTGGTGGGAGCCCGTGGTCCCTGAGCTGCTGTGTGTCCTGGGGCCTGGGCACAAGGACAGTGACCCCAAGCCCTTGGCCAGACCATGCTTCCTCCTCAAGACAAGGTTCCTGGCATTTATTTCCCCACTGACTGTAGAGATGATGATATTCCAGCTGGGGTGTGACAAAAGAGAGTGGGCTGGAACCCTCCAGCCTCTGTTTGCTGCAGTGAAGCTCCCCTCCCAACCCCATGCCCTCTTTCTTGCATGAAATGAAAGAAAAGCCTTTTGCTGCAAGGTGCAGGGTTGATTGATTAACTTTTATCTTCTCATGATGCATGACTAGGTAAGGGAGAGCATGTGACAAGGCAAGCTGTTCAGAGAAATCGCTGCAGATAGAGCTGGGCTGCTCCCAGGATGTACAAAATGATGCACACGGTCAAAATTCACCCAGAAAAACAAGATTATCCTGCTCCTTTGCTTAAGCAGTTGATATTGAGCTAATTTTAATACAATTTCCTAAAATTGAGAGATGCTGTGATGTGATCTTACTCTTGTATAAAATGCCATGGAACTTCTGATGACAAAACAGATCCAATTTTCGGTTGCATGACTCATTCTGAGGAAAAGAATGCTGTACATTCAATATGACCAAAAAAAGTACATTCAGTGAGGCCCTCCTCACAGGGCTGTGTGGATGCAACCAATCATAAGCACAAAGTCCAGGCACCACTTTTTGATATGGAGTAAATTTGACAGATGGATTGTAGAGAGCCTTTGGAAAATTTTATCCACTGAACCCAGAATAGCCACAGCAGAGACCTAAGCCAAGTGTCTGGCTGACTTTATGTGCTGTAAATCTGAGGTGAGTGGTTAAGGAGGATGGAATCTTGCTCATGTGCCAGATAATTTGGGTTGTCTGAAACGTGCTCTAATGCAGAAGATCAGGGATAGATGGATGGGGTTCAACAGGATGATTTCATGGGAAGGAACTTGCTCCACAAGGATTAGTCATTCGGTGGCAGAATGCACGAGAGCCTGCTGGAAACACCTGCAAAAACACAAGAAAATTCCTGAAAGTCTGAATTGAGTAATTTTCTTGGTGTTTTTGTTATTGTTTTATTTGTTGGTTTTGATTACATGGAGTGTTCTGCCTGTGGGCTGAGGTGTATCAGCAGCAGCAGTGTCTGCAGAGCTGTTCTGTGGCATTCAGAGCCCTGCTGAAGGGGATGTGGTGCTCAGCAATGCAGCACCAGCTGCTCAGAGGGCACTTGGACCTTGCCCTCAGCTTCCTGCAGCAGTGCCCTTCTTTCCCTTCTTCAGGGCTGCCATCATGGGCCCTAATGCAGCATTTTCTGGACTCTTCCTGGGTCTGGTAATGAAAGTGCATGTGTTGGATGGGATCTGGGGCCAGAATAAAGCTGCTGCTGAAGAGTTTCAGCACAAAAACTGATAACTGTATTTTACTCATAAAACTACATGAGATGAAACAAGATCTCTATTTCCAGATCTCCATGTCAGCTACAGCAAATGCAGCCAGGATTTTCTTGTTGTCTGTTCATGGCTACAATTATTTCTAGCTTACTGTTCTTACAATAATTTAATTTTGTAATGTTTATTGGCTTGGAAGGTACATTCATCCTAGGTTTTTTTGCATTTTGTGCAGCAAAAGGTCAAAATTGTCAGGAAAGATTTATTTTGGGGGAAAAGGAATCCTTATTTAAAAGCCAAAGCAAAACAACCTTTCTGTAATGGAAAGGAAGCAGAAGGAACAAGCTAAAACTCTGAGCATCAGCCGAAGCCATGTGTTACATCTTGTGTTTTGTGGTTTATGGCATGGTGGTATTTACTCACCTCACTGCTCCAGGCATGCAAGTGCTGAGAATGGAGGTAAAACCACGAGGGCCTTTCCAGCAGTGCCTGGCAGTGCCCCAGGGATGGGCAGTCCCTCTCTGGCTCCATCCCCATCCACAGCCAGGGCACGCAGGCTGGGATGGGGGCTGCTGCAGCAGGACAGGAGGAACCTTCTGCCTTCTACTTCCCCAACGTGCTTCAGTTTGTCCATCCACCTCAGACAAACAAAGGAGAGGTGTCCTTCCCCCTCAGCCCCCTCCTCAGGAGCGCCCATCTCTAGCTGGGCCAGAGCTCCAGGAGCTGATGACAAGGCCATGAACTATCCCTGCCCTGTGACAAAGCCAGAAATGTGCCACAATAGCTCAGCCAATGGACTAAAGAGAACAAATAAAAAAAATCCTGCTGGCCATAGCTGTTGAAAGGCTGTCTCCTGCCAAGGCATGGGCACAGCCAGGCACACACACACACACACACACACACTGACCCTGGCGTGCAGAGCCATCCTCACAGCTGGGCTGCACCCACCGCGGGGCTGCTCCTGCCCCGCAGCCCTGGGCTGTGCCCGGCTGCCGCTTTGGTCTGCACCCACCCCCGAGGTCAGGGTCGGGTTTATCAAGTCCTTCCTCCCAGCCTGAGAAGCAGGAGGCACTGGCTGTATCACGTCTGCCTTTTTCATTCTTTCTTATTTTTAAACCTCTTCCCCCTTTCCCCCTTCTTTCTTCCTTGCCTTGCTTTATTCTCCTCGTGCCTTTTCCCCCTCTGTATTTTTTTTACTTTTCCCCCCGTTTTCTCCTTCCCCTCCTTTTCCCGCCGCCGGTGTTACGTGCCCGGCTGTGTGCCCGTGCCGTGCGGGCTGGGGTCGCTGGGACCGGGCCGGGCGGGACCGGGCTGGGCAGAGCCGGGCGGGGCGGGACCGGGCTGGGCAGGGCCGGGCGGGGCCGGGCTGGGCAGAGCCGGGCGGGGCGGGACCGGGCTGGGCAGAGCCGGGCTGGGCAGAGCCGGGCGGGACCGGGCTGGGCAGAGCCGGGCTGGGCAGAGCCGGGCGGGGCCGGGCTGGGCAGAGCCGGGCGGGGCCGGGCTGGGCAGAGCCGGGCGGGACCGGGCTGGGCAGAGCCGAGCGGGGCGGGACCGACCGGGCTGGGCAGAGCCGGGCGGGGCCGAGCGGGGCGGGGCCGGGCCGGGCGGGGCCGTGACGCGCGGCCGGGGCGGTATAAGCGGGCGCTGTCCGGGTGCTGAAGGCGGCGGAGCGGCGGAGCGGCGGCAGCGCAGGTAGGGCCGTCGGGCTGTAGGGATGTAGGGATGTAGACTGGGATGTAGGGATGTAGATTGGGATGTAGGCAGCGCGGAGCCCCAGGGCTGCGCAGGAGGATCTGACACCGAGAGAGCGGTGAAGTCGCACCGAGAGCCGGTGGTGCCGGGGCTGGGGCTTGCAAGGGAACACATCTCTATAAAATGTGCCCCTATCGCTGTATAGATTGTACACATATAAAAAGGCACGTAGGTATGTATAAATGCATATGTGCTGTGTCCGCGGGCTGGCAGCCCGGCCGGGCTCGGGCGGGAGCGGAGCGCTCCCGGGAGCGGCGGCGCTCAGCCGTGCCCGCTCGGCGACACGGCACTTCGCGGATGGGCGGGGGGTTCCCTCGGATGCAAACACCCTCCGAGGCACTTCCCAGATGGATCCGCTTGCAAACAGTCCTTATAGTCACTAGGACTGCCGTGGGTTTGGGCTTTTACCCTTCGTTGCTGTTTTGTTTGTGTTTTCAGTTCCTTCCACAGGGTAAAGGGTTAGAGACGCTTTTAAACAAGGCAAATTTGCTGCAGTCGTGTTATTTATTGAAAAAAATAGATGGGAGGGAGAGTGCACGATATATTTATTTTCCCTATGGAAAACTGCTCTTATGTTTCACCTAAGGCTGTCAGAGCAGGGACACATCTGTAAGAAAAACCTATGAGTTTTCAAAGCTAAATTTCACTGGAAACATTAGAGTCACATTAGAAACAACTGCCAGGAGAATGAGAGAGAAAATTACTGCTACCATGGAAACATCCCAGGAAGAAGATATTTTCTGTGTCTGTTTTGTAGGGAACTTTTTTCCAGTCTGTATTGCCTTTGTATGTGTTAAATTTTGATCATGGTTGCCTCATTTTGTAAAGAGGAGCTTCTTCATCTTCATTTGTTGGCTAAAAGATGATTTTCCCATTTGTTAGGTTCTAATAGAGGAGAAAATATGCTCTCCATCTAGACTGCCTTCACAGCTATCGATCCGAAGACAAAAGAGCTGTTTTGGCATATTGTCCTTTGAGAGGCTCAGGACAGAATGTTTACAATATTTCCTAAAGATAGGCTAAAATGTCCTGGTTTAAAAAGAAATGTGGAATTAAAGTCTGAAAGACTGGGGAGGAATCCTCTTACCTTGGATAGCGCAGTATATTTAATGACAAGATTTGTGACCTGAACTGATAGCTTATGAAAGAAATCAATCCCAAATCTCTTTGACAAGGCTTTCAAATATCATCTACCAATAAATTAGAAGTAAAATTGACCTAAGGCAAAAGCACACAAAATATATAGAGAGGAGCCAATGATCTGTTATTCCTGCAAAGGAAATACCCAATCGAGCAACATCCTTGTGGAAAACTAAACTAAACTTTGCCTGGCTGCACACATTTTGATTTCAGTGGGATGCTGACAGCCCTTGCAAAGGCTGTAACAATCCAAATTGTGTGCAGAGAAGGAGGGTGAGTTCCTGGTCTTTGTGAGTGGGAGGTGCTTGGCAGATGATTATAGAATGCCTCTCCCTTCCCCCATCCCTTGGAAAGCACAGTTTCTCATGTGCTGATCAAACAAACTCTGGTAATGACCAGTCTGCTGAAAAAGAAAGCCTTAATTTCACTCATTTGCTACAGAAATAGAAAATTAGGTGATGTTTGGTTGGGGGTTTTTTGTTTGTTTTTTTTTTTTTTTTGTTTGTTTGTTTGGGTTTTTTTAATGGATATATACATTTATGTACAGGGCTAATGCCTTTTCTGTGACAGAAAACGGAGCAATGTGTTGGCTTTGACTCAGGGCAAACTCAGATCCAGAGGGTGGGACTGTCTAATTAGCTGTTGAACGAATCATTTGTGAAATCAATGCTCAAATGTATCCAGGCTTGAAGTCAGAAATGTTTGGGGAAATTGTTTGCTATTATGCCTGTTAGCCTGCTCATGCATACTGAAGGGGGAAAAATAAGCAGCTCTCTGAACTGATAGTGCTTTAATTATTTAGTTAAGTCACATTATGTTAAGGACAAAAACGGAGTGGAAAAAATTACAAGTGAGCTGAAATGAACATATTCATGCTCACTTTCTGCTTCCAGCAGTGGGTAAACACGGGTGTACACAGCTCTTTCAGGCTCTCATGAACCACCAGAGTCTCAACAGGATGCTTTTACCAAGCCAAAAACCAAAGGAACCAAAATAGGTCAATTAATCAAAGCAGTTGATATCTTTATCATTCCTTTCTCATTATTGTACTTTATTTGTTAATGCAACTGGGTCAGAAAAGAGTCCCATCTGTGCTTGGCCCCAGTGTGCCAGTGCCTGAGAGTGTCCTGGGGAATGACTGATGGCAATTTCCCCCTGTGCTGTGTGGAGGGTGCCCAGCTCCCTGCAAGCCTGGGCTCTTCCAGCTGTATCCTCATGCACAGTGATGCTGTAATCACCTTAATTCCGTCACAGGCGCATTTTTCCCAGTTCTGTTCCAGAGTTTATTTTTGTCTGGGGTTAGCTGGGCAGACATAGGCTTCTACTGATCTATTCTAACCAAATTTGCCAGTGGTCATGTTTCTGCCTGTCCTGGGACCTGATTCAATTTCTGCTGGAGTGAATGAACAAGCAAATGAATGAAATCACTGCTCAGAACCTACCTACTCGAGCTCATTTCCAAGATGGGCTTTCAAGGATTCAGTAAAATTATTTTATACCTTTAGGATAAATTATATTTTTCCTCTCATATAAGAGATCATTGCCCTAGGAAGATGAATCATAGAGTCATTAGCTGATATTCCATTGTAACACAAATAATTTTTTAATATGAAATAGTAAAATAAGGAAATAATAGCTTCAGTACTGTCAGTAATGACAGAAATAAACTTGCAAGTAATTTTATATGTCATGTTCACTTCATCACATTAATTTTATTGCAGTTTAGCACCACTCAGCTGTATTGTCCTGGCATGAAATTGGATGCCCTATGGAGCAATCTCACAAAATGTTTCTGTCTGTAGTTTTAATATAAGTATTTTGAGGAGCATTTAAATGTATGGATGCACCAATTTTGTCATTTAGGTGCTTTGTTCTCATGATCAAAATGACATCTAGGTGTGTCTATGGGCATTTCATGAGTTATATAGGATTGGTATTTTGTACTTTGGCGCTGCCATTGGACAATTAATGTTCATAAAGTACATGGAGCATACAGATAAGAAATTTCTTGCATAGCTCTGTTCCCTAAGCCTGTCTCCATGTATTAACAACTTCTTTTTCTTCTTCTTCTTCTTTATTTAAAGGAAATATTTTAAACATGGCAGAAACTAAAACCTTCCAGCCTGGAGCAGCCTGTGCTCTCACCTTTTTCTTTGTCCTAATCTGTTGGGTTGATGCAGCCTCCTTCCAGCAGCACCAGCTGCTTCAGAAAGACCCAGACTATGCAATGAAAAACTTACAAAGGCTCCCGAATCCCGACATGATCAAAGCGCTGGAGTACATCGAGGACCTTCGCAAGCAAACCAACCAGGGAGAAGGCAGCCCTGACTACAGCTCTTATCAAAGTGTGCCCTACCTCCTCCCACAGAGAGAAAGCAAGGACCAGCTTCACCTCCCAGATAATGCGAGGGATTCTTTGACTGAAGATGAGTCCCAGTGGGTGAAGGTGATGCTGGAAGCCTTGCGGCAAGCTGAGAAGGAGTCAAAAGCTGGCCCAAAGGAGAGTAAGCCCTACGGTCTGGGTTCAGATAACTTTCCAGCTGGAGTAGCTGATGATTACGAGGCTTACAAGTGGCCTGAGAGGTGGCAGAAGTACCTCAAGATGCCACTTGGGCACTATGAAGAGGGCTCCAGAGACAGTCCCTTCAAGCGCACCAACGAGATCGTGGAGGAGCAGTACACCCCCCAGAGCCTCGCCACGCTGGAGTCCGTGTTCCAGGAGCTGGGCAAGATGGCAGGACCCAGCAACCACAAGAAAGAAAGGCTGGATGAGGACCAGAAATTGTACACAGATGATGAGGATGATGTGTACAAAGTGAATAACATCGCCTACGAAGATGTGGTTGGAGGAGAAGATTGGAATCCCATAGAGGAAAAAGTGGAGAGCCAAACCCAGGAAGAGATAAAAGACAGCAAAGAGGAAATTGATAAACACGAAGAGGAGATTGACGACGAAATGAAAAGATCAGGAAAACTCAGCTTCCTTGAGGATGAAATAAGAAGAGAAAATAAAGATCAAGTGTCAGAGGATGTTTCAAAACTAATGAATTATTACCTGAAGAGGCTGATGGGTAGTGCTGGGAATAGGAAATTAAGGACTGGAGGAGAACTTGAGGAAAAAAGAGCATCCATGTTTTTGGATAAACAACTTGATCCTCAGGCTATAGCTCAGCTGATAGAAATCTCAAGAAATTTGCAAATTCCTCCTGAGGATTTAATAGACATGTTGAAAGCTGGAGAAAAAAAGCAGCTTCAGAGCGAAAGGTTGGAAGCTGAGCAGGAAATGGAATTCCCAGAAGACCTCGATGAGATAACTGAAACCAATCTAGGACAGAGTGATATATTTAAAAATAATATAAACTCTAAAAACGGGTACATGAAGCAGCCTCTTATTCCAGAAAATCTACCTGAAGACCTCAATATTGAAGATATTGTCAGCCTTCTGGGAAATGACAATTTAGCTAATCAGAATCCCTCCTACTTACTAAATCGTCTTAATCAAGAAAATGATTTGCCAAGACTGTCTTACATTCCCAGAAGATTGAAAGGACACCTGTTCCCTAAAGCTGCCTGGATGAACGACTTGGAAAGGCGACAAGCGGAGTACGAGAAGCTGAATGAGAAGGATGAAGAGCTGGCTGATTACTTGGCAAAGGTGCTGGCAAAATACCCCGAGGTGATCAACACCAACCAGATGAAGAGAGTCCCTGCTGCAGCCTCGGAGAGCAACCTGCAGGAAGAGGAGCACCTGGAGCAGGCCATCCGAGAGCACCTGAACCAGCTGGGACCACAGGAGGCTGCCAAGCTGGCTTCGCTCAGCAAAAGGCTCTCCATGGCTGGGGAGGCTGATGACACACAAACCAGGCAGTACCTGGATGAGGATATGCTGGCAAAGGTGCTGGAGTATCTAAAACAGGAGAAATCAGAGCTTGAAAGAGATCACATCACCAAGCGAGCAATGGAAAACATGTAAATGTTCCCCAAGTATTATTTCTCTTCAATGTGTTGACTTCTATCCCAATTCAGTTGTGATTTATTCCTGCTCTCACACTAAACAACCTATGGTAGACTATTTGCCATTGAACAGTCTGCATATCTTTCTCAGAGCTGTTATATTGTTTAATGATATACTTCTATGTTATAAATTATGGGGCAAACAACAAATTGCTTCAAGTGTTTTAAGAAACAATTTAATGATATCAAGTAAAAGTATAATATGTAAACAAATGACCTTTGCATTGTTACTAAAACATGATAAATGAAGAGTGACAATTATAATTTGAAATTTTTAAGATTAATTGGATTATTTTGTTACTGTCTGTAGTGGTTTTTGTGCAGTATCAAATAAAAAAATAAAGCATTATATATATATAGTTTTATTTACAAGGCTTTTTCTATTCAGTGTTTTATTGTTGATGAATAAATTATTTCTGGACAATCGACTTTGTTTCTTTGTGACACTTGATAAAGTCATACTAATTGGAAACATATTTTTATTTCTACAGATGACTCTTCTAAAATATATTAAATTAATATAAATTAAGTTGTAAGCATCAGCTTGTGGTTTTCTGGGCCGTAAGAACATCAGCTGGTGTTACCCTCGAGGGCAGGGGGTACCTAAAGAGCTTGCTGAAGTCAGTCAGTGTAATACCTGCATGACCTACAACTGGAAATTTGGCCTCACATAATGGAGAGGTGTGTCTGTCCCTCTTGGCAGCAGGAGGAACATAAATGATCTGTCCTGCTGGGACAGGCTTGATGATGAAGCTCTGAAAAAATACAAAATGGAACCTTCCTAGGTGAGCTCTGGGAAGCTCTGCCGACAAGTCCCCTCCATCTCTCACAAAGAAAGGCCAAAGATCCAAGGCAAGGCAGGCAGGGAACTCCTCTGTACCAACATTTGTTTGTCTGATAAAAATATTATTTCCTTCTCCATGAAATGACCCTTACATATCACATAAGCACACAGAAGACCTTTACTATTCAGCTCCTGTTATGACCTGCAGTAGGTGGTCTGGAAAGGTTCTGGCTCTTTCACAGAAGGAAATGTGCTTGCATAACTCTGTGAGTCAGAGGTGGTTTTCACTGGGACAGCTCATTTCCAGGATTGCAGTTTAAAAGTGGTTTTCCCTGTGGTATTCTGCAGCAGCTCATCTGGGCTGAGTGGGGTGGGGATGATTTTTGGCAATGTCTCATGAAATACAAAGGCTGCAGAAATAAAGCTTCATCTTCAGTGTTGCCATTACCCCAAGCATTCACAGCTGACAGGAGCTCAGCCCCTGTTCCAGCCTTTATTCCTTGAATACACACCAGACACTAAAATGTCTGATTTTCCAGGCATGTGTAGGACTTGGAAGAGATGTCACACGTGGTGGGAGTCCCTTAGCATCATTCCCCTCCTGCCATAGCCTGCAGCACTCCCTTGCCCTGAGCTTCCCAGGCTCCTGAGCTGACCAAAGCCCTAGGGAGCTGCTTGACTGCCTCCAGGCTCTTACTCAGGGAGAGCTCAATGACAATTTTGGATACCAGAATGATTTTGGATCCAAGAAACCAGTAGCACAAACCTATGCATTAAAGGACAGATGTGTCAGACACTGTGTGCAAGAAGAAATAAGCTTTGGAAAAATCCTAATCTTGGCATGAGTAACTACATCACTTGTTAGAAGAACACCTCACTCACGGGGTGTGCAAGCCATCAGGGACTTTGTGGTTCACCTTCACAAATAAGAAAAGGGGGCTTGTGCTTGAAATAACAGAACTTTGTCTAACAGAACTATATGGAAGTGTCAAGCTGATTTCAAGCTAAGAAGTTACATCAGTACTTTTCCCTCTCCAAGCCACAGAAAGCAGACAACTACTCTCCCTATGAAGTGCTTTATTTCTAACAAACTCATCTCCAACTCTATATTGGAATTAAATGAAATGAGAAAATATTAAATAGGCAGCACTCTCCTGGTAGCTATAGCTGCCTCTTGCTATGCAACCAAGGCTCCTGCAGCAGAGCAATAGTTATACCTGAATATGCAAGACAGCATTATCCAAATGTACATCCCATCATGAGATCTGCTCCATTAAACCACTCCAGAGCCTCCCCCTGCAGAGAGGCTGTGTAGTGCTTAATTGTTCTTAATAGCCACGGCTGCTTCTGCTTTCATTTGTCTGTGGTTTGTGTTTTCCTTATGGGTGCAGTGGGACAAACAGTCATGTTGTTAATAATGCACACAGAATGCATAATCCATAACAGATACACTATCAAGCTTATTACTATAATTATATACAAAATAAAGTGACCACCCTGTAATTTTTACTCAGGCAAAGTGACGAACAGATTTTTAATTCCCTTTTTGTGTTATGATTTGACAGCATCCCAGATGCAGCTGGTTTATACTCTCTGTGTCAGTGGCTTTTGTCCAGCTAAGAAAATGTTTCTACTCAAATCTTCCTCCTAAAACTTGCTTCATTGTGTCCTCCTATTTAAGGTCCTCCCCAACACACAGATTGAACAGAAATTCTGTATCTGATCCAAATACATCAAGCTACTGAACACCTTCTTCAGCACCTGAGGTAGTTCTTCTTTGTACATACCCTAGAATTCATTTATTAGTACCCATAAGAGTAAATGCTGGTTTGTTTTTTTCATTAATTCATATGCTACTGCAAGTGCTTTGTTTACATCTGCCTCTTGATGATTCCATTATTTTGTCAGCTGGAGCTCTTAAATGAGAACACTTGTTGATTCAAAAATTAATGTAACCAAATTACCTCGACTGGAGAAATGAGATTGTAGCAATTATTTCCTTCTGAAAGGGTATTTCCACAGTGCAGTGGAAGGGGGTTGAGTTGCATGTAATGTGACAGTTGTAACTGTTTCCCAAAGCACTTTACAAGACACTTGTTTTGCAGGAGAAGTGACATAAGCCATGATTTCCTTAACATGACAAAGGGGAGCCCAGGCTGGAGCACAGGCAGCCTGAGCTGTGCTTTGTCTCACAGCCTCACTCTGCTGCTCCTGCTGTCACTAATAAGAACACTAATGATCCAACCCTGCATCTCCAGACACACCTGAGCCAGCCCATCTGCCATGAGCCAGGTCATCGTGGCATCGGAGGAGCAGAGGGGCTCTGTGGGATGTGCAGTGTGGGAGCAGCATCCCATTCCCTGGAGCATCCTGCACCTTCCCCAGGCTCCAGGGCTATTTACTCCGTGATGCACAAATCCATACGGACACAGCTGGGTGTCAGCTGCACTCTGTGTTTGCTCAGCTACCCAGGAGCCTCCAAAGAGGTTAATGTGAGCTACAGGAACTCCAGTTAGCAGCAGCAGGCAGGTGCAGAGCCTCTAGTGCATAAAGTGGAAAGGAGAAGCCCTGAATCAGAGCTGATTAGCTGAAGAGCCACGTTATTCCTGACTTTTGGATCATTCAAAAACATTTGAGGTCATTAATAATTCATTTGTAGATGTAGCAGAGCTCTAAATGTGGCTGATTAAATGCATTTGACGTTTCTCTTGAGAGAGGCTGTTATTCCAGGAAACCACTTGGTATCTGCAAATGTCTTGGAATCAGTGTACTCAAAATTACAGGTTCACTCACAATGTTTTCCCTTGTAAAGAAAGGAAAGTGACCTCTGGTTCCAAATGTAATGTACCCTGGTGAATAACTGTGGCACAATTATTTTAGAAGCTCCCCACAGCCACTCAGCAGATCTGCTGTGTAATGACGTGGTCCAGAGTGCTCTGCCTTCCCCTGCCAAGACAAAAACCTGCAGCCCATGAGCAAGGCAGGTCCTGCACACCTGGGGAAGGAGATGTTGAAAAGGGGTTGGTGGCACTGCCCAGCCCCTACAATTGCTGCTCAGTGATGTGCTTCACAAAACCCCTCCTGGCACCAGCCTGGCAGTAGAGCCCCATGCTTTACCTGGCACAGAAGCCAGGCTCTCAGGGATTGCCACAAAGCCTCCAGGTCCTCTGGGCTGGGTGTGCAGGATCCAAGACAGGAGCTAAAAGAAGTTATGAGCTTTATAGCACTTCTGTGCCTCCTGAGTATGTCAGCAAATCTGGGCCCACTGGGTTTGTTTTGCTTCTGCTTTAAGTTAATCTGTTCAGGTGTAGCTGTGGGGTGCATTTTGTGCCTCTCCATTTAAATGTTTAATGAGAACTGAGAGTTTATGCAAATTTGAGCATATTTTTCAAGGGGGTCACCCACACCAGGGCAGTTTTCCTCCTGCTCTGCAGTCACCACCCTTGGGACACCTCATCTACTGGAGACAGTGGGATCCTTCCCTGACAGATCCTTCCCTTTGCTCAGGGTCACCTTGGGAAAACATTTTTGGGTTATTTTCCCCTTGCCCTAAGCTCATGCCAACACACAGAAAGGAGGGGCACAGCATCTGCCTGTTGAGATCTCCAGGTGAAACATATGGTCATTCTTTATTGTCTGTTAAAGCTCTTTCCCAAACCATACATCCTTTAAGTGGATCATTTTTCCTAGCTCCAATTTTAGATACCATTTAGTGTCACATTGTAGATATCTTGAGCCTGAACACAAAGAGAAACCTCCCATCCCCACTTTTCTCTCTCCTCCTTGACCTAGGAGAAGGCATGAGACTGCTTGGATAAGATGCAATATATAATTTCTGCAAAGAAACACATTTTTACCATGGCTACATGTTTTGCCACCTGCTGATAAATGTCATAGCAGCACAACAAACCACTCAGATCTTCTGGTACTCCACTATTCAGTGTGTAAGAGCCAGGCCAGGAACAGCATAAACACACAGAGAAAAAGGTAAAAACAAAGATAAATCATTAAATGGAGAAAACCCCAACATTCCTTGCTTGTTATTCATTTAGCATAACAACAGGAGACATGTTAAACCCCTGTAAGTAAGTTTTGGGATGGAAATATAATCTGACAGGAAAACTATTTTCTGCAAGGGTAAATTTACTATCCAAGGGTAAATTTAATATCCAACACACTATCAATTGATTTTTTTTCTTACAAACATGAATGCAACAAGGTAGGAACTTTTTGATAGTGACTAGCACACTGAAAGAGGCTAAGGAAAAAAAAAAACTAGATTGGAAAATTTTATTCTGTATGTAAGTCTGCAACTACCACCATATTCTACTGGGTAATTTAGACAAGAGAAATGTTACTGTGCAAACTCGTGGGCTTTTAGCCTCACCCATGGCCTCAGACTTTGCTTTCCCTGAAGAAATAGTCAGGCTGAACTTTGTTTAAATGCATTTTTTACTTTCTAATTTCTATTTAAAAAATGCCAGCCCTCTGGCCCTCTCCTCACTCAGAGTGTATGGTCTGAAGCTGGTTCAGCCACAGTGGCACAAACTTTTACAAATAGCTGGGGCACAGTGGCTGCTCTAATGCCAAGATGTTCTGTCTTCTGTGCTCCTGAGCCACCTCCTTGTGACAAAGGAGATATTTCATCCATAGGATCTTTATCTGCAGGGAAAAGTTTATGGATGTTTTTATTCTAGAAGAAAAATTACTGTCAAAAATTACACTGAAAAAAACTTAGAAAAAAAGGAAAGGCACCAAATCCTCAAACTTTATCACTTGTTACTTTTTCACTTATTACAAAACCACTGATTTTGTTCTATTTCATCTGTTTCTCCTTTGCTCCTGTTAGAGTCAGCACACTGCACTTTTTTGATGCTGCACAAGAGTTCAAAGCCACTGCCTGCTTCCCCTTTTGGCAACACCCTTTGCATCAGTCTTATTTATATCTGACCCAGCGCAGGTGGATCCAACAGCCTCACCCAGCTCTGTGCTGCGTGTGCTGCTTGTTCCTGTGCCAGGAAATTCTGTGATATCCCACACAACCAGGCTGCCTTAAAGCTGAAGCTCCTTCCCAGCCCAGAGAAGATGTGGAGCAGGAACCAGGATCCTCCACCATGGGCAGAGCAGTGCTTGGTGCTATCACCCTAAGTTCTTCTGAACGTTCTGATGTTTACATTTTTGTAATGGAGTTTCTCGTGCACTTTTATGTAAATAATGATTGTTTTACATTCCTTTCTAGAAGAAGAGAAATTTCATATACTGTTGGTCTAACCAGTGTAGCTAGCAAGGTGGCAATTTCATCCTCCAATCCACCATCACTTTTTAAAATCTATAAATATTGGAGTCAGAAATAAACTATGCTTTTTGCCTTGGACACTCCAGCGTGTGTGTGTGGCTCATTTTGTGTCCTATTCCCACATGGCACTGCCTTGGCTGCCCCATGTCCCCCTCCCAGGTGGGGACAGTCAGGGACAGCAGTGCAAACACCTGGAGACACAGTGACAGCTGTACAGCTCAAACATGTGGTTTGCTGTGTAGTCAAACAAACCCCTCTGCAGGGGAAGCCACAGAGAACTCTGGTTTTCTCCAGCCCTGCTGTGGCCATGAAGTCCCTCCAGGTGAGAGCAAGGCTCCCTCTGTGGGGCTGGTCACTGCTCCATGCACAGAGAGCCACAGCAGGCTCCAAACCTCTTGGCTCCAAGCCAGGATGCTGCTCACACATCCCCCTCTGCTCCCCCCAGCAGCCTTCCAAACAGGCTGGAGTATCAACTCTGAAAAACAGCAAAACTGTCCAGGCACAGATATGAGAACAAAAGGGATGGTGAGTAATTTGGATATTAAAAAATATGCAAAGATAGATTGTGGCAGGCAGATCAAGTTCCTGAGGAACAATATTTTAACAACAACCTTCCAAGAAAATTTCAGTAAAGTCAATACTTGCTCAAACACCCTTTCCCATCCATCTGATTCACAAGTAGGCAGCCAGAAAATGTGATTAGCTTTATTTCATTAACCCTGCTAAGGAAACATTTACATTTTTAACTTAATACTGGATGCTTGCTGAAGTGCTCTCCAGAGCCAGGTGATGAATGAGGCTGGGGAGCCCTTCCATCCCTGTCCCTCACTATCACCATGGGCCATGGGGAGGATAAATGATAACTGGGAGCCTGGCCATGCTGCAGAAGAATGGAATCATCTGGGGAAAATGGGACTGGAGACTGCCTGAAGATCAGCACTCTGGGCAACCTCAGGCTTTGGGAGCCTTCTGTCTTTGAGCTCAGTGGTTACTTTCTTGGCTAACTCATTTGTTAGTCAGGTTGTGTAATTTCCTTTTCTTCCATTTACCATCCTCCTGACTTATCTTAGTGCCTGAGTCAGTAAGCGTAGTTTAATCATCTTCTTTATAAATTCTGAATCTATTTTATTGTGGATAAAGACCTTGCTGACCAGCTCCTACAGCTTAAATATCCAGAATGAAAAAAAAAAAAGTGGAACTTCACCTTTGGCTTGGGTATTTTTTAAATTAACTCCTGCCCTATAGCACCTCTCCAAAGAAGCAGCCAAAAGCAGACTGTTCTATAAATATAAAAAGGAAGTGACCTTTCAAAAATACATACTTTACATATCAAACTGCAGAGATAAAGTAGAATATAGTTATCCTATGCCAAGACCATTGAGACACTTGCCTTTTTCCTAAGGAAATGACTTTGCCTCATAGCTCACCTTTTTATAGTGCACATTATGCTGCCTGTGAAATTCATTACCCAGTACTTGATCTCCTCGATAGCCTCGTGCTGATGTCTTTGGGAAATGAATTTTTTAATAGCCTTCCTGATGAACATGTGTTTTGTGGCACCTGAAAATAGATGTACTGCAATTCTGGGCTAGCTGCACATTTTACCTATTGAGCTATACATTTCAGGAGCTGTGACTTTCTATGTGTGGAGATGGAAATAATTTAGAGAGTCATTTGCCTGACAAGATATGATTATTTGTCCTCCTACATATCCTATGAGTACAAAGTTGGATTTATAGCTTGACCTTTTTGCTTTACATCTTTCAAGAGCCTGGGAAGAAGCAGTGCTCTGCTTTCTAAAGCCTTGCTGGGTGAGCACAGTGATTTACCCCCCTTTTAGCAAAGACTACTGAGATGTACAAAGCAGCAGGTGCTTTAGTGCAGCTCCTGCTACAGACAGGAGAAAGTATGGAAGGAGAGCAGGCAAGACCCTGCTGGTCATTCACAGGTCAGGAATGAGGTGTGGGGGACCTTTCTGCCCCCAGATCTGACTTGGGCAGCTGGAGACAGGTCTTCAGCTTGACTTTCTCACAAGGAAGGCTCCTCATTGTGTCTGTTACTTATCCATTTTCTGGCAAAAGAAACTAAAGCCAGGGATGCTGTTCTCCTAAAAATATTATGACTTTTGGAACTGTGAAACAATTTGGCTGCCTAAAACTGGGCACCTACATTAAAACAGCTCATCTTCCCAAGCTGCTGTGCCCTGGCAAAGCTAAGAAGACATTGGGGCTGGCCTTTCCTAATAAATAGCCACATTGTGTACTGGGGTAACTGCGTTGGGCAGAGCTCCCTGCCCTCCCCTGCACTGTCCTTGGGCAGGCTCTGAAAGGTTTTTTACTTCATCAGCCTCAAGCCTGGGGAGCACAGGGGATGGTGGCTGGGGCCATGCAAGGACAGACACACTTATGGTCTATCCCTGTTAGATTTTTTCCAACACTTACATGGATGCAAACATTATTGAACCCCAAACACTTCATTTCACACAACACAAATTTTTATACAGCTCTTGAAGTTGTTCTTAAAGCTCTTCTATAAAAATGAAGTATAAACTGCAGGTAAGAATATCTGAACATAAAATGAACTATATTCTCTTCTGAAAATTCCCTTTCTGTTTAGCTTCTAAGGGTTTTTACCTGTTCAGGAATATGCTGACTGCTTTACTCAAAGGAAACATTCATTTTTCAGGATAAAAAAATCTTGTTTCAAGAAAAGAAAATACCATTCTCCTCTCTTAAGCTAGAAAGCAGAAAATAGGATCTTCTTTTCAGCATTTCTGTGGCCAATAGCATCTGTAAGATGCTTTCTGTATTCCTTCTGGCAAGAGAATTAGTGGAGAATTAAATATCATATAAATATGTTGAGACACAACTACAGCCTGATGCAAAATATCCTGCATCCAGAACAAGGTATCCTCCCATCCATGGAAGTATTGTTATTCCAGAGAAGTCTGTTAGGGGCCATTACTGATAATAGCATACAAAAGCTGTAGTTCTGCTCCCCAGAACTAGCCAGTTTGCTTTCTTCACATGTAATTTAGAATTTGATATAATTTTCAGCTTTGCAGTTCTGGGAGAGCAGTTCAACTGAATTTTAAAGTTAATTTTGAGAATCCTGTTCAATTTAGCAAGTAATTTACAGAGGCCAGCCCTCTCATTGCAGCATGGTTTTCTGCCCATTGCAGAAAGCTCAAAGGGGAAGGAACAGTGTCATTAGCTACCTCACATAATACTCTCTAACACCAAATGCAATTGTGAGTGGATATATTGAAGTGTTGAGGTGCCAATTAGCTACTTCAGTGTAAATTATTCTTTTACTTAGAGGGTGGATCTTCCTTAAGCCTGAAATTGCTGCAGCTCTGATGCTGGCACTGAGTCACGAGATAAATGAATCACAGACTCAGGTTACTGCATCTGCAAAGAATGTTCTTGTGCCTAACCCAGTGCTACAGCCCTTGCAGGAGATGTGTGTGTGTGTGTGTGCAGGTATCTGTCAGATGAAGCAATTCCCAAGGGAATTTCTGGTGAAACATCTCCTGTGTGCTCACAAGGCTGGAGGAGCAACCAGCTGGAGCTTTGGGTCCACCAAAGGGGAACACAACCCTCCCCTTCTCTGCTCTTGCCCATGGCCCCTTTAGGTGAGCTCATCCTTTAGGTGAGTTCATCCTTTAGGTGAGTTCATGGCTCCTTTAGGTGAGTTCATGGCCCCTTTAGGTGAGTTCACCCTTTTTAGTTGAGTTCATCCCTTTAGGTGAGTTCATGGCTCCTTTAGGTGAGTTCACCCTTTAGGTGAGTTCACCCTTTTTAGTTGAGTTCATCCCTTTAAGTGAGTTCATGGCCCCTTTAGGTGAGTTCACCCTTTAGGTGAGTTCACCCCTTTAGGTGAGTTCACCCTTTTTAGTTGAGTTCATCCCTTTAAGTGAGTTCATGGCCCCTTTAGGTGAGTTCACCCTTTAGGTGAGTTCATCCTTTAGGTGAGTTCATCCTTTAGGTGAGTTCATCCTTTAGGTGAGTTCACCCCTTTAGGTGAGTTCACCCCTTTAGGTGAGTTCATGGCTCCTTTAGGTGAGTTCACCCTTTAGGTGAGTTCACCCCTTTAGGTGAGTTCACCCTTTAGGTGAGTTCACCCCTTTAGGTGAGTTCACCCTTTAGTTGAGTTCACCCTTTGGTTGAGTTCATCCCTTTAGGTGAGCTCATCCTTTGGTTGAGTTCATCCCTTTAGGTGAGTTCACCCTTTAGGTGAGTTCACCCTTTCCTGGGCACTTGATCAGCCCCTCCAAGCCCAGAGCTGAGTCCCCTCTCCCTGGAGCAGGGCACCCAGCAGGGTGGTGGCAGGTTTGCCAGGGCTACCCTGACCTGGAAGGTTTTACATCTGTCCCTGCTCTGTCACCCTGGTCCAGTTTCTGGTCCCCCATGTTCCTCACCTGCCTTTAGAATGCCAAGTTTGCGGTGCAGCAAACATGAGCCAGCAAAGAGGAGGCTTTCCAGAAATTTCTGGAGGTTTTTCCACTGCTGATTTCTTTGCCACACCCAAGATGAACCCAAACCCACAGGGTGAGCTGTGTGCACTGCCAAGGCAGCTTTTCCAGCCATGCTCCCCCATGTCCCCCAGAAGTAAAAGCTCTTCACACCCACACCTTGGGACCTCCAGCACTGCTCCCCATTCCAGCATGGGCTCCCTGCACCCCAGCTGCACCAGTTTGCCCGTGCTGGCAGTCAGGAAATGGCATCTGGGAGTCTGGGGCTGCTGCAAAGGCTCCACAGCAGTCCAGGAGGTGCACAAGCCTGCTCCTGGTCTAGCTGAACAGGGTGCTGCAGCCCACACTGACCCCAGGAGATGTCTGAGAGGGGCAGGCTGAGTGAGAGATGATGCTCTGCAATGCACACAGTCAGGAACTGGCTGATCAGCTCTTGCCTGAGGTCACAGAACACAGTAAATACAGAAATGGGATTATAACTGCATCAGCCTTGGCCTTTTCAGTTCCATTTCTAGCAGAGGAAATGCTAAAAGTATCCACAAGTACTCTGGCCAATTAGTTACCAAATGTTTCTGCAATATCTATAGCATCTTCACAATTCAGAGTATTTGCTGTTATTGAGAAATATTAAATTTTACTACACTCTGGTTTCACTTTTTGCAGAGCTGTAGCAGAGCCCATTATCACATTGCTAGCTGTGCTCTGTTAATGCCTACAGAGAAATTAATGGCAAAATCTGACTGCTCTGAGCTCAGTGGGAGTCCACCACTGCCATCAGTATCTCCCAGACTTTGTGTGGGTCTTTAGAGACCATGTCTGTGAAATATGTCCCGTCCCTAAGGCAAAGCTCTAAAGCTCCCTCCTTTTTCTAATGTTTCTAAATTTTTAAATCTTGTGTTACAATCTGCCCTAACTGAGCATTAAGTTCCAAACCCTTTCCACAGACCTAGAAAGGATTTTGTTATGTTCCTGTCTTTAAAATAGAAGCATTGCTCAAGTTTTCAGCAAACCCAAAGCAGCTGCTGCAGGACACTCACAGCTGCCCAGGAGGAGTTGGTCAGAGGACACAGCCCCAGGAGCAGCTCCACATGCAGCTAGGGAGGAGCAGCCTGAAGGAGGCTCGCTGGAGAGTGACAGAGCTGAGAGCACCCAGCCTCTGTGGTCACTTCAGGGGCTCCCAGCAGCCATCTCCATCCCCTGCTGTTTTCCAGCATGTGCAGAGTCTGGCTGGGGCTGCATCATTCCTGATGGGATGCTGGCTCTTGTCAGCAGCAGCTGCCTCTGCAACATTAGTCACACATGCAAAACAACTGAGCCAACTCAGGAGAGACAGCAGCATCAACTGTTCTTCAATTTCCTATTTTGTTATCTCTGTACATCTGGTTTGCTTGTTTGTCTCATGTCTCCCAGGCTTGATCTCAAGAGTGATTTTTCTGCTGGGGAGATTTCTTCCTGCAGGAGTATCTGCCTTTGCCAGGCTGATTGTGCAAGTGGAAATGAACTTCCATTGAAAGGGATTAATTAAAAGAAGATCAGTAAGATTAGCTGAACTATAACTGGTGTGTGCATTTCTTGCTGAATGAAAAGCCTTGTGCTACAGACAATGGAGCCCAGGGCCAGCCCTTCTCCACAAGGCCCCAGCGTGGCTCCCTGTGCTCTGTACCCTGTGCTCTGCCTTTATCAGCAGCTCCTTGCTGGTAAATGGGTGAGAGCTGCTGTAAGGTTCTGGTGCTATACACTCGCAAGCACACAGGAAAAAAGGACAAGGAAAAATTTCCAGTCATTCACAGTGCAGCGCTGCTTTGTTTCAGGAAGGTGGGCTTGGGGTCACAGCTCCCCCCAGCACAGCCCCCCAGCCAAAGGGAGCCTCATTTGTAATGCACCCAGGCTGTGCCACCAGCAGGGACTCTTTCATGGTGCTAATGGAAAGACAGAGGTGTTTCTGGCTTCTCTCTGTCTTTTAGAGCTGTTTCCCCAGGGCTACCCATGCCACTCTGAATTGCTTGGGCGATAGGTTTCCCACCCTGGGGCTCTCTGAGAGCTTTTGGGCCAGCCTGTGCTACTCAGCTAGGCATGGTTGCTGGGACCTGTGTCTTCTGTTCCATACACAAACCCCTTAGCAGGAGCACTGGCCACCACAGCAGGAACCAAGCATTTTCCATGGCACCAGCGCTGGAGGAACACCAACACAGTGTCTGGTGGTCATCTGGAAGGAGGGCAGGAATCAGGGCTTGTCACACCCCACTGCCCCACACATCCCTGCCTCTCCAGCTCATCTCATGGGCTGCTCCTGCTGTACCCAAGCAGCCTCACTGCCACAGGGCTTTCTGCCACCTTCCTGTCCCAGCAGGACAAGGCATGGCAGCAGATCCCCAAGCACCATGAGAGAAGGGACTGGAGGGTGTTTCAGCATTTGGAGACTGCAAGAGGCCAAGTCTAACCAGAAGCAATGGGTCTCACAGGAAAAAAGCCCTCCCAAATGGATTGTGTTTGCCTCAATTACACAGGAAACCTCTCTGTGGCTGATGCTAGGGAGGCTTTAGCTCTTGTAAACAGCAGTGATCTTCCCCCTCTTGCATTTTCTGCTGTCTGCTTTTCTTCCAGCTTAGGAACTTGAGGGAAAAATAATTAGAAAAGGAGGACGAACAACAGAAGAGAAAGAACAAACCTGAAGCAGGTCAGGAAGGACAGAGAGAAGGCAGATCAGGAGGCCCTGTCCTTCCCGTCTCAGAGCACATGAGCAATGACATGAAAAGCAGCAAACACAGAGCTGATGGAAGGAAAACCTATTTCATCTAATACATCATCAGACCAAAGAATTCAGTGCCCTGAATGGACATCCAGGGAAGGACATAGGGAAATCTGAACAATTTGTGTAACAGGAATAACAGCTTTAGCAGTTAGAAACCTCGTGTGTGTGTGTGTGTGTGTGGACATGAGGGAGCATGGCATATTCCCAGCAGCCCTGAGCTCTCTTCTCTGTGACACTCCTGTGTGATCATGAGCCCATCCCAGGGCAGCTCCCCAGCCTGCACCACACACCAGAGCCTCTGGCTGCCACCTGGAGCACTCACCGTGTGGAAGGAGAGCAAATCAGTGCTAAAACACCTAGGAGAGCATTCAGGATGTAGATTTTATTGCAGTCCACACAAACTCCATTTGCAGCTCGAGCACACCAGACTATTTATGAGGGGAGTTTTGCTGCTGCAGATAATGAGCCAGTTTTCAGCAAAGTGTAAATCTGCTGCTGCTTGTAGGGGCTCCCAGGCTGTCAGAGCACAGATCATCATTGCTGAGTGCTCTGCTAATACTGTAAACAGTGATGACATTTAGAGAATTGTTTAACTGAGGGAGGAGGTTTAAGTCACTTCTGCAGTAACATCTAATAGGGGGGTAAACCTCTGCAGATTATACATCACAGCTCTGGCAGCAGGCTGTAATGTCTTTGAGCTACAGCTCTAAATTATGAATAATGCCTATTAAAAAATCATAACTCTTCGTTGTGGTAAGCATGCCTGGGTAAGATGTTGTCAGAAAGATTAGAGCCCAGATCATGGATGCAGTATCTGTCCCCATCCCATGGAGCAGTTTGGGGGATTGGCACACCATTGTAGTGGTTCATTGCACCTCTTAAAACCAACACACTGCAAAGTGCTTCCCACCAACAATCTTCCCACTTGGATTTGAGTTAAGCCTTTCCAAGTCTGAGCATCCAAGAGCATGAGGGATCAGTAGGATGCACATTTTAAGGGAGTCTTTTGTAACTTTGAGAAAATGATTTCCTCTACAAGGATTTATTTATCTCGTAGCAAGGTAATGTTGAGGCAATGTGAGATGAGTGTGACATCTCTTTCCTGACCCCACAGCAAAGAAGAAGCCCTTGGTCTGTTTCCCTGAGACCATGATCATGAATGTGGGGTTATTTCTGCAGCAGTGCAAGAGATGTGTGCCTCTGAGCAGTACAAGGGTATGTAAAATTTAGCTAAAGCCAGTTTAGCTTTGAAGTTAAAGTGCAAACGACCCTTACATTGCTAAAGCCAATGTTAAAGTTGCAGCCCATCCATCCCTAAATTCCAGTTTGGCCAGGTTTGTGCTGGTCCAGCCCCTGTCCCTGGCAGGGACACCTCCAGCTGCTGCTCACTGCAGTGCAGCCTCACAGCACAGAGGGAGCTGGGACAGGGAGATGCAGGGTGGGGGCTGAGCTGGCTCTGCAGGATGGTGCTGAGACCACTGGGCTGAGCACCAGAGGGATTCAAAGCTTCCAACCCCAAAAGTGCAGTCTGGCACCGCAGGGCAGGGACCCCAGCACAGGGGTTTCTGATCACAGAGAATTTGGGGACTTCCATGCTCTGGGGGTGGGTGGGGAAACCCCTGTGGCTCTGCTTGCCCCTGCCTCCCTCCATCCTCCAGCTGGGGAGGGGTGGAGGGCAGGCACAGTGGCAGAGTTGGTATTTCTCTCATCACACAGACCAAAAATAGCAGCTGGCATTAATGCAGGTTTTTCTCTGACCACTTTCTTCTAATCAGCTGCATAAGGGCCAGCCACCATCTATTCACCACAGAGCAAGACAGAAATGCTGGGCAGAGCTGCCAGGTCATTCATTTAACCTCAAGAGTTTAATCCTCTTACTCTGCCTCCATGAGCAAGGAGTGGGACAGCCTCTGGCCAGGTTCATGTCTTCAGTGAATTAGCAGCACCATCCATAGGCTTGCAGAAGGAAAGAAAATCAGAGCAGTGCCACACAAGGAAAGGAACTTCTGGCAGCTTATCCTGAGCTGTCTGGAAGGGCAGGCAAGCTGCAGGCAATCAGAGCAGCCACAGGACATAGCAGATACCATTTCATAATACCTTTTTCCCCCAGCAAATTTAAAGCGTGTTAAAAGTGAGAGACCAACAGCATTGAGAAATAGCTGAAGAAGGAAAACTGGTCTCAGTAGCATGAGATTTCACATTCCTTCTGTCAGGAAGCAGTCCCCAATCTCAGAAGTCCCACTTCAGTGAGAAACTATAAGTGATGGTCCATTTATACAAGGTCAGCTGCAGCCTGCAAGGGCCATCCAGCTGGATGAAGCCCTGTTTCTGACACAGATCTGCTCAATTTCCAGGCATAACATCTGATACCCAGACATTCTGCTGGCCCTCAGTGCAGCACTGGCCCTGCTGGGGCTCACCCCCTCCCTGGGGTGATCTCCCATGCAGCTCTGGCTGCAGCACTGGAGCATCCCTCCTGCACCAAGGCTGCTGTCCCAGGCAGCCACCTCACTGTCCCCATCTGCAACCAGCCACTGTGTCCTTGCTCTGAGTTACAGCTGCAGACAGGTCCAGCCTCAGATGGAGCAAACCCCTGAATGTGAATGTGGTGCCCACCATGGAGAAGGACAAGTGTCCTTTGTTCTCTGTAGCCTTCCCCCAGTGACCTGCCTGCACTGGCAGGGCACGGTGCCACATGCAGGAGCTCTGTGCCTCCCCAAGTGCCTCCAGCTGGCACAGGGTGAAAATGTTCCTTCAGGAGAGATACTCTGCATTCAAAGCTGTGCAGGTGTGGGAGAGTCACTCCTGGGGAGTGCTCCAAACGCCAGACAGAGCCCAGTGGCACCACTGGTGGTACCAGTGACAGCCCAGAGGACAAGGGATGGGACATAAGTCCTTCAGCAGCACACACAAAAGGCAGACCAGCACCACTCTGCCACATTCACATTCTCTGAAAAATCCCTTTGCTCAGAATTTTTCTTCTGGGAAGCTGAGAAGCCTCAGAGAAAAATGAAAACAATAATTTTTGCATTTGCTTCTCCTGTGTCTTGCTCATCTGGAATGTGTTTGGAGATTGTTCACCCACAGTGATTGTTCCATTGGACTCTGCTGGGAGTTGTTGTCACTCTTTGGCCAATCAGGGCCAAGCTGTGTCGGGACTCTGGAGAGAGTCACGAGTTTTCATTATTATCTTTTTAGCCTTCTGTAAGTATCCTTTCTGTTTCTTCAGTATAGTTTAGTTGAGTATTCTTTAATATAATATAGTGCCATAAAATACTAAATGAGCCTTCTGAGAACATGGAGTCAGATCCATCATTCCTCCCAGCCACGAGGGTCCCCGCAAATACAACACCGCTCTGGGACCATTCCAGGCCTCCAAGGAGGATGCTCTGAGGTGTTGGCAAGCCTTAGGGATGCCAAGATTTTTTGATGTCTTGTGTGCAGAGTTCCACTTCAACTGGAGCACTTTTGCTCAGGGGATTCAAGTCCCATTTACTTCTCCTCCAGCTGATGGGGACATATCTACAGGACAGAGAGAGTTTTTGAAGTGTGGCTGAAGCTTGCAGCTTATCATCCTACAAGAACACTCCTGTAATGAGAATATCTCACAACCAGCATTTCATTTAATGGTTTGCATTTACCACAGGCTACCAACATTGAAATGAGCCAGACTGACAAACACACCAGCTGCACCTCCTGCTCTGCACAGCACCTGAGACAGCCACTCTTCCTTTCCAGCAGATTAGTTCCCCTGTAGAAGCCAGCTGCCCATAATATCAAGCTCATCCTTTTTGAGCATTAACTCTCTCTAATTCTCCCTTTCTTGGTGGGCCTTTGCCATAGAAACCTTCCTTAGCAACAGGGAGGCAGAGCAGCAGCAGCTCCAGACAGACATCGATGAGGCAGCCCTGGACCATCAGTGTGCCCCCTCAGGGCCTGTCTCCCAGCTCACCTTTCCAGCAGAATCAGGGAGTGTGTCAGGAGGCAAATGGCTGCTTTGGGAAACTGTTTGAGACCTCAGTACTGGCCCAGGAGTCACTCTGCTGAAGTGGAACAAGTAAAATGGCTTAGGGCACTGCAAACAGCCCTGAGAACTCTGTGGATAAAGAAAATCCTGAGCACAATCCCATCCTGCACAATCATTTGTGACCCTCACTGGCCAGCAGGTCTCCACTGGATCTGAGCCTATGGGGAGTACTGGGATCTGAGATGTTTTAGGGTTTTTCCTGATACACATTTCTGCTCTATCTTGACTTGACTTCTATTTCTTTTACTGGCTAGGAAAATCAGGATTTGCCTCTCTGATAGGAGGCTGTAAAGAGAAAATCAGGAGCTGCACAAGACAAGGGACAACACCTCAGTCCTGCACCACCACAGGAGAGATGGCAAAGAGAAACCTGGGCAAGAAAAGCCAGCACTTCAAATTCCTAATCAGTCAGCAGCCAGGCTGTAAAAGAGGTGGTGAAGGATCAGAGGCAGCATTGTTATTGCTTCTGTATCATCCTTCCTCCAGGCTTGTGCCTTTCTGTTCCCAAGAGCTTCATTTTGGCAGGCAGATAAAGCGAGCAGCATGTTGCTCTGAGTTTTCCACATTTTCAGAGCAGTAGCTGACTTTGGCTCTGCAGACAGGAGCAAGTCAGCTCTGCCCATGCTGCAAAGCAAGTCTGAAGTAGAAACACCTCACCAAGGGGAAACACCTCAGCCCAGGTGCAGGTCAAGCTAAAGCCAGTGGCAGCACTTCTGGTGTGGAGCCTGCTGGTGTCCCAGCCAAGGCTTCCCCAGCTGCCTCCCCTCTGGACAGCCAGCACAAGGACAGGTCTCAGCTGCTGAGGCAGGCACTAACCACCACTCCCACTCTCAGGAACCTGTACCTTTATCCTTCCATCCTCTGACTCATCCTGGCAAACACCCTGCTGCTACCAGCATTACCTCGTGACTCACTGGTAAATCTGCACCACTCTCACTTCCAGCCCTCTCTGCCAGGTTTTTCATTATCTGCTCTGCTGCCTGTGGGACAATCATCTCTGGGGGGAGCCCAGGAGGTCTGCACCTCCAAACCCCTTTCCCCTGTCAGCACAGGACACAAAGCAGCTGACCTGAATTCACAAGCCTGGCTTGCAGGGAATAGGCAGCAACCAATTTGTCCTGCCTGTCCTACGCAGTGGGAGCAAATACTTTTCTCTTGATGGGTTCCACAATCTGCAGAACTCTAATTACATACACAGGAAAGCATTTTTCTGTTTTTGTTTGCTAGTTTGGTTTCACATTTTGATATTTCCTAACTTTTATCCAGTGACAAACATTTCTGCTCTTAGATGAGGAAGCATTTGTTTATGCCTCTGACCAAAACTGGCCCTGAGAGGGCTTGGATTTAGCACATTCATTCAACAGCCAACTGGGGAACAAGATACAGACTTACATGATTTATTTGATATGTTTGATCTCAAAAACTTTGATTATATCAAAAGCTGCCAATTATGAAGACAGTTTCTCAAATACAGAGACAAAAATCTTGATTCTTAGATAATGCTTTTTGAATTAGATAAAGGAGCCAAATGGCTTTCATTGCACATACAAGTATTCTCACACATTTCTATGAATAATAACACACAAAAAGTTCATGGAAAAAATCAAACTTACTAAAAGCTAACTATAACATATCCTTCACCATCAAAAATAGAAAGTTTCAAGACTTAGAACATTCTTAACTCAAAGGAAAAGTGAATAAAAAAACCTGGAAATGGGATCCAGCATGAAGCCTACCCTTAGTGCTTTATTCTGATCACAGCCTCCCAAAAATATTTTGCCTTCTTTTTCTTCCAAGAAGCATAAATAAATAAGTAAAAGTGTTCTTTATAAGTGCATTTGGAAATATTTTCTATTATGATAAGAGAAAAACATATTACAACTTTGCTCCTCATATTTTTGGTTCAAATAAGGAATAATTCCTGCTTTGCAAGTAAATTTTCAGGAGAAAATAATTTTCCCTTCTAAGAGTTCTAACTTTTCATTTTATGTTATTTTTTCCTTCTCCATGACTATGAGGTTCTCTGAGTTTACAGGCCCCCAGGGTGTCAGCAGTGGCATTTCTGCCCCACTGTGCAGCTGTGAGGAGCGTTATCTTCTCAGGGGAAGGGGAACAAGGTGAGTTTTCCTCCACTCCCATTCATCTTGCCCGTGCCCTGTTGCAGCTCTGCAGAGGACAAACTCTCACAAGCAGATGGCTGAAAGTCACCATGCAAGACAGGAGAGATCCCCCACTGCCTCCTCAGACCTCACACACTTCTGCAAGATGACCTTGGCTCTCCTAACACGTTGTTTTCTGCCAGAATTATGAAACCAAATTAGCTTTCACAACTGGGTTCAAGCGCTGAATTTCCATCAGTAGTGTGAGAAAAATTCACAGCAACCTCCAGCTTCCAGGCACGTGGTTCACACTTTCCCCACAGCCTGAGTAGCAAACAAACAGTGCAATGGGGATTCCAGGGGAGCAGAAAGGAACCAGAAAGCAAACATTATGGATGTAGGTGAGGGAGAGCAGATCCCCTCCTCACCCACCTGCCAGGCTGCCAGCAGCTCTGAGAGGTGAGAGTAAAACCTAAAGAGCGCTTCAAAAGTGAGTCTGACTTCAAAGAGCCCTGCTGGGGGACCTGCACCTGCAGCTTTTCATATTTTGTTGCCATGTTTGACTGTTTATCATTAAACTATTCATTCAGCCAGATCAGCACAACAAACCCTTTAATAGATCTTAGGCTGAGAAGCATTCAGCCTGCAAACATAGAAAGTAAAACTAAAATTTTCAATGAAGAAAACTTTGATGTATCATAAAATACCATTTGTTTTCTGGGGTAGGTACACATTCAACCTTTTTTTCCTTCCTATGGGCTTTTCAAGACTTAATAAATCTCTGAGTCCTTATTGACCAGGCACAGCAGGAATCCAGGATGATGAGACCAGCTCTGAAATCCTCCCACTGCTGGTGTACTGTGCACAGGCTCACACAGGAAAAGTCTTCTTCTCTTGTCTAGGAAGCTCTAATCATAAAAACATCTGAAAAATTTTCAACCAGGCTGATTCTCAAGGAATCAGTGAAACTTCTGACATTTGCCATCAAGGACTTGGCTCCATCTCATTAGATTCCAAAAACTAAACAGAACCATGTAAAAAGCTTTCTTGCCCTCTGCCCATCCTTGTTTCAGAGCCTACCATAGAGTCAGAGTGCCTCATGATTTTTAACATTTGTGCTCACAGCACCCCACTGCAGTGGAGAAATTTCCTCCTTTTGTAGGCTGGAAACTGAGGCACAGAGAGACCAAAGAGTCTGATCCAAGAATTACAGGACCCACAAGGACTAGCCTCCAAACCTGAGTCCCTCAAGCTCACACCTGTTAGTGTGCCTCAAAATCCACCAAGTCCTTAGACTTAAGTCTCTCTCAAATGCTTGGCATCATCACCATCATCACCTTTTTCATATGAGAGTGCTGGAAACATCACTCATCAGAAAGTCAGTGCTCAGGATAGAAAGGAAATCAGATGCTCTGAAATTATGAAAGCAATCCTGGTTAGGGTGGTGAGGCACATCCACATTATTTATCCTAATAAATAGGTTTCTCTGGACCACACAGAAATACCCAGACTTCCTCCCTTGCCATCAGCAGCACCCAGGCCAGCAGGAGCACTGGAATATTTTGAACTTGTCTTACTTTCTCAGACACTTAGTGGGAAAAAGCAGCAGAAAGTTATGATGAAAGGGATTTTATGTGACTGTGTGACTGTCACATAATGGAACACTCTCTCTGAGTAATTGTGTAAAGAGCAATTTTGTGGGTTTTATTGAATAACTCAAGATAATTTAAACCTCCATAAAAAGGATGGTGAAAATAAAAAATAACTCTCTTACAGGAAGGCATGTCCTCACATAAAGGATTCTAGAGGTGCAACACTTAGGAATATATTTGAATTTTAACTTTTTCAGAAGATATTGCAACACTTTAAAAGGAGCTGGTTTTGTTCAGATGGTCCAGTGATTTAGCTCATAGCATACAAATTCTGAATGTTGTGCACATATGATATGCACTGCATAGAGTACATCAGTGCTATACAAAACAAAATGGAAAGGAAAGGTCCTTTTTAGAAAAATATTCCCAGCCACCTAAGCCAGGCAGATAAGGGAAAAGAAAAATTTCTTTGCTCATCAAATATGTCTCCTGCAGCTGAGCCTACACCTACTTCCACTCATACCCTTAGCACTATAGATATCAGACAGATTTTTGCCCGAGATATTCCTGCTAGAGGGCTGCTAAGAGCCATACCAGGGCCTCATCAACACCATCTAAAGAGCCAAAACAGAAAGATTACATACAGGGTTTTTTTGTTGTTTATTTGTTTTTTTGTTTTTTAGTTGGTTTGTTTTTTTTTTTTTTGAGGGAAGCATCAGCCTCAAAAGATTCAGCCACTTACCCCCATCTATCCAGATTACTGGTGGCAGATCTGGAGAGCTGATTTTAGACCTTGTGCCTCCCAGCCTTCTGTTCAGCCAAGTGCTAACAAAAGTTATTAAACATGTCACAGAAGACAAAACCACTGAAAATACACCCTGAGACACGGTGTCCACATTTAGGGACTGTTTGGTTCTCTAATTCATTTTAGTTCCTTTCATCTTCCCTTTTAAAGGAAACATCAACACCACATCTCCCTCAAGGTGAGGATTATCCGAGCAGGGCTATTCTCAGGTTTGCTGGGGAAAAAACACCCCAGCAGACAATGACAAGCATAATCCAGTTCTCACCAAAACCCATGTGCAGTGGCAGGGAGCCAGTTTGTGATCTCATCCACACTGGGGCAAAGCCATGGCAACGGCAGAGCCCGAGAGCTGGAGCCGCTCCTGCTGCTCGGGAGATGGGCAGCAGTTTGCAGACAGCCTCTGCCAGCAAATGGGAAAGATCTAGATCAGCACCTGGAACGAGCAGCAACAGGCTGCACATCACAGAAAGATTTCCCTGTCTCATTTGGGCATTTTGCTGTTAAGCTTTTCAAGCACATTCTAGAAAAGCCGGGCTTCAGGAAGATATCAGCAAGACTTTGCCAAGCGCTCGGCTGCAGAGGGAGGTCAGGTCAGAGCCACTGTCCCGGGCACAGCTGCTTGGCCAAGGCTCCCTCTGAGGCACCAGGGTGCCCTGCAGACCCAGCAGGGCTCTGCCCCTTGGGCAGGGCTGCTGTGAGCTGGGAGACGTTCTGGGGAGCGTGGCAGTGCTCGCTGCTGAGTCAGACCCAGGGCGAATGACTCACCCAGAAACGTCAATGAAAGACAATATTTCTTCTCTCCAGGCTGCCCTTGTGCCTTGTGTTGCCTTGTGCTTTTCATCCTAAAGGACAGGGTCCCTTTGCACCTTTCTAGATTACAGCTGAGCAGTTTGTAACAGCACAGAGTTTCAAAATGCTCTTCTTTCTTCATGTTTCTCTCCCAGCAGATGCTTTGTCCTGTGCCTGATACAAGACACAGCTGCAGAGGAGCCACAGAGAAGGCTGGATGTAAAGCAGAGAGGGCAGGTTGGCTGCTGTTCCAGCAGACACACTCAGGACAGCCTGGCTCCCTCTTTGGCAAAGCAATTGGCTGCACACTTGTCCTCCTCCACCCCTCTGCAGCCACTGTGACCCGCTGTTTGCTCCAGGCATGATGTGGGAAGAGACATCAGGTCATGAAGTACATGTAACCATCATGTGCACACGTTTAATAGAACAAACTGTGATTTTTTTTTTGTACTTCGTGATGTCAAGATTGTTTCAAGAAGAAGAAAAGGCAAACATTCTCCAGAGATAGAGTTACTGCCATTACCAGGCTGCTCCCTGCCCCCTTGCTGGGGCCTTGTAGCCTCTCTGTAGCCAGTGATAGGCTTTCCTTCAGGCTCTTTGCTCCTGAGACATTCTACATACTTCTCTTTGTCTTGGAAGATGGAGCTCACAGGCATCTGGGTCCATTGTCTCAACCCAAATCATCTTCCAGGCTTGTGAAGGTGATAGCTCTATTTTGAACAGCCTCATTACATCAGCACATAGCGTTTGTGCATGTGTGTTTCCATCTCCTCAAACAGGGGATACCATCTGCAGGCACAGTAACAACAAGAGAGCTACATAAGAAATGGAAAAAAACCAGCTCTGAAGGGGATGTCTGCACCACAAACAGGGCTGTAAATCGAGGCTTCAGTCACGAGCCTATCAAAAGAGGCTGATCAGCCCATATTAAGTTATCTGGCATTGTTTCATGAGCCATTTTACTTGACAGGTCTGCAGGAAAATCTGGAGCTTTTAACAGCCAAGTGTAAGTCAGGGACTGAAGGAAGAGTGGGTGACTACCAGTTGGCTCTAATTGAGGACCTAAGACCATTTAGGTTAGAAACACCAAATATCATGCCTTATTTGAGACAATCCTCAGAACTGGGAGCACATCCTACCTTTCTGATAGTGCTGGGAAGTTGTTTTGCACCAGACTTTAGAGGTGGCGCAAAGAACAAAAAAATCTGCAGGCATAATTCCTTCCAACACAGAGGAAAGCACAACCCCTGGTATTTCCATTCAAGCTGTGGCCCCAGCATGTGCTCTGTAGCACAGGAGACCTCCAACCTTCCCATGGCAGGACAGGACTGGGCATTCAGGGAATGTTCTCTTGGTCTTGAGAGTTTACTCAAGCCTGGCCAGCCAGGGGAGGGAGAAGAGGGTGTGCTGAACTTCTTGCATCATCTTTGCTTTAGTCAGTTCTGCTCAATTTAGACAGACTGCAAGTGTTCACTCACTGTGGGTCACACCTACCCACCAGCCCATCACTGGGATCCAAGGAAGTGTTACTGAGTGTGTGCATTACAGCAATTTTCTTACAGAAGACACGAAGAGTTGGCATTTTAATGGTATAATTAGCACCCATAAAAACTCTGCTTTCTAAGAATAGTCACAAGAAACAGAAATATGGAGTGGGAGCTTATAAAATGTTATCAGTTTTGTCATCTCTGTTGAGGAAAGCCTGCCAACTGGCCTCAATTCATCCTTCAAGGGCATAGTAAAGTAGATTTTCAGAACAGTTTTACTCCAGCCTCCTTAAAAATCTGAACAGTTCTCTGTTGCTCCTTCCTTGAACAGCAAAGCTAAAGTATGTCACCAGACATAAAAATTCTCTGGCTAATTAATGAATTAGTTAATTGTAGTTGGCTGCCATGCATGAACATTGAAGTACAATGCAGCAGTTTTCAGTTATAAACAGAACTGACCAGGGTACAGCACTGTGTACATTTATATATAGGATCCAAGAAGCTGATGAACAGCAATTGGCCCTGGAATTTGTGCACAGGTTCATTAAACACAAACATCTCTGCAGATGTGGGGTCGACTTTAGGGGAAAAGACAAACCAAGAGTCAAAATTTAGATCCAAACTCACTTGGCTCCAAAGCAGCCCCCCTTTGGTGCCCTTGCTGGTTGCAGTCACAGAGCTGCCCTGCTGCCACCAGGCAAACTGTGATGCCAGGCAAGCCTGTGCTGCAGCCCAGAGCCCAGCCCAGCACCCCAGCCCTGATGGGATCAGCCTGTGCCCCTTTGCCTCCCCAGTGCCTGCACAGCTCAGCCCAGCCTGCCTGCTTGCCCAGGTCACCTAAAACCCAGGTACTCCACTTTCATTGCTGCAATGTACATCCCCTTAGGGCCATAATCTTAATCACCCTTCTAATATTGTGCTGTTGATGTGGGATTTAGGTTTCTTTATCACCCCTGTTCTTATCTCTGCTGTTCAGAGTGGGTAAACACTGTTGGGTTGATCCAAGTCACTGTTCTGTTTCTTCACAACCTGACACCCATCTTTATTCTTTGCATCTCTCTCAAGAGAGGATTATAAAGGTAGATTTACCTGGCTTTTGCACAGTAGTTAGGTAAACAGAGAGAAGATAAAAGAGTTGTTCGGCTGAAATGACTTCTCCCTTTTTCCCAGTTTCTAACCCCTGGCCCAGACCTATGCTGAAAATCAGGTGTGGCCCAAGGCAACAAGATCTTCTCAGCACCCACACATCTGCTCATTCTTCCCAGCTGCAGAGGTACACACCCAGAGAATAAACAATTGGTCACCCTGCTTGCCATTTGCATCTCTAAATTAAGCAATAGAGATCACCTTGGGAAAAAAAACTACAAACAAAATGACCAAGAAATTAATTAATAAATCAGTTTCACTTTTGGTGGCATTGAATTCCCAGCACAGGAAGGAAGCTTTTGGGAAATAATTTATTTTGATAGGAAAAAATCATTCATTCCTCTGGGAAGCCTCAAAGATCAGCTGCAAATTCCAGTTAAGAAACTGTAATGAAGATGAGCTAATATACAGCAAGGTGTGAGGATGTGTTGGTAGAGCAGTAGATTGTGTTTTTAGCAGAGTGCAAGGGATGTTTGTGGGAAGGGCTTGTGAGCAGAGATTCAGGAGATAACAGGATGCAATTCAAAGCACTGGAGGAAGAGCAATAGGGAAACAACAGTAGTTATTTTTAACTCTTTGATGTGTTTATGAGTTTTTAAGAGCTTTATAGACAGTACTTTAAAAAGGGCTTGAAAAGCTGCTTTGATTGCTGGAGTGGGAAAGATGACCTTAATTATAATCTCATCTCCAATTAAGGCTTAGACACTGTTTCAGAGGAAAGGAAGTGCTCCACCTATTTTGAGATATAAAATATCTCACCTAATCACCCAAAGTGGGACCATTTCAAGTTATCATGAATTCTTGCAAAGATTTCCCAAGATTAAGAACTTGCTCAGTGAGAGGAAAGACACCATGAATTTCCCCTCCTCTGAGACAAAGGACTGCCCTGCAAAAGGCTTTGGTAAGCCTTTTTAAACCTTCCCTAGTATTGGATTCTTAGAAAATATATTGAGTATTGAACACAGCCCCTCCATGAAGGGCTGATGACAAGCTGCATGCTCACCACAATATCCTACTTTGGACAGCAGAATTTGCTCCTACACTGGAGCAAACCCAGACAGGAAATTAGGAATTTAGTTGCTATCAGTTGATGCACATTATTCTTAAACTTTCTTTGAAAATACCTGATCAGTTACCATTCTTGTAAATAATTCTGGAGTTTGAAAGAAGTCCAAATATAGTTGAGCCAGTTCATTATCCACAAAAAGTGAAGGAACACAGTGCTCCTATGTAGTTTCCCATAAATCTGAAGTGCTCAATAACAACTGGAATGGGAACTCATTGTTAGATTTCTTAAAAAAATCCCTGACTTCAGAAGAGAGAGAAGGGTCTGAGAGGAAAAACAAAACACAGGTCAACAATGAAAGAGTGCTCTGCTGAAATTCAAATATCACACATGGTTTCTGACTCTGCTTGAAGACAGTCATATTCAATGTACAGATGTCTCACTTTGGAACACTGAATTTTATTCCTTCCTTCTGGCAATGTGTGCTTCTTCCTTTACAGATCCCTGCATTGCAAGACAGTCCTTTGTTCCCTGGTTTCATCTTAAGAAACGAAACAGAAAACCCCTCTGGTTTCCTTCAGGGAGCTATTTTGTCATGCTGATTTTGAGGAAAATCAAAATGTGCAAACTTGCTTTAATTTAATTTTATTTGGAAGATTAGCCATAGCTGTTCCTGCAAATATGTAGGGGAGAAATAAACTGCAGCTTTTTCACACATGAGAATCTGGGGAAAGGCAAGCTCAAACTGGAATGTCCTTGGACAGCTCCAGATGTGAATATGTCTGGATTTCCAACAGATTTGCAAGTGGGCTTCTTGGCTGTGCTCACTAGAAACACAAGGGCAATGAATGAAGGTCCAAAGGAGAGGAAAACCTTTATAATTGTCTGGTCAGGAAATCACTGAATCATAGAAATATAGAATGATTTGGGTTAAAAATCATCTTGCTCCAACCTCCCTGCCATGGATGGAAAAAGGTATCAAAATCATCAGCATCCTATTGAGCAGGGCAAAGATTTCATCCAACAAACAGGAGCCTTACATGACATGCTTCTGTTTTGTCTAGCACACAGATATTCTCTGCATCTCCCCAAGCAACCAGCAGATACCTTCTGCTCTGATGTGCCAAATCCCCATCAATGTAAAAGCTCTAAATCCCACAACACCACAGCTGCAGTCAACAGAATTAGTAATAAGAAACAGAACATAAATTGTAGCTGGCTTTTGGGCTTTCCTCAGCTCCAGCAGCATGGATCCCTTGCATTCATTTTAATAGGAACGGTATGACTTTTTCTTTCAGAGAGATGACTGTTTTGGTTTGGTTTTTTTTTTAATATTACTGCATAACAGCATTGATATTTGCCCGGGTCTTAAGCTTCAAGGCAAGTTATCTTCTGAGATATAAGGTGGTAGTTCAGGGAAGATAGCCATTTTGAATTTAAAATTACTTTTTGTCCTCTGTCATACCCTTTCCTTTCAGGACAGTATTTGTCCACAAAAGTGCACTTCCTAAGGTGTCATACTAATACTAGAACAGCACCTAAACTGGCAAACCTGAGTTAATTTCCCTACATACCACTCCAGCTGGAAAACCTGTCCATGATATGCCTCTATCAAACTGGTTAAAGCCCTGATTTCCTTCCTATTACTAGAAATCTTGCAGCTCGGTAGGAAAGACAGTAAACATCACAGGGTTATTAAATTTCTGCCTCAAGGTACAGCTGTGAAGAATGGGTACTTAGCAACCAGAAACAGAGGAGCACAACATGTTCCATCCTAATGGCGCATTTCACAAGGAAATACAAAAGCTCACATCAGCCTGTAACATCTAGGCCAACACAACTGATCTCCACAAACACCTCCAAACTTGTAATTGGCAGGAAATCAGCAGATTTCAAAGCCTAACCTGTTTGGCAAATATAACTCAGCACCCCAGCTTCCTTGACATTTTTGTCCTTACCATCACCATGTTTTCCAATTGGATTTAAATGAGTAATCCCAGTTTTAAAAGGTTGGTTCAATATTTCCATTGGTTATTAAGGTCGAGGAGTCAAGAAACGAGAACACTAATTTCTGCAAGCAGATTGCCTGACATTTGAGCAAGATTGAAAATTCCATCAATATGGCACATTTTTCTTCATAAAAGGTTCATGTAATTTCTTAGGCATTACTCAGCACGAGTCAATCCCGAGTGACAAAGAAACAACAACCTGGATCCTCTGCTCCCTGTCATCCAGTCTCACTGGAATGTTCATGCAAAGGGAGTACAGATTACACAGCAGAGAGCAAATCCAACACAGCCTGGACATACCTCAGGTCTGACTGGGAAAACCATATGGGATCTGCTCAGTGGAGGGGATGAGTTTGGGGTGTAGCTAAAGGACCATGCACATGAAGTCACCATGCAGGTGCAGGAGAAGTACCAAGTGGTTTGGGCCCCAGGGACTGGCTGTAAAAAGCTGTATCCATGATTTCACTAAGGCATCATGAGGCATGGAAAAGCAAGGACTATTCTGGTCCCTAGACACTGGGATGTGCCATTTCTAGTGAGTGCTACCTTGTCTCAGAGGCACCAGGCTGTGAGACCAAGCCTGGGCACAAGGATTGGTCAGGGCATTGGGATGTGAGAGGGCTGGATGAAGCTCAGTGCTCTTTTAGCTGCAGCTTTTTCAAGCTTTGCTGAGCTCTCAGAACTCTCACACTCCCTTTTCCTGACAGCCAGTGGAAACCCTGTCTTCTTTCATCCCATTTCAACCCCCAGCCACATCAAACTCTGGCATGTTTAGAATCCCTTTGGCTTGGCAGCACAGGGGAAATACACCCCCAAGTGTATATCACTGAAATAGTTATTTAATGAGCCTGCTGACTTGGGTGGAAGCTGCAGCCAGAGGAAATAAAGGCTTTTAAGGCATCTTCCTGATTGTTCAATAAATAGATCTGTAGCACCAAGAGGGTTCCTTCTTTACAGGATGTCAGAGGAGCTTCATCCTGCTGGGAATCACTCAAAGCCAGCCAGATCCTCAGCTGCAAACAAGGAGCAAACTGGGAGTGCCACCGAGGGAAATACATCAGACTCATAGATGGGAATAATGTCAGGGTGAGGACAGTTAGAAACTTTTAAAGACTTTAGTTGAAAAAAAAAAGCCTTTGGAAATGCTCCAGAGCTTCATGCATACATGAAATGTTGATGATTACTGCACTCTTCTCCTTCAAGTGTTTTTCCTTTTTAAGATTCCCCAAGATGTGTATAGGGTGTTGGAGAAACATTCAGTTAACTTGCACAAGAAAAATAAAAAAGGGATGAAAAATATCCCCACAAACACCAAAAAATCCTCCCAAGCTTTAAATTGTAATTATGAGAAATTATTCCCTTCAGCCATGCCAGCTGCACAGTCTCTCTCTGCTATTTGCAAAGTTTAGTGCATGGTTTTGGTTGGTTGGGGTTTTTCATCCAATTTCTTATGATGTGATTAAATATTGGCTATAATTTAGAGAATATATGTTGGTCTGGAGTTCCTTTGAGTGATGTGACATGGGATACAAGCTGTGTTGCAGCTGTGCCCTGCTTCCAGTGTCACTCAGACCTGAGGCCAGCCTGTCATGTCCCCAAGGGCAGCTCCTGCTGGCTGGGGATAAAATCCCTGTATTGCCTGCCTGTTAGGGGCTGCCTTTGCTGCTCAGAGCCTTTTCCCTCTGTGTTCTCCAGGCAGATTTTAGCAATACATTACAGCAGACAAAGATTGGGACCTTTTGAGTTTTGTCCTTCCTCTGGAGCTCCATATGAGCCAAAAGGAATGGAGGTAACCTTCCACATAGCCCCCTATAGTTATGTGCGTAGTCCAGTTAGAGGGAAAGGAAGGTTATATGCATACAGAGCACAGTTATTGGCCATGTTTGACATTTCAGGTTTTTATAGCATTTTGTTCTTGTCTAAGAGCTGAATTTGGTTAAATTTTAACCAAAATACAGCAAATATTTGTGATCATTATCACAAATGAAGCCTGAATATGGTTGCCTTGACAGTTAAATCTGCTAACACCTTCTGAAAACTTCAGGAAAAACCAAACTCGATAAAGGACAAAATAAACTGATTTGGATTAAGAAACAAGCAACTGTTTCTAATAACTGCAATTAAAACCCTTCTGTTGGTCATCCCGCCAAATCCCTGTGGCTTTCCCAGGATTTGTGAGCTCCCTCTCGCGGCCGCGTTACCGATTCCGGGCAGGTTTTGATCAGCCCAGATTGAGGCGACAGGAAAGGGCAGTTTGTCATCTCCGGAGCAGGAATTGATTTTAATCTCCTCGGCAGCTCCATGAGTCACCCGAGCTGCTGCTGCTGAATCACCGTCCCAGCAGTGGGAGGCGGGTTGTGCAGCCCGAGGGCACACGGGAGCTGGGCAGGATTGCTGCTCCAGCTGGGGATCCATCCATCCATCCATCCATCCATCCATCCATCCATCCATCCATCCACCCATCCATCCATCCATCCATCCATCCATCCATCCATCATCCATCCACCCATCCATCCATCCATCCATCCATCCATCATCCATCCATCCCTCCATCCACCCATCCATCCATCCACCCATCCATCCATCCATCCATCCATCCATCCATCCATCCATCCATCATCCATCCATCCATCCATCCATCCATCCATCCATCCATCCATCCATCATCCATCCATCCATCCATCCATCCATCCATCCATCCATCCATCCATCCATCCCTCCCTCCACCCACCCACCCATCCATCCATCCATCCACCCATCCATCCACCCATCCATCCATCCATCCATCCATCCATCCATCCATCCATCCATCCATCCATCCATCCATCCATCCCTCCATCCCAGGCTGGGGCAGCACGGCTGCCTTGGGTACCAGCAGGGCTGTGCTGCTCCTCAGGGCAGCCCTTCAGAAGCCATGGGGTGTCACTGCAGTGTGTGACTGGGGTGTCACTGCAGTGTGTGATTGGGGTGCCACTGCAGTGTGTGATTGATTGAGGTGTCACTGCAGTGTGTGATTGATTGGGGTGTCACTGCAGTGTGTGACTGGGGTGCCACTGCAGTGTGTGATTGATTGGGGTGTCACTGCAGTGTGTGATTGATTGGGGTGCCACTGCAGTGTGTGACTGGGGTGTCACTGCAGAGTGTGATTGGGGTGTCACTGCAGAGTGTGATTGGGGTGCCACTGCAGTGTGTGATTGCCAGGCTGCTCCAGCGAGGACGTGCAGCCCATCCCCAGGGAAGGGCGAGGGGATGCAGGGTGCTGCTGGCCCTGGCAGGCAGGGCAGCTCGGGAGGGTGCCCTGAGCTATAGGGGCTGATTAATGAGGGGAAAAAGAAGCATCCAGCTGCCACACCGGTCTGTTGTATGAGCTACAAGGGAAGGAATGGGTCGAGAGAGCAACAGAGAGATTTGCAAAACAAATCTCACACAGTTCTGAAACCAGAAGCTCCAGGGTCTGGAGGATGAGCTGAAAATTACCTTTTTAAAAATGAAAGGTCATATTGTACAAGTATATCATATGAGCTGTGGCCTGCTTTTTAAAGTGGCAGAATACTATTCACAAATTTATGGTATCAATTTGCAGACAGTCATTAAAGGCACGACTGAGATTTCCATTTCTATTTTTAAGACAAGGAAAAAAGAAAAAAAAAAAAACCCTGCTTCTTTCACCCAAGATTCAATTCCCCCTCAAACCAAGTACATTGTCTCCAAAAACTGACTGTCCTCCTACCATTAAAAGCCAGACTGTAGGTTCAGTAACTTAACCCTAGACAGATTTGAGTGGTGCATATGACAATCAATGAGTTATAACCATTCAAACCCTGCAAAATTGCTAATTTTGGAAGACAATTACTGAGATACATTGCAGACACTGTGCCATGAGAGTAAACATACAGTCCTGCAAGCATTACATAGATCCCCTCTTGGTACTACATAGCACAGAAGTTTATTGGAAAAAAAAGGTCATTAATTAAAAATAATTAATTAAAATCCATCAGTATCATTAACATTTCTTGTAGATCCATACTACCTACTAGATCAATACTACCTAGTAACAAGACTATCAATATCTGGTGCAGCTCTGGGCCATATGCACCAGAAAAACCCAATGCATTTAGCTTGCAAAATTACGCAAATTTAATTTCAGATCATTTGTGTACGCTCGATTACCACGGTGCCATGGGCAAATAAGATGCTAGAATGCACACACAGCTGCAACTCTTGCTGTTCTCTTTGAACCAGCAGTTATTTCATTGTAATGCAACATTGCTTTTCCTAATTTGCTAATCTGATCACAGCAACGGGGATTGTAATACTTAAACCTCAGGTTTCTTAATTTAAAAAATTATACCTCCAAAATCTGCTCCCCTCTTCATGCTGTCTGCTGCCCCCCACCTCCCTAGCTCTCCCCAGGACTGTGAAGGAATTCTCTCATTGCATTTGTCAGACTTTGGATCCAGGTTCCAAGAGAGAAACCCTCAGTCACAAGACTTGGTACCAAGATGCTGCAATCCCCCATAGTGGGGGAAGTTAAATGCTTCACTCAGAGACAGAATAACAGCAAAGCTGTCTCAAAAGGCCCTACACCAGAATCTGTGGTTACACACACTACACTACAAGCTCAGTTCCTCCTGCGAGTAATTGCTTCCCATTGAACAGCATTTTCCTTTTTCAGACCTCTCAATGGAAGAAGAAATAAAAAAAAACCCCAAAGCATAGCAAAAACCCCACAGCCCAGAAGAAAGCCCAGGCCTCTGAAAGGTGGATGTCAGATGGAGCCCTGGGAGCTGCAATACCCAAGGAGGTGCTGCAGGAAGGACCTCAGCACCACACATTGCTGCTGAGGCAGCTGAACCTTGCATTTCAGCATGGCTCCTCTCCCCACCCCTGTGCCTGGCACCCCATCATCTGCATGTGGGAGTCTTGCCCTGATTTTTTCATTTTTTCCAAGCCTTCTGATGTTTACAATTTTGTAACAAACTTTCTCACACACTTTACGTAAATAACTTATTGTTTTACATTCTTTTATGGAGGAGGAGAACTTTGATGGACTGTTGGTTTGTCCAGTGTCATTGGTGAGGTGGCACTGTCACCCTCCAACCCACTGTCACTTTTGGAAGTCTATAAACGTTAGAGTCAGAAATTAAATATTCTCTTTTTGCCTTGAGAGAGCTGTGTGCCCAGGTTGTGTTATTTCGTGTCCTACAGTGACATGGGACCAACCCAGGAGTGTCCAGGGGAGCTGCTTTGGGCTGTCCTGCCCTGAGTTGTCACAGAGGGACACACAGGACAGGGCTTGTCCTTCCCCAGGGTCCCTGTGCCCCATGCCCAATGTGCCCAGCCCCACCTGAGCTCCTGCAGAGGTCTCAGCATCACTGCAGGCAGAACCCCTGGCAAAAAGCTTTCCACAGCTGCATTATTCCTGTCTGGGGAACATCCCTTGGTGCAAACAGAAATTGGGAGTTTCTCCCTTCACTCCCCCACCTTCCCCTTCCTGTATCCTGGGGCTTGAAGGGAAAAACAGATTTTAGAGATTGTCCCCACAACCAGATCCTGCCACAGATAATTCTGCTAGGTAAATTTTGAGCTGAAAGCCCACACAGCAGCCAGGAGTTTAATTTCAAGATAATTTTAAGGGAAAAGCAGATCCAAAGGGAATCTCAAAAGTACCCATTTCACCAGACTGTTTGTCTAGCCCTGTCCTTGCTGAGAACAGTGTGCAGAGCAGGCTTGGAGCAATGTGATGGCAGTGATAGCTAGCACCGAGCAGGGAATTATGAAGCGCAGATGCAAAGTTTGGCTAAGGCTTTCAATGCTAAAAGGCCACAGTTGGAATTTGGTTTTTGGAATTATCCAAGTTGTGAGCTCTTTGAAATGTAACCATTTTTGCACATTTTAACACTGCATATGTAGATGAAGTATTATTTTCCCACATTCTCTCTCAGGCAGAAAGAAATTAGGCAGACTAATAACAGACCCATTTTAGAGATAATGCCTTTGGGGAAAAAATAACACCCTATGGCTAATTTACTAAGGGGGATAAGTGATACTCATCTCTTTTACTAGCTAGCATGATATTTAAAGATGCTGCAGAGAGCTAATTACCTTATTTCTGTGAAGCAGATATAAGACTAAAACCTGTTTAATAGTTAAGCCTGTTGCTATAACAACCACACTTCAAGGACATGGATATACAAAACACTCAGCAACATCTGCATTAACCAAATGTCTCACTGCAATTGAACTCTACCTAGCAAAAGAACCAATTAAATGTGAAAACTTCTTTGTTCAAAAAGAGAAGAACCAAAAAAATACATTATTTTGTTACTGCCAAAAGAATTCCATCTTGAAACACCAACAGCCTCTCCACAGGAGATTTGCTATTTAATTCATCTAATTTTGGATTCCTTCCCAAATGTTTCCCCTCCAAGGACAAGAAGTGAACTTCAGTGTTCCCACCTCAGTCAAGCAGACATTTAAGCATCTGGCTGTTTCCATTAAGTGGTGGGAATATTGCTTTGGCTTTGTATTGCACCATGCTCAGAGATAAAACTTCTTCCAGCCCTTGCTCATGAAATAAAGAAAAGAGAATGAAACACAGAGAAAATTATTCACTGTAATGTAACATATCAGGCCAGGCAAGGAATCAACAGATTTGTGTTTGTCTTTTCTGAGTAGTTTGACAAATTAAGTAGTCATTTGGCACAACTTTTTCCCTTATTAGGTCATTATTTAACTGGGATAGAAAAGACTATAGGAGAAGAGCTTTTTATTATTTTTTACAAAGAAGGATTGGCTGAGTCAAGCTGGGGCTGACAGAGATGAGTTCAGTGATGTTCAAGAGCAGTACGTGGGTTTTGCTGCTCTGAATAAATATGGAAAATTTTTACAGGCTAGGGAAGCTCGACTTGAGTATAATTATGCACAAAGAACTGCTGCACACAAAACATACTAATAGCCATTGATTAGGAGGCTGAGATTGTTACTTCAGAAAGAAGAGAGAATGTAAATTTTTGTGCAACAATTTAAACTATTCTAAAGCCAGCCAAGTGGTGTCATTATAAAGGAGTAGCTCAAACTTACACAGGGATTATTTCCATAGTTTGAAGAGATTTCAGTTCACCCATAAGACATCCCACAGCTAGAAAGAGCAAAAGTGATTGGAATCAAGTTTAGGAAATAATTATTTCCAGCATAAAAAGTATTCATCATGCAAGTTGCAAATACATAATAGTGCTGCATGGGGAGTAGATAATCAAATTAATGCTTGCAAAGAGATGACTACAGCTTCCTCCTGGTTAAATCTGTGCTTTGCAGTACCAGTCATGAAACACAGCAGTGGGAGATAAGAGGCAGTAGCAGCATTTGTACACTTCTGATCTACAAATTTCTTGATGTTTCTCTAGCCTGTTTCTCTGATCAGAGCATCTTGAGCAATATAACTCCAACAAAACACACAAATTAATCCGATTATGCTCCATTCCTCCCCTTTTTCAGTTTCCTGGGTTTACATAACTACATATCTAAAGAAGATAGCTTCAGAGGCAACATGAAATTCAGCACAAGTACCACAAAGCTTTCCAGAACTGTGACTTTGTTAATAAGAAACCACAAAATACAGGTTTCTCTACAAATACCTTTTAGCTTTCTCTTGCAAATAGCAGCTGTGGCTTTGAAAGAACATTGTTTTCATTTGAATGCACACCTGGTAAAGAAGCAATAGAAGCACTGGAAACAGAAGTCAACAAATGTGTTACAGCACTCAAGGTTTCTGGTTTCAACTTAAATTGCGTACTAGAAAGGCAGCCTTCCAAAATCAGACCACAGAAATAAAAAATCACACTTTGCTTTTCCTTTTTAAATGTAAACACAAACTCTGACATTTATTAGAGCAAAACTCTTTACAGCAGAAGGCAGCAAGAGCATCACATCACTGATGATGGAACAACACTAGTTGCAAGCCTCCTGTTTGAACTAAACCAGCTGCATCTTCAAGATGTGCTTTTCAGCTGCTTGAATTTGCCATCACCTTCTTTTATTTTTTTTTTTAAATTCACTCTTAACAATTGAGCACTTTTAAGAGTCTGCTTATCAATTAGCAAGCATACTTGAGTCCCCCATTCAGAGGTCTAACGACAGAGCTGGATAGGTTAGTGTATCATAAAACATTTTACAGCAGCTGTTACAGCCAAAGACTGAAATCCAATCATCTCATGCAATCCTCTCATTGTTTTTAAGAGTTGGACTTTCACCCACTGAGCTGATGCCTTGAATCAAAAGGTGAAAGCAGACCCTGCTGTGATACTGACTACCATGAACAGAAGCCCAAAACTAACATCTCTTTGCTCAAGAATGTGTTAGGTGAGAGTAAGATCAGAAAAACTAAATGTAGGTTATTAATTTGCAAATGAGATCCAATAAGCAAATAATGCTCATGGAAAATGTTTGAGTCCTATTTTCTCAAGATCATGAGCCCCCAAACTACACATGGAAAGCAAGTTACAAAATAGCTTCTAATTGCAGGAAAAGGCTGACAAGAAGAGAGGAAACAGCCTCCTCTCCTCATTGACATTAATTTGTGTCACACTCATCTCCCTATCCAAGCAGTCATGATCTACACCTCACTATTTTCTTTTTAGGTGTGAGAAGAGGTAATCTTTTATTTAAGCCAAGTGGTATAACTGAAAAGAATACAAGTTATCAGGCAGATCATCTCTAGTTCAGCTGTTTTGCAGCTGTAAACATCTGGAGGCCAGTGCAGAGCTACCTTCTCTACAAAAGAACAAAGGTGCTGGCACTGCAGTTTCTGTACAAGAGGGATGTGGGTGAGGAATGCACCAGAGCACAGCAGCCTTGGGGGCCCTGCCAGACCCTGCACAAGCAGAGGCAGGCTCCCAGCTGGAGGACAAGCTCTGAAGCTTCCTCAGGGCTCTTGTGATGTGCCAGACACATTATTCTGTTTTTCTTTCATTTCAGAGAGCTATATTGTTTTCCCAGTACTCACTTTCGTATTGTTAATCTCCTCTAGCCCCCAGCACAATTTTCAAATTACAAACGATGATAAGAACAATGTGCATGAAGCAACTGATGTTAAACATTGTCATCTGTCTCCACTAAAACCTCTCAGTTATTCAGCATAACAGCTGGCAAGAAAACAGATTACTTCCTTTACACAATTCAGCAAATTTGATCTATTATCAATTATTTATGCCCACTTTTGGTTAGAGATGTACGAGACAGCCCATTTCTCATTCTCCAAACTGAGGCTCTCAGGGCTGGATTCAATTACAGCTAAATTACGAGATAAGGTTTGGGATAAATGTTGCCACCTCTGACAGCCTTTGCAGACTTTAGTGAGGCTGGATGTCTGCTTTGTGACACAGGAGCAGGGCCAGGCTTCAGCTTCAGCCCAGCAATGGCATGGTGAGGGCTCCCTCGGGGTCACCACTGTGTAGAACAGCTGTCACACCCCCACAGCATCATAAGTGGTCCCTTGGTTCTGCCTGTACTGTCAGCAACACCAGTGAGCACGACAGGCTTCTCCTGAAGAGGGAAAATGCCCCAGAAAGAGCTGCTTCACAGGAGCACGTGAGATGGCCAGAAATTTGTGCTCCCTCAATAAAAATGTCAAGGCCTTGGCTGAAAGATAAGTGCCCATCTGAAATATGCATTGTAAATGGTCACATTGCTGTGTCTAATGCAATGGTTGGGGAGAGCTTAGCTCAGGTACATCCTGCCCTCCTTCCTGAGCAACCTTTCCCAAGGTGCTCGTGGGGGAAGAAGTCTGCTCCTCATGCATGTGAAAGGGCCCAAGCACATCATGAAAGGAGGTTCCTGGAGGAAGATATGGATAAGGGCTTTATATTAGGGCTTTTATAACACATTGTCCTAGAGCAGACAGCTGCAACATTTTGTGTGGAAAACAAACATTCTGGGGAAAAGTCCCCATGAGCCACCAAGAGACTAAATGCAGAATATTATGCAGAGTTTATGCCACCTAAAAAGAAATGAGTGTTGCGCTGAGAGGTGTCTGTGCGGGATGGCTGGTCCAGAGTCCTCCGGCTGCACCCGCCCCAAGGTCCCGCTGCAGCCGCTAGAGGTCAACACGATCCCACGCTTGGGACGCCCCGGCCGGCCGGACACAGCCCGCTCAGCCGGGCGGGTCACACACCGGGCTGGGGCCGGCTCCTGCTGAGGATCCACATGGAAAACTGCCGGCATCTCCACGGGGGTGTGCTCCTCCAGCTGGACCTGTGCACTGCCCTCCTGGATGCACAGGGGATGGGGGCACAGGGGATGGGGGCACAGGGGATGGGGGCACAGGGAATGGGGGCACAGGGGATGGATGCACAGGGGATGGATGTACATGGGATGGGGGCACAGGGGATTCGGGCACAGGGGATGGATGTACATGGGATGGGGGCACAGGGGATTCGGGCACAGGGGATGGATGTACATGGGATGGGGGCACAGGGGATGGGGGCACAGAGGATGGATGTACAGGGGATGGGGGCACAAGGGATGGAAGTACATGGGGTGGGGGCACAGGGGATGGGGCCACAGAGGATGGGGGCACAGGGGAGGGATGTATATGGGGAGGCACAGGGGATGAGGGCACAGGGGGTGGAAGTACATGGGGTGGGGGCACAGGGGATGGGGGCACAGAGGATGGGGGCACAGGGAATGGATGTACATGGGATGGATGTACATGGGGTGGGGCACAGGGGATGGATGTACAGGGGATGGGGGCACAGAGCATGGGGGCATAGGGATGGGGGCACAGGGGATGGATGTACATGGGATGGGGGCACAGGGGATGGGGGCACTGAATGTCCTCAGTCTATCACTGTATCAGGTGACAGAACCAAACATTTCGTACGTTTTAGCAAAAGACAAATATTACAAACTTTACCCATACATTCATATTCTATCCACCTCCAGAAATAAACAGTTCTTCAACAGGTTTTTCTCAAATAAGCTGGCTTTGTAGTTCAGGCAACAGCAGATTCAAGTTACTGCTGGCTTCTAGAAGTTTCCATATTAAAGAAAAAATACTTATATAAGCCTTTTTCTCCTTCTTGACATTGTAGAAGAACTCCAATTTTATTTGTGGCTTGTTGTAGAATGTATGTTGGGACCTATGGTAATACTAATAGAGTTTTATTACAGTATTCCTATTTCCTGGGGTAATTACATATGTCTATTAAACCTTGCAAAGTGCTTTTTAACTTTAGTAACTTGCAACTCACAATGTCTTCAAAAATGAGAATCCATATACAATTTTTAAGTCTGGAAATGTAGGCCAGTTAATTACTGGGAGTTTCCTTGGGAACCTTGGTATTCTGTACCTATTTGCAATTACAAATATTAAATTATCCTATTGAGCTGTAAAACATACCCTTTTGATTTTAATTTTTTTTTGTTTTTTTTACTATTTTGCAAGGTCCTTGGGGCAGCAGGATGGTGGGCATCTCTGCAGGAGCTCCCTGGTTCATCACTGCACTCCTTGGAACTTTCACGAAGCAAGATCTAGGAAGGAATCCTGGGCTGCCAACTTGGGAGAGGGGGTCTAGGGAATTGTGGTGGGGGCAATTCCCTAGCAATGTGTTCCTACCACCCAGTGTCCTCCTGTTGTGCTGTCCTGTCCTGTGCTGGGCACAAGGAGTGGAAATAATGAACGCAATTGTAGCAAGGAGAGTCACAGGACCAGGAAGATGGTTTTCCAGATGAGTCCAGATGTGTACTTCAGGCATGAGTTTAGCTCCTATGAAGAGCTGGAAAAGTCCTCTCAGAGCTCATGAATCACTCTCAGCTGATGAGAGCACACTGTGGCAGGGCTATCAAATAACCTTATCTGCTCCTTATCTGCTCAGCCCTGGGACGTGACTGCCCTGATCAGCAGAGCCTCGGGCTGCCTGGACATGCAGGTAGGGATTGGGTTTCACTTTGCTCTTTTGCACTTTTGTGTGCACTGATGTATTTGGTAACCAAAAAACCTCAGGGAAGACAGTGCCAAAAGCACTGCTGAGTTCCTGTAAGGTTAAATTCATTCTTTTGCCAGTAAGATTTTAGTACTTTACAAAAAGTAAACAGGGGCCTCACAAACTTCTCCAGGTTTCTCCCTGCTCTAGGTTTTCAGCCATTAGGTCCTCCAGGGAGGAAAAACCAGAACCCATTTAATCATATTTGGAAATAAAGTGAAAAGAACCACCAAAACTCCGCAATGGCAAAGTTCTTTCTTTCTCTCTCTCTCTCTCTTTTTTTTTTCCCATTCTCCTGTGGGTTCATTTCTCTCTTCAGACAGCTTCTGAAGACTTGGAGAAAGATATTTCAGGAAGTCATGGCTGTGAAAGACAGCAGTCAGTGTATCAGAATCCTAACACAGAAAGCTGCAGCATTCAAAAATGGGATGAAGAGCTTCTGCAAAGATCCTCTAAAGCAGACAAAATTCCCTCTGACGCCACAAAGACTGCTGCTTAGATAAAGGCTGATGTCTCACTCACTGGAAGGGAAAGCACATCTATGAGCAAATTTCATCCCCTCAGAAATATAACTTTAGCCATAATAATTGGAAATATTAATTAGATGTGTGGCTTTTGTTTGTGTGTAATTTTAGCAAATCTTCACATTTATATCTTCAGATAAAACAGGTCTTATACAGAACTTTTCAGGTTCACATGTAAACTTGGAGCAGGGTGGACACTCTCCTAAATCAATAAATATTTTCCAACACTTCTGTATTCAAATAACATAAAATAAATCAACATGCACGATCTAAATGCAACTATCCTGACCTGTAGGTATGGGCAGACAAAATCAGCCAGCACAATGATTTGCTTGAGAAAGCCAAAGAAATGAGTATGGGGTATATTCTAACATGTCAAATATTACACAGGGAAAGGTTGTCCTCTCTTCCAATACAACTTCTGATGTGTGGGACTGCAACCAGGCAACACTTGATAGCTCATTAGCAAGTCCTAAAAACATCTTGAAGAGACTACCTTCCACTTTTAATTCATCTACAGAGAAACAAGTGACCCTAGACTCTGGAGGTTGATTTGTGATTGCATGTAGCTCTTGTTATCTCTGTGAAGTGCAGGATTTAGATGTCTTGCATTCCATCACCACCAACCCCTCCAGGCTCCAAGGCTCTGTCCTGGATCAGCCTTTCTGCTCAGGCTGTGCTTGCAGTTTCACGGGCAGCAGTGTTTGGTCACCACTGAGACAGGTCTGCCCCTCTCCTCTGCAATTCTCCTTTCTCCTGTACAGCTCACAGCTGCACAGCCCACCCTCTTGCAGAGATCTGCCAGGTGCCAGGATTTCTCACAGCATGGAACCAGTCAGGCTTTCAGATCACTCATTAAATCAGTTTCTGTGTGGGTCCAGGGAGCACCAAGGGAGCCTGAGGCAAAGCAGGGAGAGACATGGAGTGGAGCAGGTGGAGATGGGGAGAGGGTGACAGACACAAACACCTTCACCACAGGGTCTTCAGTGACCTGTGGAGCCACATCTTTCATCTCCTCTATGATCTTCTGCCCTGCTGAACCCCCTGGCAGTACCAGTACCTCCCTGCCAGCCTAAGGGGAACCAACATACAGAGAGGAAACTCTTTTCCCTGGGTGGGAGGGCCAGGAAAGACACAGGACTGGAAGCTGAAGTATATGTGGAAGCTACTTGTGGCTTTATTATAATATTCCTAAATTCTTCACCTATTAGTTTAGATTTAGGCCCAAGGTTTAGGCTTCAAGGGCAGGAAGAAAGCAGGAAATGTCTCCATGCTGTTTCAGTCAATGTGTGTCTGCCTGTGAGTTCATTCAGTTGTGTGAAAGGCAAACAGACTTTCACTGAGAGCAAAATTAAAACTTCTCACAGCCTCTCTCTCTTTTTTATAAGCCCCTTTTATATGGCACATTAAAACACCTGCACTGTGCCCATTTTTCTGTCATCCTTTGTGCCTTTATAACAGGTCAGTGATTTTAGGAATCACTTGCTTCGAGTCCTTGCTGTAACCCAAGACCAGCCTGCAGCCGCTGCAGTCTCTCCTACCTGGCAGGAAGGTTTGCATTCCACATGCAACCAATGGATGAGGCAGCTCACAGGCCACTTGTTTACAAAAACAGCATTAAAATCTCACAGTCCTCTACCTGTATTTCTGTAGATACACTTAGATAGAGGTACTTTGACCTTAGAAATTGCTGTCTGTTGAGCTCTGAACACTCAGGTAAAAACCTTGGGCTAAGATGTTTAATGCTTCATGTGCTTTCAGCAGGGTGATGTATATAGCTTTAGCAAGAACATCCCTGGATGATGAAGCAAACTAAAACATTCACATTAAAAAATAACAAAGGGAAGCTATTCTTGGAGCCATTTGGGCCACCAGATTCTCCCTAAATAGTGCACAAATTGCAACTTTGAATAATTAATACCTGGAGCAGTTGGTTCTCACTGAGGAAAAGGAAGCAGCTTAGCTGGTCCTCCAGTAGTCATTCCCACTGGAGGTGAGGGTCAACTTTTGTAGTGCCTTTCACCAGGATTCCTCAGCCTTTCACCAGGATTCCTCAGCCTTGCACGCTGCTCACCTTGGAAGTCAGGCTGAGAACTAGAATTCAACTTCATGTTTCAAACCCGTGTCTCCATTCAAGACAAAATTTGAGCAGGGATTTCAAAATCTGAGAAGCAATTTCCAGCTAAGCTTGAAACTACAAAGGCAGCAGAGCTCTGAAGTCAAATGTTGGATTCAGATGCACAATTCATTCACACAGGGAAAACAAACTGTGGTAAAACCTTAGCACTCTGCAGCTACACAGCAAAGTTTGAGGATGTGAAGAAGTAATTTCTAAAATCACTTACACATTATTATAAAGACACATAGGATGGCAAAATAAAATGGACACAGTGCATGTTTTTAATGTACCATATAAAAGGGGCTTATAAAAAGGAGGGAGAGGGACTCTTCATATGGGCAGATTGTGACAGGACTAGAGGCAGGGGTCTGATCAACCTGAGCTAGGGAATGGCATTCCTGCATATGGCAGGGAGTGTGGAACTAGATGATTTTTAAGTTCTCTTTCTGTGCTCCTGCAATTCTATAAAGATGAGATTTATGGTCCAGTCTAGGCAAAAAGGGGTAAGTTTAGTGGATGCTTTCACCTGAAGAAAGGGAGATCTAGAAAAATTAGCAGTTCTTGTAAGCAAAGCAGATCTGTGTGAGCCCTGTCAGCCCCATCCTCATGTCATCACTGCTCCAGCACTTTTAGACCAAGCAGAATCCTGTTGCACAGGATTTCAGAGAGTTGTTGATGTGCAGCTACTTATGGGCTTTGCAGGAGATGAGATGCCTCATGAGCCAGGAAATCCTGAGAGAGTACAAGTTTTCTATCCCAGTAGAATGAAAAGGCAAAACCTATTCAGGTTGAGGAATAAACTATGTAGATTCAGAGGTTTTATGTATTTCAAATCTCTTCAGGGCGACAAAAGCTGCTCAAATCCTCAAGGCTTGGTTTTTAAAACACAATCTCATGCAGCTTTGGGTGCAGGTCAGGACACCAACTCCGGCTCAGCTATGTCTATTCAGCTCAAGGGATAGTTCAAATAGCAGGACACATGTCCTGGAAAGAACAGGGCTGGAACCAGGAAAATAACTTCACCAAACTAAAGCCTTCAGGCAAAACAAATGACATTTGTCCTTTGGAACCCAAACAAATAAATCTCGCTCCACATTAGTGACATATAACAAATAAACTAAAGAATACTAACGACCCTCTGTAATTTTTTGTATTCTTTTTTGCAGAATATTATTTCCGGCATATCTGAACAACAAAAATAGTGGTTAGAAACTGTGGGCTGAACACAGAATGAAACACTTTCCTCCTCTGCTCCTTTTGAAACTAATTTAGGTATTTTTAATACAGCTGAGACTTACTGGAGCTGTAACTAAGAGCAAGTGTGAGAAATGACTCATATCAAAATCCCCACACCGATTGACTGTGAGCAGTCCACTTACTCGACCAGCTTAACACATTATTATTTTTAACAGGGCCAACAGGGACAAGTGCTGGACTCTGTTAGGATTTGCCATGTTTATGTTGATAAAACCCCTCCAGCTCAGTCTCAGACTTGGAATGCCTTGGTTGTTGCCAGTGGTGCTGTCAGTCCAAGCTTGCCTGGCCCCCAGCTTAGGCAGCAGCCACGAGCAGGACCCTGGAGCAGTCTGGGGTGGCAGCAGGCAGCCAGGGAGCAGGGCCCTTCTTGCTCTAAATACACCCATCAAGCTCCTCTCAATCTGCAGGGGAAACCACAGAGCTTCCAGACTCATGGGTAGAACAGAGGATCTGTCTCACTGTCCTTCACCCCAGCCTGCCCCAAAAGCGCTGCCCTGCCAGCTGGGGTCGGTGACAAGGACATGTGTAAGGTTGGGGACAAGGACAGCATTGCCCTCTGGGCAGGGCTGAGAGGGGAGCACAGCTCAGTAACATCCCTTGTGCCTGAGCATTCAAGGGGCACAGCCAGAGGAGACCCCAGACCCTAACCCTCTAACTGACCCCTGGAACAGCCCCCTGAAGCCCTGAGCCCCAGAGCAAGCACAAGGGCTGTGGCACTCTCAGAGCAAGGTCACCAGGGGTACTAAAACACCCTGTATCAGCCAGAACACACATCTGTGTCTCTTGCCCCCCCAATGGTTTTTAAACCCTCACAATCCCAAGACAACATGACAAATGTGCACTTGTGAGCCCTTCTTTAAAGGCTTCAAACCGTGGTGAAAGGGTGGTCACACCACACAGGATGGATGTACCTGCCCATGGTACAGTCAGGCTAAATTAGGCTACTGCACTGTGCTGGTGCTTGGCAAGAAACAAAGGAAATTGTTCAGGCAGTCCCAATAGGATTTCAATTAATTATTAATAGGGACTTGTTATAGCTGACATCTACTACATTAGAGGAAATCCCAATGATTTTGTGTGTGGGTGAGACATTCACTTCGGGCTAAATGAGCCAATTTGGCCAATAAACTTTGGCAACTTTTCTTAGTTTGCCATAAGAAAGGAGAAAATTAGGAGTCAGATGTCAGGAGAAAAATCAGGCTATTTGAACTACTGACCTTATGACAAAAGGTCTAGACTTTTATTTTCTGCAATGCTTAAAGTTTGCTAAACCAATAAATGTAACCTGATTTCTGAAAAGAAAAACTGACAATCCTTGACTGCTTCTGGAAGAGTTCTAAGTGAGTGTCTCCTTTTCCTTTCTTCTCTTTCTACTGCCTTGGGATTTCAAAAGAGGCAGGATGACTTACTTGCTGGAATATTTATTTTTCTCTAGCTTTTCCTCCATTGCCATGAACCTATTTGGAACCTGGTTAAAGATGAGCATCTTTATTCAGTCAAGAAAGGTGAATTTGGTAGATTGATTTCTGGCATGGTAATAGTTGCCAGTCACAAATATTCAGCCAGCTAGTTTTTACAAAAAACCTCTACAAATTCAAAAATTTCCATGCATTGTAACCTGGGAAACTATTTGGAAAAAAATTTGCAGCTAGAAGTCATCATGATTTTTTCTCCTCTAGACAGAGTTTTGATGACTCCCATGAGAAGTGGAAACAATAACTCAGGGAACAAAAAGTGAGAGACCCACACAGGAAATTAACAGTTACTTCTGAATCAGAGCAGGAAGACACAGCCACAAAGCCTTTGGGCAGCAAAGGTGCAGACACACCCAGCAAACAAGGGGATGAGATCAGGAATTGTGCTCAATGGCAGCAGAGCTAAAAGATACTGAGCTCATAACCAGTGACTGAACAGGCTGCACCTGCTCCTGGGCAGGGTGCCCCTGCACAAGCAGGTATTTGCAGACAGGTAGTGTTCTGGAAATTCAGGTTTTCAAATGTTCTACCCCACCAAAGGGCTCCAAGCTTTGTTCTGCAGACAGTCTCATAACTGGAGCCAAGAATACAAAGCAGGCCATGCCTGGAGAGAACAGATTGCTATTTTGGGATGAGGTTTGTCTTTACATGGAGAATCCTTGCTATTCAAAAGCCCTCTAAAAACACAACTGAGGGCACAGCTAGCTGGGAACAGCTACCTGGGGGTGTTTAATGTGTGGCAAACATTCTCCATCAGCTGCTCTTGTGAATGCTTACTCCTCTGAAGGGCTGAGCTTCTCACTTTTACAAAATGCCACATTCAGCTTCCCCAGTCAAATTTTAAGTCTTTACTACGACCTGTGAACTGGGCACTGCTCCTGTACCTGCAGTCAGTCACAGACAGCCTTGCCTTGGAGGAGTGTGCAGGGCTGTGCTCTCTGTCATGGTGTATTTTCCAAGTACCACCCTTGAGCCTTTCCTCAAGGCCAGGATGGCCTCACTTTTGCAGTCTCTTAATGCTGAGGTTAGCCTGGGGCAGCTGGCAGGCCTAACAATCACCTTTGTTGGATAGATCTGTGACCCTTAAGGATTTTTTAAAATTACAAATATTAGCATTGCACATGCAAGTAGTTCAGCTTCCCAGAATCTAGAAGTCTAGAGGAAGGAGACTGCAATTTGTAGACACAGTTGGAAATGTCTCTGAGAAATAATCAAGTTTTTCCTCAAATACTGAAACTCTGAATGATAGCTGAATGCTACAAATATTGGCATGCTGCCTACTGCTTCCAATTAGCTTCTAATTACAGAGTGTAATGTATGGAATATAATGCAAGAGGCAAATTTGTCCATTAATATGAATGTGATGAGACCACAGAGAATGCATCTGTATGAGCTGCTGAACTGACTTAAGAGTGATTGATTGCCTTCATTTCAGTTTTATTCCCAGTTTACAGTGTTGCTTGGTTTGGGGCTTGGAATTTAATAAGATTTGCATCTAGAATATTAGAGCTGAAAGCTTTCATCTCATCTAGATCTCCTAGAATTAAGAATTTTAAATAAAAGATGAGGAGAGGAAGGAAGCCAAGGAAGACCCCAAACATTCAATGCTAGAGCTGGGCTATTTTGAAGGATTCTGTAAAAAATGTGTAGAAGTTCTCAGTGCAGACAGATATCTAGTGCTTACTAGAAAAAATATACCTTGCCTGAGAGCTCATGGACCCTTCTAAGAGTGAGAATGCAAGAACAAAGTGAAGGTGTTAACTACATATTTTTAAGCAGAAAGCAAGCTTTGGGAGGAATAAGGGACAAGTAACCTTCCCCTGCCATTGTGTTGGTTTCCTATGGGAGCTAAGGAAAGAGAAGATGCAGTGCAGGGGCTGAGTCACAAGATCAAGTCTCTGTATTTTTACCAGTTTTCACGTTCAGGGGTGTCAGGATTCTATGGCTGCTTATTCCTAGCCCTAGGGCATTGCACACAGAGGGAACAGCAGAAATGCCAGGAGTCCCTGAGTGCTGGAAGCCTGGGAGAAGCAAAGCAGGGACATTGCTGTGTGACTCTGCTTGTGCTGCAGGGCTGGCTCCAGGGGCAGCTGCTGTGCTCTCCAGCATGGACATTTGGGGGGAGGCAGGGGCCAGTGGGATGCCTGCAGGGCTGTCCCAGCTCACAGCCCCCTGCACGCCCTGCCACAGCTGCAGCCAGAGCCAGCAGGTTCTCCAGGAGCCCGTGTGGGATGGAGGGGGGTTCAGGTCCCTCACCTCCCACCAGGGACACAGCCATCCTCCAAAGGCAGCTCTCTGACCTGGCCACCAGCAGTCCCTGTCCTGGCCAGCACAGGGAAGCACATCCCAGCAGGGCTGAGGGAAGCTGGGCCAGGAGGAGAGATGCTGGTCCATTTTGGCAGTGCCTGCTCTGCTCTCCTCAGTGTGGGAAGGCTCCCCTTGCTGGGACATCAAGTGTGCAGCACAGAGCATCCTCCAGCCACCTCTGGGACCCTGCTGTGCCCTGCACCCTGCCCCTGCCGAGCTGGGGGTCAGGAAGTGACAGCACCCTGTCTGCTGCCTGGAACAGCTTCTGCGAGGAAATGCACAAAATAGCTCTTAAATAGCGTTTTCTGCCAGAAAACTGTCTGCAGATGGCAAAGGCGAAGCAAAAAATGAAGTGGCTTTGTAGAAGTCAGTGAAGAGGATCAGTCTGAAAATGATTCTGTGTGTTCAAACCCTCTATCTATAGACACAGCAATCAAGTACTTAGGAGATTATGAATGGTAGGTGAGAAGGTGACATTTTTCTTTTAGAAAGGAAAGCATATTTTTCTTACCTATGCTGCCCTTCATAAAGTTATGCTGAGAAAGATCAATTCACTGAATTTCTCCTGCTGCTTTCTTTGAAAAAAAGTTTGAATGCACAGAGATGTCTGAGACTTTTTTCCCCCTCTTCACTAAGTACTATTGAGTCTATTGAAAAGACTGAAGCCTTTGTCAATACACTTCAGGTTCAGACAGCAATAGAATTTATTTGGAATTAAGTACTACCATTTTCACTTGAGCTTGGGGTGCTTGAGGGGTATTTACCTACCCTGTGTCTGCAGAGACCTAGTTTTATGTAGTCTAACTTTTATATTTGTTGCAGCTGTACATTTAGATTCCTCTTGCTTGAGTTTCCCTTCCCACATTTCTCTCTCATCTCTCAAGCAAAGCAAATGCTTTTGGAGGAACACCTTGTGCAGCCTGTGTTCCTGTAGCAGCAGGGAAGGTGAGGAGCTTTGGGTTTGGTTTTGTGTCATTCACAGGTCACCACTGGCAGACTCTGCAATTTATTATTGCTGCAGCACACCCACTGCCAGTCATGCTGAGACTGCAGTCAGGTCATGTCCCTGCAGGTCATTCACCTTCAGCACTAACATCAAAAGGTGCTTTGGGAAATCTTTCTCCCCAGCCCTTTTCCTTTGCTGCTGTTGCACTTGCACAGGTGACTGATGTGGCAGTGCCCTCTGTGCTCCCAGTGCCCTGTCCCGCCCCAGCAGCATCCCTTCTGATAGGCACTGACATGAAAGGGGACTGTGCTCAGGAGGTGATGAACCTCAGTGCCTTGCTGGAGGTGCTGTCAGAAGAGGGCAGACACTCAGAGGAAGGAGAGAGCAGCTCCTCTGCAAGGGCTGAGCACCCCCAGAGTGAGGGATCCCAGAGACCCCAGCCCTTCTGGCAGTGCTGGCAGCGTCTGTGCAGCCCAGCTTACACAGCTGGGCCCTGCCTGCAACTATGAAAGGGCCTTTTTTCCCTTGGCTGGTTGGCTGGTTGTTTTACTTTCAGATCACTTAACAAACAGGAAATGAAGAGGACATCAAACAAAAGGGCAAACAGAGCTCCACACATTTCACTGCTCAGGCTGGGAAACTCAGAGTGAGTTTCACGGAGGGCTGGGAGTTCCAGGGGTTGTGCATCCCTAGCTGTGACCCGTTTCTTCTCAGCTCTTCTCTTTTGTACTGTGGCTATGAAAGGACTTTTTGTTTAACCAGCATGGGGAATCCTTTGTTTCAGCTGCCCAAAAGCCAGGCAACTACTTAATTTAAAACATAAATGGAAAGAGAAGAAAGCAAAAGAGAGTTAATGAGAGAAATACAGCCTTCACTGACTCTGGGGACCACGACAACAGGTAATTTTCAGAACACTGCTACCACTGCAATTAGGAGCCCAAACCAACTGAAGATTTTCTGAAATTCAGCACAAGAACACAACCAAGATTTCTGAAAAAGCCTTTGTTATTCTGCTCCAACCTCATGGCAATGTGGCTGGAGCCATACCTAGGCAGCCAGCCCTTCCTTACCATCCATTATGTGCTCCAGGCTAGCTATCAATGTCAGAGCTTTTGTGACATCTTTGAGGGATTCTGCAGCACTCAGACTAGTAATGAAGGGAACTGGGAACAGGAGAATTACACATCTGAGAAATAGATCCCAGTTAATATTTCTTCTAGGCTTGATACATACTACAGAAAGTACTGAATTAGAGATCCCAGCACTGACCTCCCCAGTAAATTTAATGTAGTATTTGATAGCCTAAAGATTAATAATCTAAGTTCACAGATCTATATCGTTATCAATTATTTTTACAGGGTTTTGATTAGGCATTCAGATCTGCTATCAGCAGATATAAAGGACAAAACCACATTATACCACAGCATTCCTGCATGTGAATGGTATTTGCCTTCCATGCAGCCAGGCCTGAGCCCAAGCCCTGATTTCTCTCTGTGGTAGTGCAGTTTTAGGTTTGAATCTGATGAAGGTTTCTTTAGGTGAGAAACGCTCTTAAAGTCAATGGAGTCACTTAACTCAGCAGAGAGTTTTTTTGCTGAAGCAATATGGATGGCAGGACTGTGGGCACCCTCTGTGAATGTCCCCATCTCCCAGGTTTTCCATTCTCAGGTTCAATGTCAAGTGGAACAATTATAAGAATCTAAAGGAAAGTAAGGCCAACCCTCCATGAGCCCTTGCTGGTATAAGTAAACTAATTAGGTATAACTGACATTTCTTTGGCAGACAAAGCCCAAGAGTACAGAATTTCAAAGTCTTTTTGCTGGTCTGGCTTATTTCACTCAACAGAACTGGTGAACTTTAATAGCAAATGCACTTTTCCTTCAGTAAAGGATGGGTCTACACAAGGACTGTTTTGTTAGCACAGCTATGCTGGCAAATCTCTTCAGCAGAGACTGATCTCAACAGAACTGCAGAGGAAGGCCAAAGTTCAGATTCATAAACCAGAAACCACTGGGTGCCAGCTGAGACCTGAGTGTGCTTTTGACCTTAGACAACAGCTTTAACATCTCTTACTGTAGCTTAAATTGGCTTGTATTTCTGTGAACTAAGGAAACATTCACAGGTAACCTACTGCATTGTAACTTGTTGAAGCAAAGTGAAGTGGCCCAAGCACCTGTGGTGCAGTCAGGGGAAGGGAATACTGACCTTCCCTCTTCTCAAAGCTGCCACAGAAACAGAAAACCCCAACACTAGCATGTTCTGACCCTGACTGAAGTACAAATTCCATTCTCTATCACTCCAGAGTCCATCACTCACCAAATCTTTAGGCCAAGAGGGTTCTGCCTTTTGTTGGGGGATTTTAAGCCAAAGCCCTTGGGGCCTGCATTTGGTCTGATTTGTAATGCCAGATCCGACTGTAACTCTCAAGTGATGAGACTGGGCCTTCCCCAATGTTTATATCTAACCAAGCAGACTGAAGACAATCAATAAAGCAGAGATCATCTCAATAAAAGACTGTATACATTTCATTAAGTCATTTAAGTGCATCTGTAAGTAACTGCATGAACAGCTTCCAAGTGGAGCACTGTGAAACTCCATAGCAACACTAATGACATCAGGGAAAAGAATGAGCCTTTGAAAAAACTGAAAGCTGGAGAGGTCATGGCTTTCAGCCACACTTGATCCCTCAACATTCAACATAAAACATCCTGTTAATTCCCCCAGCTGGTGAAGAACTGAATACAGGAGATGGGGGTGATGCTCTCCTCCACACTGATGCCATTTTTAACCACACAATTGCTTGGGCTCTTCACCTGTGGTAACTCTTGGAACAATCCTGGGCAAGGCCTTGGCTGGCTCCTCTTAGAGGCAGTGATTAGGACAGCCAGTACCAATGGTCAAAGAAAACACAGTATGTGATGTTGGAAACAAATTCCTACTCCAGAGAATCACTCTGGGCAAAAGCCCTTTTCATCCAACAGCACCAATTATTTCAGAGTTCAAAGCCACAGCTTTGAATGTTAGTGGGGCAAAAAAAATCCCCAAACATTTTAACTCTATCCTGGCTCTTGTCAACCTCACATCTGTAGCACGAGCACCTTCTGCCCTTTATGGTGCAGGTATCACCTCACAGCTGTGTGCAAGCTCTGGTTGGGTCCAGATGTGCAGAGCAATTGGGAGGATGTGGATGAAGCAGCCTGAGGCTCTGTGCTCTTGTGTGGACAGCAGAAAGGAAGATGTGCACAAGCCAGCCTTCCCTGGGCTGCAGGTGGGCTTGGCAGGGAGGCCAAGGGTGGCTGCTGTGCAGGGAGGATGAGTGCCCCACATCAGCACTGCAAGGCACAGCGAGACAGAGAGGATGGAAGTGGCACTGCTGTGGGCTCGGGGTGACAAACCCAAAATGTGCACAGCACAAGGGAACACTGTGCTCCAGCCAGCTCAGGAAAGGAAAGCCTAACCCAGCCAGGAAAACACTCTGAAAAATCCTTCAGACATTTGAAAGAGTGCTTATTATTTTTAATATCTGCATTTCAGATTTTCCTGGGGTTATTGTTATTCCTATCTTTTAACAAGTAGGAAGAGACATGGAAGAGCTAAGACATTTCCTGACCTATTTTGTTTGCCTTTAGATAAATAAACCTGCAAACGTTTCAAAAGATGCTCCGAGTTCTGTTTCCAATACACATGTCCCACGTCATTTCCTCTCAGAAATATGTTTGTGGGAATGCTCAACCAGTTCTTGTGTTGACATCCATAATAGTCAACTTCTGATTTCAAATTAAAGCAGTCAATCACCAGCACTTCTGCCCATGGCTGGGCCTCACTGGCATGTGGAGGACACTTCTCTGAAGTATTGCTTCTCTAAAGTCACTGCTCTAAATTCACACACTTGCTGTGATACTTTCCTGCACTACTGGAGCCCCTTACAGACATTGTCTTGCCCTGATGTAGAACTCTGTCAGTAAAACCCCAGAGTGCAGACCGAGTTGTGTTGGCAAAAGAGTTTTTCAGGTGGCTCTTTTTGTCACAGAACAAACCAGGAGCAGTAGCACAAGTGATTGTGATCCTTGGGACTGTTTTCACCCCAGTGGAGTAAGCACAACAGCAGCAGCAAACACAAACAGCTCTTTTAACTCCTTGCCAGCTGGATGCAAAGAATCGGTTCCAGCTTTTTCTGCATTGCAACACTTTCCAAGTGGCTTTCCCCCGATCCCCACAGACAACAGCCAGTGCAATCCTCAGCCCTGCAACAAAGCTGACCTTGCTCCTCAGAGCCATCACCCAAAGATCATGGAACCCCAGGCAGCAGTACATCCTGCTGCTGAAACACCCAGCCCTGCCTTCACCTTGCCTTCTACTGATGTTAAAAAAGCCCTTATCACCTTGAAGAGAGAGCCAGCATGCAGGATTTGAAGCGTGCATCCTGCAGGCTGAAAGGCTGCTGCTGTTCAATGTCTTTCTGTTATTCCATGGCATGTCAAAGGAGGGGATGCAAGGTCATTAGTCCACAAAATTTTAGCTACTGACAGCTTGACTGAAGAAACCAGGCTCTATTGGAATGCTACCTGCTTTTGTTCAGTAGGATAACAGGTTTGATACATTTTGGGATCATTTTCCTTATAAGGATTCCTTCATGAAAGAAAAAAACAACCCCAAAACTCTCGCTTCTAATTTGAAGTGCCTGAGTGTTTTGGGGTTTTTTCAAGTCTTTTATAAAACAAAAGCTGGGGAGGAAAGGTCTCTAGTGCTCATAGGACGTGAAGGTAACCTTCAAAATGTGAGTCAAATATAACCTCTGCAGTAACGCCTACCTGAGCTGCAAAGAGCTTGAAGCAACAAGATATTAACTGTCCAGTTCTGCTTCTACAATAATTATCCACACCAGCTATTTCAGTGCTCAGCCAACACAGGTAAAAGGAACATGGTCATTACTCCAAGGATCTGTAAAATACAGTGCTGTCAACCTCAAATACTGAAAACTGTCCCACATCAATTCCCCTTCCCCAAAAAGACAACGGACCAGGTAAAAGAGTTTAAATTAAATACTTGTGGGTATTGTTTTATGCCTTTGTAATTTCATATCTCTTGTGTGCACCGAGGCCAAAGTTTCAGGCTTTTATCCACATTCAGAAATGTAAGAAAAAAAATTTAAAGTCACAATGTAGCCATTTGGCTTTTGAGGGCAGAGAGAAATACATCATTCTTAAGCTCACATTTAACCTGTGAGAGAGCTGACAAGGTCAGCAGCCACATCTGACCAGTGTCTCTTTTCTGGTGCTGAAGACAGCAGATTCTGACGGATCAGCCTTACATCAGCATATGATAAACTGGTCCTGAAAGGTTAAAGCCTGCTGAAGAAAGGTGAGCATGTTTCCATGGCTCCATTTATACATTGCATTTATTCACTTACTCTGGTAAAGACTCCCCCCTTTAGCCCAGTCTGTTAAAGATGAAATCATTACTGTAAGTCATCACCTCCTCCTTCACACCAAAGGACCTCATTCTTGTCACCATATATTTATATTGCTGAAAACCAATGACAAATGTGTGCTGTGTGAATAAATCCAAAATGCAGTCCTGATAACAGTGTAGGAAGAAATACAATCACCACAACACAAAAGAGAACCACTCCACTAGTCCATAAGACAATGCAATGAAGAAGCCCATTTCCAAGCTCACTTCAATGAGAAATAAAAACTCAGCCTGTCAAAACACAGATTGCACCTCTCAGCCTTTCAGCCCAAGGGAATGAATGCCAGAAATAAATAGCAAAAGCAGAAATGCCAGCAACCACAGCCATATTACAGGCTGCTTTTAGGGCAAGCTTTGATCCTGTGGTGGTGTGGGGAGATGAGAGGACAGGATGGGTTCCCATTTCTGAAGCACCACATGGTGCAGGCTTCCTTTGCTCTAAGCAAGCTCTAGATTTGTGTCCAGCACAGCCCACTGCATTGCTCAGGAACAGGAAAAGAATTGTACAGGTTTCACCCAGTTCTCCCCCAAAGTGTCTTTTACCCTTGAACCTATAAACACAAGCAAGGGTAAGGCAGTCTTTTTGGTTCCTCTGCAAGATTCCCTCCAAGTCAGAGCCTGTTTTAATTTCCCTCACAATAAAACAATATATGTCTCTGTCCCTAGTTACTATGGAGTTGAGGAAAGGGAGAGGCAGATGTGTAAGACTCCTTACAAGCAATGCTCCGAGCAATGTTCCTTACCACCCTTCTGTGGCATCAGACATTCATTAAAAAAGTCTTGGCTGTGCTCTCTTCCTTGTTAATAAAGCTGTGTGGAGCTGTGGAGTCCTGCTCCAGGCATAACCCCTACTATAGCTCATCTTTATTGAATTCAGTTCCATTGTACTTATATTTTCTTAGCACAAGGACTTCTGCAATTTCCAACCCCAAACATGTTGTAGCATTTGTAACATTGTGGGTCTCTTTTTTCCTTTCCTGAGTTATCCAAGTTCAAGCTGGACAGACTTGGGACACTTCCTATCTGGTTGCAAATTGTCATGTGTTCTCCATTGGAACAGATCCCAGTGGAAAAATTTTAGCTGGAATTCAACAGCCTGTTGCAATTTCCCCTTGATTTTATGGCCAAAAAGATGAAGGAACCAAACTCTTCTATTTTTCCACAAAGGCTCCTTACCATTGGGACTATGCTCATCATTAAAACAACAGCAGTGCAGTAAAGACCTTTGAGGCTCACAGAAATTCACTTTAGACTAACCAGGAGTGGGGAAGACTGATGCAGAAAGTTGCCACCACTGCCTTCCCGTCCCTGTCCTCAGTGGCACCGCACATTCCTTCTGCCAAACCTTTGCACAAGGCCTTGAAGAGGAGGGAGCCAAAGGCCAGGCTGGTCACCATCCTGACAGAGCTCTCCTGCCCACCCTCTCCCACAGCAATGGGAGCTGCTGGCTTCTTGTCAGGGCCCTGACACCAAAGCTATGCTCACAGCAAGAGCTGGATTCTGCCTCAAGCACCAGCTCTAACTAAAAAGGAAAGTAAAGAGCACATTACCCTGCTGTTTCACAGAGAACCAAGGTTAGCACAATATATCATCTCTAGATGAAATGTTTGCAACCAGCAGATCCATCCATCTTCTCTGGGTGCAGTCATTTTTGCCAGTCTTACTTGTGTTGGTAAAAAGGGGCAGCAAAGAGCCTTTTATCTGAAAGCACGTTTCCCAGGAGATCAAAAGTATATTCTTTAGTTTTCAAATCTTCCCTCTTTATCCTCACAGTTCCCATATAGGGGAAAAAAATGGCAAAATGTTAGTGAGAGTATATATAAATCACACCAACCCCTGATCCTCTTATCCAGTAACCATAACACATCATACATTGAAAGTCTTTCTCTCAGAGAGTAAAATAAATTACATTTTCCTTGCCAGCATACTGAACCTTATGTTGGTTATTGTAAATTACTGAAAGCACAAAGGTATAGTCTTTGTGTGCTCTTCTTGGAATATGGAATATGAACATCAAAGGCAGCAGTTATCAGAAACTGTTCTTTCTCTGCCTCTGCTTTTGACAATGGGCTGAGCTTCTCCCACCCATTACCAAGTTGAAAGAAACAGAAATGGATAAACCATTAGAAAAAACAATTGTTACCAAAGATAACAAATTATCTGTGCTATAAATATCACCATAACCAAATAATCAGCATCCAAACAATTGATTATAGCATTAAAGCATAGACTGTCAAAAAAAAAAAAAAAGAGGCAAAAAAAAAGATGCATTCCTTATAATTTTTTCAACATTCATGTTTTTTAAAATGCTACCACCTCTACAGCTGTTAAAGGAATCATTACTATCATCAAAGTTTCAATTTTAAACAGTAGAAGATAATCCTTTTGCATGTGACAACATTAGCCAGTGTGTAATCATCCTGCCTTAATTTTTTGCCATTCTGTTTTCAGAGTCAAGGTGAGCTTGGCTCTTACTCTGAAACAAGACGGAGCAAGACACAGAGTTTTTATCTAGGGATTCCAGAATAAAATTGCACTTTTTTGCAGTCTTCACCACAAATAACTTAAGAATGTGTCTCTTTCTTAATAAGAGCACTATCACAAGCATCACACCAGATGCATTTGCCCCATTCAAACTCACAAATCTATTTTAATTCTGAGGGTATCACACAGCTGCCCACAGCTGTACCCCACCTATAGCTCTAGGGTGGTCTCAGAAATGGTGGTCCTGTCTTGTATGACATTGGCTCTGCTAAGAGAGCAAAGCAACCTGAAGTTACTTCATGAATTAGCTTGTATGGATTGTTTTCTGTAACAGAGCAGAGGATGCCTGCAGGTTTCCATAGTGTTTCCTGAGCAGCTGTACTTTCACTTGCAGGTCTCAATCTTTTCCCAACAGGTAATTAGAGTCAGCGACAGCTGAGACCCTCCATCATGTTAAAACCTTGCCTCCTTTCAAGCAACATACATGACTCATCAGCTCAATAGTTACAACAAACAAACCAAATTTCCCATCTGTCTCACTCTAGGTAGAGCCCACTTACATCAGTGCCTACAGATGCTGCTTTGGACACGCTGCAGAGACTGGAGGAACGAGGAGCCACAACCACCCTGACCTCGTGGTGCAGTCCCTTCTCTCCCTGTGCACTCCACAGGGAGAGAGTAGATAGGAAAGTCAGTCAAATGGGAAGAGAATGTCTCTTCTCCTTGTCAAGAAGGCATTTTAATTATGTTTCTCAGTTTTAAAATGCACCACGATGACTTTGTTTTATAAACGCTATGGAGCCTGAGGCACACATTTGTATTACAGTTGAGTGCTTTTATTGCACATTGTATTTTTAATTGTTCCTCAGAAGACCAAGCATCTTTCCACTGAGAAATCTAATACATTATTATTATTTCTGATTCCACAATTATTTGGATCACTGTGGTGCATGTCAGCCACATGACTCCTGTGTATCTTTCTTTTTCTTCCTCTCTCAAAGGATTCAGTTGTTTGGATTATGCAATCATTTTGTTAATACCAGGACAGATGGCCACAATGAAAACACACAGGGTACTCTCTCTGATAGATACTTGCCAATATCAACAGGAAAGAACAGAATTAAATTCATGAACTTCAGAGAGAAAACACAAACTTGTTCTTGAGCAGCAAATGTCATAATGCTTTAACGTACAGAGAAACAGCCAGTGCCAGTCCATAGATATGCAGGTTGAGAGCCTTGAATAATTCAGAACAGGGTCTGAAGTCACCTGTAGAGGTCATACCACAGAGAGCTGCGAGTGCCCTGTTTGTCACAAATGGCACAAGGCCAGGTATGGATAAGAATCCAGTGTTTTTCCACCCAAAAGGTTTCCCAACACCAAAGTCAAATTGCCACCTTCCTGCTGCAATTGAAGCCCCCATCTCTCACTCTGCCCACTATTTATTCACCTCATTCTTCAGTCTGGAAAACTGTTCCTTTATCTTCCTGCTGCCCCCTCTCAAGCAGGACAAACCAAGCTCCTGTGATTTAACCTCATGCCCCCCCAACACCACCAGTAACATTCAGTGACCTTGGCACTGAGCCCATAGCTCCTGGGGGAGCTGGGGGCACACACAGCTGAACACACATGTCTCACCATGTGCTGTGAGCAGGGGACAAGGTTTCCTACCCAGTGCAGAGAGAATCCAGATTTCAGCTTGAAAACTTGCAGATTTGGCTGCTAGACTCACCAGACCCCAGCTGCCGAAAGGAAGTCGAAGACATCTGGAAAATTTCCATCCTCCTGCTACTGCCTGTTCCCATGACGTCGTTGCTAGCTCTCAACCAAGAGAGAGACTCTCAGATGTCACTCAGTAACACCAGGAAATCCATCTCCCTCCACACACAAAGGACTCTTGCATGTGAGAACCTTAGCCAGAATGTTCCACAGAAAGAGCTTGTGGCACAGAAGGTCACTAAGGAGCAAGAAAATTTAACAAGAGAATGCCCCCAACCAATGAAAAAAATTTTTTTAAAGGTTAAAAAAAGGTAAACATTAAAAATTTGATCTGACACTTTTTTACCAGCAAAATGATGTTAAATAAGACACTGCTGACACAAGAAAGCTGGATGAAGGAAAAAGACAATCTTTGCTTTCTTAAGCATATGGCCTCAGATACCTGGTAAAATTTTGTTAGAGCTTGGTAAATCCAGAAGTCTCAAAATAATTAACTGGAGCAAAATATGAGAAGAGAATTGGGCATCATGGCTAGAGAACGCTGTATTTCTTTAAACCAAGTAACAAAGACCAGATCCTGCTCAGGGCAATATTCCTTGTCTTTACAATCAAAATGCAGGCTCCTACACTAAGCAGACACTCTACCAAAGCTTACACCTCTATATTCTCTGAGCCTAAACCTCAAGATGAGACGTGCTATTTCCAATACCTCCAAAATCTCCATTTAGATGTCTCTGGTTTCCAGCCCAGGGCTCACACACCCTTGCAAGATCACTAGGATACAGTATTTGCTCATTTGTCTGCATTGCTCTCAGGCAGAAATGGGAAATACATATTTGGGCCTAATGGAAGTGAACCAGCATTGTCTAAATTACCTGCTACGGGCCACTCAGGGAACTGTCTCTGCACTTTTGTCTTCAAAGTTTTTCCTTGTACTCATTAGCAGTTAAAGCAGAAGGATAAAGAAGAAATTCTGCCTCGGTTACTTTATCAGCTGGATCAATGTGTACATACATTCTTCTCAACCATATTTCAAGGAAAAAATCTTCAGCTGTTAATAGCAAAAGGTAGGTTGGGTATGAGTGGAGTGGTGGGATACAAAACAAGGACTCCTTTGCAAGTATGGTTGTACTGGCCCACATACGTACTCAAGACCTAATGCAAAAACTGGTTTTTGTCTCAACCTAAAGTAAGACAAGAGAATAAGTCTGTGTTCATTGAAGTGAAGCACATTTACAAATTTCAGCTTTTCGTGAACCTGACCTTCTACTGGAGAAATTTAAACACTGGCTTTTGCTATCCAGAAATAGGGGAGACTTTGGAGAACAAGTGAAGCCATCTTCTGGAAAGATACATGGAAATATCAGGGTTGATCAACACCTTTCTTCTGAGAAAGTGGGAACAATGAAGGCTGTGCCCATCTCAGCAGACATCTTTCAGAACAGAAGTATAGCTGACTCTGTGGTAAGCTGTTACAGAGAAAGGTAAAGTCCTGAATTTACATACCATGCTCTCAGAAGAGCTCAGGCATCTTCTCAACAGACCTGAAGTACTTGTGCTGTGCTGATTCATTTCCAACCAAGAATATTTTTTCCCATATTGGCATTTTAAAACAGGTTTTTTATACTAATTTCCATGCTGTTACAAAGAAAATGTCACAAACTAAAACTTAAGAAGTAACCTTGAGAAAGAATCATTCTGAGTCCTCATTTCAGTCCTCCTATTCCCTCACTCACTTATTCTAGCTGTCATCCCATTGTTCGGTTCATTTTTCATTAAAAATAGTTTTGACAAATGCACATTTTGTAGTGAAAACAGTTGCAAAAAAGAACACAGCAGTATTTTTATTCATAACAGTTCTAAAGACTATTGAGTAAAACAGAAGGATGACATGTCAGCTGAGTTTATTTACTCCATCTGACTTAAAACTTTTATCTCAGAGTTCTTTAATGGAAGCACAGGAAAAATTAAGACAATGGATATGACTACCAGTGATGCTTTCCCTAAATGGAGCACTTCATCACAGCTGTTGAGCCCTGGCAGAATCCCACTCATTTCATTTGCACAAGCGACTCCAAACGCTTCCATCACACACATGAAAACTGCCACAAGATTTACCACACACCCACAACACCACTGCTGGCAGTAGAAGTGCAATTTCCTGCTGATCACACAATGTTTTCTCCCTCAAATCTATCAAGTGAAGCTTCTCATAAAAGAACTTGCTAGCACTGGGTCTCATCTCCCTTCAGCAAGTTATAAGTAGGGCAAAATGAAGATGTATTTCCCACGTAAATTAAAATTGTTCTTATGATTGCAATATTTGTGTCCCCAAGAGAAGAAGAGTGTTTGAGGTGGGTGGATAAACAAATATTCTAATCACATTCTTTGGAATGCTGCAATTTGATTTCAACATCAGTTAAGTTTTTCCTTTTTAATTTCTCCTCTTAGCTCAGTGGGAACTATTAAAAAAAACCAAAAAAACCATGTCCTTGTAACTTACTGCTTTTCGATCTGTTATGATTTATTTGCATGTTTATTTTCCTTGTTATAATGATTGGCTTAATGTATTTTCCTTTTTTTATTCCTGTTTTCACAGTGCATCTCAGGGATCAGCTCCACTTGATTCCTAGCTGCTGAGTGATTAACCCGGGGGGAGTCCATCTGCAAACCCTAGGAGCCAGCTGGGTTACATCCCCTCGTGCTTCCAGCTCCACTGGCTGTGTTTTCACCATGCTGCCAGGGTGGGTTCCAGCTGCTCACCTCAGAGCTCTGGTGGTGAGGAAGATGGGTCCAGGTTGATGTGGCTGTGTGCTGGCCCAAGGCTGCACTGACAGAACGCTGAGCACAGGTCACAGCTGCTCTGGACATGGGTCAGGCCCTGTGTCCTCCCTCAATCTGCCTCTGGGCAGCTTCATGCAGCCAGTGAAGGACAGAAAAGTCAGCTTTCCAGAAGGTACCAAGGCCTGGAGTGTGGGAAAGGGCAGGAGGCTGTCACTGGGATATGGCACGCAGGGTACAGCCCACCTCAGCAGCTGCTTGCTGGAAATGCCTCAAGGATGCTGCAGCAAACCACCTGCTTTTCTGGTTTACCAAGCTGCCTTCACTGATTCCAGGGGCCTAAATGCAAAGGGATTAAGGGAAAAAAGCCTTTAGGAAAATTAAAGAAAAAGCCTCAAAGCAGTGTCAACGTGCACCTATTGTGCGTGCTGCACTGACATATGGGACGTGCTTAGGGGTTAATTTGTGAATGTTCAAGTCATTAAAGCAGCAGCTCTGGAATTAGCTTCCTATGCAGTGTAGTACTTTAAATAACATTCCTTTTGCATGGGCAGATTGTCACTTCCTGCAGTGACATGTTAACAGCTTTTAGTGGCAGCAGAGGCAATCTCTGAAGTCCTTTAACTAACAGCACCCTATTCATTGATTGGACTTATGGCTTAGCCATGCAACTGCTTTACATTCTACAAAAAGACATTTTTGCCATCTACATTTAGAATACATTTTGCCATCTACAGAACCCACAAGTGTCTGATGTCTTCCTGGTGTTTCCCTCTATCAGTCAGTGATAGAAAAAACTCAAGAGAATTTGAGTGGAGTGGGGTCCTGGATCAGAACTGGAGAGAAGGCAGCCAAGGGAGAGAAGTAAACAGTGGGACATGGGGTGCTGTGTGACACTACTGCTTGTAGCAAGGTTTACAAGGTTTGGAAGAGAAGAAATCCTGAAAAAACTACTTTGGGGAACATGGGCATGCCAGTAAGAGCAGCAGTCCAAGGAGAGCAAGACCAAGACTACAGAAATGAACTGAGACAAAGGCACTCAAATCATCAGGGGTAAGTGCACAGTAAGTAAGTAATAAATAAGTAATGCTAGGGTGACAGTTCACTCTGCATATTTATATTTCTCTTCACTTTGTATTCACAGAGCTCTTTGAAATGCAGGAGTAAGTTTCTGGGAGGCTTAAAGGATTTAGCCATCTAGCTAAAATAAACAAAACACTCCTGTCTGCTGGAGAAGCAGTAGATAAGCTTAGTTACAAGAAATGCTTTAACCAGTTGTTACAGAAAGAAAAACAATCTAATAGAAACAATTAAAAAACCCAAACCCCAAGCCCAATAAAAAAAAACAAAGAGCAATAACAAAAAAAACCCACCCAAACATTCATCTGTGCCTTCCTTGTTAATTTTAAGTATGTGAGTATTGCTGCCACTCCACCTGTTCTGTGGGGCTTGGTGTCCCAACAGGAGAAAAGAAACACTTGAAAGATGGAAACACAAGAAGGACTTGGAAGAAACCATTCAAAAGGGGATTTCTGGCTATTCAAGCTGTCCCTTCCAGTCACTTTCTTTGCACTCTTGCTCCTGGGAATGATCAGCTGCAGCTTTGAAACACACAGGAGTGCTCAACATCAAACAACCAGACCTCATGGACACGTCCCAGATATTACCACATCACTATATTACACAAAAAGTCAAAAAAGTTTATTGCCCCTCCCCACTTAGGCCCTTATCTCTGCCCTCCATGTTTCCAAAAAAGGGTTCATGGAAAAGATTAGCAGAGCCAAAAATATTCCTCACACAGAAAATACAGAAGAAAGCTTGAACTCAGACAATCCCCACTTGATATTTTTACTTGTCATGAGCTGGCAAGGAGTTGAAATTTTAGACCACAAAAACCCAAGAGCTATTTGGAAATCAATCAATACAATGAATTCTTCACATGAGAAGGTTGAAGAATGGGGCAGAAATGGATGCTATATAAGCAGAACCAAGAGAATGATGACCTGGATGCAGGTAGAAGTCTCCCCTGTACTTCTGTGAACAGATTATTTGCTGCACTATTGCCCAGTCTCCAACAGAAGGAACATATCTGTTTTTCAAAACTGTGCTTAGGAGTATGAAGAAAAAACATAATGGGCAAGTTCCCCATGGCACTGATGGGAACTTCCCATTCTGAAGTAGGAGGAGGCTCCAAGTGCACAGCACACAGCCAGATTTAATTTCTCCTGCCATATCTGAGGTGTGCTTAGTTATCTCTTTTATGTAAAAGAACAAAAATATCCATTTGAAGCACACTAATATTTGAATACGTTGTCTCTGCAACGTTTAAGGGCACACAGAATGAAATCTGGATGCAAACCTTTTCAACAGTGCCCAAATTATTCACCAGGAAATATCCATTCCTCACCTGAGCATTGTCTGGGCTGCTTGCCCTGTGCTCTGACCTGCAGCTCTGTGTGGGCAGCCTGGTGCAGCTGCTCTGCTTTCTCAACGTGTCTGAAAGCTCCCCTTGGCAGCAGACCTTTGACACCTTTCACACATTCCTCTTTTGAGGCAGTGGAAGGACAATTTATTTTCAAGACACATAGCTATCCACCTTCCCCCTGGCCACTCTCCCAGAGGTCACCCAATAATTCCATTTCAGCACAACGTGTTTGCATGCTGGCATTATCTGATAGTTCTCCCTGTGTGCTTTAAAGACCTGTTTTCTGTGGTTACTGAAAATTGCCAAGTGCCACATGAGTGACTGAAGAAAGCAAGCAGTGCACAAAGCCAAGGGAGAGTGACATTCAGACTGGTTGTGTACACTCTTTTAAGGTAGACATCCTAAATACACATCCCTGTCAATTATTTACTAATCTCATCTCCATCAGGATCGGTTTACAAAGCTCTAAACATAAAGAAATACATTAAATTCCCATTTCCCAAGTAGAGGATAAGAACTTGGGTTGTTTTCTCCTTGGAATGGAAACAATAGAAGTGAGTATTACAGCCCTTCAAAATGTTTTTGACAAGACAAGACACTTTTCATTAAACAAAATGTTATTTAATGACATTTGGAGTTTAGTTCACGTAGGTATCTGGGATCTCAAGTGAAGTCGCAAAGATCCCAAATTTTAAAAAAGTCTAACTTAGGAGTCTGAAAATGGATGTTTCAACAGCTCTGCTTCACAGACAGTAAAAGGTTTGATCTGGTTCCAGTGGGGAATTTCAAAACCTTAGAAGCTGTTGCAAGACAGAATTTCCTGTTCCTCAGCCAGCTCTCGTCAGCATAGCCATAATAACCATAATCAGAGATTTATGTAGTCTTTTATCCCTATAGAACTTAAAGCAGTTTGCAAGTGACTGTAATCATAAAAAGCATGTATGAAACAGTCACACTCATACTCCCCACCAAGTTAAAGAGGTTAGTCTGCACTGAAGTGTGACAGCTGGTGAGGAAAGTGCAGAGTTATGGTTTAAGAAAAAGTGTGAGGTAAATACAGCAACTAATTGAACAGCAAAAGGGATTTAAGTAGGCATCCTATAATTATTATAACTGAATTTAGCTACAAAATGAAAGCAAGCAAGCAAGCAGGTTTTACTGAGAGGATTTGTAACATGTGCATCATCTGGTGTCTCAAGAAAGGTTCCTCCCCTCTGTGCTTGCCCCCAAAAGTCCAGTTTTAGTCCCTAAGCTGCTTTCACCTGACACAGAAAAACCTGAGTCAGACAGGTTTGTGAATGAGGTTTACCAGAGAATGAATAAGGTTGCCTGGAAAAGTTACCACATCCCCTTAAACATCTTCTCCAAGACCACCAAACCAGAAGTGGAATGTCATGGGAAATAATTTGCATAATAATAGATTTTTTTTTTAAATTTAATTCCAATCTGTGCAGTTACATGCACAAAATTTGAGGCATACTTATCACATCGATAAAGTTAAGCAGAGAAGATGAAGACAGTTGATGTGGTTCCAAATAGGCCAAAAAGGCATTTCTCATTCACACAATTTTAGAAGCTCCACATGCCAGTCTCATACCACTTGGGGCATAAATTCATGAAATACTCCTGTGAGATGCTTTAAAGGTTATTGTGTCAAAGAGCAAAGCAGAAAGCTCTGACAGGGAAGAAATGTCCACGAGTTTCCCGAGACAAGCTCAGCAGAACAGCTGCAGAAGTAGAGTTTCTGCTGAGAGAAACAACTGTTAAAAGCAAAGAAGAAACTTGTGCAGTTCTGCACAGGAGAAATACTCACTAAAGTGGCAAAGAGCTGCAAAGCACACTGACAGAAACTTTGCCATTATCGTGGCTGTGGGATGTCATCATCACTGCAAGGAATGCTTGTGCACTGAAGGCATAAAAGACCAAAAAAAGTCGTGTAAATATAGCAGGATTGTTGAATGAGATGCTGTTCTTCTGAATCTGTTTGAATTGATCAGAAATAAAACTACTTTTTTCATTTAGAAGAATGATTGATGGAATCTTCTCACATCATGTTTAATTGCAATTATGAAGTCATATGCAAACTAAAAAATAAAAGCTACAAAAAAGACTAATTACGCTGATATTTTACCCTTCTTTTGTTATACATATCTGTTACAACCTTTTTTGTCATACCAGAATGAAGGGGACAAATCAGTTTGATCTGACCATCTCCTCAGTGTCATCAACCAAAGTGGAATTTTTGAGATTTAAAAGCTTATCAAGCAGTGGGGTCATTGCAGAGACACGAAGCCCCTCTTGCTCCCTCCCTGAGGCTTTGAGGTACCTCTTGGCAGGCCTGAGCCCCTCCTGGGGGCTGTCCTCTGTGCCCCTTGCCATGCACAGTCTGGATCCAAAGGAAGCCAGTTTGCCTTGGTTTCCTCACAGCCTGCTTTGCTCAAACCTCTCCAGCAAAGATTAGTGAGATCCAAGTGTGCTCGGATCACTTGAAATCATTGCACACCTGAAATGCAGTGAAAATGAAACAGTTTAAGCAAAACTGACTCCTGACAGAACTGGTGAGCTGTGAACACAAGCAGGCTCTGGAGAAGGGTTGTTAGGCAAAAAGGGAGCAGAGTGTAGCAAAGGGACTTCAAAGTTTCAGAGGAAAGGAGAAATGGAAAGAAGGCCTGAAAAAAATTTAAAATGTTTCTTTTTTCAGTGAAAGACCTCTCAGAGAAGGGAGCACAAACATGTCTCTGTTCATCAAATGGTGCTCTCTCTCTCCCTGTGGTCTGTCCCATATGATGTTGGGAAGATCTCCACAGCAATTGTGGAGCCTGCCTAGTGTTTCTCATTAGGTTCTTAAGAAGTCCTTGCTATGAAATCCCCATGGGAAATTGAATAAGGCTGGGTTTGGGAACACAGAAAAATTGAATTCTGAATGGATATTTCTGTGGAGCACAACGATGCATCCTTGGCTGCAGTGAAGTTCTGCTCATTGCACACCCTGCAGACATCCCATAGCAAACCCTTTCAGACATCCCAGCAAAGACTGGCTGGCAAAAAATGGCATTGTGTCACTGGGGAGCTGAAGACTGCTGGGCTCACATGCAAGCAAGGTGCTGGAGCTGGACTTAATGCTGCCAAGTTTGTTTGGACTTAACACTGATGATAATTTACTGTTGCTTTGTCTTCTAAAGCACAGCATCTTGTCTGCTCACATCTGGGGAAAGGTCTGTCTCCTGTTCTTCCTGCAGCTCCTGTGGCATTGCTTTCACCCAGCCTGGTCCACAAAAGCAGAGGGATCTCTCTGTCAGACAAGAAAGTCCTTGCTGGTCCCACAGGCCAGGTCAAAACCTGTTCCATGGACTCACAGGAGTGCCAGTAAGCACAAAGGATCCAAGGGAACGTGGCCTTGAGGCTTCACACTTTTGGGGGCTTGGCTTTTAAACTTGACAGAGTTAAGACAGCACTTAAAAGGACTGACCCCTAGAGAATTTGTTCAAATTTTATGAACACTTCAGCTTATATGAATTAACTTCTACTGAGTATTTTGCCCACAGAAAAACATGTAATCCAGGCACTGTTAAAGCTCCATCCAGAGCACTTCTAATATCAGTTATTATTCTCTTTCAACTAAGGGCACTAGAGCACACAGTAACTCTTGAGAACAGTAGAAATTCACTGAGAACAGTAGAAATTCACCCCTTTGCCTGAGGAATGCCATCACAACAAGCTCCCTTCCTTCCCCTCACTGACAGACAACTCACATTCCATTTCAAATCCCTTCTGAAGCCTGAGCTTCAAGTGTGGAAAGAAAATAAAACAAGAACACCCCTAGGAAAGGAAGACTTCAGGGGGAACCTGTGTTGGAGTCCTGGATGCTGAGAATTTTAGACTTTCTGTGCATACAGGCTCTAACTGTAATTGGCCTTGAGACAAAAATGGGGTATGAGAACATTCACCTACCACAAGCTGCCAAAGTGATATTTCTGACTTTACAGTTCTTTGTTTTCAGAGCAGGTTTTCCAGTTTTGCATCTTAATGTGGGATGAATGTGGATTTGGCTTTTACTTCATCAGAGATTTTGCTCTTCTATCAAAATAATAAAAAAAGCAGTAAAAAGCAATAACAACCCCCAGTCTAATTTTGATTTCAAGACTGCCTTCAGACTTGTTTTACATGGGCTTTATGATGCAGCATTAAACTTTGTTTGGACAAGAATCCTATCCTTGCAACAATAAAGAACCTTGCAGCACTCTTCCCTGTGGAAATGTTAACACCCAAGCAATTTTCACCCTGATCATCCAGTTTTCTTTTTCTTTCTTTCTGTTTTCCAATGCACCAGTGCACAGTGAATAGTACACAGGAATCTGCCTCCTTGCCAATAGATAAGTGAATTATAATCACCCTCAACAAATAAAGCAGCCCAAATTTAGGTGCATAAACACAAACTTGCTGTGAAGTAATTGACTTGCAAGCTACAAGACCAAGATTAAACAAGCTACAAGATTAAACAACAAACAGAAGAGAATGCATGGTTATGAAAATGATTCTTTAAAAGCTTAAAAAGGATTTGGGCTGAGTTGGAAACAGTGATTCTCCTGTGAAAATCTTAATTAGTTTGTAAAAGTGTCCTTATTTAGACTTGCTATATCCTAAGGACTTCTCTTTGTGATTTTTTTTTTCTTTTTTAAACTAGAAACAATTAAGTGGTAGTTTTTTACAATGGTGTGGAAGATTTAGATGGCTGTTCTATAACTGCCCTCTTTGGCTGGATAAGTAGTTTTCCATCTCAGGATTTTTTTTTCCCTGCTTACAAAAAGACTTCTTCATAGTTGAAAATACTGGTCAAATATAACACAAGACAATGTAACATAAGGCAAATATAATAAATCTCCTGCGAGGCTACATATTTCAAATTTTTTTTAGGTGGCCTATTTTGATAAAAATGTGTTAGAATTACAAACCTATTCCCCTAGAGGAGAAAGTCAGGTATCATTCAACAAAATATGTGTATATTCAAGGCTTCTTCATTTTTTTTCCCATGGTAACTAGATTTAAAACAGATTAAAGTCTTAAACCTAAAATGAGGCAATTAGGAGAGTCCAGGTGAATCATAGCTGATCTGTAATTTGAAGGTTCAGGTGAGTCATTACTTTTTATAAATTTCCTGATTACTAAGCTCCCCAACATACGGACCAGCACCCTGGATTAATTATGAATAACAGCAAAAGCGCAGGAGAAATATCACCCACTTGTGTCTGAGCTGAGAAAAAAAATAAGGTTCCTGCCAAAACCACCCCCAGCACAATGCAGAATAGCTGGAGGTTCTTTAATAATATTATTGGGTGTGATTTGAGTTCAGATGAAGGCAGGAGAGGAAAAAAAAAATCAAAATATTAAATAGGAAACAAGTTTCTTTCCAGTCTTACTCCATCTTGTGTGTGTATATGGGTTTTTCCTGGCAGTCTTTTCACACCATTCTGTTGCTCACATTGTCTGGTTGGAATTACATTCAAAAGGCTTTAAACCAAACAGTGCATATGAACCAAAATTATTAAACCTTCCCTATTGTTGCTGCTTATACTATATAGGAGTATCCTGTGTGTGCTAAGGGAATACAAATGTCTTTTCTAAAGAACAGTAAGTTCTTTATCCAAGCTATCATCTCCATGGTGCAGGGACAGGGCTGGGGGTGTCCAAACCATGGCACAGAGTTCCTGTCACTGCTGCACTCAGCTGACACAGCTGTGTCGTGGTGTGTCAGGTCTGCAGCTCATTCGTGTGAACTCCATGGGGCCAAACCACTTTGGGACCTGACAGTCTTGGTCTGGGTTATTTTTCCTTTCACATTAGTGCTGCAGTATGGAATTAACCACTAGGGTAGCAGTACTGAATTCTAACTTTTTCTGCTTAATATTGCATAGCTAGGGACTGGTCTCTGATTGCAACATTAACCACAATACCACACAGTGAGGATGTGCAGAGTTTAAAGGCACTGCTTGCTGCTGCTGGAACCTCACCTGGCACTGAGGAGATGCAATAACCTTCAATTGCCTGGTGCTAACAAACAATTTAACCAAAAAAATCCTAAAGAAAGGTCCGTACCTGGCCTAACCAAAACAAGCCCAAAGAGCACCGTGCTCTAAGCAGCTGTAAGAAATGTAAATATTTCATGTAGAAAAGCTCTGCCCTCAGCTCTGCTGCAGGATGACAGATCCCCAGGAGTGCCCTGTCGGGATCCTGGCTCTCCTGAGTCAGGGGGCAGAGACCAGCTGGGCAGGGTGGTGCAGGCTGGGTCACCCTGGGGCCTCTGGCTGTCTCCACTGACTCTGTGTGGGACCCAGGAATTCCTGCCCCAAGGCTCAGCACCTCCTGCCAGCCAGCCCAGGCAGTTCTCCTTCCCCACAGGCAGGCACTGAAATTGTTCAGAGCCAGCCCAGAGCTGCTTCACTGCAGCTCTCTTGGTGCTGAGCTCTGTCCCAGCTGATTCACTCAGCATCATGCAGATCCCAAAGATAGCTGAGGAACCAAAATATTAGATTTTTAACCCTTACAACTTCTCTGCCCCAGAACCCTGTAAACAGAAGCCCCCAAGTCTGCAGAGAGCAGTGCAGGCACACAGAACCATTATCAGCTGGGCATGAGCACGGCTCCCCTGCCCTGAGCAGGAGGTGGGAGTGCAGAGCCCTGACCACAAAGCACCCACAGCACAGGGGAGCAGCACTGAGACCCTCCTCTGCTTCCTGACTAAGGGAAATCACAGATAGGGGTGCAGGGAGTACAGAGAATTTTATTAACCTTGATAGGACCCCTCTCCAAATGTATTAAATCATCTCCTGCTCTTGGAGAAAGCAGCTTTGAATTTCTAAGCCTGCTGCTGTATATGCTCCAGGGAGTACTGTCACACACACATTTGCAGCAGCTGAGTCTCAGCACAGCACTCTTCTGTCTGGGGAGACTCACCAGCCAAAAGGCAATCAAAATGCAGAGTCCCAAGGAGCAGAGTGGAATGGAGCATTGTCACCTGGCAGGTGTCCTCCTGCAGGACAGCTGATGGTACCAAGCAGTGTTCTCAGCATGAACACGTTAGGATGATGGAGATGGAGCAGAGGAGGGGAAGGGAAAGCTGCAGCTTCTGATCAAGTCTTTGTAAATCACTGCTTCACACTGAGAGAAGAGCCACATGGATTAGAACATGCCAATATTTTGCTGTAGGGATCAGGCTAGCATAATATCAGAGCTCTACAGCAAAGACTCAGTCCTGTTCTCTGAAATGCCTGTGCTTTCCTTCCCCCTTCTCCCTTCCTTCTGATGATCTTTCCAATGCATTCAAAAAACCAGAGAGGCATCCACAGAGAGCCTGCTTATCTCAAAGCCTGGTTTTCTTCTGCCCAGAGTGATGCCAGAGCCCTACAGAATCTCTGTGGCAGCTGTGGAGCAGAACATCCAAAGGCATCAGCAGAAGGAGGTGAACTGAGGTTGTATAGACCTGGCTATAAGATAAATCATTGATTTCTGAATCATGAACTCTTGCCTAACTTTCATCCTATTTCCTACCTGCAAACTTGCCACACTCTTCAGAGAGGGCAAATAACATTATTTCATTTTATTGTGGGGAAACAGAGAAACTAAGCAATAAAAAGATTTGTCCATAATAATCCAAACGACCCAGGACCTGGCCCTTTAGACAGGAGATGCAGGCAGGCACCCCAGCAATGCTCTGGTGCTTGGCCAGAGAGCCCTGCTCTGTGCAGTGCCAGACCCACTGCCCACAGCAGCCACCCAGAGAATGATGAATGAAGCTCCTCAGGAGCTGCAGGGCAGCCATGTGGTGACCTCCAACACAGCACACCCCAAGTAAGCAAATATTGCAAATTATACCCAATTTAAAGAAAGTTAAAAATAAAGAAAAAAAGAGTGACATTTTCCTCCACTTGTTGCCAGCCAAGTGCTGCTGTTCACCCAGGTAAAAATATTACTTGTGTCTACAGGATGGCAGAAATTTACTTTATTTATTAGCAGTTGCTGAGAGGCAGCTGTGTAAACTTTCTCCTGATTCCTGCTGGTGGGTTGAGCAACAATTTGATTTACCACATTCAAATTTCCTTTTGGTTGTTCAGTCCATTACATATACACACATCAGAGGACACCACAGAAGAATTCTGGCCCGTCTTCAGTTTAGACTATTAATGCAATACTTTGACTCATACATCTCTCACACTGTAAATGTTTTGTTAATATGATACAGCACTCAAGATGAGCATAAATCACGGCTGTAAAAAGAATTTGCTTTCCACTTCCAGAACCACCCTTTGAGTACCCACATAGAATATTGACCTATGACACAATGAAAGCCTAGTAAAAACTAATTTAATAAATGCAAATCTATTAATAAACCCAGCTAAAATGTGGAATGAGTATGTTCACCTTCTCCTTAGTTTTTTCATTGTGCCAGGGACAGAACAGGGGATTAGGCTATGATTACTTTTCTGCTGGTCTCTATACCAGCTCATTTGACAAAAGGGACACTGGGACTTTAAACTCCTGCAATGATAATCATCAACTGATTATTAGTGATTTAAACACAAAATTGAAGCAGTAGAAAACCACTGAAAAGCTCGAGGCACTATTGAAAGCTCATTCTGTGTCCATTCTGATCTGGACCAAAAAAGACAGCTGGTTCTGGGACCAATTCAAGATAGTTTGGCCTAAAATGGAGTTGGAAGTAGGAGCTGGCTTGCTAACAAAGCAATTTTTTTTCACAGAAAGAATAAATTGTAGAAAATTTTCCAAAACTTCTGCAGGCATTGCTAGAATAGCTGAATTGCTCTAAACCATTTTTATTATTAACACACTTCCATTAGTTTCAGAATACAACATGCTTTCCAAGGTATTTAACAACCATATGTATATATGAAAGAGAGAAAAATATTTGTCCCTCCTTAGATACTTATTATCCAATCATAAGCCAAATTTCCCTCCCCAAGTTCCCTCCCTGAGTAGTATAATTTTTCTGCAAGAAAGGAAAACACTGATGTCTGGTCACAAGTTGGGATCTTGATAACAGCAGAAGTCAGCATTAAATCATCTGAAAGCAGTTCAAGTGACCCAGGTTCAACATATTCATTAAAGATTTATATAAAGCCATCTGCATTAAAACCCTGAGCCAAAGGTTCCATTACACTGGAAAAAACCCAAAATGTGAGTTTGATGAAAGTTACTGCAGAAAAGCAATTTGAATGATTGCTTAGAAACAGTGAATGTGGGTCCTTTCAGACCCCAGCTAGCACCCTGAGCTAGGAATACCTGCAGTATTTGCAGCCTAGAATAAATAAAAGGACCTGGTGTGGATTACAATTTAGGCACCTTGGATTAATTTTAAGGGTATCGATATTCATACAAAATTATGACAACAATTTGTTTGTCAAAAAAGTATTTACATATATAATTTTGCCTATATAATATGTTGATTGCTTAAGGAGTCTGAAATTTTTTCAGCTGCTTGGGAAAAATCAGCAGTATACTTCCAGCTCAAGCTTCAGCTAAAGCATCAAGGCACTGTAGGCTAACAGAGCATGTTCTGCAAATTACCCAGCCCACTGTGCATATGCTGAATCTGTGCTTCTAAACCATCAAAGTCCTGACAGGAAAGCCTTAGTCCCATTACAAGGTGATCTCACCCACACCAGAGATTTGGAGAGAACTTTGCACCCCATAGATCAGCTCAAGTTGTGCTTTCAACCAGAAGACAGGCTCCTTTTCAGTCCAAGTAGGAGAAAAGTAAACTCAGTCTTACCCCTGGACATGTTTCCACTAATAGTGGGTTTCTTCTGCTCCCTAAAAGGCAAAAAAACTTAATCTGTGTTTAAAGAATGCAGAGTACAGACTTTTTGAGCAGCCTCTTGAGGCAGGTGCACTTTCACACTAAATCTGTGCTGATCTAGCCAAAGAGGAGCCCCTGCTCCTGTGGCCCTGTGCTCTCCTGTCCCTGCTGGGGCTGGGGACAGCAAACCCTGCTCCCTGAGCAGGCTGCTCACCTCCAGGGCTGACTGGCACCATACCTCACAGGGAGCTGTCCTCCCAGCCAGGATCTAAAGCCACCCAACAGCCACATTTTCAACTCAGTCATCTTCTGAGCTCAGCTAAAGCTGAGTCAGCTTCTTTGACGAACTCCATGCTACAAATGCCAAGCCTCTGAGGAAATGGAGTACTGGTTTTGGCTCTGAAAGTAAGGTCTTTAAATTCTGTGTGGCTTCTACATAGGGAAAAAGTCAGGTTTAGCTCCCTCAGCATAAAGTCTTCTTAAGCAGATGAGTGTCCTGTTAGAGAAGGACAGAAATCACTCATTCTGAACCTAAACATGCTTGGACTGCGGATCACACGGATTGGAAATTAGTGCCTCAGATTTATTTCTAGTTAAAGTAGGCTAACTAAATTCCACAATTCATTATGTTTATTCTTTCCAGATCTACAAACAGTCAGCAAACAGCTACTTAAAAATTTCCAAGTAGCTCTGCTGTATTTGTGATTGCCTTCTGCAGCTCAGAACCATAGAAGGTATAATACACAATTTTTTCCTCTTTCTAGTTTTCTTTGTTTTTCTCTCTCTTTTTGGCAGATGTCAAATAAAGAGATTTTATCTTTCTGTTGCTATTTCCCATTTTTCATCTGCATCTCTGATCTCACCACAATTAGCTGGAGTGTTCCTCTGCCTCCACACAGCATAAACAATGGGGCAGACCCAGCAGGAGGGATCCAGAGGAATCAAACAGCATTAACCAACAAGCTATTTTAAATGTGCAAAGAGATAAGGTCTTACCTGCTGCAGAAGTCTCCTCTCAAGGGACTGCTGGTTAGAAGGGGGATGAAATCCTGCCCCTCTAGAAGTTCTGTCAGCAGACTTGGTCAGCCATTACCTGCCCTGCCATGGGAACACAAGATTTGTGAGTGGCAGAGCCTGTGCAGCCAGAGATCAGCTCACCCCAGCTCCAGCCTACCTGCAATTCCATACTCAGTCACCAACCATGCCTCCTGCAGGATCATCTCTCCATTGTAGGGGCAGCCTGAGGATTTCTTTTCCACAGGAGGATCTCTTTTCACAGGATGACACAACTGTCAAGCTGCATTGCCTTCTTTGCTTACAATAAGAATGGCAGAAGCAAAAATTGGTCTCTGAATTGCAACTTAAGTGATGAGGTTTTCCCTCCTTTGTTTTTTTTTCATTTATAGCTTTATTCAGAGAGAGAATCTTCAGCTCATCCTTCAACTTCAGCTGCTTGAAAAGAGATGCCAGAGGTCACTGGATCACCCTTAACTTGCTACCTCACCTTGAGGCAAAAGGATTATCTGTGGCTTAGCTGAACTCTAGGTAGGGAGCTGAAATGGATTGCAAAAGATCCTGCGCAAATCCCGTAGGGACAGGTGGGTTCAGAAGCATTAACCTGTTAATCCAGTGAAAAGGAAAGGACTAATTTCATTACACATGCAATCAAACAATATATTTACAATATAATTCTTTTAAAGGAATGGCTGATTTGTGGAAGGAAGAATGTGAATTTGCATGACAAATGCACAGTTGCCTTCCCACCAACATAAGTCTGAACTAATGGGTTGTTTCACACCTGCTGTGTTATAGAGGACAAGAGAGAAGGGCTGTATTTATTGCTGCTCACACCCACACCAATTTATGGGCACAGTTCTTTTCCAACAGCATGAGCTATGCTTTGGTCCAGGATAGATAGCCAGAAGAAACATGAAGTCAAAATCAACCAGAGCTGAATATAAACATGTGCTCACAAGTGCCTGATCAAATTTATGATTTTCAATAATATGTGCCTAGATTCAAGTCTGTTTTACTAGGAGAATGCAAAGTAAATACTGAATTGTTTAAACTACTTTTATTTTCCATGACCTCTAATATTGCTGCACTGCAAAATAGAGTCTCAAAATTAATTATTTCACCACACAGGAATCTGAAAGATTTTAATCTCCTTTCCAGGTCCTATATTTAGGAAATGTCTATACACTTTACAATCTTTCCAGTGGCAAAAAAAATTATCCTCACTAGAAATACCTTTACCTGTGATATTTACATCTATATTATTGTTTTATTATAATAGAGAGAAACTAAGGAAGAGTAATATTGCTTTTAAGTACATCTACAGAGAGCAAATCCCGTTCTGGAGGGATTTTGCAATGTGCTGGATCCAGATTTTGTTCTGACTGGAAACTCTCCAAAGGAATGTTTTTCCATAGGAAAATGCTGATTCATCAAACCCCAAGCAGTGAGCAGGAGAAAAGGCCAACTGCAGTGGAAATCTGTCTTCCAGTGGAAACATGCCCAGGCTCCTGCCAGCTTGCCTGGGGCACTGTGCTGCACAGATGGGAAACCAAAGCATCCCAAAACCGAAAAGGAGAGGTCTGACATGGAGATAAGGCCATGGAAGGCTCATTAGCTCCTGTTGCCAGTGTCCTACATTTGCAAGGGTTCTCATTCTGACTCGGTTCACCTGGAGGATTGCTGGGCTGGCAGAGAGGGACTCAGGGTCATGGAAAGGTAGATGCCTCTCATCTCCAGGGCCAGGATGCTCCTGCCTGCTCTTCCCCCATTTTCCAGCCAGGACGACAGAGAACACTTTAAAACCCACAAAGCTCACATGAAGCACAAAACATATTATCACTTCTTCTGGAAAAAAAAAACAAACTAAACTTTCTTTTGTCCTGAAAACCACTTCTAGCTCAGTAAAGCCTCATGTGGAATTATAATGTCTCCTACAATGCTCCTATTCAGAGCCATTCCCTTTACCATTTAATGCTTAAAAGGACCAGAGAGGCATCATCTCCCCAAGCTGAAGAATATTTGGTACTTTTGTCAAGTGAGGAGGTTTTATTAAATATTAAATTAAAGAGTCGTTAAAATACATTGAATTACAAGTATAGTCCAGCTTACCCCAAATATTCCCAAAATATATCTGGGAGCTGCAGGTGCTGACACACCCTGAAATGGGCCACAAACTTGCCCCCCACAGTTCCCCCAGGTGCACAGAAGGACATTTACCCACCTCACTGCTCCTGGGAATGTTGGTGCACTCCTGCCACTCACAAAAGAAAGAACAAGACTCCACCCCAAGTTCCAGCCTGGAGCTCACAGCCTGGGTAACAAGTTTAAACTTTCAAAATGAAAGGCACACTGTTGACTCAAATAACAGACCTTTACTACAAAAATTGCTGGTTTGGGATTAGATAATGTTTTCTCACTTGTGCACAAAAAGATGTAATAATGGGAATTAGTATAATGGAGCTGCATATAGTTAATAATTCACTAGCCTGTGTTTGGGAAAGTACCCCCCAAATGCACAAGTGAGCATACAGCTGAGATGTCAGCTGGAAAACACCAGCAAGCTCATTATATATCAGAGTTACTACATGCAGTATCAAACTTACTCCAGGATCTACAACTTCTGATGTGGCATTCAAAATGCAGGGTCTAAATCAATGGTTCCTCCTTTTCCTTTGCACCTCTTTCTTATGGCAGGCTTTTGTGCTTGCCCTTTTCCAGTGTTCTGATCCTTGTCTTTCCACCCAGACCTCAAAGACATTCTCTTAAGGCTACCTCAGAAGGGCTAGAGCAGACTGCTTTGGAGATTTTAAGACCCTGAAAGTTCAGACCCACAGGGTGGCCATTATATGAAGAATCACAGTCTGAGTGCAACAAAAAAATCTACCACTGCAAGGGCACAAAAGCCTCTCCAATCAAATCACACTCCCTCTGTGGATTCCCCCAGGAAAGCCTCCTCCTCTACAACCTTCACCATACTGTCTAGAGAATGAGGGAACCCTTCTATTTGCTCAGCTGTAGTGATTCTCTGTGAAACTCCTCAGTGGAAGCCAAAGGATAATGGAGATTATAGAGAAAAGGAACAGTTCAAAGATTCAGGAAATCTTAACGCAATATTGTGCGGTGAAAACAGATCTCTGCTTTCAGAAAACCATAGGACCTTTCATGAGAGTTACTTGCTGCTGATCTCTACTAAGAACACTGCTGAGCACAGAATTCTGGGAGATGAAAGGGACAAGAGTCTAATAAAATCATTATGCAGGATTTCCACTGCTCTCTTCTAAACTGGTCTTATATCAGAAAGTTTGACCTTTGGGGAATTGCTTCTTGGAACAACTCGTTCTGGAGCACACAGGGGAGAGGATGTTCTGACCCTTGTCCTGAAAACACTCGAGCCTGGTCTGGCACAGCTCAAGCAGCAGCTCTAGGGGGGCTGCTAGTGACAATCACCACCACAGAATCCATACAATAGCCTTGGGGAACAAATTGCTGGGGACAGGGGCAACATATCAAAGGAATGCTCAATCCAGGAGAGTGACACTAAACTCTAGAAAGAGGAATTTTTTTCAAACTTGACTTTGTTGAAGGCACCCTAAAATGAAAATATGCAAATAGAGGTACGTAGCAAAGATCTTGCTCTTGCTTTGTTTGAATCAAAAATCTAGCCTGAGAAAAGAGAAATCCAACCCACACCCCTCAGTAACCTTAAGTAAACTAGGAACAAGAAACAAATCCACTGAAATGAAGGCCAAAGTATTCCACATGACTCACAGTCAGTGATCAGGACATGACTTTGATAAAATTAAAGAATTAAATTAATTTCCCTCTATTCCCATAAAGTCACAAGCTCTGATATCTTCTCTGTTTTTTCTGCTAGGTTGTCCAGGATGTGGGAGAGTGGAGCTTGGCCTTACCAGCTAGAGAGTGACACAGAAAAAAATGGTCTAGCAGGTACCTGAAGGCATAAATGAAGTCAAAAAGAACACTAAATGAATTGGTTATCAATAAGTTTATGAACCATACCCCGAGTGTACAGCTTGAAAATACATAGTGTTGTGTATAAGAAAAGAGTTTGTTTTCTAAACTTTGTGCAAAAAGTAAGGGACAAAAAAGGGAATTTCCCAGTCAGTAAAGCTGTGTTATTGGTATCTGTTAGAGGCTTCCTTGTGTCTTCCTTTGGAGACTGAGATGGTCCTGCCCTTTGGGACAGGGAGCTCAGGTGTGACCACAACCACCTGTGCAGAGGTGTGCACCAGCAGCAGGGCTTACAAGCACAGCAGAAGGCAAGGAGCCACGCTATCCTGCCAACCCATGCAGGATGTTCTGGCACATGGCTCCAGGTTTCCCAAGGCTCCAAGTGTCTCTGCTGACTACAAGGTGTACATTGATGTCATAATCACCTTCCTCCATCATCTTTTTCTACAGCATCTTCCCTTCTTTAAAGGTCCATTTGCCTGCATCCAAAGGCTGCTCTAACACCGCACAGCTGCACAACCTTGAATCCAATTTCCATAAAAGCAGGGAAGGTGTGAGAAGCAGGGTTGGTGCTCTCACTTTGCCTTGACCTCTTCACTTGCCCTTGGACCTGCCTGGTCCCCAGACTTGTCTGGTGACCACTGGACCCTCCTCTGGACCTGGGTATTCTCACTGGACCCGCTGCTCCCTCTTTCAGGGTGAGCCTTGTCAGAGGGGCTGCAGTCTGCCTGCCACCCTGCCACCCATGCCACTGCCCCACAGGCATTCCAAGCACCTCCTGAGCAGTACCTGTGCACAGGTCATGTGAACAGCCCAGCACTGAGCATCTGTTAGATCAGTGTTTTAAACTAACTGCTAAAAGCATCGGTGCTGCAGGGTTGCTTCATCTTGGGAAAGCTAGGGAGAGCTGGACTGATGCTCATGTTGTGATGGAAAGTTTTTTTGGCTGACTTTGTGGGGGGTGGTTTCCATCCCTTTGTGGAGCCATGGTTTATTTTGTTTCTTGTTTTGTTTCTTGATGGCTTGCCAGCATTCTCTGGGATAGATTATTCCTCAGCATTTTCTGAATCTCTGTCAGTACAGTCCAACACTTCCTCCTCCCAGCTCTCATACTTGCAATGACTCAGCCCTGGCTCTCACTTTCCCTTTGCTGAACTTTGTGACAATTTTTTCAGCTGCATTGCTGTGTGGCCAGAAGAAGTATGTATAAAGTGTGCCAAAAAGGCATTTCAAACAACAGAAAGAAAAAGCAAGAAAGCTACTTGTTTCTCTTGCATTAGAATATATCTGCATTTTGTGTCTCAAGTCTATGTGTATAGGGACACTCACATTTATCTGTGCAGGGCAGGAGTGACATGTAAGATGTTCAGCAGTTGCTAAACCTGCAGAAACATTTACTCAGAAAAGTTTGGAATAACAATTTCTTCCTTCATGGGCCTCATATCACATTATCATCAGAAGGCACTGACAAGACCACAGAGATTTGAGAAAGCTGAGTGAAGAAATGAGCTGCAGTGGTGGAGTTGTGGACATACAAAGTAGGTTAAGACACAAAGTCTCTTTGAATTACAGGCATAGAATGTTTGTTTACTAAACTCAAGGATGACAGAATTAATGCCTACAGCTTCATGGAGAAATACCACAAGGAGCCAGTGATGTCCCCAGCCCAAAGGAAAGGATGGCATAGCTGGAGAAATTGTGAGCCACTCTAAGGTAACTTCCAATTGGCCTTTGAATGGACAGAAGCAGATAATAATGTTCTTCTTCACATAAGCTTAATTCTATTTTTCCCAATTCTATTCCAGTTAAAGCAGATGAGAGAGGAAAACTCTTAATGAACAGGGCACTGTGAGGGTCAGGGAAAGCAACACAGGTACATGAAATCCCCAGTTCCTGGCATTACCCACTCCCCAGTGAAAATCCACATTTAAAAACCCCTCTGTCCTGCACCACGTCACTGCATGCTTATTGGAACCTTGATGCACCAGTGTTTCTAAACCTATGGAACAATTAATTCTTCTGTGAAAGGAGCCTGGAGCACCATTAAATTCCAAACTGAAATTTTGATTCAGGCTTACTGGAATAGCCTGAACTTTTTCCAAGTTTCAAAATTTAGTGAGGAACTTATTAAGTAGAAGTATTTGATAAGCTGTACACATATTCTTCCACTCTCAGACTAGTTTTGTTACATTTCTGCTCTGCTACAATATTTTATCCATTTTCTGAATAACAATTTCTGTGCTGTGGTTTAGGCTGCTCAGCCTTGAAAACAAAAACTTTTTCATTAGTACAAACATATCTGTCCTTCAGGTTAGCTGTAAGGAAGGGTGGGAAATGTGGAGGCAGGAGAATCTTTCATCCACTGTTTTACTGTCAAATAGTTTATAAACCAATAAATACAGATTCTGCTCCTGCCCACTAACATGCAAAGAAGTTAAAACTATTTAAAGTAAACAAACAGGGAGAAAAGTAGAGGCAACTCCCTCCCATTCTGGCAGCTAGTGAAGAAACAAGCTCACACTGTCCCTGTTGTGACTAAGTGGTATGGTTTCTGTCTCCTTCCTATCTGCTCTAATAGTCTTGAATGGAACAAAAAAAAGAGCTTCAAGAAACTAGGATGTTTATATCAAAATGCCTTGCTCTTGGTAAAGCATGTTCATTTTAATGAACAGAGTTATTTCAATAAATTCAACATTGGATAGAAGCTTTCTGATTTTCTTAGATTATGATTTATGGCATTGTATACAGTCATAGCACTGTAAACGATGGTTTAAGATAGTTTAAGAAAGATAAGTTTGTGTTTGTTAAGCTAGGAACGAGATCATTCACACCAGACAGGATTCTCTAAACCTTACCTGATTCCAGGAGTTTAATCACATTTGAGACTCCTAAAATCCCAAGTGCCCTGAGCACAAGGGCCAGGTGAGAGGAGCCAGCATGAGGAGCCAGCCCAGCTGGCAGAGCCTGCTCTGCCCCACTGCCAGCCCCAGCCAAGGGAGGAGGCACAGGGGGAAGGAGGAAGATGACAGGCACTGAAAGAATGTGTTAACTACAGAGAGGGCACAACGAGATGTTTGTGCTGTGACCTCAGAGCTGCTGAAAGGACGCTCAGCACTCAGCGTGGGAATTTGACTTCACAAAAATCAGCTCTGACTCCCAGGTTACTCATTGGGAGCAATTCAGGTGTACTATTATCTGCAGCTTTGAGGGACTTGGCCTCTTTGTTTTTAAAAAACTGATTTATCTTTACAATTTGTATTTGATGATATGAAGGGAAAGCAGAACAAGAAGAGGGAACTAGATATATATTAGCCTATGTGTACGAAATGGTGCTATATCAGGGAAATTATTTTTCTTTATCTAATGGAATAACATTAAGCTAATTTTCTACCAGTTCTGCATTAAAGATCTGAACTATAGCTTAGGTGACTATTCCAGGGCAGAGCAACATAATTTCTTAGGCACAACAAAAGAGGGAAAGACTATTATGTTTTATTCAGGCACAAAAAGTTAGAAAATGAAACTCACTAAAAATTTACAATATGCTGTATAAGATTAATAAATCACCAAGTAAAATAACACACAATCAAATCTATTATTCTTCTGGGGCAAAATTGAGCCAACTTGACATTTTTACTGAGGAAAGAGGAGATTTTTGCAGAGTGCACCATTTCTATTCTACTCCACAGATTTCTGTAAGGAATCAGAAACTGCAAGAGGTTTCCTCCAGTACAGTGGATAGCAGAACTTACCCTGATGGGTCTTGCTATCTGGTTCATTAGCTTTATACTATTCTGTTTCAGAAGTTACTAATAGCCTGTAAGACTTTCACAAAGGCAAAACATCATTGCTACATCATTCTGCTTTGTAGATATTTTTTTTTTTTTTGCAATTTTGTACATATGTTTTAAATGTAATTCCCAACACATAGAAGCTAGGAGACCACTTTCAGTGGTCCTTGGAGTTACAAAAATTCAAAGAACAGTTGAAAATCTGAATTGCAGTCTTTCTTTTCTGGTTCATGAAGTGAGTTTTTCAAACTTGGCACTAATGAGAACATTCAAGTGGCTGGTTTTCTCAGCCTTGCCAGATCACAGGAGTGTGGTGCATCAAGGACAGCCTTTCTCAGAGCCTGTAGGGATATAAAGGGATATTGACTTCAGGTAACCTAGAGAGGCATCTTCCCATATAATGTTTGTTATAACTAATGGGAAGGATTGTGTGGCTCTTGAAACAACCCAAGGCATTTTGCATTTATTTGCAAACCCTCCCTAAAGACTGACATTTATCTGATCTTAAGTTCCCCTCTTATTATCTCTTTCTCCACAGCAAGATCACAGAGTTCCCCAGCAGTAAACATTTGTTCTGTGGATGGGAATCCACCATCAACTTGCCCATATTGGGTGACTTTGCTGACTGAAAAAGCCAGGAAAATTGGAATAAATCACTGTGATGACTTGCCATCCTCTTTTAGTGGCAAAGAACCACAAATTTTGCTTTGCTGTGTAGCTAACATGAGAACTGGCAGCAGAATTGCTGTGGCCCTTGAAAACCCTCTGCAGACACACTGAGCCCCACTGCCATGGGCATGGTCAACAGGGAAGGCTGGAGAAACCACAATGAGGAACTCTGCTGGAAATTTCAAGTTACAGCAAATATGGGAGCCCTAGGAACTCTTACTTCATGGCCAAAGCTGTAATTTAATGTTCAGACTGAATTCATTGCACTGTGCATTGGGGAGACAATGTGGTCTGGAGGTTACAGGGGAGGGCTGGGAACCACAAGTATCCTCTTGGGATTCCATCCAAAAGGAGCTGCTCACTGCGTGACTTGAAGGAAGTCACTTAATCTGATTTCTGTATGCCTTAGTCAATTTAGATATAAAACTGGATAGAAAGCAGAACAAAGCTAAAATTTCCTGTTGCTTCAGTTAGACCTTATCTGTGCAGAATAAATAAGTCCTTTTGACATAATTCATTATGGAAAGGAATATCAGAAGAAAGGTGACCCAGAAACAGCCTGGTTTGTTAACAAGAAGCAAAACCAGGCACAAAGAGAAGTAGCATTTTCAAATATTGAAGAAATGTATAAAAACAGTACAGCAAACACTGTATTGCTCACAGTGCCTGCAGAGAGGGGCTTTTGGATAGGAAAAAAGTCTGAGGAGCCTCAGTGGCATTTTGTCATCCACTCATGAGCAATCAGAGTGGCTTTGTTGGTGCTGAGAAGAGGGTGCTCATTTGGAGTAATTTGCTCAACAGTTTGCAGTATCCACCTGTGAGAAAGAAGCAAAGAATACCAAATCTGTAGGTAGATGTCTTACATCCTGAGGGTCTGTGGAATAGGACAGAGCAGCCCTAGAGGGTCACATGCCTACACAGCATCCAAAGGCAATCACAGCCAAGCAAAGTGGATCTCTGAATACTCTGCTGCCTGTTTGGAAGTCCATTATTTTCTTTCTGTGGCTGGAATCAGGGTATTAGAGTTCTGGCCTTATCACACTCAGGGCTTTCTAAAAGCTGTTAATCTGTTTCAGCTCTGAACATAAAGGATCATGAAAGAGAAGTGAACTCCCCTCAGGATGGAGAGTTAGATAACTGCATGATTTTAAGGCAAACAAACAAAGCAACCAACCCTGGCTACGTACTGAAGCCTGGATCCATATTTCAAAATATTCTGAAAGTTTAAAGGGTTTTGCATGGAAAACCACTGAAAGAGAGGTGTGGAGCCTTCATTCCAAATAGAAATTCAAGAAACAAGGACAAGTAGAGGAATTTCGTGCAGATCACTGTTTGATACAGGAAGGATCCTGAACGCATCAAAGTATAGCAACAGTTCATCATCAGATGGAGATTTTAACCCCTGGATTTCCATATATGAAATTATACTTTATATATATGCATTTTAGCCCCATTTTCTTTCTCAGCAATACAGGCTCCTCATTAGAGCAACATGGGCCTGCCTGTGAATAGAGAGCACAACAGTAAAGCTGTGGAGACTGGCAGAGGGAGTTCCCTTTTGGAAAGCCTGCAGGAGCCCGGCCATCATCCAAGGAAATTTTACTCAAATAAAGAATCCTGAGATTGAAATATACCAAATCCTTTAGTTCATCTAACCCACTGTTCTCTAAAAGCTGTGCCAGGATCCAACCAAATTAATGGCCATATATAGAGCCAAAAAAAAAAATAGTCTTAGGTACAGCAAGATTTCCCCCTCTCTTAATATGCAACATACTGTCAACTAATATCAAAAACTCTATGGCATATTTTAATTGCATTGTTACTATTTCTATGTTAATTGCTTTAAAGCATACTCATTAATATTGCCTTTAAAAGTCATGTCAAATGAATACGATGGGAAAACATTCTGCAATAGGCAAGCATTCTCCCTCTGCTCACAAATGGCTTATAAAATCCAACAGTAACGTTTTGGCAATCAGAACTATTTACATAGGAGACAGATGACTAGGCATGGGAAAGCAGCCTTTGTTCACATCAAAGGGCCACATACAAATTCTCACATGGTACTCTCATTTTAAAAAATCCTCATTTTTATTTACAGAGAAAAGAGATTGAGCAACTTGATAAAAACATGAATGGTGAGAAGTACAGTATGTTGAAAGAGGGAGAATGCTGCATTGCTAGTACAGCATAAGGAAAAATTGTCTTATTGCATCACATAGGAAAGTGTCTCAGAGTTCAACCTGGGGACACAAAAGCATGGCTCCTGCACCATCTGCACTCTGCAAATGTCCTGCAGCACAAAGGAACTTGCTCAGTGGTATTTCTTATTTTGACTACCTGGTTACAGCTATCTCTTGTAACTGCTGCCTCTCACTACAAAAAAACTCCCCAGTTTATATAAGGAAAAAAAATTTGGCATAGAAAGCTACTTTCAAATATTTGGGGAAAATGATCCCAACAGGGTCTATTGTACTTAAGAATTTCTTTCACAAGCAGCTCTCAGCTCTAAAGTTACTACTTCACACCATGTCAACCTCAGCTTGACTGAAGAATTTTTAGGAACCTAGTTTCAATTAGCATGTTGTATCACACAAGTGCTTTTGGTGCTGTGTAAAAGAACCTATGACATACTACCTGACCATATAAATAATTGTACATGATAAAAAACTTCACTACCTTTTTTTCCCCCCTCCCTCAATGGCTGCTGGATTTTTTTGAGTGAATTTGGTCCTCCCAACATCAATATGAATTCCAGCAATTTTTAAACACCTAAATAATTTTTTTCATGATAGAAAAATGTTGTTTGTTGTGCACAAATTGTGAACCAGTGAGGTACATTGGCAATTAGTGAGCAGTGCCAGTTCAAAAACCCAAGGTACCTCAACAATAAGCTGCCATTTCTACACATGCATGCACATGCACATTATGTAAACACAGGGTGTTTAACCCAGAAATGGGCACTGAAGCTCTTGGAGGCTCCAAGCTTGCCCTCAGACTGCCCACAGTGTATACCCAAAATGGAAAAGGTGTTTTTCCTATTTTCCTTCTGTAATGAGGACTGTGCTCAACGTACTCATTCCTTGGGTATGGTGGAGCTCTCTCCAGTAAAGGCCAGAGTTTGTCTTCTCTGGAGTCAGACATCTGTCAGAAACAGCCAGAGACCATCTAGAAAACTCCCCCAGGAATGCAGGATCATCACAAGGCTCCTTCTCTCCCATTTTGACCACTTCTGTCATTATTCCTTTTTTAACACGGTTGCGTAGCAATGTGTGTTTAGCAAGCACAAACACGGCCATGACACTTCACATCACTGATGTTCCCCTTCAGGGAGAGCATGACAGGCACCCTGTCACGTGCCAGATGGTGGCTGTGTTATTTAACATTCCACTGGGAGACACTGAGATATTCCTACATATGGTGGGAGAAGCTTGGAAGGGTTCCTACCCTGTGAAATGAAGGAGGCACGCACCATCACTTCCTGCAGGACCACTCGTTTTTCCTTCCCTGGATCTGGTGTAGTCCCATTTTACAGCTCTTTACAGCTAACAAACCAGAGCACATCAGTCCTGGAGAACTGACTTGAAGGGACTGACAGCTCAGACTTCTTGCCCACTGAATTGGCAAATTCCCCGTGGCTGTTGTTTGCCTGGTGTGGATCTTTTCCAGCTATTCAAGCACAGTCTGAGGCTACAGAACTCCAGACAGTGCAGAGTGCCTGATGACAGCAGCTCCAATCACTGACCACCTGCAGCACCCAGGCCACAAAGCTACAGCTTGCTCACTAACTCATTGGAACAGTCATTTCTACCCACCTGTAAACCATCTCAAGTTTAAAATTAACCTTGGCTTTACATTCCACATAGATGGTTGTTTCAGACAATCTGACCTTCTCTGGTCAGGGATGAGGGACTTGTGGATGGGAGGAGCATTTCTAATACTAAACATGAATTTTGAAGTAATGCAACCTAATTGTTTACCAAAGGAAGAGATTTGTTTACTGTACAGTCAATACTACTTGATCTTAGAGAAGAACAGCTTGTAAGGAAGGAGATTAAATGACTCATTAAAAGTTGCAATATGCTTTTTTTTCTATTCCCAAGGAATAAAAATTTCTCCCATTTTATGAGTGAAACACAAAGTTCTGAACATGCATAGTTCTTTCTTTGGTGTTAAACCATTTTTTTAGGTGCAGGCTACTGATCTGGGAAATAAACTTTCTACCTTTATTGCATACATACAGGCATCTGGAAACAGTCAAAGATAAACTAAATCCTAAACAGAAGTAGACCTTTTTTCCAGGTATAGTTGCAGTAACAAGGACAACTGTTGCTGTAGAATCACTTTTATCAGATAGAAAATGTTACTTTTATATGCAGGTCACTTACTTGCAGAACAGTTTTGACCAGAAAAATGTTTGGAGAAGGTGGGATGCTCAACTTGCCTTTTCCATATTGGTGGTGGCTGGAAGCTCCAAGGATTAACCAGACCATTCCACCACCTTATAAGGGACCATGTTTAACTTCTTCAGCAGACAGAGGGGATCTGAAACCCAAAGAAGCTTTCCCAAACATTTTAAAGTATTCCACAGCTCCCTCAGCCCTTCCCCTAAGGGCCATGTTACTTTATATAACTTAGAAAAGCAAAGAGCTGAGGGGTTAAGGAGGTGCAATGTATGGTTTGAACTCAATTCAGAAGAGCTGTGAACTGAATGGGTTGGATAAAAAAGGGAATAACAGCTCCATTTAACATCTCCACAACCACCAAGGGGGAACAATTATCTTAATTTATTCCTTATTTCAGAAGTTTTCATTTGATACCTCTGATTCAAAAAGAAACATTTTAATTTTAATTTTGGCAAATAAAAAGCAATACATTTTAAATCTAATCTGTATAAGAAATCTTTCTAGCTGTTTAACTTCAAAGAATTTTAGCACAAATCAGAATGCCCTTTACTTGTCTGAGATTGTTTTATGTGCACCAGTAGCAGGACAAACTTTTCTTAACTATCAGCAATTATTCACCCCAAGGAAAGGAGCTTTAGTAGAAACCTGAGTTTGTTGCTCTCTTCACCTGACCTGCAGGGTCCATACTGTTGTCTTCCAAGACCAGCACTGGAGCAGTCTGAGCTCTTGCAAATCAGGTTGAGAATTTTTAAATCCAGACATCAAGCCTGATGCAATGTGAAACTCAGTACATTGCTGAAAAAAAAAAAAATTAAATTTGGAGATGCATTCAAATGCAGTGTTGAACGATGAGTAGGGTCAAGATTCTTGTTTTCTCTAAAATGTCACAAACCTCTCAAGTTTTGGCATGACACCCTTCAGTGGTGCAGCGCTGCAGCCTGGTTCCATTGGTTCCCACACAGGTGGAATAAGGCACACATGGCAGCAGAAACCTTTTCCTGGCTGAGATGGACAAGTTTATGACAAAGCTACCTACTCTTTACCTCTCATTAAAGAGTTGTGTGTAACAAATTACAATCCAGAGGTTCTCCTAAACAGTTCCAAAGTTTTAGCATAGTAAATACCATTTGTCACACTCTCGCTCGGTGAAAACATTTTATGCAGGAGCTAACCAAAATAAACAACCTGCAGCCAGGAAAACAAGTGTTAAATCATGCTGACAGTCTTGTCAATTTTACATATTTTCACTGGAAACAAAGGCACTAGCTACTTTTTTAACTCTGCTTTAAAATATGTTAGCATGCTAAATAAGCAGTGCAGCCTAAGATAAATAAGACATAAATAGTTACTAGGATAGTCTAGCATCATTTATTATTTTTATTGATTTTTTTCTCCTGCCAGCTACTTAGATCTGTTGTTTCTTCAAGTATTTCTTTTCTAAATTTCTCCTTAAGAAGAAACACTTCTTTCTTGGGTAATTGCAAAGAGAGATTTGAAGAAATTTGCTGACAATCAGATACAAGTAGACCTTGTGTGAAAATCTTTGCTCACTTCTCTCTTAAACAATTAAAAACCAGTGAAAATACAAGTATATATTGATTAAGAGAAGGACTCTCAATTCTCCTGAGTGACAGTGGGAGTCTTGGAGCAACCAAGGTCCTGTGACACTTTCTGAAGTGCACAGGAAACCCTCAGCTTGCTTCCAATTCCAGCTTCACCTTGAGTATGGGAATGGCTTCAGCCATTCTAAACTGGCTTTGGCCATACTGCTGGTTATGGCTTTGGAAAATACAGCCCAGGGTTTTCCTCCATGGATTAAACTGTTCCTCACATGGAGAGGAGCTAAGCTGAGGCACTCCACTGTGGGATATCATGAATGCTAGAAGTTTACAAGTGCTTAAGGGAAAGCTGCATGTGCTCATGAGAGGGAGATTTATTGAGTGTTACCAAATACAAAGGGGCTCTGTTGGCTCAGGAAATCTCCAAGCTGGAAATGGGAGCCTGTGAGAGCACTCACAGGGAAATTGAGCTCATTAGTTCTGCTCCCGCATTCTCCCCTAGATCCATTTTCAGTCACCATCAGAGAAGATGCTGGGCTGGGCAGGTCTTTGGAATGAAATGAAGGTTCTTATGTTATTGTTTCCTGTGGATTGGAATTTCTTCACTTGCTGTTTTCTGAAGCTGTTGCTCAGTGCTGCTATGCACTGCCTCCAGAACTGCTTTCCTCACAGAGGCTTCTGCATTGAGTGACCATTGGGAGTACAGTGACAACAGCACATTACCAAACTGCTTTACAGACCTTTGCACGAGCTCCCACCATGAAATAATGAAAAGCACTACCAGCAGAGCCTACTCCTGATCTCTACTCCCAACAGTTTGTAAAACACAAAATTATTCAGGAGCCTGTCCAAGCCTGCAGAGGATTCAGCTACCTGATAATGAACAATTGAGCTGCACAATGTCTGCCATCACAGCTAGACTTGTTGTTCTGCACAGTACTTCAGTTCATGATGCAATTTTCATTACTAGCACTGTAATTCTGCCTAAGCATCGAAGCTCTGTCTAGTTATCCCTGGCAAAATACACTGATCCATTCATTACCCAACAACAATTGTTTATTTCTTCTTCCTAATAACATCAGCTGCTTTCAGCTCTGTTGAGCAATGTAAATTAGTTATTCTACACTAGAAAGTGAGTGAACAAATTGGCCTTGCTCACAATAGCCTCTCAAGCAGGGACCATTTGCCAGAGATCATAAGATGAGCAGCTAATTGTGGCTTTCTGGAATGCTTTTCACAGCCTCCACTACAGAAGTACTCTTTCTGCTTTATTTAGCTGCCAAACACTAGCAGAACTGTCCCTGTGGAGGTGGGCTGAGCTTCAAGACAGTGATCTGAGCTTTCTCAAAAGCTCAGGTGTTTTGCAATCTTAGATTTTGGTTTTTCCCTTTGCAGACATTAAAGTCAGCTCCAAAACTTCCAACTTGATATGCAATATTTATCACATTTCAAGCTGAGCATTATGTTTCTGAAGCATTTTGAGACACCAGAATGTTAAGTGAGGTGTTTCCTAGGGATGAACACAAATCTTTCTGCTGCTGGAGGTCAGTGTATTTTAAACAGCTACAGAAATCACAGAGAAGAGATGCTCCCATCCATGCCACATGATCTCTCTGGTTTGAAGCACTATTCCTTTACAGACTCTGCCTGCAGCACCCACCTGAAGCAGAGTTCAAGCCCAGCCATGATGATAAAAGTGACCACAGAATGGTGCCAAGGATTAGAGAGGCCACAAAGACTGACCAGCTAAAGAAACTTTGGCTACCTGTGCACTTACTGAATGAAACCCTTGGTGGCATAATACAGAACTTTAAATAAGCTTAGAAATAACCTCAGAAAACACATGGAATGTGATTATCAAACACAGGACAGAGCTCAAGTTGGATCACTGAAAAGCTGCTCTTGGATGACCGCATTACTGTCAATTCTAATGACATCACAAGAGAGAAAACATATCAGAATTCCACCAGAGGAATATTAACTTTTCTAAAAGAAATTACAGAAAAATGGTTAATCTTAGTTAAAAGATAATTTAAAACAGCAGCTACAAAGCAGGGCAGTTGCCTGCAGCAGGGAAGCAACTCAAAGCATTACATAAAGACTCTAAATTCACAGCCATCTGAGGGGAAAAAACTCCAAAAGCAGCCATAAGAACAACAGAGTGGTTAAACTTCTGAGGAAGGACAGATATCAGAAGATATATTAAAAAAAATTAGAAAATGTGGAAGATCTGGCTAGATGGAGAACACAGGAAAAGGAATTAATTCTGTCAAGATAAAGGTAAAAGCACATTAAAAAAATATTTTTATCGTTGGCATAACGTAGAACGTGCTGTAGGTATAAAGACTACTAATAAAAAAGCTTTTCAAAAGTACTGGAAGCCAGGAGCCTGCCAGAAAGTTTCTGAAAGCAGCAGATCACACAGACATAAACAGTTGGGCAGATAAGCCCTTTTCAGAAACACTACTGAATTCTTTCCATGTGTGTGCAGCACAGGGAGGTCAGGCAGGTTCACCTGCTGAGCCAGGCTGCCAAGGAATCAGCCTGAGGAGCTGCCTCACGCCAAGGGGCTCAGGAGCAGCTTTTTCCCAGCTCTGTAAGAGGAGTTACATCAATTGCCAGGACCAGGGAGGGCTCACCCAGGAGTGCTAAGGGACCCAAGTGTAAAATTTTGCCAGGCTGTTACAGCGCTCAGCCTGTCATGTCAATCTTCCTCACTTGTAGAGGGATGGATGTAGTGGGCAAACACCTCCCAGATCTGCAAAATAGATCAAGGCTGGTCTTGCAAACAACAGACCAAAGAATTTAACTGCTTGTGTAAGCCAGTAAAACATTTACTGTATGTCAGAATTCACAGATACTGGGATAAATGTGATTTAATGAGGAAGAGTCAATGAGCCTTCCAAGCACAGGGATGGCTAGGAAAGCTGTCAGAATGCTTTGAGAATTGGTCAGTGTGTTAATAAAGTGATTCCATGTACTAGGATTCCCCCCAAAGATACTGACACAGGTTTCTGAATCTTTTTGAAGCCACTACTCTTCTGTGGACTCTGATTTTGCTCTAGGATAAAGCAGTGTCTTTGAAGAATTACTGAGCTCAAATGACAGAAACAAGGGTTTGATTTTCAGATTGAAATACATCTTAAGAGGGGTACTCCAAAAACCTACACTGGGTCCTGTGCTACTCAACATTCTCCTAATCCAAAAAGGCCAAACAGGGACAGAAAGAGAACAAGAGTTTGCCAATCATAAAAACAGGCAGGGAAAAAAACCTCAAGTGAAATCCCCATTCTGGACAGTTAAAACTTAAACCAAACTAGGAAGGATCAGAAGCTTCCCAGTATTTGATAATTAGCTCATTAAATGAAAATAGAATTTATTGTCAGTAAAAAAAAAAGAGTAATGCACATGGGGAAAAGCAGCCTTAACTGTTCCTGTGTGGTGATGGTCTGATTTTGCCATTAGTATTCACATCTATTATCCAAATTTTGCTGCTGGTAACAACTAAAATAGGAGATAAATTGTCAGAAAGCAGCTAAAAATACCCAGTGTAGTGATACAAATTATTTTGACACAAAAAGGTAAGAATGTGTTCTAGTCAAAACCCATTGTTCACATGTTAGACAATACATTTAATTGAATATTTTCTTTTACTACTCTCTATCTGAAAAAGGCAACAGAAGAACTAGAAAAGGAATTAGAGAGCATTTTGAGGAAAGGAACACCTAACAAATATGAGGTGTGTGTGGGGGGGTGTGTCTTTGGTTTTTAAAGTTTTTTTGCTGGTGTTGTTTTGGTGTGTGCACTGTTGACTTCACCAGGACTCAGAGATTTTATTTTTTCCATGAGGTAGGTAAAGGAATGGATGTCTTTATGCATATAAAAAAGGACTTTCTGAGAGGTTCTCAGCAATATAGAAAGCAGTGCATTTCATTAGAGGTCTCCATGTCTCCTGCACAAATTGCACCACACAGAGCACAGGGCCAAAAGCAGCCAGCACCATCTCTGCAGTAGCAGTTACCACCAGCTCCAAACAAACCAACTCCTGGAACATTTTGGTGTAAATAAAGCAAGCAGTGCATGACACCAAGCAAAACAAAACAAAACAAAACAAAAAAAACCCAACCCAAAACAAAAACAAAACAAAGAAACATAAAAACAACTCCCCCAGAAAATCTTAGAACTCACAGGAGCACAGCCCACAAAAGCTCTATGTTCCAGAAAGCTCAGTATTTCTAATTTATAAGCATCTTTGGAGAAGAAACAAATGAGAAAATACTAAGTAGGGGAAAGGGAACGCAGTCTTAATTTTGGAAAAACACAGTAGAGAGCTTTCCTCAAATAACTTGGCAGCAGGCTTCCCAGCTGTCCACAGACAACTGCCCCCAGCCACATCACAGCCCAGCCTCACCAAATCCCACTTGGAGCACCACCAATCCATTCACCTCTTCCCATTCACCTCTTCCCAGCCCCAAGACAGCCACTTGATCACCACCAAACTCAGCTGAGAAAAATCAGGTTTATTGTGGTCCTTGGAGACTATCACAGCTCCATTCCCACCCAGCAGCTCTCTGCTCACAAGTTTGAGCAAAATCTCAGGTGCTTGCTCAGTTCCTTTCTTCTCCCAAGTCTCTCAGCAAACCCTCACCTCATCCAGATCCAAGCAGGTGCAGCAAATGCCCGAGTGACAGGCAGCTCCTCTCCACAGGAGTTCCTGTAAAGCATCACTTTTCCACACCACAAAGTCAAAAGGCACCAGAGCTTCTCCAGTGAATCCTTCTGTTAGATTGCATTTGACCTAATCTGCAAACACCACAGCAACAGAGGCCTTTTGCCAGCTCTTTAGCACAGGTTTATCTTCTGCCCAAACCTGGTCACAGCCAGGTCTCCTTCACCACCTGCTCACTGCTGGCAAGGTGGGATTACACATCAGTCACCACTCACATCCTTGGCAGAGGTACTTGCCACGCCTTTCACTCAGCCAAAAACAGGGGCAAAACCCCACAAAGCAGCAGCAACAATGCACCAGGAGCTGCAGCTCTTGAATTTGAGACAAAACCAATATGGAACTGCCTGACAAACAACAAAAAGTATCTTTTCCCTTTGCCTTCAACATGCAGCGGGAAGATGGACAGAAGAAAGCTGTCCATTTTCCTCTCAAAGCACACTTAGTATCCAAACCATGCCTCAAGGTACAGGAGAAGGTTGCCAAGTTTCACCTTGCTAAGGAAAACAACCTGCAATTTAGATATTCTTTTAAATAAGCTTTACTCTTTATAAAACTGTCAAATAATTGGAGAGGAAATCTCTCTTAGAGATGCTGTAGAAGCAAAAGCTATACAAAGTAGAGACTTTTGGGGTTTGTTTTGCTTCCAAAAGAAAACTGAGATTTGTAACCTCAGTTAGAGCTCAGCAAGCAGAGCCTTTCAGTGCTAAGTCAGATAATTTCTGTGCTGGGGGTGCAGCCAGGCTCCCTTTGCAGGAAGATCAGCTGTGCCTGCAAGCTGCAGTCTGAAGGCACAGTCCCAAACTGGGCCGGTCCAAACAAAGGGAAATTCCTTTTCCAGAGAATATGACTCAGCAGGAACAGGGGTAATTTGCCCAGGGGAACTTCATAAAGGACAGCAGTACCAGATTTCCTCAACCCAATTCCAAGGAATGGATCAAAGGGCTCTGGGAGGGTGGCACAGCCAGCACACCCACTGAACCTGCTCACTGCTCTGCTGTGCTCCCAGCAACATCATGCTGAGCATTCAAAACGTACAGAAAATTAAAACCATGCATTGAATTCTGTTTCCAAAGATGGCAGATCCAATTACTCATCTGTTTTTTACTTCCACAGCTGTTCACTAAGTGTCTAACCAGAGCACAGACAAGTGTTAAGCCACCAACTTAAACATTTTCCATATGGGACCCAATTACATGGCTTGGATTCTTTTAGCTTGAAGCTGAATATTTGAATGTTTTCAAGTCTTTTGAAGAATAGCACACAGGAAATAAAACCTGATTTCATCAAAAGTCAGGATAAAAAGCAATCTAATAGTCACCTGCTTCAATGACTCTGCAGAGTTAATCATGACTAATGTGTATGAAAACAGGAAAAGTAATGGACTCTCAGAAGTCCCCTCTGTGTTGCCTGCTGCTGTCAAATACATAAAACCACCACTTCCATATGGAGATTGCAAAATTCCTGTGTTCACTCATGCTTAAGTCTGTTCTTTCTGAATTCCCCATTTTTAGATATCAAGGTGGATTTTTTTTTTCTGAAAAGTCTGAGAAAACTTTTCAGCTGTTTCAGAAATATGGGAGTTAAAACCCTGTTTAAAATAAAAACCCACCAAACAAACAGACCCCCCTCCACCAAAATAAATCAAACCCACCCTCAAAAATCCTCCTTTTAAATGGCAGTGGATAAAACAGCAGCAGCATCAACAACTGATATATTTCACATACCCTTCACTTACCAGTTTAATTTTGTTATAAAGTTTTAGCAAGTTTGCTGTGCTGGGCCTCACACATTGGATATATGTCTCAGGGAATCTGCTGGTTGTGGACACAAAAATGGAAAATTCATCTGGCAGCATTAAGCACACTGCAGGATTAGCAGAAATCCCACCAAGCTTAGTTTATTCCCTGTATTAGGAAACCAAGAGGTGAGATGAGCTGCCTTCTTTGTGAGGAGGGCTGGCAGAGGACACTGGAAATGGCTTTTATTGGCTTGGCTTGATGTACACCTACAGGAGCCAGACTTCCACAGGGCAGCAGGCTGGGGGAGGACAGAGGCTTCCTTGGAATATACCAGGGAGAATCCCCAGCAGCACTGCACATGCAGGGTCAGGTCAAAGATCCCTCTGTTCTGCTGCTTTCCCCCACAGCTGCTGGGATGCCTAGAGAAAGCAGCACAAGTACACAATGATATTTCCCAAGTGTATCCTCCCAGCTCTGAACTTCCTCAGCCACAGACTGTATCTACTGTTCAGGAGCCTTCGGTGGGATTTTTTTCTTCCATTGATTTGTGTCATAATGGTTTGAAACTTTTGGCCTTCTAAACATCCTGTGGCCAGGCATGCCATCATTTAATTATGTTTCTATGGAAAAAAAAAAAGTAAGGGGGGGTTTTGTTTGTCTTAAACTTGTCAACTGGTTATTTCATTATGTACTTATGGACCCTGTGCCATGGGAAATATTGAACATGCCTTCACTAGCCACCTTTTCCTCTCTCAGAGTTTATAAACTGCCATGGTCTGCCTTTCCCACCCTCTACCTCACATCATGTCTTCCAAGTTTAAGGAATGCCACCCTTTCCTACATCTTCACAGAAACTTCTGAACACTCTGGGAAGTCCTAAACTGCACAGACTAAGCGAGACCAAATTTAAAAAAGAGCATCTTCATAGTGGTTTTCTTTTATTTTTCCTAATTTCCTTTTATATTATTGCCAACCCCCATGGAAAACTAGTTCTTTAGTCCTAACTCAATCTCTGTGAGGAACTTTGAGGGTGTGGTTTGGGTTTTTTTGCTTGTTTTGGGTTTTGTGTTTTTGTTTGGTTAGGGTTTTTAAGAAGTTCTAGTACTCTAACATAAGCCAGATGGAGAATTAGCTCCTTAATTATTGGGACCTTACAAAAACATCATAGATGTGAGGCATGGCTTCTTTGTGCAAATCTCTCCTCTTCAGCATATCTCTGTGACTACTAATTCTATTGTTTATTATAATTGCTTAATAGTTTTCTCCTGTAGAAAGTCATCCTTACCCAAATTAATCCTTCTGGATTCCCTTAAGAATCAGCATCAATTTGCCATCTGTTATTCCTTTGGCACCAAAGCTAATTTAACTCATATATTATGCACCACAGCTAGCAGCTCAGTAATTTGTTTGACTACCTTCAGAACACCCAGGCTACCCTGCTCAGCTTTGACAGTTTGTTACTACCCATTTTTATGGATTTGTTACAAAACCTTCTGACATGACAATACCTCTCTGAGCAATAGTTCAAGTCAGTTAGATCAGGTCCCACCAGCACACACGCGTGTAAGAGTGGAGACTGCCCCAGAGAAAAGGCTCCTCAGAAAGGGATGGGTGCCACAGTGATGTACTGTGCAATTAGAACACAACATTTACCTTAGAAGAGTAAATACCAAATTTGGAAAGAGTCAGAGACCCTTACCTTCACCCACACCAACATTATTGTTGACACCGTTTATAACTCGCCGCAGGAAATTTCCAAGCTGACTGGCAAAACTTTCTGCTAGTTCTATAAAAGTGTGCTAAAAAAGTCTGAAGACTAAACATTGCATTAAGCTGTAAGCAATACCTCCTAGGATCACATTACTCGAGGCTAGGGAGAGTACAGAATGTCAAGAGTGAATGAATACCTTCCAAAGATAAGCAAACAAAGTGCTTTGTCCTCAGGGCCCTTGTTGTTCTGGAAAAGATTGCTAGCAAAGCCAAAAACCACATACATGCTTTCAGGTTTAAGCTTATGTATATAAGTCTTAAAATGCGAGGCCAAAGTTTCTTGAGGTTATATAATGAAGGTTGAGAAAAAGGAAAAAAATAATAAATTGAGCTATTTGCACATGCACCCTTCTTTTCCTCAGCCTCATTCTTTCCACTTTCCCCTACTCCACATTTGAGTTCCTTCCGCTTATAATCACATCCCAAGATTGTTTCTTTAGCTTAGTTGTAAGTTTTTGTTAGAAAGAACCAGCCCAAACAGAACAACAATTGTGCTTATTGCAGAGTCTTAATGAAGTGCTCCTGTTTTCCCAAAGGATCCTCCACTTTCACACTCCAACTTGGAGCTGTTGCTGCCATTTAGCTGATGAGTTAGACCCTCACTAAAACTGATGCCTTAGTTAGTTACTCTGGCAGCTCTCACATCTCTGCTGGACAGGCATGGCCCTCAGCTCTGTATCTGTACGAGACTGTGACGAAAACAATAAGGACAGCCGAGCTAACAAACCATACTTAATAATCTAGAAGCCAAAAAGACAAATGGAGCTCATCCCTTAATCTCCATCCTTGTTCTCCTGACATCATGGGATCCCTGCACAAAGCAAAACCCCTTTCAAGGACTGCCCCTCTGCCTGACCCCAGGACTGTGATGCCCAGTGCTTTAGAGGAAGATGACAGAAGGGCAGGAAAGAATGAGTTGCCAACACTAAATAATCCCTTCTTAATATATCACCTTAAGGATCACAGGCAGAAAAGCAAAACTTAAATCCCCACACAAACAAAACCCCAAACTATCTCCATATGTAGGAAACCACATAATTTCACTAAATCTAAAAGTCTGAACCCTGTTGAGAACAACTTTTCACTTGAGTGAAATGACATTTGTTTGCTCTCAGGAGAAACTGGAAAAAGGAGGATTTCACATCCCCTGACTTATTTTGTCAGGTTGAATTTGATCTTACCCACATCATCAGTTCAGACAGAGAACACCAAGAGCTCCAAGGGAAAGGAAACCAGACAGCTCATGAGAAGAAATAAGATCTTTTGAACATGAATATCACTGACCATCCCATCCTATCAGGCATGTGCTAAAAGTGTTTACCATCCTCAGCCTGATGCAGTTTCTATCTACATTGCTTCTGCTGAAGGAGCACCATTCCTACCTTAATTCATACACTCCCACTGTCTTTCCCAGTGGGTTTCTAAAACATGGAGCCCCAAATAAATTGCTTTGCAGGAATTTTCACAAAAGCCAGAGCTAAAGCAACTCAGCACTAGCCAACATCGCACCTGCAAGCCAAATCCCTCTCCTCCATCAGAAGGGAGAGGAAGACAGCAATGGGGAGTACAGAGTGCAGCAACCCAACCAGGCTTGGTCCTTCTCCCATCCCTGGCCTGGGGGCTCCCATTTGGCTCTGAGCATCACAACATGAAGAGCTGCCACCCCGCAGCTCTGCAGGGAGCACAGCACTGGAGGGGGGGTCAGGTCATCGTTCCAGTGATGTGCATTCCCATCACACCCACAGTGCACATCCCTGTCCCTTCCTTGGGAAATTGGGGGTCAGCTCAGGAACTGAGCAAGTGAGGGAAGACTTCAAATACCTTTCCTTTCCCAAAAAAACCACATCACAGCTCTTTTCATTAGCACTAATACTCAGACCTTCAAATATGTTAGTGTGTTCAATTCCTGTTGAATTGTTTACATTTAAGGCAATTACATATCTACAATCCAGTCTTGATTTAATTAGGTGATGTATATGTTTTCTTGAGATATTTAAACAAGTCTCTGAGTCATAATACAATAGAATAAAGAAAGGAAAACACATTTGCAGAGACATTTCAACAATAAAAAACAGCAGGAATTAACAATCCTAAAAGCAGCATCCAGATGACATACCCAATGATATAAGATAACATTGCCCCTGCACACACTTAACACTTTGTTCTTATCCACTCTGAAAGATAAAGCTACTGGGGTTTTTGAGTTATTTTTGCTCAGACTTTCTGCTCAGCTGAGAAAGTCAGATAGGTATGAGCCACACAAATCTTTAAATTCTAGCCATTAAGCACAGCAGGTGCACCTTTGTCTTAGGACACAGAAATTGCACCAGGCAGGCTGGAAGGATATATGTACATATATGTCTATATGTACATAGTCCCTACTCTGGGACTGCATGATTAGGCCATGTGGTTCATTATTAAGAACAAAATGAGCTGAAGGATTTTGCACAGTCAGAGAAGAAGAAATGGTAGAAGCCTTAAGTAGGTATAACAGACTGGAATTCAAATTTAGAGTGCTTTGGGATTAAACTGGAGTTTTGAGATTAGAAATCCATTTAGAAGATCTGATAGGACTGAAGAAAATGCATGTCAGTGTTCCCTGGCACTGGAGGAAGCAAAGCACCAGGCAACAAGAAGAGAGTTGTTCTCTCAGCATTATCCTTACATTTAGCAGGTCTGGTCCCTCAATACCAGTTATTTATGGAGAACACTAGAGACATCTTAAGAGCATGTGGGGCATCCAAAGCTGGCCCTAGCCTAGTGCAGTTGTGGCAGCAGGGTGATTGTGATATCTGCACTGTGCTGTGATGAAGCTGGTTTGGGGTGGCAATGAGACAAGGCCAATGGAACAGAAATGGTCAGTAGGGTTGGTTTGACAGGAATTGAAAATGAAAAGGATTCATTTGGGACCTTGGCATAAGCTTGAGAACTGTGAACAGCAGAGTCAACCCATAAATTTTCAGACAGGAGCTGTGTCACCAGCAAGCTTTTGGGGTTTGCAGAAGGCTGTTAATGACTTGAGTAAGAAAACTGCTTCTCCTGGAGCTCCATCCTTTGCTCTTCCCCAGTTCAGTGGCACTGCAGCTGGAGCACACCACCACAGGAGGTTTAGCCAAGGCAAGGACTCAGCAGTGAGCTGCAGAGCTCAGAACTGTGAGCTCCTGCTGCAGAAACGCCAGGCTGAGTCCATGCGCACACATCCTCTGTGAGCCGGGCACAGCTGGGGAGTCACAGCACAGAGCCCACCCACGCTGTCCTGGGTCACCCAGCAAGGGTGTGGGACTCACAGCTGAACACAGCACTCCAGGGCTCACTCAGCTCAGCCTTCCAACCCTGGCCTTGCAGCAAAAGGAGCTCACTGCCACACAAAGCACCAGAAACTGCCCAGCCAGCCCAGGCAAGCCAGCAGAATTAAGGTTCCATGGTGTCCTAGACTTGACTCATCTTTAACAAGCTAACAGGGCGACCCCTTTCACCTCTTCTGGCAGCTCACAAGGTGGAGGGCACATTTCCCTGATGTGTCACAGGCATCTGTGGACAAACCTCCCTAGAACTGAGCAGGGCTATGAATTGGGAAAGCTCTTATCTCGCAGAGATCAGTATGGCACATGCTAAGGTACCATAACAGATGGCACCACACTGACAAATTCCTCCACCAGAAAAGCCTGACAGCTTTCTTACAGCAAGAGATGCTCCAGGTCACATAAAATAAAATTATCTTTAAAAAAATCACAAATGTGAGCTAGAGGAAAGAATCAAAAGCACACCTCCCAGGCACAGAAGCGGTATTTAAAGTAACATCTTCCTGCTTTCCAACTTCAGAGAGCAAAAAGGAGAGCTGTAGGAAAGGAGCTCAGAGTTCTGGGTGTCACAGCTGAGAGAGCCACCATACACAGAGTATCTCCACACAATTTCAGAAAGCTTCAACCCACCCAGAGCAACACCTCACCTCATCAGAAGGCTTCAGGCATCTGCCCACACAGAGTAACATCAGGGCACTTCAGAAGGCTGCAAGCTCTGCCCTTCTTGTTCTTTACCCAGCCTTTTATCCCCTCCTGTCCATGCCCTGCCCCTGTGTGCCCTCTGCTCCCTTTGGTGTTGCTCAGTGTCCCTGGGCACTCCCTGGCTTGTTGCTGTCAGTGCTGCTCACCTGCTGCTCACAGCTGTGCCCATGGGGATGAGGATCCCAGAGCCCCATCCCCATCACCACAAACTGGGGGCACTAATAAGCTGAATTATTACCCTGACTGGCCTCACCCACACCTGCCTGCAGGGCCCAGGATCTCCTTTGCAGCCCCAGAGCACACTGCAGGGACAAGTCCCCAGGTGCCCTGGGCTGCCCCAGGGTCTGAGCCCAGCACCCACAGCCTGCCCCAGAGCTGGGCAAGGACTGCAGGTCCCAGCCAGGGCTGCACTGGGCAGTCCCAGGGTCCTGGAAGGAGAAAAGCAGCTGTGGCCCCTAGGGGAAAAAAGTAAAGGATGTTACCTTTTGATATTGTCTCTGAGCCATGTGCCTCTGTTAAACTCTTCTGCTGAGATCAATCTCATTAAAATTCCCTTTTGACTATCTTATTATTCCAGGCTTCTCTTGAATTAAAAAATAATAAAGAAATTTTGTGCAGTCTTTGTGATGTAGCTGTGCATGACTTGTCCAACAGGGTTTGTACTTTTATTGAGACAGGAATATTTGCCTCAGAGTGCTAGCAGGTAAATGCATTTAGTGAGCTTTGATACCTCTGCAGTGCCATGGGATTGGAGACTGTGCCATGGGATTGGAGACTGTGCAGGGTCTGGCAGCTCATAAGGCAAATCCTGTGTGCTTACTCACTGAATTGATGAGAATTATATCCAGTGCAAGCTGCTGCACTGCTGCTTTTCTCTTGTAGATATTTGTTTAGAGATAAATCCTGGAACTGTTGATTGTTCTGGCTCCTGCATTCTCTGTCAACCAGCAACCAAGGAAAGCTGTGCATTCATTTACAGATGCAAACCCAGAATATTACACATTTCCCTTCAAATATCAGCACATCCTAATTTATACAGGAATTAGAGCTCAATGGCTGGGCATTAGCCTGCAACAAATCTGAGGCAGCAAGCACCAAATACCAATTACTGCACAGGATTCAGGCACACAGGGAGTGATTAGGCACCTGCTACTTCCACTAAGGCTAAAACTGCTTTGGTACTTTCCTCAAGACAGTCATACACCAAATACAGAACTGCTGAGCTCTGGCCCACCTCAGGGTGCCCCATCAGCTAGCTGGAAACAACTGTAGAGATGCAGCTGAAATTCCAGCTTTGTTCTAGGTTATGCCCAGTATTTTCATCCTTCCTGACTCTGAAAGGAATTTTTATTTTTCCCACTGAAAACAGGTGTATAAGGAAATGAGCAGAGAATGTTGTGAGCTGTCCTGAACTGATCCAAAAGCCTGTGCTTATGGGTCTGTTTTTTGTAGGATTTTGCCCCTGACATTCTGCCCCCTGCACCTTCCCCAGTACCATCAGCTGCCAAGAAAAAGACAGGACATATATATTCTCATCAAAATCTGAGGTCTGTTTCCAGTTAAGGGTGCAATAAAACAACATGTCATTTATAAAATCAGATGGAAAACCCCAAAGAGCAATTTAAAGACAGGCTGGTTTCTTCTCAGAAAAATAAATGTCAGCCTAGCTCCACTTTTTCTTCTGTGCTTAGGACAGACTGAGGAGAAAAGAGGTCAGATGGTCCTTTCTGTCTCATGAGCTGAATATTTCCCTTATGCTTGCACTATGAAAGTCAGTTGCAGCTGGCAGCCCTTTAACAAGCACACTGAAGCAGTTAGTGGGATCCAATTATTGCTTTCAGGTTGTTTTTAGATATTAACACAGTTGTCAAAGACTTCCCTATTATCCACTGCCTGCCTGACTCATGACCCCCAAACCACATCCCAGATTACTTTGTCTCAGCTCTCTGTTTACCACAGCTCTTCTGCAAGCTCTGAGTTGAGTTGTTTGTTTTGTATCCCCTCATTTAGCAGCTACAAACGAGCCCCCCCTTTGACAGATTCGTGTGAATAACTGCTTCTAGTCAAAAAGATGATTTACAAATTTAAGTAAGTTGATGTTTCCACACCAAAAACTAAATCAACCTGGCTTTTACTTGAAACACAGTTGTTTCAACAAAGCATTTGCTTCTTAAACAGCAAAAGAAACGGTAGGATATTGAATTCCCTGATTAAATCCAAGAAGCAATGGATCCAGACTGACTTCTACCTATGCCCTGAGAGAATCCACATCTCGTATGGGAGCACTGTGGCTGCCAGGCTACAGGATGAACAAATCTCACAGCATCTTTGTGTGCTTGTATAATTTTATACCAGTTAAAGTCAGAGCAGATTATGTAGCAGAAATTCAATATATTCTTGCCTCTGCATATTCACTAACAACCTTGCTAGGGAGTATTTGTAATTTCTTTCTCTCTGGCTCACAGAATGCATATTTTATACTGGACACAGGTCCAGTGGGACATACTGTGGGTGTACTGCCCTTTCTTCCTAAGATACTCAAAAGTGCTGGCAATTCAGTGGGAATGGATTACCCAGCTCCACCCAAGCATGGACTGAAACTGTATGAGGGATTCCCAGTTTTTGGGCAAATGCATTAACCCCTGAGATTAGTAAAAAGGAAAAATTAATCCATTCCCAGAAAAAAAAAATTAAATCCCAGGAGTAACTACTCAGAAAATTTGACCTGAATTCATAAATAGTTTTGGGATGACCTAAATACCATTTTCCCAACAAACTTAACTATTCACCAGATTTTTTTTTCCTTCTGACTTTGAAGGCCAGTTGGCTCATTTGAGGTCCCTCACTATAGGCATTGGACAACAAACAAGATTTTCTTTGTATACAGCTTGGATAGAAAGGAATTCACCATGGGATTCCTTAGTCCACACTTGAAAATCTGCAGTCTGTTTTTCCAGAGTGACCATCGCCACAAAGTTATCACTGTGAGGAACACAGCAGACAAAATGGCCACAGTCATCCTGAAGAATGACATTCTCCCAAGCTAAAGGTCACAAAATGCCTGACAGAATTGCCCTTTTCATAAGTCACTGGAAATATTAAAACTCCTGAGAAAAGAGGATGACACGGTATCAACCTCAGATCCAAAGCAAAATGAAAGGGCAGCTAATTAGAGGTTTCACAAATATCAACAAGGCACAGCTAGAGCAGAGCTTACCCTGGGGGGAGGAAATGCTTTCTGATTATCCTGTGATGGAGATCCTGTGGTCACCACCACCACCACAAGGACTGCCCACGTCCCTCCATGGGCACAGCCACCGGGAAAAGGTGCTCCCTGAATCTCTACACAATCACTTTGTACCTTCAACAGGCAGCTCTGCAAAGGATGAGGAGGTGTCAGAGGGGTTTGTGTTGAAGCTGCAGCAGAGACAGAGCAGCCCTTGGGTGAGCTTGGCGCATCCTCACCAGCCTGCCCAGTGCTGGATGTGGCTGCTCTCAGCTAATGGGGCCTGACAGGCTGGGCAGCCACAGACATTACTCAGCCTGGGATGTGTAATTAAACCACAAAGTGCATCCTGACACTGCTGCTGAGGACTAATCACAGGCCTTGGGGCATGAAAGAGCATGAAGCTGTGAGCAGCAGCACCTGAGAGCTGTCATTAAGGAGGAGCTCACAGGGTTTGTTATTCCTCTGCTCAGCCTGGTCCATCAGGACCAGGGCAGGGAATTCTCACAGAATCCTTTCAGAGATCCCTGTGGGGCTGCTGTGGGACTGCAAAGGTCCTGGCTTGGGCTGTGCCCCACAGAGAGCTCTCAGAGATGCCCCATGGGGCTGCAAGCCCTCTGCAGCCCCTCTCTGAGCTGCATGTGCTGCCCTTGCTTGGAGGCAGGAATTCTCCCAATTTTAAGACTTTTATCACCTGACAGCTTCTTTTAAGAGTCAATCAGTGTAATTAAGAAAATTTTTCAATCACTTCCAGGTGCTCCATGCACACGAACTGAGCAGCCAGAGGGCTGCACACAAACTCTGTGTCAAGGCAATTGTGTGCCCATAGCCCACGTCTGCCCCATCTCTGCAGCATTTTTCCTCACCCCTGACAAACTCATCCCCCTCTGCTGGTGGAAGGGGGAGATGGGGCACCCAGCTTGGGTCAGAACTCTGTGTCAGGGCAGACTGTTTTCTGTGCAGCTGATCCAGGGCACTGGGGGCAGAGAAATGCAAAACAAGCATCTACGAACAGCAGGTTAAAACCAGGCTGCAGGTTAACCTGCCCTCAGGGACATCCGTGACTGAAGGGGAGGAATCTGGTGAAAATTGGACCAAAAACCCAACAGATTCAGGGTGAGGAGACCCCACTGACATGCCTGCAAACCTAGAGGATCCAGGGCCACTGGAGCTCTCTTGAGGCTGTTTATAGGGGAACCCCACTGGTGAAAGGAGCCAAGAGCAAACCTGCACTTTTACTGGGTTGAGAAGAACTATGGAAAGCTAAAGAAACAGGATTTATTTTGATACTTTGATTTTACTTCTACTATGATAGATAGAACGTGACCCATGGTGCTGAGGAGGGCAAGGGAGCCCGTGGAAACTGAAGTACTGAGAGAAGGTTCTGGACCAGAGCTAATGGAGCAAATGATGATATGTGCGAGGATGAGCTGTCCTAACAAATCTTCAGAGCTTCTTTTTTAAACCTTCACCAAAGGAGCCCATTCCCTGAGCCAGCTGTGTTTTTACAGCTCCAGCATTCCCTGCTTGGCTCTGTCTGGGCTTTAACATGCAGATCCCATGGCAGCACAGGGAGAGAGGAAACGTCAGCAATCAGGGCAATGGGTGCAGTGATTGCCCACGTACTGCTAACCTCCCCACCTTGGCATACTTGTGAAGGCATGATTTCCACACCCAGAACATATCCCCACTGAGGAATCTTGTGAAGGAGATGAGGGGTAAAAAGGGCTGGGGGCTGTAGCTGACATTGGAGCAGGGTGCTGCTCTTAGGGTAACTCGCAGCCCAGCCTTTCCCTAGGGCTTGGTGGCACGGTCCCTTTTATAAAGCCATGCTTCATGGAACAGTTTGGCCTTCAGATGCAACAATAGCTTACGTGCAGGACTCCCTAAGAGCGCGGGTCCCCGGGGAGGAGCGCGGGATGCCGACAGGAATGAGCTGGCTGTGGCCCGAAGCGGCCCAGCAGAATCCTGTAATCCCTCACAGACCAAAGAGAGGAGTTAATCATTTTCCAGGCAGTGCTTCAAATTGGATCACTAGGGATATCTGTGAGGATTCCAAAAGCAATGTTCCTGATGGCCATTAATGCGTTCCCAGTGACGTACAAGACGCACATGCACACCAACGAGGCAGAGGTTAGCCTGGAAAAAGCCCAGACCGTGTGAAAAGGTGCACTAACAGTAAATTTCATTGCAAGGGACTCATTCATTTCCAGCACAAATAATGAACTCCCACTGCCCTTCCACGTGTGCTCCCAGCAAGGGGTGAGGGAGCTGGATGCAGGGCATGTGCACAGCCCAGCTTCCAGCCTTGAAAACTCCAAGGGGCCACGCTCTGTTTCCATAACACTTTTTACATGCTTACTTTTATGGGTCTCTTGATGACAATCTAAATCCTGCCTGTTCTTCAATAAACCATTAATCTTCCAGATAGAGTTCAGGGAAGTTGCTGTTTAGCAATAAAATGCATGTTTCCAGAGCCCAGAGGGAACAAAAAGGAAAAAAAACAACGTGAAAGGGAGAGACATTGTTTCTGAAAGACAAATTCCTGGCTTGCAGGGGTTGGGGGGCATGTAGGGTTATGTCCCCAAATCCTGCCTGGAACCTGTCCCTCCCCTCACCACAGCCTGATGCCACTTTGAGTGTAACATCTCTGAGAAGCTCCAGACTCCAACATCACTATCAGCATCAGAAAGGGGCTGCTGACTCCTCTGCCTCCCATCCTCGTGGCCCAGGAGCCTTTTGTGAAGGCTGCCAGCTGGGACTGTGCTTTAGTGAGCAGGTACCAGCTGGGAGGGGCAGTGAGCATCACTGCCCTGCTAGGAATGCCTGGGAGGTGGTGGGAGAAGGCTCCACCGTGAGCAGCTACCTCACACCAGCCAGCTCCCAGACCTGCTGCTGCTTTTGCAGAATGGAGCACAGAATGTCTCCTCTTTGCCTTCAAATGACCTCCTTCAGCGTGCTGGGGGAACCAGCCTCACGGAGCCGGTGGCACAAAAGCCACCAAGTCCCACTCCAAGGCTGGCCAGCCCTGTCCTGGGCTTGCATTTGAACTGGTGACCGCAGCAGAAGTTACAAACTCTGTGCCCCACTTTGCAACAGGAGAAATGAGCACAAGCCCTCGTGCTTCCAGGCCCCTATAAAATTGATGGTAACCATATGTCAGTGCGTGTAGCTGGTAGGGAAGCACGTACTGCACTACTCAAAAGAGATGGTAGCAGTCAGCATTAAAGAGTGCCAAGGAATAGACAAAAATCAGGTTCAACCTGACTTAAGTGCCTTAAGCTACGTCTTTCATGCAGTAAAGAAAAAGGAGGCAAGGAGAGGCCTGAAAAAATAATTTCCCTGGGCTGAAGTCCTGCAGAAAAAGAGTAGAAAAAGGAGAAAAAATAGGCACATCAAGAACACACATACAGATATAAGTACAATTATAGGACTCTCCCAGTTCAAACTGACACAGCTCTCAACAGAAAAATGAGGGGAAATCACTGTCTGTCTAGACATCATAAATAAATAAAGGACTCAAAAGGTCTAGCATTATTACCCTCAGCTCCTGGGTTTCTGATATTTCCCTGGCACACATGTATCTCACAAATATTCCTATGCAGGACGCTTTTAGCCCCAAAGTTTTGCCTATTCTATATGAATATGTTTTGTACTCTTCTTTCCACATGAATATAATGTTCTTTTTGCTCCTGATGATAGTACTTCACAAGACAAACCAAAGGTCACAGAAGAAAAGTTGTGGAAGTATTCTTTTTACTGACAGAAGAAATCCTGGGATCTGCTGAATGCTCTTCATGAGTTTTATTACAAAACTAATGCATAATGCACTGTGTAAGTGTCTACACAAACAGTAAGTAAAGTACCTAGAGATCATCTGAAGCAAGACAAGCCCTGAGCAGCCACCTCTAAGGCAGCATTTTACTTTCCACTGCAGCATGGTGAAGGTCAGCCCTTTCAGCAGGCATTTGCACCTCTCTGCAGAAGTGAGCTGCCTGATTATTTTAATCTGGCCTTGAATTCTTGATGAACACAGGAGAAAAAAATCTTTACAGTGAGCATCCATCTGAGATCCACGTCCTGGCCAAAGAGCAGCTAATTAGATATGACTGAAGTTAATTATGCTTAACACTGAGCAGATAGACCCTGAGAAACAGAATGTGACAGGGCTCTTGCTGCTGTTTCCTCCAGGGGAGGCACAAGGAGCTGTTTCTCAGTAAACATGGGTAGGTGCTGCCATCGCATCCCCACTGGCCTCAGTGTCATTTCTTGGGCAACACTCGCCCTTGTAACCAAAGCCAGCAGCCTCCCTTGGTGTAAGATCCTGTGCAGCTGATGAAAATCAACCCTCCATGAACATTCCCTGAACTTCCACAGCACTCCCATGCAGGGATGAGTGAGGAAAGGCAGACCTGGAGGAATGTCCCAGCGGTGCTTGTGCTTTCAGCTACCTGCTTTGTGCTCCTGCAGGTGCCAGGAGTGTTCCCTGCTGCAGGGCAGGGGCAGCACAGGGCTGGCAGCCTGGGGAGCAGTCACAGACACTCAGGGACATTCATCTGCAATGGTGCTTTTGGAGCATTCCCTGCTGCAGGGCAGGGGCAGCACAGGGCTGGCAGCCTGGGGAGCAGTCACTGGCACTCAGGGACAGCTGCAGTGGTGCTTTTGGAACATCAGGTGTTTGTAGGGAAAACAGTGGGATGGGTCTTCAGGCCTGGAAAGAGGCACCAGGGGGGCTGCCCTGTGCTGTGTTCAAGGCAGCCTGTGTGCTGCTGTGTCACTCCATACCTCTTGTTAAAAAATAGGAGCAGCACTGGTTTGTCTCTTCCCCTCTGTTCTCTTACAGGAAACCTTGTTCACTCAGTTTATCCTGATCTGAGGAAGGAGAAGGGGGATGTACATCTTTAGAGGTACACAGTTTATATTTCCTCCCGAGGAGAAGGAAGGAGTGAGCTTTTGTGCATTGGCTAGGGTGGAATTCAAAACCACTTGCCTGTCTCACATCCTCTCACCTGCGGTGTTTAGCTGATGTTTTTATTGCTGGGATGAGACACAGCTGTCCCAGGGATGGCCAGGCTGGGGAGCAGCCCCAAGCAGGCTGCTCCAGGTCCAGCATTCATAGGTAAGCATCACAGGATAGTTCCATCTAAACAGCTGGAGCTCACACCAGAGGAAATTCTTTAATTGGTTCCTCCTCTAAGGACAAACAACTCTTCTGCCTTTTCTCACTTTCCATCAGAGCTCAGCACTTTGAAATAGTTATCTTCACATCCGCCTTAGGCAGGGAAGGTGTGCTCTCCTTTAAAGTTTATAAAAGGTAGTCTTAGCCAAAGCAAGTAACTTTCCAGAGTACCACAGTGAACCTCGAGCTGAAGGGAGAATTGAATTTAATCTCCCAGATCCCAGAACTACTGCCCTGCTCTCCAGCTCTCAACAAAGCCCAAAACCCTGTTACACAGCTCCTGAGGAGGAATGTGCTGAAATATTAGAAATTAACCTTTGTGGCCAGTGGCTACTGTTGCATCTAGCAGTATTAAGGAGGAAAAAAAAATTTGTTGTTCCTAAGTGGTCATGGGTTTTGTATTTGTACCATATCTTTCATCTAAAATTCACAAGCCTTTCATATCTATCAGAAACCTCTCATATTTTCACAGACAGCAATATAAGTAGGTTCATATGATAATCAAGAGAAGCATGGGCCAGTTGAACAGATTACTGAGGGATAGAGCTGGGAGCACAGTCTGTAATGCACCATCCAGTTGCCTTTGTTATCCTTTTTTAATCACCTATTTGCGTGGCAAAAGCCTCTGTCTAACCTGGCCTAACAAAAACTAGAACCCTACCCAAACCAAACCAAGTTAAACCACTTTGAAAAAGTGGTGCTCGTTGATTTTTGGATTATTTTCCATTTTCTTGCCTGGTTGAGCTGGTTACAGAAGTGTCAATGCACCAAGAAGGTGCAGCTATTTTTGGCTGTACAGAGTAGGATCTGCAGAGATGTGTGAAAATTGAAAAAATACAGGAGTAAATCAACCAAATACACAGAGGCAAATATAATCAGTGTGTGAAAACCAATAGCCTAAATAATTTTACCAACTTTTTTACCTCTTAGATCCAACTGTTAACTCAGGAGGAAATCATCTTCCTACTAGGACAAATTCTAAAAATGTTATAACACAGGAGAGCACGTCCAGCTTTGCCACAACTGCACCTGGCACATCCAACTGTTCTGTGCTGTGCCCACTTTGAGCATCTCTGAGCATTTCTATTCACAGCAGGTGCTGGAGCCAGCCCCCAGACACAGGCCACACGTGGCAATCTTCTCCTTTTCTCTCCAAGGGGATGTGTGTTAACTACTGCAGCAAATGTATGAGGCATAGCACTGCCAAGAAATGGGAGCATAATTGCTGTGTTCTTTCAAAGAAGAACACATTAGTAAAAAAATCACCTCCATTCAGTCAAATTACAGTCAATTATCATGGCCTTCAAGCCAAGACCTATTAGCTCTGAATCTAACTTAACTCAGTTACTGAAGCACACTGGAAATGTCATTCATTTTGGAAAAAACAATATTATTACCTTTTACTCCTTAATAGTCAAAAGAATTTTGAAACAGGATTAATGGGAGCAATTTTTTTCCCTTCTATCTACAGCTTTTGAAGATTAACAACACTTCTTTTATTTTGGAATAATACCTACCTGGCAGTCTAGGGTCACTGGGCTGTCTTCAAGGCATCATTGCATTCACTTGCACATGCATCTAACTTCAATAGCCAAAACAGATTTTTGCCTTTTTTTCCAACCCCACAACCCAAGGCCAGCTCCTTCACAGTCTGCAAGAAGGTGGCCACTTTTTTGTGTTTGGTTGCTCCTTTTGGTGTAAATAGGCCCCGAAACAGGCAGTGTTTTCCCTTTATAGCAGCACAATTTCAAACAAGAAACTGCTGGAACAAGTTACCTTTCTGATCCATGCAGCAGAGCTGTAATTTACATTTGGTTCTGCTCTCCCTCCTTATCAGCAGTGGTGTCAGGAGTTCCTTGGTTCATAGTTGTGGCACTGGAACCCCTGAAGCCCGAGGCAGCAGTGGGTGAATGTGAGATGTGTGGGACAGACCCTGGGACACCGCGGTGTCCCAGGACAGGGCAGGAGCAAAACACAGCCTTGCTCATGGGCAGCTTCAGGCCCACAGGAGCTTGAGACCAGAGTTATTTAACAGGGAGCCTGTTTTGTGGGAAAGTGAGCAGATGTAACTTTTTAGCAATCTGATTTTTGAAACAACTTCAAATTACCCCATGCATGCAGGTCTCAACCAGTACCGGAGAATCTGTACTTGTAACTCAACAGATTTAGGGAAGTTCAAAGCTGCCTCTAAACATTTATCCCTTTCTTAGGGAGGCACATTCTGAAAACCTCCTTTCTGTGTACTACTGGGAATGACAGAGCAGCAGTGAGACCCAGGGTCAGAGCTTGTGCCAAAGCCAGCTGCGTGCCATGGAAATCCAGTGGGATCAGGGATCTGTGTCAGATACTGGTCCATAACCTCAACCCTAGCCCACTCAATTTGCTACACTGCAAATCTAACTCTGAAACTCCAAATGCAGACATCTCCAGAGGCTGGATGAGCATCACAGGTTTCCATAGCAGTTTTCCAGCCTCCCCAGCACCCCCAGGTCTTTGCAGAAGGGCATCCCTGTAGCCCTGCTGGCACACACTCACACCCTGAGCGTGCTGCCCCAGCCAGCAGGGACCAGAGGTGGATTGAGCACCTGGCCCAGCCCTGCAGCCAGCCCATAATGCTGCAGTACTGTAGAGCTCAAGGAATCCTTTCAAAGAGAGGCTTAGAAAAGGATCCTGCAGGAATTGTGCCCAGTCTCGTTACTGGAAATCTATTTGACGTAGTGAACAAGCATGGAGGCTTTTCCAGGAAATGTGTTTCTTTATTTAAATAAAATTAGTGCCAGTAGAAACAATAAACTTTAAATACATGAGACAATTATATACAACTCGATGTTAGGAATTATATACATCAGTTTTTTACAGATACAAATACATTAATACCAAAAGTAAAGGACGAAGGAGAAAGCAATGGAAAATGTGACAACTTGTACATGTCAGTCTCATTTGGAAAGTTTCAGGATTCAAGTGATTCCAGGCAAAGTGCCAAACTTAATTTGGCTCCTTTCAAACTTAAAACAGCCCCTTTTAGAGTAAATCTACCAAAAAGCTTTATATGGTCTGATCCAAAGTTCAGTGAAGCTGATGGAAAAACTCCCGCTGCCTTCAGTCTGCCCCAGTCAGCCCTCTGGAGCACAACGGAGCCTTTGTTCTGCTGTGCTCAGACAGACAGACAGACAGAGATCCCTGATCCTGCATCCATTAACCCTCTGAGCCCTCCCCAGCACCAGCAGCACTGCACACTCTGGCTTCAGTTCATCTCTGCCCTTCTGCATTCATGTTTTTCGAGCTGTCTCTCAAGCTCTAATGCCAGTGGATAAATCACAGAGCTATTTTAGTGCAGGAAATACGTGGAGACATTTTGCAAATATTTTGCTGTGCAATGCTTTAGACTCAGGCTCTTCAGCCCTCATGCTTCAAAACTAATCAAAACACTGTAATAAGTTATTATAAAATATAAGGTATGGTTGAAATATTAATTTTCTTCTTTGTATTAATTTTTACTTCTCGTAAAAGTGCAATAATTTAGCAACAAATTTCATGAGCATTTGAAAAACGTCACAGTACCATTAGACTGGGGGAGGGGGAAGTCTGTGGTGGTTTTAAAAACTAGTTACTAACAGCTTTATAGAAATGCATGTGTCACATGCGAGCTGATTAAAAAAAAAGATGTAACAGAATGCTTACCTACACTGGCTTAAATAGAGCAGAAAGTCTAGATTCTTTAATGGTGGAAATGAGTACAATTTTACTGACCTCAAACAGAGAATTTAACTCCAACAGAAGAGCACAAAATCTTGTGCTGGCTCCTGACGCAGCTGATGATTTCAGTGGGGCCAGGAATTCACCCTTGCTGGGTTAAATTCCAAACAGAATTCCACCTATTTTTCAAGGGGGCGTAACAGAGCAGCATCTGTTTGAGCCTTTCTGCGTCTCACAGCCTGTAACAAAGATCTTTTAACATCTCCTTTAACTTACAGATCTTTGCCTTTAGTGACCAAAGGTACACATCTTTAAAAATACAAAAGCAAAAAACAAAACCACCTTTCCTGTTAGTAACTCAGTCCCAGGCTGGATTGCAGCAGACTGGGGTGAACCTGACCCAGCCAGGACATGGATAACTTCAGCAAAGGCATGGAGAAGTGTCATGGGTCTGGAGCCAGGCTCTACAAACTGCACAGGGACTCAGTGCCTCTTTTTTTCTGCCTTGTCTTTCACTCTTTCTGTATCTAAAGCCAGTCTCCAGCCACGCTGCAATCTCCCTTCAAGTACAGCATCAACAAATTTTCAGCTTTTGAGTCCTCATTGAGCAAATGTGCTGCTGGCTGTGGTTTGTCATAAGAAAAACACAGTAAGAGTATTTCTAGTCCATCACAGCTTTGTGTGAATGAGCATTACCCATCATCTTTAAGAACCAGGCAATTGCATGAGGGTAACTTCCCCAAACATTTCCCAGATATTTACAGAATTCTGAAATATGCAGAGACATGCCAGTAATAATTACCTCATTAGAAAATACATATATATTCACCATGTTCTTAGCTTTCATAGTAAGAAATAATAATGGAAAAATTAAAATTAAGCAACCCAATTATGTGCAAGTCACACTTTGAAGTTAGGTACCACTGCTTCCTCGTCCTGCCAGCTCTCAGGAGCACCTTGGGCCCAGGAGCACAGATACCTGTTCAGAGTTCATTGGAGAGCAGAAAAGCAGAGCCACAAGTTCTTAGTGGGAGCTCCACTCAGGCTTTGGCAGCTGATCAGGGGAGCCCTGCGAGTGCTAGGAGTTCTTCTGGAGGTTTTCCACAGAGCCCTCGCTGCTCTCGTTGAGGGGCGTTTCTGACACTTCCCCCAGCTCAGTATCCAGCACTTCCTCCTGGATGGTGAAGTGCTCTGGGGAGGAGGACTCGGAGCTCACGCTGCTGCCTTCCATGGAGCAGATGGCACAGGACAGGGAGGGCACCATGCTCTCCTGCAGCATGTTCAGCACCATGGGGATCTGCACGGATCTCAGCCCCGCCACGGCTGGCAGGGGCTTCACGGCTTCCCCCCACTCTCTCTCCTCATCTTTGTAGAGCAGAAGCAAATTGGACGACTTCTCTTTTCTTTTGGATTTCATGTAGCCGAGCATTATTCCTATCAGGAAGATCCCATAGAAGGACATGACAATCAGAATGTAAAAATACTCGTTGCTGTTGTTCTTCTCTGTGCTGGGGGATTCAGCATCAAGCATGGCTTGGGTCACATTTGCATGGTCCATCTTCAGCATGGAAAGGGTTTTACCAGAGCTAAAGCCTAGAGGAGAATGTAAATGGATATGTAAGATCAAACTTCAGAACAAAGGTGTAAAAGAAACACCTGGCAAAATGTTACCCCAGACTCTTCCTTATTCCTTGTCATTGTGAGCTTGCAAACCCCACACCTGATTCAAGCTCTCAGTCTATTGTACCTCTGTATTAGTATTGTAAGTAAATGAACTCTTATTCAGATACAGAAAACGTTAAAGGAAAGGAAACACATAAAATCTTGAATTCAATGCTGAATTATAAAACCCCAATCCATACGATAAAAAAAAGAAAACTATCTAGAAATTCTCTGCTAGGCACTTAAATATAGTTTTGTGCTACTTGATCATGTTTCCATGGTGGGGGAAAGTTAGAAGTATTAATTTGTTCAGTGATGCAGGAAAAAAAAAGTAATCAAAAAGCAACTTACGCCGGTATGTCAATAATTCCTCCTTGTGCAAAGCTCAAGAGACCTTTCCTCTACCAAATGCCGGGTGTTCTGAAAACCTTCCTCTGCTGCAGTTGGAATAAATAGCTCTCAAGAAATGTTTCATCACGTGTTTTAGAGGCACAGTTTATAATAGTTTTGTGTTGGAGTCAACAGATGAACTTGAAGGATTGCAGTTCAACCCACTGAACTCTTAACAGCTGTGAAAAGAAAAAGAGTTGGGAATTCAGATTTTACTCTTTCCTAACCAGTTCCACATTGGATTTTTCAACTTGTGAATCTGCTCTTTTAACATCCAAGTTGCTAAATCTGACCTCTTACCCTGAGAGCTGCTACACAGAATGGAAAACCTGCAGATTGTTATTCTGTGTTTGTCATACATATAGAAAAATATACACGTGAATTTTCTATCAGACACAACAAGTTATTTACATGTCTGCTATACAGAGTCTTTTCTAAAGAGACAGAGGAGGAAACAAGTTATTTGGTTTGGGCAGGATTAGAGACAAAGCTTTGGAAAGTGTGTGCAGAACAAAGTGGTGACTTTCAACTCATGCTGCAGCTCCACTTTTCCAACAGGTGAGGAGCTGGGGAGAGCTGGGCCCTGAGCATCCAGTGAGTTTTGGATGGATGGGTGCTGGTGCTGCCAAACTCTGGGCATCAAAGCAGCAGCTGTGGGATCTAGGTTCTCCACATCATCAGTGGTAAGGTGCAGACTCCTCCAGGGAGCAGCTTGGAGCTCCTGAAGTTTGCAGCTGCACTTTGCCTCCATAGAAGCAGCTAAGAGTTAATGCTGTGAGCAGGATATTATGCCTAAATAGAGGCCAGGCCCATGGAGTTAGTGATGATTTAAGCACAAAGGGACCTTAGCAGTTCCTGGGCAGGGGGAAGCTCTCTGAGCCACTGCTGCAGGCTGCTGGGCAGAGCAGGACACCTCACAGCCCACTGGGGATTTTGGGTGCAGCCTGGGTTGCAGGGCCCACAGAGTTCCCAGTGATCAGCTCAGTGGCACAGGAGGCTCTGAGACCCCCTTCCAACACGTAAGCAACAGCCCAGGCCATGGGAAGAAGGAGGCCCAGCCTGCACCTTAGGGATTTCATTTCCTTATCCTCTCCATCCCCGTTCTCCGCACACAAAGCCCAATTAGTCAGGGCCCACATGTGAATGTCACCCCTTCTGCAAAGCTTCAAGGATGTTTATGTAACAGAACACTCCACTTCCAGAAAGCAGTGGACTGGTGCTGGAGTTTCCCAACGGTAGGTCTGGGGTTTTTTTCCCTGCAGTCACTTGTGGATTCTTTGCACAGACAGCAAATTCTTTTCCAAACTCTGCCCTTACAATCCCTCTGAGGTAAAGGCAGATAGGATTAACTTCTCTTCACATGTAAGAGAAGGCAAGAGAGGGAAGTTAAGCAACTTTAGATGTAGTTGAGTATTCGAGAAAAGGCAGGATTGCATCTGTGTTTGGAACCAGCATTTTCCATCATTTCTCTGAACGACTACAGAAAGAAAGAAAAAAATTACATTAGCCAGATTGCCCTCTCTGCACCTTAAAATAGAGGATCCTCCCTTTAGGATGTTGGTTTTATCTCCCTGTGCATTCCCATGTGATAGCTCAGGAGCTGTTGATGTTGGGCTAACGTCTGCTGGGATTGCATCTGACAAAATCTGTCTGCAGCACCAGCTTGCCAAGTCTGAATTCTTCTTCCCTGCTCCCGACAAATTACTGAGCAGGCAACGAGAGCACATCAACTGTAGACTAAAGCAGAACCAGAGCAAGTCTCTGGATTTTCTAGCTAACTTTAGGGAATATTTACTTCACAACTTTCTCAGCTCCATGTGATATCTGCCCTCCCCATCTAGCTCTGAAAATTTGGGGGTTGAAAAATCAAAGACAACGTGTCAGATTTTGGCAACACCTTCTCATGCAGAACTTTCACAGACTTGTGAGGAAGTGCCTTGCATTGTTGGGTCACTGAAAATTGGTTCAGTACAAGGAGAAATCCTTTCTCTCTGCCCATGAACGCCCCTTGGAAGCTGCTTGATCCTGGGAACAGGACCAACTAAAGCCTAAAGTCATCAGTGTCACCACTCACCTGGACACAAAGGCACACCCAGAGGCACAGACACCCCAGAGCTCCCAGCAGTGAGCCAGCAGAGCAGGGACAGACCAGCTCACCTGCATGTGCAAACAGACGCCTTTATTTGCTCCAAACCCTTGTGTTCTTCATGTAGGAGAAACTCTGTACAAAATTACCAAGAAGAACTGGAGCACCCAACTGGAACACAGGAAGACTGCTCAGGTGCATCCATAGATTTATGCAATTCCCCAAAAGTTTAACTGAAAGATGACTGGATTGCATAATTCTGCACAGTTATTGACGAAAACTCTTTGCAACTGTGTTTACTTTGGCTAGTTGATGACAGCTCTTCTCCATCTGTTAGCCCACAGTTCTTAAAAACAGTTTAAGTTTAAAAAGGCCTGCAAGGAATCCCTGAGCCTTCTATAGACATGAACAGCAGGGATAGAAAGACACTGGGGAATAACCACCTGAAAAACATATGCCACTTTCTTACTGATGCCATCAAGCTGTACTCTGTAGAAACTATATTTTTGTCCAAACACAAGGACCTACAAAATTAAAAACTGGAGTTTTAGTTTCGTGTTTCAAAATTGTATTTGCTGCAAATTATATTGTAAAGCCATTGATCACAGCAAAAAGCTTGCCTAATTTCAAATAGCTTATTTTAAAGTTAAGCTTACTAGCTACTTCTTTTTTGATGTCTCTTTCTTTCTTCCTTTCAGATCAATTCTTTTCCCCAAACTTTGGGGAATTTTCCCTGAAATTTCACCTACACATGTCTTATGCTTTCAGCAATTGCCTCTCACATGTTCCTCTCCACCTCCTTTGCACCCATCCCAAAGAAGGCTATAACGTTTAAGAATAATCCTTGTGCTGCTGCTACCACCTTCCATATTTCCCTTTGGAAAACATTCAGGCCAATAAAGCAGAGCGACAGCCAGGCACTCCAACAATGAAAAGGTCACAACATAGTTGTTGATGCCAGATTTTTTTTCTCAAGGTCCCTGTCTCCTAGAGAGCCTTTTGTGGCAGCAACCTCCGTCACCAAAGGACGCAAACGTTGAGGCTCGAGGCATCCCACGGGGCAGGAATTCACAACATGGCTTAAGGGATCATATAATGTGAGCCCTTTCTCCAAATAAAAATTTGAGGACAGTCAGAAAACTGAACAAAGACAGAATCTATTATGAAGACAACATGAAACCTCCTTAGAGACCCAGATGACTCTGCAGGCTGCCATGGAAAATATATGCCTAACCCTTCATTACGGGCATAGCCCATGCTCTGATGCTGCATTTATCTTTCTTGCCCCAGTTAGTGAGTTAATGAGAATTAAGACACCAAACAACTGTTAAAGGGCCAGCTCCTGTGGGAAGCTGAGTCTGTCTGATGAGTGTTTGCTGACAGTACCACTCTAAAGAGTACCCAAGTATGTGCTTTTTTAGAGTTATCATCTGAAAAAAAAAAGAAAAGAGAAACAGGAAGCACAGAGGAGTTGGGGTTTTTTTCTTCCTGCACACGCATATTTAATGGAAGTAAATGTTGGATAATTTACTGCTAGGGGGAAAAGGAAGGGAGAGTTTTGCCATGCAAGGATTGTTTTTGATTTAGACCTTCCAAGACACTACATTTGACAAAGGACAACCAACCAATGGTGATCAAACAGATGATCAATATATTTTGCTCACACATATTACTTCAATTAAGGTAAAGTTGGAGCTGCTTTTGACACCATAAAGGAAGACATGATAAAATAGATAAAATAGATGTTTGTGGTCCTGATCTGATCCTGCATTTAAGGATGTGCCACGCTGAGAGGTTCACACTGGCTTTCAGTCCAGCTGCACAACACACACCTCACTGAGCCCCTGAGCCAAAGCCCCTGGAGCTGCTGGCAGTGCCTTTCCTAAAGCAAACACCAGCACCTGCTCCTTTCAGGCTCTGTGCAGCTCAGTGAAGCCTGTGAGGTGTTGGAATAAAAGCTGGTTCCAAAGCAGCAATTCTCTCACCCCCAGAGCAGGCAAAGAGGGGCAGAAGAAGCACAAGCCCCCCATGCCCCCTCCCTGTTAATGCACTAACAGGAGGAAATTTATGACCTGTACTTCGTGCCCTTAACGCTTCTGTGCCTCATCAGCCACTTCAGTGAAATTAATCTCATAATACCTACAAATTTCTTGTGCTGGAGGCACAGCATGGTAAGACAGTGGCAGACCACCCCCCAAAAAGGCAACAACCACTGTGTCCACTGGGCTGGGCTGGCATTTGAGCCAATGGCACATGGCTGGCTCCAGGTCCAGTGTCATTTTCCATCACTCTCCCTTATTTTTCATACTGCAGAAATGGATGGCATTCTTCATAAACTTGACATGAGCAATTTCTAGAGGAAGATGGCAATTTCCTCAGTGTCATCTATCATATACTGTGTTGCCATCTGGATGCCAAGTGGGAGTAATGGTCTGATCTGTTATTAACTATAAAAATCTTAGTAAAATGCTGCAGCTCTGCCTTGTTACTTTACACCCTTCACTAAGGAAAACACGCAAATATAACTCCAGAAGAATCCTGCATCAGCCTTCTTTCCAGCTTCAGAGTTTAGTTTGCTTTAATTTGAATTTTATTTAACCTTCCTAGCAGATCCATATTCATGAAATCTGAAATGTCTCATGCCTCCTCTGCACACAGGGCAGCAAAAAAATAAAATTAATTAATAGAAGGAAGTCCAGGGTTTAGCAGCATTTCACAGCCAAGGTGACCATCTGCACTCACAGTCCCAGCTCTAGCAGTGGCAAGAGATTTCCCAGAAGCCACATCTGGAGTGTGCAATTGCTCTCCAAGCACACAACAAAGATCTGTAAAGGCAAATTGGTTTCAGATTCTGAGAGATGACAAAAACCAGAAAACCTCAATGATATCTGTAATAACAGTTCAGACTAAAATGAGCATTTACTGTAAGGCATGTTTTGTGAAAGTCTTGGAGTTTTGGAGAGGAATTCCTTTTCAGCCTCTAAACTGAATTTCAGAAAGTTAGGAGTGACTGGAAAGAGTGCAAACAGGTAACTCTCATGATAGCAATAACCAGAAATTACATTTAAAAATTACAAACTTTTCTGTGGTTAATATGAGAATCTGAGTTCAAAGTCACCACAGCCTCAATTCTCTCTCCTGTATCTAAGACAGGTTAAGAAGTTATTTTATCAACATAGATTTCTTTGCAATAAAATGAAACCTATACTTCACATTATCCTACCCTTTTCTTTTGATGTGACACAGTGAATGCTTGATGCTTGATCTGAAAATACTTTCTTTTTCCTTTTCCTTTACTTTTCCTTCTGCCAAATATAATTGTCTGTTGGATGCACTACCTTTAAAAACCAAATGAACTCAAAGCTTACTTGGCTTTTGGGGTCAAATAGTAGATTCAGCTGCTCTGTACAGCTTAACTGTTCAACATTATTTGCTTCTAGTTGGATTCAAAACAGCAAGCAAAACATTAAATTCTAGATGCCACCAAAAAAAACCCCAAAATGCAAGAGCCTTTAAATGTGATTAGCAGTGCTTAGGAGAAATTTACTGGCAAATCCAAACACACAATTCTTTCTGTTCAGCAAAGAGAGACTTCTTGTTTTCCCAGCTATGGAAAGGTCCTTATTTAGGTCCATTCATTCCCCCTGAACAGCTTCTAGCACTAATCTGCTCATAATGAGCACCTTGATTTACATTAGTGAAGGCTTTTCAACAAAAAATTTTAGATAAGGAGGTATGTATCAATATTTATAGGGCTTTTGAAAAATTCCTCTGCATGCAGCATGAAGATCTGTTTTTCCCTTTTCTTTTTTTTTTTTTTTTTGTTAATTTTAAGACTTTCTACTACAAGAGAAACTCAGCAATGCCAGTAATTGCTTAGCATAAGAAATAAAGGGGATGAAACCACTGAAAATATTCAAGTGCTCAACTTGAACCCTCACCTGACTACAGATTATAAATTAAAGATCATTGGAAAAGTGAAGAGCTGCTTGCCCAGCATAAGGTAGAAAGCTCATGGAGACACTGATCAACATCCAGCTGTCCAGTTAAACACAACCAGAGATCAAACAGGAAAGCATGCCAGGAATCATTTTTAGTCCTACTAAACCACAGCATGGTGGGTTTCATTTTCATACATAAAGGAACGGTGAAGATGTTGATGTTTAACAATGCAAGCTCTGCCTCAGACGTGCCCAGAGCTCCCCCTGAATCCAGCTGGATTTTAGTGAGTGTTAGGAACACAACTGCCAATATGAGGCAGGATTCCAGCATGGTCTGTGTCTATTCTTCTGCCCTAAGATTGAAATGCTTGCCAGAACTAAGGGGTACTGCATATCCAGTTCTAACACTGCTCTTGAAAACACAGCATTCAGAAGAGGTTGGAAAGAGAGAGAGAGATCATCATGGCATTTACTACAAAAACAATTCTACCTGTTTAGGAGCTCACACCATACAGTAAAGACTACAACCTGAGTGTCACAGTGATCTTCCATCCTCCCAAGGACAAAAACACATGCAGGGGGAGAGTCACTCTTCTCTCCCAGAAACAGGTGCAGGGCAGAGGTGAAAGGAACAGAGAGTGCTATCACAGTAGCACACATCCAGCCCAAAGTCAGAGCACTTGCAAGGCCTTCGAGGAACAACCCACTTTTTTTTCATTGTTGTTTCTTCCAGTCCTACAAAATGAGTTCACAAAGAAAGAAGCAGCCCTTCCTTGTTTCACAGCCATGTCAGGATAACATCCCAGGTCACTGTGACCTTCGGCGCCTGTGAGGTTTTCATTTTCACATGAGCACCAGATGTTGAGCCCTCTCCCTCCGATATTCACTTTTCTACAGCATCAGGCACTCCTCACATGTGTGTTTGTAGCACTCCCTCTGAGTTTTGGTTGTGAAACCTCCCAATTTAACTGTAGCTGTTACAGCAAACATCCATTAATTTCAGCTCTCAACCCTGTTGACCTGAATCTTCATGGGATTTCAAATACAGCTTAGATTACATCACTGCTGTTCTCAACAGCAGTTCCCTTTCATGCTGAAGCAACTAAGATAGCACTTCAGTTTGATCTATTACATCTTGGCATCTGTTGACTGCATTCACTTTTTAAAGCATTCGCTTTTTAAAATACTCAGAACAGCTATTTGTATTCTTGTTCCAAAAGTCTGCTTTGGAAACACAACAAAAGGAGCAAAATAGCAATCTGGGGTGTAAAGAGCAACAATAGGATGAGCCCCAGGTGTACAGCAAAGAGGACAGAAGGTGCACAAAAGAGGCAGTGACAGCATATGCATCCTCTCCAAAGGGAGGGGTTCTGCCAGGCAGAGGAGGGAAAGCACTCAGCTGTGATTTCAGAACCTGAGGCTAAGATTTGCTCCTGTGTTTCAGTGTTTTGGTGTTAGTCCTGATAGCCACAGCTGTGAGCATGCAGGGGAAGGGTCCCTGAATGCATAATGTAGAGAATGGGCTGTGAGCAACACAGGATCATGCCAGCTCTCACAGGACAGCATTTCTTTCTTCTTAACTGTTAGGAAAACTTCATTTCCTTCACAAGCACTCCTAATCCAGCCTCGTATGGACAGTGATGGAGCCTGAATAATCTAATCCTCCACTACCAGGACCTTGGCTGATGAAACAGCCCCCCATACCCTCCCACACCTCCTGCACAACAGACATTTGGAAGGGGCTCCAAGAGAGCTGGGAAAGCCCAAGGAGAAGGAGAAGCCCTCCTGAGATCTCCCTCCCCAGGGCTGTGAGTGCCCCCCGAGATCAGGCACACCCAGGGGTGGCGCTGGCACCAGAGGGAGCAGAGTGTGCAGCCCCTGGGAATCACTGCCACATTCCTGGGTCTGTGCCCACCCCACCCATGGCAAACTGCCCCCGTGCCACGTGGGGAACAGAAAGGGGAGAGGGCACACACCCACAGTGCAACAAGGCTGATCAAAGGAATCCAAACTTAATTCCCAAATGGATTACTAAAAAATTATACCAACGAAAAGAAATTTAGCAATAAAAAAATGCCTACTCTAGGCAGAGGTGGTTTACTTGCAAATGATAAAATAAAACCCAGAGGGGATGTATTTTTCAAATGCAATCTTTTATATCTCAGCAGACATGAAAAAAATTTGTTAAAGCAAAGATAACCATTGTTTTGATGGAACTGTGCATTTAGAACTTAGGGGAAAACTCTCCCTTCCTCTCTTGGCTGCTTGTAACATGTGAATAATCAGCCCAAAGTAAACAACATGTGGTCTTGTGTGGTCTTTTCATATGAGGTTGGTATTTCACTCGAAACTAGGAAGTGACAGGAAGTGGGGAGTTCTGCACAGATATAGGAGACCTTGTGCTTTCCCAACCAGCTCTGGAAATGCAGTGTGTTTGAAGAAAAAAAATCATTCCTGTTGCAGATGGGAAATGCAAAAAGAAATTATATCTAAACACACAGAGTAAATAAATGTTTCTTTGAGTCACATAACTAAAGAATTCTGTGTAGCCTTACTTACAACATTTCCTGACTCTTTCACGAGCATTTCAGTGCTCCAACGTCACTGAGTACCAGTCAATCCTTAAACTGCAGTGTTAAAGGAGTTCCTGGAAGCAACATAACTGCTGCATTATTTGCAGTGTAGCTCTTGATGTGCTGCTGACAGAAACCACCCACCTGGGGAAGAGGAGCAGGGCCCTGGCAGACAGAAAGGCTCAGCCCAGCAGGGGCTGTGCTCCCCTTGTCAGGAGTCCATGAGCAGCTTTCTTCAGCAGGGCTCCTGGAAGAATGGTGAGTGTTTACCCTGCTGCTGCTGCCCATTGTCACACCCACGTGGGCTGTGGAAGGTTTGTCTGGGTTTCTGACCCACTGCTTCTCACCCAGCCCCAGCATGCCCCAGCTCCTCCCACCAAGGCAGGGGATGCACACAGAGCATCAGCTCCCCGAGTTTTCCAGCTGCTGCCCCTTTCCCTGCCCCAAAACCTCTCTCCCACACCCCCTATCTGTATCCCCAGCCCTCTCTCTGTGTGGTTTTGACCTCCACCCTGCCCAGGCACTCAATCCACTCAGCCACAGCCCAGGAGGGGTTTGTTCCCTCCAGGCACCCCAGAGGATTTGGCTGGGTCCCTGAGTGCCCCGGGCTCAGCTTTGTGCTCTGTGGAGCACAAGGGCGCAGCCTGCTCTCACACAAAATCCTGCCTCTCCGAGCTGCAAATGCAAACTGGGAGCCATGGCTTTGAGTACTGGAGCTCATGTGGTCCTTGCCTTCATTTCTGGGCTTGTCACCTTCTGAGGTACACGTCCTGCCACCTTCTCCCTCTGTGGGTCCAGTCCCTTGCCTCTGATTTCTCCCAGATTATCTCATTTTCAACATCAGTCCTTCAAAAACCAGGTTGCTAAAGCATCTCCTTAAAAGCCCTCTAAAATAACCCTGCTATCTTGTAGGGTGGGAAGTGAGATAGAAAAAAGATTTTAAATAGCACTGAAATACTATGAAAAATACTCATGTGCACTCAGTACACATCCTTGTGCTTGTCCCTACCTTCTCTGCCTCGTCTCTGACATTACTGGCTGTAAACACAACGTGTCATATCAAACCCAATGGCTGTGCTTGTGCAGGGGCAGGGCTGTGTTCTCTGGAGCTAAATTCCTCACATTTTTCTGAGCCCTGAGGTACCTATCACACCCCACACATTTGGGAAGCACTCTGGGCTGGGACAGCTCTGCAGGGTTCCAAGTGCTTTCCCAACACCTCTCTTGAAGAAAGAGCTGCCCAAGCCAATTCCTTCCTTCTCCCCAAAAGTGAACTCTCTGTGTTTTTCAGATTTCCCTGGGGGTGCAGCTCAGCACCTTGCTCCCCACAGCACCAGCACAAGGCACATTCCAGGAATGCTTCCAGCCATAGTCTGTGCTTCCAGCTCCTCACTCTCCTCTTCTCCTGAGAGTTCACCCATGATTTAGTCAGATATTTTTATTTTAAATAGTTGTTCATTTGAGAGCAGAGAGGGGTGCATCTGTTCTGGAAGGTTCCCTGTCCAGATCCTCATTGCTTGGTATATCCTATTAGGATTGGAGCAAACACCAAGAAAATACTAATCTGAATTCATTTCCATTTGTAAATAACAGATTTAAATGAAAGAGTGAATGCAGATTTAACAGCATTAGGATTAGCTAGCAGCATAAGCAAAAAATGAACCATAGGAAAAAAACTCACAAAAAAAAATTTCAATCCAGTTCTTTGGGATTAAGGAGTTTTGACAATTAAGCTTTATGATTTGCTGCTGAACCAACCAACAAGTCAAAATATGTCATTATTTTTCTCTAAACCCAAGAACTAATAAGGAAAAAAAATAAACTCCAATCAATGTTTTGGTCTATTATAAAGGCTTTTTTTTTTTTTTTTTTTTTTAATATCAGGATCTGAAGATTACTACAGAACATAACTAAAATGTAAACAGCACGAGATTGCCAGTGATGAGCTGTGCCAGGGTACAACTTTGAGATGACAAGGGCAGAACCAACTTGTTCTGGACTCCTGCATGATGTGGGGATGAATGAAACAAAATTAATCTCTTCCAGTAGTGAGAAGGATGAAAGGCAGCTGCAGAGTCACTCAGACAGGCACAGGTCAGAAATCCCTGAGGGTACCACCACCCTTACCTGCAGGACCAGCAGGCTCTGCCCACCTCTGCTGCAGCCCCACTGGCTCCTCAGCTCTCTCAGGAGGCAGGGCTGAGCTGAGACACATTACAGGAGCCCAAATGTTCCCAGCAGGAAGCTCAAACCCCCCCCCAGTACTCTTCATTTTAAGGAAAGAAAATATCTCGTTTATTACAGGCGCTCGACCAGCACAGGCACAGCCTGGGAGCTGCTCAGTTCCACAGGACACAGCAAACCCACACAGAGATCATTCCTCACTGGAGCTCTGCCTTGGTTTGTTTTTCTCTAAGGTGAATCACACTCTGCCCTTTGGCTTTAATACCTACATCCTTTTCTAGAATAGATCCCTACCACCTCAGCTCTGCAAACTGCCTCATGACATCCCACTGATGTCACTGGCAACAAGGGCTGGTCCCCTCTCCTCTGTGCCCCAGAACAGCACAAATCTGCCCCTTTGCAGCACCTCCAGCTCTCACAGCTCAGAGTTTGCTGGTACACCTCTGCCATTAGCTCCCCCTCAAACACAACTCACGTGGACTCTCTTTGGGATGCAGCAAACCACACCAGGTTTGCTGCAGGTGGGAGCTGTGACAGATCCTGTCTCATCAGAAATCTCAGGGTAGGGAAGGTTAGATCACCACTAAAACACAAAGTTGCGTTTTTTGGTTTTTTGGTGTTGGCTCGTGTCTTTTTATCCTGCCCCCATTACTCATTTCAGGGTCTGATGAAACTCAAAAAGGAAAGAAAAGAAAATGAAACACAGACATTAATTTGGGCACCCAGTGCTCAGACACTTCCAATAAATTGCCCAGTGCCTTGCTGTAATTGAGCTCAGGAAAACAGCCATTCTGCTAAATTAAAGGTATTAGAAGCCTTATGAGCAAAGTGATCCTAGGCTTTGCCCCTTAATTTATTAGCATTTTCATTTAATTTCTCTTATTTTACTCAACCCTTCCTTTCAGAGCTGGTCAAGTTACAGCCACCAAGGTTCATTATCACATGGAAAAATCCACGTGCCAGGCCAGTGCCACAGACTGCAGCAGCACCTGGAGAGCAGTGACTCCAGCAGGAGGGAGCTGCACAGCCCAGCCTGAGTTGCCATGGCCACGAGCGATGCTCAGGGAGAGGAGATTGCCATGGCACCGGCAAGAGAGGCCACGGGGCAGGGGACACGCTCCTGATCCCAGAGCCATCGCTTCCATTAACGAGGGATTGCAATGGAGCCAATTGCACACAGGTAATGCAGATTTCCAGGGCCATTTCTGTTGGGCTAAACTTAGCAGAGGTTCTAGCCCAGCTTTAAAAACAAGCGGCAAAACCACACGAGTTTGTTGACAAAATAAATCACAGACAAAAGATAATGGATTTCTATTGTTATAGCAATAAATTGGGGGTAATTAATATGGACTAAACATAGTAGAAACTGAGGATGTGAGGATCCCTCACATCTGCATGAACTCCATACTGCTTGCTAAAGGTGAAAGGTGGAGGCTTCCTTCCCAGAAGGCAGATACAGTGCAAGGAAAACCAAGCAAGCAGCAACCTCCTCTGCACCAGCATTTTTAATACTGGAAATTTGTCCAGGACTGGGGTGCTCAAAACTCACTCTGTGTGGCTCACAGGCACTCTGAAGCAGGACCACACGTTATCAACTGCCCCTGTTTAATCAGATACCTTGCAGCCCTGAGACACTCACCTCACACAGCTGAGCTGTTGCCAGGACACCATTCACACTTCTGGCTCCCCATTAACATCAGCTAATAATCTTCTGCCCTGGGCTTTCAAAGCACTCCAGAAGGATCCGAGGCTGCTGTAAGAAAACAGGGCAAGAGAAAAAAGCTTCTTGCTCTTGCAAGCAGTCAAATTAAGTTTAGCCCATGGCTTTTGCATGCCTCAGATAACCAGGAAACCAGAAAAATAAAATCCTAAATCCATTACTTTAATCAGCTGGGGATCTGAGTTGTGAATTTTGAATTACAACTTGCTAGGAGTTGGCAGGAGCAATTAAACTTTAAAAGGCAGACATGACCACAGGTTCCCCTGTCTCCACCCGTTTTTCCCTCGAGTGCTAACTAGCTCACTCTCTCTCTCTCTCTCTCTCTCTCTCTCTCTCTCCCTGCTTGCATCCACAGCTGGCTCCCTCCTCCTTCCCTGGAAACCCACAGCACAGCCCCATCCCTGCTCAGCTGCTTCCCCATTTTGTTCAGAGCACAGACAATTTGAGCAGAGGTTCAGACAGGGGCACAGAACTGTTCATCCTGAACAAACCTTCAGGAATCAGCATCCCAGGGCTGGGCTGGGGCGAGCCCTGCTGCAGAGGCTAGCCAGCACTGCTGCTCCTCAGCATGGGCAAGACAGGGAGACAGAAAAACTCCAGCCAGCCTCATCCCACCCCATCATTCTGCTCTGACTGAAACAAACTGTTATCTTTGACCCTACTCTCCTCCCAGGATTCAATCACAGCGCTTGTGAAATGCTGCTGCTTCTGCAACACTAAATCCTCAGAGGGGAAATCAGTTCCATGGACGTGTCTGAGCAAGGGCTGCAGAGCCTCAGTGAGCACCACGCTTCCAGGGCTGTGTGTCCCACTCAATCCAGTCCCTACCCTCAGCAGGAGGGGAGCAGGGGCACAGGGAGATGAGTGCCAAGGCTGCTGCAGGGAGCCAACAGAGCGATGAATGTCCAACCTCTACTGCAGCAACCAGACTGTTCTTACCCTCAGGTGGGTTTGTGTCAGATCTTATTTCAGCTGAACTCGATATTAGCCTTCAGAACAAGTAAAATAAAGAAATCCTTACATCTATGAAAAAAAATTTTGCTGGCAAATAAAAGAGGGATAAGAACCCCAAACCGACGTCGGTGTGATGATACCTGGGAGTGAGAAGTGGAGATTTCTGACTTGCACCCTTCATTCTGTCTCTGGACACGTCACTGGCTCCAGGACTGAGAGGAAAACACGACTGGGTCACTGCCCAGCAGGAACACGACCTCCAGGGAGGTCAGGGGCTCTCCCCTACAGCAGGAAAACTACAAAGGATGGATTCAGAAGAGATAAAGATTTTTTTTATTTTGCTCTGCTATTGTGAAATAGACAGTCAAAATCCTTTCAAAAATAAATAAAGTAGGCCTGGGAAGATAACTCTTTACAATAATGAAAGGTATTGCTTTTTTCTTGATCCAAAATGTGAGGGAATCAGGTCAGAACCATGGGTCTTTGCTCTTGTGGGAGATTCCCAAATTCACAGGAAAACAAATGTCACTGCTGCTCACCAAGTCATCCTGCAGTCACCGAGCCATGCACGCAACTGCTATCGTAACTGACTCATTGAGAGGCTACAAACATTTCCCACCATTTTCCTGTAAGGTTGTGGGGTTTTTTTGGTCTAGTGACTGAAAAGAAAAAAAACAAGTCAGCTCCAGCCCAAAAATTTAAAATTACATTTTAAATATTACTTAACTGTTATTTAAATAGTATAAATGTTTATTGCCTTCCTTCACACCTTCTGTCAGCTGAGTTTTCTTACACTGCAGTTTCAGGGAATGAACACACTCAGACTGTGCCCCAAGATATTCACACAGCTGCCTTTTAAGGCTGCCACACAGACCAGCAGAAAAACACCAGTAGAGATTTTTTTCCTTTGAAATTACCAACACAAACATTTCATTTCATTAGCTGAGGAAATAAAATTAATTCAAGTAAACGATCCAACCTCACATGGTCTGAGCTACTGAGTCCCTCAGTGCTGCAAGGGCATTTTCTCCCAGAGTGGCTGCAGTGACAAGGGCTCTGTGACACTTGTTTGCTGATGTCCCCAGCACCCCACGCTGGCTGGGAGCCCCTGGCTAAGGTGGGTGCAGCTGCAGGGGAGCCAGGCTGCTCCAGCCCCACCTCTGTGAACACCTCCAGAAGCGATGCCTGCTCACACCAAAAAACTCCTGCAGACAGCTGGAGGTACAAACTCTAGAATCAAACAGAGGAAGAGGAGGGATAATGAAGAGGATTAAAGTTTCAATATACTTTAGAAAACAATTTGACAAGACTTCTGGCAACTCAATAAAGTCTTTTGGTGCAGCTAACGCGTGCTTCCGATTTTTAAAATGATTTATAATAGGAGTAAGATACCAGATGTGGAGATGATGCAAGCATTTGAGATGCATCAATCTTTAAAGCTATTTCTCTCTGAAAACTATGAGAAAGGTCTTGGCAGCAAAGTCAAAAAGTTTAAAAAAAGGGTGAAAGGAGACTAATTGTTTATTAAGGGGAGCTGGGAAGAAAACCAAAGCAGGACTGTGGACCAGTGGAAGCTGGGTATCGTCTTGTGCAGCCTCTGCCGAAGGTTACCGCAGCGTCCTCCGCTGGATGAAGGCAGTGTTGAGGAGATGAGCTCAGTTCAGGGATTGCTGTGGGGAGGAAAGGCTCCGTTTGCCCGGCGGGGTTTGTGCAAGCCCTGCATGGGGAGGGTGGCTCTGCCCTGCCCCGCTCCCCGGCCCCGTCCCACGGCCAAACGGCGGGAGAGAGCCGGGGCAGGAGGGCACCCACTGCCAGCGCTCCCATGGTGCTCCCAGAGCTCCCCATGGCACTGCCTGCATTCCCCATGGCACTGCCAGAGCTCCCCATGGCACTGCCTGCATTCCCCATGGCACTGCCAGCGCTACCCATGGTGCTCCCAGTGCTCCCCGTGGCACTGCCTGCATTCCCCATGGCACTGCCAGTGCTACCCATGGTGCTCCCAGAGCTACCCATGGCACTGCCTGCATTCCCCATGGCACTGCTAGAGCTCCCTATGGCACTGCCAGTGCTCCCCATGGCATTGCCAACACCCCCCATGGCACTGCCAGAGCTCCCTATGGCACTGCCAGAGCTCCCCATGGCACTGCCAGAGCTCCCTATGGCACTGCCAGAGCTCCCCATGGCACTGCCAGAGCTCCCATGGCACTGCCAACGCTCCCCATGGCACTGCCAGCGCTCCCCATGGCACTGCCAGAGCTCCCCATGGCACTGCCAGAGCTCCCATGGCACTGCCAACACCCCCATGGCACTGCCAGAGCTCCCATGGCACTGCCTGAGCTCCCCATGGCACTGCCAACGCTCCCCATGGCACTGCCAACACCCCCATGGCACTGCCAGAGCTCCCTATGGCACTGCCAGAGCTCCCCATGGCACTGCCAGAGCTCCCATGGCACTGCCAACGCTCCCCATGGCACTGCCAGCGCTCCCCATGGCACTGCCAGAGCTCCCCATGGCACTGCCAGAGCTCCCATGGCACTGCCAACACCCCCATGGCACTGCCAGAGCTCCCATGGCACTGCCAACACCCCCATGGCACTGCCAGAGCTCCAGCTCCAGCTGACAAAGGGACAGCCAGACTCACAGAGGTACAGGCAGAAGAGAGTGTGGAAGAGGAGGAACCAAACAATTCTTTAAAGAGGTCTCACTAAAACCAAAATCTGAAAGAAGCCAGAGGCTGGCTGTAATCTCAGCCCTGAGAGGGGAAGAATGTATTCCTAAAGAGACTTTCTGCTTTGCTGCACTGAATCACCACAGGATTCTTCAAACCACAATGGGCTAGAAATTTCTATCACAATAAAGCTGTTCTGAGTACTACTGGAGCTTTCTTGAAAAAGTAAATAAACAAAGGCAAACAGATGGAAATAGTTATAATTCAAATACTTGGAATTGCTGGAGCGCTGCTTTCAACTGTCCCCAATTGGTTTGGGCCCTAAAAACCTATCCAAACTTTTTCTAGCTAAATCTAGAAAAGAGTTAAAAAAAATTAAAAAAAGAAATCCCTCCTGGCATAAACAGGTGGGAGGTCCCTGGGCTCTGGCCCATCCAGCACGCTGTCACACATTGTGACAGTGATCACAGGGGTCCCAGGGTGAGGGAAGAGATGACAAAGTTGACTCCATGTTTCAGAAGGCTTGATTTATTATTTATGATATACATTATGTTAAAAACTATACAAAAAGAATAGTAGGAAGGATTTCATCAGAAGGCTGGCTAAGAATAGAAAAGGAATGAATAACAAAGGTTTGTCTCTGACTGACACAGTCTGGACAGCTGGACTGGGATTGGCCATTAATTAGAAACAACCACATAAAACCAGTCACAGATCCACCTGCTGCATTCCACAGCAGCAGGTAATAATTGTTTACACTTTGTTCCTGAGGCCTCTCAGCTTCTCAGGAGGAAAAATCCTAAGGAAAGGATTTTTCATAAAAGATGTCTGTGACACTCCATAGAGCCCGAGGGCCAGCCTGGCACCCCGGGCACCCCCCACCTCCAAGGAGGGACAATCCCTGGGAGTGGGACAGCCAGGGAATGGCCCAGCAGTTCAGGAGGCTGACCAGGTATTTCCTGAGCCACACTAGGGCCAGGACCATGGTTGAGCAAAGGAGAGGGGCAGGCAGTGCCCCCCAGCACAGAGGGGATGGAGAAGGGGTGAAGGGCAGCATCCTGTGGCCAGTTAAACTGTCAGACATCACACGGCAATTCAGAACCTTGCTTAATATTAACTGTGGGACATTTAGACTAATGGACAAAGACAGGTGTCAGAATAATGTAATTTTTTTCTCTTTTCAAATCAGGTTTTCAATTTCCCACTGAACTGGGGCTGCTAAAGACCAGCAACACTGACTGCTCACAAATCCTCAAACCAGAGGCTGAGGAAAGCAAATCTTTGCTTTCGTGGCAGGCATTTCTCAAATGGAGTTCTTTCTCTCCTCCAGATTAGCTCACCCTTCCACCAGGAGCACAAAGACAGGGTGGGTACTCACCTGCACAGTGCCCTGAACTCAGGCATGTGACACCTGGCAGGCACAGCCTCACTGTTCCAGCATTTCAGAAAAAATCCTGTCTAGAAATCTCTGCCAGTCAAGACTTACCAAGAGCATCATGCTCCCTGTGGAAGCAATCCAATTTATCTACATCATTTTGTAAAAATTCTGTAAAATAATTTAAAAAGACAAACCATCAGTTATGGAAAAAAAGCACACCAGAAAGATCTGATCAGCCCGTGGTATAATGAAAAGTTACTGGTAGAAAATAAAAGTGATAGAAGGAAATGGAAAAATGGTTTATAAACAAGTATCCCTTAGTAGCACTGGGAAAAATTCTGGGGAAAGTCCCAAATCTCATCTATTTATGAAAACTAGGAAAATTACTGCAAAACACACACTTCCCATCAGCAACATGCTGCCCTCAGCCAGACCTGTCACCTGCCAGTCCTGGAAAACCTCAGAAAACCTCCACTGCTAAGCACATGGAGGAGTAACTCTAGCGGAGATACTTTCAAAGGGATATTTCAGAAGTTTATCAAGACTTCAAACAAAAATGAAAGAAATTTCTGAGAGAAGTTTTAGCACATTTTGCTCATAACATCCTTGGAGAGACATCAAACAGTTCAGCAGGAACCACCTCCCCCCAGAGCTCCAGGGTGGTCTGCCCCAGGAAGGGACAGCCCAAAACCTTCTGGCCCCAAATCTGCCCTGTTGCAGTCACCCACACCATGTCTGCCTGTGCCTGTCAGCCCGTGCAAGTGCAGAGGCACAGGCACATATCCCACCGGAGCTGCACTCAGCCAGCAACCTACCAACCCATTTTACTACAGAAATCTATCCATGGGTATCAATCAACCCATTTTGCTCCAGAAATATATCCATGGGTATCAATCAACCCATTTTGCTACAGAAATATATCCATGGGTATCAATCAACCCATTTTGCTCCAGAAATCACTCTTGAAGAGTCCCCCTTTTGTGATTCTCCTATTGTTTTACAGCTCTTATGCAGCTTTGGCAAGAAGGGAGGAGGATGTGATGCTGAACAAGCCACATTGCTCATTGGCATTCTCAGCCCTCCTGCTAATTATGTAACACTGCTCTAGCTGGAACAGACCGAGTCCTGAATTGCTACAAAATTGAGCAAAGTCACCTCATTTCCAAGAAACCTGGCAGAAATACCTAGCAAATGTGTGTGAGATCCAGAGAACTGATGAAACATAAAATGCTCAATGAGTTTCAGTAAATAGCTTCCTCACAGCTTGTTAAACATCCACAGCCCATCTTCCAACTACACTGCATAACAGGAACTATGCTTTCCAAATCCTTCTTCAGCCTGGTAAGCTACATGCCTAAGATTTAAAAATGACTATGCAAATATGGTACTAGAAAATGTGCCAAAAATAGAGAGTTTGAAAATTCCCGATACAAGTCTTATTTAAAAAAAACTGAGCTGTATCTGACCAGCATTAAGATAAACACAATGAATTTTATGGGAATTTGATAGTTTCATTTGCTATTAATAATTTCATATTTCAAAATGACACTTCTTTCTCCCTTAACTTGTCTAGGAGCCTAAAGTAGCAGAATCTTGATGTAAATTCACTTTTTGTAAGCAAACTCCCTCAGTGTAAGGGTCTACATCAAAATGTCACCATTTCAGAGGAATAAAGGTCACCAGCCACCAGGCTCATTGCCAAACACTACTGTGATTGCACATCAGTGGGAAGCCATATAAACTTTTCCATTAAAGTTTAACTCTTACATTCATAAAGTCATCTCCCAATTATCTGCAAATAATTACCAAAACAAAAACCAACCAACCTACCCAGCCTTGCTACCAATACAAGGCATTCCACATCCAGAGAAAGAAATAAACACACACGTCATGCAGTGGGAAAGGGTAGAGTGGAATACATGGAAATTCAGGAGCTAGGGATTCAAATATGGTACATGGATTTTCCTGCTGCTGAAAAAACTGGATGTACAGGACCCAATTTGTGAAATTAATTTTATTTTTGAAACATGATATCCAATTACAAATAAATAATTCATACAATATAACTCAGGGTATACAATGTTCAGGCAGTTCAGAGTAACAACCAAGATCACATGGAAAATGAGTTTACATTAAATAACCCATTACAACAATATACAGTTGGTCATTCAATTCATGTTTCAGCCTGGTCCAAGGTGTAGGCAAGTTGAAAATTGTTCCTCTTACCAGTAAAGAAACAGATGTACACTATTTTATACCAAGTCCAAAGTAGTTAATACACCACAGTAATAAAAATTAAAAATGCTGCATTGCATCACCTAAATGTAGTTTTAGTAGAGAATAAAAAGGTTGTGAATTTTAGCAGGACAAAGGTTATTGCAAAGGAGTTTTATGTCCTATAGCAATTTCTGCATAAACTTACCAGCTTTACAGGCTGTTCCTAATGTATGGTTTGGATCCCATACCCTTCTCTGCATCCTGTCTGTAAAGCAGTGGGATGTAGGGACCCGCTATGTTCTTAGCTCCAGTCACACATTGCTTTTCACACAATCTTTTTTCAGCAGAACCTTTCCCTGCTCAGCCACAGCTCCCCTCTGATGTGTGCTCCAGCCTCTGGGAGACCTGCAGCAGCAAACCCAACACTGTCTTTTCTGACATGCAACTTTTGAATTTCTCACCTAGCCCAGAAACCCTATCCTCTGTAAAGAACACTAGCAATTAGATTGAATGATAGCCTAAAGTCCTGAAAATATTTTAAAGAATTGTGAAATTTAAAGGATATTCACAGCATCCCTGGAATTTCTTGGTCAATTTTAATAATGAAATACATGGATTTTCACAAGAGAGTAAGTAGTTACAATTTTCAACCATTCAGAGACCTGATAAGTTTTTATTTACAAAAGCTTTGTTAAAAATCCCCCTCTTTTGGGGCCCTTCAGGTGAGGTATATGCCCCTTGCTCTTAGTTTGAACCCAGATTGTTTAAGGTTGCAGCTCTTCCCATGACAGATGCCCCAGGTGACAGAGAGCACTCCTCCCACACACACACCTCTCTGCCCACAGCCCCTGGGACACTGCAGTGCATCCCAGCAGGTATTTTTGTTCTTGTTGCTCAGGCCATGGGAAGACACACACAAAAGAAATAAAAATTTAGAGAAAAAGGAGGGAATTCCCAGCCGGCAAGCAGTGCATCTCTGCAGGGCTGGAACAAATCCCTCCAAAGGTGTTCTTGTGCTCACAGGGTGGCAGCCAGAAGGACCTGGCAGCCCAGAGGAGCAGGGGAAGGAGCCCCACACCTGAGCTGCAGCCTGACTGAACATCCAGCACAGCCCCCAGCACCTCCCAGCACTCCCAGGGACATGGAAGTACTCACAATCCAGCAGGAGAGGAGCCTGTCTTCTGCTATAAATCAAAAGAAAAAACCCCACACTCATCACAAAGATTTTTAAAAAGTCTTTCTATCTCCAGCACTGAGACTGAACTTAATGAACTGCTTTGTTTTCACATTCTGTAGAAGAAATAAATGTCCACAATGAATCTTAATGCCTAATGAAAGAAATGAAAGAGAAACTATATGTATCACATCCATTTTAAACATAAAAAAACCTGAACTGTAAAATCAAATGCATAGTTAGACTGCAACCCCATCTTGTGACTGGATTAGAAAAAAGAAAATAAAACTACTATTTCCAAACCATTTTAAAAGTTTCATTTATGCAATTTCTCAAAAGGGGATTTAAAGCCTTAGTAGAACAAAATACTAACTTCAGATTTGTTTAACCAAAAGCAGATTTATTTTCTTAAATCTGCTGCACAATGCACCAAGTGATATACATAGTACTTCAGCAATTTATTATTTTTCACTAAAAATCACAAAAATATTTGAACAATGTACAGTCTGTGCTGAGTTCTATTTAAGAACCTGTTGATGGAGCACAGGTACAAATTTAAGTGTTAGTAATGTCTAATACATGGTGTGACACTTCCCTACAGCCTTGGCAATTTTTCCACATTTGGATTCTTCAGCCATTTTTCAACATTTGTCTTATCTCTATTTGTCACAAGGTTTTCATTCATGATCTGGATATCTAAAGGCAATAATCTCAAAAATATGGTTCTGATTTCTCTTTGTTGCTTCTATTTTCATTTGATAACTAACACCAAAATTTACCAAATGTTAACAGTTTGTCATGGGCAGCAGCAGGGGAAATCCATAATTAGCACAAACCACCTCATTATTTCATCAGGGAACCTGCTTGATAACCTTCAACTCCTATGAGTCTCCTTTCTATAATCAGTGGAGAGCATTAATTAAAACAGTATTTCAGAGGTTTATAAAATGAGAATTTGCACATCAAATCCCTCCCAAAACCTCCTGTCACAAAGACAATCAGCAGGAACTCCCTCTCCCAAACCAAGCTTCTGGCCTTCAGCATTGCTATGTGCTACCACAGCAGGGCACTAAGTAAGCATCAGGACCTTGAGTTTTAGCACTACAATCATACAAAATGATACACAAGAGAGCAATCTCCAAATTAAAACCATTTTAGTATTTGCTTCATCACAAAGTTGACTAATGTATGCCTTTTCACATTCTCATGTAACCCTGAATATTCTTTCCAGGAATATTTTGAAAATAAAATTCACATCTGAAACAAATCTGAACGCTCTTACTCAAGATGAAAAGAGCCCCCTCATTTTTTCAAACAATATCCGTGAATCTCTACTGAAACAGAAATTGAGACTCCTTCCCAAAGTAAGAATTAGATGCAACAAACCAAGCAACATAAAAAACTATGGCTGACAAATGCCTCAAATATCTGTTTTTAAAGCAAAAAGTACTACACAAAAGAACAGAGAATCAAAGGGAGATTTTTAATGGCACAAAGGGCAGCTAGGCACTGTGTGAGCTGAGAACATAACTGTCATTATGACTTTAAAAATCCCCCCAGGAAGAGTTGGGTTGCAGCTAGGGCAGAGCAGGGGTCTTGCCAAACCTTAATAAACAACGGAAGAGGAAATCTGTAATGTCCAGACCTAATGTGAAAAGACAAAGGTTGCTACAGTCCCTCTGTTAAAAGGACACAGTCAAGCTTGTGAAGTATAAGGTGAAATTAATGATGAGAGTTCATATTAGCACTACACAATTCAGCTCTGGATGAAATAGTCACGAGCTATTTAAAAAAGGAGTTTCTGCATCTGAGAGATTATTCTTGGGTTTAACTTCTGCTGTGTTAATAGCATCTTCTGTATCAAAGGAGCTTTAACTAACACCTGCAAGAGTACCTGCCTCGAGGCAGAGCTGTGCCACGACCATCCTTCCATTTTCAGATAAAAATAAAAGTAACCATTAGGCACATATTGAAGGTGCATTACACAAGCTGGAATGTCAAACATTTTCTCCCTCAGATTTACACAGAAAAAATAGCACAGCAGCAAATAACCTGGTCCTCTGTTCAACAATTACCTTGTTACAAGCATTTTCAATGTACATAATGTCACAACATCAATACCTTCTTATCTTTAAATAATTAGGTAAAAAAAGGCCCCCAGTATAACCATTTCTTATATAGCCAAGTTCTCTCTATATACATCCAAATTTTCAAGATACAAATAAAACATTATACAGGATTTATAAATGTTTAAAAACTTGAGGCTTCAGAATCATGGTTTCCCAAAAAGACCTGGGAAAATCCACAGACTGACAAGGTAGCAGAGAAAACTGGAGAAAAGGAGACACACAAATTTGCTGCCGTAACATTTTACTAAACTTGCCAGTCCTCACGGTGATGTCATTAGAAAGAACAGTTTAAGCTGGAAATGAGGAGTGGTGGTTTTGTGTGTTGATCTCAAGTGTTGATTGAGACAGGCAATTCAAGTATTTGCTGTTTGATCCCAGCTCAGCAGAGCAGCAGTGGGCAGGGGGGTTATTTGACGTTCTTGCCGTACATGCGCTCAATGTCCGGCTGGTAGAACGCCGTCAGCTCCTTGCGCTTCAGCTTGAAGGCGTCTGTCACCAGACCAGTCTCTGGGGTCCAGGGATCTGGGCTCAATCGGATCTTCACTGGGATTTCAAACTTCTCCAGGTTTGCTGTGAAAAGAAACATTTTTAACACAGAGTCTAAGTGGAGCCGCTTTCCTAAAGTTAAGCACAAAAGGAGAAATCATTTTCTCACGCACGTGACCCAAATGAAGAAGTGCTCCTCCAACCTGCCATGGTTGGTTTGACACCTGTGGGGTCACAAGCAGAAGGACAGAATCTGCTAGTACTTGTTTGTCCAACTTCCACAGAAACCTTGGAATAAAGCCAGTTCAGGCATCTCTGCAGCTCCCTAACTTCCCTGCATTTCCTCAGTGCATGGAAATGATGTCCTCAAAACAAACTGTCGGAATTCAGCACATCCCTCTGGCTGTCTGGATGGCTGAAATCCCTGCCAGGGGGCTCAGAGACCTTGGCACAGAGCCCAAGACGCCTGCAACTTTGATTATGACCCATGGAAAAAATGACCAACCTTATATGAGGATCTGCAAGCCACAAAAGTCCAAGCAGAATGATGGTTAGTTTGTCACAGGGTGAAAAATACATTTTTGGGGTTTTTTAGAAGGGGGGTTCAGGGGACAAGATGGAGGAATCTGGGTGTGTCCTGCCTTTCTCCTTCTTCTTAGCCTCCATCTTCTGCTGTGATGCTGGCACTTTTGGATTGGCTTAAGGTAGAAACTCACTGTCTAACATAGGGGATAGGTATTGGGAAGTTAGTGTAAATAGTGTACACATAGTTTTTAGTATAAAAAGATAACACCGCCCTGAGGGCGTCAGTGTACCTCTGTCTGACCTGCTGAACGGACTTTGGCAAGCCAGAGAAAGAACAATAAACCACCTTGAGAATGAGAACTGAAGAGTTCTGACTCCTCCTTCGACTGGCGGGCTGGGAACTGAGACTTTCTAATGCATCTCGGGGTCACTCTGACCAGCAGAAGTCCCAAGAAAACTCTACTCTATCAGCATCATGGTACCCATCATCTGGAGAGAAAACCTTAAAATCCATACTACTTAGGTTAGAAAAAATGGGGAAGTTTGTTTTTTCCTCACAGTTCTAAATTCATCAAGGGAATTCAGTTCATATGGGAGCTCTTCCCTGTACTGAAAGAGAGCAGTGCTCTCCATGTTACACCTTCAGCACAAAACACTATCATTTGCAACAATTTCTGCTGTGGTTTCAGGGATGAGAAAAGAAAATAACTAAGAAAAGTAGTCAACAGAGAGCAATAATTTTAAAATCCTCTCCTTTCAAGTTGAATTTCAAAAACCTACACAAATGTATATTTATCATGTGCAACCTGCCATTTTTAGATTTTCCTCCCCCTTTTTCTCCCTTTGGCATTAGATTACTAGGTTTGGGTTTTCAGGGTTTTTTTGCAATTTATCACTAAAATCCATAGTGCTTAAAAGTAAAACCAAAACCAAATATAAAATAACATCAAAAGCATTGAATCAAATACTACCTCTCATCAAATTTTAAAAGTACTTAATTCTGTTTAGAACAATGTCACACAAAAAATGAAAGCAACTTTGTACATGCTCCCCATCACAGCAGCTTATGAGAATGACTTTGGCCATGTGCTCCACACAGTGAAGAAAAGCAGACTAGAGAGGTGGGGCAAGGAAAGAACAGCTGCAGTGTTGAGACTGCACTCCTGGCAGGAGGGTGCTCCTGGGATGGGAGCTGGCAAATAGCTCATCAGAGTTTAACATATTCACAAGCAATATAGAAGAGATGAATATTAACAAGCAGAGATTGCTGGAAGCATGTAGTCATCCAGGGTAGAAAGGATGAGGACAAAGGGCCGAGAGGGACAGAAGGACATCGTGATGTTGCAAAACAGCAGGAAACATCCATTGCAGGAAAGTGCCAAGAGATGAGTATGGAAAATTCTACACCCTGATGATCATTTTAAAAAATCATTCTGTGGCCATAACTGACTGTTATAAAAAAAGCTAGTGCTCAGAAACGGCCAAAAGCAAAAATAAGGCAGAAATTATTACAAAGAACAAACAAGATATCCCTGTGCCACTGCTTCACTCTGCACCAGAACAGCCTGACACAGTATGGCCAATTAGCATGAAAAAGATACTGAGGGGGAAGAATAATCCACACTGCCAGAATCACAACCACCACTGGGACTGTTTACTGCCCCCCCTCCCAGAGCAGAGCTCAGCAGAGTCAGCCTGAACTGGCAGATGGAAGGCTGGGACAAACAAGGCATTTCTTCACACAAACAGGCCAAGCAGCTACAACCTCCCACAAGATACTGTGGACACTGGTACAGAATATCTGAGTAATTTTCAAATGTGGCTAGAAAAGTAAGTGTAAGGAAAGTCTTCTGAAAATTGCTAACTACAAAGATGCTGCTTTGGGTTTGGAAGTCCTTCAGATGCAAGTGCAAGCCAGGAGAGCCCCTGTCACCATGGGTTTATTTCAGCTCTGCACTGGTATGCAGCATGTCAGACTGTCTCAAACCTAATGCATATTTAATGATTATGGATCTATAGCTGGCCCACACTGGTTTTGGACCAGCACCAAGGCCAACAAGATACTACAGGACATCTTACAGAACACCAAACATACGCACATATATACAGGGAACTGTACTTGTGAAGCTTCACTGGTTTTATATTCTTTCCTCAGCTATGGGCCACAGTAAGAGAAGCTGCATGAGACAAAAGGACTGACCCAATTCATGTTTGGTTGTTAGGGGTTTTTGTATGAAAATCTCACTTCATACAGGTTTAAATAAATATTCACACCCATGGAAATATTTTAGGGCCTATGCTTACCTACTTCACAGACATTGCAGTCCACAAGATTGATAGCATCTACCCAGACACTCACCTGCCACAGCAGCCTCAGCTAGAACCTTCAGAACCTCTTTTTCCATCTCAGGACTGTTACAGATCTCTTCCCAGGTTCCTTTAAATCCTTTCTTTCGGGCTAGTTCTGCGAGCTCCTTTTGATTTGGCACAACAAATCCAATGACATAAGAATGGAAACTGAGAAGCACAATGTACTTTAGTATGAATTTGGCAAAGCAAACAACTCTTCAAAAATAACATTTCAAGTTGGGGGTTTTACACTTCATACAGAGATATTGCTCTTAACAGCTGGCTTCTGTTCACCTGATCATCCTTCTGAAATAGTACACAAATTACCTCGGCCTGCTTATAAGTAAGTAGAAAGAGAAGCTACTTACCTTACAGTAACTGGATTGCTTCAAGGTGTGCTGTCCATATGCATATTCCACTGTGTCTCATGCCCAAAGCTTTGGGAAGCAGCACCCACACGATGTCACTGCGCCCTGCTCTGCTCATGTTTGGCAGCCCGGAATGGAGCCTGGCGTGCGGCCTCCCTACCTCAGTTTCCTCTCAACTGCAGAGTCCAGTTACTGTAGAGGAGTAGAGGACTGCAGTGAAGAGGGGTTGGACAGCAGGTTGTGGAATGAGCATATGCACAACACATCTCAAAGGATGCCTGCTTCTGTAAGGGAAGTGACTTCTCTTTCTCTTTCAAGTGATTGTCCATACACTCACTCTACTGTCGGCACTCTTTGTCTGCTCCTGACATGCCAGAGCATAGGAAGATGTGATCTCAAAGCCTTTGGGCCCTAAAGCACAATTCACTCTGAAACAGGTATTCAAAGCTTTTCTGAAGGTGTAAAGTTTAGGTAAAATGTGCGCACAACCTCACACAGCAGCTTGACACATTCTAACAAAGCAGATCACAGAGCCAGAGTGGAAAGTGATCTCAGAAGAGCTCCTAATCAATTCACCTGCCCTGAAGCAGGGTCAGACACATCTAACAGATGTTTGTCTACATCTTGCTTAAACATCAGCAAGCACTAATGCCACCACTTCATCACTCCTAGCATGGATAAGCTGCTGCTGATGGAAACTCCTGACTCTTCCTCTTTGAAATTTACCTCACAGTTGTCAGATGTCCCTCTCTTTTCCACAGAAGCTATTTATTCATTCACAGATTTTTCTTGTCACCTTTTTAGTTTTGCTTCCTTTCTTAGGTTCATTTAGACATATCAGCAGTGCCCTTTCCTCCTAATTCATCACAGGTCTCTGCCCAGACATTGCCATTTTCTTCATGGACTCCTTTCATGAGGTTTCTCTCTTCAGATGGGCCACATGTGGAACTCAGACCCTTAATACTTGTTAGAGCAAGGAGATCATGGTGCATTTTGTAGGCAATACATCTGATTATGCCTTTTACCTTCTAATAACAGCATGGCAATTGTGGACTCATGTCAGCTCCTACAGAATTGCTACCAGCTGGTGGTTCTCACTCTGAACTTCTGCAGTCTTTTTAGCTGTAAGTATAATTTACAACTCCTCTCTTTCAACTTACTGCTATTTTCAAGCAAACCCCCACCTAGCCAAACTTGCTCTGAATTCTCATCCTATCCTCCACTGTGGCTTTGGCTCCCTCCCATCTTAACTATCTACAGAATTATTAAATCTTCTCAAGTCTCACCAGAGACAGATCATTAATACAAACTATGGAAACTTAGCCTGAGCATGCAGATTACTGGACTATATCCTTTAAGGTCTTCAAGATAATTTTAAGATACTACCTCTAAATATGCTTTTGGTTACTGCACATTACAATTTTCTCCTTTCTTACTGGCAGGAATCATAATGAGCATCTGACAGGAGCTGAGAAGACTGCACCAGAATCCATTATAAACACAGACTTCCCTGGCAGCATCATCACAAGCTTTGCCTGCCAGCACAAAACCATTGTCATTTTTCTCTTCCTGAAAATGTGTTAAAGGATGATTTCAGATTAGCCTCACTGTCACTACTGCCTGCATCTCACCTTCTGCCTTTGCCTCTGCCCCATTTCCCCATACACACTCAGGCTGCACTCTGCACTGAACCCGAGTAAACTTTGTTCCCTGCTGTGTATGCATTGTGTGTGAAGGCACCTGGGACACAAAGGACTCTGGCACTTTCATCCCTGGTTCCTGTAGTCTTTTGACACGCTCAAGATCATGTCCAGCAATATCACCAGTGTCTCCAGGGATAAACAGCACACAGAAGTAATCAGTTGGCTGGGTAAACATCAAACTTTCTAAAATTCAGCCCCTTCAGTAGAAGTGTACTTGTTCTGGACAAACAGATTCATCCAACTGGTTTTTTTCTTGGAAAGAACACCTTGCAGCTCTCAGTTCCTGGTACATGTAGGTTTTCATTCTGTGCCACAAAGTTAAATCTTCATTTGTTGCAGTTCAAAGCCAAAGCACTGTTTTGTCTTGAGAGGTATGCTGAAGGTAAATCTTCCCTCTCGAGCAGGCACTGCCCTGTCGCTGCTCCTGATGCTGCTCCTTTGTATTTGGCACCTTTGTCTTGGAAGTGATTTTCAGTGGAAATTTTCAGACTTTGGTCCTCCAGACCTCCTTAGTCATCTCTTCCATGATGAAAGATTTTGCCAAAATGTCAGTCCTACACTAGGGAGCCTCATTCCCTTGCTGTGCTTACAATTCTACCCACGTATGGCTCTCAGACCTGTGGTCAGAAACATATTTAATGGCACTACACACAGATATCACTGTTTCTATGCTGTAAAGTCTGCTCCTTACCTCCTTGAGATTACTGAGGACTTCCTCAGGTTTTTTGTTATGTTTACTCATTCCTCAGGTAACTGAGCTACTTATTTTCCTGACGTGATGCTTGAAACCCACTTAATGTGTCTTGTGAAATGCTGATAAAGCAGTAGGAGTCTCCCCTTACAGAGCTCTAATCACCATTCCTTTCAGCAAATGTTTTTTATTCCTTATCTCATTTATTTTGTCTGAAGTCAATATACCTTTTGACGTAGCAATATCATGCAAACAACTCTGATTCCCTACTACCACGTTCAGAGGAACTTTGCACCCTAAAATCTAAGGTCAAATCAGATATTAAACCCATTTGTAAAAGTCTGCCCTCCTTGTCGTTTTTCATGTGGGAGACAGAACAGCTACAAATAAAGGACTCCTCCTGCATATGAGATCAGCCAGGCAAAGTATAAGGAGAGACAGGATCCAAGAAAGGTTACAGGCACTGTTACCAAACCTCTCTGAGCTCCCACTGCTGAGGTGAGCACATGCCCACAATGAAATGTGCATATGGACAATCATTCAGGGACTCTATTACACGGCTACTCAGGCCACATTACACACATAACAGTATTAAGAAAGTGCAGCACCAACAGAAAAACCAATCTGGAATGTCTTGTTTGTCCTTGGTCTGGACTCTTGTTTGTAAATTACCCCTAAAAATTGCTCATAGGTTTTCCTGGTTTTAAGTGATAGACAAGACATGGCCTATTAGAGTCAAGTGTCTGGCTGGCAAGTGCATTTTAGCTTCAAACATTATGTTGACCTGGCAAAATTAACACAAGAATTTGGTAACGTGAGTCCAATAGCAAACTGCAACCCTGGAAGAGAAGAAATCACACGTAGGAAGCTCTTTCTCCACAGATGACAGAGGGTGCTTGGAACAGCTGCAGCTTCAGGCTGTCAAAGCCAGCAAATGTGAGACTCACACAGTGAGCCCAAACCACAAATAAAGCTTAAAAGAACGCAAATTTCCTCAGCAGTGGCTGGCCCAATGCATGCCAGCCTACTGATCCAAAACTGTCCAAACTGCAATTACAGAATGACTACACAAACTCCCCCAAAATTAGAGAACCAGGTGGACAAACCAGAAGTTGTTTCATTTATTACCACTGAGCAATTCTCTGGTATGCTTATCCTGGCTTCTTTCAAAGTAAAGTGGGGCTTTTTTTGGACATTAATGGGAGTCAGAATATTTCTGATCATTCAGAAGCTCCAAAATAACTTTCCAAACATCAGTGTAAAATGTCAAGAGGAAGCAAAGACCACCTGAAGTATATTTATGTGTAAGAGCTAAGAAACTCTAGAAATAGAAATTTAAGACATGTTTGAGCCCTTATCACCTCATTTATTAGTACACATATAAAGCAAATAGAAATGAGATTGGATTGTCATTCACTGTGTGTTTGCACAGTGTTTAGATTGTGGTTTTTCTCAAACTTCAAGGTGGTGCACTGCAGGGATAAAGAAAAGTAACTTTAATTCACAAGCCAGCTACTGGGCCATTGGTAGCTTTTCCCCTCAGCTTCCTCTGAAGTACCAAAGTACTTCCTCTGAAAGACAAATGACAACTAAACACAGCAAAGAACAAGGTGTCCTAGGGCTTCTAAAGGTAACAATCTCCAAGAGCTTGAGTGATGCCTGCAATTAATGCAACAGAGCTCAGCTGCTTTTCAGACTGGGAAAGGGAGAATGTAAGACTCATCATGGGTGTTACCCAATAAATGATGACAACAAATGAGAAAGGAAAAATAAAAATGGATTTCAGACCTTTTAGTTTTGATAGAGAGTTATTCCATTGTACTATAAGTAAAATCCTTTTTTTAACTGATTAAAAAAATTCTACAAATTGAATGGCAAAAAATTTTGCTTCAAAAGGACAAAGAACAGAGCAGTAACAAAGTACAAGCTGCTCTTACCTGCTTGCATATGCACAAATATTATCCACCAGTGGGAGATTCTTCAGAGCTGCTTCTACTTTGCCAAGAGAAACATATTCTCCTGCCTGCAGCTTCACAAGATCCTTTTTGCGATCTATCGAGGAAGAAAGGAATTAAGTGTTAATTACAGAATAAAAAACTCTGAGACATTGATTTTACATTTTTCTGAAATGCTTATTTAAATACCCAAACTGACTCATGTTTAATGAACGTACCAGAAACCTTTAATGTTTCTAGAATGCATTTTATCAGTCTGTCTGATCCAACAAAATGAGGGATATTACAGTTCCATGCATTTTCTGCCTTCAGAACAGCATTTCCTATATGACAGCACCATCATGTGCATGGAAGACAAATAGGACGATGCAAAAGCCACTGTTAGCCAGGAGCACACATTTTGTGCTGTCTGGCCCAGACCCCTAAGGCAGGATATGCACCATTTGGTGGCATTATGTTACCTATTTCAAGCTAAATCCATATTTAAAGAGCAACTATTCACCTTTTACTTGAAAAACAACAATAGGAACCAAAAATCACGCCTAAATTACTTGAGGTTACTGAACACAACCGTGCAAAATTATACAATATAAGGCAGCCTATCTACCCAGTTAGCTTGGACTCGACTCCCTAATTACTACCCAGTCTCACTAACTTAGAGACTCAATGTTAAGACTGCTTCAAAGTGAACCAAAAATCAGCTTCTAAAACACACAAACAAGTTTATATTAACATAACAGGACTTCCCTGGGATACATGGGAATGCTTTAGATGGCATGACAAGATACGGAGAATTTTTCTCATTACTGTATTTCACAGCCCTGAAAAAAACGTGTTTATATGAATATCTATACATATATATGTTACCTGCATTTATTAACTCACCAATAATTTTTAGACATCCATCATGATGAAACTCTCCAATGTCTCCAGTATGGAGCCACCTCTGCCCATTCTCATCAACAGTGAAATCTTTTTTGGTTCGTGCTTCATTTTTGTAGTAGCCCACAGTCACATTCTGCCCTCCAATAAGGATCTCACCTCTAGGATATGGTTTATCAGTGTTGTAATATCCACCTAGAAGGATGGGGAGTTTTATTAAGTTTATGAGAATGAAAACATATTTCAAAGGAAAAATTTGTGTCATCCTTCTGGCAGCAGTAAGTAATGTGCTTTACCAGTTTTACACAGGCTCAAATAAAACCAAATAATTTTGCCTCATAGTTTAGAGAAGAAAAAATCCATAAGGTTTTGCATTCATGCAAAACACACTTAAGTATTATGTACTTCTACTCTACAGTACATAAAAGCCTACAGTGAAAGGAAATATCTAAATGCATTTCAAAATTTATTATATGTATTTTTATAAGGTATCCATTAAGCTTCTATTCTGCATGCCAATTTTTAATGACTTTAATATTATGAAGATAATTTAAAAATAATTTCTTAATGGCAACTAAAGGTACCATGCATACCACCTAGTCACAAAATGCCACTTGCATTGGTAACTTCTGTCTGGATATTTCCCTGTTTTGAAAAGACTGAGAAATTTATTTTACGTTTCTTCAAACTTTTAGAGGCAAAAGTAGCATTTAAAATGCAAACAGCCAAGAAATAGTCTTTAATTACTGCTACTGAGGAAAGCCCAATAGAAAAACACAGTTCTTACAAACACTTTACAATTAAATCATAAGCAGGAATTCTCACCTTCTTCCCAGTTCATTAACTTGATTTCACAACAGACCAAAGGTGCTCCCACTCTTCCTGTAGTGTAGTCCCAAACTAGAATTTAAATAAGTGAATTTTCAGAAAAACAAAAAACCAAAGATGGCTAGAAAAAAAAAATCTTTTGTTGCCACGCATCCTCAGTGAAAATTAACTGCTATTTATTTCTGAACTTTAATTTACAGAACCAGACCTCTAAGAAAACTGAATAGACTTATCAAGAGAACACAGATAAAATTCTTATCCCACTAGGAGAGTAGATGGCTGTATTAACAGATACCCTCAGTATCTAAAAACCAACTGAAACCATTAGGTTCTGTTATATGAAATTGAAATCTGGTGCAGTAAGATTTTAATTCCTGACACCTCAATATACTCAACAAAATTTGAAAAAAAATTACTCAGTTCATGCGGTAAATACACCAACACCGAGATCCCATTCACACTAGAATGGGCGGCTCTACCACTGATTTTACACATGGGTCACCTGCTTTAGCACAATGCCTCCAAATCAGCACTGCCACTGTTTGACCCACCTTTGGGAACACCTGATTGCAGGATTCCCTGATGACATTCGGTGGCACCAGCAAAGGAGCAGGAGGGCAGGGCTGAGCAGCACGGGGCTGAGCAGCACAGGGCTGAGCGCCCAAGGGACACGGTGCCACCCACCCTGGGTGATGGTGCCAGCCCCAAGGGATGCTGTGCCACCCACTCTGGGTGACGGTGCCAGCCCCAAGAGCCACAGTGCCACCCACCTTGGGTGACGGTGCCAGCCCCGAGGGACACAGTGCCACCCACCTTGGGTGATGGTGCCAGCCCCAAGGGACACAGTGCCACCCACCTTCGGTGATGGTGCCAGCCCCGGCGGACTCGGTGAGGCCGTAGCCCTGCCCCACGGGGCAGCAGAAGCAGATGTTCATGAAGCGCTGCGTGGCCGCCGAGAGCGGGGCGCCGCCGCACAGCAGCACGCGGATCTTCCCGCCCAGCAGCATCCGCACCTTGCGGAAGATAAGGCTGAAAGGCAAAAGGACATCTTGGAGCTTCAAAACAAAGCAAGAGAGAACCTAGTTTTGGATCTGAACTGAGTTTCCACGGTCTTAAAATACACTTTAAAGACTTCCAAGGAGCATATTGAAGTTTTCAGAAATCCAGGCACAGATTTCTAAGACTGTTTCCATGTTCTAATTTGAAGATGGGTTTTTGAAGATGTTTGAGAACACAGATTTAATGAGGCAGTATGGTTGCATGATTTTCTCCTAAAAATTCTTTAAGTTGTATAAATTTTGCAAATACATTATCCTCTACTCTCATGGAAACCCAGAGTTAGACTCAATAGTCCTGTGGGTTCTTTCCAGTTTGAGCTATACCATCGTTCCCCTCTGTTAAAATAAGGAGTCTACAGTTTTCTGGAGGAATAAACTTCTCATCTTACCCAAAAATTGTATAAATCAATTACTAAATTCCTGATGAAAATTCAATAAATGTAAATTTTCAATCAGTTTCAAGTTAAAGAACACTCAAATTGTATCAGTAAGTATTCAAATCCATCAAACAAACTCCTGATTTGCTGTTTCAATTTACACTCAAGTACGGATTTGTTCATGTTCAAAGTGTCAATGATGAAATGAAGAAAAGCACAAGAAAACCAAATACTACTCCCATGGTAAGACTGACTTTTTGGTGCCATTACAAAGGAAGTTAACATTACCTGTCACAGAGTGGGGTAGTGTAACCTTTGGAAATCTGTTCCATTTTGTAGTTGTAGGCCAATATAAATAGATTCCTCTGGAAACTGGTCATTTCATTCACTTTATTCATGACATTTTTGTAGATTCGATCCATAATTTCCTAGTTATGTAAAAAGATGAACTTTATCTCAAAGAAACAGAAATCCTGAGTTCAGTACAGCAAAAAGAAAACACAGTCTAGAAATTCAAGGTGACAGACAGCCCCACTCCCAGGCTCCCTCCTCTACCCTTGCTGAGAGACAGCAAGATGCTCATGGAAAGGAGGAAAGCAAAATCTGGGCAAGAGCAGCAGTAAACCCTCAGCTGCCAACTCTCTTTATTCCACTATTTCACTGTAAGAAACTAGAAATGACTAATTAAAATGGGAATTGAATCTCTCTATCTATCTTAATTTTGAAAAAGTTTGATACTCATATCATGATTGTTTATCCCCAACATACAAACAAATACCAAAATTATTATTTTAAGGCAGCTTAATATCAAAGATGCTACCTTTTCTATTTAAATGGTAATGGTATTCATTTTGTTGCTAAAAATTGAATTATAAATTATATTTTAAAAAAGGTTTTAAAAATTACTCATCCTTCAGTTACTTACCGGAACTGCTGCCATTAGAGTTGGCTTAAGTGTAGTAACATCCCCTTTGCTTCCTTTCTTTATTTTAGAAGACTAAAGTGAAGAACAAGTTTACTAGCAGACACATTCAAGATCTTTAACATCAGAAACAAAATTGGTACTATTCTTAAAGAAATATTAAAAACATCTGATATAAGTAATTTTTTATTAATTTTTTTTTTTTTTTACTGTAAGGACTTACACCTACAACATACCTGGTCAGCCAATGTCTGAGGGGAAGAGTAACCGATGCGGCACCCGTGAGACAGACACACAAGCTCAGCACTCAGCTCCAGAACATGGGCAAGGGGCAGGTACCCAATATAAATGTCTTTTTCCCTGCAAAGAATGTATTATAAAATATAGCTTTATGCTGTATCACTAGAGTCCTCAGATGCATCATTAAGCAAATTCATGCAAAGTTTACTGCGGAAATGAGAAAGTAGAAAATGCCTTCGAGCTTGAGAGCATATTTCAAATCATATGGGTTTTGTTTCAAAAGTTGTACACTATACACTGTAGGTTTTAGGCATGAAAAAAGGGTGATGGTTACTCTATTACTCATCTCAGGACAATTAACCATGTGTTATGGTTGCAAAGGCAACTCAGTGGATGAGACTAAAAACTGCACCATACTGAAAGAAGCCACAGAATTTAAACATTAACCAGGGCAAGCACTGCTCAGGAAGGCTTTCAACCACTCTAGTGCAAGGTGGCCTCACAGGTTTTTGCATCCTGGTCTTGCCCACAAACCAAAGAGCAGAGAACAAAGAGTACATGAAGTAGTATCACGTCATTTAGTGCAGTGCTGGAAGATGCTCAGATGTCAGCGCACGGCATGATGTGTCACAGCCATAGCAAAATAAAACAAGTCACATTTTGCACAGTAATTAATCTAAAATTAAATGCAACTACATGACTTCTTCACTTGCTGGTTAGTAACAGTTGGTACCCACCCCAGATTTGGGATCCTCTCAGCCATTCCAGTTATCCCAGCAATTATGTTGCAATGGGAGATCATCACTCCTTTGGGAATTCCTGTGGATCCACTTGTGTACATGATCACTGCAATATCCGAGGGCACGGGCCTGGATGGCTGCTTGTTTCCTGCAAGTTGTTAAAAAATAGGATGTGTGATGTGTGGAGAGCCTCTCAGGCTGGGAGATCTGACACACAGACACATTTCAGCAGGGCTGCAATACAGCACCACGGGACTCCTGCTATTACATTCTGCTTTTGCTTGTAAAAGATTGTGGTCAAGCTTAAGCGCCTCCACAAAGAGTAGGAACTTTGCACTGGCTGAGCAATACTTCAACTGATTGTCCTTATCCACCACAACAGTCTTCCCATTATTTTTTCCCCTACTCCTGCAGTGGGGAGAAAAACAGGCAGAGCTTTGGCTTGTCCAAAGCACCACTGAGCATCCCTGCCCTGGGAAGGCTCACTGCCCTGCTCCCACCCCTCTGTGCCTCACGTGCTCCCTGGCAGGGAACAGCACACTGCCTCATGTGCAACACCTGCAGCAAAGCACTGCTGAGACAACCTGAGGGCCCCCCTCCATGAATATTTAAAAGAAGTTCAACAGCTTTAATTGGATTTAAGTGCTTTTTAAATACTTGTGCTGAGAGCAAGAAAACACAAAAACTACTGTGCTTACTCAGAGGAACCTGCATCACACACAGTGCATGAGGCACAGTGCACACACTGAATGAGAAGCATGAAAGCAATATTTAATAATTTTCCACTCACTGAATCCTGCCTATCCTGAACAAGGAACAACACAGAGGAAAAGAAACATAAGCAATAGCTCATCTACTTAATATTAATTGGACATGCTCGACCATAAACAATTCATGATAGCATTTCACAGTTTATGAATGGTTAACTTGACAAAGATAATGTTCCTTTATTGTAGTGCAGAGTATGTGATATTTTAAAGACTGAAGAAAGATTAAATACCTTTTTACATAGCACATAGACTAAAAAATTTCAGGGAGCTAATGGATTACTGCCAAAATTTTTCTGCTGGTGTTGTATTAAGTTGTTTAGTACTACATGAAACTGGTATATCAAATAGGGAAATGCACCTTCCAAAGAAGTTGAGAGGTCATGATGTTTGGAGCAAATCTGCCATTCCCTGAACATCAAAATCAGATGGACTGACCACCCCCCACTCCTAAAATACAATCCTGAGCCTGCAGTAGTTAAGAGATTCTGAAAACACAAAGGATAAGAACAAAAGAACGCAATTACTGAATATACTGAAATCTTAAAATATTAGGATGGGCAGCTCTTCAGAGCCAAGAATAAAAATTTCTTAAGATTACAATTAAAATAAGTACTAAAATTCTGAATTGGAGTTCTAAAAATACTACACAGACCAGAAACAGATTTAAATGTATTTACATAGATTGATGCTTTCAGAAATGGAATAAGTGACCAAGTTCTATCAGATTCAAATGACTATTTTACATTTTACTATCTGTGAATTTTACAAAACTCAATGGTAACAAATTACTGATTTCTTTTGTTATAAAATACACAATGATTTTTCTTCTGTGCCCTGAATAACCTTGTTTTAATACATCTGATCATAAGAATGCTTTTTAAGTTTCTATCCTGAATTAACTGCTTATCCTAAAAACTACTCTTCAACCTGTGACATTTGATTGTGGAGTCAGTTTTTACTCTGTTGAAAAACAAAAAACAAACTTACATCCCAAAATCCAACCACCCAGAACAAAAATAAAACAACAACAAAAAAATCACACGGATTTTATTTGAAGGAAAAGGAGATAAGAAAAGGTTAAATCTGCAGAATTTTGAAATCTGCAGTTTCTTCAAGTTTACTCAGCAGAGTCAAACTAGGGCACCAAGAGAGATGGTCTGAAGAAGAACCTACCAGTGCCTGCCTTGGCCCCCATGGCTTGCACAGATGCCATGGTGTGAACAATGACCCCCTTGGGGAACTCTGACCACGTTGTGGGTTTGCCATCCACTGTAATTATGTGTCGCAGAAGTGGAACTTGAGAAACAATTTCCTGTGAAAATAAAAATAGGTTCAGAAATTAAAAATTTGTTTTATGCCAGGAAGTAAGAAAAACCCCAAAATCAAGAACAAAAAGCTCCATGCTATCTGCTGTATACTTTTTAAAAGCACTAACATAAAACATCTCAGAATTTTAAGGAATAAACCTACCAAGCTCAAATAACTGCAAAGCTTACCAATTTTAAGTCCAAAAACCTCTCCAAACATTTACTGATTTGTATTTTATTTCATGAAAACCCCACAAATAAGACTGCAGTGATTTGTAGACATAATTGACCTTCCCTTCCCATAGAACACAGAGAAAAACTGGTGATACTGAGCTCACAATAATTCTTAGGCTGCTCCTTGGTTATTATGCTATTTAAAATAAGCAACAGCTAGCAAAAATATTGAAAATTACTAGTTAAGCATTTCAAGCAAAACATGAGTTCAAAGACATTTATCAGTGCTCTCATGGAAGAAGAGATCATCACCTACAGCAGAGCAAATACATTCTCTCACTGCAAGTTGAAATAAATATGCATGGCATAGAAACTGTCATTGTAGTAACTTCTTTTTAAAGTTTGGAAAATTCTCATTCAAATCTGCACAGCAGCACCGTTTTTCATTAAAACAATTTCCTTAGCTGAAAGGTCCAGTTTCCCCAAAACACACAATGATGAAACTCATACAGATTAGTTGTTCCACTTGGGTATTCCATCAGGGTCAGTAAGTCAAAAAAGTTCTTTGAATGTGCTAATGTTTAGTGAGCTTTTTCTCCCCCTGCATGGAAAAACAGCTCTAACTCTTTAAACACCCATCTTTAGACATAAAAACCATCCTCTGCTGGGAAAACATCTGATAATAAGCCAGGAGCATGATCACAGTTAGCTCTTTATACATTTTTCTCTTCTTCCCATTGTTACATTTATAGGCACTAAATCCACCCAGAAACCACGGCAGTTTCTTGTAAAGGTGTTTTTCCAGGCAGCACTCCAGCTCTGCAATACTGCAAATTGCTCATTCTCCAGTCACTGAGCAGTCTAAAACCCACTAAAAGCAAACTACCACTTTCTGTACATGAACAGAGATACATAAATCTACTTCCAGAAGTGCCTGCCTTACGCAAAGGCAATAAATCATTGCTCTGTGCAATGGAAGCAGACCATTTAACAATGGTGAGCAGACACACTGCAAAGAGATAGCCAAGGAACAGCTTTCTGACCTTCAGTTTTGTTTGCATCAGCTCTTTACTGGTAATGATGGTGGTCACCTCTGTTTCATTCAGCCCATGAACTATAGCAGGGCCTCCCAGCGTGGCGTACAGAGTAACAACTGAAACACAAAACAGGGCAAATGGTCAGTCCCTGGGCTACAGCTTCAAGTGTCCTTTACTAAAAAGAACTGAGATTAATCTATTCCAACTTAGGCAACACAGTAAAAATATTTGTCAATTCAAAGATGGGAAAGTTTTGTATTTAAAAAGCCTCTTAACATCTGAATTTAAATACAGTGTGATCTTCAGTTACTCCCAGAAGACAGAATGAACACCCATTCTCTATGTGACTGTTTACGCTTTTCCAAGGCCTAATTAGAGGTCCCAAAACCACATCACCTTATGAAATTCTCCTGGATCTACTCTCATACTGTCACTGCTTTTACCATTTGAAAAGTAGGCAACCCTTCTCAGTTTAATCACTGGGTTACATTCCTCTTGCACACAGGAAAGAAACGGCTTTCATCCATGTGACTTCTCCTTCTAGAATTCACATCCTCTGCTACTAACCTTTTACAATTGACTGCTAATAAATTACTACAGCATGGCAATATGTGTCATCAGCAGAGAATTCTCACACTCAGGAATAAATCTGTGACTAGCTTGTTCTGCCATCTATTTAAAATAATGTAATAAAGGTTCAATCATCACAGTCATTAGACCTTGAACTGACATCATGAGAATCATACAGTACAGCAAGAAAGCAAACATTTAGAAAATTGACTGTAAGAAAAATTCTTTCCTGTTTGTAAGGTCAGCTCATTAGTGAGAGTGTTACACAATGATTTCATATTAACACCTTTAAAAAAATATTTAATTTCCTAGCATTTTTAATGGAATTGAATGACAAGAGACCAAAAGAGACTAGATAAGAAAAAGGCAGCTAAAAATTGAAGAGAAGTATTGCTCAAAAAAAAAAAAAATTCTATTTTCCAAGCAGAACACTAAACAGGGACATCTCATAAAAGCTCTGAGATCAATCAGCACAATCCATAACTATAATATTCTCGCTGGGAGTTTTGTCATATCAGGTATCTGAATATCTTCTGCATTTTAGTCTGTATATAGCTGAATATTTAAAGAACATAATTATGAAAATAAAACAACTCACTGTACATTAGGACTGTAATCACTGCAGCAAAGATTAAAAATTAAATTAAATATAGTTCTGTTGTATTCTAAGATTTTTATTTTAATATTTTAAATCCAAGGAGTTACTAACCCAAAACAACTCAAAAGCAGTCTTCTTACACAGAAAAGTAAATAGTTGACCTCTACTTATTTTTTTCTTGTTAAAACAGCCCATCATAGTTCAGAACTGTTGCAGGGCAAATGCACATGCACTGTGTTTTCTTTAATTTGGTGGGAGCAAAGTCCAGAAGAGTGCCTCTCCTCGTTCCCACGAGCTCTCTCTCCTTACAGCAGTGACCCCTGTTATATAAACATGTAGCAGAAATTCAGCTGCCCCGAGCCAACAAGCAGAACCGAGCTGACAACACCGCCCAGAAGGCAGAGCATCATCTCGGGAATAACCACGGGGTACTTAATTACTCATCTGCAAATAAGTACATTAAGACACTCAGAGCTATATAACAGAGCCAAAGGGAGAGAGAGACCATTTATACGATGGTGCACTGATGTCATGGAGAGAGCAAAACTGAGCAATGACTCATCTCTGAAATTCTCCCTGCTCCACACTGGCACCTTAAACTTTTTCAAGCAAATCCAAAAGTTTTGATAGTATTTTTCTCTCCTCATTCTCTTGAAAATGTACTAAAAAGGGATTATTTTGTATTCACCTTTATACATGCAACAGTACAAGTGAGTCTTTGTTACCTGACCAAAGGATTGACCAAAAAAAAATCCCCAACAACACTGAATTTACCAGCTCGTAGGAAAAGACAAAACCTTACCCTAAAGAAACAAATAGAACTTTTACAATTTATTTCAAGGTAACTGGGATGTTAAACAGAGTATTTCAGCACCCATCATACATCAAGAATAAATAGCAAAATGCACCTTTAAAGGCTTCAGCCACAGTGACAAAGCCACTTCTGCTCAAGCATGATTGAAAAATGAAACCTAACCTCTCCTATTCCACCATCTGGCTATGCACTTTGTGTTTGATCGGCCTACTCTGGTGAAGAGCTGTTCACACACATGAAGAGGTACTCAGGAAGAAAATGTGTTTTCATGTTAATACTACTTCTTCTGTCTCTGATCCAGCAATCCCACTCTACCTCCGGCAAATATAAGACTTAGAGAACTTCAGAAAAAGACATTTAAAATCAAGCAAGTATTTCCAACCATAAAATAACTTGTTTGTGCAAGTATTCCATAATAAACATCATCTTCCTCATTCCAGTTCTATAGTGCAACAGGCATTCTCTCCAATACTATGTATGAAGCAGATGAACCTGCTCTGTTGACACCAGCTCTGGGCCCACTCCATCAGACTGAACACATCTCACATTTGGAAAGAATGTCCCAACACCCCCACAGCAGTTGGCTGGTATCAACCCTGCACACTGGAAAATGCTAACATAAGCCATTTAGCAATGCCTTGCCACTATTACTGTTTCAACATCATCTGAATCTCCCAATTTGTCCTGTGAACACTGCACAGCTCTCTCTTCATCTGCCAGCACAAGTCAGCCAAGTTCACAGAAGATGACACAGCTTAGCTGCTGAACACCACGTCAGAGTGTGTGCCGAGGCACGTCGCAGCAAGGGGATTTAAAGCTCTAATCCAGCAAACCCAAAACACACACATACCATTCTGCTCAAAACATCCAGCCCCTAGCTCAGATTTCCCCCCTCAAATTAGAAATCTCCATAGGATTTGTAAATGTGCTTCAGCTCCAAAGGGAAAAAAAATGGTACAAGCCCTTGTATTTTATTCCCAGGACAGCCACCAGGAATCTGACAGATCCCAAAAGTGATAATAGGGAACTGGCACAGAGACATGTAGTTTAAAAGCAGCACAGGCATCTTATCTGAGAATAGTCTGTGCAGTTCTCTGCTCTGGTTGGCAGGCTAGCAGCATTTACTCACTGAAGAACCAACCAAAAACATCACCCATTTAGGTGGGGAGGCACCTGCAAAGATCCCCTGCACACACCATCCATTGCAGCAGAGAGCTCAGAGCCATGGCCAGTCTGGGTTTTATGGCTCCCCAAAGATGAAGATTTTACAACCATATCCTATTGAAAGGGTAAATGTGGCACAGGAGGGAAAAGGCCAAAGCCTGTGAAGAACAAGATGTGTCCCCCTGATAGCATCACAGAACCCAGCCAGGCTGGGCTTAGTTAGGTGAAGGACATGTTAAGGAGTGATGATGAAATAGACATTTAAACAGCCACAGCACACTGAGACCAGCACTCAGTACATTCCTGACCAAGAAAAAAAAGGCCCAACCAAAATCAAAATTGAAGAACTGACAAAATATCCAGATAAAACAAAACTTGCAGGCACAGATGAAGGTTTGACGTCAACTCCTGAAACTGAGTCAATGAATTCATGTGTGATTTTTGTTTGTTTGTTTTCAGAAACTTGGGAATCTGTACTGATTTGAGATGAAAAGAAAATAAACCCCTCACAAATTCATTGAGCAAACTATATTTACCAAAACCATTCTCTCCATCTGCCAACAGATACAGGTTTCTCTAGTCACCAAAGCAAAAGGCTACAAAGTGCACAGTTTCCAACTTATGCAGTATTTATAATTTGAAAACTTTAATGTTCTCTATAAAATCTAGATAAAGTTTTCTTAGTACATAAAGCAAAGCAAGAAAGAGTTTTGTTTTCAGATTGTGAGGCTGAAAGCCATAAAACCTTCAGGGAAGACAGGTACTCACGCTGGTAGTTGCACATGAAGCAGGCCTGGGCTGCAATCATCCACTCAGCTCTGGTCTCACAGAAGATAGCAATGTTAGTCTTTGGCTGCTGACCCAAGACTGCTAAGCCATTTCCAAAATTAACAGCTTTAATGTACACATCTTCATAAGAAAGCCAGGTGTACTTGCCAAGGATGACCTAATAAGAACAATAAAATCAATTCAGAAAATGAAAATCCTTAACACACGTCCCACTACATCTTCACCCATGTGAAGAATCCACGGATGTTTGAGTAACATGTGCTTGAATTGTAACTGCAGTTTACTCAAGATAAAGATGACACTTTTTCTTGCCAAAAGCTACAGGGCCTGTGGAAGTTCCAACATAAATACCACACCACAGTGCAATATCTCCATGCATGTTACCACCTCAGTTTCTATTTTCACAGAAGGGAAAGCACATGTTTCCCACCTTCTTTTGTAGCTTCAGGAGCCCTCTGAAAGACTGTTTAGTTATCTGACTCACATACCTCTACTTTTAAAATAAGTTTGGTTTATAGAAAGCATGAAAAGCACTAGTTAGCACAGTACATTATTTATATGTGCTTACTTGGATATTTAGGCTACAATTCTACACAAATATGACGCTCAGATATTCATCAAAAAATAAAACTTAAAAGGGGGAACTGGAATTCAAAAAGCAGTATATCTCTGGGCCCTCAGTCAGAAGTTATGAAATCCCTGTTTGTTCTGAAAAAAATGTCAAGGAAAGGAGCAGTAATAATTTTGCCTTTTTTTTTACTGTTAAACAAAAGCAGGACAGAAGATAGGGTAGGAAATGACTGGCAAACCTCAGTTCTGAGAAGTCATGTAGAATATATTATGCAATCTCACTTCTCCAGATGGGAAAGCTGGTGAACAGTAAAACTGGATTTGAATTTACAGGTTTCTGTGTGTACTTGCACCTTGCAGTACTATTTCCTTACTGACTGATAGGCTATTTCTTTGAGACTAACCTAGAAATTTTCATATGTAGATATAGTATGAAGATGTTTTATACTGAAAATCTATACTTCAAATTCTTATATCCTACCCATCTATTTATATAAACACACTGACAATTCTGAAAAACAATTTATTAATCAAGTATTTCAGACATGTTCTTTACAAAGCATTAGTAATAAATGCAAGCAAACACTACAAAAACTAGAAAAGCTAGAAATAGAAAAGCTCCTTCATTCTTTTTTCCATATTTCATTCATCAATGGGAACTAAATTTCAAACTCTGGGCTGTCAAATCTAACAATTTTTGACATGTAACTACATTTCTAATGAGTCTGCATTTCCACATCTGCTTCTTTAATAAAACATATTTTAAAATCTCTCTCAAACTCCAACAGAAAAATAAAATTTAGTACGTTTCCTTTGTCAAGACACTTTTCCTAACTGTTTCATAGTTAAAATTAGTTGTAAAAATGCACTGTACCTACTACAGCTTCACTGCATACTGCTCAGTAACCTACTTGCTTAGTAGGACAAACAGGTACACATGCAGCTGCTTGGAATTTCACAAATGTCTTTAAGGGAAAATATCACTTAACAAGCCCAACAAACACCATTTGTCAACAAGAGCAATATACAGCAATTCTACCAGGAAATACAGATTTCTCACACAAATATCTGCTCAGTTTTTCCTGGTTTATTTCCAGAAGCTCTGTTTCAGTGGCAAACAGGCTGTTTCAAAACCCAAAACCTGGAAGTCCCTTTCTGTTTCAACACACCGGGATATTTCTGGTGTGGAAAATTCTCACTGCTTCCAAAAAATATATTGCACCTCTTCCTGTCCATCCAAATTTTGGTAATTTGGAATTTAAATTCCAATTTGGGATTTATTCCCCAAAGGCAGTATTTTTGGCAGACAGGGAAGTTCTTGACAAGCTCATCAGCTGAAAACAATTTATAGCAGTGATTTGGGCAGTACCCTTTCCCTCATTATACTCTGCCTACAGTGCAGCCTCAGGAAAACTGCTCACAAATAATTAGGCCAAGAAATACAAGCAGATTCTTGTTACTGTTTCTGGTAAGCTTGCCAATCCATAAGAGGTTTTAGTAATTTCCACCACTCTCACTGAACTGGGGAACATAAATCTGTAATTGGCCAAAAATTAATCTCTCCAAATAATACTTGTGATTCTGCTTTTTTCCCCTTTTTTTATTCTCTTAAATAATTCATCTTAAGCTTGTTGATATGTACTGAAAGACCACTCATTGGTGCTTTCTTTCCTTAAAAAGGAAAAATCTTTTACAGCACCATTGGCTGTAGCTATTTATATAAAAATACATTTCTGAAGAACACTGAGGTGAGAACAGGTAAGAACTTTTTCAATGCAGCAATTTTGAGTTTTACTTTCCTACTGCTTTCCATATATTCAAATTCCAGTATTCCTTCTCTATTCCATCCCTATGACATTTACATTATACACACAGTGAATAACAGCAATTCAGATATACACATTACTAAGCTGGCTCTAAGTCCCTTTGTCCTGCATTTCCCTAGCAGCTTCCTCTGCAGGACACAGAGCAGGTTACAGTTTATCTCATACTCCTCATGCTGCAGTGTGCCTCCAAACCCATTTCCCTTCTTGGCCCTGCCCTCAGCAGCTTTTGCTAACATTTTCCAATGTATAGGCAAGAAAGACACGGAGCTACTGGAGAGAGTGCAGAGGATGCCCCAAAGCTGGTGAGGGGTCTGGAGCATCTCTCTGTCAAGGGGAGACTGCAGGAGCTGGGCCTGGTTAGTCTGGAGAAGACAAGACTGAGGAGATCTCATTAATGCACACAAATATCTCAAAGGGGTGCCAAGAGCAAGGTGCCAGGCTCCTTTCAAGGGTTCCCAGTGATGGGACAAGGAGCAACAGCCATGAACTAAAACATAAGAAATTCCACTTTAACACGAGGAAGAACTTCTTGACATTGAGGGTGGAGAGCCCTGGAGCAGCTGGCCAGGGAAGGTGTGCAGTCTCCCTCTCTGGAGACATTCCAAACCCACCTGGAACAACCCTGTGCCACCTGCTCTGGGTGCCCTGCCTGGGCAGGGGTAGGACTGGATGACCTCCAGAGGTCCCTTCCAACCCTGACAATGCTGTGATTCTGCTTCTGCTGCCAACAGGTAAGACTGGCATTAGGCACCGTAATCCTTTAAAGATTCACAGATGTTTAACTTAACAACTTTCAGAGCTGACTTCTACTTGATAAATAAGGGAAAGAAGATAACTATCCAAGAGCTGGCAGAAGGGCCCGAGCAGGGAGTTTGAGCAGGGATGGAAGAGCCCCAGGGAGAGCAGGCAGCAGGACCGGCAGCGCTGGGGCTCCCTGGAAGCGCGGCATTCCATGGGAGAGCGCTGCCCTCTGGTGCTGCAGCCTCCAACTGCAGCCTGAGCCACACCGGCACACAAAACACCGGGAACTATCCAGGCTCCACCAGCATTTGGCAATCCAGAGAAGCAGAGACTGAACGCACAGCCAGCATTTCTTTTTTGCCAGGATTTTAGAAACATATTAAAATTGATGGTACAAAGGTGTAATAAAAGGTTCTTAATAAAGCTGCGGGCTCATGTAGAGTCATCAAACTACCTGATCTCAGTTACCTTTGAAGGTCTTCCTAAAAGTACCTTCTAAGGTTTAAAGAACATTGACTATGATCATGGATTAAATACATCTTCCTGTAAAAGCATATTAAAAATAATACAAAGGAGGTAATTTGAAATGCCCACTTTTGGCCTTTTTCACAGGAACACATGGATTGCTGCTGAATATATCTGAAAACCCCCATCCTAACATACCACTTACATAGCAATCTATAGTTTTCAACATGATAAGGTTCTTGGCATGATAAGGTTCTTGACTTCAAGCTTCAGTATCAGCAATAATGAGTAAAGTTCTGAATTTCAAGAATTGCCCATGTGTTTGCTACTGCACCCAAATCTTGCAGGCTTTATAGGTGCATCACCTGCCCCAACAAAGCTGTGTTTTCTTCTCCCCACTATGTCTTATTTATTATGTTCCCAGTAATTCTGTTCTTGGTTACCGACCCTTTTTAAAACCGAGCAAGACAAACAAACAACCCCCAAAACAAACAGGCATGTTCCTCAAAAAATAAAGGAATTAAAGAACACACACAAAGCCAAATCCACACACCAACATAGATCAAAGCAAGCACCTGGTGATATAACCTATAACTACGATGACACAAAATAATGAAGCTCATCTTTTGGGCATTATAAAAGTTTAGCTGTGGTTAAATTAAGTCTCTTTTTCAATTAATTACACCTTAATCTCAGCGGTAGTTTCAACATCATACTGACTTAAACACATGGTTTATAAAATTAATATTAGGTATGCATGATATTGGAGAAAGAAATTGCAGAGTACACTACAGAAGGAAACAGAAGAACTAACCATTTATGAATTACCATGAAATGCAACAAGTGCATAAGCAAGTATTTATATTTTATTCACACCCATGAATTTCTGCTACTTTGGAATCTCCACAGAAACAAATATTTTTTGCAACAATATACTATCACAAAAATTTTTAAAATTACAGGTTATCTGAGATATCATTGTTCTCACAAGAAATTAACGGAATATCTGATCTTAAAGATGTTAAGAAGCTCTAAATAATTTTAGCTGCAAGTGCAAGGACACTTAGTTTTCCCAATAATCAAAAGTTGAATATTTTACCTTCTTTTTGAGATATATATATAAAAATATAAAAAAATATTGCAGATCCTGTAAGGTATAGAAATAACATGCATTATACCTAAGAATTAAACTTCTTGTGCACCTTTCTGAAGGACTGCATCAAACCATAGCAAGCTTTGTGCTAAAGGGAGCCAGGCAACAAAAGGTGCCTGGAATGAAAGAAATCAGAGGAAGAGAAGCCTGACATTTAGAATCAACAAGGTATCTTGTGAAATGTTCTGATTTTCCTCACTTGCTAACACATGCTATGAGGTCTTAAGAAACACTGTATTCCCTAAAAGAAAAAAAAAATAATTAAATGGTCTTGTGTGATAATGCCACAACTTGGAACAAAGTAACAGGAGAGAAAGTACGGCAATTGACCACAATGAACCCTTGTGTAAAGCTTAGACAAAATTACCTAACTTGGGTAATTTCTAAGCCTAAATACTCACAAACAAGTAATTTAAGTGGATCAACGCAAACATCCTTCAGATTTCCAATATTCACGACGCTTTGCTTGCATAATGGAAAAGGCTAAAACTCCTAAGTCCTTAAGTCTTACATTCAAAATCATGATTAAAAAACAGGGCACATGTGTTTTTTATGTAAAAAACAGGGCAGCCAAAATTCTGATCTGTGCTCAGAAGCCATTCTTTATACAACATACACTTTCTGTTTCTTTATAGGGTAATGAGGCAGCAAAGTGTGCATGAAGCAAGAGTACACCAACCACTCATCCCAGCATTTCCTTCATACTGCAAAACTACCTGCACAGCTAAGGGGAAGTTTCACTAACAATAAAGTTTGTATAAAGATTTTAACAGAACTGAACTTTGCCATATATTGTGGTATTAACCAAATTTGATTTTAATCATACTCCTCTATCAGAATTAAAACTAGCAGCATGAAGAGAAATTCTCTCCATCTGCACAGAAACTAATCTTAACTAAAAATTATCTATTGTGGATTTAATAACTTCTAATAGAGAAATGCAGAACTTTAACACACAGAGATACACAAATGTGAACATTCTGCTGCAGTACTCTGCCCTTCTTCAGGCAGAAGTGCATTTTTCAACGTGTCTGAACAAATACAAAGCAGCAAATGACAATACAGTCTTGAACATAATACACTATAAAAAGTCAGTCTCTTGAAACAACAGAGCTGTTGTCAGACACTGAAATCACATCTCCCACACACATCAGGATTACAGATTAGCAGAGTGGTTCACCTTAAAGGAGACTCAAAGAAAAAAAGACTCTTCAATCAAATCTGAGCAATCCTTTTCCAAACAATAAATTCATTTAAGTCCTGAATTCCCTGGACAGAACAGAAAACCCTTAAATCACAACTAAGGCTGCTGGAAAGGCACATCTGAGTACTAGCATCTAGTATTTTTGCATATTTATCTGATGACAGTTCAGAATAACACAAAGGGAGACTTTTTAAAATTCACTTAAAAAAGAAACCTTAAAACCGCTTACATCACCCACTGAATATTAAAAACAAATACCTAAAACACACTTGTGCTTTTTCTTTGACTGAAACCATAAACAGGATATCTATTCAAGAGTGCAAAAATGTTTCGATTTGGCTTAAATGCCAAGTATTGAAAGACTGGGAATTAGATAATTTAATTTCTTTTCATAGCTACTGAATCTAAGCAGAGAAATTTATTTTTTCCCCAGCTTGGCTTTACTGGACTAGAAGAGCTGAGTAAAAAAGTAAACATACTTTGGGAAAAAATTCTTGAAGGCAGACTGCAAAAAGACTTACCTTTTTAAAAACCTTTCCTGATGGCTGGATTTCATCTTCCTCTTTCAGAATTTCACGTGTTCCCAAGAGTTTTTTGTCCTTGTACTTTGTTTTAGCATATTTAAAAACTTTGTCGAGTGTATCGCACCCAGGATATAAAACTGAAGCTAAGCAATGCAGACTGTTCACAGATCTGTATGCACCCCCAGGCTTGTTATTCACAGGTCTGGCTTTAACCTGCTTGGCTTTTGCTATAGCCTGCTTTGATCCTGAAAGGATGTACCATGGAATGTATGTTACAAGGGAGTACACCAGGACTATGAAGTTTATAAACTGTAAAAGAACAGGGTTGATGTTATGCTTCAGCTTCATTTTGGCCGCTCGAGAATGTTACAAGAGACAGTTTGGAAACATGGATCAGCTAGACAGGGGTCCAAAAAGATCTGAAAGAGAAAAAAGAAAAGGTTAGTAATAAACTGTCACTGTTGGCAGAAGGTATTTTTAAACATGATATTACAATCCATATCCCAGGAGGTGTCTTTAGGCAGGAGTTAGAAGTCTGAGCCCCAGACACAAATGAAAGCAGACACTGATACACAGGGTGGAACTGTTCCACTCCCCTTTAGCAGACTGCAGTATAGTGACATGTGCATCACAAGTATTTATCTGAGAGTGTTTTGTGATTATGCAGTTTAAAAGATCCCCTTCAACACCAGAGCACCTCCATGTGCACCTAGACTAGGAATCCCCATGACCCTGACTGTGAATCATCAGCCTCCAAACAAGCCCTGGGAACACAGGCAATGTCACCACTCTGCACACGGGAGCCCCAACCACTAAGGATGCTGAAATGTTTCCCAAGTGTTGGACACACTGGGACAGCCACCTGAGAGAAGGAAAGCTGTGTATATGACAGAACTTCGCTGCTTTATTCCTAGGGACTTCCCATCAGTTCCATGGTTTCAGTATCAGAACCAGTATCCACTGAGCCCACTTGTATCAATAGACACGAGCTAAGTAATATTGGGCAAATACCAGAAAAGAGCTTATAAATATCCCCAAATTCCTAACAACAGCACAATGGAGAGATGTGTAACATTTTCCAGAGTCCTTAATGATGCCAGGATATTCACTTTGTCTTTTTTAAAAGCATAATTTACTATATCTAATGACTACAATGATGATGCAACTTTCTAATGTATTCTACTGTTGAGTCATGAAATTATGCAATTTGTCTAAAAGATTAAAAAGGTAAATCAACAAGAAAACTGAAATCCTTATTGAAATCAGGGATGGTTGCCATAATGGCTAAAGATGAATTTCTGCAGCAGTCCATGAGCCACCAGCTGAAAAACAGTGTTTTGTACATAATAAACTACAAATGCACTTCACTCAGTTAACCTTTCAAACTTATTGATACAACCTATTAAAAGCAGTATCATAAATCAAGCAACTAATAATGATGTATACATAAGCTGCACATCTTTTGACAATTCTAAATTAATTTTTATTCATGAGATGTATTATTCTGTGCTGATGTCTTCCACTCTGACTTCTCCTCCCATAAACTCTCTGAAAACCCAAATGAACAGAAATTTGAGTTGAAAAAAGTAATGTTTAAATCATATAGAATCCTTCAGTAGCAATGGAAAGAAACCGTGCTTCACTAATCCTAGATCTGCAGTCCTTTTGGGAATGGATCAATCCAGCATCCTTCACATCTAGGAAGAGATTCATTCCATCTTTCCCTGAAACATAAAACTTCAAGCAAAAATATTTCATGACACTCTTTTTCCCTAACAAGCTGCTGCAATCTCACTGTTAACACTGCATCATTACAGGCAGTTTGAAGGAACCAAACAACATCAAAGTCTGTTCTGCAGAGCACCCTGAGACACATACTCAAATAAACCACAGGAGCTCTTCACAGTAGGAACTTACTGCAACAAGCAGCCGTGGAGGAAAGACTTAAAATATTTTAAAAATTAAATGGAAGTGCATATATTTTAATTTTCAGATCAAAGGCAAAAAGCAATGACAAATAGAAAACAAACTTAAATAGGCTAAAGGGCAAATTCAGTAATCGCTTGAAGAGACTTATGTTCTTAGGGTGCCACTGAAGGATACTTAATGAAAATAATCATGAGCCAGCCAATCAGCTACTGCAGGCCAGAAAAATTATACTGTTGTTGATAACAGCACAGAACAAGAGGTTTAAAAGCTGAATCCAGAGTTCACACAACAAAGACTTTGCCAATTTTTTAAAAAAAGTTTTATGCTGTACTATTATTTTGCCTGGCACAGTTCAGGAGATGAACAACTTTTTTCTCATTATAAACCTGGAGAACTTCTCTCTGCTTAAAAATAGAAACAGAATTTAACCAAACACTGCTACATATGAAAATTAAAGCAACTCATTTAATACCTTTAGGCAAACTATTCTTCAAAGAAATTCCCTATCTAACACATAGCCAAAGCTGTTCAAATAATATTCTCTCTAGGTTTCAAAACTTTCCTTGGTTAGAGAGGCACTGAACCCTTCCAGAACAGCAGCCTCCCATTTCACTTTGCACTTAGTTATCCCAACAGCTTTATTCTCTCCTCAGAACGAGAGAGGAACCTTTTCCACTATTTCTATGATAACCATGCCAAGGTGCCATGTCAAGTTCCTCTTCTGGCTCATCCTTGCATAATAACCCCCTAGCTGGAAATCTTTGCTTTGAATTGCAAACATAAATTGTGCTTTGCTCACCATTTCATAAAAGGCTGCACTGCAAGAAAGGATCTAAGGAACACTCCAACAGCACAGACTAAAGGGACAGTCTTGGACTGTCCCCTGGCTCAGAAAAGCAAGCATCCTGCTCTAGAACTCTGCTCTGATGTACATCTCTTAAATTGCTGATTATTTCAATTATTCCTTCACCAAAGTGAGGCTATTACCAGTCATCTATTGAAAACAGTTTATTTAAAAAATTAAGACAATTTTTTTCACTCTGTGGTATTTACCGAGCATCTATGCTTGTAACTAATTGTAATTACCATTGTAATTGGACATTGGAAAAGTGCAATGCTTTTTGGAACAAGAAAGAAGAAAACTATATTCCTGTAACTTCATTAGAAGAGTAAGCTCCAGGATCTTTGTAGGATGATGGTTCTAAAGAGAGCTGAGCCATGACACACAGGAGGTTCCTTGGTGGCAATATAAAGTCTCCCCCTCTTTCCTTGTGTAACTGGAGAACAGAAGCTGCATTTTAACTCATCATTTTGTTGATTTGTTTGCTATGTTGTTGAAGAGGAAAATACCAGGTAAGCATGGGAGATGCAGTTTAAAATGCCTTTGCGCCCCACAGATTTCCAACTGCCATTCCCAAAAGAACATCAAAGTCAGCTAAGTGGATCACTGAACATTCAATTAAAAAATCATTTTGATGACAGTGTAGAAGCAAAACTCTACCCTGACTCGAGGCTGGAGTGCTAGATGTAAGGCAATTATGACTTACAGCAAGCAGAACCAATGCAGCTGAATATGACAGTACATTTTCTCTTGGTTTTTTTCCCTTATACAAAAGGTCATTTAACCTCCATTAAGAAAACCACTTTTAATGACAATGTAAAAGAACAACCCTGTTTACATTAAGATACAATGCTTGCTCATGCATTCTTCTCTGTAACAATTATTATTTCAAAATGTATGCTATTTTAAAAACTCAAAATGAAAATACAGTATTAAAAATCAACCTGCAGAACTAATCTAAAAATTATAGTGAAATTTTCAAGATTGTATCAAATCTGAAAGGCCTAAAGGGAAGGAATATTTGCTGCTTAATATTCTGCCTTTAAAAAAAAAAAGTAGTACCCAACAAAAACAAAACTTTGAAAGGTTTAGTGAAACGCTATACATGATTTTAACATGTAATTGAAGTGCAATATGTTGTACTTTTAAATTTTGGAAGTAGATGACTGCTTCTGACTATAAAAAGAGTGCAAGCAAACCCATCATTTTGGGGCAGGGAACAGAAAGCAGAGGACACGATCCTAAGCAGTTTTTGCAAGTATGAGATTCTGGCACAGTGAGAAAGTTCACTGCATTCTCAGCACAGGAATTTCGTTCTTAGGTAGCTCCTGCTTAATCACTGACAAATAAAAACACATGACATGTGGTAATATTCTAACTTAGTGGTTTGGTCTGCAGATAAGCTGTAAACACTCAGGTTCTCACAGAACATGAGTCCATCCAGGTTTCACATAATCCTGCTGGGGTTTCTGAGGATTCAGTGCTCAAACCCTGACTAGTGATGCAGGAAAGGTTGGGAGGTGAAATCCTGGATGAAAGAGCTGCTAATTTATACAAGAATATAACCTAGAGAAAATCTGCTCAAGCAAGGGGTTCTGGACATGCATAAGAGCTGTTCAGTTACATGTCATTCATGTTTAGTGTGGTAGTCACCAAACGGGAAAGAGCAAGACCATAAATTAAGTTTGACACACTTTTTCAACAGCAGAAAGAAGCAGCAACCAGTGTACTCATTCATGAGTCTGGAGAAATAAACCAGTACTTTTCAGGACTGATCCTTCTTAATACATAATCAGTGATTTGGCCTGATATACTACTTATACTAATACTGTTATACCCTTTAGTTTCAGAAGAAAACTTTTGTTAGATGACAAAGAAAAAAATCCTTCAAGGAATGTGTTTACTAATTGACCTGCTTATAACAATTACATGACAATAAAAGCACTAATTAACAAGAAAAAAAGGAACCTTATGCAACTTCTCATCGTGGCAGGTACAGGTACAAGAGCTGATACAAGATGTTCCAGTCTCACTTTACTCAACAGGAGCTGTCACAGGCAACTGCATGAAATCTAAAAATGGAAAATTCCCATTAAATATGGCAATTATAAAACACATCCTCCATTTTTTCACTTGTATTTTGTAATAAATAAAACCTTTTTCTCATCTGATATTGCACTGTATCACCTCAGAGAGTCCAGGCCCACTGCATGCATGCTGACACAAAGCCAGATGTGACACAGCCACTGCTCAGACTTGAGTCCTGCACAATCAGCAGCAGCTTTGGCTGAACTCAGGAGCTCATGGTACTTGTTCCCCTGAAAGGCACTCCCCAGTGCCTTCCAATGTACACTGCTTCTACCATTTGGACAGGAAAAAACCAGACCTATCTTTGTGTATCCAATCACACAGAGAATGCACTTCAGCCTAAGTAATAAAATATTCTCGAGCACTTTACAAAAAGACTTAATAAAATAGTAATCATTGTATTTATTGATTTTGCTCTACTATACATTAAAGTTTTATTTATTGTCCTTTGCAGAAAGAAGTCTTGAAAACCTGTGCCAGCAAATCACATTTAAAATAGGTAAACGTAAACATTTTGTACCTATTACCTTTCTGCAAACATTACTATTTACACAGTTCTTAAAGATAATCTTTTCCAGTTTCAGTGGATTAACTACTTGCTGCTTGAGGCGAGCATCCAGGGTGCTCACTGCCCTGGTTTTTGACTTCCATGACTTCACACATACTAACCAAACTCCAACCCAGAGACTCCAAGATATTCTTGCAAAAAAACCCATTTTGGTCAACAATTTATAGTTGTATAAGCACATATTAAATTTCTCTTATCGGTGAATCTTGCAAAAAAACCCCCCCTGATTTATTAACATTCACTGAAAGGATAAAAAGGTTATTCACTGGATTAGGCTTTAACAGACAAAATAACAGAGTATCTTCATGCACGGCCCAATCTCTTCATTACAGAATGTAACAACAGGAGTTCTCAAGACAATGTAACAAAGCCCTTAATACTTCTAAACTGTACCAAAAGAAATAGCCTATATTAGTTTACATCTGGACTTCAAAAGTACCATTAACAACCCTGAAGAGGCAGGCTTTTACTACATCTGGAATTCACTCAAGAGCTGTCAGTATTTGCTAGCACTCAGCAAGTAAGTCTTTCTTTCACAAAAAGAAGGGACCAAAAAGAAAGAAATCCCCATCACTGATTTAAAAACACTCATAGAGTCATCTATATAAATTAAGAAGGCAAACCAAATGTGCACAGACACAACAGCCAATGCTTCACAAGCCAGCTCCCTGGACTGTGAAGCAAGGAAGGCCTGAGGCAATGAACAGTGCAGAGGAGAATCCCAAACATGCACCTCAGGGGAAGGTCTCCTTTGCAATATGGGTTAAAGGGACAGTTATTTTTGAAAACAGATGTTCTTCACAGGTACAGCACAAGGGTTCTCACATATTTCTTGAAACAGCGAGGACAGAAATCCCAGCAAGCCCTACTGAATGCTGGAAATGGATGCTTTGGGTCCCTGGAGAGGAGCTGGTCCTCAGTACATCCTCCCAAATTGGAAGCAACAGCAGTGTGGGCACAAGGACAGACCTCATCTCCCCAGCTCACCCTTCACTGCTCCCCACAAGCCTCTCCTCCCACCACCTCCTGCATTCCCCGAGCTCTGCTGCCCTGGCACTGCTCGTGGGAGCCGTGCTGCTCCCCAGCACCCAGCACCCTCCAGGCCATCCCAGCAGACCCCTCTCTCACAGCCCTGTGGTTTCCACACAAGTGCACACACTGTCCTTGTCCCCTGCTTGTCGATTTTCCAGCCTCTGACCCCTGCCAGTCACCCTTTTCCAGGCTGCTGCTGGGTCTCAGCACCACTTCTAGCACAAGGGAGACCTTCCACGAGCCTCCCAAACATCCCCAAAACCCTTCTCCAGGCAGACCTGGACCCTGTTACAAACAGGAGTGCCTCTCTGCAGTCAGGCTGGGAACAGGTCCATGGCTCTGTCCCAAAGGACATTGCCTTCCACAGGGAGGAACAGCACAGCTCAGCACACCGACCCCAGGAGCCCCCACCACTGGGAACAAACCCAGCAGGACCTTCCTCAACAGCTCCACACAACCCCACAGGGCTGGCCACAGGCACGGAACAGCCCCTGCTACAGAAAGGTCTAGAAGAGGACTGCATGGCTGTAACACAGGTGTGCACTCAGCCAGAGGTTCTCCTGAAACTCTTTCAAGTAAGCACACAAGAATGAAATTAATTCCCACACCAAGTCCAGTCCCTGATGTCTCATTCCCAGTCCTGGACAGGAGACAACCTGTCTCTCATGGACTTGGCCCTCCCTGCTGCTCCACATTCTGTGAACTGCTGTGGTCTCACACAGAAAGACCAAAATCGCTATTGATTATGTCTCTCCCTCAAAAGGAAGCAGATCTTCAGGACATTGAGAGAACAGACACTCTCTGAAAGGACACATAGGGTAATTCTGAGCTACCTTATTCAGATCATCTGTAGCCTCCAGCTGTGACCCACCTCTAGCACAAGCCTGGGTGAACCCTAAGGCTCTTTAAATGCTTCCCCTCGCTCTGCCAGGGAGCACAAGGCTGGCAGACGGCCAGAGCCAACACAGCACTCCCACTCCTGCTTCCACAACTCAACCCACTCAACACTTCAGCATAATCAAATCTACAACTCAGCTCCAGTCCCCAGGGACACTCAGGCACTGCTCTGCAGGAGCGTGGCTCTGAAAAGCACAGGGGGCACACACAGACCAGCAGGGACGAGGCATCATGACCTGGAACAAACCAGTTTCCAGGTAGGAGCTTAACAGGCTGCTGGGGCAGCAAAGGTTGTGCACAAACTGCACAGCCCGAGGCTGTGATTTCAGTTTGGCTCAGGCAGATTTAACGCTGGGCTGCTAATGAAAACAGACTGTTCATCTCCAAAAGGTAATTCCACTCTTGCCCTCCATTGTACCAACACACAAGTGCCTGTGTGGCTAGGAATGAGTCAGATTAGCTTGTTGGTCCAGTTTAAACCCTCTCCTTCTCAGGGCAGAATGGTGGATTTCCCTTTGTATCAACTTCGTTTTGAACCTATCATGAGTCACTGCAATCACCTAAATCAACAGAAAATTAGCAGTACAAAAGATGTTATTCTTCTGCTCTGGCAAACTGAGTAACCATGAATTGACAGGAGTTACTGACAAGGCAAACCCCGAGGAGGAGAGGGAAGGAGCCTGTCAGTGAGCTGCAGATGAAAGCCCACTGGGCTGGGGATGAAGAGGGCTCAGCACAGGGCCAGCAGGATGCCCTGTGACACGGGTGTCACAGCACACTGCTCTGGGATCAGGGCTGCGGGCTGGGGATTAACCTGCTGCTCTCCTACTCGTGATCTCACTACTTACTTTTATAGGAGCTCAGCCTTGGGGGTTTCAAGTGCTACAAGCTTAAATACTTTTAAACTTTGGGTATGGGCTAATGCACATCCTACAAATACAAAGGGGTTTAATTTATGTCCTTCACATGTCAATGCTATCTTTGTAAAATTATACTCCTATTTCCTTAGGAGGCAGCCAGGAGGCATGTTATTAGGATTAATAAATTATTATGTCCTTTTTAAACACCAAGATACTACAAAGGTAGGAATTACATGAACCAAAGTCCTTCTACCTTAGAGAGACACTCTTTACAGCATTAACTAAATTTTGATAGAAAGGAAAAGAGTTTTATTATATAGAAAAGATTCCTTTTCCTCTTAGTAGAATAATTTACATCGGGGGGGGGGGGGGGAAAATCACACCTAGTGTTGGCAGACAACAGGGAGACAAATGCAGAAACACAGAACTAAACTAGATAGAAGGAGTTGACACTTCTCGAGGGCACAGAACTAAACAGAGCCTTAGTATATCCAGTTATTCTAAAAAGTTAATGGTAAGTGGGTATTAAAAACTTCTATTGGAGATCAACTTCTTTCAGCTATACCCAAGCCCCACTGTCTGAAATATCACTGCACACTGCAGGACAGCAAGGGCCCGGGTTTGTACATTTCTCCTCCGCTTCCTAACGAAACAGTGACATTTATAAGAAACTGAAGGCTAAAGTGACAAAGAAGACAAACAGATTTATTTCCCCCATGAAAAAAACTAGAGGACTCCAATGCACAGCCTGACTGCACAGGCTAGACAGTTAAGTTCAAACCTTTGTTCCAGGTGAAAAATAAAACTAAAGCAAAGTGAGTTCAACACTAATGAGCTGCAGGAACAATAATTAAACACTCCTAAAGCTACCTTGACCCACAACATAAACACCCTTCCAATAAAATCAACTAAAAATGCACCTCATTGTAACACTGCATCTTACTTTTTTTTTCTATTTAAAACATTTCAAAATTTATTTTCCTTAAATAAGAGGGGTTTTTTAACTTAACCAAGACAGTTTAGATATTTAGTGGATTGACAAATATATCTTTATTAATAAGAACAATAAAACACAGCTCTAAGCTGACAACTTTGTCAGCAAACCTGAAAGGACTTCCCAAAAAGTGCTAAAACCACTTCTTTGAAATCATGTAACAAAGTAACAGCTATGCCAGAACAAAATCCAGTGCTGCTTCATCTTTCATCTCCTTCCCCTCCCACTGCATACATGACACTTCATGGTAAACAAGTGTCTTAACTCGTTTCAGGCACTTAACCAGATACTGTCAAATACACTGCTTTCATTCATTTTCACAAGCAATTATTAGGGCATTTAAGAAATGCATTTAGTGCCAAACTAAATTAAATGTTTTCATGTTTGTGACAGAGAAAAAAAGAAACCAAGGGTAAAGTACCTTGCTAGTGGAGAAGTCCTCAAAGGAACTTTGGTATCTGTCAATTCACTGTTAGAGAGAGATGAAACCACCAATTTCCCCAGCATACTGCTAGATTTTCAAACCACAGACACAAATTAAACATGGAAGAGTACATAAACAAGAACATCAATATCACGGCACATACAGTATGAAAAAAGTCTGAATAAAAATAAGCCAGAAGCTTCACCAGTAACCTTTGCCTACTGAAGAAGTGGTGTAACAGCTGAGTTATCACTGCCAGCTTATCACTCCAAATTCCTACAGTAGTTTTCCGGCTCGTTTAAGTCAATTGCCCTAAGTGCTTCCACTGGGAGGCAGACTCTGCTCTCCATCCCAATCCAAGGGATTCATCAGAATGGTTCCATGTGCTGTTTTCTACTGCAAAACACAGCCTAAGATCCAATTTCTCGGAAATCTGAAATGCTAAGGCATGAACTGTTCTGGATTGTTTGTTTCTTAGAAAAAAGAACAAAAATAGATGGTATACTGCCATACATTCAATGTGGTTTGTACTGCATCCTAGTCATGTACTCATTAGATCAGAACCATAAACAAATTAACAAAACAATCCCACATATTTCTAACTGTAAAGGTGCTTTGGGATTTTTTTTTTCTCCAGCAGAGGCTATACATGCAAAATATTGTTCTTATTTACTTCTAGATGAATTTGAGTTCATGTACTGCCACAGTAAAAATGATAACCCATTATCCTATATTCATTTTTCAATGAACTTTGGCCAGGTCCAAAATCTGGTAAGCCTGTATATTTATGTTGTCTTTACCTTCTTTCTTTAACATTTCTTCTCTAATTGATGGGATTTTGTTAGGGATAACTGTTGGCCCTGATGCTGGCTCATTCCCTGGTGTGCAGCGTCAATTCACGCACCAAGATGAGATATCTGATTTCTTTATTCTAGTTTGCACAAAGTAGGGATCCAGGTGTAACTCCACAAAGTCAGCAAAACTTTATACTAGTTACACCAAGGGCATCAGTGTTACAAATACACTAACTAGTACTCAAACCCATCAGTTACAAATACACAGCCTTCTCACTAACTAGTACTCAAACCCCTACTCACTAGTTACCTCTCTCACTACTCCTTGCTCATTAGTCCACATGCACAGCCCCTCTCTGCACTGGAGTCAGGTCTGTTTTGGGTAGGTGGTCATGGGTGGGTGGCCATGAATCCCCTCTCCCCAGTTACTGCTCAGTCCTGCTGACTTCACTCCTGGTGGCTCTTGTCAAGACAGCCCTCTCATCTTGGATTGTGTTCCCCTTCTCTCCAAACAGAAGATTAGCCAAGCCTACAAGTCTCTACAGGCTTCACAATGCAATTGCTTAATCATAACTGCCTACCTATAGCTACTAATTAACATCAAAACAACTGCACAGTTCAGTTCAAATCTTGAGAGACTTGATAACCTTACACCAGAAGCTCCTGAAAAACAAGAAGTAGATGAATACTCAGGTAACAAAACAAATCTGAGAGAACAAAATAGAAGATACAGACTTCACAAGAAAAAGTGTGAAAATTTCAAGTCTTTAGGCAAATTTCTCACAAGAAAAATACCAGACGAACAATACATATAAGAGAATTTTACAATACATTTCAAAGCAAGAAGGATATCCACAGCATGATCTAAGTTAGCAAAGTGATAAAGTGGGATGTTTCACCATTTAATTTGAAAGGCTAAATGACATTAGCTGGTGACATTTTTAATACACTTTTTCTTCTGAAGGATAAACACATTCTCAGATTCTAATTATTTGGTGCTTTGCTAGATTTGGTTTGGTCCGTTATATTTTTTAAACATCATCATTGTGTCCAGTCACCTACAGTGATTTACTGTCAAAATAAATGGAATTAAGCAGATCCCACGAGCATATCTACTTCTCTCACACCCCACACTTTCCACTGTAGTGCCCCAAACTCCAGAACAGGAACAACCCCTCTCCTCTGGCCTGCGATGGAAGTCACAATTCCTTCAGAAAGGATCACCACCTTAACAAGGAAACACAACTGCTCTCAACCCGTGTGCGTGGTTCAGATTGTCTTATCCAACACTCACTCTCGGTACAATGAAGAGATCCCCCTCAAGCCACACAGCAGAAAAACATCAGGAATGCAATTTATAAAAATCACAGCCCTAGCAAGACTTGTCTCAAACCAATACTCACACAAGATTCATTGGGAGTTTCAGAGTTTGTAGACTGAATCTCTCCATAAGGACTGAGCCAGACATCTCAAAAGCAGTGCTTCACTCCAGCAGCAATATAACTGCAAAAAATAACTTGTGGAGCTCTTCCTGAGCATAAATTCAAAGGGAGAAATGAAATCTGCTCTAAGGTCGGGGAATGTGTATTTTTCACTTTTGGTAACTTTACCTCTGCCACAGGTTATAAACCTATTCTCAAAACCAGAGTTATCTGCTTCTTAGATTGCTTACAGTGGTGTCTATGAAACCCTACGTCCTGAACATCCAGGTTTACAGATGATTAAGCCTGACTCAAACTGCTTTAATAGAAACACTTTGCTTAAGATTTGGGGTATAGCAAATGTAACTATTGTCCTGCAATGGCCAGAAACTGCCTCCCCCCTAGTATTATTTAGGACCTAATGCTAGAAAAATTACTTCACTTATTTAGCTTCAGATTTCAAAAAAACTCCAACTAAATCAAACCAATTTATAAGACACCACAAATGCTGCACACGCAATCAGTAGAAATGGGATTTCAACAAATATTTCCTAAGGATACAAGCACAGCACCATAAACACCAAACTGCCAAAAGGAACTGGAAAGCCTGAAAACCATGGCCAAACCAATGACCAATCAAGCACTTGATGAAATCTGGGGAAAACTACCAAAGAATTTTTGCTGGTAATGCTTTGGCCTCCATCTAATTATGGACAGACAGCACATTTTGCATTCAACAAGTCTGGGGTGACTGATGGGAAGTCACAAAAGGCTGAGCTACAGAAAGACAAGTAGGCTGTTTCTCTGCAAACTGCTTTGAATGGTTTTTATTTCTCTTGGCTGCTCTAAAGTTCCAGGGACAGTGGGGAATATGGCACTACAAAATAAAGAAACAGCCAAGGAAAAAGAAAATATTTCAAATTCAGTGTTTTCCTAAAGAACTACTTGATCTAGATTTTAGATCTATACTGCTTGGGAAAAAATTACTCTTTTGTTCAAAATCCAGCACTATAATTTATTTAAACATAGCGTAAAGAAGTCTACCCTGCTTATTTGAGTCATCATTCTATTTTCTAGCTTTAGAAATAACAGAGTATCAGGACAACCTCTCTCCATCACACTGGAACAAGTATCCTTTTCTCTCTTTTTATCACTCTTCCTTTTGTGAGCAAAGCAAGGCAGGATCAGTCATGAACATGCTCAACAATTGCATAACTCGAAGCAAACACGGAACAAGGTCTCATTAAATTAGAAGCCATTTTATTCTCTGAGAAGAAGCATTACACAAGTGTAGTTCTCAGCTCCAAGCCCTTATGTGTCACCCTTAAAAACAAAACTTACAAATACAGGTGGTGACAATCAGAGGACAATATCCAGTGCCCACAGATATGCTCGGAATGGGATGAAGGTGAGGAAGGAACTCCTCATCCTCCCAGGAGATCACTCAAGTCAGTGGTTCAGAGTCAGTACACAAATACTGCGTAGGTAGAGGGAGGTTTGGGTAGAAGAGAATCCTGTTTTTCTCTTCAGGGAAATCAAACACACCCTTAGACTCTGATTATGTAAACATGACCAAAACTGAGGTACATGGCTGCGTAGAGCCTTCACTGCTAAGTTTCAAGAGCATTGACCTTTTTTAAAAAGAAAGGTGCAACAGTAGCAACACCATTTGTAGGAATTTTGTGAATATTCCCAGGAAAAATTATTTTTCTGTCTTATACAGATGTCAGCATTACATTAATACAATCTGATAAGCTGGAAGTCCAGAATATACTATTAAATATTCCTAGAAGAATATAAATATTGCAATGTTTCATGAGCCACTAGCATTTCAAACAAGAGAAATAGATCTTGCTTTAAAAAAAAATCCCCCAAAGAATCATGAAATATTAAGCTAATGATGTAATTAAAATCTATGTAGTTTCAACCACGGTTCTCTTAGAATCTGTTATCTTAGATGTATACACATTTACAGATGCACAAAACAAGTCAGGGCAGCAGGTGGGTCAGTCCTTTCACAAGCTGACCTGGCCACAACTGCATTTGTGACTCTGTAACACAGGATTTGGGCAGAAGACTATTTTTTTTCTTAACCATAACTGATTTTATTAGTAATCTATAGATTTAAATTTTTTGAGTGTATGTTTCAACTAGCTTTCCTGATCAAAAACCCTCACACCCCCCCCACCCCCCTTCCAACACCCACTAGCAGCCTTGGCTTGGTGACCTGAACATCCACACATGAGCACACAGCGCTGCTGGGAAGTGGATCTGTACCTTGCTCTTGAAAGTACTGGATGTTACCACGTTAAGCCTTTTGTGCAGATTGTAAGAAAATCAGGTAAGAATCTCCACAAGCATCTTCCCTCTCAAGAAAGGTGAAAAAATAAAATCTACACAGTTTTCAGCACTGCAGAATTGGAAAATGTTTTCTATGCATCTCAAAGTTATCCACTAGGAAAAGCATTTCTCTATTCACAGTTTCTCTAGAACAATACAGTGCAGCAATACTTCATCAGGACAATTAAACTGCAGCTGTAAATGCCTGGAAAGTTCTGTTACCAGGGCTTTATAAGTCATTTGTGGACTTACACTGGGACAGACCAAACCCAGCTTGCCACAAAAATCACCAAGCTCCCTGCCTGAGCACTCCTGGGACAGCTGTCTCCCCTGGGTGTCTGCTGCCTTTACCTCTCTGCAGCACTCAAACAAAAATCCTCACAGAATCTGCAGATGTTTCTCTACATAACCACTTTAATCCTCCTGCAAGCCATCACCTCCTGCTTCTTCTGTTCCCTTCTGCCTTTATCCACACCCATATACTCAAAACCAACTACAGATACTTCTTTACCAAACACAAATTACAAACTCATCTAAATTCTAAGTTCACCGCAGATGCTCCACTTTCCAGTTTTTCATGGGTTCTCACAGAATGAGCTCATAAACATTGATTTTAATATTGGTTTGGTGAAATGACTGCAGACCACATTCACTTTCACAGACTGTCTTCTCATACTGTCTTAACTTTGTTTGGTAGAAATTTTAGTGTGTGTCTGATCCAGCAGACCTTACAGCAGCATGCACATTGATGTATGGCACTGCACTAATTCCTCAAGAAGCACAGCCGCCATGGAAAACCTTCCTGAGGATGGCCAAGGCTTCCCACATGTCTGAGCAGCCACCCTGAACAAAGTGAGGGATGTTCCATACCCTGTCCCAGAGAGCAGTAAGGCAAAGGCAGAAGTTTTGCCTCTAAAGGTGCAGAAGAAGTGGTTTTACAGTTTTCAGTTTTCAGTATCCTTACAAAGTTATCTCAGGAGAGAATGTTCTACAGGCAGGAATGCAATACAGCAAATAGATGGGGAACTGAACGTGGCAGTACTGTACTAGTGCCACTCTGCTGCTTCTGCAAGTCACTTCTAATCTTCACTATCTGTTTTCCCCTTCCAGGTCTCAAACTGGTTTCGTCTAACAGATACAAGCATTCAAGGCAAGGATATTTACACAGCTCCAAAAGCAAAGCACTAGATTTCCAGTTTTAAAGTGCAATGGGAGAAGGTTTGCAGTTTGTTCTTGCTGTTTTCACTATCAACAGTGAAAATCCATAAGCCAGTAACTTCAATAATCTTATCTTCCCTGCTTTTCAGGAAACTCATCAGACTGAGAAGCCGGCTTGTCCCGCTTCAGATATGGTAATTAACTAGCACATTTTTGTAATTAACAAGGCTTGTGAACAATGAGGAAAGACAACGTCCCAATGCACAGGTGGTGACAAATTGCCACCTCCTCCTCTGGGATTACAGACACCTGAAGTCAGCACCTTGACTTCCCATGAGCTGCAGGCTCACTTAAGGAATGAGAGGACACATGGGTGACGATTCCTTCCCAAGGATCAGTAAAAGACTCTTGCAAGTTTTGAACTGAGTTGATTCAAACCATTTTGAATTGTGAACAACTTTTCTCTAATTGATTCAGAAGGTAATACAGAATAAGATCTGAGTTTCCTTCAGAGTTGCACTCTTCCCCCCACCCCCTATTTCAGAATAGCTATTCAGGAGGTGTGTTGAGGATATGGCCTTGTCCACATGATTTCCTTCAACAGACTCAAAATCATTAGATCCCAAACTGTACCTGAGCACTGAATCCTTTGAAAGCCCTTCAGGCTTTACTACATGGCAAGCCCTGATGTAGACCAGGCCCTCAGGACGAAGAGCAGGTTCTTCCAACTCTAACTGCGTAATTAAACAAATAAAGTCCTGCCATTTGAGAGCTGCCTAGGACTGGCTTGAGTGCTTGCTAAACTGCTCCAAGTCTGACATGTAAACCTGCACTGCCAGACCACATGCAGCCCTAAATAGGCTGGCTCATAACCTTCCATTGCAACTGCTCTGTTGGCAGACACTAGATAGAGCCATGGGATAATTCAGGTGGAAAAGGACATCGGGGGACTCTGGTACAACCTCAAGCTCAAAGCAGAGTCAGCTGTGAAATCACACCTGCTTTCTCAGGGATTTATCCAGCTGGATTTTGGAAACTTCCACAGAAGGAGTCTGCAGGAGCTCTCTGTCCCACCACTAGACACACCTCAGGGTGAAAAATGCCTTATGGACACAGACCTCTGTGACTTCAATTCCCATCTGCTGTCTCTTGTCTTCTCACCATGCACCACTGTGAAGAACCTGGCTTCACTCTCTGGAAAACCTTCATACAGGTGCTGAAAAGGCCCACCAAGCCTTTTCTTCTCCAGGCTCAACAACAGGCACAGCTCCTCTTCTTCTCTTCACAAAGCAAAAGCTCACAACTCCAGCCAATCTTGGCAGCTGCCCACTGAACTGACTCCAGTTTATCAACATTTCCCTCGTCCCAGGGAGGGGAGCACAACTGGATGCTGTACTCTGGACGTGGTCTAACAATGAGAATGGGATAATTGTCTCACCTGACCTACTGGCTGTGCTTGCTGGCCACCATGACCCCCAGAGCTTTCTCAGCTGGGCTGCCCCCAGAAGAGGCTGTGCTGGTGCAGGGGTCACTCCTGACAGGGAGAGAGCCTGGAAGCCCCCACCCACCCCTAAGGAGCTGCTTAAATGGTAAATTTGCTTAGTAATCGGCAGCAGATGAAACGGATCGAAATTGAAGCCAAGTCTTCTTAGTGTTAATGCACCTTACTTAGTAGTACTAAGTCGCCTCTTAGGGCCATATTCAGATGGCCTAAATTCCACATAAATCCTTCTGCCTCCCATTTCTTATTAGCTGGCTTTCAGGCAGCTCCCCACTCAGTGTCTTATGTAAATTCTCTGAATTGCTTTTCAGAACCACCTAGAATTCTCCATTGACTGGGAAAATGGCCTTCAGTGGAATTCAGGCCACCTGAGCCTAGTTTTTAAGGTCCAGTAACACTGCAGCATCAGACTGCATTATTTTTTGGCTTTGCCACCATGGCATTAAGTAGCAGTTGGCTGTCAGGACGGGTTTAGTTACTCTCCCACTGGAACAAGTATTTTCAAAGAAAATGTAGACTGCTAAACAATTCAGGACTCAGTTCTTCCTGCTACTTTCTGGAAAATTAATCCATAGCTGGATCTCCTTTAACAAGAACACTTTATCCATAGTTCTTTTGAATTCTGTCCTGAGCCATGTGCTATGTTTGTTCCAGAAGTCTTGACAATCCATTCAAAAAAACTGGGTCTTTAGTATGACTCAATGGCTCAAACCATTCACTGGTCTACAGAAAGGAAAAATAAAAGCCCTACAATCAGCACTGAATGGGGGCTGGGGAAATCAGTGGCTTAAATTCTCACCAGTTCAGCAAAAACACCATGCTTTAAGTCAAACATGATGACAACTCTCCTAGTTCTTCAGAGATTAACAGTTTTCCAATAAACACCGTTCTGATTTTCTGAGGTTTCTGATTAAAGCACATCTTGTGATTTGAGAAGTGATTTCTTGCAGGCATTATGGTTTTGGTAGTGTTAAAAGTGAGAAATTACTCACAGCAGCATAGTTAGCTCAACAAGCCCTACTCAGTGTTCTTACATACTCAGGATTCTCCAAACCAAAGAGACGGAGCAGGGAAGATGGGAACCACCCATGAACACTTCTGAAAAGTGGAACCAGACTCTACACACCACAGTCCCCACACCTCTTTTTAGGCCATTAATAGTGCTTTGATAAAAGCCCCACAGCACTCAGGTGCACAGGTATGGAGAGCTACCCTTCGTTCACAGCTGTAAGCCAGAGCTCTCTCAAAACACCCACCTCTGTGAAATGTAAATAACAAAACTGAGGCTGGAATTTATTACCTGCACCCTTACTTGAATGGAATAGGACATTTGAAGATAGCACAAACATTGAGAACCAAGTGCCAGCTTATTGCAGGTCAAAGAGACTTCTGTGAAATTAAGTCAGTAAGCCAAGACGGACCAGATCCATACCAGAGACTGACTTCATTATGAGTTTCAAAATTTTTCACCATACAGACCAGCAGCTCCCTCAGACTGACTGAAGTTTGTCAGCCAGCCATCAACACTGAACAAACAAATGTTAAACCTGAACCTACCTCCCGTTTCTAGGGACCAACAATAATAAACATGCCAAACAACTACAAACAAAAACAGGTCTGTAACTCACAATGCTGAGTTTCAGCCATTCCTGAGGCATAAATCTACAGGTCAGGGAAGAATTGCCAAGCTTAAAAATGTCTTTCCTTAACTTTTCAAGGGACACAGAACAAATAGTATGAGAAGTGCTGCAGATAGCAATGAATATAAAGTCTTATGAATGCACCCAGATGATTACCCTCTTCCTAGGATACAGTTAAGACCCAATAAAATATCTATTATTTCATGCTTCTGGTTTTTTAGCCCCAGGAAATAAAAATCATAAGCCACAGTGAATTTTTGCACAATGAGATAGCAATCCACTCTGGAGAAAGACTGTATCAAGAGCAGAATGTAACCAGTCAAAAAATCACATTAAGGCTTTTGTTTTCATTTTATGTTTTTCTTTACATGATGCTTAAAACAATAACAAGACAAAACCCCCGAACAAATTTCACGTAAACTCAAATTTTTGTGTTTTGAGTAAAAATGACTACCCTTAGCATTAACAGACTTTTTAAAGTAACCAAAATCTTTTATCATAGGTATTACTCTTTTTTCATTAATGCTGTACTGATAACAACACTTTAAAACTGCGGCTACTCAAATAGAAGAATTTCACATCTGATGCTATCAAACCTATTTCACAGGCCAAAAAAGTGCTAAACTATAGAATCTGATAGTCCTAAACAAAATGCAGTAATCTTTTACAATAAGTAAAAGATTACACACCAGCTGCTGTACATAATAATTAAAAGTCAGGGGAGGAGGGCTTGTTTCTTCAGTAAGGTAAAAAAAAAAGTAGTGGTCATAAACTATCTTACAAAGATTCTTACTCTGTTACTGCCCTCCTTTTTCTGGAGGTTACTGTTTTCTCATTTCCCAGGGATTCTGTATGAGTCCCAAACACCGAACTTCACGCTATTTATTGAACTATCTGCAGTAGTATTTTAAGGCTGGCTACTCTCTCTACGAGTGAAAGGTGTTCCTGTGCTATCCTTCCCGGGCGAGCCCTGGAAGGGAACGCACCTCAGCCTTACACCCCGCATCAACCCCTGGAAAACAGACCGGCAATGCTGAAACGAGACTGCAAATCCCGGCCCGCTCCTCCCGCGGCCATGCCGCGTCCGCACCACCCGCGCCCACCGACCGCGAGCCGCCCCGCACGCCGAGACCGCGGGGCCGCGGTGGGTGCCGGAGCCCGCGGCGGGGACACGGCACACGGGCACCTGCCTCACGGCGCGCTCTCGCCACCGCCTCGGACGCCGGAGCCCGAACACAAAGCAGGGCAGAGAGCAGAAACGCGCCTGTTACCGACTATTATCTCGCTAATTATCCGGAGCGCCGCTCCCGCGGGGGCGGCGCCGGTGCGCAGCCGCCGGCCCCGCCGGCAGCCGGGCCCGTGGCAGCCCCGCCGGGCGGCTTCAGCACCCCCGCGGGCCGGATGGCCGCAGCACTCACGCCCGGCGGGGCCCCGCAGCACCGCGCGGCCGGGCGGGCGCGCTCCCGGCGGCGCAGGGCCCCGCAGCCCGCCCCGGCCCGCGGTCCCGCACTCACCGGCCCCGGCCCGGGGACGCCGCGGCAGCACCGCCCGCTCCGCGCACCGCCCGAGTGCGCGCCCGCGCTCACCCGCGGCCGGGCCGCCCGCCGCCGCCGCGCGCGCTCATTCCGTATGCGCCACGGCGCCTCCTGGTTGGCCCGCGCCGGGTGGCGCGCGGGGCCGGGCTCCCGCGGAACGGGGTTACTACAGGTCACCGCCGCCGGGGGGCGGGGCCGGCGCCGGGGACCAATGGCTGGCGAGGGGCGGGGCCGCGTCAGCAGCGCGTCGTTCCGCGCCGCAGCCCCGGCCCCTCCGCGCTTGGCGGTGCGCGGCCGGTGCCGGTATCCCCCTCACGGAGCCTCCTCATGGCCCCGGGCCCGCCGCTGACCGCGCTGCCCCACGCGCGGTACCGCCGGGGCGCGTTAAAGAATGCTTTCTGCCAAGTCTCCCCGTAGGAGTGAGTGACCGTGGCAGCGGCATGGGCGTGCTCCGGAGCCCCCGGCGTGGGTCGCTGTAAGAGCCGGGGCCGCGGCAGGGCCTGAGGCCGCCGTTCGGGCTTTGCCGACTCTGAGGGTTTACCGAAGCGAGTCACCCTCGGCAGCTGCCGCAGTGGCTCCTGGCCCGCATCTCTGCTGGCAGAGATCGCTCATGGCATCCCCCTGAACAGAGCTGGCGTCCCCTGGAACGGTTTTGGTCGGTGCTGCTCAAGGCTGGGCTCCCCCATAACAATTCCTGAGGATCTTTTGTCAATATTGACTCATCCAGGCCCTGCAAATGTTCCCTCAGAATTAGAGGTTTTCATTTAACCGGTGTAATACAATACTGAAACAAAACAAACGGGCACCTGCCAAAGAGAAGCGAAACAAAAACAACAAATGGGAAGAAGGTTTCAAAGCCCAGGGGAGAGCTTTAGTTGCTGCGGGTGCCGGGGTGGCCTCTGCGGCGGTGACAGCCACCATTGTCACAAGGGTAGGTTTGTTTGGCTCAGTTGGGGCAGGTCAAGGCCCTGGCACAGCAGCCCAGGGATGTGAGGGCACAGCTCATGGCAAGGGGAGAGCAGGATGGCAGAGCTGAGGGCATGAGCCGGGACACCGCCGTACCCACTGACCATCAGCAGCAGTTACTTTGAGCCAGTTATGAGCTGGGCAGCTGCCACTGCCTGTGGACGGGTCCTGTTCCTCCTGCCCCTCACAGACACCATCTTTCAGAGGCAGAAACACTGTTTGCATCTCCAGTCATCTGCAGAGTTACTCAAGTGGCAGAGAATGTGTTCACTCTTGCTAAAAGCAGATTAACAGGATATGTACTTGTAATCCAAAGATCAACTAAATCAGTCACCTCAGTTACTGGAAAAAACACTTCCAAGTGTTTAGCACTGGAACACAGGAGATGGCTGCTGACTCTTCTGGAAAGCAGGAAAACATTATCCACAGGAGTTACCTGAGATATAAAGGTCATGAGTTGCTTGAGCAAAAGGGATGCTAGCTGAATTATGGGTAGGAGTGTGGAGGCGTACTTAAAACAGTTGCACACTCACTGGAAAAAAGTGAAAAAGGATAAGCAGACATGGAAGGAGAAGAAACTCCATTTTCAAAGATGAAAAATGCAGACATTTGTGCAACAGAAGGGAATTCAGGCATTGTCTGCCAAAAGATTTACTAATGTTGGTAGAGACAGAGTAAAGTTAATAAATTCGTTGTGAACATTAGCACAGGGAAAAGTCCTAGATTTGTGTTACACCATCTTTCACATTTCTTTCAAGGCAAGGAAGGTTCAGGATAAAACTACAAAAGTGATTTGATGTAAAGGATGATGGGAGATAAAGCACTGGACAGCACAGAGCTCATCTGTCAGCATCAGATCTCATGGTGAACCCTCTGCTCTTATTTATTTCTGGGTTAGCACCAGCAACTGAGCCAGAAAACACCTTGTCAAAAGCCTCACTTTGAGAAATGCTTGGAATCTGTAACTGGAAATGAAATATTATCCTTATTAAACTGCTAGATCTGAATACTGTAAAGTTTTATGAGAAGGAGATTTCAAAGATACTTTAACTTCAAATACAGATTTGTTGTAAACTTTGTAATTCAGCCTCACCTTTATTACAGGGTGCGTCAATTTAAGTTTGCCTGAACTTTTCAGTCATTTGAAATCCAAACACTAACTGTGTAACTGGCTATATTTATTCCAAATAGACACAGCTTTTGGCTGTATTCCTAACAGTCCTCAGGGTAAATTAGGAGTTGATGGCTCCTAATTTAGCTCAGCATCAGAAGAGAAACAATAACTGCAGCCTACAGTGATAAAGCAACTTCAACTTTACAAACACCTAAGGCTTAAGAAATTATACATATATACACAAACAACAGCATGCTGATTTAAAGATTCCTACATGTATGCAGTATTTTCACAAGGTTCTTAATAGATTCCTGATGTTTTCATACAGCAGAAATAAAGCTTTTTATGATATCAGTGGTATTACCACACCTTTTGCTTAAATGTGGATTTTACAGGGCAGGGCTTTGAAAGATACTGGTGGCATGTGTTACTTTAGCACTTTTTTTGCATGAGCCTATGCTAAGTATTCCATGGGGAAACCAAAGAATTTGGGGATAGATAGTACACATAAGAGTCACCAATAAAATGAGGGAATAACATATGTTTATAATTGGAAATTTAACCTGCACAAGGCACTATACTAGTGACTGTGGGGGACAGTGGCCTTTCCTACACAAGTTGTGCATAATGATAGGAAATTGAATAGTAGCTTATTTAGATTTTCATTAAAAAGGCACAACAGCACAATTAAAGGCAGGAAAGAAGTGGTTGTATCACCCAAGAGCATTCAGGCAGGGAAGGAGTATCTGGGAAAGCATGCATGGCTGTTCCTAACCACATTCATGTAGTCACAAATTCTTGTTTGCCTTGGTTCTTTTTGATTTCCAGAAGGAGAAGCTCATTAACTATTCTCACGTTCCCTTTTAAAGAGTTTCAGGCATGCAGTCAAGGGGAAAAAAACATTGCCATATGTTTTGTTCAATAACAGAGAATGAATAGCAAGTGGTAAATAGCAGGGAAGATTGCAAGTGATCTTATGAAAATACTGATTGGGAAGTACAGTCAACTGACTCATCATGAAAGAGAACAGCAAGCCAACGTTATATTTGGCCAATTCTAGCTAATATCCAGGGGGAATTAATAAAAACAAAACCACGAGGCACACTGAAAGAGGAGAGTCTGTGAATGGGTAAATATGTGTGGAAGGTTGGCGTTAATCTTTCACAAACAGGCTGCTGCCCACCTATTCTTGGGAAGAAGCTAGAGGGGGAAAACCCAACAGTGTACACGACATAACAGATCTTTAACTAGGAGCTTTTAACTAAAAATTCTTGGAGGGACACAAAATTTAGGAGTACAAGACAGTAGATATGTTTAAAGTAAAATCAAACTGACTTCTTATGTGAAATACCAGAAACCATTAAAAAAGGGCTTGAGTGGAACAAAGCTCATGTTCTCAACAGAGTATATTTCAGTGTATGCCTTCAAAACTGTGGAAATGAATGACTCTAAAATTACAAAACTGTCTTCATGACTCATTAAATAATTGAATGCTACAACTTTGTTTCAGTGTTAGTCTAAATTAAATCACTAAACTAAAGATAACATTTCTAACAGTTTGCATAGAAGTCATTTTGCTTTAGTTACAAACAATAACTTGTTCAACAAGGGGATTCATATCCATGATCATTTTAAATTAAGGACTCAAACTGATGTAATACTTTATATCTAAAGATATCCTGTTAGTATGGCATTTTGAATGCCCTTTTAAGCTGAGCTACTGCTGACAGGGCAGGTAAAGCCAGCTGGGATGAAGGTTCTGGCAGCAAAAAGAGCTTGTGTTCCTGAAGTGATCATTCTCACAGCCCTTAATTTTAGGGTGTTGCTTTAAAAGATGGAAAAACATTTCTAGACCAAGCAACGTGAGGTTTCAATGCTAAATAGTCTTCATGTACATATCAGTACATTTGACTCATTTTTATCTGTGAAGCTTTTTGTTTCCAAATAAAGAAACAAATGAGTAAATTGCTAAGATTAAATTGGAAAGCAGCAAACTCTGGCAGCATGCCCCAATGATTAATTATTTAGTAGAACATTTGGTCATATGGGCATGCCCAGAGCCACTTTTCCCAAAGAGATTGATGACATTAATAATAAGGTGATTGAGGGTATAGTGGAAAATTTATCACCACTTGACACAAGCTCAGCTTTGTTAATGCTTAAAGTACTTCTTTAAATTCCTAGCTTGTATTTTCTCATCCTCCAGCTCTGTTACTAACCCACTGTGATAAATCAGAGTGTCATTCAGATATTAATAGTAGGATAACCCCACAAACCTGGAATTTCTAATTAGGGGAAAGCATGCAAATGCGTTAAATCTGTAAAACAAGCTGCAAGGCACACTCGGCAACACTGCCACACCCTGGAACTGCCATGCCATGAGAAACTGTGTCACCCAGGGAAGATCAGGGGAAGGATTAAAAATAGAATTTATTTCTGCTCCTGAAATTTCTTGCTCAAAAGCTGCCTGTCATTTTCTAGGCCAGTGAAATGTTACAGTGGAGCTGAGTGTCAAAGGCAGCCAAAAGGGATCAAATCATCAAATGGTGTCTCAAACCTGTAGAAAAGCATTCATCCCTCTGGGCTCCAAAGACAGTGGTATCCTGAGAATCTCACAATACAATTTAGTCATCAAATAGACCATAAAAATATCCATGCCCAGGCCTAAGTCCATGTCTGAGCTTTCCACACTGTGCCCCAGCAGCTGCCCAGACTGGGCTTCCCCATGGATGCACTGGACATGCTGCAGCCCAGCCCATCACCACCCCTCCCACCTTAGTGCAGCACAGGTTTAAGACTGTTTCTTCTTCAAGCATCACTGGTACAGAGCCCTTTGCTTTTTAGACCACCCTAGTAAGACTCAGCAGGTTTGTCTGGATTACACAGTGTGCACCTGGTATTTGAGAAGGGTGGAGGAAAGCCCCTTCTCAGGACAGATCTGCTTTCTTCTGAAATGCTGAATAAATAAATCTGGTAAACAAGTACTGTTACAGATAGAGATGGCAGATTATAAACTCTGTAACATGACAGTGAGTGGCCAAAACAATCCAAGAGTGCTTTCCTGGTCTACCAGGTGAAGGCTGCAAAGGCTTCCAATAGTTTGCTTTTATTCAATGGGCTTTGTTTATTTAACTACTGTACAATGTTTTCGTAAAATAAAACCACTATGCTGTCTAAGGCTTCAACCAGAAAACAAATGTGGCCAAGGGTTTCCAAAACAGAAGCTGAAATTTGGGTTCTTGTGGAGAAAGGATGTTTGGAGTTATTTGAGAAAATTGAGGTAAACTACCACATCTTTGGCAGCTTGAGAAATGCCATGGCTTAGGTGGGTGCCCAAATGTACCCAAGACACATTCTGGGAGAACATCCTCCTCTTATCCTGTCTTCTGTGCAAACCACATTCATGGTGGAACTGCCCCTCACAGCTGGGTGTGTAAAGGCCAAAACTAGAGTATACACTTGAAAAAGAAAGATATTGCAATAAGTTCCAGATCTGTTGTGCAAAAACCAACTGTTAATGTTTTGTGACTCACAGACTCTAAGGTGCTGTTAGTCAGTACACTCAGGGAATTACTATTCAAACTGCATTATGATTCATACATAAAGCTGATTTTGGGGTTGTTTGCATCCTCATAGTTGCATCTGATTTCACTTTGGGATAACAAATCAGTCACCTGAAATTTAGTCAGCAAAACTAAAGTTCATTGAACACACTTGGATTTCCTTTATAGTGCAATACAGCAATGCTTCCATTAAATTGCCAAAAGAATGGCTTTCAGTGGGTTTTATAAAGGAGGAAACATCTTTCTTCTGGCAGAGATGCGGAAAGGAAGACAAAGCCATTCTAGTTTCAGTAAGCTTAACTAGGGAATTCAAACAATCAGGGCTGTAGCATGGGTGTCTGATGTGGCAGGCTGAGCTGATCAGGGCCAGGCTGTCTCCTGCTTGGTCCCTACAAGGCAAAGCTTTGGGGCTTGTTCTGTTTAGTGCCATTTGCCCATCACCCTCCTGCAGAGCCCTTTGGAGACACTGCAGCTATGCAGGAGTGGATTAGCAGACATGTGCCAAGCAGAGTGGAGAAAAAAGTGAACTATTTCCTTAAAGCCTCACTGAGGACATTTGTACATGTGTTAAATTGGGGATTATTTAGGGGCTTACATGTCCATGGGTTCTTCTGGGAAATGCTGAGCTGAATGTCAGATCTGCTCAATTTTATATTTTCAGTGTTCCTTACTGATTGTACCAGACAGTCCACACAACCTACTGCTAACGGGAACCTTCACTCTCCAAATCACTCCTCAGTAATGATAAAATGAGGCTCATTTAAGTTTTGGCTGATGGACATACTCCTTTGCTTCATTGCAATTCCTTAGTGATTCAAAATCTGATATCAGAAACAACAGACTATGAAACACAGCTTCCCTAGCAGATAGGTTTTATATGCATAAGAAAATAACTGTATGTTAAATAAAGTAATTGCCAAATTCAGTAATCCAGTAATAGTACTTGCAAAATTCGATACATTTTAAGGCTATCCCACTGAAATACTGGAGAAAGTGATCACTGATTAAAAAAAAACCTAAATATAATTTCATACACTAACATTCCATTCTATACCATGAAAACATATAAAAACATATTAGAAAGCATTGGAAACATATAGAACTGAGAACTCACGGTAACAAGTACAATCAGAAAATACCCAGAAAATAAAAAAAAGAATATGGATAGGATAAAGCTAGGAGGATTTAAGAGTAAGGTCTCATTCAAGATTTCAGAGCTGAAGGTACAATAATGAAAGCATGATTTTACAATCCTCCTACCCCTTGGCACTATTCTGAAGTAAATCTATGAAGGCATAAGTAAGTGAAGGCAGTGTGATCCCTTTGCTGATTAAAGTGATCCAACACTGAGTTCAGATATAGGGTGGTCTGGATTTAGAGAAACTAGGCCAGTGGTAGCTGGGAGCACATGGAGCATTCATCCTCACCTGACACAGGAAAGGTCTAAGGATTGAAGGATTAAGACAGTTTATGCGCGAGGAAGACTTCAACCATGCTTGCTAAACAACACACAGACCATGATCTGCATTGCTGCAAAATGTTCACTTCTCAGCTAATGGAACATATGTGTGTCCCTCAATACACTGCATTCTGTACCTCTTCACTCCTCTGATATTTCAAAGACACGAACTTTCCCAAGAAACAAACGTAAACTATATACAAATGTGTAAACATTGGAAACAACAAATGCTTTCTATCTGCTGTGAATGTTTTTTGACGGCTATCTCCTAAATGTTTCACATATGAGACCAAAACCCTGCCACATTCACAGGAGAACACCACTATTCAAAGAAGTCTTTTATTCTGAATGGTGGTCCAGCTTGAGCACAAGCAGCATTTGCTCCTTAATACTGATGCTGGACCTGTCTGGAGACAGCCCACACCAAGAAGTTCTAACACCAATCTAAATAGCTGTTACCTTTGGCAGGAAGACAATGAACACAAATTTATCCTCACACACTACAAATCCCTCACAAAATACACTTTGTGTTTGCCAGCCAGTGTAGTTACTGGGCCAGTATGCTAAGCAGTGGGTGTGGGCTGTGAGCATTGTGCTCCTGTGCTGTCAGCCAGCACCCCCACAGCACAGGTACCCAAGGGACCTCCTGCAAACACACACTCTGTGAGTTCAGTACAGTAAGTTCCCACACACACCAGCTTGGGGAAAACTGAGCATACTTTAGCTGGAGATCACCCAGTTACTCACTGTAAATTTTTAAAATTGTATCTGTACTTTGCTGAGTGCAATTTGGGTCGCTTTAAAGGCATTTTGTCTCATCTAATTCTCTACTTGAGACAAAAGCCTGGAATTCTGAATCACAGTCATTAGCACAGCTCACCAAGGTCATAATCTCACACAACCTGTTTTGCTTGTGGAAGACAGCTCTGAGGGCTCGACTGCATGCCCTGAGTCAGCTCCCTTTTCTTCCAGAATAGGATGTTAACACAGCAGCAGCATTGCTTTTGCTTGAAGTAAGGTACTGCTGTTCACCAGGGTAGGGTTTGGCAATAATTGTTTCTTATGTAAACAAGCAGAAATGAATGATGTTTTCTGGAGACCTAAATAAAAGTCTTGTTAGTTATTTGCAAAGAGGAATGGAAGTAAAATCTCAGGTCTGATAAATATTGAGTCATTTTACACTTAAAGTTCTATTTCATCTCTTATGTTTAAAGAATAAAGCAATAGTGCTGTATTATGTGGATGTGTTAGAAATGCCTGCAAACTATAGGGCTAGTGTATTGTCCAGTATTCTTAGAATATATTAGAGTACAATTTTTTCAAGATATTAAGTCTGCAATAGAGAAGTAGACTACTTGGCTGACCCTGTAATTACTGTGATATAAAGGTAGTGGTGAATAATGAATGTTCCTGCAGAAAGTATATTGTGGAATTACAAATCAGTGTGTGAAATCTGGATACCTTCAGGATAGGATCAGCCAGAAGAACTGCCATTAGGTGTTATTTGGCTTTGTTCTATCTGAGGCAAGCAAAACATGGTACAAACCATTAAGAATAAATACACTAGTATTTGTTAAGAAACTTACTTTAAAATGCTTTCAACTCTCCTTACTACTTCCTTATTTGACTTCTGCAAGGGATATCAGATTTTATAGCAATGTTAAGTTTCCTCTGACTATCTGAAAGGACAAAACTCCTGGAAAAAAGATGTTTTACACTTCCATCTTTATTTCTATACTTAACAGCTTGCAATGCTAATTCATTAAGCCTTTTATACTTTTTTATCACTCCATCCATCCCCTCCTCAGTACCCAGCACTGAAGATAACAATTACACCATGAAAGGAGCAGATATTTTTTAAGTGAGAAAAAATCCAGCTTGCAGTTTGATCTTAGAAATTCATTGGTATTATGCTGCAAACATGATCATGCTGTATGGAACAGATCTACACCTCATCACCCTTATTTAATAGTTTGATATTATATTTAATAATGTCTTTTGCCTAGAGGAATAAACAGCCACTTTCAATTTTAAGGAGTCAAATTATCTCCCAACCTCCTGAAGACACCACTCCCAAAGCCCTCACAGTCTGTCCTGGGGAAGCACACAGTTTTCCTATGTTTCATTTGCCAGAGACAAGTACAAAAGAAAAACTAATCTTCACCTAAAAAATCCCAGCAAATAAGACATTGGTGTTCCTATAAACAAAGTCTGGAATTATGACAGTCTTTGAATCCAGAAATATGAATTTTATATTTGCTATTGACATTTTAAAATTTTTTCTGTAGTGCAGGTAAAGATTTTTTTTTAGATTGAGGTTTGCAGTGGGGCTTTCAAGAGACCCTTACTGCCTACAGAACCCAGTTTAGGACATATATATATATATATATGCTGTGGCTATATACAGAGGATTGGCTAACCTAAGTCCCAAAAAAGTCATGTTTGAGGTGCCAGCTGCAGGGCAGCCCAGCTGTGGCCAGCTGGAAATGCAGGCAGGAGAACTGCCACTGATATTTCAAGAAGATATGGTATTTCACCAAGAGCTCAACAAAACTGGCACTGGGGAAGGGCAGGCCAAAACACAGCTAATCCTCCTGAATAAAATTAAATTGAATTAAATTAAAATTGAATTAAATGTTTGGGTCCCCTGAAAGCTCTGATTTTTCCCTTTCTGCAAGAGCTGTAGAAATCAAGTACAACTTTTCTGGAGCAGGCTGTAACTCACAACATCACAAAACTCAACTGCTGTAACCCCACTTTCCATGACCCTAGTGCTTGTGCTAAATGGAACACAGCCCTTGATCTCACAGCAGTTGTGCTAGACTAGGATCAAAGTCTAGCAGCTGGCAAATTAGTACATGGGACTCCAGCCACGAGGAAAAGGCCTTTTCATACTTGAAAAACAATGTGCATACTTCTGCTGCCATGTAACAGAAAACATAGTTATGGTTAGATACGTGATGATGAGTAACAAGGGTACAGATCACTGGCTCTTGAGTGCATGGAAATGTGTCCACATCATCCAAAATGCTGACAGTGCCAGGATTCATCACTTGCTTTTAGTGACACCTCCCCTACATGCTTTTATTTATGTATCATGAGCTAAAATTTCAGAATATGGCAGTACAAGCTAGTTATGGGTGTCCTGAACTGACAAGTTATTCACAGAAAGCCAGATATATATAAAAAATGGGAAGTTCATGCATGTGTATCCTGTTTTGTCAGCACTACTTGTGGTAGCAGCCTCTCCACATGACAGGATGGTGACCACCTCTCATCAGCTGCATTCCAGGCCCCTTAGCCTGGCCAGGAGGTGGCTGACAGCTTCTGCTCAAATGAGACATTGGGTGGGAGTTAAAACTGAGCCACCTTCTTCAGGGCTTGGTGGCCCTGAGCAGCTCTTGGTCTTGATTTTCAGTCAGTCCTTTGGGTGATGAGGAACACAGGGCAGTGGTAATTCTAGGACCTGCAGCCAGTGTTGGCAGGATGACAGTTCTCACTGGGATCAGTGGAGGCACTGCTGCTCCCCAAAGCCAGTTATTTTAAGTCACATCTAAACAAGGAATTATCAGCTTAAGATCAGCCTTTCTCCCCTGCAGGTTCAATTAGATGCAATACTTGGAATCTGAAAGGCAAAAATCACACCCCTCTCACTTGAGCCAGACTGCTCTTGCCTTCAGTGGGTGTTGGCTGCTGCTGAACTGAAGAATTCACAGCCTGGCCAGAGGTATGTGGGTAAATGCCTGGGAGGCTGACATGCCCTGTGTGCCTGTTTGCTTCAGCAGAGGCACAGCAGCCTCATTTCAGACACTTCTCTGCATGCCAGTGCCTGACATCCCTGCCTGTGGGAGGGCAGGTGACTCTGCACCATTTCTTCTACCACCTGCCTGGCACCACCATGCCACAGTGGTGGTGGTTTGCCTTCTCTCTTACTCATCTCCTGAGCAAAATTAAACCAACACATCACCAGAAACTACCAATGGACTCTACACTTCACAGCCTGTGCCATGCACGCTCCTTTCCCTTCTTCCCTCCATACTCTGCATTTGCAGTGCTTATTTGCTGCTCCAGCCATGGTGTACTTAGTGGCAGCACATCTGCACCAGCAGTCTGCATCACTGCCATAATGCAAGCAGAGACTAAAAGCCCAGTGCAGACAAGGTCTTAGAAACATGAAGGGGCTTGCAATAAGGAAAACAAAACAAAAATGCTCTTAACACATCCATGGTTTTTTCCTGAGAAACAGTTTTATCAAGTTGGGTTTTTTAATTGATTGCTAGGGCCCTATGCAATATTATTGCCTATTAAATAAAAAAATTTACATACCAAAAGAGAAAAACATTATGTATTTAATAACAACCAAATCCCAACACCTTTCTAGGTTTCTAGACCTAGCTCAGGAAACCTCTTTCTGGGCTGTAGGGCTAAGCACCAGCCAGGTGCTGACAGACATTAGAGATCCCCTGGGCAGTGATGGCCAGCTCCAGAGTGAAGCTAGGCACTCCTTTTCCCACCACTGCATTAAACCCAGCATGAGCAAACCCCCTGCCCCCACAAGTCAGAGCATCTCTGCTAACATCTGTTGGGTGAAGACTTGACTCTATATCCAAATACCTCTGGAGCTGAGGTGGGTGCAGATCCAAGGGGGGCTCTCCTGTCCTGCTGAAATCCATGACGTTGCTCCTCAGCTTCCTTGCAGCATTCCTGGCCCACATCTGAGGCTGCAGCTCCACCAAGCTTCTCCTCCAGTGTGTGGGGGCTCCTGAGAGGCCCCACTCAGCTGCTGTGCCCTCAGCTCTGCTCAGCCCTCTCAGCTCCTCTGGCTATGGCTGCCTTCCCAGCCAGATTTCTGGAATGATTCAGCTCAGGGAATAAACAAAATGGAGTTTCCTCCCTGGGGGAGAGGCATGAGCAGCAGGTGAGCAGTGAGAATACCAGCACCCTGCTGTCACAGCCCAAGACTGTCATTACCTTACACCACATGTAATTAAAGCCACAAATCAGTCACACTGAATTTATTTGTTCAGTCCTCATTCACTTGCTTTTAGTGGAGGGGAATCATTTGAAAGCAGCTGAACTCATGGCATCAGGTCACCTAACTACACGTGGGTTTCAGCTGTGAAGTCAGATTCCAGGTATGTAAAACTTTAAATCAGAAAACCTCTGTCAGACCCCTTTTTCAGTTCTTCGTGCCTATTTCTTCTGTTGCAAAGATTTGCTTGAAATTACTAATAAATCAGGAAATGTTTGAGGTATCTGAGCAGAACAGAAATCCAGGTGAATTTGTGTATATATACATTTTAAAATGCTTCATTTAATGTCATCAGTATTGCTGTACTAAGTGCAATAGTTTTGAGAATCCAAATATGCGCTTCATGTAAAAAAATGGAACAAGCCTGGGACTGATGATGAGAGTGCTGATGGAACTAATGCACATTTTAGAAGAAAAACTTGACTTCAGTATTAATTTGATCTGAGCTATTGTAGAGCAATCACACCCCTCAGATTGCTTTATACTCTAGTAAATTAGATTTAAGTGCTTCATGAGAGAATTAAGAGAACCCAAGATATGAAAAGTATCATTCAAAATTTCTAAGAGCTATTACAGAAGGTTCTGCCATTTTATTACATATATGCACACACATACATGTAGAACTACTTATTTACTCATTAATTAACTTTTTGTATCTCCTGTCCATTGTAGCTCATTTGCTGCAATCCCCTAATCCAAAATTAGGGTGGCTATACATCCCTTTTCAAACATCAACTGGACCTGGGAATTATGTTCTAAATCTTTGTATTTCAAATGTTCATAAACTATTGAAATAGGAGATGTAGCTGACTGCTGTAGAGAAATCATGTTTTACCTAAGCTCAGACTGTTTTTTAAACAATATTGTTCATTTCAATACCTGATAAATTCAAATATATTGCCAATGAACACATAATAGAAAGCTATTTTTTTCTGTTGAAAATTTAATTGAAAGTTATCCCAAGTAATCATGAAAGCCCGTAGCAGCACTGGCATTACATCAAACAGTGCTGGTGCATTACAAAGGCACCTCTGTACTGTTCATGATCAGAGAAAAGATTAAGTGATACAAAGGGCCGGCCGCGGCTTTTTAATAAATTCTGGCAACAAGGTTACAACTCTGGACAGTGGCCAAGAGTGCAGTTTTCATGTGCAATCAAGGGTATAGCTTAAAGCAGAGAAGGAATCAAATCCTCCTTTGCAGCCAGGGCTGGAGAGGGGACAAGCCAGCAGGTGGCCACGGTGGAGCTGAGGAACCACAACTGGGGCCAGTTGTACACTAATACTCCAATTAATTTTCATATATATTTTTAATGCAAGTGATTAAAAGCACAGCTGTCCCTCTGCACTGCCCAATGACAGCTGGTTCTGCCTTCTCCCAGATTAAGTAAAGCCAATCAGTCTCCAGAGCCCACTGAGACCACTTCCCATGGATGTCAGTGCCTGGCTCAGCCCCACTCCACCCTCTGACTGGGAGCACAGGTGACTCCAGTGGGACACTGCATGGCAAGGGTAATCCAGAGTAAGGGTGATCCTTTGTAAGACAGACCAGGCTGGGGAGGCTGTGCCTGACTCTGAGCCACCACAGGGCAGAGCAGCCCTCCTGTTGTATAGATGGGTCAGGAGTGGCAGCAGGCTGAACAGGGTTGTGAATGAAGCAGAAAACATGGTACTCAAGATGGAATTTGAGGAGCACCTTAAATCTCAGCACACAGCTAAAAGGACATTCTTCCACAAATACCAGTCTGCCTTAAGCAAAGAAATTGTATTTATATCAGAAAGGGTCACAGGGGTCCTGCAATATGAATGAATCTTCATTGGAAGCAATATCAAATGTTTTTGATGAACTGTATAAAACTGTAATGGCATGTGATTAGCAATTTCACAGGGAAAGGATCAATTTCATGCTCTTCTCTATATTTTCTAGCTCTTACAGTCCTGCACTGTGAAATCCTAGACAGCAAACAGCAATACAGTCAAGCAATATTAAAATATCCTTCAATATTGAAAAGGATACATCACATATGTTAGCAGAATCTCTAATAATGCCATGCAAATATCAAGCAGGTCATAGTTATTATTCAGCTACCACCATGAAGGACTTAAGACAGTGTAATAAACAGCTTTAGAACTGGTAATTTCCATGCAGGTATCCAAACCAGTTAGGCTTTTTTCCCAAAGGTTCAGAGTGCCAGGCTATCATGAAACAAAATCAGGTGAAGAGATTCTTGTAGAAACAAGACACGGGGTTTAGTATTCTAGTTATAAAACAATTAGTTGAACTTCAAAGTAATTTCATGTTATTACTTTCATACTTTTGGTTTTGTTCTTTTAAGTGGGGATCATTTTCTTGTACTATTTTATTTTACTAATGTAAATAATGTATCCACTTAATTTTTCCATCTCTTGTAGAATAGAGCATAAATGGAGTTTTTACCAGATTTTAAAACAAAAATTATTGTCTAAAAGAGGAATCTAGGAGCTCTCCCTTCTATGAAAGTAAATTTCAGCATTCAGAAAAGAAGATCCAAGTATCACTTACTAGTTTTACCTCCACTGACAGCATGCTCAGACTGAGATAAGAATCAGAGCACTTCACACCCATGAGTGGTTTTCTTCAGAGGGGAACGAGCTTCTCAAGATACTCCAGGTAGGGCTACTCACCTTGCAGCGAGGATCAGGATTTTGAGAGACAAGCAAATTCAGAAATACCTTATTCTCTTCTAGTTTTTACACCAGTGTTTGTACAGACTGGTTGTCAGAAGCGTGGCTCCAGGTGCCACGGGGGAAGCAGCCATGGCACAGCCCTTCCTGCCAGTGAGTGCCAGCAGGACTTGGGATCCTTCCAGCCCTTTGCAGCAGTAGATACCTGGGAAGCAGTAATCACACTGTGCCATAGAATTTAACCCAGGCACAGAGGATCAGGGTCCGTTCCCAATCCCAAGGCAATCAGTTAATTAACTCTGATTTGTTTATTACAAAATGGTTAGTCCTTTGTCAACCTGTTCCCTGTTTGCCAACCCGCTGTCCTGACTTCTAGACCACGTCTAGACTACTGGGCCAGACCTGCTTTTGGCTGGTTAAAAGGATTGAGGACAATTTTCCCTTTTGTGTTTGCTTTCACATGCTTCAGGCAAATTGTTGCACCACCAACACCTGTGAGTGGAATCCTCTTGAGCTGATTATTCCTCGGCAGTAACTTCTCCCAAGGTCACTACAGGTTTTCAAATCTGAATGCCTCTCTGATGTGCTTCATGCCCACAGGGTTTGTGACACTGCTCTGAGGTCCATCATACCTAAGGGCTCTGTTTACCTCAGCAGTGCAGATTTCTCAATATTTCCTAAGGCGTCTGAACTGCTATGGGACTATTTGGGTGATGAGAAAATTTGCAGTGCTTTGCTTGCTCTGAAATGTCTGAAGACAACACACCCAGAAGGGCAAAAATGTCTTGAGAGCACATTCCTGTGAGGTTTGCAGGAGGACCCTGAGTCTGCAAGTCAAACAAACAAGAAACACACATGGTCTTCGAGTCAGACTGGATCAACCCTTTTTCCTCAAGGTGTAGAAATTTCAGCTGACCTGCTGGTGACTCCTCACTTTTGTCTCATGTAAAAGTACAACAAGCTCCACACAAGACTCAGGATAAGACATTGCATAGTGGGAAAGTGAAATCTCAAGTTTTCCTGCTGACTTTGAGACCTTTCCCTTGGCACCACATGTTTTCAAAGAAAGAGAAGTTGCTACAGGCCAGTGCATTTCAGCCTTCCCTGCTGTTCCTCTGATTCAAAGCAGATCTGAATTGGCTGCATCAGATATATTTAAGAGTGAAAAGGCACATTGCTTTGGACTTACTTCTGTAGTGCTTCTTGGGATGGATGCCTTAACGTCAACAGACATTTGGCCACTGACCAGAATCCAGCACTCAAGGACAGTGGAGATTATGGAGATATCTGCATTTTGGTTCAGCTTAGGGTTGCACATTTGAACTGAATCCCCCAAGCACAGCAGTAAGAATTAGTTAAAGGTATGATTCCTGATGAGTAAAAACTATAAAACAGAAGGAATCAATTCCTAGGTACAGCTTCACTTCTCACGTAGGAATAAGACAACATAGTACTAGAAACAGAGACATTGCTTCCATGGTTGTGTGAGAGCTGTGGATACCAGTGCCCATCCTGCCTTTTAAACACCTGTATGATTTTCAGCACATCTTGACTCCTGAAAAAATGACAGCAGCTATTTCATCATGACCCTGTGTGCTTCCTTTCTCCTGCTCACTGTTTCCAGCTGGAACTTCATCTTTCTTTGCTTCTCCCCATCTTCCCCCTGTGCTGTGCCCAGCCTATAGAGCCCTACACCACATATGCAGGACAGGCTGCAATTCAAAGGCCGAAAGTTGCTAAAGAGCTTATGCAAGTTAATTACTGTGCCTGTTTAATCCCACCTAATGCAGATTAGTGCTGTCAGCTACTGCTGGGAGAGCAGTTGATGTAACAGGGCTGGCCCTTCCACAGGAAACCAGAGGAGATGCTGATCACTGCTGGGAACAGAAACTTCATGTGCTGCTCCCCAGCTGCTGTCAGAATGGAGGAGGTGGGCACAAAAGCTGGATATGAAAACCAGGCAAGTTTAGAAAGGGTATCACTCCCCTCATTTCAAGAGGAAATTGTCAGCTTTGACCCCATGCCCCACTTCTGCACCTTGTGAGGAAACATTTTCAGTTCCAGAAGACAGATGCACAAAAGACATCCTTACATCAAGACAGGAGCCATGGTGAACTCAAGCCACTAAACCCTACTTACGTATCAAACAAAAAATCCTAATACATGTTTCCTTCAAAATTAACACCAAGAGGTCACAGAAAACCATCCAGTTTGAAAGGCCTACTGTCCCTCCAGGCAGGAGAAGATGGAAAGGTGGAGGGAGACCTTCCAGGGAACTTGCACTTCTCTCCACTTGAGTCCAATCTAACAGGATTAATTTACAGCCATTACTCAGGTGAAATGCCCTTTGGCAGCAAGGTGTGTTTACACAGGGCCTGCTTATTCCCCGAAAGAGTGCAAATACTCTGTGTTCTGCTGGCTCCTCCCAACAATTCATGGCATGTTGTATTTCAGGATTTCAGCTTTTCCTGCTCTAAAGAGTGAAATAATATGGGTAGTCTTGATTTGTAAGAGGTAGCCAGGAGTACAGCATTTCACCTGACACCTTTGGTAACCCAGCTACACTAATAAGATCCATTTTTCCAACCCACACATTATATGACAGTTAAGCAAATATTTTCCACCTGAGCAGGTTTTACGGTCAAATTAGAGATTTTTCTCTTTCAGGTTCATGGCTGATAAAACTTTGACTAATGGAATAATAATGACAGAATATGGGATAAAGTGGTCTGCCACTGGCTGAGAGTCAGGGCACGGGACACTAAACATTCAAAAGCCCTTTTTATTCCACATGGCTTACAGATTCAGTAAAATTCAATAATTATTTTTAAAGGAGTATAATCAAGTCTAAATTACATCAATCATTTGTTTACATTGGTAATCTGAGTCATTTGTATTTTGAAAAATTGGATTTTGCAAGCAAGAAAGATGAGAGATTAAAAGATTTAACATTTCTTTCACAGGATTTCTTTTTTCTTTCTGTTGAAGATCAAAAAGCAGTTACATATTTCAAAAGCTTCCAGAGCAGCAACGGCTGCGTTACTTTTTCTGTGCCTTCCTCCCTCCTCCCAGCCTCAGGAATTAAAATGTCAGGCTACAAAGTCAGATGCAGAGAGAATATTTTTCAGGTGAGACACTGAATCAGCAGGGAAACGGGCAGCGAATAAAGGCGTCCGAGCAGAGCGCCTTCCCCAGCACGGGGAACACGAGCAGCCGGGCGGCAGAGCCGGAGCGAGCCCCAGCGCCGCTGCCCCGCTCGGCAGGAGGAGGAGGAGAAGGGGAAGGAGGAGATCATTTCCTCCGCTGTCCCCTCTCATCCCCCTGCCTCCCTTCCTGCTCGGGAGGGAGGGAAGCAGGGCAGCACTCTGGAGCCGCGCACCATCGGGCACGACTTCGTCCCTCTGCGTTAGCACGTGCCTAAATCTGTACCCAGGGACGGAGCATCCATCGCAGCGTCTCCCGTCCCATGGGGCCGAGCACCGGCCGCTCTCAGCATCCCTGCCCCGAGCTCCGGGCCCGGCTCCCCTCACGGGGCCCTCCTTTCACGGGGCCCTCCCCTCACGGCGCCCTCCCCTCACGGGGCGCTCTCATCACGGGGCCCTCCCCTCACGGGCCGCGGCGCGACCGCGCCACCTGGCGGCCACCGAGCTCCCTGCGCCTGGGCCGCGCCCGAGCCGCGCAGCTCCGCCCGTGCACCCCGCGGAACTCCGTGCACCCCGCGCAGCTCTATCCTGACCCCGCAGCTCCGCCCGTGCACCCCACGCAGGTCCCCCCACCCCGCGCGGCTCCGCCCGTGCATCCCCCGCAGCTCTGCCCACCCCGCGCAGCCCAAGGTTTTTGAAATTTTAAAAGCCGGCGCTGTGTCACTTACCAGAAGCACCGCTGAAATGAGAAACAGCATGATTTTTAGCAATAAATCAATCACCTGGCTTCTGTTTTAATGTGGACCTCAGTGCGTTTACAAGCACTTACATACTCATAATTATTGCGTGTGAGACTTAGTCCTAAGCAATTTCCCTTGGAAAACACTATAATTCCTCTCTAGAGGACTGTCTCTGTTCTGTAAATAGGGAGAATGCCAGATTTCCAGGTAACACACCTATTCCCTAGGATTAAATACTGCCTGCTGACTGCAGAAGGAAAAGGTGAGCCCACTGCTCATTCATGTTAGCCAAGGAAAGCTCACAGACAATGGGACAGGCTCTTGGACTGTTCATTAAATTTCATCAGAGCCATTCCAAAAAGGAGTGGGGCTCCATTTATGCCAGTGTGAAATTTAACTGAAAATAAATTGCAAGCAGGTGTCTGCTGGCCAACAGTTTTAGTTGTAACAACTGTCCAAAATGGAAAAGGATCCAGGCTAGATGTCCTCCAAATTAGGAAACAAGTATTTCTTGATCCCAGAATGCTTTAAGGGAGTCTCTTCCTCTTTGCACTGCAAAAGGCTTTTCCCCAGCTTATGCTATTTGTGAAACTTAATGTTAGGGTATGAAAAGCAATCCACTACCTGGCTGAGGAGGTAACATCACTCACCTCCGACAAGCAATGGTGATGGGTGTTGCTGCAGCACCTTGGGAAGCATGAATGTCTAGTTCCTCTCCATTCCTTGTTTTTCTGCATGTCTTGCTTTACAGGTATAACTTGCTTCTTTTTTTGTATTTCAGCAAAACCAGGGATGTGATGTTGATCCATTGATGAGCCATGACACACCTCTAATTTACACATGTGCACATTTACACATAATTGGGCTACTTCAAAGCAATCCAAGGCCACTTTTAACCCATTTTTCCTCTTTATACTCTTCTGAGATGCAAGGTAGCATCATTCCATTCAAAAAAAATATTAAGCTAGTAACAAAATACAATTAGCCTTTGCTGGTCTCTGGGATTGATAGCTGTCACTACAGCTGTTAGTGCTGCATTAAGCTGCTGTACTTTAAAAAAAAACAAACAAACAAATCCTATTAAATACATCACTGTTGTCAGGTGGGTGGTTTTCCTCTTCCCAACATACAAAGGTAACCCATTTTTTACTCCAAGCAGCTGTTTAGCTCCCCAGTTGCTAGAGTGAAGCAGAGCCTCTGTAGAGTTTGTTCTCTCTAGGGTACTGTTACTAAGGTTTGGACTCCATGCAACTTTCACTGAAAATTCAAACCTTTCTTCAAACTGAAGTTGAATTAATCTCCAAAAGCTGTTATTTCACCAGTTCCTCAGAAGATTGCTCACCCTCCCATGCTCTAGCATCCCTGCTGTGCCCCCCTGGCACTAATTGAGGGTGGCTGCAGCCCAGCCCTCGCCTGCTGTGGGTCACTTCTCCCTCAGACCCTCTGGAACCCCATCAGGAACCTGGCTTCAGCAAGCAATCCGCCCAGATTTCTCAGTGTGACATGAGCACAGCCTGACAGCCAGGCTACTGTGACCCCTCAAGTTCAGCCAGGATCCAAGAGCAGTGAATTCCAGTACCTGAATTCCAGTCAGCACAAGCCCACTTGGTACAAACCTTTATTATCTCACACCTCCTTGCCACAGCTATCATTGAAACAACTGACATTCATATTTTACAGGTACCATAAAAAGTTACAAAGTGTAAATTAAGCTGTGTAGTTCACAGAGTAAAAATACTCAAGGGTTGACTTTCTGTCAACAGAATTTGGCACAGAGGTGTTCACACACAGGGAACAGGCAGGAACTTCATCTTGAGCATATCAGACAGGCAGTGTTTGCACGGTTTGAGGCAGAGCTTCTCCTATTGATGGCTGGCTGGCTTCCCTGGCATTAAAAGGCACAAAGAGAAACACCCCAGGACGCAGGCAGGCCCCAGGCAGTGTGGCATCCCACCAGGAATCTGAGTGCTGCCCAGCTCTTCCAGGTGCAGCTGGGGCAGGGTGTGTCACCATTCCTACCAGCTCCTTGCTCTTGCTTTGTCCAGCATGAACTGCAGCTGGAGACTCTCGATCCAACAAACATGGGCAGCTCCCTCTGCCTGCAGCAGGGCTGGCATCGGTGCCTGTGGCAGCCAAAATGGGTCTGTGGCTGCCAGGGCTCTGGCCTTTAGGCTCAGGACTGCAGGGCTGCTTTACACATCCACACTAACACAGAGGTAAATATTTCAGATGACACCATGTCTATCACATTTAGAGACAGAAGTTCTATTCTAAAATAGCCCTGGGTACACTGGACAATTGGTTAATAAATGTAGTTTGGAAGGACCATCATAAGCAATATGCAGTGGTAACTGAGCAACAATAAACATTTGAGTTGTTTGGAGATTTTGTTGGTTTGTTATTTTTTGTTGGGTCTTTTTTGGGGGGTTTTTTACCATCTCCATTGTTACAAAGCAATGACAGTATCAGTAGCCATAGCAACACAATCCCTACTTGTTCTACCTGAGCCAGTTATGGATGGTACAGAGAGCCCACAGATAATTTCCTCAAGGAATTCAAAGGAAAGCCTGTTTATAGGATACCCTTTTGACTGGATATTGTCCCAAAATCAGTATCCACATATTCCCTAGAAGTTATGGTTAATTTAATTTACAAAAAAAATTGTTACTTTCCATCCTCAATGCTAAAATTTTTTAATTTACAACCTGATCTTCTGTATCATTAAGGTAATGAAAAAGAATAGACTGAGAATGAGAGGAAATATCTCATTAGACAGATGATCTAGGAGAACACACTCTGACACACTCCAAATCCTTCTTTCATGAATAACCCTCACTACTCATCAGGGCAGGCAATAAAGAGTCAAATCCAAAGGAAATTTTACATACCTGGCTAAGACAGAGCAACTGCTCAGGGATCATCACTTGGTACAATCCTCAAGACCAAGAACTCTTCCCAGGTAACAAACCTGCCATGCCTGACCTCCCTGGAAACAGAGCTGAAACAGTCCTGATGTTAAGCTGGTGTTAAACATGCCCAGTCACAGTGCTTCCTCTTCTCCAACCCTGCTCCTAAACCCCACTTTTGCTGAAAGATAAGACACCACTCAGTATTTTCCACGCATAGAGACCAGAGATCTCAGCCCAGGGAAAGGCGGACAGAAAGTGAGGAAGGAAGATGCCTGCACCACAGTGATCTGCAAAGGCATGGGAAGGGAGGGCAAGCACACATGGCACCCAGAAAGCTCAGGGAGAGGTGAATTGTGGGCACATTGACAGCAGTCTGTCAGGAAAGAGGGGCTTCTTCAGGCACTGCAAATTCCAGCCCTGGTTCCCAGAGTGCTTGTGTCATTGTAGAGAAAATGAGAGCAGGACTCAGTGTTGTTTACATCCAGATGACAATAGGATGACAAGAAGGAAGAGCCCTCTTAAGGAAACCAACTTGTTGCTGGAGGGTTTTTTGGAGCACATACATCTGCTCTGTCTGGCAAATACTTGTCTGGCTTTGGGGCGTTGGTTCAGTCAAAGTCCACCCCACAGAAGTAATTTCCACTCTTTTCTATAAATACCTTCATCTTTCTAAGGATTTGTAAAATTTCTTTGGAACTTTCTTTCCAGAGCTCTACCTTGTTCTCAAAGCCCCAGGTGTGTTTCTCCTAAGAGCCTCCAGCCCATGGAATACACAATGTGTCCAGGACTGCTATTCCTGGAGCACCTCTGTGCTCAGCTGAGCTGACTGAAGATGCCCAGGCTGCCTGACAAGCCCATGCCTGACCAGTCAGAGCACCTCACTGATGTAATATTCAGGCACCAAAACTGCTAAAAGCAAACTCTTCACTAACATCAGACTGCAAAGTCTGCAGGCAGTCAGAAAGTATGTACAAATACAAGAATTTATCTCATAAAAATACAGTAATATATTACAATTCTTTCCATAGACAATAATCTCCAAGACCTAGGCATTTAACTGAAAAAGAGTTTGGCTAAGATTTTTTTCTTTTGTTTTCTGAAGTGGATATCCACATTTAGGATAAACTTTTTCTCAAATTCAGGCACCTGGTTTATATATAATGCATCCTCTTAACCTGCTGCACCCTAGAGCTATGCTCACACTGCCTTGGCACTGCAGCTGTGTCACCCTGCAGCACCAGCTTAACACATCCCCATATATGTCAGGGGGGGAAAAGAGGCATTATCAAGTACAATTTCCTTGGTGAAATTTCAAAACTGACTGAACAAATTGGGCTCCACTTCCTTCTGTGCAAGTGCTTGACATAGGATTATTTTTAGTTTGCACAGGATGAAGAGTTCACATGATTCCCTCCTTCTCCTCTCCTGTGCCTGCCATCTCTTCTGAGGTTGAAACCACCAAAGCTGCTTCACCTTCCAAATTTATGATCCAAAGCAGAGATTGTCCAGAAAAGTCACATCATTCAGTGCTTCCCACCACCCAGCACACACATGCACACAAAAATCTCAACATAGTTCTCCAAACAGGTTTGCTCTGCTCCATGACTTGGACAAACCATTTTTGCCAATATCCAATTCAGGGCTGAAGGCTCCTATTTATTCTTGAATTCTCATGAAAGTGGTTTACAGTAGCCATCTACTGAAAACATACACCTTCATTCCTGTGGAAGAGCAGCAGGGGTTTCTGACATTCAGAGGAGAACCTGATGTCATGTTTGATAAATGATGGTAAATCTCTCAACCTCTAATCAAAGACTTCTTGGATTTATGCTTCTGCTACTGATCTCATGCTGGGGCAATTTCCTGTGCTCAAGCTGTGGTAAGAACATCTGTGTGGAGTCTCTCACTCACATTTCTGGCACACATGAACCTAAAAGGACACCTCAAAACAGCACTGGCTTCAAGGCTTACATCCCAATGATCCCTCCCCCCACCACCCAAGAATAAGATAAAAATCAATAAATCCTCTAATAATCCCTTCTTAAAAGTATTCCTTACATAAGGATAATTACAGATTACAAAATATGGATTGCAAGAAAGACATCTTTGAGCAGACACTGTTTCTTTGCATGAGATTTAGAATTACAAATTGTAATTTGCTACTCGAAGATGAGAGATTTATGTGCAGGGATGCCATAATTGCTTTTGTGTTCTTCAAATAACTTCTTTAGTTTCTGTAGATACAATGCATGTAGCTGATCAATCTCTTCAGTGGTGGGGTTCAAGTTCTGTTTTACAGGGATGGGGCTTCCCACTGTAAATCAAACACAACAGCATTAGGTTCATTGATACCTCTTTTTAAGCTGAATTGCTGTCCTTTCTCTAAGAGCTCCACCACGGCTCCCATCCAGATTGCAGAATACATCACAATTTTCTCACCCTGGGGCCTGATCCTGCCTTTCACAAGCCTGAGCCCTGGCTCTGGTTTTTCACTGCCTTTTGCTGAAGTTCAGGTACGATGAATTAACACCCCCGCCCCCCAACATTTCAGTTTGGCAGCAGAAGAGCAAATGAGAAGAGTGATAAGCTCTAACTTGAAGGAGCAGTTTACACTTCAAGATACAATCCTAAGGGTTATGTGCTGTCTACAAGTTCAACACAGTATTTTTAAAAATGTACTTTCTCCCTGTCTTCTGATGTGAATAGTAAAACCACTCAGTGTGAGGTGTGCTTAAGAGGACAGTGGTGCCCTCAACCACACTGTCACATGGACTGAAGGAAATATTTATCTTCCAATTTATTCAAAATGGATATCACTGCACCAGAAATGTGACCTCAGCCTAGGGAGGGGTAGCCTGTAAATGCCCTAAACCCTGTGAGGTGTCTCTGAACCATCCATTGCCCACAAGTGTCACTGGAACCGAAATGTTCTCCAGGCACTGTGCTGCTCCTGCTCCATGGGAGGTGACTCCATGGAAATCCAGAGGGCAGCCTTCTCTTCCACAAAAGGCTATGGCTAAAAAGTGGATTGCTGAGAGAAGCTTCCCATGATCTCAGTCTCTCCTGTGTTGTTCAGTCACCAGATTTTGACAGCTATTCTTGCATTGGAAGCACCAACACCTTAACAGACCCAACTGGCATTACAGAGGAAGCCTAGAAAAGCAGAGAGCTAAAAGCACCCTCAGGACTTTTCCAAAGGCACCTGAAAATTCCTGTTAAGAGATGTTGCCACTTCAGATTGGATGGTGATGACTAAAGGGAAGCCTAGCCAGAACCACAAAGAGCTGAGCCTGCATTTTCCTGCTGCAGCTCCAGCTGCCACCAGCTCTCAGGCCTGTGTGGGGCTGAAACTCAGACTTTACACAGCTGGGGTGGGAACCCATGGCTGGATTGAGCAATACCTTAGAGGGGTGTGAAATCAATATGCACACAATACAGGATTTCCAGAGGCAGGACTGGAAACAGCAAACAGCCCCCAAGCCCTTCTGCAACAGTCACTTCTCCCAAGAGTGAAGGTTTCTTGTGGGATGGAAAACTACACTCATCTCTCTAATATGTGCAGCTTTAAGGAACTTGCTTAATTTGATACTTTAGAGTTGTTTCTATTTCTGTAAAGCAGTAATAAAAATTTTAAAAAATTTAAAAAGAGAAAATCAAAAGTACTCATCAAGCCCAAACACTCAAACTCCCAGATCTTGGCTTAGCTGAATGGCTCTTGGATCCATGGCTTCTGAACCAGGACTGGAATCACCCATACCTGGCCACGTTGGCAGCACAGCTCATCACCTCAGGTGAGCTCACTGCAGCTCTCAGGAGCTGAGCCAATGCTTTCAAAGCCATGTTGAGGCACACCAAGAACACCCCACACACTCCCAAGGACACAGGGACACTGTGATAATTCTCAAACATGGGGAAAGAGACACAAAAGGCAAAGGACCTCGTGAGACCTTACAAGTTCTGTTGCAAGACTCTGGTCTTGCTGATTTGTATCACTCCTGTGCTTTTGTCATGATGAAGAAATGCCTCATAAAATAAGATATTTTAAGCTTCAGAACAGCCCTGGTATTATCAGCCCCAAAAAAAAAAAAAAGCAGATTATAAATCTCATCCAATATATCTCATTCCAAAGCTTTGATAACGTTTTGGCTTTAAAATAAGTGGTATTTTTAGCCTGCCTGTGTACAATGCAGGCATTAAAAATTAAATATTTTCAAAATATTCAATGCATGAAGTGATATAACACAGATCTGCTTGAAATTTAAGATAAAAAGAGCTATGTTTTTGTCTTAAACATTTTTATTTGTTTAATACTATAATCAAATCAACCCCATAAAAAGGGAGGGCCACCTTCAAAGTCCCTTGTGGAACACCAGAAAAGCTCAATTTTCTTTAGTTCACTCAGGTCAGAATCTGGCTAAAAATGATTTATCAAAAAATGTACAGAGAGACAACTATTGCCTTTGCATGAGACCCAAAATCACCTATTTTGTAAAGGTGTGTTTGTCAATAGCACTAGTAAAACCATGAAAAATATGTTCATTTCCACACTCCAGCGAGAGCAGATGAGCAGTAATGAGAGCTTTTGGGGGAAAACACTCTCCCAAACTACACATGTTGATGTGGCATGCACACTCACAACTAAACATGACAGGATCTTTCCAAGGGAAAAAGCCAAGAGGGAAGGAAACACCCTGAAGACCTGCAAAACCATCTAAGTGGCAGCCTGCCCAAGGGCTGTGGCACCACGAGGTGTCCTCTCCTTTTCCTCCTGCCTCTCTCCCTCTGGCCTGATGAGCACCAGCTCAGGACCACACAAGCTCCTTCCAGCAGCCCTGCTCCAGAGCTCTGCTGGGCTGGCTGTACCTCAGCTGGGACATCCAACTGTCACTTCTCTGCAGAGCTAAGAAATGAAGGTTCTGGGCTTCACACAAAACATCAGAAGCATCCAGAAGCTGCAGCAACAGCTGCAGAGCTGTGGCAGCCCTCTTGGAAAAACTGGACAGCTCTTGGGTTTCTTTATGGATTGCCAAGGATGGGAGTCTATGGATAACTGAGAATGAAGAGTAAGATTTGGCCAGAAAAGGGAAAGGAAGATAAGGACTGCCCCCTTTAACTGGGAAGGACAGTAAACCTCACATACTTGTTTTAGCTGCACAGTAATTAATTCTGTTAGAACAGATTTATAAATTTACAGATATTAGCAGTATTGATGAATTTTGAAACATTTGCAAACACTTTAGAAAAGGTGCAGGGAGCTTACCAACAGTATGAATAGGCTGTCTGTAAGGTATTAGGCCAAAACTGTATTGGAATACTCCTCTAGCATGAAATAGTGGTAAAGCAAAGCCCATTATCTTTTGCAACCTCTCCTGTACATTCCTGAGCCATGAACCTTTGGGGTTTGCAACTTGCTTGAATAGTTCATTTTCACCAAAGGAAAACACTGGGACCAGATGAGCCCTGTAAAACAAAGAGGACACTGAGAATTCTACATCAGCCTGCACTTGCACTGCAGTTCACATCAGCAGCATGGAAACAGTTTCACAATAACCAGCACAGAGAGTTTCAGCAGCTTTGGATTTCATCAGCAACAGACATTCAACTCTTCTCATGTGCAGCAGCTTTTTGGAGGCCTTGGCTGGTTGGTGTTTAAAAAAAAAGGGTATTGGCACACAACTAGCAACTTGCTTTTGGCAGTATTTAGTTGGTTGGTACCTACTGGAATTTGTGACTGTTTGGAATTATGAAAATGAGTTATTGCATATATCGTAAGTATGTCTTTATCCACCACTATTTCAGCAAGTCCACCCTCGTTCCACTACTTTTTTTTCCCTTGGCAAGCAAAGGAGCCTCATTGCTAACTTTATAATGCTCCCAGCTGGGTGGCATCAAAACCAGATCTTGGCTTTCCCTTGTCCTTTGACCGGAGTAATGCGTGCCCTTGATTTCAGCACAAAAACCTTGATAAAAACCAGCCACCCTCACAGACACGAGTGCAATGCCAAATTCCTTCTCTGCTGTCCAATTCCCAGCCAAGCCCTGCTTCCTCTGGACTTCTTCGAAAACAGAAGCCATAATCCATTATTACCAGAGGTCACATCTTACCCACAGAAATTACATGAACCCACTTTGGCTCTTGCACAGCCTAAGGAATTCTCATTCAGTTCATGAATTGGCCTGGGAGGAAAGGCACTGACTAGCTCCTGGACAAACAACCTGAGTGGGTAGAATCAGTGCAGGTAAACCCAGCATTGTATTTAAAACCTTGGCTGCAGTATGGTTTTTAATTAATGCTTCGTTTCATTAGCTATTCTACAGAGTTTAGACAAAAAAAAAAAAAAAAAAAAAAAAAAAAAAAAACCCACACAAAAACAACAGGATAATCCTAAGCAGTCTCTGAAGGATTCGGGGATATTTTCTTTACTTAAACCTTAGTTTCTGTATCTTAGCTCTATTCTGTCCCCACTACTTTTGAGAAAAATTTTACTGTAAAATAGCAGTAGTGCTAGAACATTGTCAGAAAGAGTATCTGCAGAGCTGCGAATGCCTGAGGAGGATGCACTGAGGACAGAGCTGGCTGGAAAATGCTATGGACTGTCAATATCCACCTGTACAGTAAAAAACAACTGCTTCAACAGCTTCTTAGCCTGAGGACTCACACAGACTATCACATACTGTTCTGACTAGTGTCTGCTCAAAGTTTCTTTCTCCAGTGGATTTATCAGCCTGCCACCTGTAAAAGAAATATCATAAAGCCTGGTACTTACTGTGGCTGTGTAAACACTTGACTTTTTACTACAACACTAAGACAAACAGGAACATCTTGTGGTGCAACAGCTGTGGTGCCCTGACACTGTGGGATTTGTTTTAATCTAGTGAAGACTTTTGCAAGATGCTATGTAGGAGGCTGAGACAGAGAAATAAGTAACTTATGATTGTGAAATTAAAGATAAGTTATCTGATTCATCATTTGTTTTGTGTCTTTAGTATTTCTTCACTTTGTATCAGATATTTGTACTACCTTGGACCAAAATGTCTTTTGCAAAAGTGCAGAGGACACTTGCTGACATATTCAGGCCACATTTGACAAGCTCCTAGCTGAGGAACACAGCTTCTCTGTGCTGGCAGCACAGGAGTCAGGGCCAGAGAGCACAAGCCTCTGCATTGCCCCTTCCTTCCTGAGCTGGCACTTGCTGCTGCAGATCATGAGCATCAGCAATGTGTGCAGGCACTGGTGGCAGATGGGTCTTCTCATCTGCATCCCACAGGCCTCCCTGGCCCTTTCATTTCCAGTTGAGTTGGAAATTTTCTTCCCATTTTGTTAATGTTAAAAACAAGACTTCAAAAGCAGAAGCAATTACTGGATGCCAAGTCTTTGGGCAAGAGCTCTGTCAGACTTGCACTGCCCCCCAGCCCTGCTGGACAGATAAGTCAGAATTTCTGTGCTTCCCAGAGAAGCAGGTGTTTGTGCTGGTGTGTGCAGGAATGACTTGGAGCCTGCTGGTTACACGACATTGTGAGTTGTGGCCCTTAGCCACTGGGGCAGAGACAGGCACTGCCACCCAGAGGAGGGCTCCAGACAGCCATGAATGACCCTTTCAGAGAGATGAGCACCATCGCTGAAATCTAAGTGAGTGAAGGGGTAAAGGGGCCATTCCTGTGTTTTGTAAGTGTCCCACTCTTGCTGTTATGTGTTGGAGTTACTTTTGAAATCAATGTCTTGAGAGGCACAGGTGTATCTGATTTCTCAATCCAAATCTATTTAGATGAGAGATAACCACCACCAACCTTTGTGATATGATAGACCAGACATCTATCAACATTCTACTAAAAAAGAAGTATCTAAATATTCTTCTAATCTTTATGGTTAAAACAAATAAAAGCTAGTGAGTTTTCAGGATCCCACTGAATTAATCAACAGTTGAGCAAAAATTGAGTAAGGATTCATTTAGGCAGTAAACTCCTAATTCAAAAACACAAGTATTTTTTCTGGGTATGAATTAGACTAGAATGTTACATTCTGTTGGCACAAAAAATTCTTTATGAGAATCCTAGTGATATGCATAAGAAACACCCTTGGAATTTTGGCACAGAACAGTTTCTAGAACAGTTTCTAGTTCTTTGCACTCTGTGTAAAAGCAGAGAGCCCCTCTTCTCAGAGAGCACCTTTTCTCCAGTTAATTGCTTAAAAAGCTCTTACAGATTTCCCAAGACTAGTATTTTTTCTCATTGCTTCACATGTCAATGTTTAATCCTGGGAGCTGTTCAGAGAGTGTAGCTGGAACAGATAATTGGTTTCAATATTTCTAATATATAAATCATCTAGACCAGTCCAGAACAAACACAATAACTTATATTGTGTAAATCACTCAAAAGGACTTTATACCATCTTTGTTTAGTAACACACTGATGGCTGCTTCATAGTAAAGAGTTATCTAGTTTTTCTTGAGATTTTCACCAAAATTCCTAGGAATTTAATTTTGCAAATGGCAATTCAAAAGAAAGTTTTTAGAATAATAGTGAAAACAAATCTTCCTAGACCATAATTCTCAGCGATTTAATGAAACAGGGCCTGGCAATCCATTTTGTTTGCTTGTTTGCTTAAAATGATAAGAAAATTCTACCTTAATGTAGCTTCAATTTACAGAACAGAAAGCAGAATTGGCCCTATTCAGAAAAACCAGCCAAGATTTATTAATATTGTTTCATAATTCTTACTCTTTGCTAGTGCAAGAAACAACTGAAATAAAACAAGATATGCTAATAACACCTACTGTTACAAATTATGAAAGTCAAAGGGAATTTTCAACACTCCCAGACTGGATCTAGGTGGACAGATTGGCTCCTGTGCCAGATATCTGCATGTTCTTAGACACTTAGACTCTTTCAAATTCTCTAATTCTATATAATATGAACTATATTTAAGAATCAATCTGCATTCAAAGCATGCTTCATGGAAGACCTACCCATGTTTCAGGGCCATTTTAATAAAGCCCTTCCTCTTGAGGATGTTCAAGGTCAGACTTCCAGGATGTGCATTCAGAGATTCCTCTGCTCCTCCAATCACAATGACAGATGCATGGCCACCTCCTTCATTGCTCAGCACATGGGAGACACTTTCCTTGGATGCAGAAACCATTCCTTCAGGAGGAAACATTTTAAGACTGACCACTGGATCTTCATGTACAAGTACAGTGGAATTTAAGAATATTTGTAAATATATAATTGATGTTTCAAAATTATAACAGCACAGAACAGATTTCAAAGGTTTGGGTTCAAGTTCCTCATTCTGCAACAGATTTGGTTTTGGGCATATGCTTTGATTTCACACTGATGAATTACATGGTTTAGGGGTTTTGTTGCCTATTGCAAGAGTTTTGAGTTCTTCAGGGTGTGCTCTTCTGGCAACTTAACTCCCCTTCAGAGAGACTCTGTGCCCAAGAACAGAGGAGGTGAATGGCAGCAGATACTGCTGGGAGGCAGCAGCTACAGCTGTACAGCAGGTGCATACAAACACAGGCACAGAGGGGTTAACAGAATGTATAGAGGACTTGTTAACTCAAACATGGAGCTACAGTGCCAAGAAGATCCCTCCACTCTTTTCACAGCTATAAAGCAGCAGCTCCATCTAAGGCAATGGCATGACAGCATTAGAAGAAGCAGAAAAGACTCACTTCTACTATTCCATAACTGCATCAGCTCATTCTCTCATAACCAGGCCCAGGCTCTCATCAATATTTAGGCTAAAATAGCAGATTCTATGAAGCTTTCCTGGTACTCCTGCTGATACAGATATTTCTAATTGCGGGCCCACTGCTGTACAAGACTTCATCATCTCCTTAGGTCTTGCTCTGGACTTGGTGTTTTGAAAAATCCATTTTCCAACAGATATGCCCCTAATCTTTCAAAGGTTCCTCTTCCTTCTTGCCCTATGTTTTATTTCAAAGGCTTATAGTGATCCCACTTACCCAGAGGTTAAGTTTAATTACACTGTGTTGAATTCATATAATCTAATTGCCAATTTAGAGATCAAGCCTTGGTTACATTGTTGGTTTTACAGAGCTGGTATCAAAATGCACTTTTGGAGTTCTGCTCCCTGCTTGGTCTTTTTACCAATAGGGACATTACAATGTGGATTATAAAAATTTGGGAAGAGAGGGAAGTTGACTGTGAGCTACTTTTGAGAGCTGGCCATCAAGAGGAATATCTTGCAACTGGAGCAAGTCCAGACCTCAGCAAAAAGCTGCATCCATCTGCCACATCTGCCTTCACAGTCACTGTTACTCTGACAATGCAGCTGACCTGGGACTCACAAATAATTCAAGTGGTGCTCATTCAAGTCAGCATGCGTTTTCCCCGAAAAGGAAAGCAGAAATCACTGCCTTTCCCCAGGATAAATGTGTCTCCTGCTGAAGCAGAGCTGTCCTGCATGCAGGGCACTGCTCTGTGCTCACACCACAGCCCAGGGTGCCACTGCTGCGCTGCCAGAGGCAACAACTGCACGTGTTAGAGACAGGCAGAGAAGGACTGGGAAATGAAACACTGTGCCAGGAGCGTGGCTTTCAGGACATGGAAAATTTTGCAAGTGTTTTATGACTGGAGTGTGACCTGTATCACAGCAAAGGTCCCCTCTCATTTATCAGCTGCATACCTATGAAAACTGAGCTCCAATGCTGGCTCTTCTTTAGTGTGCTTTTTACTGCAGCTCTTTCTCATTCTGCAGGTAAATATTTGTTCCCATGGGTCAAGATGCCAAAAACATGTAAATCTGACTTCCAGACAATGATTAAACAACAGTGTTTAAAATTGCAATGCTCTACCAAAGCCAATCCCTCACTTTGCAAGCCTCAAAGAACGCCCTCAGAAAATACATTTGCATGGAGAGGCATTCTCTGATTTGTCAAAGTATACATAGATGAGTAATTCTGATATTAATCTGGGAAACATCCTAGGCATGTTTCTGTGCATGGAGCAGGGGAACAGCTTCTCTGAGATCACAGTGTCTGTGTTGCAGTCATGAATAAAGTTAGATCTCTGTCTCCTGAACTTAAGTCTTGTGCATCAGAACATGCTTAAATGCTGTGGTTGAATGAATTTAAGTAAAATAACTCATTTATTAAACCACTGGGGGGGAGCACTAGTTCTTATTTAATTCTTCTCCTTTTTTAGCTCCCCCAACTCAATTGCTTGTTATTTTTATCTTTTATTACTGTAGTACCAGTCATGAATAGCACCCCTTTATGACAAATGCTTCTCAGAACAGAGAAAAAATGTCCCTCTCTCTAGAGTTTACCTCTCAATTAAAATTACACAAATTTGCAACATAGGACTTCAATCAGAAGCAAGTAATTAATTTCTGAGTATAAAGATATTTGTAATGTATAACGCTAAGCCCTTCAGGTAAGAGATTAGCCAGAATTTGTTTTACAAATGCCTGCTAATGACTAAATTAAATTACAAATTATTTTGCCCTTCTCTTCTTGTATATAATGGGTACTCAGGACTGCTGTCTCATAGCTCAAAGGAACAGCAGCAATCTCTTTTCAGAACGAAAAAACAACTCAGTGATATAGTTTACAAATCTATTAATAAAACTTTTGAATTTTTTTTTTGCCACAACAGTTCATCATAAAATAGAGATTAAATGTAGCACCAACAGTGATCCTTCTGAAATTACTTACCGTATATAAGTAGAGGAATAGACTTTACATTTGTAACAGAAGATAAAATATGGAGCAACAGCTGAGACAGTGTGCTTTTACCTACCAGCACTCATTATGTATTCTCTGAAGAAGGGACAGCCAAACCAGATGGGCATGATATGGAGATATGGAGTAAGGCCAGGAAATAAATTTTTGAAAGGAGGATCGGTGCAAAAGTTTCCAAAGGCTCCAGCAACCAGGACCCCATGAGGGTGAAAGCCAAGTAAGTAGTTGTGATTTGGGTTCAGTTCTGAAGTTTTTATAAGCTGAAAAATAGAGTCAGTGGTGGGCATTGTAATATTTACCTCAAAAACAACAGCTATGGAGATTGCACATTGACAGGACATAGAAGCAATGGCAATGAGTTTCCTTCTGAGCAGTTAAAACTACTGTCCTGCTTTACAGATGAACAAAGCTTAAATGGATGTGTCAGGATAACATGTCTAGACTTACTGTGCTGAAGTGCTATCTTGTCACCCAGCAGTCCAACTAGAAAACCAGGCCCTGTCCCCTTTTGTCACTAAATCTCAGATTTCCCATGCTTTAAAAAGAAGTTAAGTTCACCCCGGAGAGAGTATTAGAATTTTAGCAAAGATGAGTCTTAGATGTTTCTCCATGGTTATGGCTATTCAAGCTGTTTGTGAGAAACCTTTTACTCACATGAATGGGAAAGTATTCCCTGAAGTACTTCCAGACAGTCCAGCTTCTGACCCAGTGGGACCGCCTGCCCCCAGCACATGGCGTTCCCCAGTCGAGGTACAGCCACAGCAGGTACAGAACAGCAAGGAACCAGAAGTTGCCCAGGATCAGGATCACAAAGAATCCACAGCAAAACTCTGCTACAAGAGACAAAAAGTGAAAGCATAGCAAGCATTAATCACAACTGTGTCCCTTTAAGAATACCCAACCCTGATATGTTTTTAGAGATTTACTCAAAATGCACACAAATTGAACTCAGCTTATTCCACATGGGGGTGTTACAGTGAGGGTGAAGCATTACAAGGGTGTATCACCTCAGTCTATTATTTCTCCCTCTACTGCACAAATGGACATTTGGTTGAGAGCATCTGGTTTACCTAAGGCAGAATAAAAGGAGACAGTAAGAGCTAACAAGGATGTAATGCTTCAGGGAATAAGAAGAAAGGAAAGCTGGGGAAGGAAAGAAGGGAAAGGGAGCCATAGCATCATCTCTTTTCTAATTACAGGGGTATTGGGCAATCATTTTCTATTCTCCTCCTCAGCTTCTCTACCTATAATATAGATCTACTCCCAGCCAAAAGTGCTGTCACTGGCCAAGGAGATGCACTACACAAGACCAAAATATGGAGAGGTTCCACTACAGCACTTGAGCAAGAGCTCTTGAAAAACACCACAGCTAACTGAGGCCCACAGACCCCCAAAGTCAATGTGGAAAACTCACAAGAACTGAAACCAGTTCTAAGGAACATCATTAATGCAGGACAAGTAACACAGATGAAATATGACACCCCAATTCCACTGGGGATTTCACAGGGAATCCCACAACAGCATCACTCCAAAATAGGGCACAGAAGTCTATTGAGGAAAAGTCATTACCTGTTCCCTGAAGAAGAGATCCTGAAACTATAGAAATTTCTAGGAATGCTAATCTGGACAGGATGCCAAGGTTCTTGGTTTGAACAAGTATGAGAAGCTTTTTCTAGCAGCTATAAATCAATTAATTTGTTATGCAAGATTTAATAAATATTTAAATTTCCTACCCTTCCTTTCATCAGCACTTTTGACTTAACACGGAATCAATCACATGGCTTTTTTAAACACAGAATCACATGGCTTTTTACTATCAGTTTGCTAGCAAACAGCTGAAAAGTGCTTTGTAGCCAAGCATCCTTGCTGTGAGAGCTAATTACATCAGCAGTGAGAAGGCCCAGATAGCAGTACTTAATCCTGTGCAGACAAACATCCACCAGATCAACAAGCTGGCTGCTTTGCTTTACCTAGGACACCTTCCTGAGTGCAGGCAAGGTATGGGCAGATAAGTATTGGCGTTAGCACTTCCTCAGGGGAGCTCAGCATCTTGTAGGACAAAGTTGATTACTGCATTCCCAATGACACATGTGAGGCAAATTCCTTTTGCCATACCTCCTCATTATTTCAACGAATTAGCAGCCTGCAAGATGAGCTAAACACTGATGACTCAAAGCCAATGAGCCTGTAAACACAAACCTGATGTTTTCTCCTTCAGACAAGACAGTGAGTAAATAAATAACAACCATTTTAAGTAAATTCATAAACAAATTCCAGGCAAAAGGTAAACAACTTTGGAATTGTCACTCTACTGCATCATTGTGTCCTTGGATGTAGTTCCAGTGTACATTCTAAGTGTAATTTTTTGGTTGAACTAGAATTAGACCTTTGAAAAATATCTCTGTGATATACTGGATTTTGGGGGTAGGTGAGGGGAGATGAGGAAATATAGATTAAAAGACAAATCACAGCCACGGAACTCTGAACATTGGGCTTGTGAACCAATGTTGGTGTGTCACTTCTCCATTCCCCATTTACAACACATGGATACTCATATTTTGCAACAAATGGTGAAAACCAATCTATGTAGGGTGAACAACCAGCACTGGCAGTCATCCTGCCCAATGATGTTTGCACACCTGATCCTTCAATCATTAATCAGGCTCTGAGTTTGCAACTGGGGCACCAAATTTATGAAATAGTTAAATACCAGAGATAAGAAGCAGGAAAACAGCACAGGTTAAATCTGGAAATAGGAAGCTTCAAATGCATTTGGAGTTAATAAGGCATCAAAAATGTTTGATTAATATCTGTTATGAAAGCCACCAAACGCAAGATTGTCCCTAGAGGAGAAAGCTCCCATTATGCTCAGAGCAGTCATGGGCAGTGCAGGTGTGTCCCTGGTGCCAGGAGAGCTGGTGTCATCCCAAGCAGCACTACAGGCTCTCTGCAGTGCTCCAAAAACCATGCAAAGGAGCTCAATCCAAAACTGGTTGGGCATTTGTTGGACGTGGATCAGTCTCCTGTAAGGGCCTTTGTCAGGTCATTGGTTACAACTGGGAGCTACAAAGATACCTGAGCACTCCTGCCAAGGAAGCTGTATCTCAGCAGCGCTGTGACAGCAAACACAAACACTCAGATGCCAAGCTTTAGAGGCCTGTTGATGCTGAAATTTGGCTCCAAGTTCCTAAGACCTTCCACTGGCAAATACTGATAAACTAGAGATACAGAGCATTGCACACAACTGATTTGGAGGTAGAGAGGCCTGGATACCATAAATCCCCAAGTTACTAATTGCCAAATCCCAAGAGAGCATGCCAAATTTAGTCTATGTGTTTCCCATTTCTTTTCTTTCTCCTTAGGCATTCACTGTCACTTATGTTCACATAGGGCTTGTCAGGCTAGGGTCTCTGGCCCGACACCCCAGAGCCATTTTTTCTTAGTATTTTTGAGAGATACAAACAAATACACACAGACACCTGGTTAAATTCCCTCCCTAAGATGGAGGTAACAGAGGCAGCATTCCTAGAAATACCAGTCAGTAAGTACCCTGTTATTCCCCGTGATCACATTTCAGTCCCTACACATAGGCCACCAATAAACTTCATGGATAGATGAGTACAGAGTGACAAAAACAAGTAGCAATACCAGCCAGCTTGCTAGAAAAGGCTCATGGAGCCTAGCTGAGTTTTCTTAAACATCAGAAGAGTTGGGTTTTTTTCTAAGACTTTGAGGAAGAACAAAACTATATTAGTTATTCAGCTATAGCTGATGAATTAAATCAGCACCAGATAACAAACCATCGTGGCATGTTTGCAGGAAAGGTTAATATTTGCTTTAGCACATTACACTGACACCTTCTTTCTCAACACAGAAACCACTTATTATTCCAGCAGCAATCTCTCACTCTGTGGCAAATGTTTCATCATTTCTATTCTTTTGGGGAAGCCAGATCCACAACTCAAAACTGTCTCCAGCAAGTTCAATTAACAGACTGCTTCATCCTACATGCACAGAAGTTTAATCACTAGAGTACAGGATGTAGTTTAATATATACCAATGTCTTCAGCATATTATTTTGTGGCATTGTGCATATTAAAGTATACCTTCTATTATATACTGATTTTGCATTATTAAGGGTTTTGCAAATAAATACAGGGGTGCCTGCACAACAGTCACTTCCTAAATCCCCAGTGAGGAGACCAGGAACACTGCTGGGCCCCAAAAGTGGGTCTTAGAAGATGCACTATTCTCCTCTGCCATCACCTTTTCTCAGAGAAAAACCCTGGTATCCCTGCTGGAAACTCTCATTTCCCTCTCTCATTGTCTGGCCCTAGGCACCAACCCCACCCAAGCAGCTCAGTTTTGCATTTGATTTTGTACATGTTCAAACTCCACTGTCCATTTTCACATCAGGGACACAGAAGTTAGCAGGAGCACATAGCTCACCAACTCACCTTCTAGCTTTGCTTTCTTCAAAAACGCTGTCATTTGATTTGTGTACATTAGACAGAAAGGTAAGCAAAAGGCTAAAGCACTGGGAATGCAGCATTTCAACCAAATCTGACTGATTTTGATTTGTTTTAATGGTTTTGCCTTTACATTAGCCCTTTGATCTACGTCCTGATACAACGTGAACCCCACTGACAGATGTGCAGTACTGAGGCACACAGCTCACAGCACACACCAAGGATAAATGCCCATCTGCTGTGGGCAAAACCTACACCTGTTCCAAATAAGAGGATATCAGGCATACTGGTGAATACAGCAAAATTAATTCAACCTTCTTTAGAAAAATATTTCCAAGCTTAAAAACAAAGATTTCCTGCAAACACCGGGCACATCCACTGCATCCAGTGACAATTCCTTTAGTGCACATGCACAATGAACTTATGATAGAAAAATAGGGCTTTATGTAACCTCTTTGCTTTGTCAGTCCTGCAGCACTTACAGGCTTGGAGATGTTATTTCTGCAGGTGACTTTCTGCCTGGGGTTGGGTTGGACAGTGGCACAGAGTGATCAAGAGCACATAGGCTCACAGGCAGACATGGTAGGGGTGTTGCATGAGCTTGGGACAGGGCCAGACCTGCCTCAGGACTGTCAGCCCCTGGCCAAGTGAACAAATCTCAAATAACTGTAATTACAGGCATAAAACTACCATCTGTAAAAATTGTCTGGTTTGGCTTTTTGTCCAAAGTAGATACTATGAGATTGCAAAATTTCATGTATCTGCTGTTTCAGCAGTAAAACACTAATGGCTTGACACTATGCTTCAGCCTGAAGCTGTTTTGGATTTGTGCTTAATACAGTGAGAAATAGCATTTGCCAGTTTTCAGTTTTAACAGCTTTAGTTTTCTGGACTCAAGACCAGTAACACTTGTCTTTCAAAAGACAGAAGCCCAATTAAAACACTTCTCTCTTTCATGGAACTTGTATCCAAACTTTTCTGGTCTGCTGACTTGGAGAACATAAGATAGAAAACTACATAGCATTTTCAGTTAACACACAGTGGGAATCTGTTAATGGGCATTTCTCTCATCTAACCCAGAAACTCATTTTCACCTCCCAGTATTTCAGAACTTATTTTTGCTTCTGGTGCCATGCCCCTGGATAAGGAACAGGCAAATCACTGTTACAAAGAAAACTTGTCTTTTCCCTTTGAGAGTGAACTTTGGCAGCTTGCAGCACAGAACAAGGAAGCACAGGAACTTACAGCCAGAATTTTAAAGAGGTTCCTTTTGTATATAATGAAATTCTGTGCACATCTGTACAGCTTTTTTGAGACAGAGGCATGTTTACTCTGCCTACGCTGCACAGCAGAAGCAATGGATCTCTAGTGCAGATCCAGCCCAAGCTGGGACACTGCATGAAGAAGCAGAACTTTGCTTGTACCAGGCTGCTGCTGCTATTTTTTCAGTATTTGCAGATGGATTCCCTCTTTCTACAGTGGGGATGAGATTTAGGTTTCAACAACTACTGCATGTCTGTATTTCAGGCCAGCTTGTGAGTTGCACAAGTAAGAGGGCATTTTCAGTCATCAATTCCACAGTGTCAGAAAACCATGCAGCATTAAAACAAAGCAAGCCTGGAGAGCAAGGGCTTTTTATGTTTTTCAGCCAGGAAGATATAACCAAGAGCCTTTTATCCAAGTCACACTGTGAATTCTAAGTTGTAATACGCTTGCATTCTCCTTACAGCTTACTGAGTGTGTGAAATCACTTTTTCACATATCAATCCCCAGATCTGAAGCATATCATTGACCAATTCAGGTCACTAATTTACAGTTATCTTACTTCATCTATTAGTCCTACAGTTCATTTTACTAAGCTATAGCACATTACAACACACCTAGATGGACAACTTCAGCAGCTAAGCCAGTACCCCATTTATTCACTGCTTTAAACAGACTCCCTCTATCTATATCATGAATCATCAGCTGTCATAGAGCATTATCTGTTCAAGTTTTCACATGCAGATACGTAACACAAGACAGACAATCAAGATTGTGCTTGGCATAAACTAGTTCAAACCCCCAAAGAACACCTAAACATCCAACCTATTCTGTGACGAACTCACACAGTATTTCACTTGTCCCGAGGCATCCCCTCCCTGATTTGAAAGTGTCACTATTGAATGCAAAGCCTCAACAAACAACCAACAACTGTTCAGAAAAAAAAAAAAAAAAGCTAAAAAATCCAGACATAGGGGCAGTCCAGGACATCAGAAACCAGCCCATTTCTCACTGCTTTAACTCATTTAGGATTCATCCACCTGAATTTTCCTGCAGCTAAGTGAAACTTTTTGGCTAGATCACTGGCTGCCCTTTCACTTGAAAGCATCTGCCTACGAAATGACAAGGTCACATTGGTCAGCTCTAAAGATAAACATCCCATGGTGCACAAGCAGATACTTATTATTAGAATCAAATTGTTGATCAAGCCTTCCTGCAAATCCATTTTTTCATGATCACATGAACTCACTATACTCAAGATAACCAGCTGTAAGACCATTTCTGAGTTGATTTTCCTTGACATTCCCAGGCAGAACCAGCTGCAGATGACAGCTCCCTACTTTGCCTGCTAAACTACAAAGAGGGGATTTTCTGAGTCCTGATCGCTTCTAGTAAGCACAGGAAGATGTGGTTTTCTGCAGCAGTATTGCTCCATTAGGGAAAAAAAAAAGTTTTCTTCCACTGCCCTTGAACTTCCACTGCTTTATGAGACTAAAATAATGGCTCATGCCAAGAGCTAATTCAATAACAGAAAATTAAAACAGACAACTTACAATGTAGCCACAAACAGAAACTGTTTAGCATTTAACTACATATAATTCCAAGGTAACAGAACATCTGCTGATTAATGTGTGAAGATGCTTCATACCCTCCATACTTCCCCCAAATCTTTCCTGTGTGGGTAAACAACCTAAAAAAAACCTGAAAGACATCAGACCACCTGTAGGATAATATATTTGTAAGACATACAAGGAAGATTAGTGCACACTACTTTTCTCCTTGTAAATCCTACAGCACGGACGATCTTGAAGTGTTCCAGCATTTCCAGTAATGCACAGGTGGGTCTGTACCTCAGAACAGACTATTCAATAACCACTTCCCAGTTTATACAATCCATGGATTTAGTCTCGTAGAGTTATGGCTTATCTTACCTTATCAAGTGATTCATTTCATCAAATTGAAGATACCTACCCATGTGAATACAATTTGCTGCTGTGAATAGGTGCTTAATGATAGGTGTCTATTACGATATTAGGAAAATTAATTATAGAGGAACAATCAGCAGAAAAAGATTACCAAGTAGAATTACCAACACTTTCTTAAAGCCAGTGAGGATACTTCTCATACACTTACAGAATTGTCTGTATTTGAATCAATTCACTGTATTTTTCATTACCTTGTTAAATGAGAATTTTATTGAACTACAGCATATAAAGTTATTTTACGAAATTATGCATGAAAACAACATTAGTCATGTACCAGACTTTATGCTCATCTTCGATAAAAAAGTTGCTGTCAGAAACATACTGGGCATCTCAATGAGGAACCACAGAAACTAGCTTTTTAGGTTCATATTTGAAGCAGAACCCATAGAAAGAAACAGACCCCCCCATACAAGAGGAAAAACCATCCAAAGCTTTTAGGGAAGAAAGAAGTGCGATGCTCCTGCCCGCCCCGGGATCGCCGGGGAGCTGCTCGCCCCCGGCCGCTTCTGCACCCACGTGGAGCCACGGCTGGCACCGAGCGATGCCCACGGGTCACGCCGGTCACGGGAAAAGCCGCTTCTCGCCCTTTTCTCGCTGGGGCAGGGGCAGGAAGGAGAAAAGCGGTTACCCAGCAGGAGGAAGGAGAAGATCCACTGCAGAACGGCGACTGTCTGGATCCTCCTCTTTAGGGGGATATTGATGGGCGCAAACTCGACCTTCATGCTGACGGAGAGCAGCGCGGGAGGCAGGGAGCTGCCGGCCCCGGCCCCGGCTCCAGCCGCCGCACCTGCCCGCTGCGCGCCGCTCTGCCCCGGCCGTGCAGGACGCGCCCCTCCCGCCGCCGGCGCTGCCCACGGCCGCGGGTCCGGCAGGCGGGGACGGGGAGGCGGTGCCGCCCGCCCCGGCCGCTGGAAACCTGATCCTGGAGCGGGAGCGGGTAGAGCCCGGGTACGGCTGCGGGGGCTGGCGGCTGCTAAACCCCCTCCGCCCACAGGCGGCCGGCAGGGCTGCCCCCGCCCGGAGCGCCGCGCCTGCCGCCGCTCCGCATGAGCGGCACCGGGCGGAGGCACCGCGGCTGTGTCGGAGCGAGCCCCGCGCCCGCGGACCCAGGTGCGCCCGCACGCCCAGCACCTGCGCTGCCCTGCCGGGCCGGGCGGGCTTTTCCCGTCGGAGCGCCCGGAGACCCGGCACTCCGGGGCGTGCTTAAGGCTCTTACCATTAAAGAGCTTATAGAGCTGACCCAGAACTTAAGAGTTCCTGCAGTGTTTGGCGTCAAGCGTTTCGTTTTTAATTACACCAGCACACGCACAGCCTGCAACCGCCCGCGGCGCTTCGCCCGCGGTGTCCGTGACAGGGATCGTCAGTAAATAAAACTTCGGCGTGAAAAAGAAACCACCCCCCGAAACTCGCACAGCGTTGGCCCAGCTGACCCCCCCTTCTCCATGGGGACGGCGGCAGCGCCGGGATTCACTATCGCCCGCGGGGACAGGGACTTGCGGTCCCCGCACAGGGACGGGGACAGCGGCACCGCCGGGACACACGGGCCGCCCCTCCCGCCCGGCGCCGGCGACAGCGCGGGGCCCCGGCGCGGGCTGATGTCACCGCCCTAGCTGCCCGCCGCGATGCCGGGGCTCGGCGCGCCGCCCGCCCCCTCCCCAGGCGCAGCACGGGCTCGGAGCAGCCCCACGGCCGCCCGGGCGCGGTGTCACAGCGCCGGGGAGCGCGGAGGGGCGGCGGGCGCGGCCGGGGCTCCGAGGGCGGCCCGCGGGCAGCGCGGCGGGAGCGCGGCGGGGCCTGGCGGGCGGGCGGCGCAGGCGCAGCGCGGGCCCGGGCCGCCATGCCGACCGTCAGCGTGAAGCGGGATCTGCTGTTCCAGGCGCTGGGCAGGAGCTACAGTGAGTGTCCGCCATCCCCGCCGTGCCGCGGGACGCGCCCGCCCAGCACCGCGCCCGCCGGCTGCCATCGCCGCGGCCCCTCTGCCGTTGCTCGCCCTGTGCGCGCACGGCGCTGCCGGCCGCGCCCTCCGCGCCCCGCGTGTCCCGGGACTCTCGGGGAAGCTCAGACCTCAGAGCGGCGGTGGCTCCCCTGCCGCCTGCTCCTCTCCTGCCCACGGCACGCCAGGCACAGCCATGTGCCATCCCCGGCCCCTTCAGCCCATTGCCCCGACACGCACTGCTGGAGCCCAAAGCTCTCGGGCAGCGCAACCGCGCGACTCCGCGTGGCTGTTTCTGGTTGGAGTTTCACTGTCTGTTTTAGGGTCTGGTTAAACGGAGAAGGAGAGAAGAGGGGGGAGCAGGCAAAGCGAGCGATGAATTGCGAGGGTTTATTCGGTCCTTCCTGGCTCACGAAGCAGATTTCAGACCTGCTCGGCTGAAGGAGCATTGAGGACATGCAGTGGTTTCGACCAGACGGAAGCTGTGGCTCTAGACAGCCCGGTGCGTTGTCAGAACAGGGCTGCGTTACTCACGTGTTACAACGCAGTTGATGCAACCTCTGTAGAACAACCTGTCTGATCAGAATAGGAGCACTTGGCGGAAGCTGCCCAGTTATTCCCTTCTGATTTCATTAACTGTTCAAACCAGAGCTGCTCTGACAGATATGGCTGAGGAGCTGAACTCCAAAGATCAGAAGCCCTCCCTTGTGACTGTCAGAATACCGTGTCAGTAAATCAAATATGTACTGAAGAAGCTGCTACTCAGATGCAAATATAAGGAAAAATTTACCTTCTACCTTTTTTTTTTCCAAAATAGCATTTGTTATCTTGTTTGAAAACATTGTAAACACATACACAAAAATTTAGTCCAAGGTCTGCTTATTAACCAAAATTCACCCTCTTCCTTCACAGCGGATGAAGAATTTGATGAGCTTTGCTTTGAGTTTGGTTTGGAGCTTGATGAAATTGTAAGTAATGTTTTTATTTGTTGCTTTCTGAGTAGATGTAGCATATTGACAGCATTAATTTTTGGTATGAGTTTGTATGGCATTGTTTCCAGCATATCCCCTGTTGCAATGTTGTAATGGACTGTATTAACACAGGTGTTTTGAATCTGGGAAAATCCCCTCAGACTTATAAAAGTTACTGTTTTGGAAGCTAGAGCCTCCAAGATGGCATAAAGCAATACTTCCTGGAGGTCAGCACTCTGTGCCTCTTGATCTTCAGTCTCAGGCACCATTTTATTTAGCAGCATAAATATGGCCACAGAACATGTATTGATCATATTTTACAAGATCTGTTTGGCTTTGTTTGATATGCAGCCGTTTGTGCAATATCCACAAAAAATGTATTTGTCCTGGACATTGTTACCTGAGTTGTAACTAATTTATATTTAATGTTTTGATTTAGGTTCTGTACTTGTGGAGATTTGCTAGCCCTGATAACTCTATCCATGCAAATCTTGTTCAAGGAGACCTGTTTTGGTTTTGCCATTTAATTTTAATTTATTGGCTTTTTAATGACGTTTATCAAAAGACATCTGAACATCATATGTTATGCTTTATTTCAGAATAAATTTGATTATGACAAGTTATTTGCCAATCTATTGCCAAAAATAAAGTCTCAGATCTCTACTGGGATCTGACAGCCTGGAGGTTCTTGCTTCTATAATATTTCTTCTTGAAATTAAAATTTGAATACTGAATTTTTCTTTTGATACACTGCTTTACAGTTTCTGAATTTGAGGTTTTATGTCATCTCTTGTGTTTGGTGCATCCATTTGCTGTATAAATGCAAATTACAGTGTTAAACTTCTAATTAATACCGTTTCTCCTATCACTGCCATACTGCTATCCATGTTAAATATATCAGGTTAAAACCACATTTCTGCTTGATTTCAGACATCTGAGAAGGACATTATAAGTAAAGAAAAGGGTGAAGAAAAGGCCAAGGGCGCATCTGATGTTGTTCTCTATAAAATTGATGTTCCTGCCAACCGCTATGATCTGCTTTGCCTGGAAGGGTTGGTCCGAGGACTGCAGGTCTTTAAGGAAAGGTAAGGCAAAGTTGTGAGATCTCTGTGTGGTTTTTTAGTTGTTGAAACATGGATCCATTTCTGGTCAGTTAACAGAACTTCCTACTTGCTTGCATTTGGAGTATGATTACGTGTGTAGATGAGATTCATCCTCGCCTCTGGAGAGGATCTATTACATAACTTAAAGAGACTGGACTAGAATGTTTCTGGGTTTTGTATCTGTTCTAAAAAGTTTTCAATTACTGTTCCATTTGAGACTTACCCTCTGTAAAGAACTTATGCAGGGAAACTTCCTTGTGATCCCTTGTAATAAATACCAAAACAAATAATTTATTTCCCTTTTATGCAACAACTTCATCTTGCTGAGATCTTCCTTTCTAGTTCAGTAATCTGTTGACCATCCCATAAAAAACAAGTTCTGCACAGTTAGCTAATTGCGTGCCAAGAAACGTTACCAAGAATGTTTTCTACATATAATTCCTGCTACATGTCTGCTACAGACTTACTTCTGCTTTTGTTTTAGGATAAATCTCCCTAGGTATGAAAAGATAATACCAGCTGAGGGTGAAGGTCAGAGGCTGATTATCACTGAACAGGTAAAAGTGTTTACTGCACGTTTGTAAATGCATTGAGAGTTGCTGAAGCAGCAAGATCTCTATCAGTACGATTTTGTAAGAGCAGTGAGACTGGAAATCTTATTTGCAGAACAAAAGCTAAAGACATTTAAATATCTCTACTAGTTGTGATCTACTCTTAGGAATGAGGAGTGGGAGGAGAAATAGACAAATTGTTTTGGGTGAACCTAGTAGCAGATCAAATCAAAGTTTCAGATGCAGCTGAAATCAAATCTCTTGAAGAGCTGCTGTTGTAAATTGCAGACTGCCCAGATCCGGCCTCACGCTGTGGCCGCCGTCCTGCGAAACATAACTTTCACCAAGGACCGCTATGACAGCTTCATCGACCTCCAAGAGAAACTACACCAGAATATTTGCAGGTTTGTGCTTAAATTTAAAGTAGTGTCTGTGTGTATGACTTTATCACATTAAAACTGCACATCCCTATTGCAGAGAGGTATTATGGTTATGCCATGGAAAATCTTCTAGAGGAGCTCCCTTGATCCTTCTCATTTCCTTGCCTGTTCTTGTCTGCTGCCAATACTGTTCAACATAAATAGCTGTTACAGTTCATTCAGCACTTGAGACAGAAGTGTTTAGCAACATTCCTATTGGATTTGCCTTGACAGTTGTGTTGCTATTCATAATAATATTTATTAAAATGTTATTCATCAAATAATTTTTAAGCTTCTCAAAATTATCCTTCTGCTTTTTCAGTAAGCTCTGCTAATGCATAGAAGTATAGAGCATCATACTCTAAGAAACTCCCAAGTATTACTAGTAAAAACATTGTTTTGCCTTCTTTATTTCTAGGAAAAGAGCATTAGTAGCAATAGGTACCCATGACTTGGACACCATCACTGGTCCATTTACTTATACAGCCAAAGCACCTTCTGAAATTAAATTTAAGCCCTTGAATCAATCTCAGGAGTACACAGCCTCACAAATTATGGATCTGTATAGGGTAAGTGGAATTTTTTAGACTCGTTGCACTAAATGAGGAGGATAAATTTCCAAGGCTAAATATCTCTCATATCCTCGTTATTAGAAGTTGTTCTTACAAATAAAACACAGTTGTCTTCTGTAGCTTAACAGCCATTGAACATTCCATATTTTGCTTGTCATGTTGGAAAACACACACTGGCCCTGGAGAGAAATCCTCAAGTGTGTCTGACTAAAGAGTAAGAAAGCTCAGAAACAAGAGAAACTACAAGGAAATTAGATTTTTGGTACAGCACATACTTATGTCATTGGAACAAATGTAAATTTTGAATCAAATTTAGGTATGTGTCAGTATCCAGCAATTTATAACTCAAAGTACTACAGTGCTAATTTTTATCACTTTTAAGAAGAGTTCCTATAGACTAAAGATATTTGGCAGTGTTTGTGTGCTGTGGTGAGCAAGGGTATCATTTGGACAGAATGGCCTACACATGTTTGAGAGAATCCTTAAATAATCTTCAGCACTTCTGAAGAAAACCAAAAATGCAGTTCTTTAATTTCAGACTTTTCCTGCTGCTGGGAGCAGACTGTGCTAGTAAAGTACCTAACTCTAACCCAATCCTTCCCACCTTCAAAATTCCCCTTGATCACTCACCAAAGGATTGTGGCTCTGTGTAAGTTCACCTGTGAGCAGAAGTGGAATTCAGTTTGTGTTTTGTTTCTCCAGACTGACAGCCACCTTCGGCACTATCTGCACCTGATTGAAAACAAGCCGCGTTACCCTGTCATTTATGACAGCAATGGGGTTGTTCTGTCCATGCCACCAATCATCAATGGTAAGATTAATTTGTTACTGCTGTTTTGTGTGTGAATTAGTGCCTGACAGAAATGCTGATGTGTCATAGGGATTATTATGTTTTCTTAAAATTGTTTGACCTACAATTTCATAAGTCTTCTTTCCTTCTTTCAGTTTAGTCAGGTTTTTTGCTCCCTAAGCTTCTAGTGTTCATTTTTCTCATCTTCATCAGAAGGGTGTAAAAATCCTACTGCAATCCTCTGCATTGAGCTTCTCATACTCTGCCCCAACTCAATAAAGTTCCTTGTGGCAGGAACTTTTGTTATGGAAGCATTTTGTTTAGCTAAAAGAAGCCAGCAAGGAGTTATTTTGTAAACCAGTAACTGCAACTTTGTGATCTATTTTATGAGCTCACAGCAGGGAACTTACCAGCAATGGGAACTAGTTTTTTATGGATCTGTTGCTATCACACTGAGTGATTTCAGAAGACTTTAATTGCTTTAAAAGAATAAATTGGTGTAGACTTTTTTGCCATTGTTTCCTTTAAGCGCAAAAGAAACCATGGGTGATTTTTGAGAACCAGGTTTACTGAAGCCATTTAATGGCATGTCAAGAATTACTCCTTAAAGACAGATTATTCAGTATACCTATATACTGAAATATAGGTGAGGAATCAGTAAATTTCCCTGCACTGACCAATAAATCTGCAGTGATAATTTCTTTGGATGTGTGCTTCCTAATACACCTTATTCAGCTAACCCAAATCTTCTTAAAAGGCAGATCAAACTCTGGCAGGGACTGGTAACAGTAATTCAATGTTCTGAATTGAAGATGCTGTCAACCACTGTGCCTGATCCTTCTTTGTTAGGCTCATTCCAACTTGGGAGTGCTCCATGTATAAGTACTGCATATTGTTTATATTTTATCAATTAAAAAGGTTGAGCTAAATTTTACACCTGCCTCTGCTTTAGAGAGCAGTATCTAAGAGAGGTTTCCAGGTCAGAGGTGCTTTTTAAACAGATAATGCAATGTAAACATCTGTATTGGTTGTTTGGATTATCTGCAAGCACTGAAGTGAAGGCTTGTATTTGCTTTGAAGCGAGTCCAGAGATGCTGACTACATTCCATCTGCAAAGAGATACAGCACAGCTGTAAGGGAGTACAAGATCCCTCAGTCCTCAGATCTCTGCTGCACCTAACTTCCAGTCTGGCTGTGACCTCATTTCTCAGATAGGAAACTAAACCAGAGAAGCTAAGTCAGGGTCAAAGAAAGGAAGCAGGAATTCCTAATGCTTTCTTTGGCTCTGGTGCAGCTGCACTAATGAATGGTGCAAGGAAAGGCAAGAAGGACAAAGAGGCTGGGTTTGACATGATCCCACACGGTTCCAGGACTGGTGTGCCCATTCCTGCATGGTCCCAGCCATGGAATTCACTCCAGGTGTGCACTGCCCATCTGTACCTAACAGGCAGAATGGGATCTCTGTACAGCTGCTCCAGATTGCTTGTGCCTTACTAACAGACCCCACTTTTGTAGGGAACCATCTATTGGGGGCTTTCACATCCAGTTTGCAAAAAAGACACTTCTGGTGCTTCTTCCAGACAAGAAAATTTTTGAGTGCAACAGGGATGTGCTTTGGTGCACACATCATAACTCCCAGTACACACTAAGCAAATTCATGCCTAGAAGGAACCCATACTAGGACTGTAGAGCAACCTGTAGGGTGTCAGCAGACCACAGAATGACTATTGATAGTCATCAGTCTAAATCACTTTTTAAAACCCATTTAATTTGTTCCTGCCCAAGGAAATGACATACATCACACATGTGATGTGAATGTGGGACTAAACCCAGGGGAGATGGGATGCTGTGGCAGTGCAGAGCCCTTTGCTAACAGCAGATGGCCACTGTTCTGTTAGCTGACTTTTCCAGCTGCCTGCCAGGATACCTGAAGATCTGTGTCTTGCAGTGTAAAGCATAACCCAGTCAGTGTGTCTGATCTGCCTTTTTACTTTTCTTTGATTCATAAATTCAAATATAAAAAGAGCTGCTATGTATTCACAGCCAACAGCTGTGAATGTTGGTGCAGTAGGTAGTGGCTTCTTTAAGCTGTGGAAATGACAGTGATCTTTCTGACACAAATCAGTATCAGTGCTATTGCAATAAAACTAATATTTCTTAACGTGTTTTTGTTTTCACATGTTTTAGGAGATCATACAAAAATAACACTAAATACCAGAAATGTGTTTATTGAATGTACAGGCACAGATATGACAAAGGTAAATTAATCTTTCCTGCTTTTGATATGCTTTAATATAATTGTTTTCCTGTTGGATAATAGAGCTCCAATACACAGACCTACAACAACAAGGCATTTACTCTATGGAGCCAACCTTCCAATGCAAAAGTTGTAGGACTGTGGAATTCCCTGGAATCAGTTTCAGGCTTGCTCTATAGATAGCATTGTATTTTCACTGAATTTTGATTTTACTGTATCTTTATGTTGACACTAAGTGTTCAGCTTGTATGAGAAAATAATTCAAGTAAATTAGAGACTGTATGTTCTTTTTGAGCACTTTTTCTAAATCTGAAAGACTTAGAAAAGAGTAAAATTTACTAATACTTTCTGTTTTGGTAGAATACTATTTGTAAAGATTCATTTTGTCTCCTACTGAAAATTTGGGCTGAGGGAAGAAAGACAAGGATTTTTCTACTTAGTTATCTTTATCAAGCAGGGATGCCATGCAAATAATTGCTAAATTCAAGTCTTTCCATATGCAAATTCTGTAACTCAAAGCTGAAGCATGAAAGCCAAGGAGCTATAATTGCCTGTTCTTGAATATAGGTTGTGCATTCATTGATAGTTTCCTAAAGTGTGTAACTTCATGCTTAAGAGCAAAACTGCTTTTAACTTACTCTACTACAAAATGGTATGTTAACAACACAAATAAATTTGCATGTTGGGGAGTGGCTTCTAAGCAAACTAATAAATAACCATTTCTTGCTACTACTTGTCTTGATAGTAAAAATAAATATAATGTTCTTTTATATGATGGAAATTACACTGTCAGGCATCAAAAAAAATCCCTTTGTGGATTGAGAAGTTCATCTGAATCTCATAATTACATTTCATTATACTAATCTCTTAAAATATTAACTGTAAAACAAAAAGATTTGCCAAGAAGGTTATTTGATATTGTATTGTTAAACAATGCAGTCCTTCAGCCTCTCCATTCTCACTTGAACTTCAGTAAAATTACTAATTAGACAGGTTAGGAAGGCCCAGTTCCAAATGGAGCAGAGTTTAGAAAAGATACACAAAAGCTTCAGAACCTTGAAAACCAGATTTTCAAGCTTTTGCACAAATGTCTGCATCAGAAGGAAATTTTTTTTTAATTCAGTCTAATATTCTAGACTGCTAGGAAATTAAAATAGAATGAAGAGAGTGTAAGATGAGATATTTTCCCTGTTTCTTGTTAAGATATTTTGTCTACTTCAACACAAGTAGATAATAGATTTCAATGTGATTATTATGTTTGTTTTTTAGGCAAAAATTGTTCTTGATATTATAGTCACGATGTTCAGTGAATATTGTGAGAAGCCATTCACGTGAGTATAAATCTCCAGGGCCGCATATATATAAATCTCCACATTTGGGCCATGTGTTAAAACCAGTTTTACTTATATTTTTCTGTCTCTCTCAGTGTTGAAGCAGTAGAAGTGGTTTATCCCAACGGGAAGACCCACATCTATCCGGTAAGCACAGCATTAGAATATCTCTGTGTCCTTAGGGAGAGAGATTGATTTACACAAAGTCTGGTCACAGTGACATTGTTTTCTTTTCCTGCAGTGGCAGCATCTGCTGGTTCTGAGGTGTAGTGTAAAAATGCAGCTTAGCACTTTATATTTGTGAGTTGGAACCTCCTCTAACCCCACAAAAAATAAGTCCAGCTCCAGCTTCTCCTTGTCAAGGAAAGTAATTCTGAAGCTCCATTGAATTATGATGAGGTTAAAAATACACTATTATGGTTTAGAGTGCCTGTGATAGGAACCTTTTCAGGAACAAGTAAAGATTGCAATCAAAGGTCATAATCTGTGTCTAAAGCTTTTAAAATCTATGTGTTCCAAATCAGGAAAAATGAATGCAGGAAGAGGTCCTTCAGCCTTAAGCCTATGGACAACTGAATCAGCCTCAGCATAATGTACTTATCAGATCTGGAAGCCTTAATGCCCTTCAGTTAAAATAACCTTGTAGCACTGCTTTTTTCAGTCTCTCACTTTAGAAACACCAACTATGTAAAGGTCTCAAAGGCAGAATGTTGACTTCGGTTCAGAGCCCCAGACAGATCTGTTCGCAGTAATGGAGTCTTACATTTTTATTCTCTTAATAAGTATAAAGAAAGCAATTCCTCCTGTTTCCTGAAAGTAACTGAAGACAGAGTTGAACTCTGGTTATGAACTGTGAACTCTGAGTTATGAACTCTGGTTGAGTTCATAAAATCAGATACACCAAGGGAGTACAAACTGTTTAGAGGGAAAGAAGCTTATTTTTGCTGAGAGGTTTTCTAGTGTCATTTTATCACAATGTCAGTGTTAATCACCAGAGGAAAGATGTAGAATCCCAGAAAGATATCCAACAAAATAGAAATCTCTGCAGTAACCAAAGCAGCTTCCCTAGGTAAGATAGGGGAAAAAAACCCCCAAGATTCAGATGCTATAGTTGTATATCAAGAAGTTTAGAAACACATGAAATACATAAATACATATAAAATATCTTCCTTAAATACATTGCACACTTGCTAAGTAAAATATTTGTAGGTATTTGTGTGCCAATAAAGAAATAGAAAGTTTTCCTTCCTTTTCCACTTAAAAGTCATTTGATCTGTACAAGACCATGAGATCTCATGCATGACCATTCTGTGCTTTAGGGCTTTGACTTAGGATGAACTCACCAGAAACTCACCAGAAACTTTCAGTGACTCTGTTACTTGCAGATATCAGAAATTATCGGAAGTTTCAATAACGGGGATTTCATGCTGCATTCACCCTTCCAGCTTAACCAAGAACAGCTTTTGCATCACATACTAGAGCATATTTTCAACAATCCTGCTCACTTTAGATTGCTAAATATTGCCTAATAGTCCACATTTGTCTTCTGTGGGTGTCATTCTAGTATGGCAATTAGAAGCTAGATTACTGATATTGAATCCTCTTAGGTAGAAATGGCAGGCACTATATGTGCTTAAAATCTTGTCTTTCTTTTTAGGAGCTGGCTTATCGAACAGAGAAGGTGAAACCTGAATACATTAACAAGAAAGTAGGAATCAGGTGTGTTACTTCAAATTAAAACAGTTTTTATTAACCATGACAAAGGTACTAGAAGACATTGATTATTGCATTGTTTTTAAAATGTTTAGACTTTGTGATTTTTTTTAATTTATCAAAAATTCATGGGTTATCTTGGGTAATTAGATTGACTCTGTAACAGAGTTCCCTGCTTTCAGAGAAAGTGAATGATTCTTTATGGCTTCCCACAACTGTTATGAAGTGAAGGAAAATGATCTCATGAGTGAGAATCTGAGCTGGTTCTGTTTGAATGCTAAGTCTGTGTACAGTCCATAAAGCACTTACAGATTTTTCAGGACATGAGGCAATGCAGAAAAAACATTGATTACTTTACAAAACCAGTCAATACATTGCAAAATCCATAAATTACCACTCTCTTGTTTTGTTTCAGTGAAACTCCATCAAACCTGGCGAAGCTGCTGACTAGGATGTGTTTGAAGTCACACGTCACAGGGAATGGGAACCATCTAGAGGTTGAAATCCCTCCTACCAGAGCAGACATTATCCATGCCTGTGATATCGTAGAAGATGCAGCAATAGCTTATGGTTATAACAACATTCAGATGGTGATTCCGAAAACGTACACCATAGCTAATCAAGTAAGATTGCCCCTTCAAATGAATGCTCTGTTGTCAGTAAATGACTGCTGCATGCCAGAAGGGCTTTGGGGAAAACAGAACCTAGGAATTAAATATTTTGACATGCTTTGCCTTGAGAAGTATTTACCATGGATGGGATACAAAACAGATGCCCTACTGATTTGAATAAGTCTAAGACCAGTGGTTGCTGGTACTTGAAAAAAGACAGGGTTTAAGTAGGGAACCCGTATTAAATCTCTAATTGGGAGATTCATTTCCTCAGGCAAGCCTAAAGGCAGCTGGCTAATGCTTTCAAAAATTTTAAGCACACAAGCATAGTCCCTCCCAAGTGAATTCACCATCATGTAACAGGCAGAATCACCTCGGGAAAGAATAGCAAAATGCTTTTAGATGGAAGCTGAAAACTGTTTTGTTTCATTTTAGCTCCCCCTCAATAAGCTCGCAGAACTTCTGAGGCTGGACTTGGCAGCTGCAGGATTCACTGAAGCACTCACTTTTGCCCTGGTATATGACATTGATTTCATACCTTTCTTAATTGCATGTTCAAACAGTGATGCAATCAGAGCTGCAGAGGGGGGTCTGAGGATATGTTATTGTATAAATGTATCAGTATCATCCAGTACTGTTTTGGCAGCTGATTGTTTACTAGGCTTTGGAATCACAGAATAATATTTGGTGAGTTTGTAGGTCAGAGAAATTAAATGAGTCACTGTTAATGTGGTATGCAGTGCTAAGTATAGAGAGGGAAATAGCTGCTGAAGGACTGGTTTTAGTTTAACTTGATAGGATGAAATTGTAAGACAGCAAATCTCTCTCAAGACTTTGGTCACCAGATGTGAAATTCATCATAATTCAATAATCTGGAAAAACAACATGAAAATATAGTACTTTCTGGTGGGTATTCCTACAGTGTATTGAGATTTACCTGTTTCTGTATTTTTCTTTATATTGTCACTTGTCCACGATTCCTTTGCATTCAGTCTGCAAAGAGCTTACTTTAAGAATACCCATAAAAAAGTTACAATGCACAGACACTAGGGGGACGTCCTTTGTAAATTTCACCACAGGTAGAGTTTTAAATATAGATAACAAATAGATATATGGTACATTGATAACAAATATAGATAAAAAATATAGCATTTGTTATCACTGGTTTTAGGTATTCTTTGTTACAGCCATTGCAGTCTTTGACCAAGAATTAGGACTCTGCAGCAGCAAGTGTCACTCTGGTACTAATTGATGCCATAATTTGTATTATGGAAATTATACAGCAGGATCATTGTGCTAAAACAGAGTGTACAGTAGGAAACAACATCTTTGTCATGCCCACTTGCTCATACCTTGGATCAGAGAACCTGATCTGCTATTAAAAACAAAGAAGTTAAATATGCTCCTATGCCCTCCAAATGTATGTGGTAACTGTCCCTATCTGGAGACTGGATAAGCAGCTATTGAAAATATACTATACATTTTTAAAAAATCCTTTCTGTTGCAAGATCAAAGCCTTTGCCTAAACGGCCAGTTTGTGCACATTTTAGCATATGGGGAGCTACCATCACCTATTCTGTTAAAAATCTCTGTGGAACTTCTCAACTTCTTCCTGAACCTAAAACTTACTAGATGGCCAGAGGTATAAATCCTTGAAAGTACACAACCTCTTAAGAGAGAGTGATCTGCTCACAGATTATTTTTTACTAATTTACTCAAATATTTTAAGATGCTGCATTTCAGGCTCCTAAAAGATTTCTAGTAGTTGAAAAGTTCAGGTATTGCAACCACATTTGGTAATTTGAATGGATTGAATTAAATTTTAACACCTTCAGATTTTACAGAGCTTGAAAAGCAAAATTTGGTCTTGTTCCGAAAAATATATTCCAGTTTTAATATTTGGTTATTAACTCATTTAAGTAGCCAGGACAATAAGTAGTATTGTGCTGCAGTGCTAGAGGTATTCAGGCCTGTGGTTACTACCATGTTTAGGAAACAGTACATATAATCAAGCTTTTAAAGTTTTTCTTTATTCATTAATATTATTATCTAAAATTAATATTTCCTAATTCATTATTCATTTTTAAGTGCTGCACTCTTGCTCGATTCTTTGAACACATAGTTCATTTTTTTCAGCACCAAAAAGGTAACATGTCTGGAATATTTAATACATTACATTGCTACAACTGAGAACCTTTATGAACTGCAACAGCAGAATTTTGAAGGTCCTGCAGTGTGTCATGGGATCACATTTCCTATTTGTATTTCTGCTGTGGCAGGATGAAACTCACAGTCTGCTGTGTCCCCAAGACTTTATGAAGTGAGGCTTATGACTTTGGTATAATTTATACTACAACATTCTGTGCCCCAGTCTTATATGGCAAACACTGCTTATGTATTTGTGCACTCAGTCTGTTTCTTGGGTAGAGCCTCAAATTACACTTGTACACAATAATGTTGCCTTCTGTGAGGAGCTCCAGTTTAGGCAGAATCCACGTAGTTAAATCACAGTAACATGCTGAAGTTTAGATAGACATCTGAAAACTGTTTAACACAGTTCTCTCCTCCAAGGTTCAGCATTCCTTGTGTTATTTGGGATTTTTAAATAATGATTATTCAATAATCCACTTTTTCAGATGGTGTCATCTGCTCATTTTTCTCACAGTTGGTCTATCAACACACTTTGTGAGTGCTGCCAGTGCAAAGGGAACGCTTCTGGGAGACTGCAGTACACAAGCAAATCCTCAATTACATGCCTAGTCTGCTACTGGTTTCTTTATTACTCTAATAAAGCTATAAATTCTGGAAATCTGAAGTGTGGATCTTAGAAGTAGCATGTATTGCAGTGTGTGCACAGACATTGGCTGAGCCTGATAAGTGAATTCATATTGTTTTACTGACCAGCTTAAAAGTACACCTTTAGAATACAGGCTTTGAAAACACTTCAACCCCAAAAATTGAACAAACTACAAGAATCTTACACAGTTCTGAAGACTGAAGGCTGGGCCATACGAGCTGTTTTTCATAGCCAGTACTGTACTGTATGTAAGTGTCCCTCAAGGGATTGTTTTACTTTGTGTGAAAGAACAGATACCAGTCCCTCTACAAGTGCTATTTTCAGAATAGAATACTTCACCCACTGCAAGTCAGGCTGCAGAATCTGAGCCTGTTTTTAAAACAAATTATAAGAATCCGTGACAGAAGCCTAAATAAATATTTGCTTTTTTTTTTAACCCAGCTTAATTTTATTTAGCAATTAACATTTATAAATAAACCAGTTTGCCTACTTAGTCTTAAGACTGGGGCTTAATTTGTATTATGAGTGTTAGGTGTGAGAGGCTATATTATGGGGCAGTGCTACAATTCTGTTGCTCATTCTTGAGATCAGATTTCATCTTTGGCTTACTGTCTGTTTTAACCACTTGACCTTGCTATGTTTTTGTCTCATTTTCAGTGTTCTCAAGAAGATATTGCAGATAAACTTCGCATGGACATCTCTGCCACAAACGCTGTGCGCATAGCAAACCCCAAAACAGCAGAATTTCAGGTGACATCATTTACATTCTGAAAGCAATATTTTCATGGGGTCTATATTTAAAAAGGAGAGAAAGAAAGCTACAGGAAATAAAATTTATAAACTACAAGCTGCATGTCCTGCATGAAAGAGCTTGTGTATATTTGTGCTGAACGTGTCATCTTCTGTTACTGCACTGAGAAATCTCTCTTCCAGTGTGAAATACAGCTTTTCAAGAAAGCAAAGTACCATGCCCTGTGTGGCAGAATGTGGCAAAACTGAGCAGTCTTATTCAGAACATCCCAGATGGTTGATCAGCTCCCTTATCTAGAAAACCTGTTCAGCATAGAAGGAACTATTAGACTTGGCAATCTCTAAACATCCTGAGCTTTGGGTAGGAAACATTGGGTGGGGTTTATTTAAAATATTGATCATTATTACTCTTGGTTTGGTTTTTTTTAATTCTGTGATGCTCTTGAAGTATTTTAATACTTCTTTCTAGATAATTTGATCTTAGCTAGAGCAAACTTAGACTTTGCCTTTTGTATAAGTGAGAGTAAATGTATGGCAATTTTTTTCACTTTCTGTATTTTTTTCTATGCTGCACTGCAACTCAGCCACCTGTGAAATGGTACCAGTTCTTAAGCTCACATATAAACTCTTTGAGAAAATGCAATATATAAAATATGGAGAGAATGAACATTTCCATGTTTAAAAATTCTAAATCAAAGTTGCTTAAACCTAAGTAATGAGTGCACTTTTTTCACTTGACTACTTTTAAATTCTTGTTATGAATGGACAAAACAAAAGAAAAAAAAAATAGATCTTTTGGAAGGTATTTGACTTGCAGCATCTCTGTTTGTCCTGCAGGTGGCACGTACAACCCTCCTTCCTGGGCTGCTGAAAACTATTGCTGCCAACAGGAAGATGCCCTTGCCTCTCAAACTCTTTGAGATTTCTGACATTGTAGTAAAAGATCCTAATACAGGTAAGAGGAGAAGGTTCCTCAGAATCATTGATAATGGAAATACATTTGCATACCAAATGGTAATAGTAAAGGAAATCTGTATTTCCTTTAAAATAGGCATTTCCATAATAGTAATTCCATATTACTTTTGTATTAATGTGCACAGCACAAGATTTAAGAGCTTGGTTTACAGGCTGGATTTTAGAGTGGCTGGAAACATTGTTCATTTTAGATGGTTTAGATGCTCTCTCAAAAGTACAAGGAGATACACTGCAACTGCTTTTAGGCATCTAAATATTCCTTAAAATCTGTCACAGATACTGAAAAACTGCAAGCATAAACACAAGACTAAAAAATAATCTGCTCTAAATTGCATGTGTTGATGTGCCTGTTTTTCTTGCTCTTAATCTAGTGCTCCTTCATATTCTTATCAGGAATGTAATTGATATTCTTATCAGGGATGTATCTCATGAGAGAACCTGCTGGTAGTGTTTGCAAGTGGCACAACCCCTGGAAAGCAGAAATACCAAAGGCATGCTGCTGTTACAGTTCTAGAGCCTGCTTAGGCCACTGCAGTCTCAGTCATGTGCAGGGCTGTGCCAGCTGGAAAGGAGAATGTCTCAAGCCTGGGAAGAGCAGGTTTTATTTATAGGCAGATTCTATCCCAGAGAGCAGTTATTCAGAGGAAGATTTTGGGGTCAGTGTGTCTCAACATGAATCCCTTTTCCATCATCTTTAAACAGGACTGCTTATATTTGTTCTCCCAAAGTATTCTCTGAGAAGCTGATATCTGATATGAAGAATGAGATTGGTAGCAGAGATACAGGGTAGAGAATGGAAAAGTCTGTGTAAAAATCTGTATCCATAAATAAAAAGCTGCACAGTATAACATTTCCTCTCTTATTAATAAAAATATTGTCCTTATCTTTGCACTTCATCCAGCTATGCTAAGGTAGCATGGCTGCCCTAACCATGTAGCCTTAATTGTTGTAAGTGAAACAGGCAAAGCAGCTGGTTCACTTTCCAAAAGCTTCAGTGAAATCCCTCCTGTGTTTTGGGGCCTCTCTGCACTGATTTCACTGTATATGATCAAAATTTCAAATTATCTACATCAGGAAAAATATATCACAATAAAAGGAACTGTAGAAATGGATTTTTAAATGTTAAAATTAGCCTAAATTTTACTGATTCGTGTCTTTCTCTACAGTATATTGAGAGAAAAGGAATGCCCAAGCTACAGCTTTTGGGAGGAGTTGAATGAAGTTTTGCCTCAGTAAAAAGGCTGACATTACTTTAAATTCAGTGGTAGCAATGGTTCTGTTGTTTCATTATCTCTTTTCAGATTTTACTGGTGGTGTTTAAAATATCTGGAATCTGCAAACCAAAGTTTTATATAAGGCCTAAACAAAATGGCAAGTAAATTGCTTTGGTGATGAATTTAATTGGTAGATTACTTTTTTTCCTTTTTGAAGGAAAAAAGAGCCTTGCCAAGCAAAACAGGCAGTTTTAGCAAACCATGTAGGCACTTTTTTATTAAATACAGACAGTTTGGTGGTGCAGCTCATTCCTTGTTGGGCATGCAGTTAGCTAGAATGCAAAAAACATGGGACAGATGACAGAATGGCATCAGCATTCTTTAGAACCAAGATTGGGGCTGTTTATCTTGGACTAAGGAGCACATTTACTCTGGCATTATAAAGTTTATGAGTTAAATTGTTAATTTTATTTCAGGTTTGTCAAGTGCAGCTCTTGAAAGCTTTCATTTATGTAGATGGCTGCTTAACAGTTTTATAAAGAATGATTTTATGGTGTACTTAATTTTGATGGGAATCATTGCAACAGACAAAGACTTCTGAGACAGCAGCTTTGTGCTGTCTGCTCTTGGACAGCCCTCTCATGGGCTGAGCCCTTACAGACTGTGAACAGTATCTGAAATGGGTTTTAATCTTGTGTTTAGAATCACTACTGTCTTCCCCAAATTGACTTCCAAAATTAAACTTGCCTAATAAAAAGTTTGGAGGTGGGGGGGGTGGTAGAGAAAAAAAAACATTGAAAATGTGGGGTTGTCCTCTCACATATGGAATGAGATTTCTTGCACAAGGCTTATGTCATCAGACTGGCTTAATTTAATTTTATTATTTCATGATTTTGGCATGCAGAATTCCCAATTAATAATTTCAAAAGTATGGGTCAAAAGAGTACTGATGTTAATTGTATTTGAAATGGCATCTTGCAGTGATCCAGGTGTGAATGAACCAGCTCTTTTAAACACTCTGGGTTTTCATAAAGCACACAGAATTTGTGCTTACCAAGGCGAACTGAACATACTTCTCTACAGACTTACCTGACAGAAAGTTTTGATGTGTTAAATTAGCAAAACGTGTGACAGATTTACTAAATGGAACCAAATCTGAGCAAAAATGGTTTTTCTCAGGGCAGAAGGAAATGTGCTGCTTTTGAATATGTTGCACAGCATTTGTGTGGGTAATTTGTAGCACTAGGTAATCACTTCTGTAGGATGGTTACACTAGTTTAGGGTAAAAATCAGCACCTTTACCACCAGGCCTAAGAGAGAATACCCTTTTTCTCACCACAACAAAAGAAATTAATCCATTAGAAAATCATCTCTGACCAATGATCTCGGAGAATCTGGCAAGCTTATGGTAGCACACATTTGGCACAATTTACATCATCTGTGAATACAGCTGCTGCCACCTTTTGAAGCATATTTCCAACTGTCTGGAAGTGTTGGTTTTCTGCAGAAAATACTTTGGGAGGCTAAAAGACAAGTTTGCATGAGCAGGTGTCCCTTTTCGGATCACCAAGTCATTTTTCTGAAGCAGCTCTAATTTTCAAGGGAACATTGCTTTATTTTCCTCTGCACTCTTCTGGCTCACATATTCCTAAGCAGCTGCCCATCCTTTGGATTGTTTTTCAGCAGCATCCCCAGGAAGTGCTTTGAAGTCTCAGAAATATATACACACATATATATATTTATGTATAATTTGGGTTGACATACTTGGCAAGCTCGCTTGAAAAATAGAAATGTTTCATGGCATGACATGAGAGCTCTTAAGTGACTTATAAAGAACTGAAGCATTTCTAACATCTGCCAGCTTTTGCCTACAATTCCCAATATCTTTTTTCCTTCCTATCACTTGTGGTGAATTAACTTCCTCTGTTGTGATAGAACGCTGAAAAGGAGTAAGTTTTATAACACTTGGGAAAAAAAAAAACCTTTCCTTTACCAAAGATTCCTAAAATTGAAAATATGAGGTATAAAAAAATGTTGTGTATGTTTATTTCTGATGCTTTAGTTAAGAACTCTGGTCTGAAGGCACCATTGACTATCTTAATCATAATGAAATTAAAATTCAGATAGTTGTCACAAAATCTGCTACCATAATTACTCACAAAACAAAAAAGGAAACCATTCTACTGAACCTCTAGTCCAAAGAACATGCTGTCTCAGGGAAGGAAAAATCATATTTTTCTATTCTGTTGCTCAGTATAACATGAAAATAAATTGTTGGCCATCTATGACTGCACTACTTGTTGGTATCTTAGTAGAGCTGGGAAACAGACACATGTGACACAGAGAGAGAGCAGCCAGAGTGCTCAGACCCAAAACCAGACACTGCACTTATTGATATTTTCCCCCTGTAGCCTTTACTTTCCTGTGTTGCCATTATAACTTCAGGATTGGACTCTCCAACATTATTTAACACTGCACATTATATAATGACAGGAAAAAACATTGAGTGACAAATTGCAGACTTACTGCCACAGTAAGTTCAGCTTTCAGTGACTGATGAGACAACTTGCAGCTGTGGTACTGGGTAGCTGCCCTAGAAGTTTTGACTGATTTCTGCCTCAAAAAGGCTGAGCTTTCATCTTGTGTTTAGGCTCTGCTTCTGTGATTTACTATGTTTTAACCTATTTCTGGTCACTTGATAAATGTTTTCCTGTTTAGTTCCTGAGAGATTTTTTGTCGCTAAATATTTAGTTGGAGCAAATAAACAAGATGTAAATTTCATTGAATCTCTAATTTCTCATGTGGTAGATTAATGCCCTGACTGTAACTCCAGCTAGAAGTGCTTGTCAGGGCAGAAGCATGAGAGCTGCTGAGGTAGAAGTGGGTTATGCTGCCAGAGGGCTCCCCTGCTCTATGGCCAGCAACAGCTCAGGGACTTCCCAGCATAGATGTGACTCTTTGTAGCAAGAAGCAGTGGATTTTTCAGCTATGGACTCCATCTGCCTCCTCAGAGCTGTGCAAATTCCTGGCATCCACAAAAATCCCTGGTGAAGATATTTCACTGCTTAACTGTATGCTGCCTGAAAAACCCATTCCTTTTCTTGGTTTGTTTTTTTTTTTTTGAGCTTGGTTCCTGTTGATTTGGTCCAAGTGCTGAAACCCATGATTAGTAAAGCCTGAAAAGCCCCACTAATCCCAGACAGTGTGCATTGCAGTGGGGTAGCCTCAAGGTACAAATGTAACAACACAGCTACTATATACTCTTTCTGAAAATTTTAAAAAAGGAGAACATATTTTGCTGAAATCAACAGTGTCAGAAGGCATAAGACAGGAGTTTGACTTAAGTATCTCCCCCTTGGGACAATTCCTTATGTCACTGTCTTGGGTTTGTGCAGTGCAGCACATTTTTCATCATCACTTGGTTGTAGGGATGTCAAAGATGATCCCAGAAAGCATCAGTTGTGATTTGGGAACCTCTGTGAATTAAGAACTTTTCACAGATCACCATGCTAACATTGTTACAGTTATTTCAGGTTGTGAGCTGGTTGTTTTGTGCTGGTAGCTGTTCTATAGCTGAGTTCTATTAATATTTAGCTTTCCTCCTAGTATTACAAGCTTCCCCATGCCTGTATTGGCATTTTGGCTTGTCTATTATAAATTTCTTTAACACCTAGCTTTACACTTGGTACCTGCTGTTGCAACCTTCTTTCCTGCTCAAGGCATAGGGTACTTTAAATCTTTCTTTACATTTCTGACTGTGAGAGTCCAGTGGGTTAAAGAAATTCCATTGATTCCTCAGGCTACATGGCAGTCTGTCATAGAAGCCATTTTACATACTTATTTCTCCTTTCAGCCACAAGTGCCTCACAGGACAGCAGAAGAAAAATAATACAAAAGGCAAGGTTAGTTAGAAGTGTGATAAAGTTTCCCAGGTAACATAATTGCTTCCTTCTTCTGCAGATGTAGGGGCAAGAAACTACAGACACTTATGTGCTATTTATTACAACAAAAGCCCAGGCTTTGAGATCATCCATGGTTTGCTGGACAGAGTCATGCAGGTCCTGGAAGTACCACCAAATGAAGAGAATGGCTACACCATCAAGGCAGCTGAAGGTAAGGAAGAAAGAGCCACAGTGCACAGCAGAGGTTGTTGTGGAACTCAAGTGTTCCCCTACAATCTGAGGAGAATTTTTGGTTCTTGTCAGCAGTAGAGACTAAGGATTAATATCACTATATGTGCTGTCATACTGCAGCATGATGGAATGATAGTGAAAAGGCATTGTCTGCTTTCACTGATTGTAAAATAGGATTGCTGTCTTTCTGTGAGCTGCCCTGAGTAGCTTAATGGAGTTTGTGAGTTCAGTTTTTTAAGGGAATTTATATGCCCTGAGCTTCATGGGCTGTGGATAATGATTTCATCTGCTGATGGCAATAGGGTAAATAGGAATTCACTGGACTGATGAATATGCCAGACACCCACTGTATTCTCCTTGGCTAACAGAGCCTGGAAAAGGCAACTTCTTACACTTTATCTTTTGGTTTCTAGCTTTAGATAAGGCTTTTTTTTATAGGTACCTTTTATTTATACATTCATGTGAAGACATATGCCTTATACATCTTTGATTCAAAGAGCTGCTGTCTTTGAGACTGACCCTGCTTCTTAGATAGTTGTATAACAGCCCTCTTCCTTCTCCACACAGGGTGAGCTGCACATGAATTAAAAATAACATCCTTAAATGCAGAATCTCCTCTGTGTATGTGCCTGCACATGTAAGAGAGAAAGCAAGCAGGCTGACCTGATTCCTTCATTGCAAGAATACAGGTTGATGGAAGAGAGCAGCACCAGCAACTCATCTATTCTGCTACCTAAAATAACAGTGTAGAAAATACAGATAGAAAAGCACAGCTGCAGGGATGGCAGCTATGATTCCATTTACATGTCATGCAGTGCTGTTCAGAGAGATGAGACACTGACTCAAACTGACTCAGCTTGAAGAAGTGCCTCCATTCTGCCCTTCCTGGGTCAGTGGCACTGACACAGGGGTCCTGGCAGCCTGACCTAACTCTGCTGTTCATAGAACTTTAATGAAAGTTTGGTAGGTGTCTCCCTGTTCTGCAGTGTGCTGCCAAGATGCCAAACAGAACATTTGAGCTAAGAGGTCTTCTGGCACTTGAGTGCACACCTGTGTCAGACATATTGATGCTTCTTTCCTTGCTTTTTTTGAGAAAGTACTGTTTTGCTCAGTATTTTTTAGGCAGACTCTCAATGGGCTTGTTAGAATATTGTTAACAGGATGCCCAGGTTGACCAGAAAAATGTTTAATACAATTATACTGCTGGTTCTAATTCTATCATGTGATAGCAAAGCCTCTTGTTTGGAAGGGGAGTGTAGGAAGAGCCTCTGGGAGTTGGGTACTCAGCTGCCATTGAAGTCAAACTGATATGTTCTATTCCTATTATTCCTATTCCAAACTCTTCTGTAGCTGGTTTTTGAATAGACATACCAAGAGCTGACTTTAGTTCTGAAAAATATTTGCAAGTGTTTTATATTCTGTGTTGCAACATGACAGCTGATTTCATGAAACTGGAAAAAGGCCTCAAAAATAATCCTAACACAGGAAAGAAGTTATTTCTAGATATTAGTGCTGCTCAGTATGCCTGATGCTGTGAGATTTACAATGCTCACTCAAAATCCCTGCATTCCCATGACATTACTCCACGACACATTTAGTGCAGAGGGTGGATTATGCCTTGTCATGTGCAATATATTACAAGCAGTTTGTGGCTTTTGTTAAAAAAAAAAAGCAAGCATCTACTACTTTGTTTCACCAGTGATTCAGAAACTCTCCTGGGATGGCACATGGATTCCTTGCAGTTGTCTTGACATTGGAATTTAACCTTGCTATCAATGCAGATGGCTGACACTCTGGTGCCATGGCAAATGCAGTGTCACTGCACCAACTTAGCTTGAGACCTTCACTGCAGAGATGGTTGGAAGTCAGAGTAACTTGGAGAATTTTGTTTTGGTTTTTTAGTGGTTGGTTTGCTTATTTTTTATTTTTGGTTTTCTTAAAGTTGCCTCACAATTTGTCAATTAAGCATGTGTGAGGGAGATGCCAGCAGATGATGGAGTAAGGTAACTGTTCAGTGAAACAAAGATACCCTGTAACATCTTAAAGAAACCTCAGGATACTGAAATAATTCATAAGAGCAGTACCAGTTACTTCAGAGGTTTGAAATCAGGACATTACACATGGCAGATTTTTAGAGGCATCTGCACCAAGCTGTTTTATTGCCTGTGCCAAATTACAAATTTGTACAGTGAGAAATAGATTTGTCCTAGGGCTCTGATTTAGAGAGATTTAGAGGTGTTGTCTCTGTCCATAATCATAAACAAAGCTTGAGACCAATAAGCAGCACAGTGTAAAGGTAAGGTTTAGGCCAGTTGTTTTTAGTCCTGGTGTAACTGATGAAAATAGTTCCACTGATTATTGAAAAACAATACAGGGAATAAAATCTAGCTTTAAATGAGCAGCAGAGAACAGAGATGTGTTGGGCACATATTTGACACTTTTCCAAATTCCCTCTGGAAACTGAAATGCCTGTGCTGGGGTCCTGCTTGGTCCATATGTGCAGTAATGGTCATTTGAGCTCCTTCTGTTCTGCCAACACCTCAGTGCCCTGAGATCTGACCTCAAGGTCAGAGTGGTTTTGCCTCTCTAGCAACACCTGGGAAAAAAAAGTACAGATGCTAGAAAATATGGGTGAAATTGTGATGTTCCCCTGGCCTTTGCACTGTGCTTGGGTGTAATCTGAGCTAGGTAATAAATTGAGAAGAGCTGCTTACAGCAGCCTTAAGGAATAGAGGCTTTTGACTGACTGAATTTGGCGATTTCAACATACATTTGACACTCAATGCCTTCCACTTTCTTAAAAGGTACTAATGGAACCTTCTTATTGCCACTAAACATGCAAAATTAAAGTTTTAAAGACAGAAGTCTGAAATGTTCCCCATTGCTTTAAAATGCACAGAATTAACTTTTTGACAGCGAATCCTACTGGCCTAGAAAAGCATTTTGGTTTTTATCTTTGTTTTATGGCAGAGGCATCCATAATCAAATATAGATGGAAAAAATATGATCAATCCTCAAACTTGTATGTGCTCCATAATATTAAAAAAAATAAAATTTTGAGACTTAACCATTCCATACCATTAATAAAATGTAAATATCAGTATGGATGTGTATGATTAGAAGGTAAATAATTTTTAAAATATAAAAATACAGGTGGAAAGAGCCAACAAATTTAGTTATATGTTTTCAGGTAATTTCATAAAATTATTTAATTTTTAGCTCACTTTCATTGGTTTTAGTTCCCTAAAACTGAAAACCAGAGGCATTATTATATTGAAGATATTCTTAATTTCAAGTTTTCTTCAGTGTTTTCTGCAATGCTTTTGCATGACCATCTTACATGACAATTTTCTTCCAGAGATCAGGACAACAATCACAGGAGGTGATGTTAATCATGGGCTTTGGGTCCATAGTAAAGCCTTACTTAGGCTGAAAAGAATAAAGAAGGGCTTAGGAAATCCTGACAGTGGATTATATATCAGTCTTCAAAGGAGTGGTGTGAAGTGGAAGGTGTAATTATCTTTACTCCTAATGTAACATTTAAGAGTCCCTTATTTAAGGAAGAAACCCCTGGTTTGGCAGCACCTTTCAGGAGTCTCCATACTTTGCACATGGAATTTAACTGGGCACAAAGTGTTTGAAAAGGGAAGATGATATCCTTATTTTATCAAAATGAAACAACTTGACAGGTTCACAGACAAAGTTACAGAGAATCTGCATGGCTGCTGCTCCCTGAAATAGCAAAACTGAAATAGCACTCTCATGAAAACAAACAACACCTAAAGAGAATCAGCTTGTGACATGAGCTTCCTTTTTCTACAGTACTGATTCTCAGGGATTTCAGCTACCTCTTGAATTTATTTAACTTTTTTAAACTAAATATTCATGCTCTCCATTCTTTTAAGGTAATAATCAGCTTAGCAAAGCTGGGAAGTCAGCCTATTTGTGTTCAATGTGAAATGCGTACATAATAAATACTGCTTCATTCAGTAACTGCCAGTTGTCTTAAAAAAAAAAAAAAACACAAAAAAACACCCCAAAAAAACCACCAGAAGAAGTTGCACTCCCTTCTTTTTACTGCCCTTATTTAATTAAATGAAAGGTGTGGTGAAGTGTAGAAAATTTTAATTCCACAGTAAATCATAGTAATAGCTTCCCATTTAGTAAGGTTCAGCTGTGAAATTAGAGGTGTAATAGTTAGCTCCATAACTAAGAACATCAATAAACATTGGCTTTTATAGTAATAATTACACAATAAACAACTTTAAAAGAAGATTTACACCATGAACCTCAATTCACAAGACAAGAGGAGGGAAGTCTGGGACTAATTCCAAGTTAGAGGTATGGAATTGAGCTGCAGCATCTATCTCTAGTGATCAGCACAAACTGGGAGACTGAACTATATGCAGATATTTAGTGCCTATATTGAGCTTGGCATTATTAATACCTGCCTTGTTTTAAGAAATTGTAGCTTGATTGCTCTTAATGACAATCCTGGCCTTTCAGCTGCCTGTCTTGGCAGCCTTTGCACTGGTCACAAATGTCAATAATTGTCTATTTACTCATGGATAACTAAAGGAAATGTGCCAATTTTACCAGGCCTCCAGATATCATTTCTGACATTCTTACAGGTGCCATTGCATAGTGTTTCAAATTACAAGTTTGTAGATAATCACATTTGTTTGAAAACATCCATTCTTAATTAAACACATCAGCTGCTAATTCACTGTATGCCATTCCTGCTAGTTTCACTTTTACCACCACCCCACAATTTTTTTTACTACCAAGGATCAACTTAGATCATCCACCTTGGAATACTGGCACCACATTAACATTTTTCAATACTGCTGAATTTCTAGTATTGGAATTCCAAGTTACCAGGAGCAGGCAGGATATTTGCTCTGAGAATTGCAATGCCTGAGACTCCTGGTGTTTTAGAAACATGCTGGTAGATGTAACCAGACATATTCTTCATTTTGTCAGTGGACTGGACAACACCTTACTCTATTCAATAATACCTCCCCCCCACCACAGATGAAGAAAAACATTTATTAAAAACTTACTACACTTCTGTATCTTTAACCAGTCTTGTTAGTAAATGAAAGTACTCTACCTACAGTTTGTTTCCAATATCCTTAAGTCTTTTTAAATGCTGTCTTTACTGCAGCCAGTAATTAATCTTTCCTAATTTTTTTCAGTTCCTTGATGAATTTCAGCCACTGTTATTAATCACATTCTCTGAAGTGCAAATTATTTCTCTCATTTTTGTCTCTAAAAAACTTTCTGATTTTTGACCACATTCATTTCAGCGCTAAATATGGATAGGGTTTTGGACAAAAACATTCTTCTTTATTATGAAACTGCTAGTACTCATTTATCAAATGAATTGTTCTTGAAGGTCTTCCACTGTTTCTCTGTTTATTCCCCTCCCTACCTCCCAGACAGCTTAATGAACTAACAGTGAGAGGTAAGAACAGGTGCTTTGTTTTTTTTAAATCTGACTGATTTTAGTAGTTTAAAATGTATCACCTTAATTCTGCAAGAGTTTTCAGAAGTGCCAGCAGCGATCATTAAAATGGCTTAATTATAAATTATCTCACAAACTTGGATGTTTGTCACTAGCTCTTGTTGCTTTTCCAGTCTTGGCCATTACTTTGAGATCTAATTAATTTCTCATCCCTTTCTCTTGAACAGATTTTTCTGTAGTATCAAGGGAACTTAGTTCCAACAACTCAAAACTGCATTAAATTATCTAATCAAGTGGGTGTGGCTGCTTGCTTTATGTCCCTTTGTCTTTTATCTCTGGTCTCTCCTTTCTGTAATGCAGGTCTTCAGATTTATAGGAACTAAATCCCTATGAATTTGTGCCAAGCTTATTTCTGTTCTATCAAGCATCTTCCCACTCTGGTGTTAATGCCTCAAATTTGATTTTAACTGCATTCATACTCAAGGAGATACCCAGGAAAGATGTGAAACAGGAGGCTTGCCTATATTATTGATGTAGCCAAAGTAAGTGTCTACAGAATTTGGAGTATCTCCAGATAAATCTGTTTTATCAAAATTTGGCAGCACACTCTGGCACTGGACACCTCAGAGGTGTCTTCTGTTGGAAGTGATGCTGGTAGGCCAAGCAGCACAGAATTTGTGGCAAAACCCAGAGTTTGATTTTAGAAACAGGTCTCATTTCTTTAGCTTTGTGTTATACTGTTGGTTTTTAGTATGAAAAAGAGGCTCCCAGAGATGAGTTTGAAAAGGGCTTTTTCCATTCCTGTGGTCACTTCAGTTTTTCTCTAAACTTCTTGAATGTTCCTTCTCAGTACCCTTCAAGTATCAACCCTTATGCCCAAAAAGGTGTGTGAGTTAAAGTACATTATTTTAGCACAGCATGAGATAATAAAAGGTTTGACAGGCTTAGACTTCTTTGTCTTTTAAACTTTCATCACCAAATTATGTTTGACACACTTTTTTTTTCCCCCCACATATGAAAGAAAAGAAATTCAATTAGAGAACAAAGAAAGTATTAGTTTCCCAAAGCCAGAAGATTATTTTAGAAGAGAAACTCCTTTTAATTGACTCATTTAGAACTATGTGTCCTGTAGTGGGAGGGGGAAAAAAATCTATGACAACTGCAGAAACACTGCGAGGAAAGGTGTCAAGTGAGTTTGGAAAGAGACAGAAGCTATCTTCTACTGTCAAGCTGTCTTCTAGTGCCTCTTTTTGTAAGCATTAACTATTAAAGATTACAATATTTTTCTTCAGAATAAAATTGCATTTTATTCTGACAGGTTAGGCATGCTCCAAGGAGTAGCAGCATATCTCCTGACAGTTAAGGGTTTTCATTTTCTATCAGTTTTTGCCAATCAGAACCATCTGAATCACTGGTATTTGTGTTCCTTGAGCTCAAGATGTCATGTCTTCTCCCTGACAACTCTTTGCTCTTCTGCTTCTTCCTTTACTGGAGTGGCCTCTTCAGAGTTTAATTCCTTTGGTTTTGCCCCCCAAAGGGGGGCACCATCTTTTTTAAGCACACATCATAACAAGTCTTAACAGATAAAAGTCTTCCTTGCATCAAGAATTTTAAATGTCTGGCACAGCTTTGCATTGTATAATTATAAATACAGGTAATTTCCTTTTTCCAACTTTTTACATTTTTAAATAGAAAATTATTTCTTAATCATCAACTATATTTTCAATATTGCAAAGCCTTCTTTATAAAAGGAATTATTCATCCAAGGCAGTATCAGAAAGAGCAGCAATAGCACAGCTCAGGGTGAAGTTCTGGCTTCTCTGAAGAAATGCTACATCTCCCCATCCCTACAGCTCCATCTTTCAATTCTGTTCTCATCTGCTCAGCCTGCCGTGGCTGTATCGCCTTTCATTTTCACTACCATACTGATATTTAATGCCACCAAATGTGAGCGTGTCAATTTTATACTTTAGCAGTTCTCCAGTCTGGTGTGATTTTTCAACTTTGATATGAAGGCAGAGGGGTGGTACTTCAAATTTAATCTTACTTTTTTCCCCTTTTTATTTCTGCAGTGACATTTTAAACATGAATTTGCAAGATACTGCCTCAAATGTTTAGATCAGTGTGAATGCAGGCTTCAAGGATACCTGTTGCCCATGGTGGAGGAACTGACTTCATCTTTGCTCGTGGTGCATGTGTTAGGAAAGAACAGATACACAGAGATGCTGAGCTCACCCTCAGCTCAGGCATTTCTGCTCCTGCTGGAGCCACTGAGCTCCAGCCACCAAGCATTGCTTTGCAACACAACCTTAGTTGCCAGAACGAAGTGATGAGCAGTTGCAGTGACTGCTGAGATTCATTGTTGAATGATGGACTATTCCCTGCCAGGTTGTTTTCTGAAAGGCATGAAATGGGGGAGCTGGGAAAGCAGAACAGGAGGTGCCTCTTGGTTACTTCAGACAAGTCACTGCAAGAGGAGGGCAGCTTGGTCTAGGACAGGAGAGATTAAACAACGTGCAAACCAAATGTGACACACTAAAGTAGACTTGCAGCCTGGCTTAGTGCTGGTTCTTGTTATTCTCTAGTGCCTGTATGAAAGCAGAACCTAACAAGCTAAAACCTGCTGCCTTGCTGTGCTCATACCCCCTGCCAGAAAGCATATGGTTTATTGTTTCCTAGTTTCTGACAGATTCTGTTGTTTGCAAGGATGAATCATTCCTCTAGATATGCAAAAAGTGATAAAAACACTCATGGGAGACAAATAAATTAATTTTTTTAATATTCAAGACTTTGTGTTCTCTAGCTCAAGTGAAATAGCAAGATTTCTTTTTTTTAAAAAAGTGAGCTTTACTTGGGATTAGGAATTCCTTAGTTTTATAGACAAAATAGCTGTGACATAATATCAGCTTAGGTTTGTGACTTTTAGACAAAGTATAATGTTTCAGATAAATCTGGATAAATCAGATAAACCAGCCTAAGAGCAAAGATTAGCTGTGTAATGGTAACTCCGCAAAGCAACTAAACTCCAGTGGAGAGTTGCTGTTTCTCACAGCTGCCCCACAAAGGCAAATTTTTGAGCTTTATACACAAATACTGATTTCCAGAGAAATACACTGAATTTTATAGATTTCTTTTTAGGTTTCCTACTTTTTTTTTTTTCTGCAAGCAGCATTTAATAAGAGAACCCCAAATACCTGCATTCCTTAGCCTCAGCATCTACCCAAGTATTACCTTCCATTAGGAAAGGCAGGAACACAGTGATTTTACCCAGATAATTTTAAGTGTCTGAGGATAACACAGGTGAATAAAGAGGTGCCTCAAACCTACTGCATCCTTGAACCACTTTCTGACATCCAGCAACACCAAACAACTGCTTTTAAAGCTCCTGGGATGCTCCACAGCACGAATGAAAACCAAATCCAGCTTATAGGGTTGTATATGAGGATTCTGATGAGATAGAAGAGTTAGTTTTCATCACACCCTCCCTGAAATACAGATTAATAGGAACTCAGCCACTGACTTAGTTGTAATAGGAGAAGATGATTTACTGACTGACCACTGCATTTCTGTAGATGATTCTCCATCTTCCCAGCCTTACTGTCTGCACAAGGACTCAAATATTCTATTTTTGGCTATCCAGTGTAGCAGTCCAGGTAAATAATTGATTGTCACTTTACCCTCTTCTGCTCTGCCCTGTGTGAGGAGGCTTCTGGAAAAACAGAGGAAGAGATCAGAATGAAAGATGCCCTTTAGACAAGGACATATTCATTCACATCACACAGATACTGATTCTGTGACTTTTGGCAAGTGTTAATTATTTTCTTGAGAGGGGTAATTAAGGCACATGCCTTAAATTTAATTGTACTAATTTGAATTTCCTGGTGTGTCCCTACAGTTAGGTGTGATCTGGGGAAAGGGCAGTTGTTCTGGCACAGCTTTAGTCAGGATTTCCAAATCAAGAGACTAAAGTTGACAAATATCCCACTGATCCCAAAGTATGTTTTTTCTGGGCTTGAGAATACAAGGGAGAAGAGATGCTGACAATGTGCAACTTATGAGAACAACTGGTCTCTCAGTTTGTTCCAAAGATCATGGAAGATTTGAGGTGCCTGATTTTAAGAATTAGCTGAAGGTAAATCATTCCATGCCAAGATCTGATTTTGAGGTTGTTGGTTTGCATAAGGTTCTGGGAGCCTTTCTGTGCTGTGTATGTGGGCAGAAAGGGGGGGGGCTGCCTTTTAACACACTGCCTGGGCTGGTAGTGCCCCCTGACTCTGCATTCGATTTGCATTTTCTACCAAAAGAAGGAAATCAGTCAAAAGTGTGAAGAACTTGATCCTAAACCAATATCTAACCTCACAAAACTAAATTCCATCCAGGGTAGCACAGGCAAAATACTTGCCCAGGTGAGTTGGGGTGAGGTAGTGAAAGGGCAGCTGGAGTCACTAAAGGGAGGAGAATGAAGATGAAAGGCCACTGAGGCCAGATAAGCTCTGCTCTGTTACCTCCTTAAGCTTCAGCTTCCAGTGTTCCTTCAAATTACAGGAACAAACAAGTGGGTTTGAAGGCTTAGTGCAACTGCAGGCCTATAATACAGCTTTAATCTATTTCTTTTTGAAAGGAAGGGAGAGTAAGGTAGAGAAAAGAAACTGTGCAAGGTGTTTGACAACAAAGAGTGCAGGGAACTCAGAGCTCTTTGAGGGTCAATTAGCCAGAAAATGTGCTAAAGACTACATGCTCTGTTGGATTATTGGCCAAAGAATTACCCCAAAGCAATCAAAGTGGCCCTGTTGCCTGAGTACAGAAAGGCAATTACAGATTTTGAGGGCATGCTACAGAAGCTTTAATTAAAGGTGTTACTTCTACATCACTGAACATTAGAAATTAAATTCTTACTTGCAGCCACGAGAAGCAGCTTTTGTCTTTGCCTTGCGTGTAGTGTGTCAGCATAAGGCAGGGCTGGCTCTGGCATCCCTTCTTTGGGAAGGTGTATTGGATTTCACCCCACCCCTTCTCCTAACTACCACTTACACACCTGACATATTAAGAGGTGGATTTCCACTGCTAGACCTTCAGGCTTCCTCTGGCATTGTCTAGGTCTCTATCAGCAAGGACAATATAATCTCTGACTAGATTTCAAGGTGAAGTTTATTTGTGTGCAGAGCAGAAAGGATTTGCTATGTCAAGAGGGATAAATCTGTTGCCCTTAAAACAGAAGTTACAGTAAAGTACAGTTTTTAAATGAATTTTGACTCTCAGTGTAGTTGATGATACAACCAACCAGTTGGACCCCCGAGAGCAGCCTGTCAGGATAATTGCAGCAGCAGCAAACACAATCCCTTCCTAACACACCTGCTCAGAGTGGGGCCTCCAGGTGTGCCTTTGTGCTTCCCTGACCAGGGACAGCTTCTTGGGGGACACCATGCTCTTCACAACCATGCTGTTCTGGGATGATTCTGCAGAGACAGGCAGGACAAACTGTGGTGAACTCCTGCTCACAAGCTGCAGGTCACAGCTGCCAGTGGTGCTGGAAAGACTCCTTTTGGCATGAAGGCTTTCCTGAAGCTTTACAGCGCTGGGTTTCAGCTTCTGATGTGACTTACACAAACAAAGTCACAGTGTGTGCACTTTTTGCTGATTTCCCATGTGTGCAAGTAGCTTCAGCACATGTCTTTCATACAGCCTTGACTCTCACTCTGAAGCTTCTACTTCATTTCAAGAGCTGCAGTCACATAACACTGCCCAGTCCATAACAGAAGCATTTTTAGAAATCCTAACCACCGTTGCTATTTACTTGATAATACCAGAAACGCATAAATTAGGATGAAAAGAGTCCTTACCTTTGTTTCCTGCTTATTTTGATGACCTTCCTGGTTTGCTACCCTGCTCCATGGGTTTCTCAGGTCCTCCTGCAGCTGGTGTCTTCCCCAGCACAGCAGGTTCCTCTAGCTCAGGTCTCCTTTTATGCTTGTGGTTGGTCCCTCAATCAAAACTCTCTCCCAGCTGCAAATGGTTGTTTCTCTTTCCCCCTTCCTGCTCAGGTTTTTCATGTTTCTTCTGAGATATTTTTTTCCCTTCTTTGCTTCCCTTTCAATGTCTGAATTTTTTAACCTGGAGTTTACATTTGCTCCAAATTCTGGTTCCATGGCAGAGGCACATGAAGCAACACCACCTGGTCCAATGCATGAGCCAACCTCCTTCCCTTACCACCTGTGTGGTCAAAGGAAGAGTCACTAAGATGAGGAAGGCTTTAGATCCCCCTGAGGGATGCAGTCTGGAGGCCCTTTTGGCAGGCAGGAATATACTTTGAAGCATTCTGTAGTGCAGCCAATTACCATAATAATGGTTCCATTATGAACCAGAGTTCATAAACTCTCTGTAAACCTGTTTCTCAGCTCATGTTTCTTTGGTGCAAGAGCCATGTGTTGGCTGGACAGATGGGGGCTCTAAAGTTTTTAACAGGTTCTTTCATTTTTATTTGCTTATTGTCTGATGTTTTCCAGCCACAGAATTGTGCCCTGCAATTGCCATGTCTGCAGAGCATGGGGCACACTGGTGACTGCCCTGTGAAGCTGCCAACATTTCAGGGTCAGCTTAACTAGAAATTGAGACGTTGTTTGAAGGTCCCATTTCCTGCACTTTGGGGACCTAAATGTTCCCCTTTGGTATTAATTATATATTTCCCTCTTAGCTGCAAGGAAGTGCAAAGAAAAGTAACATCATGGTCCGGCATCAGTTGCTGCATGAGATGGAAAATTCTGCTCAGTGTCTAGCCCATAGCCTGGAGCAGCATATTTGGAACTCACTGGGACTAGGAGACTGGTGATGGATAGCAGAGGATTTGTTGTGTATGAAAACAGCATTGTTTCACACAATGGGAAGTGGCACAGATCTGGGAAACTGCCCTTGTTAGATTGACTGAGTACAGTATTATTTTAGACCCCATCAGATATCTACAAGAAGTTTAAAAACAATTAAGTCTCATGACATAGCTGGGTCTAGATGAGCAAGAAGATAAAATAACTTTCCCAAGACTACACAGAAGGAAGCTCAGAAGAACAGACAAGTCAGACTCACAGCTTTTTAACTGACCCTACTGTCAAAGCTCTTTTTTCCCTGTGGATTTATAGAGGGGTACCACACCAACATTATGAACTTCTGCTTGGCTCTTGCTCTTGTGCCAGTTCAAGCTTACAGTCAAGTGTCTAAAAGAAAGTCTCTGTGTGCTGCTCACATCTTTGGTACAATACCATCTTTATTTACAAATAGGAAAGCCTTCACCACTAACTAAAAGGCAACTTTATTTTTAGGTTATGTTTTCACCCACAATCTGCAGAGTGATCTGTGTGTGTGACATTTGACTCTTTTCTAAATTTGTTTCATCTTGTTTTGAATAGTGCAGCTTGGCAGTGGCAAGTGTCTCTTTGGCTGGAGTCATGTGCCAGTAGCATCCAGGGTGAGGTAATTTCACTGTTGTACATCCAGTGTAAGTAGTTGGTTTGTGCTGGTAGCTAAGACTGGAACTGGATCATTTGAAAGATTCTGCTTCTGGATATTTTTAAAACAGCCTTTAAGCAATGTTACTGTGGTCATTTACTACTGTGGTCAGATTTCACAAGGTGGCCAAAATTGAAGTGGACATTGAAGTTAATTTGTACCTGCAGCAACTCAGGCAAGAAAAAGATCTAATTGCTGTTCTTGTAGCTGCAAGTTACAACTACAAACCTCATAGGAGACACTTCTTAAATGAATTATTTCCACTGGGGAGCTAATAGAGAATATCTCTGGGCTTGACCACTAGTGATCAGAGGATCATGAAAATGTTCCCGAGGTTTGAGGTTCATTTGGACATTATTTTCTTTTTAAGTAACTCCTTGTACACACAGTAAAATGTCCTGGGCTGATCCTGATGCTTAAGTAGCATTTGGTGCAACCAGAGAGTAAGCTGCTGTCAGGAAATTCTTGTGATCCTTTTGCAGAGGACACTGAAGGCAGCAGCATTAAAAACAGGATGGAGGAGCTTTCTGAGGATTCAGCACCTGTGGGATTCAGTGGCCTTGTTTCATCCTCTCCCCTTCCCCTTGATGTCCCAGCACTGCCTGCTGCACTGCTCACAGGATATCCCACACACTGTGCCTTGCTTCCACACACTGGTTTGGAAAGAGATGCTTTCAGAAGGAGCAACTGGCTGGTCTAGTTTGGGTTTGTCTTTAGAAGGGCTATCAGATAAAAATGCCACTCACCTCAGGACAGAGGCAAAAAAAAAATGCAAGTTTAGTTGCAATAGACAAGCTTGAACATAGTGCTGGTAGAGCCACCACACACAGGGAAGTTCCCAGGTAGGAAAGTCTTTCCATAAAAAGGTCTGCACAGCTGCTCCAAGTTCTTCATGGCAAATCTAGCTACTTTTTTTAGGAAAGGAAAATGCTTCCATGTAACACTTAAAAATTGGGACCTGGTTGGAAGTAAGAGGAGATGATCTTTGGCTTTCTTTGAGTGTTCATTGTTTCACAGTTTTATGGTGTATAGAAAACTGCTTAAGAAGTTCTTCCCCAGATGAGGAATGCAGGTTGTTTTTAATTATGTGATAGGCAAACAAGGGTGGCATGCCTACTTACCCTTTAGATGACAGCAAGCTTTATTTCTTTAAACAGACTAAGGTGGGAGACATTCATATGTTAAATAGCCTAAAGGCTGCAAAAGTTCTTTATTTCAGTAGCCCTCTGACTCAACTGTGCTAATTTCTATTGCAGGAGGAACTTAGTCAAAACAACTGAGAGTGAAAAATGCCCACGCTTTGGGCTTTACATTTTATTTTTAACTCTTGTGTTTTTTCATTCTCTATCAATCATGACAACTCTTAAAGCAAGAATGTGAGAGCCCCTTCTGAGCATCTCAGCACAGAGAACCATTTAATACTGAGAGCTTTGTTCTGCATGTTAAATGCCTATTGACTCCTCCGGCCCAAAGCAATATTGATTTTTCTCTCACTTTCTTTCCAGGCACTGCTTTCTTTCCTGGTCGCTGTGCTGAGGTCTTTGCCAAAGGTCAAAGCATTGGGAAGCTTGGAGTGGTACACCCTGATGTTATCACCAAGTTTGAGCTCACCATGCCTTGCTCTGTGCTAGAGATCAATATTGAGCCCTTCGTGTGAAGACGTGACTTTTATCTGCGACAGCCGTCCACTGTCACATGCAGCACCCTCTCCTCTTTTGTCTGCCTCCCAGGGGACATCCTCTTATGCTTTTATGTTCCAATAAACCAGAAAAACAGATCCTGTCTCCCTGAGTAAATGTGTTCTGTGCAGTGCAATCTGGCTGGCTTCTGCAGGGAAGGAATGTGAGATCTCGGACTAGGCTGTGCCCTTAATGTTTTCAAAGGGCAGGGGGGAAGAAACAAGTTGGGTCAAAGCCCAGGGTTTTACAAGAGAAATGTAATGGCAGAGCACATGATTAGTTTTCAAAATCAGAAATGTTCCACAGACACAGCCTCATACTGTAACTGATTATGGCTGCATAACAGGAATCTCATTCTTTTCTTAGTGCATGAAATAAGATAATTGATTAGAGCAAATGTTGAGTGAATGTGAGCAGAACTAAGGAGTTGAGCTTTTATTCTATACGGTTGTCATGTGCTCATCAATGGCTGGGGGAGGAAAATAAACTTGTTTCATGAAAACCAGAGCTATTTTGTAAGCAAGATGTGTGTAATATCTGCTTCCCTGCTCCAGACATAACTGTTGGTCCTTTATCATTCTAAATTCAGAAAGGGGAGGGGGTGGAATTAAATTTTTTTCATTGTTGATGTCAGCCTAGCGGTTTTTGAAGCTCCAAACCAAATGGGGAAGTGCATTTAAGAGCATATGCCAGTTGTGTTTTGCATGAGTAGCAGAGAACTATCAAAGCCTTTGTCTGCCTGAGGCTGGCATGTTTGTCTGCAGAAGTGAGCGTGGGCCCACTGCACTCCCAGCCCCACCAGGGCTTTCTGGACCCCAGCTGTGCAGCAGGACCGTACAGCTTTTGGGCAGGGTTACTTTTCTGGCAGTTCTACCCCTGCCAGTACATGAGAACCTCTCATGGGTCAGGCTTCTCCTTCTAGGTGGCTTTCTGGCAGCAGTTGTGTCACATCTTCGTGCATTGTGCCTCTGCTCTCTGAAACTGAGAAGCTCCATCCAGTATAGTGATGCCCAATCCTTCCTTTCTGCAGGAATGTCACCAGGTGGGTGGTCAGCTCAGTACACTGAAGCAGCTCTTGACTGGCAGCCTTGTGGAGCTGGCTGTCCCTCCTTTGCAATCCTATAACCATTGCTAATGCTGCAGGCCAACAACAGCCAGTATTTTGTTAGGCCGATGCACTGTGGCTCCTTTCTCCTGTGGGAGCCAGGAGGGGCTGTCCAAGAGTGGACATCTGGGAAGGGTGTCACAATGACTGCCCCACTGAGCAGAGATGTGCAGTGTGAGGTAAGCTTGTACGAGCTGCACAGACCCCTATCACTGGGCCCACGAGGGCTTTCCAATGGCAGCCCCATCAATAATCTCAACAGGTGGGAAGGCAACAGGCAAGGCTTTTTGGTGCAAGTGATAATCCAGTATGAAATATGCACTACAGTTACCCATCTGGAAACCCTACGGTTCCCCTCAGATGGAAGTGTAGATTTTAATTATCTCTGCATGACAGACGTGAAATGAGAATATAGCTCTTGCCATACGTTGCACCACTGACTCCAGTGCCCACGGAGAGTGAGAAAACTGCAGCTCACATTTCAAACCTCCCAGGGGATTAGGCAGCTTGGCATTTGCAGGATCTCTCTCTCCATGATGCCTACACAACTGTAAGCAGGCAGGCTCGCAGTGTGGGAAGCAATGTGTAAGGCAGATGGAAAGTATTAACCCCCCCTTGTTTATTGGTGTGTCATGCACGGGGATTAGGACGACAATGAGGCAGATTTGCATTGCAGCAGAGCACAGGCATATTTGCGTGCACTAAATATATTTCTCTACACAAGATTTTCTGACTCTTTGGGTGTCCCAATTCTCTTGTGAATTTAGCTGTCCTTTGAGTGTAAAGACTAGATTAAGCTGGGACTAAGGGCTTGAGCTGCAGTGGCATGTGTTGTGAGGCTTTTAGGGATCGCTTCTTTTTTATACCATTTGCTCATGCATTGGCAGCTAAATGCTCCAAAACCACGAGCTTTGTCCCAGGTAAGTACCATTACTTGCTAAAAGCAGAGGATGAGAATCGAGAGAAAGGTTAAAAAGCCTCTTCAGAGCCCCTGACCCCTCCAGTTAACTATGGTGCCAGCAGCCTTGCAATGAAATTCAAGCTCTGCTGTAGTGCTGAGCTCAGGATTAACTGTGATTCCTGATGAGTGGGACACTTCATATAAGTCTGGTGTATTTATTGCAAGGCTTTGTCTTTCATAGCTCCAAAGCAATTATCTGGTATTTACAGCCTGCTCATAGCTGGGCGCAGTACTCGAGGTAGTTATTACCCAGCTTCGTGCTGGAGCCAGCCACTGAGCACTGAAAGTTGCTCTTACCCTTTAGCCATGGGCTCTGGCAAAGGAAACCTTTACTGCTGGTGGGGACTTCTGAGCAGTATTTAAACATCTTTTGAACTTGGGTTTTCTTTTTAACAACAAACAAGAGTTCGAAGTGGGACTCATTGCCTTTTTTAACTACTGTTCCTCAATTATGGATTACTTTTGGCCTGCTCCTGCTCCCTGTTGAGTACTGGGTCATTGCTGGGGATCTGAACACAAGCAGAAAAGGCTGGGGAGCTGCTGACAGAGAGATCAGAGCTGGTTCAGTGAGCAGAGTGATTGCTGGGTTCCTTCCTGCTGCACACGTGCTTTGAGCTCTGGGTTTGTCCTTGCTGTGCTTTGGGGGTGATTTTGCAAAGAGCAGAACCTTGAGGCAGCCTGGCTGCAGCTCCCAGGCCCTGCTGCCTGCAGGTTACCCTTGCTATTGCACAAGGCTGTTTATGTAAAGGTGATGCCTGGGACTGTTTCCATCTCCAGGCTGGCACTGCGCTAGCTTGAAATTTAAATCAGCCTTCGTTTGGCAGGTGAGTATGGAATAGGCTGGGCAAAAGTGCTGCCAGGAGGCTGCCAGGGGATCATGGCCTGGCACAGGTGACACCTCTGACCGCCCAGTGACCTTGAAACCGAGCTGCTGTACCAGGGCGGGGTGGCAGCAGGTGACAGGGGGGTGGCAGCGGGCAGGTGGGAAGTCAGTGAGACAGCAGGGAAGCTCTGACCGGAGCAGGAAGCAAGAGAGGGCCTTGCTTTACTCATGGCTCAGCAAATGTGCAAGATCCCAGCCACTGCCCAGCCACACTTCCACCCTGTTCAGAGAGATACCTGTGTTTTCTAACTTCTCCTTGTAGCACAGTTGAGAAGGGTCAAAAGTGAAACTGAGACTGTTTTCTTCTATTCCCTAAATTACATCAACTCCATCCAGAAAAGCAAGTCATGAGCTTGCTTGTGATTTTGCATAGGAACTTGGACGGATTAGGAGTACCCATGACAAAGTTACTGCTGGAAAATTAAAGCAGGGAAATTCGGTGCTTGCTGCCTTGGCTCTCAATCCCTGCCAAAAGGTGCAATATCCATTTGACTTCTGTCAGAGTAGCTGGTTCTGCACTGGGGCACCAGCACACAGAGATGCCCTAGAGAGGAGAAAGCCTGGGTCAGCACCACGTGCCCAGAAAGTCATTTGCAAAGTAAGCTGGTCAGGAGAAGGCTATCATTGCACATGTTAAATTGGCTTCCAGTTAACTGTTTAGCCTATTAGAAGCAGATATTGAAGGTGAAGGAGATTCCAGCGCCCAAAAGTCCCCCAGCACTAATTACATGCAACTCACCCATTTACATCTGCAAATGTTTTAACAAATAGCCATTGGTAGACCAGTAATGTCTTTTTAAAATGTTTTTTAAAAAGCAGGATCCTTCTGGAGGAGCCAAAGCATGGAGCTAGACTGAGCAGGAGACAAGCAGGACAGCTTAGGAAGAGAAGTGGGTGCTTGCCCTTGGGAAGCTCTTTTAGCTGGGACTCATTGCCTTTACCTCAGCCATTTGCAAGTATCAATAGAGGATGCAAAACAAACAGACAGACAACAAACTCTGCAAAATAGGTTTATTTTAAAATTTGAACTAAACAGAGTTTGCATTTGTTGCATGAATCACATGCAGGTGAATACTATAAAAATACCTGTGCAGCATTTATATATAATTTATAAAATCTTCATAGCATAAAATATCTGTGAATCAGAACAGAAATTTTACACATAAAGCTGCATGAATGTCCCTGTCAAACTGTGCCTTTCTTGGGAGTAATTCCAATCCTCAGCTTAAACACTCATCTTGCTGCTTAGTTCTTTCCCAGTTTTGTAATATAGCCCCTCTGCAGAGCTCCAGTTGTGCACTGCACCTGTGTGTCATGCAGCTCTCTTAACACAAGGTGTTTAAAGGTATTTTAAACCTGATGGCAGAGCTTCTGTGGTGTATGGGAGGGAGTGAGGCTAAGGATGGAACCCCACGGCTGTGGTGGCCCATGTCCAGCGCTCACCCAGGGGCAGGTGTGAGTGGCCATGTGCCCTGCTGAAAGGCTCACTGGAGCTGTTTGCATGCACGTGTAAAAACCACACAACCTCATATAGAATAGTTTATCCACAGCCTGAGAAAATCTAAACATGGTTAAAATGGTTAAAATTTGCCTGCATTTCTTCTGGAGAATGGCAACCTGGGTTTAGAGTGGTGCAGCTCTTTCACGCGCATGCCTCGCACTCCTCAGACAACTCCCAGCTATTCCAGTTTTGGAACTGGGAATGTTTTTCCAGACAGTCAATGGATGGCAAAGCACCTCCTTTACATTCTTCAGGTTCATTTTTCTCGCAGCCAGGAAGACAAGTGGACATGGTTAGAAAGCTGGCTCTCACTGTACATTCTGCCAGGCAAGGCGTGGGGCCATGCTTGAAGCTCTGCAGCAATAGCACTGTACATTTTCCTAGCCAAGCAGACCACATTCACTGCTGTATTTCTCAACAGCTCATTGGTTCAACACCTGAAATATATTGTTTTAAATAAGTAGCCTGAGTTATAGGGATGCCCTTCCTATGGACATGCCTCCCTGCTATTTTACAAGTGTACACAAAGTGTTGCAGGATGCATGGAAGACCAACTGTGATGCTGTGCAGCAGCAGAAAATGATGGCATCTTATAGTTGTCACACACTGTAGTCACCAGAGTCACTGCTCAGCTCCTTCCACAACGCAGTTCATGGACTCTACTTGCCAGCCCTTCAGGACAGGAAGGACTTTTTCCTTTCCCCTAGCCAGGGGAACTAAACTGGAGTGAAACAGTTTGAACTCAAGCCTCAGTGCTGTGCTAATTAACTCTGCTCAGTTATTTGGAGGCAAAGGATCTTTTAGTGAAGGCTTTCTTATTAATATCCAAGGAAATTTGTTGCAAATCACATTAAACATTTTGTGTTAGCTTATTCTTCTCTTTTACATTTTGGGGTTTTCTTTTCTTTAGATTTAATAATGAGTAAAACCATCCACAAGAACCAGCCTTGTCTGGCCGTGCCATCAGAAGACACTATTAGCTCTGCCAATGATGGCATTTTGTTTTTGGCTGGTCACATCTCCCCCCACCCCACCAACCACTTTTTCCCTGATGCCCCAAACCTGAGCCCTGCCTTGGCTCGCTCCACTGCTTCAGGAGCAGTCCCAGCCAGGCAGGCAGAGGCACAGCCCTACTCCCCAGCAAGCCCAACCCCACAGCAAAGCAGTCCTTGCTACTGCTCTGGCAGAGATTTTGGCTGTGCGCTTGTCACATTTAGTTGCCTGGGAAAAGTGTGTCTAATTATGGGACAGTGGGGGCAGTGATTTCTAACCCAAAGTTATCTGTGCACAGCAATTCCCATGACTCCCCCAAGTCAGATTTTTTAGGCCAGTTGCTTTGTGTTTGTGCGGCAAGGGCATGGTTGTGGTGGGAGGTGGCTATAAGGGTGACTTCTCCCAGAAGGTGCCAGAAGCTTCCCCTGTATCCAACAGGACCAATCCCAGCTGGCTTTCAGACAGATCCACTGCTGGCCAAGGCTGAGCCCATCAATGACAGTTGCAGCACCTCTGGCACAGCAGAGTTAAGAATGGAGGAAAAACCTGCACAACTGTAGGCAGACAGAGGTGTGAAAATATGGGAAAGAAACAACTCTGCAGACACCAAGATCACAGAAGGAAGAGGAAGAAGTGCTCTGGGTGCCAGAGCAGAGACTCCCCTGCAGCACATGGTGAGGCAGCTGTGCCCCTGCAGCCCATGGAGGTCCGTGGGGAGCAGAGATCCACCTGCAATCAGTGGAGGACCCCCCCACTGAAGCAGAGTGATGCCCGAAGAAGGGTTTGGAGACCACCACTGAAATAGGCTCCTGGCAGGACTTTTGATCCCTCAGGGGACCCATGCTGGATGAAGTGCAGCGCATGGAAAAATTCACATTGGAGAAGTTTTTGGAGAGCTGTCTTGTGGGAGGGATCCCATGCCGGAGTGGGGGAGGAGTGTGAGGGGTTCTGCCCCTGAGGAGGAAGGAGCAGCAGCAGCCACATGTGATGAACTCACTGTAATCTGCATTCCCATCCCCCTGTGATGGTGGATAGGAGGAGCTAGAGACTTCAGGAGAGAAGTTGAGCCTAGAAAGAAGGGAGGGGTAGGTGGAAGGTGGTTGTAAATGTTTGGTTTTATTTATTATCCTACTCTGATTAGTTTGGTAATAAATTAAACTTATTTCCCCAAGTCGAGTCTGTTTTGTCTGTTTGCCTGCTGAGTGATATCTCCCTGCCCTTGTCTTGAGCCGTGATCCTCTCGTATTTTCATTCCCTGGAGAGAGGGGAGTGATAGAGCAGCTTTGGTGAGCCCCTGGCACGCAGCCAGAGCCAAACCCACCACACCAGTGCAGAAAGGCACAAAAAACACTTTTTGGTCAAGCCAGCAGCCTGGACTGTCCCGTGCCCGCAGCAGTGGTGCTGCAGGTGCTGCAGTGAGCAGCAGCTGCGCTCACATCAGCCCCAGCAGCTGGTGCAGCAGCGGCACAAGCACGGTGGCCGTGAAGCCAACGCAGGAGTACGTCACAAACTTGTAGGGCACCTCAACCTCCAGGCGTCTCCGGGCTTGCAGGTCACCCATGGGGAACTTGTAGTGATAGCCCAGCACGCCAAGGACCATGCTCTTCATGAGCCAGCGGGTCAGCAGCACAACCAAGATCCCTGTGAAGAACCTGGCCAGCACAAACACCATTGTACTGGTGGTCAGAGGAAGGCCAGGCTGAACTCTCGTGCCAGTGTGGGCAAAAGCAGCGTACTGGTTGTTTAACCAAAATCCCACTGTTGCTCCAGCTGCTGCTCCTAAGATCGTAGTGGTGTCTCCCCTGGTAGGGCTGTAATAGTCTAGTTTGGGGTAGTTGTAACATAAGACAAGAGGCACAACTATGGAAAACAATGGGCAGAAGGGGCTGGTTAACAGCAAGTGGTCTATTGTGTCCCACGCAGGATACAGGAGCACGAGCAGCACGGCCGAAATCAGTGCTCCTCCGATCACATCCTGTAAAGAAATCACATTTAAAAGCCTCTGTGAGACTGGAAGGTAAACCAGGTGTTTGGGTGATGATAAAAGACCAGTATCTGCACTGGTGGAGCCTAGCACTGGAGGAACACCCAGAATCCAGTGATGGCATTATCCACGTGCAGGGAAAACCTGAAGCACGGGCTAAACATAACATGCCAATCCACAAACCCTACCTCAGCTTATGCATATGCATGTGTCTGTGGACACACATCCTCCTCCTCCTCACCTGCTCTCATGTTTTGAGGGCATTCTCCACCTACCACCTCGGAAAAGGCACGTGCACAACTCCATCTCAGGGACAACGTTGCAGAGAGCTGCTTTCACACAAACCCTTTCCCTCCTGTAACCCTACAAGCAATTTCATCACATCAGTGTGATTATCCCTTGCTTGCTTTGCATAAAGGGGGAGAAGCTGTCCTTTGTCAGAGACAGGCTCCCATCCCAGAAACACAAGCTCCAGGGATGGAAAGTGCAGAGCTGTGGGACGTGGTGCGTGTGCCACGGTTTCTGCCAGCAGTGGGAGGGAGGCACCTCCAGGCAGGGATACAGCAAGGAGAAATTTGTTGCCCAAGTCTCTGAAATCTGGCTTTCAGTACACTGCCTGGAGCAAGCATACAGTTAAACCCTAATTTATTAACAGAGGCAAACAAGGTGTTTTGAGAACTTGATTGTTGTCAGCCACAAAGCTGAGACAGGAGGCAACAAAACAGGGCCCTAACAAAAGCCCTCTGTATGGGAGCAGCCAGGTAAAAATCAATAAAACAAGTTTCCCTGTGCCACCCTTCCAGTGCCACATAGAGGCAGCCACAAAAAGCTGTGCAAAAGCTGAAGTTAGCCACAGACAGAAATGTCCTCTTCTAAGATTGCATCTTCTTCATGAGTCATGACAGCTGACTACTACCATGCTTGGTCACAGTCTAAAAATTATTTATGTGAGCCTCACTTCGAGTTAGGCAGGAATGAGGGGACTTTTTCACAACAGAAATACTTAATGACATTCTGGTAAATGCATTACTCCTGTAGGGCTGAGCTTCAGCTGTTTACAACTTCCATTAGATTCACAGCACATTTGGTTTTAAACAACTCCTACAGCCACTTTGCATATCCCTAATACAAATTTCCATTTATTCCCTCATCCAAAACACGAGGCTAGCCATGGAAATACACAAACCTGATCATAGATACCTAGTATTGTAAAATACCATTATATTATATACTTTTACTTCACAGTAATTCATGTTTTGATGTAAATTCTTAGATGATACCTTTACACACAAAGCATGTTTTGGGCCCAACACTAAGTAACTGCCTCAATACAAAAGAGCTGGGGGCTGCTCCCAGAAATGATGTTCAGAAATCCTATCCCACTCTGTACATCAATTTCCCACACAGATGTTTGTCCACTCATGTTAAAAGAAAAAGTCCTCAATACCACTCTATGGGTGATCAAGGACCAAAACTCAAAAGCTGTTCACATGCTTTTCTGTTCCAATTAAAGAAATGTAACCAAACATTAACATTTCCTCACAAAAGCTTTGCTCAGATTTACCAGCTGACTCCAGCAGTTCCCAACCTAGTTGCAAACAGTCCCTATTTACAAACCTGATTAAAGTTTACTGAATATTGTTATCCTCCCATTCAGCCCCAGTACATTAACGTGGCTCTTGGAAGTTTCAAGCAGGACCCAGACAAACAGCTCTGACTAGTGGCCTTGTTCCCATGGTCTCCAAACTGGGTGCACAAAGCAACCCATGGGGCTGAGGGGAGAAGATACTTTTTGCACTGCTCGTAAGTAAAATAAAATGTGCATTTTTAAGAAGTAATGCTTATTTCATCATTACATTTGTAAATTTTGTGTGTTTTAGAATGCATGTATTAGTACAATGGCACATGTATACATGTATACAATTTGTAAGTGTGTGTATATATACCTACATATATATATATATAAGGCCAGTGGTTTATTCTGTTTTCCCCCACATCCACCAACATCTGGGCTTCTCATTTTGCAAACTCCTCACTAGAAGCTACTGGAGAGCTCAGGATATGCCTGGCTGTCTGTGCTGGTCCCTTCAGTCCTGGTGTGCATGGGCAAGTTTGATTTTTTGAACACCCAGAGGAGATGGGCAAGATCCAGACCAATGCCTACATTTAGCAATGCAGAATTAATGATGTCTCCCCTTGCCTGTTCAACTAAGGACAAGACGGGAAGAGGAGGGATGGCTCCGATTTCTGCGAGGACTCTGCAGACCCTCCCTGCTGCATCCCCCGGAGCAGGAGCTGTTTTTCCCGGGGGTGGAGCTGCTGTTAGCACGCCCAGGAAGCGCATTCCTGCCCGTCTGCCTGTGTAAACAGATTAGCCTCTCGCCAAACCCGCAATTATAAAGGAATTTTTAAATAAGGGCAGGCACGGATTTTGCTCAAGGTGCAGAACTACCTGCAGAATTTAAAACCTCCGGTTGCCCTGCCGGGATGCTGCAGCTGCCTCGGCACGGACGAGTCATCCCCAGGCTCCATCTACCTCCCCTAAAGCCCCTCTACTGCCATGCAGCTCAGCCCTGCTCCCACACGGCGCCAAACATCTGCCCTGCTTCCCTGGTATTGCCAATCCGAGCAGAAAGAACACTTTTCCTGTTCTGTCTGGTACAGGGTCACTTACTGCCTGAGTCCCCTTACCTTTCATTTACTGTGAGACACCACTCAGGCTCCTAAACTCCTCTCCTAAGGACTGTGCTACACAGTGTGTGAAGTACTGTGACTGTGTTGGGTGTTCATCTGCTTTAAAATATCTAAGAACATCTCAGGATTAATGGTAGTATGAAAAAACCTGAAATACAGCCCAGCAAAAGGGCAGGGGGGGGAGCTTCAGAACACACCCCCACCCCCCGGTCGGAGGTGTAATCAGAAATAAATGCATCAACACTAAATGGGTAAATCTCAGGGGGAAGAAACCCTTCAGGGTTTTTTGGTTATAAAAAGTGACCATGCTGGTCAGCACAGGACATTCTTGCTTGTAGCTCAGGGCAGTTGCGGTGCCAGTGAGGTTCTCCCCACATCAGCTGTGACTCTGGAAGGAATGGATTCAGCAGATGTGAGACAAGAAAACTTGGTCACTGCATTGAGGCAGGGACCAAAAATTGGGCCAGTGTTTTAAGATGGAAAGGAAAGTAATATTTTCTAAAATACAACTCTCTGGAGCCAAAAGGCAAATAACAACAATTACCAGTCATATCATCCCCAACTGCTTTTTGTTTCTCAAAAATAACCCCTAAAAACTTACAGATTCCCTGCTTCAAAGTGTGTCCAAATTTTTACTTTTTTTTTCTTTGCCTTTTCCAGGTAACTCTCTACTAGCTCCTCAGACTCCAGCATTTGAAACCTATAAAAAAAGAACCCTGCATTTCCCCTGCTTTTTCACACACACGGGACACTCTGATGTTGAGGTGGTGGACATGGGTGGTTGCAACTAAATTGCCTGTCAGCAGTCTGAGTGCATTGCTTGCCACCCCATTCCCTGGCTGGGTGATGCTCTCCTGGTAACAGCCCAGGCCAGCAGTGTTTGTTCCCTTTTCCCTGGGCATAGCAGTCATTCTGGCACAGCTGGAAGGAGGCAGATAGCTTCCATACCAGCTGACTGCCTCTCCAGGAGGTCTTTAATGGTAATATCTCTTCTAATGACATCACTGAGCTTTCTGATATCACTCCTCATTCAAAAGCAAGGCTGGCAGTGCTAAAATAAAAACAGATTTGTAGAGCTGAGACTACAGAAGATGAGATTCTGTACTGGAGCTGCAGGAAAGCACGATGCAACTCCCTTGTCACTCCTCCTCTGGATCCTCAAACAGTAACACCAAGTCCATGGATATTTGTTACCCATTCCTTTGATTCACTAAAATGCTAGGACCACTTTATTACATCCTTTCTGTTAAGGCCTCTGTTAAAAACCCAGAGGCTCTTTCAGGCTATGGCTTGGCACTGCTGTGCCTCAGCCTGGTGACATGACAGCTCGGGGCAGGAGCTGTCCCACCAAGGGTCCCAAACAGCTCTGAAGGGCACTTCTTCCCCAAAGAACCATCACTGCAGGTGGCACAGCAGAGCCAGTCCCTGTGGTGACAAGCTGCTGCAGAGAGAGGGGCTGTGTGTGGGAGCTGTGATCCCTGGGCCCTTCCCAGCTCCATCCCCACCATGACACACACAAAATAAAGACCCCAGCCAAACACGCTTGCCCTTTTGGAAGGCAGCATTGCTCACTCTTCAGCTAACAAGCTTTTTTTAAATTTTTATTTTACAGCCCTTTTCTATCATGTCAGAAGCACAAAGGACTTTTTCTTCTTTACCCTAAAATCCATCTAAATTTAGAGGGGTCGTTCATTATGATGGGCCAGCAAGAGAAGTATGCAAAGAATTTTTAGTGATTGACTTAAGGTCAGTAGCCCAGAAAGGGTGTCTGCAGCCTCGATGTAAGATATTGTTTTGATCCACTGGGCCTGAAAGGGAAGGTCAAGCTATATTTTATAGCTAATCTTAATCTCATGAGGGCTCCCTTTCTTACAGCCATCAAGTCTCATTACAAACATAATTATTACTTAGTAAAAAAGATTCAATTGTTTATGCATGTGCAACCAACAACTCATATCAAACTCCTGTGAGGAAACAGCCCAAAGTTTTTATTCATATTTGGGAAGCTAGACTGCCCCTGTGTCCACTATATATAACAGATTAATAAAATTTCATCTTGTCAGGAATGAACCAGCTATCACAGGCACACTGAAATTAGTTCCTCCTAAAGCAGCACTGATGTCTCTAAGCAACCGTGCCCATCAAGTCTGTCATATAAAATCACAGCTATTTTATAATTATTTTCAGACAAACTATTTGTGCATCTCAGTCCTTTGGGAAGCATTTCCTTCCAGCTTTAGAGGAGAAACCCGTCATTTTTGAGTGCCTGCCCGCTGACAGGAGCCCTGCTGCTGGGCAGGCCCTCCAGGGCAGCTCGCCGGCCACGCTTCTCCCCCGTGACTCACGGGGCTGCAATTCCGCCGGCACTCCCAGGCCGGACCGGCCCCGGCGATTTCTCGCTGCAAACAGCGATACTATTGCACAAAGGCCTTTGCTAAGGAGCAGCTCGGTTGCCCAAGCGCATTCCTCGCAATTAAATTTTCGAAATGGAGAGGTGAGGTGCCGGGCTGGGCTCACCCGGCTCGGCCCAGGCCCAGGCGCAGGCCCGGGCTGTAATCACCCCGGGCTGTGACTCCAGTTGCGATAGCCCGAGGCTTCCTCGCGGCTCCCCTCAGTGCACAGCCCCAAACTTGGCGGCACAACCCGTCTGCCTCCGTGCCGGCATGGCCACCACCTCGGGGAGCTGCAGGGAAGCAGAGCTGGAGGCACATCCTTACCAGGACCGTGTGCATCCCCGTGTAGAGCCTGCTGAGACACACCAACATCGAGAACACGAACGCTGCTGCGAGGCCGAGCTCAAATGGATACTGTGAAAAGGGGAAAAAGATTAATTAAATACTCATTAAACCAAGCAGCTGGGCTGACATAAGGGCCTTGTGCTGGGAAGGGGCTCCTGAGCTGTGCTTTCCCCAAGAGATGAATGTGACCTGAGACAAGGCCCCCCTTAACCAACACTCAGCCCTGCTGGAAGGTCATTTCATCACATGTGGTACCTTCTTCTTCAAGATCTGGTCTCACTCCGGAGACATCTGGGTATAGATGGTATTTGAAGAATTGTTCCCTACAATATCTATCTGCAAAACCCACATTAGTGTTAAAGAGCTTAAGGAAAAAGGCACGGCATGTCGTACAACCGTGGCTGAGGTAGCGCTGCAGTCTCAGCTCAGCCAAGGGCACTGTGACAGCTGCAGAGTGTGACCAGCAGTCCTCGAGCAGTGGGCTGAGTGGGGAGAATCAATGTCTGGGCTGAAACCACAATCCAGCTATTAAAGCAGTCAAGACCACTCTTCCCCATGACACTTAAAGGTTTAATTATCATCTTATGAAGTTGGTTTTGCCTAATACCCTCTCTGAGTAGCCTAAAAACCTGGAAAAAACCATTTAAATACATCAACATTTAAAAACTTAAAAAAGCCACATTTGCTAAAGAATAAGGTTAACATATTAGCCCTTAATCCACTCATTCAAACCCTGAAACTGAGTGGGCTGCTGGGCTCCTGGCAGTCCATAAGGGAGATTTTTCTGTAAGGAGTAAAACAACTCAAAACATAAATAAATGCAATTAATTCATCCAATTTGACACAAAGTCTCTGTCTTCCGCCTGAGGCTCATGACTGGCCAGGGTGGCCACAGGTCAGCACAAAAATGCCTCTGTGGAAATTCTAAGCATAACAGCTCTCTTCTGACCATTTCCCCTGGCATATTCCAGCCTGCTGAATAAAGAGCTCAGACCCAGCTGTAGATGTCACTCCCAGTTCATAAAACACTATTTTTCCTCATTTCTCTAAGCCTTTGGAGCATTTGCACCCACTTGACTCCTCCCTCAGCAGGCAGCCTTCGAGCTAGTCCAGATCAGTAATTGATGATTAGGGCATCTTGAGAAGATAGCAGCATAATGTACTGAGAGATTTTCCCATCTTAATAGAGGCAATTAAACCATTTAATTATTTGACAGCAGTTTTATCGTTTCATGGCAGTTTCCAAGAAGCACAAGACAGCCTGTGAAGAGCTGCATGTCCCTGTGGTCACTTGGGGATTGAGGAGAAGGTGATGCTGACCAGGTCATCTTGGCAGCTCTGACACATGGGATGGATCTGGCTTCCAAATATATCACAATATATATGACAAATATTCCCTCTTATGGCTCCTTGTCCCCATGCCACTGTCAGGATGCTCTGACCAGTTACCACACATGGTTTACCCCTTGAGAGGACTGAGAAACATTCTTAAATACAATGCAGCCAGGAATTTATTATTGCTGGAGTACAGGAAACACAGGCTTGTATTCATTAAAGAGAATGAAAATAATCATCATAGAGAAATGAGTTTCCAGGAAATAAACATTTTAGGAAGATGATGAGGAAAAATGATGAGACTTCCCCAAGCAGCCTGCAGCTCCTACAGTGCAGTGAAGTTGCTGTTACTCCTCTGACAAGCAGGCTTCCCAATCATGTTGTGTGCTGTTAGTCTCACACAGGTTGGAGCTAGGGGATTTCCAGGAATGCTTTTCCTTTCATACAGTAACCATGTCACACAGAGCTCCTATGGTTTCCCTGGGAGCCAGCATGTCCCAGTGTGCAGCACTGACTTGGTGGGCATGGGGTGAGCACAAATGCTGGCTGCCAGGCACCTTCCCTGCATGGTCACCCCACGTCCAAAACACAGTGACCTCTACCAAACTACAGCAGGGCAGTGCAGCCTGCCAGCAGCTCTGAGAGGAGTCCATGCATAAAAAAGGACATTTCCACTAAATTTCTTTTTGTATCTATTATTGACCAGCTACAGGTAAGCGCAGAAGAATACACATGTGTGAAAATAAATACAGAACTCCTCTGGAAGTAGCAACATCTTTGGATTTGCAAGCTTTATGTGGCTTGCTGGAAGCAGACACAGGCTTTTCTTTTCTTAATGTATTTTCATTTTTTCCTTCTGTTTTCTTTTTGTACCCCTACCTTGTACTGGTTCATGGTTGCAATGAAAAAGGAGAAGGAGATGGCTGTAGCTGCCATGGCGTGGGTGGATGGCATCCCATACTCTGCATTCGTCCTCATCTCCAGCTTCACGACAGGTGGTGACAGGGGCCGAGGCCACTTCAGGATGTCCTTGGAGACCTGGCCTATGTACATCACTATCTGGGGACAGGAAAGGCCACAGGCTGTCAGTCAGCACAGTCAGTCCCCATGCAGCCCACCCAAGAACCACCTGTATTTCTGTGCTTTTTCCTGCAGAATCCAGCCCTCCAAGCAGAGAATTTATCTCCTGAATTATTAAAGGGGTTTCCATTAGCTCAGCCAGCAAAGGAAGTGGCGGTTTTGCTGCACTCTGTGGTAACCTGAGCAGAAGTGGGACCAAAAGAAGGGTTAGCTGATGAGCTTCAGCAGTACAGGACAGTGTGAGACAGACAGCTAGCTCCCACCCCATGCCAGAGAAGTTTAAGTTTTCTCCCTATCCCTTACAACCGCTCTCCTGCAAAGAAAGCAGCCATGAGAGAAACTTTTCCACCCCATCTTCTAATCACAGCTGTGTCCAGCAGCAGCTCCCACTCACCCAGAGCTGCAGGAGCCCTGCTGGGACACACCACCTGTGTGGTTATTAAATGACAGCCTCGGCATCCTCGCAGAGGCAGCAGAGGGAAAACTGGACAAGCAACATGAGCTACCAGTTCTCCTGCCTAACTCCCCAGTGAAAGGCTTCTATTCCCTGCTTGGGACACCAGAGATGTAAGCAAGGGCTGCATTAATTCACTCCAGAGCACAGCCATACAGTACTTTTAGGGGAAATGTTGCATTCTCAGGTCAGCAAGGGAAGCAGAGGCACAGGGCAATGCTATCCAGTATCCTGAGAGGTGCTGTCCATCCAGCCATGGGCATCCTTGGCTCCTTAGCACCCTCTTCCCAAAGCCTCCACAGTGAGGACATTGAGAAAAGTTAACCAGGCTGTTCCTATAGAATCTATTTGCTCTGTTGTAGCCCTCCTCCCTTTACATAATGTAGCCACACATAGGCAGAGGAGGCTTTTTAAAACAAAGCCAAGCAAGCCTTTTTTCTTTTTTTAGTACAAAAATCAGGTTAACTGATGTCTACCATGAAAGCTCAGTTGCTGTGTGACATGGCTCTCTCTTCTGCTTCTCATGCTTCCACCAGCAAAGGAGGGGGCTTAAAATAGCATCCTTCCCTTGCTACTAGTGTTGACCATATGCTGGAACAGCAACACAATCACCCACTGCCACATTTGTCATCAGGCACATTGCATCCCTCTCTCTCCCATCAGCCATTTAAAAAATGGTTTCACATGAAAAGAAAGATGGCAGGATTCAGGATTCACAAGTCAGGACTGGGAAAAAGCCAGTCATTCCTTCATCCTCCTCTCTACAGCACAGCACATGCCAGACAGTGCTAGACTTACAGCCAGCACCAGGGCCTGGAAAAGTGACTGCTGGTGCCTTTGCATCCTTTATCCCTCATCATGTGAATCACATTACTGCCTCATTATCAGCAGCGGGTGGGACACCCCTGGCTGCTCCTATGGACACACACAGCACAGGGAAGACACTGAATACCCTGCCCCAGACTGTTCACAGTAAACAAAGGCTCAAGGAACAAACATCTTTTAAAAACCTACTTCGTGGGTTTATTTAGTTAATGCCTTCAGTTTCCAAATGGATGCAGGCACATGTTTGGAAGTTAATTAAATTCCAAGGTTGAAAGAAAAATTGCTCTCTCGGGCAGAACATAAAACATTGAGGCTGCCATTTGTGATACCATCTGAGAGGCAAGGTAGGATGAGCCAGTTTATCAGCAGTCCTCTATAATAATGACTTCCACTTGTGGAAGTATTATTAGCACTAGAACATAAGAGCATTGCAGAAAAGGAAATGAGTCATCTCAAAAATGAAGGCTATGCTAGGACTCCTGTGATGGTGAAAAACAGACTGAATGCTGGAGGTGGGATGGGTAAGTGAAAATATCAGGCATCCTCACAACACCCTCCCCTTCCTGGCATCCCAGATTAAATTCTGACCCTTCTACTTTTTAGCAACAAATTGTATAGACAGTAATGAGAGGTGAGACGACTTTCATAGAACATGCAGGGGACTCCAGAATATGCCCAGGCTAAGCACTGAGCTCTGAAGCACCAGACCTTTGCCTTTAGTTTATTTGGGTACCGTGCACGTGACTTTACACACATTGTCCTGAATTATGGCACTTGTGGGTGGGGTAAAACCCCCCCAGCAGCTGAACTGGCAGGCTGCCCGAGAGAATGACGGCAGGTGCACATTGCTAAAGGCCACCCCGCACAGGTGGGGCTGTGTCACCTGCACCCCACGGGCTGCAGGGGCTGGGGGAACACAGCTCTGCCTGGGCTCTGCCCAGGCTGCAGAGACTGGAGGAGCACAGCTCTGCCCCGGCTGCAGGGGCACAGATCTGCCCAGGCTCTTTGCTCACAGCGCGGCAAAGCAAAGAGAGCTCCTGGCAGAGCTGCCTGCCCCGGGTGCCCTCCCTGCGGACAGCTCTGTGCCACCGAGCAGGGCAGGAGTGGCGCTAGTGGGACCCAGCGGGCAGTGCCCACCCCTGCCCTTTTCTCTTGCATATCCATGTTTTCCCAATGCAGTGAAAATGGCTCTGAACTCTACCGGGTTAAATCCTTGCAACAAATTTAAGCAACAATAAAAAACAAGCAAAAAAAAAAACCTCCAAAACTGTAAGCAACTTAAACCCAAGACCTTGCTCAAACTCTGCTGCCTACCACTACAGCTGGGCTGGCCTGTGCTAAGGGCAATATAAACCCTTTACAGTAAGCCAGGACTCCAGGTGAAGGAAAGGCAAGGCTTTATTGCCACTTTGGGTGAACAGCATTACATTTTACTACACAAAGGCAATTGGCAGTTGCTATAGTAGCAAGACAGCCTCTGTAGTCTTTTTCTGAGAGCTTCCTCTTAATTTGCTCTGAGTCATATATATATGGTCTATCTCCAAAAATACTTCACCTGAGCCTTTGCATCAGGATAAACATGACAAACCTATCTTTGTATTTTAACAGATTTTGCTTTAGTGAACAGCTACAGAACCAAATCTGAGGCATTAGCATCCGCACAGGTGTGGATACCTATTCATTTGTTCCAACATCTGCAGGAAATCCCTCTGGGGTGAGGGGCTGCTCCCCTCCTTCCGAGCATCTGAGTGCCATGAAGTGACCTGTTTCCCTGACATTCCCATGCCTCTGGTGTGTAAGTCAACCATTTAAGAGGAGGTTTTTCTCACCTGCAGGTGTTGTTTGGCATTTGCAATGGTTTCCCCTCACTCCTCACATGCATCACTCCCATGACAGGAAGCAAGAGCTCTGGAATCAGATTTACCACCACAGTGCAGACAGACACAACCAAGCCAGTTCCCTGTGCAGGGGTGTGGCAGCACTGCCACAGAGTGTGATTTCCCCTGTGGAATGTTCCTATGGCAGCTGCCCAGACCCTGAGCCTGGCAGGATGGAAGAAACATGCTCAGTGCTGCAGGTGGGCTGTGTGTGACATCCTCCTTCATCCCTGCCCTGCTACAACCTCTGCACAGGATGGACACACCTGAGCCTCCCACTGGCATGTGAAGGTCAGGAGGAAGGAGCAATTCTTTTTTTATTCTGTAATATTTCAGCTAACGAAGAGGAACAAGATCACATTTGTTTTCAGCTTCTGATTTTGCAGCTGTCCTTATCTTCATTATTGATCTGTTAAAAGAACAAGACAAAATTCTAGAGAAGACACATGGTCAAATAGCACTGGCAATTTCTTCCCTGAGATTCACAGTGTGGCAGCCTGACTTTGAGTCTGCTGGTTTAGCTCCAAAATAGAAACTCTATAACCTGGCTCTAGAAACTCTGATCTGCAGTAGTATATGTCATCTTCCCAGAAAGGAAATTTACAGTTTGAAAATGATGTTACTTTGGGTTTCTTTCACAAGCACTGTGCACTGATAGGAGTGACCAAGCATATTGAAGAAAAAAAAAAGAAAGATGCACTATTAATAAACATTTGCAGATTAGTCAAGCAGAAGTAAAGACTGTATGTGGTTGCTGAGGCAGGCGTGACTTTGATTTTCCATACAGAAATTAAGCCAAGCACCCAGCCTGCACTGTTCTATTCTCAGCATCCCCCAAGTGAAGTGACCAGATAAACACTGCAGCAGATTCTAGCTGTGACTGTGTCCCTCGAGCATCACTTGGCTGAGAGTGGAAGAGGAGCAGGACAAGGAAGAGCTTGTCTTTGTGGAGGTACTCTTGCTACCCCCAGTCGGTGCCAAGACCTAAGGCTTGGCTCCAGGAAAGCACACCCTGGAAGTCACTGAGCAGCACTGCCAGCCCCTTGCCCTGGCAGCAGCCCAGGTGGAAGAAGCCCTGCAGGGCAGAGGAGCCCCAGACACCACCAGCCTGGGGTCCTGAGCCACCCTCAGAGTGTGTCCTGCTCCCCAGCCCCTCCCCACGTGCCAACCCCTGCAACAGGGCTGGGACCCTCCTCGAGGCACACACACCTTGGGAGAGGGCAGCTGGCTCTCCTAGAGCTCCACACTCCTTGGGAGAGGACAGCTGGCTCTCCTAGAGCTCCAGCACCTGCCACTTCCAGCGTGGGTTTTGCTTCCCAGAAAATACATCAACCTTGTGCTGGCTGCACAGGAACTTTGCACGTTTCCCAAGGGTTTGGCCAGGGTCCATGGGACATTCAAGGTCACATTCAGCTGGTGGGATGCCCAAACCCTTGAGCTGTCCAGCCACTATGGCAACAGCAAATCCAGCAGGCAGGTCTCCAGCCCACCAAGCAGCCCAGCATTCATATCACAGCACAGGGCAGCAGGAGGTAGGGGGACAGGGAAGACGCAGGATGGGCAGCTTCCTGAAAAAGTTATATATTTATAAGGAAGGAGGATTTTATCTCAATTCAGAAGCACAAAACCAGAACAAGATCAGTAGAACCTCGAGCCTCCAGAAGCACAACCAGCCAACACCTAACACATTCACTCTGTCTTTAAAAGAGGCCTTTAGACAAAATCTATAAGGCAGTTGACTATCTTATAATGGGCTTAGAGAAGGAAATTTGGGTCCAGGCTTCTGGCAGCAGGGAAGAGTACTGTCATATTGATCTGGTTTGTCATCTAACACCTAAAACTGTAAATTGTTACACCTTGAAGTTCTGTTGAACTACAAAAGGTTTCCAGTTGAGGTTTACAGTTGAAACTTCACCTTAAATGATTCAGAGCTTCTCTCAGTTATGAAAGCCTTATTGGCACTTTTTCTTCAAGGGTGGAGTACAGCTGCCAGCTCTTGCAAAATTCCCTTTCAATCAACACTTTATCAGCTTGCACACACCATTTATTTTTGTATGCTGACATGTAGTTACTTATGTGCCTGAATACAGTTTTACATGTTCTTGTGCTGTGCAATATTTGGAGCTTGGCTTTCAAGTGACTGTGTTTGTCAGCAGCTCTAGGCTTGTTCCAGTGAAGTGTTGCAAAGGCACCAAAACTAACAAACATAAGAATTGTTAAACCCAAAGTTTGCTTCCAAGGGTGTTTTCAATCACTGCACAGCAATATCAGTGGCATCACAATTGCAGGTGAACTCCTGCTGGTTAGGAAACTCCTGGTTACCCTGAGAGGGAGTTCAGGGCTCATCATTGCTGAGTAACCAAGTGCTGACAGCCTTTAGAAAACTGTTCCTCTGAAAAGCAAGATGGAAAGCTGAACTGCTATGGATTCAAATCCAGGGCCTTCTCAGATTGCTGCAGATGTCCCCACCCCGTGCTGCTCAGGGAGCCCCGAGGGGCACACACAGCCTGGCATCACCAGACACCCAGACTGCCTCCCTCCAGAGGTGCCACCTACCCCTGAGTCAGCAGCTTATCACTGTCACATGCCAAAAGCTTCCACACCTGCCCCAACAAAGTCCATGCTGGCCAGCTCGTATTTACATTGCATAAATTAAAGTTTTATGGGCTATGAAGAGGTGTGACCTGAGGGAAAAACACAGAAAAAGAGATTTCCAGGCATGCTGAATAGCAAATTAAAACAGTAAGTATTTTTTTTCCAGGTCTCTGCCTTTGAACTTCACACCAAAATAAAGATTTCAAACTTGAAGCAGTGCAAAATGTAAAAAACAAACAAACAGAAACAAAGTGAGCTTTCACCTCTCAAGCTGAGATGTGCAGTAAATTTAAAGTACATTTGGGGACTGTGTGAAGCTGTTTCTCATCTCTGCACTTCCTGGCTGAAACTGCAAGAGTCACAGGCATCAAAGCCTTGCCTGTGCAGTTTCAAGAGTGTTTACTTCAAATTGCTGGAGAAGAGAAGCAAAGATACCAGGGGACCTTCATTACTGACTCAGCACCTCGCTCAGAGGTTTCATGCAGTTATTTCCTCCATCTGTTCACAAAGGTAAAGCTAAATCCTGCATATATACCCTGAATCCTCAGAGGGAAGGCCCCATGGAAGCACAACATGCTGCTTTAGGCTGCCAGAGCATCTGGATGCAAAACCAGTCAGCATTTCCCACAGCCATCCACCTGAACAGAAAAGCACAAAGCAGCTGGCTCTGGGGACCCAGGGCTGGAGAAGAGATTCCAGGGTTCCAAGTCCACTCCTCTGCTGCTGCTGAAATAAACTCTTTATAATTTTTTTCTTTCTGCCCTTCACCCTTCTAGAGCTATTTCACAACCTTTGGCTTCAACTGAAATTATTTATGACTGCCTTATGCATGTTTCTTCTTGTGACTGTAGTTTTATTTTAAGAAGCTCCTTCCTTCCCATGGTTTGTGCAGCCAGCCCCATTCTCTCTCCAACTTCATTTTGCTAGGGATTTATCTGAGCTTTCGGTCTCTGCTCAGAAAATAGTCTGTTCTTTAATCATCCCTGGCCCTGCTCCAATTTGAAATTATCTTTCTCAAATGGGGGTGACTGGCTCTGCATAAACTATTACAGATAAGATGGCAGGAAGTCTTTGTAAACAGCATTAATGCTGCTTTAATTTTTAAGGGAAGAAACTCCTCTGATTCATCCTGGGACACCAACATTGTCATTTCCCACTTGCACAGGTTTAAGTGGGAAACAGCACAAAAAGTACCACCCTCAGCACCCTCATTCTCCAGAGCCACTTCTCCTGGCCAGTGTTGTGACCCTCTGTGTCACCATCATCCCTGCCAACCCTGTTCCCAACATACCCGTGTGCTTGGCCCCAGGCTCTTGAAAAAGTCATTGCTGGTCCATTCTCTCTCCCTGCTGAGGAGTTTCAGTAACAACCTCTCCTCATCCTGAGCACCCCCTTTAAAGGGGAACTACTCCTGCCTTTCCCTTAGGGCTCTCCCTTTGATACCAGCCCCTTTCCCCAGATGGACAAGAGTCTTCTGCAGGACATGCCTGGGTCCTGCAATTATCCCTTCATGCTCTTCCCAGCCGTTATCTGAGACTGTCAGGCTGCCTGGATTATTACTGTCATTTAACACAGTTCTTACCCACACATCATCATCATCATGCATTCAGAAGCATTTCTTCAAAAGTCCATCACCAAAACCCTGCAATTCAGTTTAAAGCACAGCTCTGTCCCACTGACACCTTGGTGTTTCCCTTGCGGCTGAGACAAATGTCACATCCATGACCAAGGCCATCTGGACCAGGCTTGGAGCAGCCTGGTCTGATGGAAGGTGTCCCTGCCCTCAGCAGGGGGATGGAAAAAAACAGGTGATTTTTAAGGTGCCTTCCCACCCAAGCCATTGTGTGATTTTATGACTGTTAGACACACCAGCAGCAGCACTGTGAGTGCCACTCCCTGCTCAGCAGCAGAGACCCTCCCAGCTGAGCATGCCACAGCATTAACACATGGCATGCAAGGACATTTTTAGCCATTTCACAGTTACAGATAATTAATGTTTTAAAAATACAGATTGTTGCAAGCCCATGTATTTAAAACAGTTTCCCTTTTTCAATATAAAATGCAGCTCCACAACTCAGTAAGTGAAAAATAATATTAATTATCATAATATCAGATGCTTGAGTACTCTAATTAAGTCAGACTAGATCTGGCCAATACTCAGATGAACTCCTTGCAAGGAAAAGACAAAGCAAATCTACAGAAATGCATGTAAAGAGCTCCGAAGGTTCATTTTTTAGAGCAATATGCAAACCCAGAAGGCAGTGACTACCAATATTCATCTTCTGTGGCACGTTTCCAGAAGCTGTAGGTGTACTCCTGGCCAAAACCCAGCTCTAGTTACACTGTGTCCACCTACTTCTAAATTTCATCTGCAAGTTATTTTTCATGTTCTCTTTATAAAATGTACTGACTAAGGTTATTGGCACAGAGCAACTGATGTATTCTGTCCAAGACCAAGTGTATTTGAAGTGTATGACTCAATTCAAGTTGTTTTTATTATTTCTTATCATATTATTTGGTCAAAAGATAAAATATTATTAACCAGAATTGACTGGATCATAGAGAAGCTTCACTGTATATAGATAAACTTGGATATCATAAGTTTTTACTAAAATTCAGTTTCTTAAATCAGTGTAGATTGATAGTAAAACATTCAGGCTCTGCCACCTAGCAAAAGTGCTCCATACCTCCCTTCTCTGTTCTGAAATGGTTTCATTTGGGCAGCAGTATGTGAGCAATACCAAGATGAGCAATGGCAGTGACAAAACAGCCAGTCCTGGCCTGAAGTGCCTGTTATCTCCTGTTTTTTCAGTGCTACAATGGAAATGCATTATTCTGGATACCCCAAACCCATGCTGAAGCAATGCTGAAGTCAGTTAATTTGTGAATGCTCTCTATTAATAAAAATCAATGCTTTCAAGTCTTAGCCTTCACAGACCATCTGATCTTTCCTCCCCTCAAGTGACTGCAGAAACACCCTGCTTATTCCACTGCAGCCTGCATATCCCTTTCTTACCAGGTTTATAGTGATTTCAACCAAGCCAGAACCATATGAAATTACACAGAAGAAATTAGAATAAAAGAAAGATTTCCTAAAGTGATGAAAAACAATCCCTGAAATACTATGATGCGCTGGGAAGGAAGTGTTTTCCCAACTATTCTGTGCAAACCATATCAAAAGCAGCTCAGTCAGTGATTGTGCTGAAAAAAAAGTCAGCCCAAGATGTGGCAGAGATGAAGAAAACCTGAGTCAGATTATGCCTCTCGCCTCCTCTCTCACTATTGCAATGCCTTTTCTTCCTAAACAGGAGCTGCACATGAATAGTGCTGGTGCTTCTTTGGTTTGAAGGGATTTTGTTCATTTGAAGGGTTGTTCTTGTTCTTAAATATTAAATTGCTATGGATCTAGAATTAAAGTTTGAATTATTCATAGAAATACTTACAGACCAAACAATTATCATTCTTCTAGACACAGAGTGATCTATATTCCAGTAGGTAAATGGAAGGAAAGTGATATAAAAAATCTCTTCACCCAAAGCAGCTGAAAACTTGAACAAGTAGTAGTAGAAGTAGTTCTTCACAATATACTTCTGTGTGCAACCCTGCAAATGAGAGAATTTTATCATTTTAGTGAAGAAGAAAAATATAACAAACACTTGAAATAATATAACTGCTACAGTTCCCAGTCCTTAAACCAAACAGTTTGTTATAGGAAGTGTCAAGAAATGAAGTTCAGTTCTTGTACTAGAATGAAAGCTGTAGTGATAGCACAGCTACATTTCCTGCAGAGCAGAATCCATTCAGACTGACTAAGGTAGCGCTCACGTGGACAAAGACTTTCAAGAGATGGGATCAGCCTTCCCTCCAGGGTAATCAGGTGTATTTCATAAGAGGTATTGACATGCTAAGTGCGAAATTTCTACATCAGTAGACAAAGCCACCACTGCTTTCAGTGGAAATGCATTTTGAGGTGAAAAATTTACACTGTAATTACTGAACTTCATTTAAATTTTGCCTCATTATAGTCCCTGAATTTTCTGCCAGGTGCTGCTGACAGCAACCCTCAACACTGATTTTTTTCCAGGTGCCTCCAGCCCTGTGCTCCTGTGCAGGATCTCACAGGATCACCCCACACTGAGGTACCACAGCTGGAAGATTCAGCTCCTGCGTGGGCCTGGGCTCAGCAAACACAGCTGCAAGAGCAGAGCCAGGGCAACACAAGGCTCTGAGAGGGCAGAGAAAGGAGCTGCACCTGTCACCACCAGATTTTCACTCCAACATTTTAAGTAACAACCACAAGGTTGTCTTTTTAAGCATTACCAGTAGATACATTGTAAACAGCGACACTTTAGCGCTTCATTTATTCATTTTATTTAGCGTGAAATTTCATTCGGTGTCGAGATTTGGTAGCTAGATTATTTCATTAGATGTTCCCCACCTAACATCTTTCTCTCTTCCAAAAGGTGACACCCAGCCCTCCAGAGCTGGGAAGCCACACAACAGCACACATTGCTTGGGCCATGACTTTGGCCACTTGTTGAGTGTGTCTAGAAAAGGTTTGCTGCTGCTGCCATTGGGGACTAGGACATCACAAAGAAGCCTCACACTGTTAGCAGGAGCAACAGGCAAGTGAATCACATTTTGTAGGTACACCTGTCACTTCAAGAAATAAGGAGATAGACAGATAGATAGATAGACAGACAGAACTTTTGATTCAGGGGAGGAGCTAAGGAGCCAATCTAGTCTCACTCCATCCTCCCCAACAAATTATGTTGGCTATGTAAATACAAGATGAAATAACTTCCTAAAGATAGGAACTGAGAAGGGACCATGAAGGTCTGAGCACAGACACACTAAGTTAAGATATAGCTTTGACATAAGCTGGTAAAACTCTCAGAACAGGAAAACTGTTATGCTTGGAGCTGGCTGTGTAACTAGCTTACTAAAGAGAAACTCTCACCCCACATGCCAGTGAGAAAACATAAAAATTGTCTAAGGAGTCTAGGCATGCACTTGTGACTCACTGCAAAAGCCATTAGAAGTTCCAGTCTCCTCATCTGCTTTTAATGCAAAGATGAGGCAAACTGCACAGAGATGACAAAAGCAAGATGGGAAGCACTTGCATCCATTCAACTATTGTAAAAAAACCCACAGCTTGAATTGATTTTTGCACCAATGAACAGAAAAAATGAGTCAACATTTTTGGAAATGCCAGGGTCAGAGGAGAGTTCCCCATCTCTCTGTCACAGAGGCCACAGATGAGTTACTGGCATCCCCTTAGGATAACAGCTCTGTGCCTGGCTGTGTGACAGAGCAATCAGTCTGAGTGTCTCAAGTCTCATCTGCCACTTAGAAAATACCCCCAGTGCAATTAGCAGCTCCAGTACTTCTGTCTGAGATCCTGAAACTGTATTTGGTGACACTTAATGTGGCCCCACAGAAAGCCCTCTGCTGGCACCACTAACTCTTCACTTAAGCATCAATCTCCAAGGTATTGGGAATTATGTGCTTGTGTGCTTTAGCTCAGAGAGGATCAGAGACATCCCTAAGGTAATGCTTTTATACTTGCAGCCTCATGGGAGAGGGATAAAACCTTCTAATTCCAGTAACTGTTTTGTGGGGGAAAGTACGTTTATCAGGTTTTAAAAGAAATGTGGAGCTAAAAATATATTTCCAGGTCCAAGTCATTCCACATAATTCCATTCTGATTCTTAAAACCTCTTTTTTTCTTCCATTCCTTTTCTATCAGAAATCACACACATTTGGTTGGATTTTTAGCAGCCTTTTTTTTAAACTCGACACCAGCAGTTGTGCACAGCCAGTGTGTGGCAGGGGACAAACAGAGCCTGTCTGTGACACGATGCCAGCAGCCACATGTCAGGCACTCAGAGTGCCACAGAATTGCTCCACTTGGTGCTTGGTAGGGCATGGTAATAAAGTGATGTTTGCACTTGTTGTGATCCCAAAGCACTGTAGGTACAGCAAGCCTCCTCCATGCACCTTCAGACTGCAGTTAGCTCACATTTACTATCTACACCCACTGTTTCTGCAGAAAGCAGAGTGCAGTGCTTTGTGAAGTGCCTTCCCTTTTTATTCTCATTCTAACCCCAGTGCAGAAAAATCCATTATTTGTGTTAACATCCTCTAACATTCCCAGAAACTCATTCAATCTCTAATTTTAAGTAACTCCTATCTTTAGACTTGGTTATTCTTAATGTACTGCAGTGACCTGATGCCTTCCACAATGCCTGAAGCCCTTTCAGCAAATCATTCTTCCATCCATCTCCATTGCTACTCAGTCTGGATCAGAGAGGTTTTAATGGGCAGCAATTAAGGCTGTAGATAAAGTCAGAATTTTTAGAGCATTTTCAAAGGAAGATGCATAATCCTCAACATTCACAGACACAGAAACAGGTAATTTCACAAAAATGACCCTTCTCATCAACTGTAGAACGTCTGTTTTGAAAAACCTCAAGTGCTCAGACTACAAGAAATTCTCATGGATGTATGAGTCTCATAAATAAACTACCCAGCTATTGGCACAGAAATGGCTCTTGCAGGTCATCCCACGTTTGCAGTCTCTGCACAGGGGTGGGTCACCCACACCAGGAGCTGCCACAGCACCCACCCAACCTCCCTGGAGCAGGGGAGCATCCCCAAAACATTCCCACAGGGCCAGCAGAGCAGGGCAAGCCAACACCGTGCTGGCTCTGGGGATACAGTAACACACAATGACACAGCATAGGAGGAATCCATCATTTTAGAAATTATGTGTATAGATATAGTGTTTAGCCTTCAAAGTTGAAGCAAAGGAACAGCAGCTGAGCCACTAACATAATAGATTAAAAATGTAATTTTTTGGGGGAAAAAAAAAGTAGCTGTGCAAAGATAGAATTCCTTGCAATTCCTGTGGGAGATTTCTTGTCAGAGAGCAAAACAGGCCCCAGCTTTTCCTGCCCTGTCTCTAGAGACAAGCTGTGCAGCATCAGACTTCTAAGGCTCAGAGTGTGACCCAGAGATCCCATTAACCAACACTCTGTTCTCAGCTCTCAATTACTGTGGATCTTTCAGAAGATGTACATGTTTAATTGAAGTTCTTGAAGTCCCTTACTCCCCTTCCAACAGAATTGCTTTGCAGAAAGTTAGGAGTTTCCCTCCCAAAGTCCCTAATTACCACATTATATAGCTTTCAGTTTAAGGTTTTTTAATGTGGTGTTAAATTTAGAGAAGCCACCAAAAGCTGGCACAAAAGAAGAAATAAAAAATTCCAGTCTAGATGTTGCTGTACACAAAGAGAATGTAAATCAGACAAATCAGCCCCACAAGGCTGTACTGTTTAGAGTAAAACCAGTGGGGAAAAAGCCTTCTGTACTGGAATATTCTGCATAAGCAGTCAGTTTTACATCACTTTATGTTTATTAACTGTACCAAGTTAAAAAGGAACCTATCAAGTCACTACAACAACAAAAAATTAGATATTGGTAATTAGATTTTGGAAAATAAGAAAAAGCAAAACCCATGATTATCAAAAGCTTCAGCTCTTCCATCCAACTGCACATCAAACACAACCAACCAGGGGCAGCACCTCTGCATTCCCCTTCCCTGGGAGCACCAACCCTGCAACCCATTGCTCCATGAGGAAGGGAGGGGTGGCCAGGGAGCAGGGCTGTGCCCCAGTGGGAGATCCTGCTGTGGCCATGAGCCCCTCACTGGGTGCACAGCACCCATGGTGGGGTGGGGGTGCCAGCAAAGGAGCAGCACAGAGTCATGGGAGGAACTGCAGAGATGTCAGGAGACAGCACAGGCAGGACAACAGCACACAGAGCCCACAAAGCACACACAGGGAGCCCCAAGGCACCAAAAATACACCTAACCAAACTCATACACATGTGCAGCTTCCCACTCTGCTTAAATGCTTTAAAACAAGGAATTGATTTTTTAGTCTTTGCAGAACATGAAGCAGCCAGTTTTCAATAGCTGTCAGGTTTACAGGGTGTGTTGTTGGAGGGACACCTAGAGCCAACCAAAACCCCAGAAATGTGGAGATGGAGACAAATAGAAATCCCAAGAAAATCCTCCTTAAATTTCATAAAATCTTGCCCAGCTCTGCTGCTGGCAGCAGGTCCTTGTTGAGCAGCACACAGAGGACACATCCAGCTCCCAGCTGTTGTGCAAGCAAAGACAGCAGCAGGCACTCCTAATGAGCAGGGATGTGGCCTGGAACCACCAGCTGATGGAGAAGCAAGGCAATCATTGCATGAGACATAACAATGCTCAGCCTTCAAGCCAAGGACTCACAGCACTTTCAGTGCTCTCAGGTGAAGAACCAGTGGGCAGCCTAAAAACCAGGCAGAATCCTGGTAGTATCTCAGCAATTTCTTAACTCATTCCAAAAGGCCATTAGATAAAATCCTCAGCAAGGTACAGCAGCAGAGCAGTGCTGCACAGCCAACAGCACCAGGGATGGCTGGAAGCAGTCCAGCTGAAAGGAGCTGTGGTTTGCCAGACCAAAGGCTGAGCCCACCCAGATAGACACTGGGAAAGGTACATGCAGGTCTCCCACCAACACTGCCCCCCTGGGCACAGTGCCCAGCCACTCACCACACCTTACATCAGTATGTGTTCATCCAAAGTCTTCCTTCAGCCTGTAAAGGATGGCCAGCTGAGACAGATGCTCACATCTGCGCATCAAGCAGCACACTGGAGCTGGGATGGGTCCATAACACAGTTAAAACACTTCAGTTTATGTGTGAAGGTCAGATTTTTTAATCTTCATATTGTTTTCCTTCCACTCTGATTAGTAGTTGGAAGATGACTGAATTCCAGGTTTTATTTTTGTATCTTGCTCAAGAAGTTACATGATTAGCCTCCTTCCCCATGCTGAAGGAACACACATAGAAGTAACAGAATCTGCCGAGTCATTTAAATATAAAGTGGAATAACATGAGAGTAGTGTTGACAGAGCATTTGTTTAGGCAATTAATAGGAAGAATCAAGGAAGTAAAATTGATTATGTTGTCTTCCTTAAAGAAAGCTGTCTTAAAGAAACCAAAGTCTCTTTCAGATAGAAAGGGGAGTGGCTGCTAAGGAGGCTGAGATTGCTTGTGGAGGACCATGGCTGCAGTCACTGGGAAGGGCAGCCTCACATTTCCTGACAGACAGCCAAAACCAAGGCTGGTCCAGCTTGTCCACCAAGGATGGATGGCTTACACTCCCACCACTCTGGTGGAAGTTTGTCTGACCTGTCCTTACTGAACCAGAGCTGGAAACTCCACTGCTTGCTCCAGGCCATCTCCAAGAGCTTTGCTCTCCTGCCATCTAGCCTGAAACTCTTGCTGAAATTGAAACCTATGGCTATTTTCTTATCTACTGCAGACAAGGAACAAATTGCTTCCTTCCTGTGAAGCTGGCACAGGAAAAGGTTGTTACAAGCATTCAAAAATGACATAACTCTTTCACTCCCTAAACACCTGGTAATTCTTACAGGGGACACTCAGCATTTTGCAGACACAGCACCTAACATGCCTGTCTTGAATTTCAGAGCCCAAAGATCAGATGTGACACTTCAGCAATGCTGAAAGAACATCCTGCACAATGTCATTCATTCTGTGGGCAGTTTTCAGAGGTTTGTCACCATTGAACCATGTCAAACCTGTGATTTTAAACAACTTTTTTTCCTCCAAATGCCTACCGCATCTATTGTTCCATTCTACAGTTGAGTCTACACCTGCTTCTTCAATAAGTATCTGCACCTGTTGAATAGAAGTCCCTTTTCAACCATACCTTCAGCTTGACAAGACTTTGACTTCTGTTCTCATCCTCCAGCCTATCTACACCTTCTTCTAAGTTCACCTCACAGGCATCATGCCTCTCACACCTGCATTTCCAGCTGGTGATTTCCACATGGCCATGAAACCTGTTCTGAAGAGACTCTCATCACTTTCCATCAAAAGGTGTCCATTGAGGCATTTAAACTCTCAGGCCATTGAACTTCCTATAGTCCTTTCTTAGCAGAGGCCTGGAGAAAATCCATGAACCAGAGAATCATAGTTTGGGTTGGAAGGGGACCTTTAAAGATCATCTAGTCAAACCTCAAACCTACCAGCTCATATACTTGGGTGCTTTTGCTTGCTGCTATTAAAAAGGCAAGGCTGTCTGACCTTCCTCCACACAGGGGTGTCATGGGATCAGAATTATGTTTCACCTCTTTTCTTGCAGTATAATTTTGAGGAATTCCAATAGGTTTACCTTCCACCATGATCTTCAGACTTTTGAGCACACACCTGAAGGCGCCTTTCCAGCATGGAGGGTAACAGCTCTGCATTTATTTCCTTGCCCATTCTTTATGGGAAGTTGTTCCTCTCATGGTCATTCCAGGAGTAACTCCCCAGGAGCCCAGCTCTGACACTTTTGTTACAAATCACTGATGTGTATCTGCAGCACTTTTCTGCCAAGAAAGCTGCACAACAGCAGCACAAATAGGGCTGCACTTCTCCTCCTGTTGAGCTCAGCTCCTTCATGCCCTGAGCCCTGCTTTGCCAGGCAGAGGTTGGGCAGGCTGGACTCTTTCAGCTGCCCTGACAGATGTGGTGGGTGCACTTCAGCATCCTCCCACATTCCAGAGAGAACTGGTCAATTTGTGCAATGTGGAAACAACAGGGCAAGAGAGGCAGGCAGGGGAAGGGCAGAAGGAAAAGGCTTCCTTCTTCCCTGTTTTACAGTGGAAGAACAGGTTTATTTAATTGCATTTTAATTTACGAGAATTAGACTGCAATTTTGTGGGGTGCAACACAGAGCCTGAGCCTGGAAATGCCTGAGGAAGGTGTTTTAAGGATTAGGTAGCATCAGTGTCTGTGGACCGAGGGAGGAAAAGGCAAGTTAAGAAACAGAGGAAGCAAATTTTAGGCAGTTGAGAAAGGTGGGGATTCCAGCTTCAAAACAGCTATCAGATTCCTCTGAAACTTACTGTACTTCATATTTCCAAAGGTACAGTGTTGCTAAAACTAGTTTTGGGTAGAAAGATGTGCCACAATACAGCAGTGTTCCAGCAGCACTGCATTAGGTGGTCACCCTGCCCACACACCCACCCATCTCCCTCAAGCACCACCTCCTTTTAGTTTTGACTTTCTGCCAAAACCAAATGAGTCAGAGTGTTACTAGGGCCTGCATGGCTGCTGGATACCCGAGGTGCTCTGCAGAGATACTGAGGAGGAGGAGGAATGGGAAGCCTGTTACTCACTTTTGCCCCAGCACACCAGGTCTGAGAAGATCCTCAAGAAAAGCTTCACTTAACCTAACCTAATCCAACCCAACACAAGCTTGCAGGAGTGGCCAATGACCATGGAGAACCAGGATTTCACATTCTTACATTTCTTTGCAGAGCAAAAAGCTTGTTCTCACGTTCAGATTTTATTTTAGAAATTAGCTTTAGCCTGGAAGTTTGACACTATAGATTCATCACTCTTTTCTACACAGCAGCATCATGAATCCAGTCAGCTAATTTTGCACAAAGATTAGTTCCATGGCAGAGGTCTGTTCTGAGAGACACAGAGCAGCAAGGCTTCTGGAACAAACAGAGTAGCACCATACCATTTTCAGCCAGCTAAACTATTTGTTTTAATCTCTTACAATCAGGCACCAGCACAGGTGAAGTTACATTTTTGCCAGAAGATAGTTCCAGGACTCAAGTCAAAGAGCAGTTTCCTAAGGTAGTGCTGAGTAGAGCTTTGGGTTAAATACCATCACATGTATCCAAGTGCCTTGTCCCTGAGCTCCCAAAAGGCACAGAGCCCTGTAAGGAGGAGGAGATGTGTTCAGATTGCAGCTGTGGCTGTGGAGAGGCACCCGGGAGGACAGCTCAGCGGCCAGCCCGCCCCTGGGAGGAGAGCTGCAGATAAGATGTTCCTCACTCACTTGCTGCCTCATTATTAGCTGCATTTAGTGCAGGCCATGCCACTGTCAGCTCTTTTTCTGATGGAGAAACACACAAGGAGACCAACCTGATGCTGCCAAGTGCTGCTTCAAGGCCTGCCTCTCCTACCCCACTGAATGAGCCACGCTGTGGCTGCAGCCCCCTTGGCACTCCCCCAGCCACCAGAGCTTGGCACCAGCTGGTAGCACTTTTTGGCAGCTGCTTGCAAGCTTTAACACTTCAGTCAGTCCCAGTTCAAAGTTCACCCTGGCACCTCACACCTGCAGGTGACACGGGTGTCAGCTGCCCTTCCATAAGGACTCCCTTCTCCTCCCTAGACCTTTCCTTCAGGCTTTTGCTTGCTCTGCCCTTTGCTTCATGCCACAGATCCTGCTGGGTGGGCTGTACATTTGTCAGGGAGCAGGTTCCTCACTGCTAATGCCTCTGGGCCCTTCCCACTGCAAACATCCAGGCTGTGCTCCTGTGGCACAGCTGAGGTCTCTGACACTGACTCCTCCTGTAAAATAAATTACCCCAACATTCTCACTTGGCAAAGAAGATGGCAATGGGGAACACTAAAGGCACTACACCTCATAAAGTGGTGGATTTAAGTAAGCAGCCACAATTCCATCCAGTGGAGCAAGCTGCAAAGGGGATAAAAATGACCTGACCAGGGCTGATAGTGACCCCTTCCTGTGTGCCAGAACCCACAGGCTCAGGGAACCCTATCAACAGTGGTTTGCAACTGCCAGCTGTCTTCAAAAGGAAGGATTAAACATATTTTTTATTTTTAGATCTAGTAATAAATATTCCAAAATTTAGTAATAAAATAAACAAATCAGCAGTTTAGGTCCATATTAAAGAATTGACACTCCTCTACATCTAGACCAATAGCAGTTTACCTTGGGAAAGTAAGTTACAGGTGCTCACCAAACCAGACTGATATGAAACCCTTTAAAGCAGGAACGTGAACAGACATTTTAAATTAAAAAATAATGGTTTAGACAACACTACCTGTACCCTCTAAACCTCAGATTTACTTGCTACAGCAGTCCTTAGTCACCTTCCACTGCCCAGATGACCCATACATATTCCCTGCAGAGCATAAAAATGAGATAAATTGAAAGAACTGGCTGTCCAAAAGGATTTTCCAGAACACATTTTCTCTGGCTTTTTGTTTGTTAATTCTACTCCTGTTCTCCAGAGACCCAAACGAGAAAAACAACAGAAGATTAACTTTTATTATTCTGGTTGATATCTGAAGTAATGGCCCAAGACAGTCAGCAGAATTATAAAGCAGTGAGTGGCTCACCTCCAAGCACTGGAATTAATCCTAGGATCCTGACAGCTCCTCATTATGAGGTCCACTGGCCTCCAAAAAGATGACTCAGGCTGTGAGCCAGGAAGCACTGAGTCATGAAGCACATCATCATCATCATCAGTGTAAGGACCTGGGCTGCCAGCACAGCCCCTCGTGTGCCCCTGGGCCAGCACCCACTCTCTCAGCAGCAGGCACCACACAGGACATCTATTGCAATCAGCAAAGCTTCACAAACTCCTGTTAGCTCCAGGTGATTCTGCAGCAGGATCCTGAAGATGAGATGGCACACACAGCACACAGCTGTCTTTGCAGCCTGTTCTCCAGAGGGGATGCCAGGCTGCTCCCTGAGGAGACGCAAACCCAGTGCGAACAGATTCTCCCAGGGTTGCCACACGCTACCTGAACCTCGGATGTGATTCTGCTGTCATCTTCCAAAGGACCCTCACTCAGGGCTGCCCAAAGCCCTCCATGAAACCATCTCATTCATTTAGATGAATACCATCCCTCACTGGCTGCTAGGACCTCAAACCTGGACACCTGCAGGATGGGCGAGCTCCCACGGCAGGAAGGGGAGATCTGACCATGGAGTGCCAGAGTGATGCTGGAAAATGTGAGCTTGTGCTCAGCCCATTGAAACCAGAAACTGCAGCTCATGTTTCCCCAGCTGCAGCTCCAAACTGAAGAGCTTGCAAAAGTTCAGCTGTATTCTCTAGGGGCATAAAGTGTTAGCACTTGAGCCTGTTCTCCTAGCAGTGCTTGTGGGCTTTTATCACCAGGGTTTGCCTCTCCTGCTACCACCTACTAATACTACTACACCTACCTCAGCTACCACCAACTTACTGCTGCATGGAAAGGGAAACAACATGAAACAAAGTAAGCCTGCAAAACATTTAAAAAGAAAAAGCAATACATCTGAGGCTGATGCAAAAATCTATTGCAAGGGGCCACCACAGAAGAGACACCTTGACTCAGGCTCTAGAGCAAACCTGCTTCAAATTACCAACCATCCCATCACAGCAAAAAGAGTGTTTTCATCGACATCTTGCAAGTAATTGACCACATTTTTGGGGACATCTGAGATGGATGTGCAGTTTGTACCCACCTTCTCTGTTTCTGTTACCATCACCTGGCTGTTATCCTGGTTATTATCCTCCTCACCTACAGCATGAGCAGGAACCATACAATCACTAAACAGCATCAGGCAGTTTGTGAGCATTGTGCCAGCTCAGAGCAGTTCTGACAGTTAAGGAATAACTACAGTGTAAACATGAACTGTACTCTCTCCAAGGCAGGAAGACAGATCTTGACCTGATAAAGCATCTGGGAGAGGAAGAGTGGAGAAAGACAAACAAATCTCTACAAAGAACTGTGAATAGAAGCCTGTTTTTTTTTTTTTCTTTCATACCCTTTCATTCAGGCTATCAATTTCAGGAGCAAAAGTCCACCAGGAGATTAGAGATAAGCAAAGCTCCACTTTTAAAATATATATGGCCTTTATTTAGCCACTCACAGGACACCAGCTTCAGGTAGTACATTTGTGTTTTTAAGAGCACAGCTTGAGGATTTCCCACAAAGTGTCAGGAAAAGATACCTTTTAGCTGTTGCAGAAATAAATTTCATGTGAAACAAACTAATAATAGGAAGCCCTACAGAAAAGAAACTGGTATCAACCATAGAGAGGATAATTACAAGAAGTTGCTCTCTTGTCTTCTGTAGCAGTAAACACAGACAGGTTCTCCACTAAAAGCCCATAGATTCAATATCTAGTCCAAGCCAGAAGATAAACCCAGTTAGTGTGTTGGACTTTTGTATCACTCACAGACACCAGAGTTTGCATTTGAGGTATTAAAAAGTGATTCTAAATGATCTGGTAACCAAGGAACATCAAGAACACGGGCTAGGGGACTGATTCAATATTTAAGAATTGCACGCAGCCACAGCTGTCACGTCTAAGCACTTCATTCCCTGTCTAATCTCATGGCAGCTCCTGCGGGGCAGGCAGGACTGATTTACAAAGATTCAGAAACACAGCCACTCATGCTGCTGCTGGCCACTGTAATCGTGCCTTGTGGCTTTTAAACACACACTTCATTTCCAGGTTATACACAAACAAAGACGATGATGAACTGCGAGCAGCACTCGTGGCACAAATGTTTGCAATACTTAAAAGCCTCCTCCTTCCAGAGGAAGGGCTGTTCTGTCTTTTCACCCCTTTGAGACATCCTCTCTCCTCCCCATGCAGTAAGGCATCTTCCCTACCACGTGTGTCCATCCCCTCCCAAAGTGCCGCCAGCCCTCAGCTGCCTCTCCCCAGCTGGGCCACCCTGGCACACGATCCAGCCCAGGTCAGATGTAGGGGCCTGAGAGCTGGCACTGAAGAAAGGGGGGATGTTCTGGAGACTTGGAGCTGTGGCAGTCCCATCATCCAGTAAGGCATTCACATCTTCTTCATTGCAGGAAAAATGCCCTGTTTTTACAGGTATAACCTAGTGGTTGTCCAAGAACTTACACAGGAGAACATGAGAATCTTTAAGAGTGTTGTGACAGTAAAGACAAAGCAGTGTGGAAGTTACAACCCTATAGAAATCAACTGTCCTGATGACAAGGACTTCAAAACTCCCAAGTTTCAGGAAGGGATGGATGAGCACAGAGCCACGCAAGGCTCCAACAGGAAGATGCAGGAGCAGCACTTTAGCACCTTTCTGCAAACACCTGCAGCTGGGAGCAAGAAATTGACACTATCCATAGAGAATTCATGGCGGAGGAATTTGCTATGTAAATGAGATTCCTAAACCTGTTTACTTGCAGATACATCAGGGTAACCCCAGGTCATTTAGGAACAAAGCAGGGGGTCTGAGCCTTAGCCTAAGGGAGATCCAAATTCACTTTTTACATTTCTAATCAGGTTGCAGAAGATGCTCTCCTTGTAAAAATTGACTTTTCATTTCTAGCTTAGATAAAAGGGAACAGAGAGAGCTTGTCTTTATAAGTCTATCACTTCATTGAAACACTGTTCAAGCTATTATTCCCATCTCCATTTTGGGGATGTTTGGACCCAACTTTCATGTTTCAGAAGTGAGTATCATAATTCTGTGGAAACAAATCCTTCTGCTTCTATCTCCAAGTTTCATGTAGTCTCAAGCAGAACACATTCACCCTTCACATAAAGGAAATTGTGCCTTGCTTCATGAAACCCAAAACAATTGCTCAAGGTGAACAGCTGCATTCATCGAGCATTAACTTGGACAGGATTTTAGTATCAACACTGCTACATGAACTACGTCACTGTTCAAGAGAAAGCAGTGACAATAAGTCTTTTAGTGAATTATCTGCAGAGTTTACCCAAAATAGAGCTTACTGTAGTTCAGAAGTGAACAGACTGAATTACATCTAATTGAGAAAGAGGGGAGCAGCAGCTAAGGAAGAATTTTAGATGCTTGAAATGGGAATCTGAGCACTGGACGTGGAACGGGAAAGAGTAAAATAGTATGGAAGGGAAGGAGTGGTAGAGCTGTGACATTCATGGCTGGTCCATGTTTATGTTGCAGGTAGAATTTGAAAGCCCATTATCACACCTGCTCTCCAAAAGGCACCACAAACCGACCTGCTAATGAATTCGAGTCATTACAGTAAGAAAAAAAGCAGGTCGTCCGACCTGTACACACAGCTTGCATCATACCTTTCCTTGCTCCCTTCTGATACACAGAGGAATTACAGACTGTGCCGGGAAACGCCGCGACCTGCCTGGCCAGGGGAAGCGCTGCGTGTCTCCATCGGCAGCTCGGCTGCGCCAGCAGGGCTGAGCCGCTCGGAGCCCGGAGCGGGGCAGCGGCGGGCCCGGCTGCGGCCACGGGCACAGCCGCCCGCCGTGGGCAGCGGGCACAGCGCAGCAGCGCGGCAGGTGCGCCCCGCTCGGAGACAGAGCCGCGAGCAGCAGAGCCGCTCCTTCCCGGCCGCATCCCAGTGCGACACCGCGGTGTCCCCCAGGCCCTTCCGCAGGCAACTCCCGCTCGCACCGAGCGCCCCATCCCGGGGGCGTCAGCGATGGGGGAGCGCCGAGAGCCCACAGACGCCTCCCCGGCGGCGCCGGGATGCAGCCGGGCTGCGGCAGCGCGCAGCGCTCCCCGCTCGCAACCCCAACCCTTTTTCCCTCCTCCCGTACCGCAGGCGGCGGGATGCGGGGGGACCCTCCCGGGGCACCCCTGCGCGCTCAGTGCCGGGGACGGCTCTGCTGAGTCACGGCCGGGCCCCCCGCCGCACTCACCTGCGGGCCGCGGCCGCTCCGCATCCCGCCCGGGGCAGCGCCGGCCGGGCAGCGCAGCGCGCCCGCTCCATTGCAGGCGCCGCCGTCCCGGGGCCCCTCCGCGGCCTCGCCGCTGCCGCCGCCCTCCTCGCCGGCGGGGAAGAGCCCGCAGGAGCGCTGGAAGCGCGCCACGGGCTGGGAGCTGCGCAGGGTGCCCAGCAGGCGGGCCATGCTGCCGCCAGCTCCGCGCAGCGCGGCCCCAGCGCGCCCCGCCGGCCGCGGGGCCGCGGGCAGGTGCGCCCGCCCCTCCCCGCTCCGCCCCTCCCGCACAGGTGCGCTGTTCCGCCCCGCCCCTCCCGCACAGGTGCGCTGCCCCGCCCCGCCCCTCCCGCACAGGTGCGCTGCCCCGCCCCGCCCCTCCCGCACAGGTGCGCTGCCCCGCCCCGGAGCGCCCCTTGCCGGCCGGGCCCGGCGCTTCCCCTCCCCGGCTCCCAAGCCCACGGTCCGTCCTCCCCCCCCTCACCCCACGTCAAGGACAGGACATTCAGCGTGTTCCTTTTCTTTGGTGTTTTTCCTGCCATGATGTTCTCCCTGAAGATAGAATGCTCTAAATCACACCAAGATCTCTGGGAAAACCACTTAGGCGTGGATGCCATGCTACTTGGGCTCGTCTTCTGACAATTCATGACAACCTGAGCTGTCCCCAGTTTCATTTTGTCTGGTTTTGGAATCAGCTTTTATTTCTTTTCCCAAATATTTGCACACCTACATTGTATACATCACATGTACACATACACCTATAAGGATACATCTCTAAATATTTTATCCCTTAAATATAGCTGTGGAGTTTCCTACAGAAAAAGAGGACTTATCTCTTGGAAGATGTCCCTGAAGTTCTGGGGCTGCAAACCTTGCCACAGGTGATCCCTGCTGATTCTTATGTTTGCAACATTGAGCCCCTTAGTTCCATCAATGAATTTTTTTTTCTTTTTAGAACAGCCCCATTTCGATTATCAGAAATATATATATACACATATATATATTTTATATATATATATACACATATATATTTTATATATATATACAAGGATTGCACCAACATTATTTGCTCAACATACACTCATTTAAAGTTTGTTGGGTTTATTTTCATTTTCAAATACCCCAAATTATTGAAGATTGCATCAAGGCATTTTTTTTCCGGAAACCAAAGCCACGTTCCTTCACTTTTTTAGCAACGCAGTGTGTCCCTGTGCCACAGTTTGAGCTGCCTGTGAGACGCTCACCCAGGCCCCATGAGTGCCACTGCTCTCGAAATGGCAGAGCCATCTCACCACCCAGCCTGAGCAGACTCCATAGATCTCATTTAATTGTTTGTGTGAATAATTTTCTTTTATCCTCTCCAAACACAACCTTCTATCAGCAGAGGTTTGCCCAACCACCATGTGTCAGGTGCTCTCCTCGCTGCTGGTGTGTGCACACACACAGCCCTGGCCATGATGGCAGGGCTCCCCTGTTAGAACCAGCTCAGAGGGACTGAGGAGGGAGGCAGCCTGTGCAGGTTATGTGTTTGTACTCTTTTACTTGGGGGAATTGTTTACTGTTTGCCTCTGGGTTTGGTTTTTATTAGCTGTAACATTTACTGAGTGCGCTCGTAAGTACCTGAGAAATGTTTGCCTTCTTTTTCCTGTTCCGTGGATATGTGAAAAATGCACAAAAATTTGTTGCATGTTAATTTGAAGAGTAAAATTACAGCCCTTTACAGGGCTGTATTACAGTAAAATTGCAGTAAAATTACAGTAAAAAAGCAGCTGGGAGCCTTGCCACTGATGCCAGTGGGATAGGATCTCATCCAGGGACACAGTGGAAAGCAGGAAAGCAGGGATGAAAGCGCATGGCTGGAGCCAGCACTCGGTGGGTACTTTAAAACATCTCTTTGTCAACCACAAGTCAATATTTATCTGATCTGCCTACATAGTTATGTCTTTATAATACTTCCCAGGTATTAAAATAGAGCTCAGCATTCACAGCCAGCTTCTCCCTAATTCCTCTTCAGGTGCACACGTAGGTTAGTGGGAATGTGTCTCAGTGAGGAGGTCAGCATCCAGCTGATGGGAATTCTGGTTTTATTAACCAGACTCTCTCTAAACTTAATAGAGAAAAAATAAGGGGACAATTTCTACTTATTGTTAATTTTAATATGCCAGTGGAATCAATGCCACTGCAAAAGACTAGATGAGTAGGATTCTCAGAGTGTATAAAAGAAGTAATTTATAAACTGTCCAGTAGCCAAAAAAAAAAAAGCTTTTAGAGCTTTATCTAGTGAAACTGCCTGATCCAGAGCCAAAATATCTCACTAATAGCTGATTAGTATTTAGCTACATTTTCACAAGGGAAGAAAATCACCCCTGGGCTGAGGAAAAGCATGAAAGATGAGAATACAAAAGATAAATTTTGAGAAAGCTGAGAGTAGTGCCTTGTGCTGAAGGCATTTCCTTAACAACAACGGGTGTCATTGTCATGATGGTGGATAATTTTGCCTTCAGCATCAACAAAATTAAGAGTGAAGTACAAATTCCAGGGCTGGGGGTGGGTGATGATGCTAGGAGAGCCCAGCTCAGTTTTCAGATGTCAGCCTGAGTTTGCAATCCCGACAGCCAGACAAGCCTTGTTTTCCCTCAGGCTGAGAGAATGGGTCTGGAGGAGCAAAATACCAGCACAACTTTTCCTGTCACTCTCCAGACAGCAGACACATTTCATTGTGGAAGATCACATCAGAGTTATTTCTGCTGAGATCCCTCTGAGGAGGCTGTGGCTTATGAGCTACAAACACAACTATCAGAACTGTGGGTTTCCAAACAAAAACCCACTGAAGTGACAGGAGCATGAACAAATTGAAGCCCCTGCTGAAACTGCTGCAGTAGGTAGAGAGCCACTGCCTGATGAGATGTGTCTGGCACCAGGGAGAGGCCTTGGCAGTATCCCTGGGACCTGGAGGGGTGCTGGGGATTTGGCAGGACAGAGCTACAAACATCATCCCACCGTGGCATGGGACCACTGACCTGGGCAGTGAGATGTGGGCTGTGCCACAGGGAGGGGTGGCACTCAGAAGTCCTACACACAGGGATCCTTTGGCCATAAGTAAAGACAGAAATCCCACCAACTCATCAAGTACCACAGCATTGTATTTAAACAGGTTTGAACAAATTTTCTCCTCAGCTTCATCCCACGTGTTTTCATTTTCTCAGTCATTTTCTCAACATACTCAGAGCCTGACTCTTAATTTCATCTTCCTTCACCATTTTCTGGCAATTTGCATTTTTTTTGCTCTTTCTGGTGAGAAAGAAACCATTAAAATGTGTATGCTTTAATACTACCAGTTACAAGTATTCTTTTTGTAAGACTTTTGCTTTTTCATTATATTTAGTTGACAAGCTACTGAACACATTATTTTGGATCTGAGACTTTCAGTACTGAATGTCAGACCCAACCACCCACTAACCTTGCAGGCAAGAAAATGGAGCTTTCTCAGATTAGCTGGAAGAACTTGAAGATTTGGAAATATGGTGAAGAAATGAAAAAAAATCTGTAGAAAGTGCCCTTGGAAACCAACACATGAGATACTATGGTTTCCACAGCACTTGAGTTTTTGCTTTTGATTTAATGCCTTTCAAAGGTCAAATAAAATCCAGTTTGAAGAAATGTTTTAGAGAAAAAAAAAATGCAGGAAAGGTCAATAAAGAAAGAATCTCAACAGGAGTCTGCACAGCTGTAATGGGTCTCAAGTCTGCACATTTTGTAGGCCTTTCCTGACTAAGAGAAAATGTTTTCTGTGCCAATATCTTCATTAGTTTAGCTGAGTGATACAGAAAGATTGGAACCTGTGATCCCTCTGCAGCCTTCAATGCACTGAACATGCAGCAATTGTCATTGCACAGATGGTTGGAAAATGTGAAGCTGCAGCACAAAATGTGTGTTAAATTCATCAGTCCTTTGGGGTCCAAACTGCTCACCAAGTCCTAAAGCTTTAGACATGGAGGAAAATGGAACTGTAGACCCATTTGTTAATAATTCTCACATCATTTTATTAAAATATCCTCATTTTTAATATATGTGGTTGTATTTTCAGTTTTAGAGAACTTAAGTATAAAAGCAAAGCAAAGTTTAGAACTTGGGAAGATGAAAGCAGCTCCAAAAACTGCAAGAAAGGGAATGTGCTGAAGCTGTGGCTGCTGTCTTGGGCAGAAATAATTAACTTTTCTCTTTGCAGTGTAAGTAACCAGATAATTCCATGTAATTGCTTATGATTTGCATTGCTTGAAATGGTATTGCTAATTTCCAGTGAAGATTAGCATGTTATTTAAATAATTTTTCTGCACCATATCACTTGGACACTTCAGTTGCACGTATGTCTACTGTGAAATTCCTGGAGGTGTTCACAATGTTTCTGGTTATTTGTAGGCTACCTTTGCTATTGCAGTGTTCTAGGAGACAACAGCAGAAGAAGAATGAATAATGTTGTATTGAAATGTTGAACTTAACCGCTCAGAATTTTTAAAAACTTAACTATCATAAGAATTGACCTGTCTGATTATCGTATTTATAATACCATATACCAGCTCTCTGGAAAAAGAAATCTGATTTTATCAACAACAGTCTAGGCTTAAAATGGTAAAAACTCTTGCTCTGGGCTGAGTGTTGCCCCAGTGTAGTTGAAGCTGTGGAAAGGGTTTTTAGTGGGGTTTTTTTTGCAGCAGGTCCCATGCTCCTGTCTGGTGATCTCTGCTTGCAGCACTGAGTGCCTGCAGTGAAGGGATGGCACAAAGATAAGGGAATTCAGCAGGTTCTGTAAATCATTGCTGGAAAAGGGCCTGGGAGGGTCTTTGCTAAGGGTGACCAGCTCCAGACCCTTACAACCAGCTCCCCTGGAAATGGTCAGGCTGGCAGTACAGCCTTGCTGAAGAGACAAGAGCACTGCTGGAGGGGCACAGCTGGGCAAACATCCTTTCCCTTTGCTTGCTTTATTCTGAGACATCTCCTGGCATGGGCTCTTCAATGAATCCTCCTTCAGCAAGATTACAACTCTCAGGTAATTATTATGAAATACAGAGTAATACCCTACTTTTTACAACTGCCTTTTCCTTCAAGAAAGCCATTATTCTGGAAGAGCCAGTTCTGGTCTGAGCCCACAAGCACATCAGGAAGCCTTGGAGCAGTCAGCTAATAACAGGCAGCCCACAGCCAGCACGTACCAAACTGAACAAGAACCAGGGAAAGGAGCTGCTGAGCTCAATCCTGCCCCTCTTCTGGGGCACAGCTGATACTCCCCAGTGCTGGGGAGCAGTGGTTTATCTTGCCATGTCAGAGAGCACTTCCAAATGCCCTCTGTACCCAGCATGTTCTCCATGGCTCCTCCTCCTGCTCAGAGCAGAGGATGGATCTGAGAGCCAGGTACCTCTCTGCCCTGCCCCTTGATAAATTCTCTTTGTGGTCCCTTACATGCATCAAACTTCCTGCCATCACCCCTAAAGCTGCAGCTTTATGTCTTCCAAGTGTTTATCCCTGCATGATGGCAGCATGAGTCACTGCTGTCAAACACTTGTTTGGAATGCAAGAGATGTAGGGCTCTTTTCTTTTGTCTCAAATCTATTTGCAGTGTGGAGCTGGGCACTGCCAGGGCAGGTCAGCCTGGCCATCAGGGTGGTTTGGTCCCTGCAGAGTCTCAGCCAACAAAAAGCATCCCGTGAAGGGCAACAGAGGCTTTTGCTGGGAGCTGCTGACCTCTTAAATTATGTTTTTGTCAGGCAATTTATGAGTTTCAGCAAAAAGTCTGTTCAGGAAAGAACAATCCAGAGGAAAAAAAGGTGGGAGTGGAAAATGAGCAAATAAATGGATTGAGATTTGTGCAGCCAGTTCATAGGTTTATCTTTAGTTCATACATTTATTTTGTTTGCATGCATGAACTTTGCATAACTAATGCCTTTTAAACCACTGAGAAATACATGCTCTGTCAATTCATTCAACTATGAACAGCTTTGAAATTTTCTACTTTTCATTCTATGCCGCCCACATTACAGATGTCATCCTAAAAAACATAAATAGCTCTTGGGTTTTTCTGCTTTATTTCTACTATTTACATGACAAGCCTTAATGTCATTGATCCTATTTTAAAGACAGCAAAAAATCCCACATCCATCTGTCAATACTTTGACATTGATTGACTGGCAGTAAACCAAGAAGGATACATATGTACATCTTTTAAGGTACAGTAGATAGAAACAACCATTAGGAGGTCTGACAGCATTTACCTTGATTCATTAAAAATAATACAATTTATTCATTTCAAATAGGGGAAGCTGGGAAATTAACTGTAGAGGGAAAAACCTTTAAAAACCTGTGAATTAGCCCTGATTCTAGAAACTACTGCTCAGCTGCTGATGAAGCAGGGGCCCTGCTACTCTTACATGTGGATAAATGAGGCTGACTGTTTCTTTCAGGTGTGACCAGTGTGTTTCCAGAGCCTGAGCCTGTCCTGCCCTTCCTTTCTGAAGCAGTTTGCAAACCCTTAAAAATGCGACCATCTTTGGACCAGTGGAAGGAAAAAAGGAAAAGGGGCCCATATGGAAGACAGAAATACAGGGCTAAGCTCCATTTAGAGACCTCCTTGTGGAGACATCCCTGAATTGGGGGCAGGCAGATAGAGCAGGGCTGCTCCCTCCTCCCTCTGCAGAATAGAATCATAAATTATCCTTCACCTCTAATAACTTATAGTAGGAGAGATTTTCTACTATACCTCATTCCAGACCAAACATTTCGCTTGAAATGTATTTAAATATCCCCAAAAGGCTGTCTGGGGGAAGAAGGGAGCTTGAATTTTGGTTTTTTGCAGGAGAGAAATATGACCATAATTGGTTATCTCCCTTTAATGTAAACTCTGTCAACTGCATGGAGGGTTATTTTAATTTTTTTAAAGTATCTTAGTAAAATATTTCCTCTGCATCAAGCTTTTGAATGTCAGATGTCATCTGAGAGGTGTTCAACCACACCTGGACAGCTGCTGCACCCTCTTCCTGGGAGGGGGGATGTCAGGGCAGCATTTGCTGTGGCTCCTGCACACACTGGCCAAGCCAACAAGACTTGAGAAATCCAGGGACTGTTTTAGAGAAGACATCCATGCCCACCCCATTATCTCTCTATTTATTTGTGCTCTTTTGGGAATATGCAGTTTTGAAAAGCAATGGCAGCTCACAGAACTTTTAACTATGATTGTTGACCATCCACCACGGATCATCCATCTGGCTGGCAGTTTTCCTGGCAATGGCTGAAGAGAAAATCAGGTTTTAACTCCTTTCCTTAGTGGTTATGAGGTCTCTTGCAAGAGTTGAGAGAAGCTGCATTCCTTGGGAGCTTTCTTGCATCTACAAATCCAAACCACAACTCCTAAAATCAATGTTCAAGCTTCCTGCAGAATTAATACAGAAACTTGGGATAAACTTCTAAAATCTTATTTGAAGCCTTAGGCAGTCAAAAAGACAAGACAACATAAATAAATAAACCAAAAATATTGATCTAAATATGTTGGGTAAAAATGTTTCTCTGAGATTAGGGGATAAGGTTTTTGAAGGCAGAAGTGTTTTCATAGACTTGAGGTGGTCCTAAGAAAAAGTCTCTCAAATATGGTATTTTTCTCCCTACAGAAAACCCCCAGTCAGTATAGATCACATCTCCTAAAATGAAATATATGTTGATTTCCAGCATGGAGAACAAATTGCCTCTTCTGTTGTTGATAAAATCATCCAAAGGTCTCTTTTGAAGTCCCTGCCAAACTAAGCTTGTTTTTTACTGATTTTATAATCTGCATATGAAAGACTTGATCTGGAATGGAACCTCAGCCTGGATCCTGATTATATTCCCTCAGGTCTAAAAGCAGAAAACTTGTGCATGCAGGGTCTGATTCTATACTGGCTAAGGAATGTGCAACAATGAATCCAGTGGAATTCTTCCAAACTGGCATTTACTACTGGGTCTACAAACTTAGTCCACATTTTTGTGGGGAAAACAACTGTGGATAAGAAATGTCAATTTAATCAATTTTCAGTTATTCTGACTCATAAAACTCAGAAACCATACACTCTTCAATTAATGTAATTTGGATTTTAAATTGGGATGAAGGAATCTCTTTCTTGACTCAGCTAGGATGGCATTTTTAGCTATTTGAGGAGTTTTCTCTCCAAAGGTTACATCCTGAGTTCTCAGCCCCATCAGAAACACATCCCAGTTGTCAGCTGGTTTTTTTTACAAAATATTTAATATCGAATCAACCCATTAAAATCAAGCTTCTCAACTTCCTCACCAGGACTGTGAGAATGAGTGGGCCAGCAGCAGGGACAATAGAGCAGGAGCATGCCAAGGAACAAATCAGATATCCCTCTCCTCCTAGAGTTACAGTCACCCCTGGCAGGGCCAGCTCAGGAGTTGGCAGCACCCCTGGCAGTCTCCATCCCCCTGTAGTGTGGAGATCTCTGCACTGTGCCTGAGTCACTTGGCTCGTTCAGCAGAGCCCAGGAGCCTGCTCTTGCATCCCCTCCAAGCCACCTCCTCCACAGGCTGTGGGGTTTCCTTCACACACAAGATCTTCCCAGTCCCTTCCTGCTCTTGCCTGAGCATCTCCTTGTGGCTGCATTTCTCTTCACAGAGAGAAGCAAGGCACAGCTTCCCAAGGATATCTCCTGGGAATCACAGCAAGGAACCTCAGAGAAAGAAAAACAATTCTTATCTCATGTGCTGCTCCTCTTGCTGTGCTGATGTGGAATGTATTCTAGAGATTGTTCACCCGAGGTGACCAGCTGGATCAGCTGACAGCCACGGGTTTTTCAGTAGAAGAAAGTTAGAAGTAGGTATGATATGGTATGATGGAGCATAGTATACTCCAGACATACCATAGTCTCCTTAATCTAATATAGCATTATTACAATATAGCATAATTCTAATAACGTGTGTTCAGCATTCTGAAGCAATGGAGTCAGACACCAATCATTCCCTGAGTCAGGGAATCCCTGATTTTACAATATTTCCTTCCTAGAGGGAAGGCATCAAAGGGCACACAGTGCTCAGTATGTGGTTGATACAGCAACAAAACAATGTTTTCTGTAGGAATCTGGAATTGCTCCCAATTCACCCCTAACACTTTTTTTTTGCTTTTCTGCCTCTTTTAAAAGCAGAGGCTGGGCTTCTCCAGGGTTGCAAAAACCCAGGTAGGTTTTAGGCTCATGCCAAGCAATGTTTAAATTTGCTATTTCTTGTCAGAAGATGTTAAAGTTTATTTAAAAAATACAAAAAAACCCCAACAAACCAACTACCATGTGTTCACTTCAGCTCAAAACAAGCAAACAAATTAGAATTTTAATATCTGCACATATGCAATAGTATGAATGCAAAAAAATCCCAAATTCTTCATCTGTTTTTGATTCTGAATTGATTCAAGCACATATACATAATATTGTGGTCTGAGCAATAGTAGTTGCTTCCAAGCTGTCTTAAAAAGAAAAAAAAAAATGTCCCTGTCATTATCAAGGACAAAAACTTGGCCACTTTGAAGCTGATGACAAAAATTCTTAACCAGCTTCACTGGCTCAGGATTTCACTTCAGATATAATCATCCCTACTTTAACTCAAGGTTACCAATGATATCCTGAAATAAAATCAGTAACTGGAATGTGTACTGTGTCTTCTAAACAGAGTTCCCAAAGGACTGAGTGATCTGCTAAAGTGATTCCATAGACTATGTCATTGCAATGCAAGGACAATTTGGGCAGCATAAAGTAACTGCCCAAGAGCTAATAGCCATGCTGGCATCCACTAATTACTCTAATCACAATTAATAATAATTATTAATCTTCTTTTTATACATTTTCTACCCAGCTGCTTTACTGTGGCCAACATGACCATGATTTTGAGCCCCAAGGTGCCACTGAGACACAGCAGTTGCACATCTAAAAAAGCCCTGCTCCACAGAAATCCCTCTCCTTGCAGAGGCTGCTGCTCCAAGCAAGCCCAAACAGGCTCTGCCAGCCCCACTCTGTATTCAGCACCCAGTGCTGGATTAAATTTTCACTATTACTCTGAAGTGCAGAAAGCACAGTGCTGTTTAAAACCAAAGACTTCTCTGAGACTTTTCCTCTTTTTCTTTTTTTAGCTCGTTCCTTTTTGGAAAAAAAACCCAACCAAACAAAAACCCAACAGTTAAATCCAGGAATTAAATTCCTGGATTCTTGATTCAATTATATCATCACCACACAGTTTGAAGAAGCACCATTGTGGTGTCAAACATTGTATTCCTGCATCTACTTCTGCATCTTTCCTACTACATACATTAAGAGACTAACATATTTTTATATGGCTGTGACTGATGTGGAATTGCTCACAATTGTAATCCATTTTCTCTTTTTCAGCTCCCTGAAATGGCCTGCAAATATTATTGAAAATGAACATTCCTTTCAGTACTGAATGCAATAGACCAACATGCAATAGCTTTTACAGAAGTTCCAATACAGAAAAGGTAAAAAAGCACTTTAATTATAAATTATTCAGAAATACTTTATATGAAATAAAATGTCAACGTGAAGAAAGCAGAAGATGATGCAGCATCCTATTATGCAATGATGGGCCATAAAAATAAGACATATCATTTGCCACCCATCAAAAGAGAAAAAACCCTATTGTACAGAACACATTTTCTGGGGAATTAAACTAGCTTAACATGACATTATTGCTGCAGGGGTGTATGTCAATATGTCCCTTATGAAAAACAGGAGGGTTCTGCTATGAGCTTTTGGGCTTGACTCATTGATGAGTTAATTTATACTGTTACAACTCTTCTTTGACCAAGTCTTGCACCAGAATGAAACTGGTACACTGCACAGGATAAATCAGGCCCAATATTTACCACACTAAAAATCTATTCTTACCAGCTGCAGATTAAGTGGAAAAATGTGTCTTTTTTAAGGGTTGTTTGCCACTTTTGCTCTGAATTTCTAACACAAGTTCTGCTGAATAACATCCAAAGTCTTCTGTAGTGTTTCAGACAAAAGTCAGCCCTCAGAATCAGCTCAGCTACATTCTGGGGCTTTCTTACCATAACTAATATATGTTTCCCACTAAAAAACAGTTCCTACAACCTGACAATCCAAAAAATAATAATTCATTGTCATTAAAGTGACTAAAAGAGATAATACATCCGGATCTCTGTAAATACGCTAGCTTTTCCAAAAATCTTCAAAAATATTTCATTCCCTGCTGAGGAGGTCTTTAAATTCAGCACAGAGGTATTTTCCAGTACTCATGGTCCAGCTCCTCTGCTTGTGAAGAATCCCAGGGGCAGTCACCAGAAGGACCCAGGTAAGAAGCCACCTTTAATTCCAGCTGGGCACCCTCCCTGTCCAAGTGACCGAGGCGCCAGGGCCGTGGCACAGGGAGCAGATGTGACACAAACGCCCTGCCTGGTGAACCCAGAGCCTCCCAGAGAGCCACAGGGGACACTGTCCTGCAGAGGTGAGGCTGCCAGGGGCTGCCAAGCCTGGCTCTGTACCCTGACACAGCTGCAGTACACACATGACAGGATGCTGGACTGTGACAGAAGGGCTGAAATCATTCATGGCTTTGTTCCACCGTAAGGTAAATGTACCTAAATCAGCCACGCTGTGGTCCCACCTCATTTCCTCTCCTCACCACACAGCCTCTGGCATTTTTCCTCCCACTGGCTGCAGACCTCATGCACCCAGGCAACAACCTGCTTCCCTGAGCTGTTTCAGCAGAAAAACTCACTTCAAAAGTAAAAAGCATTCAGCTGGGCTGTCTCCAAGAACTGACTGGCCGTGTCGTCACAGGAGTTCCTGTGCTAGCAGAAGGGTAAGGACAGAACCTGCCAGTGCCACTAGAGACACAAAGAGGTGAAGAGGAGTTGTGCTGGTCCAGAACAAAGCAGCATCTCACCAGGAGCGAGGCCCATGCACTTTACATGTGGTGCTAAATAATGTCCTGTAGGGACTGCACAGCACGGGATAACCTCGCCTCTGTGGGACTGAGTTATCCAGCACCGTGTTCACAGGGGTGATTGTGAACTAGGATGTTTCTGTGACTACTCACCAGTTTTCCTCATTCTTAATTTTAGCAAAGAAAAGAGTAAATTTAATCCTAATTTTGCATTTAGCTGTTTTTAATGATTATTATTTTTTCAGTTATGCTCAACTTCCTCATCTATCCTGTGTAGTTTTCATGCCTGAATTACAGGAAGCTTTTCCAGTGCTGACTTCCATATACTTATTAGATGGAGTTTCAGTTGACCTCAAGGCAGATATACATCAGATAAGAAAATTCAGAGCACAAAAGGCAGGGGCAAAGCAGTCTGAACCAGAAATGCAGCTGATGTATCTGGACCTTATTAGAGCATTTGATACAGTGCCTCAAAAAAATGTACTTGAAATATTAATTCATATTTGTGTGGATCTGAGGACTTTCACGTGTTTTGAAAATTGTTGGAAGTTGTAGAGTTATGAAAGTGGCAGTAATATTAAAGAAAATTGCACTGCGTGGGATAATCTGACATCTTTTAACAGTGATCTAATTAAATAGGAAGATGATGCTAACTGGGAAAGAGTAGCAAGCAAAAAAACCAAACCAAATCAAATCAAAATAAAAACCCCCACAAAAAACCAAAAACAAAATAGACAAACTACCAGAAACATACATTTTAGAATATGAGAATGCCTGAGTAAATACAATGAGATTTCATTCTAGAAAAGGAAGTTACCAGAGTTGGATGAAAAAGTCCAAGTTCATCAGGCAGATTAGCTCTGAGGATGGGCCTTTAAAAAAGGGTAATTTTTGACTCCACAGGCCGAGTAGCACTATGGACAGTAACAAGAGAAGTCACCTTCTTTCTATTTTTTAGAGACACAACCAACATTTTTAAAGGATTTTAAAACATCTCTTAGGATAAATTATAAAAACAATGTCTCTGTACAGAGAACATTCCTACTTTTCGCTGTTTGACTTTAGCCCATGATTCCAGTTTATGCTAAGCTAAGATATGCTCCCTCTTTGGCTAGAACAATCATCAGATCTGTCATCACAGTTTACAAATACATCACTTTTTATCTTTCCAACAAGTCAGTCTTTCTAAACAATGCCCCCCCCCCCCCCCCCCCCGCTTTATTTGGCTCTTCAAGAATGCTCAGAGCTCAAGAACAAAGCCCTAGCACAGACAGCACTGAGAAGGAGAGAGCTTTCCTCAGCATTTGCTGTGCAGCACACCTGATCCAGCATGCCCCATGGCAGAGGAGGGCAGAAGGCATCCAAGATGACACAGCTCTCACTCAGGCCAGAGAGGATTTGCCCAAGATACAGCCTTAGCAAGACAGCAAGGCAGTGCAGTGCACTGAAACACGGGCCTTACTTGCCTAGAGCTATCCTCAGAACTGCACAGAGAAATAATCACTGTTATGGCCTCTGCTACACCTGAGATAAAAGAGTTTCTCCAGAGAGTTCCCTGATGAGACAGCGCAGGCTTTGATGTAGTGAAATCTATCAGGTTGTTTAACATATAACATTACCGGCTGTGGACATCTCACTGTTTGGATGGTTTTTCATTAAACTGGGCGAAAGCTCTCAGTTGTATAGCGATGTCAGGATGTAAATAACAACATCAGCAGCTCCTTTGGCCTCTAGCTTCCTGAAAAAAATACTTCTTATTTTTCAGTGCGCGCAATGAACGAGAATCACAGTGCACAAAATGTTCTTTCCGAAAAGCAGTAAAATATCAGTTAGCCTGTGAGCTGCGGTGTATGAAAGAGATGTCACCCTGCCTTCCCATATTAACCCTTCATCTGCCGTGTTCGTGCTAACGAGTGTCATGTCATTGTAGCTGCGGGTCTGAAAGCATACTGACAGCTGGGAAACCTCGTCAACTGTTAAAATCCACAGATCGCTTTTAAAAAATGCACTCCAGGATTAAAAGGCTTCCCGGCACCCAGGCGTGTTCCCCGCAGCGCTGCAGGGCGGAGGGACTGCGGGAGAGCACCGAGCCCCGCCGGGTCGTGCTGGGGGGGCGGCTCCCGCCGGCGAGCCAGCAGCGAGGCGCTGGGGACCGGCATCGCCGCCGCACGGCCGTGCCGTGCCGTGTCTTGTGCCGTGCCTTGTGCCGTGCCGTGCCGTGCCGTGCCCCGCACGCCGGGCGGGCACCAGAGAGGCACCGCAGCCGCCGCCGCGCACCGGCGGCCGCTCCCGGGGGCGGGCGGCGCCGATCCCGCCCCCCGCCCGCGGCAGCCGCCAGCAGCCCCCGGCAGCCGCCAGCGCGGCGGGCGACGCAGGCAGGCGGCCGGGGCCCTCCCTCCGTCCCCCGCCCTCGCCGCCGGGCCCCGCCGCAGCCCGCGGGCGCGGCCAGGAGGCGGCGGGGTCGCGGCTGCCCCGGCTCCCGCCCGCCCGGCAGGCGCGGGCCGGCCCGGCATCCCCGCCTTTCCGCGGCTCTCCGTCCCCCTCCGGCGAGATGTTATGGCCGAGCCGGCGCAGACGGGCGGCGTAGGGCAGGGCGGGCGGCGGGAGGATGAGGCGGCGGTGGCGGCGCCGCCGGCGGCCGCCGCCCCCAGCTCGGAGGACTACGAGTGCAAGATCTGCTACAACTACTTCGACCTGGAGCGGCGGGCGCCCAAGCTGCTGGAGTGCCTGCACACCTTCTGCCAGGAGTGCCTGAGCCAGCTGCACCTGCGCGCCGCGCAGCATCCCCCCGCCGCCGGCGCCGAGCCGGGCCCGGGGCGCTCGCCCGGCGGCTCCCTGGCCTGCCCGCTCTGCCGCCACCGCACGGCGCTGCCCGACCACCGCGTCCACGGCCTCCCGGTCAACACCAAGCTGGCCGCCGCCTGCCCGCCGCAGCTGCGGGCCCGCGACCCGGTGCCGCAGGACCGCCTGCCGCCGCTGCCGCCCCGCCGCCCGCCCCGCGCCCGGGAGGCGGCGGCCGCGCTCGCCCCGCCGCCCCCCGCCCCCGCCGGGCCGCGCTCCTCGGGCGGCGGCTACGAGAGCTGCCAGAGCTGCAAGCGGGCGGCGCTGAGCGCCGGCTGCGTGTGCGTCGTCGTCTCCTTCCTCTCCATGGTGGTGCTGCTCTTCACCGGCCTCATCTTCGTCAACCAGTACGGCGGGGACGCCGCGCCCGGCGCCGCGGCATCGCCGTCGCCGGTGGGGCCCATCTGCCTGTCGGTCGCCAGCATCCTCGCCCTCTTCTCCGTCGTCGTCACATGGCTCATCTGCTGGCTCAAGTACCGACCCGAGGCGGCCACCGGCGGGGCCACGGCCAACGGCTCGGCGCGGGGCCGGGCCGCCCGCAGGAGCGACACGTAGCCGCGGCGGAGCGGAGCGGGGCCGGGCCGGGCCGGGCCGCGCGGGGCGGGCGGCGCGGGGCGGGCTGAGCGCGGCCGGGCCCGGCGGAGCGGGGACAGCGCGGCCGCGGCTCCGGGAGCCCCGGCCCGGGGTGAGCCCCGAGCGGCCGCGGGGCGGGGGAGCGCACGGGCGGGGCGGGGTGGCAGGTGCCGGCCCTGCCGCGGCCCCCGCCCCGTGTCACGGTGCGCCCTGCGGCGCTGGCACGGCCCGAGGCGGTGGGGATGGGCTGCAGGGTGACCCGGCGGGGGCTCACGGACGGTCCGGCCGCTCGGGAGGGAGGGCAGGGCGCGCCTTGCCGGCAGAGGTGGCTGGAAGGGCCTCCCTGGGGAGCCGGAGCTCGGGATGTGCGCGGTCCCCGCCTCTGCGGGAGCGCATCCCCGGGTGCTGAGCTCCTGATGCAGAAGGACACGATCGCGATTAAAGAAAACTGGCTTACTGTTGCCCCCACCTGGAAGATAATTGGAGAGGTTCACTGTGGTTAGGAGCAGAACAGGAACACGATGTTAAATGCGCTTTGTATTTTCCCTTTTACGACGTTACCAAGTTAACATATAGAAGAAGCTGTAACAGAAGTGTATTATCTTTAAAGAGACTGAGCCAAAGTTTCCTACAGTGTGCTGAGTATGGTTTCATTATAATTTTATTAGAAGGCTGTTGAGCCCTCTGATGGTTGCTTAAAATAAGCTGTATTATTTAATTCTTTGAAATTCTAATTTAATGTGGGAGACTGAAACACTACATTGAACACTTAAAAACAATTTATGGAAGATTATTTAATTAATGGAGCTCTAAAATAGAGCTAAAAGCCTCCTGTCGTAAGGATTAATATTTCACTGATTTCAATTTGTATGCGGTGAGAGGAGCCCACATTAAAGTATGGACTTTCAGCTTCACTGTAAAAGTGGAATGCAGTAGTGTAATTTGTGATTGAAAATTCGGCCGAGGTAGCTGTAGTAAGACAATGGGTTTCCCTCTTGGCAAGTTTATCTTCTGTGTTGGGAGTTTCTGTAACGGACAGTAGAAAACAGTTTTGTTCTGTGAGGCTGGAACATCAAAGATATCTTTGAAATGTGACAAGATGTTCATAATATGAAATGGAAAAACATTGCCATACAGCTGGTTTTGTAGTATATTAAGGAGAGCACTCTATATAGATACTGTTCTATGTTGCAGGATAATTCATTTGGTGCCTGAATTTTTTAAACTTAATTAGTTGTTATAATCTATTCTATTGGGAATAAGATAATGCTGCTTATTCCGTGTTTCTACACAGTACTGTAATGGAATGAGGTAATTATTTTCGTGCTTAACAATTCAAGAATTTTAAAAGTGATCTTTTAGTATGTGTATTTTGCAAGCTGTCTGCATGATATTCTGACAAGTATCCTCTTAATAGACCTTTACTTGACCACTTCTGTTTGTCACAAGTGCAAAGAAATTGACTCTGTAGAAATGTAAAGACAGCAGGTGAAGATGTGTGATGTGTTTCATGACTGCACAAGTGGTGTGTGCTGTGCAATGTCTTGATTATCACAAATGTGTGAAAAACAACCCCCGGCACCCAAGAAACCCCACAAACCGAGCGGTGTTTGTACAGACTCTGATGGTGGACGCGGTTTGTGGAAACAGTAGATGATTTTTGTGTCACTTATGTCTATTGAAAAAGATCCACACCAGCCTTTTAAAGTTGTATATCATAATATAAAGGCCCTGGGGAGATAAATTACTGGGATCAACTGTGGCTCTGACTGAGATTTGTGTATTTAGACCAGTGTTTTCCAACTTGTTAGCTGTCTAAAAGGTTTTGCCTCCTAAAATCAGGCCTGACCGTTAGCCCCTGTTGACTTCAGCAGTAGTTGTAGATATTCTGCACCAAAGAAAATCACAAGACTTTTATTTAAGCATCTAAATGAGAATTTAGGTGCTTGACTTCAGGTACAAATATTTGAAAATTTGGGCCTTAACCTCTCTGTTCTTCAGTTAATGCACCTGTAAAGTTTGATAATAGCATTGACCTACCTCACAGGCAAGATGTGAGGCTTTATTTATTAATGTTTTTAAGCAATTGGAGATCCTTGAAGAGGAGGTGCTATAGAAGTGAAAGTATTATTGTAAATGATACTGTAGTAGGAATAAATATATGTAAATTAATGGACATAAACAGCAGCAATGTTTTCTAAGAAAAATAAATACATAAAATATGTACATGTGTACATCATATGCACCAATATCTGATTTCCCTTGTTGTGCTTCTCCTGCAAGTGCAGTGTGTGTGTCTGCAGTTCTGTTCTGCCAGGTAAGCTCCAGTACCTGGCAGTCCAGGTGAGCCCAGCCAGCTGTCACAGCTCTGTCTTGTGGACATCAGAGGTGGCTCTGAGTGCTCCTGGAGCTCAGCTGGAGCTCCCTGCACAGTTCTTTTCTTTACTTTGCCTTAGTCCTGCAGGCTTGGGCTGCAGGCAGCTGCTGGGGTGTGCCAGGGGTGCTGCCAGCACTGTGAGCCCACCAATGAGCTCCTCCCGTGTGGGAATGTGTGTGGGAGCTGCTGTCCCACTGAAGATGTTATGGAGCTGAAGTACTGATTACAGTAAGGAGTGCATACTCCATCTTTTTTTTTTTACTTTCCACATCATAGTTTTATGCTTGCCTTTTCTCTGTAAGCAGTATTTGCCATTTTGACTAAACCAGTGGTTTCAACTGGGATCCATGGACTACTATAAGAGCTGCAAAAGGTAAGTAAGAAAAGCAAATTGATCATCACAAACTTAAATGTTTTGTGTGAAGGTCAACTTCAAAGCATTTAGAGGTTGGCACATTACAAAAAGTTGAAGATCACAGGCCTAAACAGGATTTTCAGGCTTATTCCCATTGAATGATCGTATTACATATCAGGTTCTTACTCATATATTTAAAAATATATCAGAGCCAAATTAAAATGGACAGCCTGATCTTATGCCAAATCCTTCTCTCTGCTTACACAAATTTTGGGAAACTCCACCAGTTTCAGGAGCGTTAGTCTGGATCCACATCACAGTACCAGTCAGAAAAAATCATGCATTGTATAAATCTCTGGCTACTGTAGAATCCCAGTATTATATTTGTATTTTGGGTTCCTTTGAGTGTACAGATTGCTTGTCCAAAGCCAAACTTTGCTCAAGTTTCAGTAAAAAAAGTTAAGTAAAAATACAGAAAGATAAAATCTGCGTGGCTGGTGGTGTTTTATTGTTGTAGCTATTTCAGTCACAACACTTGTGTGTTCTGGTTGTTTAAAACCACAGAGAAATGCAGCAGGAGCGTGCATCAGTCACACAATCCACACATCTTGCAGGAGAAGTGTCACTTTGAGGCACTCTGTGGGAAAGCAGGGAAGACAGGGTAATCCACAGCACCATGGGAGAAATCATGGGAAATACATCCTGGGGGGTTTTCTTACACTCAGATTTTTGGGTTTTTTTGTTTTGTTTTGTTTTTTTTTTCTATTGTGCAGTATTTTCCTGTGTTACTCAGTCTGAGGCACAAGAAATGGAAACACCAAGAAAAGAAACAAAGGCCTGATGCTTTCTCAGAAATGTTTTGGCCTCTCCATAATCACAGTCTGAGTGAACTCTGAAAGATCCATAGTTTCCTGTTGTGCCTAAAGATCATAACATTTTTTTGGCAATAATCCCCAGTTCCTCTGCCTAACTGAAGCTTACTGGACTCCAAATGGGAATATCAAACGTGAAGTTTGAGATTTGGAATAGGCTACCAGATGTCAGTCATGTTAGACCAAGAGGAGGAGAGACAAACAGAGGGCAGAACCCAGAGAACCAACACACAGCCTGGGTGAGTAGTCCTGTGCTGCAAACTGGGCTTTTCTATCTCACCTGGGCCAGGTGGCAACTTCTGCTGCACCAAACAGCAGCTGCAGGAGAAAGATCAGTCTGTGCTATCTGAGGGCAGCCTCTGCCTTTGACAAAATGTGGGGATGCATTAGGAGGATCACTACCACAGCTTCTGTAATGTTGCCCTTCTGTGTAACTTGTGCTCAAGAGTTCAATTTTTTAAAAACAATTATATTTTTAATATTAATCCTATGCCTTCGGTGACACAGTTATTTCTGCTCTCTCCTTTGAAAATGTCTCTAATAAATCCTGTGGTTGCAGAGAAGAAATTATATTCCTTTTTTTACTACTAGCCCACAAGGAGTAAAGAATCACACAATGTTCATTTACATAATGGTGGGTATTCATCTTGGAAAGGCAGGTTTGACAGAAAAACACTGAAGTGTTTCATAAATGCATGGAAGGAATATTGTCTAGTTGATTGGTTAAAAGGACTGTTCATGGATAGAATTTTCTGGTTTACATGTATAAAGCAACATAGCAGTTACTCTGATGTTTATGATAATTTGAAACTTAGCATAAATCCAAATAATAAAAAAGTAGCTAACAGCAGTGGCTATTGGGTTGTACATCCCTGCAATTATAGCAATGACCTGTATTTCCTGAAGTGACTGGTAGTTTGCCTCCCATCTAGTTTTGCCTCCCATCTAGCATTTTGGAAGCATTTTTTGAAAATCATAATTAATCATAGTACTGTGGGCTGAGAATCTCAACCCTATTACTCTGAAAAGTGAGTTTCTGATGGCATTTATACTTCAAATAACAGAAAAGAATAAATTTCTATTACTTTTTTCCTTGTATTGAAAATAAAAAAATTAAATATGGTGAAGGACAAGCGCAATGGAAATACTGTTGTTTCTTACCTTGATGCTGTTTCTTTGTAGCTCAAATCATCATTCACAGGGTTTGTTTTCAAGGCTTGCACCCCAAGGTAGCTCACTGTGTGTAAGACTTTGTACAAAACACTTTTTATGTATGATAGGAGTGTGAGTTTCTGCACACAGACAGTCACCACAGGCTGAGAGGTACATGTGTAATTACAGGGTGAATGTGGATTCCCTGTTTAAATCCTACCACTGAAGTGGGAGAACTCCTCCAGCTGGCTGCAGTGGTTGTGCAGACGGACAAAAGCCACTGAGAGGGAACTGAAGTGTGTGTGAGGTGCAGTTTCTCTGTAGGTGTGCTGTGTGCACTCACCCTGGGGCTCACAGCTTAGCTCAGGTCTTGGTGAATCCCAAGGGAAGGGGCAGTTCTGCACCCTGGCTCATGCTCATGACTGGTGCAATCCCATCTCCTTTCCATAATTCTCTGCATCACCAAAAATATCCACAGTTGCTGGAGAAGCCAATATTTAGACAAGAATGGTTTTTAACCATCTCTGACCCACCAGCTTAGGCATAGACAGGGCAGTTGTTATTAATATGGTGTGAGGTATGTTTATGGACACAAAATTGAGAGCCTAAAATTCAGTGAAATTAAATGTGTCTGACTTTGTCAGATCTCCTTGTGTGCACTTGAACTCTCCTGAGCTTAATGGCCCTTTCCCCTGTGTTATGGATGTTTTCTAACTCTTCTGTCCTTGTCTGTTCTACCAGTCTAGAGGAGAAGCTTTTCTGACTGGAGGTTAGTTATTTTTTTATCATGTTATATTGTCAAAAAATCTAAAATTTAAAAAAAAAGATAAAGAAAAATATAAGAAAAAGATAAATGTTCATATTTGTTTGTGACCATCTCTTCTCCTCTAAAACACATCAGAGGCAGTTCCCTGTCAGCTGTCCCTTGGTGCAAAATCTTCACACAAACAGTACAAGTGTTTCCTTCCCATTACAAATGGGTCGAGGAAACAATGGGTTTTTCATGGCAATGATTCCTAATGTTTCTGAAGGATATTTAAATTTGGTGGCTCACTTTTATTAAAGCTAGAAAATCCTGCAACTTAACCTGCTTTCACAAGTGCCTGCAGAACTGGAGATAGCTGGAAGAAATGCCTCCACTGCTTTAATAAAACATGGTTTGTGTCATGGGGGAGTCATACATTCATACTAGACACATTCAACTAGGCTGATCTTTGATCAATGCAGCATAAAATACTCCTGCTTGTGTTCAGGGAAGGAGCAGTGTTGGCCTTCTGCCTGTATCTGGTCTTACTGAAAACACCTGGGTCTGAAACCGGCGTCACAGCCCCGCGCCCGCGCCGCCTCAGCGTGCTGTTCACATGTCATGCAGATTGAGAGATTTGGCATCAAGGTGATCATAATCTCTTACAAATAGCTTCAAATGAGAAATATTTCAGCTGTTTTAAGAAGATTTTTACAGTAATCAAATACCATGAGGTTGATTAGTCTCATTGGATTATGAAATTTGAGGGGAATAACTTGAATTATTCTTATTCTTTTTTCTCCCCCAAACCTGATTTGCCAGGAAACCTAAATTTTAGACTTCAGCTCATTACAAGTCTAAATGTAAGCTACGTTTCTGCATCCTACCTCTAAGTTTTTTGATCATTTAGCAAAATCTAACAAATCCATTTTAGTTATTATTTTGTGATATTTTTATTAGTAATAAATAGCAACAACAGCATTCGGGTTTGGTTTGAGGTTTTGTTTGCTTGTTTAATTGTTTGTTTTCGCGAGTGAAATTTGAGGAGTAAAGAGAGAGATAAAGATCAAAATTTGCTTTCCTTTAAAAAGGGAAGAATGAAACTTTTTATGACTTAGAAAAAGTGATAGTGAACAATAATGGCAGCTTGGTTTCCATGTGGAAAATAAGGACTTGTTAGTTGGACAGTTAATATTAAGAAAAAGAAAGTATTCCTCCGTGAAAAAAAAAAAAATCTGAAACTTTTGAAAACTCCGAAGTAAATTAAATGACACCATAAAATAGAAAACACACTTTCTTCTAGTTAGGTGGCAAACCTTTCAATGTGACAATAAATTTAGGTCTCTCTGCATTATGTAAGTATCAACATTGCTCGGAAAATAGGTGAGTCTAGTTTGGAAGTTCCTTCTGCTTTCTTTCTGAAGGGGAGGGGAATGTCTGTCTTCGGTGATGATTACTAATATATTAGTCCAGATATTAATTGGGTCTGTGGCCCCCGAAAAAAAAACCAAAAAAACAAAACCAAAATCAAACAACAAAAGAACCACGAATGAACGAACACCCCAAGTTGTTTATTTTTGGCGGGCATTTGTTTGATTGTGGCCCGAGGCCGAGCAGCAGCTCTGGCCTCGCTCCGGGGGCTGTGACGGGGAGCTGCCCCCGAGGGTGCCCCGAAGCCCCGCGGCTCTCGCTGTGTCTGCCCCGCTGTGTCCTGCTTAACCCGCTGACGCTGTGGCGTTGGAAGGGAGCGCTTGGCACTGACGGGAGCTGTGGAGCGGGATCCCTGTATTCCAGCGTGGGATGGGTGGCGGAGAAGGAGAAGGCAAAAGAGCGGCATCGGCCGGCTCCCTGCCCCGCTCGGGGATGGGCAGTACCCGCCGCGGGAGCGGGGATGGAGCCGGGGCTGGAGCCGGGGGATGGAGTCGGGGCTGGAGCCGGGGGATGGAGCCGGGGGATAGAGCCGGGGCTGGAGCCGCAGCTGGAGCCGGGGATGGAGCCGGGGCTGAAGCCGGATGATGGAGCCGGAGGATAGAGCCGAGGGATGGAGCCGGGGATGGAGCCGGGGCTGGAGCCGGATGATGGAGCCGGGGGATAGAGCCGGGGGATGGAGCCGGGGCTGGAGCCGCAGATGGAGCCGGGGATGGAGCCGGGGATGGAGCCGGGGGATGGAGCCGGGGCTGGAGCTGGCCGCCTCCTGGCCGCTGCCCCAGCTCCGGGATTCGCCCACATCTGCGGCGGAGGACACGGCCGCAGCCCCGGCACCGGGAAGACCCTTCTCCGGTCCTTTCCTCTCCTTCGTGCTTTCTTTCTCTTTTCTCCTTTCCTTCCTTCTTCTTTCCTTCTTTCATTATTTTCTTCTTTCCTTCTTTATTTTGCTCTTTCTCATTTTCTCTCTTCTTCGCTGTCTTTCTGCTTATCCTTTTCCAAATTTTAATTCAGGTCGTCTTTAAAAGAATACGTGATGAAATCATATAGCTGTGGGCAAAACCCCCGATTAATCAATTCAATGTCTGCGCTAGAAGGGCCGCTTCTCCCTTAATATCGTTAATTCCTGGCTCAATCGTATTGTATGGAGGGCGAGGAAGAGGGAGGGAATTAAGAATGTCCCAGGAGGCATTTGAGACCTTAGGGATGGAGCGCTGGGTGCCTGCGGGTGCCTCTCTGTTGGCAGACCCGGAGTGGGTCGCGCAGGGCCGGGGGTGTTCCCCGTTTCTCCAGCCGCTGTACAAACCCCTCGTTCCGCAGGCAAATGTATCTGATGGTCCGAGCCTCGCGTTCCTAAAGCCTTATGGTCTCTGCTGGTGTTTTTACAGGTAATTAACGAGGATTAGACTTGGTTTTGAAATGGGGCCGTTAACTGCGGAGGAGGTGCGGAAGGCGGACGCGCGATTCCCGCCGTGACCCGCGGGTGTGCGGGGAGCCGGCCCTGCCCTCCCGGCGGGGACACAGCGCGGCACTCTGACACGCATCCGAAGCTCGATGGTAATCTTAAAAGTCATAAATAAAGGAGTTGCACCGCCTTTTCCTCCCGTTTGTTCGCAGGGAAGGAGCCCCCGGGCTCTGCGCTCCGGCCCTCAGCCGCTGCCAGCGCCAGGAGCGCAGACGTGTCCCTGTCCTGGCTCGGAGGGCACGTGTCAGCGCGGAGTGGCAGCTGTAGTATCGCTTACTGCAGGATCTGGTAGTAATCAGAAAGGTGAGGAGTTAGTGAAATACATGTTGTATTTATTGCCAGTTTACGGGGAGACAGAGGGCGGCCTTCGCCCACGGGCAGCCTCGCCGCTTACGGGGGGATGGACTTCGGCCCTTCCCGGGGCCACCTCTCACTCCCCGAGATGTTCGCTCTCTCTCACGTCTCCCTTCGGGGCCCCTGTGATGAGCTCTACCTCGGATCTTCCCACCACGGAAATACTTTGCCGTTCCCTTCCAGATTTCTCTTCCGTTCGTGGCGCTGGCACAGGCGATCCCCGAGGATGTAACCCTCGGAGGAAACTCTTCCTTAGGTGTGACAGAGGCAGGGTGCCCTCCTTTCCCCTCGGCCCGGCCAGCCGAGCTCGAGAGTGGTCCCGGACTCGGCTCGGAGCATCGGGGGTGTTCTGTCCCCTATTCCTCCTCTCGTACTGAGCTGCCCCTTCTCCGACTGCCAGGCGTGCTGTGGTTGTAAATTAATGAAAACGTAACAACTCAAACAGGAAAAAAAAGAAAAAAAAAAAAAAAACGATGGTGCTGAAACGTGCGGATGGGACATAAAAGCGATGGAAAAAGGTTCAAAGCTTCCAGTGATGACTTTTCAACCTTTATTTATGTGCCTATTAATGCAATATCCATCATGGAGATACGCATCTTTATCCTTTCAACTGATATGCTGGGAATCAATTGGATATGCAGATTACATTTCATAAGTTTCCAAATGTTAATCTCCCCGGCCCTTTGCTGGTAATTTCTTTTTTTTTTTTTTTTTTTTTTTTTGCCAAATAGTGTTATGTTTCTGCCACCAAAAAAAAACCAAACCAAAATTTTAAAAATGATAATGAGAAAAGAAAAACCCCAAACAAAACACTCACTAAAAATAATGAATCTTTAGGCTACTTGTCTCTATTTATTGCTAAGGCTTGGGCCCAAGTGCCAGCCCAGGAGCCGGCCCGGCCCCTCCTGTTCGCTCCACCGCCGGCTCGGGCCTTCCTAGGGCATCGCCCCCGGTGCGGGGCGGAGGGGGCCCGCTGCCCTCGCAGAGCGGGGCTCTGTGGGCCGGGGAAGGTGTCCGAGCGGGTACTTTCCGCTCCTATGGCTGGTTCGCTCGCAGCCTTACAGCCCGGCGAACGGGGAAGCCTCCCGCCGGTCCCACGGCCCCGTCCCGCCGATCCATCGCTCCCCGGGTGGTGCCCCAGAGCACGGCGCCGGGCTCCGTCCCTCACAGCCCCCGGCTCGATGAGTAATGTCCCTGGTCACCTCTGGGTCCATAAACGGGGAGGGGTGATGTGCGAAAATAGGGTAGAGAGCCGCTTTCCTCGGAAAGGAAGGCGCTTATTTCTGAGGGTGAGGCTGGGCTGTACGGAGCTGCCTGTCGCTGTGGCCGTGGGCTGTCGCGGCGGGGTGCCGCGGGATGCCACCACCTGCTGCCTCCCTACCTGCTCCTCTTCTCCGTCCCACCACCCCCCGACACTCCCCATCGCGTCCCCTCTCGAAGCAGGCGATTCAATACCCGTTCATATTACGCCGATGCTGAGTTTCTTGAACAGTATTGAAGTTTTTCTTTGGCATTTTACGGCTCGCCGTCCTACGGGGGTCACTCTCGTCCGAGCGCATCGATACCGGTTTGGCTTAACGCGCCTCTGGTCCCCACGCCTGGCTGGTGGTGGGGAAGGACCCTCCTAACGCGGAGCACACGCTCGGGGCTGGACAGCGGTCCCTGGAAGCCCGCAGCCCCAGCCCCGCAAGCCCAGCTGCCCATCCCGCCGGGCACACGCTCCTCTCCGGCGGGCAGCGGCTCCCGGGCTCTGCCCCCTCCGGGAGGCCGCGAGCGGGCGGTACAGGGTCCCCCAAAGGCACACACGCGCTCGCTCTGAGGGAGGGGGGAAGGAGGGAAACCTGTGTAAGGGAAACCGTGAGGCAGAGCGTGAAGCTGAACCGGGCAGCCCCGAGGGTCGGAGACCCAAACCCAGAGGGTTTTTTCTCAGGTGTTTATAGCGAAGACAGCGTGGAGTACTAAACAGCAGTTTCAGGCATCCACACTCAATAGTTATGCCAGTCTTGACTTCCTTCGTTCTTTCTTAGGGTTTTTTTGATGGTGTTTTTCAGTTTTCTTTCTTTCCTTATCTCTCTTTTTCTTTCTCTCCTACTCCCTCCTCAGCCTTTCCTTTCCTTTCCTTTCCTTTCCTTTCCTTTCCTTTCCTTTCCTTTCCTTTCCTTTCTTTCCTTTCCTTTCCTTTCCTTTCCTTTCCTTTCCTTTCCTTTCCTTTCCTTTCCTTTCCTTTCCTTTCCTTTCCTTTCCTTTCCTTTCCTTTCCTTTCCTTTCCTTTCCTTTCCTTTCCTTTCCTTTCCTTTCCTTTCCTTTCCTTTCCTTTCCTTTCCTTTCCTTTCCTTTCCTTTCCTTTCCTTTCCTTTCCTTTCCTTTCCTTTCCTTTCCTTTCCTTTCCTTTCCTTTCCTTTCCTTTCCTTTCCTTTCCTTTCCTTTCCTTTCCTTTCCTTTCCTTTCCTTTCCTTTCTCCAAGCACACTTTTTATGTATCAAACTGTGTAGTCTCCTCTCCACCTCCCTTGGAAGTAGCCGGGACTTCGCTTCGAAACCCGTATTAGAAATGAATTTGTGCACGCAAAACCGGAAACAGTGTAATTGATTTATTTCTAATAGAGGGAGACCAACGCTGTTTATCGTTCAGAAATGATTGCCTGTGCTCTTAATAGCTCTAATTTTCACTGTCCATTTGATGTGCTGCAGGTTTAATATAGAGCACTTACTAATCCAATTAAAAGTGCACCTGGCCTGGAAGAGCTCTGTAATTAGCAGGAGCGTTTTTAGCTATTTCCACTGGAAAACCGTGAAATCATCTCTGCTGGCCTAAAGGACTGTAATATGGGGGTGGGGGAGAGGAGGGGAGGGAGGAGCGGGGCCAGGCATTCGTGCCTAATCTTTTTGCCTTGAATTTTTCACAGTTCCCGTGCGGGAAGATGAGGCTGTTTCATCGCGGGGCACTGGTGTCTGGTAGCGCAGGACCGCAAGGGCGAGACTAGGTGGGTTTCACACGGCTTTCCCCGGCCGTCCAGGCGAGCCCGGCCCGGGAGCCTGTCCTGGGGAAGCGCAGCTCGGCTTTGGGGCCGCGGGGACGCGCGGGGGTGACGGAGGCCACGGCAGCCCCGCGGGGCCGGGCGCGGAACGGGGAACGGGAGCTGCGGGAGCCGCCAGCCCTGTCGGGGGAGGCGTCCAGGCCCCCGCCCCAGCCCCGAACGGTGGCGGGGAGCAGCGACGGCTCCGGAGCTGCCGAGACGGTTTGCGGCAGGGTCAGCACGGGATGGGCCTGGGGCGGCCCCGGGCGCGACCCCGGCTCCACGCAAAAACACGCGGCACGCACACGAAGGCGCGGCGTTAAAGGAGGGGGTAGGCAGCTGGAAAACACTGCCCAGGCTGGCCCTCCTGCAGGGATGAGGGGCTCCGCTCCTCCTCCTCAGCGGGTGAGGGGTCGAGACTGTCCCAGTCCGCATCCCTCCCCGCGTGGACGAGGATTGCTGCCCACAGCATCCCGATGGCACCCGTCGCGATGGCTAGGAAAGGTTTCTGCTCCCATGCTCGGAGCCGCAGCGGTACCGGCGGAGAGTGAGGTGGCCGCGGGGATGCTGTTAGCGCCGGCTGCACTTCGTGCGGCCCTGCTCCCCGCCGCGGGGTTCCCAAGCGAATTAAACCCTTAGGAGTTTAATCTCTTTTTAAAAATAACAATTCTACCGACTTCCTCTCTCCGGTAAAAGGCGCGTGGAGAGCGGCGCGGCGTGGTCCGCGGAACGACGGCTCGGGCCGCTCGGCTCCTGCCGCCCCGGCCCGGCCGCGCCACGGGCCCGGCAGCTCCCCGGCTGCCGCGGGCGCTCCGCCGACCGGCTCGGCCCGGCTCTCACGGGACTGGGTTTCCACAGGGCTCGCTAACGGGTTTCCCAGAGCTCCGGCCACCGGGGGCTTTGTAGCACACAAACGCTTTGTGAAATGCACGCTGACTTTCACTGAGTGTGAACTTTTCCTGCCAGCCTCTTCCTCGGGGTGCGGTATCGTTCCCGGGCAGCGCCCGGCGTTTGGGCTGTTTGTGTGCATTTGAAAGCGAGGGAAACAACTCGGTGTGGTGGCCGGCGCGGGGGGCTGGAGAGAGAGGGACCACGGGCCAAAGCCACCCCGGCGTGCTGTGGGTGCCGGTTCTTCTGCGGACCCCTCGTCCCCCACTATGGAGCGGAGCCCGATGCAAACTCCGAATTTCCCCGGGGGCCGCGCCGGGCTACTGCCAGTGCCTTGACGGCCGGTTCGCTTATTATCAAGGCTCCGGATTTCTGCCCAAATAACGCGAACCCCCGCCCACCCTGGGGCCGGCCCCGCAACGATCGTCCGGCTCGTAAAGGGAACGCGGACTGGGAGCCCAGAAAACATTTTTCCCCTTCATTTCAAAGGAGGAAACCTGAGTGATTCTCATCCTTTTGATTGATTAAGGTCTTGAATAACTTGAAGCTCTGGAGTGACAGTTCCTGAATAGACGATTGCAAATAAAGAGCCCTGTGGAAAGCCGGGCTGGCACTTCGGAGTGTAAAGGAGGCGAGTTTGCTGGCACTTACCAAGTTATAAATAAAAGGCCGTGCACAATGGTACCTTCTCTAAGGACAGACAGTCTTTACAACACTCCTGGCGTCATATCCTGCTGTGGGCACTCCAGCTCCGAGGCAGACTTTACCTCTTTTATTTTTCCAGCAGTTTAGTTTGAATACTACAATAAATTCCTGGGAACAAACGCTTGTTAGTAAGACTTTAACATGCACCGCCTCGCACCCATCACATATAAACGCTCACGCACACGCGTGAAACGCAGGGACACCCTTGTCCCACTGATTTTTAAATGCAGACATCCCCACGGAAATCTCACTGGCAGCTCTTGCTCTCAAAACCGCGAGCACCGTTTGTTCCAGAGATGTTTCTTCTGGACGGAGAGAGATTTCGGTTCAAAGTAAATAAGTAAAAGGAAAGAATAAAGCAAGAAGTATTTTTTTCTTTAAAATGAAAAAGATTGTCGCCCCCACCCCGCCGCTGATGCTCGGGGAGCGGAACCAGGAGACAAAACGCTTCGTGGCAGCCAGGCGGGGGCTGTCCCGCGGAGTCCCGCAGTGACACGGGGTCCTGAGGGGTGCGATGTCCAGGCCGGCCCGGTTGGTGCTTCTCTCCCGGGGCTGGGTCGGCCGTCGGGGTACCGAGTAGATCCCCATCGCCGGCCGCCCTCTGCTTGCGGGGAAAGGGTCCAGCGCGGCTCTGCCCGCGGGGTCAGCGCGGGGCCCTGCCGTGTCCTGCCGTGCCGTGCCGAGCCGCGCGGTGCCGGTGCCGGTCCGGCCGCGCCGCCGTCGCGCCGGCCGGGGCGATGGGCGAGAGCCGCCGCTCGCCCAATCAGCGGGGGCGGCGCGGCCGGGCCGGACGGCGGTGGCCAATCGCGGCGGCGCCGCCGCCGAGCCGCGCCGGGCACGGAGCCGATAAATGCTCCCGGCCCCGCGGCCGCCGCTCCCCGCCGCACCGGGGACACCGCCGCCGCCCCCCGCCCCGCCGCCCGCCCGCCCTCCCCGCGCCCAGCCGCGCCGCCCGGCGGGGCTCCGGCCCGGCCCCTGCCCTCCCGGTGCGGGGCAGCGCGGGTCACTGACAAAGGGGCAGCGGCGGAGCTGCCTCCTCCCCGCCCCTCGGCGGCATCCCCCACCCCCTCCGGGACCGCTCCTGATTCGGCGGGGCCCGCTGACAGCGCGGGTCTCCCCTAGATCAGCCCTCACCTGGATATAACCCTGCCGGCCGCCGCCGCTGCGATGACAACTCTGGCCGGAGCTGTCCCCAGGATGATGCGCCCCGGGGCCGGGCAGAACTATCCCCGCAGCGGGTTCCCGCTGGAAGGTAAGGCCGCGCCTGTGCCGCTCCCGGTCGGGAAAGGGAAAATCATTCCGTGCCGGGACGCCGGAACAAAGCGGCTCCCCCGGCCCGCCAGAACCGGTGCACGGAGTCCTCCAGGACAGCCGCTCGGGTTCCCCCTGGTCTGTCAGAGCAGGGTTTGTCCCAGGACGGGCACGGCTCGGACCGCTGCAGCCGGCGGCTCCGGCCTCGCACCCCCGAGCGGCCCATCCCGCGAGCGGGAGGTCGGTAGCGCAGCCGGCCCCGGTTCTCTTAGTGGAATAAAGGGTGGTGATAAGGGGAGCTCAAAGTTGGGAAAAAGTTAAGAAAAAAATTAAATTCTGGTAAAAGCAATGCGAATCGAAAGGAAGTTTAGAACCGTGGGTCGGCCCCGGGCCGCTGCGAGCGGCCGCTCTAAAGGCAGCGGCGGTGCGAGGGCCCCGCGGTGCCGGGACTGCCGGGCCGCGCCCGAGGGCGGACGGGCGGCGGCCGCGGCTCCCACCGCCGCTCCCGGGCCGGCCCCCGCGCCGCCGGGGACACTGCGGCCTTCCCGCAGCGTTTCCCCGTTCTCCGCCGGAGTCAGGCGGGCTCTGAAAGCCGGCTCCGGCTGAGTGCAACAGGTGAAGCCCGCGGCCGCCTCCTGTCCTGCCCGTCCGGCCGGCGGCGGGGTCTCCCCGGGAGCTGCGGGCCCCGGGCGCGCGGCGGGGCGGGCGGAGGTGAGTTGCTTTATAGAAAAGCAACGACAAAAAACCAGTTATAACAACAACAACAACAGAAAAAAAAGAAGACGCAACAGGATCCGAAGGAGACGTTAACTCCATTTACCCCCCTGCCTCCCTTCCCTCCTTTTCTAGTCTCTACCCCTCTAGGCCAGGGCAGAGTCAATCAGCTCGGAGGAGTGTTTATCAATGGCAGGCCTTTACCCAACCATATCCGGCACAAGATAGTGGAGATGGCCCACCATGGCATAAGGCCCTGTGTCATCTCCCGCCAGCTGCGAGTGTCCCACGGCTGCGTCTCCAAAATTCTCTGCAGGTACCAGGAGACGGGCTCCATCCGGCCGGGGGCCATCGGCGGCAGCAAGCCCAAGGTGAGCCTCTCCCGCCCGCCCGGAACTGGGCAAACCCCGGTCGCGGTGGCGGGGAGCGGGTTCCGTCCGGGACACGGTCCAGGCTGGTCGGCACCGGGGTTTCCAGTCGGGACGGCGGCCCCCGGGAGGGCCGGGGGGACCGTGCGAGGCCGGGGGTGGGCGCAGACACTCATGGGACACAGCACCCCAGCCGCGTCCCCGCCTGTTGCTCTCAAACTTCTCGAGGTTTTAGAAAATATTGTTGGAGTTATTGGAAATAATATATTTTTAATTAAGGAAATGCTAATAAAACAAACAAACAAACAAAAAAACCTCCACCACCAAAAAACCCTCAAACGAAAATAGGGCGAAAAGGGCGGTTTTTTGATCGCTTGGCTTCCCAGAGCCCCGTGTGCCCCACGCTCATTTTCCCCCCAGGAGCACAGGCGGGCTCGGGGCTGCGGGACGGACCGGGACGCGATCGGTCCGGTGGTGGAGCTGACCCAGCACGGCTGGATCGGGCCCTCCCCGCTTTCGTTGAAAGCGCAACAAAACGACCTGTTTTTCTGTCGGTCACTTTACTGCTCCTTCTCCTGCTCTGTTTACTTTTTCTCTCTAGAGCTGCGTGTATTTATAGCTACGCCACAGAAAAGTTTGAGCTAACAATAACGGAGACGAAATTTTTTCCCCAAGATTAGGCTTCTCCTTCTCTAGCTTTTCTTTCCCACTAAAGCGAAGTAAACGCTTGAGTTTTTATTGGAAGTTGTTGCTAGATTCTTCCCCCCCTCCTTCTTTGATTCTTCTAAAGTAGCGAAGCGATGCCCGAACTTTTCCTTTCCGTGTTAGGAGTAGAGGTAATTTTTTGTAAGCGTGCTACTCAAACGTAAGGCTATTGCCAGCCGGGAGATCGTTCTTTTTGTTTGTTTTTTAGATTTATTTTAAAATCACGAGGCTACCGAAGAAAAATGCCGGTACTCGAACTTCTCCGCGTTTTTATTACGCTGGTTTTTGTTCGGAGCTGTAAACTTTGTTCAGCCGAAACTTTACTGACCTGGAGCTTCGTTGCCCGGAGTCCTCCGCTGGTCGCGACCTGGCATTTTCTCTGCCGCACGGCAGCCGGTGCTGCCTAATTCGGGGTTTTCCATGCCGAAGGCTCTGTCCTACCTTCCCGGTAACCCCGGAGGATTTTCTGGGACGTTTCGTTTACCGCGGAGTGTGTTCGATTTATGCGGCCCGTTATTACCTTCTGTGTCCCCTCTTTCTTTACCCTGCCCGCTTTCGGGTGTTTTCTATCGGCGTTTCTAAGCGGGGCCGGTGTCGGCTCTCGCTGACGACGGCGCGGGCGGCTCCGAGCGCCGCGGGGCTCTGGCGGCGGCAGCCCCCGCTCCCCCGGCCCTACAGACTGTGCCCGCTCGCCTTGTCTTCACTGAAGCAGGTGACGACGCCGGATGTTGAGAAGAAAATAGAGGAATACAAGCGGGAAAACGCGGGCATGTTCAGCTGGGAGATCCGGGACAAGCTGCTGAAGGACGGCGTGTGTGATCGCAACTCGGTGCCGTCAGGTACGGAGCGGGGGGTTCGGAGTGTCCCGGAGGGTCGGGGGCGGCCCGGGGAGGTCAGCGCGGTAGCCGTGCCCTCGGATCGGAGCCCCGGGCCGGAGCGGTGCCCACGGAGCGGCCGGCGTTAGCACGCGGTGCCTCCCTCCCGGGAGGATTCCTGCTCTCGGCGGGGTGTTTTCAATTAAATCGCAACTGCATCCCCCTCCCCTCCTCCTCCCGATGCTTCCCCGCCGTCCCCTCCGGGCTGCTGCCGCAGGAGGGCTCGGAGCTTGCCGGAGACGCGGAGCTGGGGAGCAGGAGATGGGGAGCAGCTCCCTGTGCCGGCGGGGTGTTTGAGGGATGGGGCGGGGGGCACACGGAGCCGGAGCAGTGTTTGTGAGGGGTCGAAGGGTCTTTGTCACCCGCCATGCGGGCTCGGGGGGAAGAAAGATTCTCGGGAGCCGCCGTGCCCGTGCTGGAGTCCGGTGCGGGACGGTGCCGCGTGAAATCCCCGCGGGGACGGGAGTGACAGGCTGCCTGCCCTAAGTCCCGACTGGCAGTGGCCGAGGGACACAGGCCAGTGGCTCTGAGGGGGGACTCGGCTTCCCGGGCTGGCCCGAGAGCCGCGGGGGGCTGCTGGGGACGAGCCGGTCACAGCTCTGCACTCCCCCCCTGAAGTGAGCTCCATCAGCCGCATCCTGCGGAGCAAGTTTGGGAAAGGCGAGGAAGAGGAGGCTGAGCTGGAAAGAAAAGAGGTGGAGGAAGGCGACAAGAAGGCCAAGCACAGCATTGATGGCATCCTCAGCGAAAGAGGTAAAGTCCCGCTTGTCCCTGCTCGCCGTGGAGCCCTGCGATGGCCAATGCCAGTCTCAGGTGCTGGTGGCTGTCGCTCCCCGTCTCCCAGCAGGAGGTGTAGGGAGAGTGAGCCCTGCCAGCCTGGCTGCCACATCCCATCGTATCCCACTCCCCAGCAAAGTGACCCTGCAGTGTGCGGGAACGGCGCAGGGGCTGGAACAAAGATGGGAGGCACTGCTGGTTTGGCTTTCAGTAACCAGGGAGGGTTGGGGCCACCACAGAGCCCCTCACCACAGCCCCAGAACCCCTCACCAAAGCCGTGCAGGGGCTCCTCTCCCGAACCGAGCAAAAGGCTGCCCCTGCATAGAAGGGGCAGTTGTAGCAAAAGCCTGCGGAGCCTCAAGTCTCTGCAGTCTGAGCAGGGCAGGGAGACACATGTTTTGTTTTTTCTGCTCTTAAAACTGCTGGGAAGAGCATGTGTTGGTGTTTGGCCCGGGACTGCGAGGAGGTTGCAACCTGAACAAGGCGGAGGTGAAGGGCTGCTGCGGGGGGACAGCTGCCGCTCCCGCTGAAGCCGTGCCTGGCTCCCGGCCGGGCCCGGGTGCAGGGGCAGGCGAGGGCCCGGCCGGGCCGCCTGTGTGTGGAAGTCGCTGCCCAGCACATGCACAGGCGCTGGAGAAGGCGAGACAAAAGTACCAAATGAGCTGGTCAAACATTTGTACAACTTTTCCAGCTTTTACAAAGAAGGCCTTCTATACACAATCTACACTTGGAGATGAACTTGGAAAACAAAGAGGGGGGAGTCCATTGAAACTCACACTTTGGCTTTGCACAGACAAAGCTTCAGCTAGCAGCAGCTTGATGTGAACAAAAGAAGGCAACCTTTTTATAATTCAAGGAGAAAAGAAGAGAAAACAGCCCCACAAAAGGCTGAGAAAAGACATTATGGGCTTGCAATGAGGGATGAATTATTCAATGAGCCCCTAATAGCTGATGCTCCACGCAGTTTATGGACTCTCAAACGTGGAAAAAAAATAGCTGTTTTTAGAGAGAAAATGTTTATAGCATTTCTAAGCATCAAGGGATGCTGGTGCTGTGCAAGGACAACAGAAATCCGTTCTTTGACAGTAGGACATGTCCTTGTTTCTTTAGAACAAACCCCTAACCCTCCTAAAACTTAGTTTTCAACTGTTATTTAAACTTTCAGGGAAGCCTCATCTTCTGCGTGTTTGTGTTTGCAAGGAGGTGTGTAATACAGACATGCAGAAGATGCTAACAAAAGTAGAGATTTTAGGGCAGAAGGCACAGTTTGATTGCCTGGTCTAGTTGCTCCCATATGATGTGTCCAGAGTTCCCTCCAGCATCTCCTTTAACAGAGGATTTTTCCAAGAGGGATGTGCACCAAGGGCAAAATAGCTAAATTCAGTGCCCTAGTTGTCTAGCTTCGCTGCCTTCTTCAATTTCTTGACAGAGATTAGAAACAGAAGATAAGTAAGCCTTGATAATATCACTGCTTTATGGAAGAAAGAGTGGTTAATAGAGACAGCAAGAGAAAAAATACTGCTATCGATACAACCCATCCTTCTGTTTCTCTTTGAAACAGTCTTCCTGTTCTTTGACTGTCTGCCCTTTAAAGTGGGGCTCCTGATTTATTATAAATCAGTGTCTGGGAGCCTGTCTGCCTTCCACCAGCCCAGGGAAGCCCCAAAACTCCTGCAGGAGAGCCGCTGGGGCTGGTGATACCTTGCCGCAAGTGCGGCTCGCTCGTGTTTCCCAGCACAGTCGTAGGAGGAGGCTGCGTTCCACCTCCCGACATACCCTCTCTTTCACTTTCTGTGGATGTGAATGTCTAACTTTATTTGTTTTGAGTTCAATCAGTAGCAATTTTCTCCTTGATTACATGGGGTAGTGTAGTCCTCTCCTGCCCTAGGCATGCAGGTTTTTGCTGCGTGAACGTGACCGGACAGTTCAGTGGAAACGGCAGCCTTGGTAATCCCATCTGTTCTGTGACAGTGGCTGGGAAGGCTTGGCAGTGTGAGGGAGAGTGTGCTCTTCCCCACAGCAACGCCTGCTCCCCCTCCCTCACTAGCAAGCTGTTGCTTAATCTCATTACTGGAGTGGCTGGGATGCTGCAGTGCGAGCACGCTGCTGCTCCAGAAAACATTTGTTGCCACACTCATGCCCTGCATGGTGTGTGATTCTACAGCCACAGCACACCAGTGACACCATTACAGGAAAAGAATCACCATAAAAGAAGCCCACCACTACTTTCTGTATCTGACCAACAAAAAAAAGTTCTGCTTCAACTCCATTGCCAGCCGAGGAGCTTTGATTTCACTCCATCTCTAAAAACAATCCTGGTCTGTTACTAAAATAACTGCCAGTGCTCCTAAGGATTTTGATGCCATAGGATCATGTTTGCCAGCACCCACAGCTTGGCTACAAGGCCTGCTGTGGCAGAGGGTGCCCTCTGGCAATGCCTCTCAGATGCCCTTCTGACACTCGGCTGTTTGTGGAATGTCCAAAGGGTATCCATGTGCTGGGCAGCAAAGCCCTCGGTGCCAGCTCAGCGCTGAGTGTGCTGCGTTACAGAGGGGAACAGAGTGTGGGGTTCTGTGCAGCATGAGGAGTTTTTGTAGCTCTGTTCTTGGGGGCTTGAGGTGTCTCAGAGCTTGGGTGCCAGGGAAGGCTGTGGGATAGGTCAGAAAGTGACTGCTGAGGCTGTTCACGATGGCTTTTCTGCTCGGGAGCACACATTAGTGCTGGACTTTGCTGGCGCTGCCTGAAATCCCCTCCTCACCATGGGCCTTTGGGTGGCTCAGGGAGTGACATTTTTTCAAAGAACAAGGACAAGAGTTGTCATTTTAATGGTAGCTAATTCAAGATTTAGGCAGTATTTACAGCAGAGTGGGATTAGAGAGAATGGAAACATGATATTTTTAAAAAATGTGTGATAGAAACCCTGAATCATGGGGCTCTCTCCCACCACATATATGGGTGTAGGTAAGCTTTTGTATGGCTGGTGTGATTCCATTTCATCCTCTCTTCTTGGACACTTACATGTGATTCTCACACCGTTTACAGATGCCAAATGTGCAGCCCTGTACATGCTGTATTTCAGTGTTTCTGCCAGTGTCATCCTCAACTCTGATTCTGGGGATATATTTAAAGAAAGCTTGATTGTCAGAGTGTGTATCAGGAGGCTGATAGTTCTATAGCAGCATAACAGAAATACAGCATATCTGTATTTCTGCACACGTGATAATTTTTTTCTGAAAGGCACAAACCATAAATATAGAACACCAGAAAATTTTTTGCCTTTATGTGGCACATCAGGGCTTATTTTTAGCATAACCACTACAGAAGAGGGACTTGTACCTTCGGTGGGAGTTATGTGCAGCATGGTTTGCTGACTAATCCGATAAGTCCCCCCTCCATAAAATAGCCGCTGTTTTCTGGCAGTGCCCGGTGGCTTTCAGCACTGCAGTGATGGGGCAGAGCCGCTCCCTGGGCTGCTGGGAGCGGGCTGGGGAGGGGGCTGGGGCCGGGACCCCCCCTCCTGGCTCAAAGGGGGCCTCTGTTCCCAGCCAGCGGAATTGGCCCCCGGGCCCTGTCCTGGCGGATCCTCCCCCAGTCATGCGCACCCGTCCAAAAAGGGCCCTACTCATCCCCAGCCTCTACCCTTGGCTCTACTGAGAGCAATTCAGGCTACAGCAGACTAAATTGCCTCCTTTATTTTCTTCTTACTTTCATCTTGGACCAAACCCTTCCCCCTTTCCCTCCCCTTCCTCTTTTCTTTTTTTCTGTGTGCCTGAGGCTCACATTAATACAATTTCGGCACCACCCCTATTTTAGTGTGTGTATGTGGGGAGTTTGAGGGGGTAGGAAAAAAAAGGACCTTAGCACAAAAGCCCTGCTCAGCAGCTCGAAAGTTCAAGCTGCCGCTGCCTCTCTAGCTGTGTGATGCTTTTCCTGTTTGTGAGTTTTGGGAAACATTTTTGCTTTGTACTGTAATGGAATTAGAGGACAGATGCTGACTGTAAATGGGACACGCGACTAGCAGCCCCTAGCTTAAATATTTAGATGCAATGTTACAATTACTGACTTGATGCAGGAGGCTTTGAAGTGGTGGCACATGATCTAAAGGGTAGCTCGAGCTAGATGGGCTGGCAGATGTTTTGATTAGGGTTGGTCAGTATCATGCAGCCAGTTATTTTTAGATTGCTAAACTAATAAAGACACTTTATTAAGGGAGAAGATTAACATGGAGGCACCAGATATCAGTTTGAGTCATTCATTTCTACATAGCAGACTGTTGGATTAGCGGCTGGAGCATGGGATGAGTCAGATGCTGAGTTAGAATGTGGTTGCAGGGGTTGTCTTGGTTTTTCTCTGGTGTCCTGTCCCAAAGTGCAGTGGTAGGAGGAGCACTTAGGTGCTGTGTGAAATGCTGCTGTGGGCTGAGAAGCACGGTTTGCTCAGTGTTCTTGGTAAAGATTCACTTATTGAGTGAGACGGGATGGCTGTGGCTGCAGGCAATTATCTCCTTGAGCCTGAAATTTCGTGCAGTACTCGATATATTTGCTCACTAGCAGATCTAAGAAATCAACTTGTGTCACTTGAACAGTGTCGTTTCTGGGGCTCTCAGAGCTGACAAGAAAATTATACTTAATTAAAAAAAACTCCCTAGTGAGTCCAGAATTTGGCTCAAGGGAGACAGTGCCAACTATATTTTCTATCTCTTTTTTTTTCCATTCTCTTTCCCTATATCTTAATAGTGAGAGTCCAGGCCTGGGTAGAAGAGCCAGGTATTGCACAGATGCATATTGGTGCAGGTGATTCCATAGAAACCCAACACAGCTTTGTTTCTTCTGCCTGACCCATCATCCATCATCACTGTGGGGCTCTGGGCCAGGATTCTACTTCAAAAGAATTATTCTGAAGAAGTAGTAGTAGTAGTAGTAGTAGTAGTAGTAGTAGTAATAGTAGTAATAGTAGTAATAGTAGTAATAGTAATAGTAGTAGTAATAATAATAATAATAATAATAATAATAATAATAATAATAATAATAATAGTAGTAACCGACAATAATAATAGTAATAATAACAACTGACAACCTCAGCAGTGAATAATGACCTCATCATCAAGTGAGAGTGTGATGTCCCAACATGCTGAGCATTTTTAGAAAGGTGCTAAATGTTTGACTTTAGGGTGACTTCAAAGTAGAGTTTGCTCTTCCAGAGCTGCCGGGGGCAGCCCATTCGCTCCTGTCTTGAAGCGGGGGATTTTGAGGAGAGTGCTAATTGTCAGACTAACTGCGGGCTAATCGTCTGACAAAAGCACCAGTAATATTTCCAGCTGTGGGAAGAAAGGGTGTTAATCTAGCAGCGACTCTCTGAAGTAATAAATGTACACATCATATCCTTGGCTTGAAATCACGATTTTATTAGTGGCTTTGAATGTTTTGCCATCTGAAGGACGCTTTCTTCAACTTAGGAGTCGGCGCCCGTTCAAGCAGAATTGCTGTGGGCATCCTTTCCAGTTTTCCTAATTGCATATATCTAGAACAAAGCTGAATGTTATTTCAGCAAATGTCAGGATTGCTTCACACACAGCAGTCGATTAACTTGAATTTGTACCCAAGTTAGCACCTTATTTGGTTGCTTTGGAAATCTTCATCTATTAGACTAAAAGGGTGTCATTGCAGAAAGGCAGAGGCAACAAACAGTTGGTTGACTTTGGTAAGGCTAGGACTTCCTCTGAGAGTGTGATTTATGTATTTGGCTTTCCAGATTCTCCTGTGATTGCAGGATCTGTGATGTCAGTAGGAATTTGCCCTAATACACATCAGGCTTTTCTTGGAAGCAGCTCTAGGAACTGCAGCTCTGGGGGAAATCCTCAGGTTTGGGATGTGAGAGGGGTTTGCTCACTCCAGTCCTGCGGATGCTGTGCCGAGGAATCCCCTCAAAGGGCCCATTCATGTGTGTAACGCTGCTCACGCGGGCTGGGCAGGCAGGAGTGGGGCCCGAATTTGTTCTATTCTGTCGGTAAAAAGTACCCACTGCACTAGAGTGGGACTTTAATCCCGAGAGAAACTCTGGCCAAACTCTCGCTGAGGGCAACGAGCTTTGTGTCTCAGTTTACACAGAGGTAACAGTGGAATCAGAAGAGAGGCAGAGGTTTTAATTAGATAAAAAGCTAATTAGCAATTAATGCTGTAAGTAAAAGCCAATACCGACAAAATTCTTAAAACAAATAATTTCCCGTGTCTGAGTTTGAATAGTGTTTCTCTGTTATATCATGCAAATACAATACTTTTATCTAACACCTAATTGGGGAACGTTTAGTTTAGTTTGGGTTTACTTATTGATAAGGGTTGGAACAGGGTTTAGGAGAGGGAAGCCAATAAAGCTGATAGTGATAAATTATCATGAGTCCCCAGTGCTGTGTAATAAAACTGCATTGGGAAATGAAGCAGAACTACAAAGTGCTCTCTGGTTAATTTAAGAAGAAATTGAGTGAAACACAAAGCAATAAATCAGAGCAAGCCCGTCAATGCGAATTTCTCCGTGTAAATGTCACTTTAAATCCTATGTAGCAAACATAGGTGGCCAGAGAAATAACAAAATATAGAAATAAAAATGCAGGATACTTCCAAGTGGTCCCTGAACGCTGAGCTTTCTGGCTAATAAAAATGATGTACAGTAATGTAATTCACAAGACCTTGTTTAGCCTAGTGTGAATGTGGCATTTTACTTTACTTGCCCTGGAGTACTCCTGCCCCATGCTGTTAAACTAATTCAGTTTAAATCACTCTGCCTAGAAAAAAGTGAAGCCTAATGAAATTAAAACTCACTGAGGACACATTAGAGTTAAAGTGTGTCATGTGCTGAGATTATTTAGTTAGGGGAGTTTGATGTAATTGTTGACAGGTCGTTTATTCATCCTAGTAAATAAAGATTTGCAAACTATTAAGAATGTGCATATATAACTAGTAAGACAGTAAAAGGCAATTAAGCAGTCAGTTTAATGTCTTATCTTGCTGGTTGCCCTACAGTTGTTTTACAACTAGGAATTAAAATTTGAAAAGAAAGTTTTCAGTGTCCCTGGCCAAATATTGATTAAGTAGTTGTTTGCTGATGCCATTGTGGCACATAAAAAGGCCAGTGGTTCTGCCCCTTGTTGTTCATCTTCCATTGTTGCTGATTCTTAACCTCGGAGATCAAAGGAGGATCATTTCAGTTTATCTGTCCTGGAAAATCCTTCTTTGCTCCTAAACCCGTATGGATTAATGGCCAAATTGTCTTTAATGAGATGTGAAATTTGAATGGAATCCTTATTTTGCATGGTCTGTTGAATGTATACACTGTATGCTCTTGCAGTTTTTTGGGTTTTTTTCTTTAGCATTACTGGATTTGATTTTGTTTTAATCACTTTATTTTTAGTATACAGCATATTGAAATGTTACTATTATAGCAGGTAAAATACAATGTACTTAACTGAATTTTACTAAAACTATTTTTGTTGCATGTAATCTTTTTGATGAGTGTAGCCTAAAGGGGAAAAAAAAAGTTGTCTTCATATACCAAATCACACAGGATAAATAGTCCAGGGCTGCCAGTAAAAGAAAGGGATCTTGAGAAGCCAGCCCATTCTCCAGACTGGACTCTCAGAATATAGGGGACACAAACAAGCTTGCAACATTTGTTTGCTCATTTTCTTCAGTTTGGATTTTATAGCCCCTACTTGCCTCTGCTAGAATAGTTGTGCTGTGCCTTCTCCCAAAAAAAGGGAAGTTGGATTGACGAGGCTGCGCAGAAAAACAAGCAAGAGCCCTTGAGAACAATCAGTTCCTTGTTGCGTGGCAGAAAGCTATATTTATTTCAGAGACAGTAAAATGTATCCCACCACATCCTCAGTAGAAGACTGTGCAATTTGGATGTGTTTTCTTGATATTATGACATGAGTTTTCATCTGAATTGTGAGGTATGGGAGTGTTAGACCCAGGTCCCTCTGCATCCACCAGACAGTTTGTGAATTTAGCTTCACAAATAGTAGTAAGGAGCCTGGTGAAAGCAGAAAGCCTCTCCTGCTGTTGCATTTTTAGGTGGGTGGATGGGTGGGTCTCCTCTGCTGTTGTGGAAAACAGCAGAGCAAAGGATAATGCAAAATTTTTTAATCATCTTTTTCTCATTCCCTTCCTTAAATACACTCTGCTTCTATTCTGTCTGGTTACTGCTGATTAAAATATGAGTCCGTGCATGCTCTGAAAGTGCTCAGCTACTTTAGGAGACATTTTGTCCCAGAGTAAGAGCTGACACTCTTTGAAAGCATTTTAGATGCAAATTTCCTCAAAGTCTGTGAACTCATCTTTTTTGTTTCCATAGAGAGCTGTGGTGAACACAGCAATATCCATGCTACCTTTTGGGTTTTTTTTAACAGATATTTGCCTGGTTGCAGACTTTCTGCCAAACATGATCAATGTTTATATCATGCACAAGCCCATATAAGGACCAGTTTTAAGGATTTTTGCATTTATGATATGCCTCGTGTTGGATGTCTGATCTAAAAATGACTATGCAGTAATTTCTTTATCAGATATATTGTCACATAGATGGCTGTGCTTTGAATAGTATGAGGAATAAACTGTCTGTGGCTGACAATTCTGCAAGCAGACAGCTTATTCAGCCCCTGTCAAATCTTATTCACCTTACTTAAATGAGCAGGACTGTTCATGCCAACATAATCAGAATCTCTTCCACGTACTAGCCTGGAAAAGCAATAGTAACCACAGCTCTTTTGGCAAAATTACTCTGCACTTTGTTAAAAATGTAACCCCCCTACCTCCTGCGAGGCAGTAGCACCAACCACGCTCAGTGTAACCAAATTGTACTTAAAACTGGTTTTCATCTCTGTTTTTGACTGTCCCGGGGAGGATGGAGATGAGTAGGGACAGGCTTTACAGAAACCAGGCTAGCAAGTAGCAGGGAATGTTTCCACAGAAAATCCGTTTATACTGAAGATGGTGTGGCAGGACTTCCTTTTCATTTTGACCTAAGGGCTGGCTGTTTGATCTGGTGTGAAGTGCTGAAGGGTCAGAGCGTGGGGTGGGGGAATCTGTGCCCCAGTAAATACCCTGACACCTACCCAGCCCCTCCTGTCAGGCTGAGCGCTGAGAAAAACCTCGCTCAGAACCAGCTGGAAGTCAGGACTCAGCTGGTTTCACGAACAGCAAAATAAAAGTTCTTTTCAGAAGGAGGGTGTTTTAAAAAAACCAAAAGGAAGTGGAAATTATTCCGCTAAAGAAAATGGGAAGTGAAATACACTGTTTCACAATAAAATCCTGAAAAGTACAGATTTTGAAAAAAAAAAAAAAATCTCTGGAATTCCATTTACCAAGGGATAAATCAAGTAACTCCACTGCAGATGGTGAACTGATGCTGTTGTGTGAGTGAATGCTGAATTAAATTATCAGTATTTACACAGAAGAAGAGATACTTCCAAACAACCACTAGCTAAGAGTGATGGTTCAAGTGAGCAGTCATCAAATCTTTATGGTGTGATGTTATAGATGGAGATCTACTAATTTTTTTCTGTAGACTTTGAACACGTGTGGTGCAGAGAAAGGCATTGTGTGTACCTCCCTTGCTGCGTGTGGTGGCTATTCCCTGTATGGTGTATGACTTCACTGTGTTCTTTGTCTGTGGAACTGGAAAATAATAGAAGAAAACATTCAGGAATCTATTTAGAAGATTATACAATAGATGTCACAGTTAGGAAAAAGCCCTGTGGGTTCATCCCTGCTTTAGCACAGTTGATTTGACCTACTCTCTTTTAAATCAACAGGCTCAGGCAAAAATGCTCGAATATTTGGCAGCTACATAGAAAACCACACAAACCCCTGTTGCTTTAGTACCCACAACTTGTTTTCCAACAAATGCAGTGTTGTCTTTTGAAAACCCCTTAAAGCTAACTGCTTGTCCACCTCTTCTGAACAGCTCTGAGACTGGTGTGAGCTGCATGTTGTGTGCTCTGGGGCAGGGGCTGAAGCAGCCAGAAGTGCTGCAGGGTCTCAGGATGCTCACATGTCCTGGTGGAAATGCAAAATGGCTGCAAACAGCACACATATTTTCAGTCTTTTTGTTGTTTTAGAAGTTTCTTGAGACCAAATGATATTGGCATTTACATCAGAACAGTCCTGTGCTCTCAGCAGGGCTGTGCTGGTTACTTAGCATTGAATTTGGCCCTGCATGAAAGTTTAATCACATTCCAGATTTGAGGGAATACCTTCACTTTCTCAGACTTAGCAGACCTAACAGTGCTAAACATCTATTTCTGCTGATAGAGACCTGACACAGCCAGCAAGCGTAGTTAAAATGCTGCAAGCAGAGCAAATTAAAAAAAGCTGTTTTAGAGAATGGCACTTAATTTTTCTAACATATGATTTAGCAAAAAAAAAAAAAAAAAGCAAACAACCCCCCCAGCTCTCTGCTGTAAGGAGCTCTGTAACCAATCTGCTCCATCAGTCCTGGCAGAGTGGGAGGCAGTGCTGCTCCCTCTGATTTCTGGCTCCTCCCTGGCTGAAGGGTATCAGGAGGGGAGGCACACTCTGTCCCCATATGCAACATTCCTGTCCTTGGTCCCAATCGACACAACAAATGAAATTTTTGGAAGGACACCATGTAATTTGAATGGTTGTCAAATCTTATACTATGATGGGTGTAAAGAGGGCTTGTCCCCAGGCTGTAAGAGGCCACTTAGCCAAGGAAGAACTTAAATCAGCATTCAATGTTACTGTGCTTCTCCTGTATTGGCAATTGAAAAGATGGAGTGATGATTGATGACATAAATATTTCTGTTAATCTGATATCAGAAACAGAATTTTCAGCCCTGGAAGACCAAATCAGAGACAGAAATTTAAAGTGAATATTAAAAAAAATCATAACAATAGCTAGTATCTGAATCCTGGTAATGACAGTTAGAAATAAAGCACCTTAGAAAAGAGTTATGAGGGGGGGAGAGAGATCCTCCAGGTGATGAAATTGTAGGGGGGACTCACCTGTTCCTATTCCAGGTGATGAAATTGTAGGGGGGACTCACCTGTTCCTATTCCAGGTGATGAAATTGTAGGGGGGGACTCACCTGTTCCTATTCCAGGTGATGAAATTGTAGGGGGGACTCACCTATTCCTATTTTTGAGTGCTACCAGGCAGCCAAGTGACCCCTATTACAGAAAGATTTCGGCTGTGCTAAATGCTTGGCTGCTGGTGGCACAGGGAGGGTCTGTACAGCTGTAGCTTTCCAGGATGGCAAAGGGGGAACCCCTTGGGATGCACTCCTGTGTTGCTCCTCCTGTTTCAGCCCCGGGGTTTCTGTGCTGTGCTGTGCCCTTAGGATGCCTTGGGCCCCTTTTCAGTGCCAGATCCTTGGGCTGAAAGAACCATTGTGCTCCTCTGAGTGCGAGCTGAAGCAGTGAGTCCCTGCAACTGGGAGCTGGGTGCAGGGCTGGCTGCCAGCCCAGGTGGGAGCTGGGGCTGCCCTGCTTCCAGCCCAGGCAGCTCCTCACCCTGCCCTGTTCTTCTGGGAGGCTTGCAAGTGATTTCTTTGTATTTATTGTGAGGTTTAGAGCTTGCACAGGGCCGTGGTGCTCCCGAGGTGCAGACAGGGGGGTCACAGTGGTGCTTTGCAGGCGGTGCTTTGCGCTTGGTGCCATTCAGCTGTGGCAGTGGATGCCTCAGGTGCCTGGGATTTGGGCTGAAGGGCTTGCTCACCCTCCTCACACAGCTGCTGCTGGTGTGCTGCAGTGGAAAAGGGGCTGTCCAGCCCAGCTTTCCATAGGCTTTGACTTTCTTCTGACTGGGCTGTGGTGAGTGTGGTTCTGTGTCTTTGAATTGGGCTAAGGGATCTTGTTTAATACCCCTTTTGAGTAGGAAGGAGTGATCTTAGTGGTTAATGTGTTTACAAGTAAGTGATACTGCTATACAAACAAACAAGAAAATTGGTGCTGGAAGAGTTGGCTTTAGTTTGAAGGGGAACTGGTTGGAGTTGGTACAATTTGCTCTCTGTTTCTTGTAGTGACTTTTTGCCTTGCTTGTGCCTGGAGCCCGCTGTGATAGGACTGCTTGCTCCTTCTTCCCTCTTACTGATCTCTTGCTCCTTGTGGTTAAATTTTCTGTATCTGTGGTGTTTTTTTCTTTTTTTCTTTGCCTTTTTTTTTTTTTTTTAAGAAATGGGATGGGACCAATGATATTTTCCTCCCTCAATGGTATTTCCAAATGTCTGGTGTCTAGGAATCAAAAGTGTTCCATAGGTTCAGCTGTCATCATTCATCTGCTGCAACTGCAAACCCAGATGGAATGATACTTTAGAATGAATGTTTGTGGCTAGATAGGATTGCAGCCTGTCCTTGGAAGAGCAGTGGGGCTTTCAACTTTGGGGTTTGCAGAGCTGGGGAACACCAGGGGTTGTTTGTAGAGGGGATGGTGGGTCCCCTCTGGTCCAGTGGCCCATGGTAGGAATCACTTAACTCACCAGATGCACAGAGCAGCAGGGGTGTGTTTTGGTGAAGTGGTAAACACTCTGCACCTTTATTTTTAGTAGTTTTCTTACTATTTTTTAAAGCTAAAGCAGATCAGTAGCTAGTGTGGTCTGGGATTAAGTCCAAGAATCTGGAGGTGTTACCTCAATTTACACTGAGGCTCTGAACCACCATGCATTTACTGGAGTACAGCAGGAATTGATACATATTTTTTGCTGGTTTTGCTGAGTCTCCCATGAATACCCTGCAATTCTCTCAAATATCTGGTGTGAAAAATCTATTCAATTATATGTATGAATAATCATTGGTTCTAGGAAAGTATTCAATGCTTGAAATTTATGTGGTTGTGACTGGGCACCCCAGACCTTGCACTGGTTTCTCTTCTACAACTGCTCTTGCATTTACTAAAAATGTGTATTTCCTGGATAACTGTTAAGACTTTTTTCCTTCTTTTTAAATGGTATTTATTTTTTACTGTTGTACTTGTTAGAGCAGAAACACGTACTGAGCAGAAAAAGGAGACAACAATCATGCTTTAAGCATTCTTTTGTTGTACATTGCCAGTATTTATTGTTTAAAACTGTAGCTTTCCAATCCTATGCAAGAGAATGCATTTCTCAGTGGTGGGATTTTGTGTTACACAGGCTGACTCGAGATAAACTACTTTGGTTTGATTTTAAACTTTTATTAAATGAAATCTGTAATTTATTTTATAAGCATTATTTTTGGCAAAGAGAAATAGTTCAGCAACTTGGACATGAAGGTGTGAGACAAAAAAACCTGGGAGCCAGTTGCAATTGATAGACTGGCTTAAACTTGTCAACAGGTCTTAAACAAAGAAAAGTTTTTAAGCTAAAAACTGCAGTACAACTTGCAGTAAGGCAAGATTTGGTTTCTAGAGTTGGTGAAACAAATATTTTTTACTGATTTCTAAAATTTCAAGGAAAACTGTATTGTTACAGTCCATTCCTTAAACAGTAAATTTATAGGTCGGTTTTGTGTGTTTTTCTTCTTTCTTAGCACCACTAATTCCTCTAATTAATAGTGTCAAGCATGTGAGATTGCTCATAAATCTGAAAAAAGGCCCATTGAATTTAATAGTGAGACTTGCATTGTCTTTAATGAAATTTGGTCAGACCCTAAACAGAAAGGTTTTTTTCCCGTCTCTCTCTTTGTTTTTTTCTCTCCCTCCCCCCCCTTTCCTTGAGGCAGAAAAAGTTTTGAGTTTTTCTGAGGAAACTGAGGAATTCTAGCATTCCTGGGCATGAGAGGAGAATACTGATTAGAATCAGGCAGAGAGCAAGCAGGTGCTGAGCATGTTCATTGCTTAACCCCCTGCCCTGCTCCTGCATCCCCGCCTGACCCAGCGCTCAGACCCTGCAAATAGCAGCAAGTTGCCAGATGTTGGAGATGTTTTCAGTAGGGTGATTATTCACCAGCTCTCCTCTAAAACCAGGGAGTTCCTACAATGCCTGTATTTCATGTTTAAAGCTGGCCTGGGTGAGCCATGGGAGACAGTGCTGAGTACTGTATTTCTGGGAATGAGAGCTGGCTGTTCTGCTGCTGGCTGCTCTGTGGCATCCTTTTACAATAAACTAACAAGCAGAGTAGCTTGCCTGAAGGGGAGAAAGCATTTTTTTTTTTTTTTAATTTTTTTAAATATCAGAAAAAGATTTTATGGGTTAGAAACAGTGCACCCTAAAGAGAGGTGTGTTTAAACGTTAAGACTCGGAGGCTTTTGTCTGGAGAATAATACACTTGGAGTAAAGAGCTGCACAATGGAAGTCTTTTCTTCCAGTTATGTCTGGATGAGCATCAGTCAGCCAAGGAAGAACTTCAAAGGCCAATGTGAACACTTGCTAGGCTCTTTCTTTCCTGACAGGTTCTTCTTGAGGTAAGATGGGGAGAGCTGTTTGTGCTGGGAGCTGGAGCTCTCCTCCTGCAATAAATCATGTGCAAACTGAGGTACCCAGCCTCAGCCATCTCTGTCTCCAGATTTGCCTTTTTGGAAGTTGCTAAACCATCCCATTTCATGAGTCTTTTATTGCTTATTCATAAAGAGGTCTCAAATTCCACTTGTGCCTTGCTGGAAAGGCACCATGCCAGATGGAGGGGGAAGATGATCCATCTCTCTGCCTCCAAAAATACTCATTATTGATGCACTGTAATTTGCCTTTAAGGTGGAAAAACTGCACTGATGTGTTTTAATAGAAGTGGTCCAAGGGTATAACTGCTGTGCATTAAAACAGCAACTGAACTTCATGTCTGCAAGAAGATGTGGAGACGTGTCTTCTGTGTCTCTCTATGGAGAGTGTCAGGCTTGGTAAAGGAGATGCTTCTCTCATATGGGAAAGAGAAACTCCAAATAGCATCCAGAGAAATCTCTTCAACTTGACCTAATAATTTAATTTTATGAGTTTTAAAATACTTTATTTTGGTAGGAAATTTATTTATGTTAAGTACTGCAGTCTGGAGTAATTTATCCTATTTTAAAATGGATTTCAGGAGCGGTTTTAGTGTTACCTGTGAAGCTGTGCTCAGAGGCACTACTTTAGAGGTCTCTGTGTGTAACATCAGTCTTTGTTAAAGGCAGAGACACAACAGAGGAACCAGAGGATGTCTGATGGAGGAAGCAGCTCTTTTGAGTTCCCAGGAGCGCAGAGCAGTCTGTACTGCAAGCCCAAACAGGGCTGATGCTCCTGCTGATGCACACAGTGCTGCTCACTTTCTGGGGGGTGGGCAGGGAAGGCCAGGCTCCTCCTGTGACAAAAGAAACCCTGCAGCATCTTGTCTCTAATATCTGAGAGTTGCCTGCCCAGGTGAGTGGGTGACCCCTCTGCCAGCCCGTGAGCAGTGTGTGAGCATCCCTGGGTGCCCCTGGTGCTGCCGCAGAGCCGGGGCCAAGCAAAGCCGTGGGAGCACAGTGCTGGCTGTCCTTTCTCAGGAAATTTGTAGCAGTTTTTCTGAGGTTCAGGGAAGGGCCACGTAGGATGTTCTCAAAGTTTGTGGTGCAAGCCTGGATTTGGGACTTCGCTGCTGCAAAGATGAGGCTCTGGGGTTTTTGTGTTTTTTCTCTGTGCTCCTATCCTGATCATCCAGCTCTGCCAGACTTTACATGAGTCCCTTTCCATGACAGCCCTCATTCCTTTAGCTATGCATTAGGCAGGGAAGAAAAACCAGTAATTATGAGCAAGCTGGCAATACTGTGTTCCAGTAACTGTTTCATGGTGTGTTTGAGTTGATGGCTGCAAGAATGGAAAATAAGTCTTTGGGGTGATGTGGAAGATCTCTGTTTGCATGCTGTCTCTTGGCTCGAGCCTGCCCTACGTGCTCAGGCATCCTTGGCTTCAGTCAGGCTGTTTGAAGGAAATAGGTTTTCTCTGAAGGTTAGGTTCAGAATAAATGATTTGCCCACAGCAGCAGTGGTTGTGATATTCTCTAGGAGTGCATTGCATGACTTATCTAGACACAGCCTATGAGCTGCTTTGAAGCCAGCACTGGAACGTGGCAGAAAAGCCAGATTAGCGTTGGCTGGCCTAAATTTTCTATATAAGTGTTTGCACACCTACTGAGAAAAAATTCTTTAAGTGAAAAAAAAGACGGGTTCCCACTGCATTAATGATTTCAGGTGAGTTCAGCTTCACTGCTGAGAAAATTTCATTCAGCAAAGCAAAGGGGTGTTTCACTCAGCAAAGACATGCAGTTGGGGAAAATGGTCATTTGAAACAATGGACTTTGTAATAAATTTCAAATGTATGCAATCCTGCAACAATTTTTTTTTAATTTTTAAATTTTTTTTTTTTGCTTTCAGCATAACCCAATGCCATCTAACTCCCTGAAAATCAAATATATGAGCATTCACTTACATTGAATTTCAGCTTTCATTTCAGGAAAAGGGTGAAAGAAGAAATAGGATTTAGAGATGAAAACAGACCAATAGAATTGAATTTGGTAGAGTGTTATCAGCAGGATTTTAGTTTCTCAAAAGTAAGGGAAAGAGGAGCATTTTTGATTTTTGTTGTGCTGTGGCTTGACAGTCTTAGACCATTATAGGTAATAGTCCTTGTTTTGCTTCAGCTGTACAGAGCTTAAAACGTATTTGGGAAATGAAAGAATTTGGTTCCTGCTTTCCTGGAACAATTTTAGACTTTTTCAATGTGAATGGAACATTTTTAACCATGATAATGTCTCTGTAGTCCCGTCTCCAAAGTGCTTGTTTTTTATAAAAAAATAAATGTCCTTTGACTTCGTTGCTGGAGAAATTCTAGATAAATTCAGGGTGTTATTTTTACCTTATTCCTTCTCCAAATTTAAAGCAGTCTGTGTTTGCTAAAGATTGAGATGGGGAAAGTTAAGGACCAGGAATAATTCTTATTTTGCTGCCACTTTTCATCAGAGGTTCATCAGTTGTGGAGTGCCACAGGCCCTTGTAGAATGAATCTCTAAAGATATCAAAATAGAATACAAGCTTGAAAATTTGTCTGACAAGTTTCTGTTACACAAATATTCAGGAAATGTTTGGGCATTTATCTGTCTCTGCCCTTGATTGCATGGGGAGGAGAGCTGGGTAAGGAGCTCAGCATCAGCCTCAGTCCATGTAGATTCAGCCATTATCTCCTTTTTCCTGTATATTTCTGTAGTTGCTGTGTATCCCTGATTTGAATTTTAGTAAAAGAAAAATTTTTAATTACCTTTTGTTTATTTTGATGGGTTACAAAGAGTAAACCAACATAATCTGAGGTATTGTCTTAATGACTCTTGTGGAACAAGCAATAGTGGACTGAGGAATTACAAATTTGTACTTTCAGGTAGATTTTCCAATAAACTGTCAGGAAATAGTGCTACAGTATAGAATATGTTTTTAGATCAGATCCTGGACCATGCATCAAATCAGAGTGGTTGCTTTGTTGAAGTTCCTTATTTCCAGGAATATAAGACATCTCAACCTGGCTGATGGAACATTTTGTAGTTTGAATAACTGAGAACTCTTTCCTGAGCAAGGGCATATAGAATGCACAGCCAGATATTGGATTATTTGTGCTGTGAGGTTATGTCAGTTTTCTGTTTTTTCTTTGGAGATAATAGTTGCTCTTTATAGAGAATCTCGTTCTATTTAATAGCATAAAACAAGTTATGGAATCAAGAGTATTCTATTTTGGGGAGAATCTGAAAGATTTCTGGTCCCTTTTAATACAGCTTCTGTAATAATAAGGTGGTAAAGCACACTTCAGTGTGATGCATGTCCCTACTGATATCAGTCTCCTGAATGTATTGTTAAGGAATATTGCAGATTTTGAGGAATGATGCTCAGTAACTTCTGCTTGTTCTATGTATGCATGGCATTTCACACCCATCCTGCAGATACACACAAACTGTGAAGCTGGGTTTCAGAGCTAGGCATATTGTTTGTGCAGCCAGAAGAAATTTGTGTACTTGGTACAAAAGATGAGTTTGTAACTATTTAAGCAAAGCTGTACCTCTTTTTATTAGTAAAAGAATGCAAATGGAGGATTTTATGCAGATTAAGAAACATTTATTTTACTGCTCAGAGGGCTTGCAGTCAGCACCCATTAAAGTCTCCAAATTAAAATAAAAATAAAACAAACAGAGCAACAAACAACCCCCTCCAACCCTTGAATTTCAAACAAAACCAATCCTATGGATATGCTCTGTGTGGTAGATAATTTAGGAAAGTAGGTTATATCCTCAAGACATTCCTCTGGCACCCCTCCATGTGAACACTGCTAATATCCTTTGAGTTACTTGGTGCTATTGTCTTTCTAAATACTGTTTGGAGGTTGTGCTACTCTGGAGATCTCAGAACTGTTTTTTTTTTTTTTTTTTTGCTGGGAAGATATGAGTCCACTGAATGTGAAATTCTGTCAAATCATGAAAATTATGGCAACATTTTGTTCTAAAGAAAACAAAAGGAAGAATTCAGGCTATAAAAAAAATCACTCTTTTCAACATTTGGCAGAACTAAATATTTTTGTTCGTTAATTTTAAAATTCTGTTTGTAATTTCAAAATTTTTATACTTAAAAAATGAGGATTAAAGACTGATTATTATTCTGAATGCATTTAAAAAACAATTTTCCTCTGCAGCTTTCTACTCTTGAGACATATTTATATTTCTTTTAACCAGAAGAAGAACAAATGCCGAGCTGCTCAAATGCTTTGGGGGCAGTTTCTCACTCCACAAAGTCTCCTTTAGAGGGCTGGCTGAGAAGAAATGCCAGAAACAATCTTCTCACTTTTCCTTGCCCCAGCACTCAGACTCTGGTTTGCCCAGGTCACTCAGCCCGTGGGATGAGCAGAAGTTGGCAGTCCCTGTCAGGATGAAGAACGGGAGGGATTTTTGTGGTGCTGCTGAGCGCAGGGAGAGCAGCCCCAGAGCCGGCAGCAAGGACCCAGAGTGTGAGCTCTGACTTGCCCAGCTGGGACAGTCCCTCAGAGCAAAAAAGAGGCTGTCACAGCAAACAGCAGGAGTACTCATCTGCACCAGAGCAGCAGATTCTCCCCGCCCGTGCAGCGTTAGTATTGAGCAAATTTGGTTTGCACTTGGCTTAGAAAGAAGCGATTTATGCAATAAGAGTATTGGGTTTTTTTATTTTGTTTTGCAGAGTTTTATGAACTTGAAATCATAGGAGCTGTTGAGGGAAGTAGCAGACAACTTAGCAGCAAAGCAGTTAATTATGACTGTGCAGTGGTTTGGAATAGAGACATGAATATTAATTCTTTTAGAGCTGCTTGACGTATAAGCTGAGTTTGATTGGGGCTGCTTCTTTCTCTCTCTCCCTTTAGCAGTCCTTCATTTTTTCATTCTTTTGTCCACTTGACACACAGCCTCTCTAAAGTGGTTTTGCAGGATCTGTTGGCATGATCCCTGAACGGTTTTTCCATGGAGTAAATTGCTCCCCCAATGCATAGCCCGACTTTTAATTGAAAGATCTGTCTACACTGTTTCAGACAGATGAACAAATATCTCTTGGTGTGAAGGTGTGAGAGGAAGGACGGTCTGGTACTGACAGTACTGAGCACAATCTGTGGCTTTTGGATGTTGGGGATAAAAAAGGTTTGTGGGGAAAACGATGAGGATTTTTTTTGCTTTTGGAAAATTTCTGAGGCTGCCAGAAGTTTGCAGTGAGGCTATATTCAGTGCCTTTGAAATTTAAATACAGGTTGAGAAATGAGTTTTGTTTATTAACTCAAGTTATGGGTGCTGCCAGTCTTCTGCGGGGTGGGGGGAGGGGAGGAAAGAAAGGTGTAACTTTAAGCACACACTGATTTGTTCTTATTACATAACAAAAGTCTATTTCTTTATCATGTTATCATTCAGTTAATAAAAATTAGCTACAATAACAGCATCAACTTAGAAACCCCTCAAAGTCCAGGGGATTTTCTTTCACAATGAACATGAATACTGTTCAGAAATACAAACAGTCAAAGGATAACTTTAGGTCTGAAAGAGAAACCTGGCAAGGGTAATTGAATAAGCCTGGATCTCCTGAATATGTCATGGTGAGTGCAGTCAACATGTCATAATTAGGTTTATTGAGGGCCATTCCAACAATCTGCTTCTATTCTTCCTGCCTTATTGTCCACAGCTAGGCAAATAGCCAGGGGACAAAAGGAATCAAGTGCTGACAAAACATGAAAGAGGAAAAAGATTTAGCTGCTTTTATCAAAGAAACTGAGAAGGACTTTGTGTAAATAAAGTAAGTAACTGGCCATCCTGCATTTAGGCAATGCCGTTTTCATTAGAATTAATTCTTGACATATTGGAAGGGTTCCAAGGGAAGGATTTCTACTTCTGACAAGTTTAATTTGTAAATTAAAAACAGTTGGTTAAACATGAGCTGCCATCAACAAAACTTAACTAAAGCCATACATGGTCAAGTCCTAAGCAGGTGAAAAAGAGAATTACTTTGAAAACAAAGTATTCCCCAAAATTATGCAAATTCTTAAAATCTCATAACAAATGTTTTCTATTGAGACCTTCAGCAGATAGCTGTTTGGAAATCTTTGGATCCTGTTTATTTTGCTATTTAAATCCTGTTAGCTTGCACAGTACTTGCTGCTGCTCTTTAGGGTGGGTAAGAAAAAGAGACCTCAAGGTCTTGGGATCTGCTGGGGTCCAATAGTGGAAGAAAAATGCAGGGCTGATGCAAAATGCCTGTGCTTTGGGTAGGAAGTGAAGGAGAGCTTTTCAGGTGGGTTTCTCCTGCCTCTCCTTTAACTCTTCAAATGGTGGTGATTCAAATGTTGGCTTTGTTTGGGCACAGGGACAAATGAAGGATTCTCTGGATTCACACATGATGGTTTGATTAAGAGCATCTCAGCCCTGCTATCCTTGTTTGGGAGCTGCTCCTGGAGAATCCTCCTCTTACTGAAGTCAATGTCAGCTTCTTGCTGCCTTGGTGGGAGTAGGATTGGTCCCTCCAGGCTGAGCACAGGACAGATGATATCAGAGCATGTGCTTTGGGGCCATACCAGTGGTCTTTTAAGATTAAAGAATTACCATATGGTCACGTTTTGGTTCTACTGTACAGCTTTTAATTTTCCTTTAAGAAAATTAGGTTGTGTTGTATGTGTGAAAGCTAGACACTGCTGTTCTATAACTGTCTGAAGTGTTTGTTTTCTGAAAAGTTTGCCACTGAACATTTCCAGACCAAAAACCTCCAAACCCTTTTGTTAATTTAGTCTTAAGGTTAAGCAGATGTAGCTTGAAACTTGTAGGGGGAAAAAAAAATGAAACACACATAAATCCCTTCATAACTTTTGAATGTCTTGAAATTAGATAGGAAGACTGAAATTTATGAAATAAAAATTTAGTACAGAAAACTTCATAAAATGTGTCCAAAGTCTTTTGGTGCTTCCTAGGACTCTGTGCAGTGAGAACTAGCAGCTTTGGGAGAGCAGCTGTCCTGCAGAAGAGCTGGAATGCTGACTGCACAGAGCAGTTTATCTCGGGGCTTTCCCATAGATTGGAGCTTTGCTGGAAATTCAAACTTGTCTTTGAATTTATGTTTTCTAAGATTCAATTTAATTTTCAGCTTCAGGGATCTTTCAAGATTTTTCTTTTTGTTTTTTTCTTGGGAAAAAAAAAATAAATCAAGGCTTGGTTTCATTGATCTTCTGTCCAGAAACATCCTGGGCTCTTACAGACGACCTAAAAGTTTTGATAAAATGTCTGGCAGCAGGCAGGGCACGGGCAGGAGATGAAGGAGGATGTGCCCATCTGCATCAGGCTCTGCATAAACCCCAGGAGTGGTGGAACTCTTGGTAGCAAAGAGCAGATTATCTGACTTTTGGGGCTGTATTTCCACCCACAGGACATAGAGGGTAAGGGAAGGCTGTTCTTCAAAGTTTAAGTTGGCTACTTTCAGTCAATTCCCTGAAGATAAAATTAAATGGTCCTTATTAAGCTCTAAAGTATTTTGGTTTATTTTTTTCAGTTTATGTATTTAATTTCTCCCCTCCTTTTTTCTTTTTTCTTTTTTTTTTTTTTATTTAGTAACAGTAATAAACCCACTGCCAGTATTAAATTACTTTGTATAGGATTTACTACTGAAGTTGCAGATAATAAGAAAAGCTGGATAATCAGACATTCAAGCATGGTGGTGAAGCTATTTACATGAAAACCAAAACCAGAAATAATATTATAAATGACAAAAAGCAGAGAATAGCTGAATCCAGTTATTACAAAACGTTCTTGTGGTGTTTGTCACACAATTTTCAGGAAAATATTGTCCAGGAGCACGCATGCCCCAGGCAGTGCTGGAAGGACAGCTAATTGTAGGGGAGCAGAGCTGGTTGTGTGCATGCCCCTGTCCAGTGTGAAGTGGTTTGTCTCTATGAATGGCTCTGTTCTGCTTTGTATCAGCAAAGAACTGATGTAATACAAAACAAATCCATTTGCTTATGTTTCAAATTTTATGGTGGTTCTTGATAATTCAATAATGATAATGACAATAATCAATGGTCCCTTTGCTTCACAAAATGTAGCCATTTATCTGTTTTTATGGTAGTGAATATGTAAGATGGCTTGACTAATATTTTTCTGGCTTGCCCAGCATTAGGCTATTCTAGAACTGCTATTATCATAACACTGTGTATGTTTTATGTAGTGATAGAGGCTGGAGTGACAGATTGGACAAAATACAGAGTAAATTTAATAGGGAAATAAATTTTTCCCCCAGTTTAGTGTCGGGGGGGTTAATATATAAGGCTAAAGCAATTTACCAAAATTTGAAAGATGGAAAGCATCTAAGCTATTTGTTTTGTTTTATTGGGTTGATTCTTAACATGTTCCAAATGGAAAGTTTATGTATTCTTGTTGGAGACTTGTGCTATAGCTTTGCATGTGCAATTTATACATTGTAGTCAGGAATTATTGTGGCACTTTGCTGTATTTCTAGACTGTGTATAACGAATAAGAGCAGTTGGTATCAAAGATCTCTACAGGCTGTAAACCCCATGGTACTGCTAGTTAAGAGAGGACAGTCTGTGTGTTTGGTGCTTGTTTCAATCATGTAATAATTGTGGCAATTGGTGTGTGTGTGACCTGATGAGGGTCAAAATGCATCTCAGCTCCTGTAAGGGCACCGTAGTGTCTGTCACAGGTGAGATCCCTCATCCCTCCTGGTGACAAGGCTGGGGCTGTGCCCCTGGGAGCCCCTGATGCCTGTGTTGTATCTGGGCCTCACCTTTGCCTTGTGAAGCAAACCAACCTGGTGGCACCTGGCTGGCCTGCTGCTCTGCCTGCTGTGGGGCTGTGGCATGGAGGAGGCTGCTGGCTGCATGGTTCAGCCCTGGGAGCTGGCTGAGCAGTCTCTCAGCCTGGAGCAACCCTTGGGAGCAGCTTTTCCATCTCCAGCCCTGAGCTCCTGCCATGTGTCAGGCTGCTGCACAACCTGCTATCCCCCCTGCACCCACAGCCTTGCTCTGAGGTGCACTGCAGCTGGGAAACATTGCTGTTCTACCAGTGGAGGTGGCACATAAATGATTATCTCTAAATGTACTGTGACGCAGTTTTACTGCCAGTGCCCTTCCGAGGCTGTGATTGCTAGAAGAGGAATTCAAGTGGGACAGAATGTTTTATGTTGGTAGCTAACAGTGTAATCTAGCCCAATGTACAGAGCTGCCTGTGAATATATGAAGAAGAGAGAAATTAATAATGTGAAGTATGGAAAATATAGGGAAAATAAATTAGCTAATAATTTTTGAAAAATGTGTTAGAAAATATAACACTTCTGAAACAGAAGAGCATCAGGTGTTAGAGGAGCACTGCAGAAGTGGTGTTTAATGTTAAATGAAATAAATCTCTGAGTTAATCCAGAGTCTTTTGAGGGTCTTGACTAATGTTAAAGCAAGATTGCAGACCAGGGTAGGTCAAAAAATCCCATCCAAATTTCAGTAGTGCCATTAATTTAATGCAGTGCAGTTGAGCAGTTTTCTAGCAGGCTGCTCCACATATGGCTTTGTATTCCAAAAAAAGAGCAGTTTAACCATGCTGGTGCTGGCAGTGAAACCTCCAAGTCTCTTGTGTCCCTCTTCTGCAGCTGAGACCTTTTCTTCTGTTGCATGTTTTTCATTACTGTGCTGCTTCTCTTTCCCTTCATAAATGCAAGATGCTTTTCCAGAGTTTGTCAGTACTGAGTTTCCAGCTGGATGTTTAAGGTCAAAGTTCTCCACGTTCTGGTGAGTAAGAAAGATTCTGATCCAGGGTTGGGGTGATGAACACTCTTGCTAAGCAAGGCAGGGGAAGGGTAGCAGTGGAGGAGTAAAAAAAAATAAATCCCAGGAAGCGTCGGTGAGGGAAATTCTTGTGACAGGTTGTGCACAGAATTAGGCTTGAGTGGATGCAATATTAATGAAAAAAACTTTTTGAAGAAGTGGGGCTAAAAATGTGGTCTGTTTTTCCAGGTTGTTTGTACTCCTACAACCTTCTTAGTTATGGGAGATACCAGCACAATTCCTGGTGTGAATGCACTCATAAGTCACTTTTACACTGTTATGAGTATAGCTAATCCTCTTTCATGGGGGAGTAATTCTTCTGCAAGGAAACAACCTTGTATTTGTTAAGTAAATTATTTCTGTGTAAGGAGAAGTCTGAGTCTATAAATAATAAGTCAGAATTTATAAAGAGGACGCCTGGGAACTTCTTGTTTCTGTGTATTTGCATTGTGGCTGTAATTATATTACATTATATTTTATGTTTAATCTTCTCATTTCAATTTTATATTCTTGCTATTTTAAAGAGAAATAGAAGACTTCATAGGCAGAATTAAGAAGTTCAATAAGTTTTCCCAGTGCAGCTTCCTAGGTCTCAAATAATCAAAACTTATCAAGTCAACCTGACAAAATCCCTAAGTATTATAATTTAAAACAAAATATTCGAGACCTTTAGGCAATTAAGAAAGTTGAACAGCCACACATTTTAACACGGTACTGAACTAATTAGGAAAATGTAAATCAGTAATAATTTAAGTAAAGACTTTTTTATTCCCTGGGCACTAAAATGCAAACTACTGAATGTGCTTTGTCTCAGAAAAAAAAAAAGTGAAGTTAACTTGCTGATTTTCTTTGTAACCCTGGAAAAAAACATATTAAAACTATTTGTTTCTTTGGTCTGAGTCTAAGGTTGAAAGCTTAAACCCCAAAGTGTTTTTTGTGGAGGGTAAGGGAAGCAAGCAGAGGCTGAGCTGGACCCCAGCATTTTGCCAAGGGTTAAGGCCTTATGAACACAATGGGATGTTGATGCTTTTTTAACACATTCAGCCATATTAACTTATTTTCTGTTGTGGGGATGTTTGCGTTGTTTTTTATTTGTTTACTCTTGTTTGTTTGAACTAATCACCACTTAAGTAAAAGCCTCGCTGCCTGCCCTGCCTCCTCTTCACCCAGCATTTAGCCATGGTGACCAGTCAGGCATAAAAACGTGCTTATCTGCAAATGAATGGCAGCTCTTTGCTTCATTAAAGCCTCTTTCTCTTCTGGCACTCGCATTGTGACCCTTTGATATTAATTCAAAGGGCAATTAAAGAATGCGGCCCATCTTTGAAGTAGAGCATTCAGGGCAAGGAATGGGATGAACCTGGGACTCTGATGGACTGTGCACATTCAACAGGCCTTTTCAAGGCAGTTTGAAGTGACTCAAAGAAAATGGGCAGGAGAAGGTCAAAGAGAAAAAAGGGGCTAAAGAAACAGTCTGTATTTGTTCGAAGTATTAGCCAAGCAAACTGCAAATAGCAACAAAATGAAACAGTTAATAGAGCAGCCAGACAGAGGCATGTCAATCACTTAACTTGAACAGCATTGGGCTAACCAAGGCTTCAGTCCACTGTGTTACCTAATTATCTTGGGAAAGCCAGTAGCTGGAAGTAATAGTATTGTATTTCTTTCTGCTTACTGCTCAGAAAAGGTGATAAATACTCACAGCTTCATAATTATTCAACATATATACATAAAGAGTGGTGGGTTGGTGGATTGTAGGCAAGCTGCTAGTAGAAAACCAACAAAAAACCCTTCTCGATTAACCTGAGATGCAGAATGTGAGCATTAGCATGTTTAAAATCGTGTAAGGGTTTGCTTATGGAGCGAGCTAAGACACGCATGGTTTCCTCTGGAACAAACCTTAAAGACAAACACATTTACAGACCTTGGAGCGTCGTTTTCGATCTTTCCTCCAAATATAGTTTTAAACCACACATAATGTGAAGGGTCAGACTTTAAACCACAATAAACAATGAGATTAAGAGCCAAGACAGCAACTCTCCTAACTTAGCATATGCTGTTTTACCTAAGCGATGTAGCACACATGGTATGAGATTCCTGCCTTATTTTGCCCTAACAGGGTAAATTAAGGACAAAGTTTCACATTTGCCTCACGATTTTTTTTGGTATTGTTGGTTAAATTATCCCCATGGGGCTTGATTTTCCACTGGCCCGAATTTGCACATGAAAAGCATTTTATTTTATTTGCCCGAATGGATGTGCCCGTAAACAGGCATATTTTAAAGTCCTGGCGTAAGAAGAGATTCCTGAACTTATCTTCATAGTTGCATTAAATTGTCAAGTTATTGAAACAAGGAAATAATAATGAATTTGCAATGTGAGAAAGTGTTCTGGCCTTGATCCAGATGATGCAGAAGATTGTATAAGTCATGAGCAGAAGTGTGTGGCAAGAACCATCTTGAAATATGTAAAGTTTTGCAACGTTACTGAGCTACTTGGATCTTGGAGGTGCTTTTTTGGTCTTGGTATTTTTATCTTTTTATTTTGTTTTAAATGTGAATGGGTTTTAATTGGAAAGCGTGGCTGTTGCTTCGTACTGGTTAAATCTCCTGCACAGGTTTGCATCACTTTGAGGGTTCTGCTGCGACCACCTTTGTGTAAATGTAACTTCAATCTCCAGCATGATCCTGTTTGGTGGGATCCCACTTGTGTTCACAGGCCCTAAGCTGTGTAGCAAGATTGGGTGGTACACTTGGTTTAACATGGTAAAGGATTTGTAGCAAAAAATGCTCCACACACATGAAATGGACAATATACAATATGACTTAACGCATGTTAAAAAAATACTCCATCAACAGCTGGTAATGGTTTACTGTGGAGGAGAAGGAAGAAATAATTTTTTGTTGCTGTTGTTGAGAAAACAAAAGCATTGGCACAGTCAAAAAAAATCACTTTTGTTGAGATCTTGCATGCTAAATTTTAACCAGAGGGACTATTTTTTTTTTCCTGGCTACACTGCACCCTCCTTTGAACTTCAGTCTAACAAATAATCTAAAAGGCTATTCAGTGCGGTTGTGCTTGTATGAAGGGTTTTGCCATCATACAAGAAGAAATATCATCTTTTCTTTTATAGTGGCCACTGTATTTTCTTTTTTAGGACCAGAAAAAAGAGGAATTCTTGTATATGTTAGGCATAGCGCTGTTTTGAAGTTACATAGTAATAGAAAAAATGGCACTGTGTGAACACTTCACTGTCTAAGAATTCCAGCTGGAATAACTGTACAGAACCAATGACCGTTGTTTTGTATGGGTCCCTCCTGATGTCCATAGGGTTTTATCTGTAGTTCATTGGAGTCAAAGCCATAAATTATATTAGTTCAGTTTTAAAAGGTTCTCTTCTTACAGGAGGGATAAGGCTTTATAAGGATCCCTCTGAATATATAAGGACTGACAAAGTATCATTTCATCAGCTGAAAACAGAGGATTTCTACAAGGAGCATAGAGCCTGAGCTGGTATAAGCTGCCTTGCCTGTATCTCCAGCTGGACTTGGACCAGGATCCGTGGCACTGGCAGTCCTGCTAGGTGTAGTTGGCTAGTGGGCTGTTTTCATCGTCACTCTCCTTTGCTTTTAGCTGTTTCCAATATTATCTGAACTTCATCCTTCTGCTGCAAATGGAAAGTGCACTGTTCTCACTCCCTGGGGTAGCTGTATTTGCTCAGAGCAAGGAGGGTCAGTGCGTGTTCCAGAGGGGTGGTTCCCTCTCCTGCTGGATAGCATATCATTTTAATGGGCTCTGCCAAGGTAAAATTGGGAGGGTAGGATTGCAAAAGGAAGCAATAGTCTTCATGTTATGACCAGAGCAAAAGAAGGATGGCTGGATGGAGTCAACTGAGCTGTCAAAAGGAAACAGAAAGCTCTGAAGTCCCATGACATGTGCTATCTATTATCTGAACATACAGCAAACCCCTTGGGGTTTGAACACCTTGTTCTGTGGAAACTTGGAGAGTTGGGATATCTGCCCAAATCTCATTTGCATGACTTTTGGGGAGCTTTGCTTCCTCCTTAGATTTTGGTTTCAAACCAAGTGAGCCCTGGCTGCAATATGCCTTGGTGGGACAGGTGCTGCAGCCAGGGCCTTGCTTGGAACAGGTTTTCTTTCTTTGCTGCAGTTGTCTCTACTCATGGTTTTGTCCTACAGAAATCTGTCCAATTGCCTGATCCAAGGGAGCCATCAAGCCCCAAATCCTGAAAAGACTACTCCAAACCCCACATTGTTTGGGGTATGTTCCCTTTTGGAAGGAGGAAAGAGCATTTTAGGTCTTCTCAGATGTGTACAAGGATTTAATAAAACCCCCAATCACTGATTTTTGCTGCTTGCCTGGTAGAGTTTCCTAGGTGCTGTGTGTGACTGAGTCCTCTCTGTCCATGAGATGAGTGTGCTTTGAGGCTGGACACTGCCTTGAGCCACTCCTGATTGTCAGCCAGGGCACCTAAGATGTGGTGGGTACTTGGGATGCACCCCTCAGGGGATAGTGGGATGCTTGAAAGCATAAAATTTATCTATTTTTCCCACTAGCCACTATGGGGGCTATTTCCCCACCCAACTAAACTGAAGTCTAGTTTAGTTGTGTGGCAAGAGGTTGAACCAAAGCATCTTTTCCATTTAACTGGGGCCTGTTTTTCCTTGTTGGTGCAAGTGCCTGATGTGTGTTACCTATGATTTCTTCAGTGAGTGTAGGTTTGTGCTACGTGGATTTAGCTTTATAAATGCAAAACTTAATTTTAAGCTGCTTTTCTCTCAGAGCTTTTGGGAAATATTTTTGCCTAGCAAGAAAGCAGAGCCAGCTCTAAGAATATGAGGCTATACTGCATTTTCTGAACAAAAATAGCAGGTAGTCTCTTTGCTTTGCTAAAACCCCTCATTTGCTGTATCCCAGGGCTTCTACTGGAGGCTGGAGGCCTTTTATTTGCTGGTGCTCCTTCCCAGATGCTGTTTGCTGTAGTGCTGTGTGTGCAACGTACACTCGATACATCATCTAAGCAGTGGAAAGCGTTCATTCCCTTTGTGCAGTCTCTCAGGCCTGATGTAAAACAGGCAGAAGTGCAGCAATTCCTGCCATAATGTAACATGATTCCAGGAATTAGAAATTTCCAACTCTGAGTGTACCAGGAAGCAGCAGCACGCCCTGTGCCGGCGGGGATGGGCTGGCGGTGGGCTCCTCAACCTCTCCTTCTAGTGCGCAGTGTGTGTGTATGGCTGCGAGAACAGAGGGTACAGAGGGGAGGAATAGATGTCAGTATAAATGGTTCTGGTGTTTTTTCACTGTAGGCTCTGAAAGTTCTTCCAAGAATTAAATCTTAAAACCACCAAGTGTTAGCTAGAAAGTTGTTCTGAGTGCCTCAGCTGAAAGGCTGGGTCCTGCTGACATGGGAATCTACGGAAGTTTTGCCTTTGGCTTTTACGGCTGTGGGACTGCATCTGAAAAATGACATAAAGTGATCTGAAAAAAGTTGTGAAGCTGCAGAAATACACAGGCTAACCTGAAAAGCACGAAAGGAGGCTTCTTAGAATATATTATCATTCATGGGGAGGTTTTTGTAATGTCTAAGTGCTTGAGCATTACTGGGAGTTTTACAAAGCTTGGAAACAAAAGATTAAACTCTAAAGGAGTATCTTTAGGTTTGTTTATTCTTTTTTACTTAGAAACCCACTAATTGAAGAAAACATCAATTGTACTCAAATTCAAATAACAACAAGTAAAAAAAGAGGCAAGGAATGCTCAGTAAAACATGTCTAAAATTAATTATTACTAGAAAATAAGTTTTTTCCACTTGAAAACAATTGACAGGGTTTAGGAATCAAGTCTGGGGTCAAAGGGTCTTGATGGCCAAGTCAAAGGGCACCCAGAGATGTATATTAATGCGTGTCAGCTTCTAGATCCTAGAGTCAAGCAGAAGTTCATAAAAGAAACAAGGCATCTTAAGAAGAAGTGTTATTAGCAAACATCAGGTCAAAGTTTATCTTTGGGTCAGTGTGTATGGGAGGGTCATCCATTCATGCTCCTAACACAGGCGTTATCCTTAAAGCTGCCTTGGCATAAGGTGTAAGGGAAAATAGAAAAACTGTGAAAACTTGGTGATTTATCAGAACACTTTGCAAGACTAAGATTTAAATTGAGCATCCTTAATGGAGCAAAGGGAAATAGGAATTTTATTTCAGTTACTCTTGGTAGTGTTTTTTGTTCAATTCTTTTTTAAATCCAAAGATAAAACTTTATTTTTGTATGGACATGTAGGATTCTCAGCAACGTCTTTGCACTCTTGCCTGAGTCAGAGTTGATGCTATAGGGGACAGACACGTCTTTCTTTTGAAAGGACCAGTATAGCCAATGTCAAACCCTTTGATGTGGAGGTATTGTAAATCTTTACACGTGATCCTTCCTGGAAGCCATGGATTTCCTAAGAAGCGTGTTGACCAGTTCATCCCATTTACAACGCTGCTTCTGCAGCTCTGCTTTCTCCTCTTCCCACCGCCTTGGGTGTGGGAACCCCAGCGCCCAGGGCAGCCGTGGCCGGGGGCGCTCCGCCACTCAGACCTGGAGGAATGCTCCTGCTGTGCCGGAGCACACAAAGGCTGCCTACTTGCTTTGACAAGCCCATGCTGCAGAAAATCCTTGCAATCTTTTGTGCTGCATGGTGTTGACTTATTTTAGTTCCACGCTAAGATGCTCCCCATTGAAACAAGCCAAAAAAAAGGAAAAAAAAAAAGAAAAAATGGAATACGGTTCTTTTAAAAACTGTTATTCTGATGCTTTTAGGAGGCACTTTGCCCGACTTTCTAAAGAGAAGTGTTTGAACGGTGCAACTTTGCTTATGCTTTGGAGGGGAAGAGAATGGCATGGTTGTAGGAATAATAAATATGACTGTTCACTAAAGCCCATTATGTTTGCATTGAATGGCGATTGGAATATAATGTGAGATGATAACTGAGTATTTCTGGGAACCAGTGTGACAAGAGGTGATAGAAAAGAGATTATCTGTTGGACTTTTATTTGTATAGTGTGAATATTGGAGACCTGAATTGTGCATTTAGTACACGTGTTAGCACTGGAAAGTCCTGAGCTCCAGAGACATCAGCAAAATGGAAAGCCTTGGCATGCTCGGAAAAACAGTCGTGTGCTTGCTGCTCTTCAGTGCAGTTATAACAGAAGAGTCCCAGCCTCTTAATTAAGTTTTTCATTAAATCTTTCTGAATTTTGTATTGGTAAAATATATGAGGAAAGTCTTAAGAAAAAGCCTTGAGCTGTAACAGTCAAACTTTGATGTTTTTTTAGACAAAATGCTTTTCCTGTTGGACACTGGCAGCTGGAAAAAACTGACTTTTTTTGGGAGCACACAATATTTGCTAGGAGAAGTTTCTTGACTCCAGATGGAATTCCTGGTTGGGAGTAAGGGAGAAAATGCCTGTCCTGTCTGCTATGAGCAGGGCATGTCTCTGCATTAGGAAGGGAATGTGTTTCCCTGGCACTGAGGTAAAAGCTGTAACCAGACCTCTCTAGGTCCTCCAAGTTCCTTCACTTCATCTGTTTAGCTACGCTCTACTGGGTATTTGGAGTGAGGGAGAGTCAAACTCAGATGCTTGTGGCTTATTTTGGGGCGTGTGTTGGGTTTTTGTTTGGTGGTTTTTGATCTGTCTTTTTTCAAGCACTCATTGAACCTTCTGAAGAGTGGAAATAGAGAAGGAGCTACTGGTTCCTAGACTGTTCAGTTGGTCTCCACTCTAAAACATCCTGAGTGAGTGCCATGACCACATGCCTCTCCCTCTAGAAGACAAATGATTCCTTCTCTTTCCATTTTTCACAAAAGACTTTAACTAGATTTTGGGTTTTTTTCCCACTAGCACAGAATCGGGAAGGCGGGGGAGAAAGCTTGGAAGGAGAAATGTGAAATGAAGAGAAAGGGAATATTTGCCCTTCTCACCAAGTTGCAACCATGGTCTGGAAGCATGAAATGACATCAATTGGAAACATACCCAAAAGGCAGAGCAGCTGAACCTTTGCTGCTATAATCTGTCATGGCTCCACCGAAGTTAATTTGAAAGTCTGCCTGTTCCTAAATAGGTGCAAAGGCCTTCCAGTGAATTGCGTGTTACCACAGGAAATCATATTAAAGAGAATGGCATTTTGGGAGTCAGAGTCGTCACTTCTAATGGTAGCTGCATTGGGTTTGATATAAGCTCTCAGGAAATTTGTGGTGTTGACTTTAACTTTGTGAGAATATCTTTTCTGCTAAACTGAGACTTGAAACTCTGTAAAATTTGTGCTAGAGCCTGGTCCTGACAGAGTTCTGCTAAAAAATGTGAGCTGTGTCATGGGAACAGACTCTTGAAACCATGTCATACGTGTGGCACAGAATTCAGAAAGCCAAAAGTTTGTGCAGCGTCTTCATGAACTCCAAGGCTCAGGAGGACTGTGGCAATCTTGCTTCTTTCAGTGTCTTAGCAGGATCAAATTCACTTCTAATTCTTTCTCCCTAATTCTGGTTGCAAAAATTAACCAAGTAACTTGAGTTTATCAGACAAAATTAGGAGTTTATCATGTTCCTATGAAGCTTATGGCAGCATTAGTTTACTACAAGATGGTGCCCACTAAAATAATAAACAATTACTTTAAAAGAAGAAAACAACTGAATGCCAATTAAGACAAGCATCAGAATGACAATGTTCCATTTTCCCACTGTACAGAGAATAATTTGTGGCCAAGGGATTACTTTTTGAAATTGTTTTGAATTCTGCCCTTTAATTTATTAAATGAATCCTTCTTAGGAACTTGATTGCTAATTCACTTTAATTTAGAAAAGCCCCACTGTCTTTGGATGTAGGCAGAGCCCTCAGGGGTCTATAAAACTGTCAATAGGGCTGTTAATTTGGCTTTTCTTTTTTTCTTATGGCTTAAAGCTTAATTGTGAGAGCTGGGAAGATGCCACGGTTTTGGTTTGCAGGGACTCAGTGTCTCATGGGTTTCAGATCCCATCAGAAGTCATAGGAACCCTCTTGCTGCTGCATACATGCCAAGCTTGCAAAGCTGCAAAAATCTGGGGAGGACAGGGGTTTGCTGAAAGTGAGTCCCACCTGGTTTTCGTGCTGGAATCAGAGATGGACAAGAACCAAGTCACTTAGCCTAAATGTCCCTCAGCTTTGGGTGGGTCTGGATCCCGATCAGGATCTGAACTTTTTGTGCCTTAGGCTTGTCTCTAATTGAATCCATGCAAAACCAGACATTTCACATGACTTTGATGCAAAACCATAAATAGGCCCATTTTTTATTCAAAACGAAGTCCAGGTTTGCTTAGAAAGATCACAAACCTCCTACTGAACCTTGATGGTCCCAGATTATAATGAAAATTGAAGTCTCCAATGCAATAGCATTCCTGGAGGAAATGATGCTTGATATTTGTCTTTCTAGTTAAATGTGTTACTGTTCAGAGGCAGGCAATGATGTCCCACTTGCTGCAAGTTGGACAGAAGATGGTGTAGACCCTTCCTTACACAGACCCTGGTTGCAACTAGGTTTCTTGGGTTAGATCCCAATCAAAATAATCTTAATGGCACTTCTAGTGGTTTCGTGTCTTATATAGAACAGTATAGGAATAATTCCAAGTGATATGGGATTAAAAATGCAAAACAAAGCATGGAAGCTTAGATGAGATTTTGTTTGGATTGAAACACTTCTTGCAAACTCTTTTCCTGAGCAGTCAGATAGGAAAAATCCCAAAACTCTGGATGTTTGAATTTTGCAAAACAATTTTCAAGTGGAAGGCGACTTTCAAAAAGTGCAAGGATTTTGGCAATACAAATTCTAGTACCTGAGCAGAACAACGTGACTGTTACTTAATTTTAATGACAGATCCAGGCTCTTCTTTGAAGATCCCAAATCTGAGCATTCACGGTGAAATTATCCACTGCACATATCAGCTACTCCATTTATATGTGATCATGTATGTTATAATTAAGTGGATGTTCATCAGAACACAGCCTGGGTCAAAGTTTGTTTGTAAAATATTGTTTGCAACTGCCCTTAGACTGTGATTTGGAAAGTCTGATTGGAGTGTCTGAATAGGTAATTGTCACTGAAAACCTCAGAAATGTTTCCAGGCCATCTGTCACTCAGCCACTTGTTATTTGTATTTCTATGGTAAACAGGAGTCCTGCTCATGGACTGCCACCGTGCTGGAAGCTGTACCAACACAGATCTTGGGATTTCTCTGTGAAAAGAACCTAATGATGTACGCACACGAAGGTGCACAGACATGCTTAGACTTTTAAGCAGAGATGGAGCCTGTTGAGCTCTATGATGAGCAGTGGTTTCAGCTCACTGGTACCCAAAATCTGCAGCAGGTGATGGCAAGCTGTCACAGTAGCAAAGCCCCTTAGAATTCCTGTCTCATTTGATGTCTATTGAGACAACAAATGTTCTAGGCTTCTGCTGTGAGCCCAAAGGCACGTTTATATGCTACCAGGCACAGAAGAATGTTGATTACTTGGCCAACAGTAGATGAAGGCAAAAAGTCCACTACCCTCACAGGGTAGCCCTCTTGCACTTGTTTCTGTGCTTCGTGATCCCCTTGGGCAGGATTAGACCTGGGACCCTGGATCTCCCTGTCCTGCTTGTCTAACAATGAAAAGGAAGCCACTTAGAAAAGCTGCCAGGAGCTGGTTTCTCCATTGATGCTGGTTTTCCTTTGCAGACACAGGAGGCTGGCTGGCAGTGTGCAGCTTTTATTCTTTTCTGTCTCTCTGCTATTGTGCAGGGTTCACTCTGGCAGCCTCCCCCTGGACGCATCTGGGGCATCTGTCAGGCCCCTCCTCGGGCTCTGTCCGGCTGGCTTGCAGGCCAAGTTTTGACTTCCTAATCTGTTTTAACCACTTTGATGTGGCTCTCAGCAGGGTTTGACCTAAAACAGGCAGAGAATCGCATCTCACAATCCATAGGGTATGAATTGAAGGAAAAAATTAGCATTTTAAAATTTTGCTGTCAAATAAAAAGAGCATGATTTTTGCTGAAATTCAGTTGGATTTGAATGCTTGTCTTTTCTAAGCTTCCTAGAAAAGCCCAGCAAAATATGTGCTGCTTGTTTGCATAGGAAGGGGAGGCAGGCTCTGTGTTAGTGGTTGATGTTCTTCCAGTATTCATCATGGAGCTATTTCTCTTTCAGTCTGGATTTACAAGTTAAGATACTCAAGCTTCCATTTTAGGACCTGTTATGTTTTCATATGGTGGCAAGAAAATGCCAAGCACTCTGCAGAGTCTGCTTTTGAGAAGCCCTCTCGGTTTTGAATGGGATACAATATGCTGCTTTCAGGAGAAATTAGAAACAAGGAGGACCACTTTTATTCCCACCTAAAAAAGCCCTCCTGTTGCATGTTTTGTGATGGAGCTGTTAGGACTCTCACTTGTGATGTTCCTGGGTACCCAGCAGTGCACATAAGAGTGCTTGCAGGCTGTGGTGCTCTTAGCTGAGTACAAGTGGAAGCAAAAAAGAACTCTGAGTGGTGCCAGAGCACTGAAAGGCAAGATGAAGCAGGAGCCAGGGTTTTTACAGCTGGCATGAAGTTTCTCCCAGATCATCTCCCTCTGAAATGTTGAGGACCTCTGGGGAAACAGAGAGAACCTTTAAATAGATGCTATCAATTAACCCTACAGCCTAACAATTTAAGATAGCTGATTTTACAGAGATGAAAGACTGTAGCTAAGAAACTAGGCATTTTAGCTTTTTTGCATTCATCTCTTTGTATTTTGGCTATTTCCCCCCCAATTTTAAATATTGCAAATCTGATCTGGGGCCACTTTCACTGTTATCTTTGAGAATTTGCCCTATTTCTGGAGGGTAAAATAATCAGTTTTAATGAAACCATTGATTTTCAGGCTGTGGGAGATCATGAAAAAGTGAGCTCCTCTTCACACTCCAAAAAAAAAACCCCACAAGAACTTTCATTGGGTTCCCCATTTGGTTAAAAGGAACTAAAGTACAAACCTTGTGTTTTCTGACATTCCTGATGCCTGAGGGTGGGTGAGGGCTGCATCTGAGTCTTGAGGCTGGATCCAAAGACCACTGACACAATGTGGCTTGCGTTTAATACTGGGAATGTAGAGCTAGATTCTTCAGAATCTCTTTCTTTGGGAATGGCAAGGAGCAAATGAGTTGTATGTGGGGTTTTGTACCTTATCTATCACTTAAATACTCTCTTTAGACAATCACATCATTTTAAGTCATTGAAATTCTGGATGCATATGTTGTAGGGACACTGTGGGAGTGGAAAAAAAAAGGAAATGAGTGAAAATACATTCAGTAATGTCAGTGTCCAGTGTCCAGGCAAAGCCTATGGGACTCATCAACAGGCATCCTGCCATTTCTGCTGTATGTGATGGTGAATGCTTAAGAGAAGCCAGTGTGTTTATTGTGCTAAATTTGGTGCAGAGTTAATTTTTCAGGTTTTGGGACTGCTAATAATTCAGAGAGACAGTTATAAATTGGTTAATATATGTAGAGGTTTCAAATCTGGTGATATTAAGTATGTGTATATTTAGTCAAATAATTTTTGACATCTCTGCCATTAGGCATTCACCAGCAACCATCTTTCCTGCAGGTTTTCAAGAACATTTATCAGCATCTGTCAACAAGCAGTAAATGAGAGCAAATGTAAGGGAATTACATATGTCTGTGGAGTAAAAACTGGATCCAGAGTGATTCCCAGCAGGCACATTTTCCATATAGGCTATAAAGGTGCTGTGGGGTTGGCTGCAATCCAGTACAGCCCATCACTCCCTTTCACTGACTTCTCTGGGGTCAGCTAGTGCAGAGCTTTGCTCACAATTTTTCAGTCTAATAAAAAAAAACAAACCGTTTTCTTTGGAAATGAAGCTCCCCCTGTTTCTTTGGAATAGGTAGCAAGCTGTGTACCTTGCTTCATTATTAGCAAGCCAGGGTCCATGTCCTCAGGGCATTGTGTGTGCTTTATTTTCTTGTGTTTGTTTAGTGTCTGTATTACGGCAGTGCTCTGGTCAGGTGACATCTGTGAGCTCCAATAGCTTTTGTGAGGTTGGTAGAAGGCAGTCCCTTGGAAATGTAATTACAGGATGATGCCAGGAGCTCATGGGCATGCAAACCTCACAGGGTGAGGAACAAGGAGCATCTGCAGGTGACCAGCTCTTGGATGGACTCAAGGTAATTACTGTAACAGCATCACAGGCGCTGTAATGAATGAAAGAGCATTGTGTGCTTCAGGGAGCCTTGGGCACAGAGACCTGCACACCCCCACGCTGGCACCCAAGGTAGGGGCTGGAATGAGAAACCCCATGGGGAGTAACACAAAGAGGTACTGAGCACCCTGCTGCTATCCCGTTGTAGGGTCCTTTTATCCCAAACACTGCAACAACCATAAAGGCAGGGGCTGTCTTTGACCAGTGGGACTGGAGGGCTCAATACCCAGTAGGACCAGGTTTCATGACAGAAGATGATGGATTTTGAGGTCAGCACCCCAATTCTTATGTAGTTGTGATGGAAGTGACCTAGAGTTACTAACAGGTTGGGCTGGAAAATAAGTATTTGGCAGGAGTAGGTAGTGTCTTTGGAAATCAATCATAGGAAAAATATTTGACGGAAAAGATAAGCTGCTTTTATTGACTGAAATCTGAAAAGTGGAGGGGGAAAACGTCAGTACTTTTAGTTTTCTTTCACAAAAGTCTCCTGCAGAGTTAAGTAATTTCTAGAGGAAATGGAGTTGTATTCAATGACAAAACCCCTCTGTTTAAGGAAAAAAACCTGTCTGGAAATATTTTGGCCATCCCTAGTCCTGAAAGCGATAAATAGAGATGGTCACAATACTCAGTGTACCTCTGTAGTGGGTAAAAGTGGCTGGAGGGGTAGTCTGGCTGCAGCTGTGGGTTTAAGAAAAGATGATAACCTTGATTTCCCACTGAGACTTGGAGGACTGTAATCATGACATGGAGATGAAGCTATCTATAACAGCTTGCTCTGCTAGTGTTTTTTTTAATCAAGAATGTTATTAATTCAGGTAATAGAGCAAGTTGAGACAAATAGGAAGTTTATTAAAACATTCTAATTTTTTTTTTTTATTTAGCCATTTGTGCAGTTTCTGTTTCCTTCAAAAATGTTTTAGCACTACTACAAGTGCAATCAGTGAAGAAATACAGAGCTGATGTTGAAAAATACTTGTAAGCCTTTTCTATCTTGGTGTGCTCAGTAGTTTGATCAGCTCATGTAACTTTAGGAGTTCTTTTTGCATGGTGTTGTTGCAAAGGATTGAGGCAAATATAATTTATACATTTTTTTTTTCTTCTGAAAAATTCACATTGCCTTAGACAATTGAGAGAATGCTGACAACTCAATTATTTGCAGTACTTTAACTCACTAATGCAGTCTCATTATTTATCCAGAGACTCCTTTATTTGCTTTATTTAATTTCTCAGCTGACAAATTCCATCTCCCAGGATACTCAATGTTTTCAGTCTTAATTGGTTATCAATCAGCTCTTCCATCAGCTGATACTGGCTTGAAGACACGACACCAATCCTTTCTTAATGTGTTCTGGGTTTTCTGCAAGAGACATCTCACTTTTCTCCTAAGTTTCCCTGTCATATTAAAATATCATCTAAATTCCTAAGTTTCTTGGGAGAAAAACAAATCCAATCCAAATGAGGTTATTTCGTTTCTTTTCCTTTTTTCTTTTTCTTTTTTTTTTAATTTAGGAGGTTTAATCCTCTGGAAGTTTTTCCTTGGAATATCCTAACATTCGTAAGTGAACTGACAACATGCCGCAATACTTAAACACAGTACTCGTGTTCTCAACGTTACCAGGGATGCTCCCTGCGGGAAGGGCTGGAAAAACCCCCAGACGTGGGCACTCGTGAGCTCACGGAGAGAAACAACGAGCTGTGCTTTTGCCTCGCCGCTTTAGCGGAGCCGCTCGGGGCGGCCGGGCCGGGCGCGGTCCGGGGTGCGCTCGGTGCCGCAGCCTCGGTGCGCGTCCGGGGCACCGCAGCGCCGGCTCCGCTCGGCTCCGCTGCAGGGTCAAACAATCAGCACACTCTGCCCCGGGACAGACAGACTGAGCGAGGGGCAAAGCTTGCCCGGATCTAGCTTTGCTCGTGTACCAGTAGAAACAGCAGAGCAGTCTTTCGAGGCCAGTGAATGGAAACTCTGCGCAGTCAGCGAGGGAGTCTTGGCTTCGTGGAGAAAAGTGTAGCAACTTAAATTTTATTTAGTCATTAAACCTGAGCTAACCCTTATATAAATACCAACTTCTGAAACCACAGGGAAACCTCTCACAGGCTACATGACTTTTATCAAATCCCAGTATTTATTTGGCTTTTTTTTTTTTTTTTGATACATGTGTGTGTACTCCCTGGACACAGGATCTAAGTGCTAACTGCAGCTCCTTTATACTTAGCTTTCAGTGTAAGTAAGAAGAATTAATAATAATAATAATAATGTCAATAATGACAATGAGAATAATTATAATAATGACAATAATAGTAATAATAATGGCAATCCCCCAGTGCAAATTTACAGCAGTGAAAGTTGGGATCAGACCCACATGCAAAGCTGGTAAGTACTTTAGCGTTACTTGTATCAACAAAGCAAATCTCTTTTTGGCAAAGGAGGTGGGGGAATAAGAAGAGATTTTTGTAGTTGTATTTGCAGTTTCCTTTTCCCTTCCTTTCACTCTAGAAATTCTTTATCCTTTCATGCACAGTTGAGAATTAGCCATTTATTCTTAGCGCTGGCGATGCAGTCTTTGATATTTAAAATGGAATGTGTTCCTTTTTGATGCTCTGTGATTTTGAATGAAGTACATGCTAGCAGATTAATGGTGCAGAACAGTTAGACACTGTGCATTTTTTTTCTTTTCCATATTATTTCATCATTGCAAAAAAAAATTAATGTATTTTTTAAAAAAAAGGGCCTGTGAATTGTCTATTGTTTATGCAGTGAAATTGTTTTCACAGTGTTGTCATTCTCTTCTAAGTTGAAATCATTGAATAGCTATGAGCTGTCACATTTTTTGTCACTTATAACTGCATCAAGCTGTGCTGACAAAATGTCCCTGCATAACTGTTAATATGCATTGTCATTTTAAGCATGAAACAGTTTAGCTAATGATTTATCTCTTATAATGCAGCACTTGGGGCAGCTGTATGATTTGTCTCTTTAGCAAGTCAAGTAATTTCTTTAACAAAATGTTAAGCACAGATGGGCCATAGGCTGTCAGTTAACCATTATTGTGCATGCATCTGCTTGCCTTCAATGCACTGTTTTATGTATTCAGCCACTTACTTAGGCACAGTTCTCTGAAAAGCGGAACCTACTCTGATTGGCAAATAAAATGTTCATTTGTCTCTTCTTCCTATTGTTTTGTTTTGGTAACACATGTCAGCAGCTCAATTACCCAGTTCATTAACAGCTCCCAGTGGACATGATGGCCAACCCATGATAAGGAGGGCGATTGTGGCACATATGGTCAATAATAGCCTGTCTCTTGGTAATTGTAAATAAAAGTCACTGTTGGCCTTTTCCTTTTACTGCAGCTACTGTTTTCCTTTTCACTTTGCCGTACAAAGCACGTTTCTCTATGTGAATCAGCCCAAACAAAATAAAAATACCATCCATTTTTCTCAAGAAGATCACTTTTATCACTGCTGTGGTGGTTGTTTCCTTTCTGTGCTGACTTTTCATCTTACAGCTCTCAGGATATGGGCTTGATCTTTTCCAGTTCCAGTAACGCATTAATTGCTCTTATTAACGAGTTTACTTAAGTAGCAACATATTTTCTCAATGTTTCTCTCACTCTCTCACTACAGACTTTTTTTAAAGTGCCTGTGGAGTTAAAGTCATTTACAATTTTTTTTTGTAAGTATGCCCTTTACAAATAGCAGCGGTTTTCAAAGGAGTAATTGAAGTGTGACTTAATCCCTGTTAGATGAGCGATATTCCTGTCTAGAACAGAGTCTTTCTTTTTGGTTTCATTTCTCCTTCTTTGATATGTCATAGTCAAAATGCCAGTAGAACTGGTTAAAAGCAATTCTACTACTTGCGGGTATTTTACATTGTATCAGGTACTCTGCTGCTTTCTAGCAAGGTTGAGAATTTCTTTATATATTTGCTGATTCCTAAATTTTCACTTTTAATAGGAAAAAAGAAGCATGTAGCAGCATTAGCATGTTTTGTCATAAACCCATCTGAGAAATCTTTTGTGGCTTCTTGTTTCATTCTTTGTTTCTTGAAATCTGATTTTGTTTTTCCTCTCAAAGAAAAGGAGTCCAGTTGATAACAAGTTTTGGGCTGTGACTTAATAGGGTGAGACTTAGGATGTCCAAATCTCCCTCCTGTCCTCTTACCCCACGGATGTTGAAGCACAGAAAATGAACGTTGAATTGGGCAAAATTGCAGCTCTGAGTATCGGTAACCTTGCCCAAAAGTGCCTTCGGGGGAGAACCTAAACTTTAGGGGTGCTCTCCTGTTCCTTGAAGCATGCTTTATCTTAGATAAACACAGCTTCAGTTGTGTCTAAAGAGCTCACAGGTGGCTGTGGGGTGACTCGGGACCCCTGAGCTCGTCCCCTGCTGCCTGCCATATTCATAACTAATCTGTAGTCTCCTCCCCGGGCTGCAGGCACTCGGGGAGTTGTTGAGTGTCAGAGTTTATTTGTCCTGGTTTGATTAGCACAGACCTGGCAGGGCGTATTTTCTTTTTAATGGCTCCTTGCTGTGACAGTGAGGTTTTGGGAGGAGGAGGAGGAGAAGGGGGAAGCCTGGCGTCATGTTACCCCAGGCAAACACAGAAAAACGGAGGGCTGATGTGCTGGGAAGGAGAGAGGTACTCTAGAGCCTTCATTATATTTTGTATGGATATAAGATCCTGCCCCTAAACAGGACTGCCGAGAGGGAAGGAGAGAAGAGGGGCTGTTAACACAAAATAAGGATGCCATTTTATCTTTCTTTGGACTTTATTTTGAGCAAGAAAAGGGTGCTTGGTGCGTTTCTATCTTGTCGACTGTTAAAAGCCAGCTGCTGAAAACCAACCCCAACACAAACAAGGATGCAGGCAGGAACGCCCTACTGGCCACCTACTGCTGCTCCTGGCCATGGTGGGGAGCCGGCACCAGACGTGTGTTTTTGGGGGGCGCCTCGGGTGCCTGTGACACCCCCATCCCGGGGCAGATCTGCCGCTCTCCCTCCCTTTCCTCCTGAACTCCCCCTCGGTGTGAGGAGGGCTGCTTGAGCCCCTCACCTCTGGCGGAGCAGGCAGCGTTGGAGGGACGCCTCCAGGTGCGGAGGTTTGGGGAGGGGGAGCTGGATTAACCCCTGCTGTGCATCCCCTTCACCCGGCTGCCCTCCCCAGCCCCCCGGCCCAGCGCCCCCGCCTCCACGGCAGCCGCCTTTGTGCCTCCCGCATCCTGCCAGGCAGGTGTCAGAGCCCTGAATGCGGGCAAAGGCCCCGCTGATGGATACCACAGATGGAGCGTGGAAATCGGCCCAATAGGCCTCAGCCACAGGCCATTTCTTAGGACCCAACAAAAGCCTCCAAATAAGTCAACAAAAATCCCAAAGATCACAAAGAGAAAGTGTCATTTGTCATTTGCTGTGGGTTTGTGTGGGGGTGGCGGCCCCGCTGCACTCCCCTTGCCTGCACCCGAGCAAACACGAGGAGGTCACTCGCCTCGCCTCGCCTCGCCTCGGCCGGGCTGGCTGCGGGGATCAGACGGGCACCGGCAGCCACTGCTGCCACGGTGAGGCCCAGGGAGCCCCGGGGCTGGCAGGGTGAGCACCCCAGGGTGAACACCCCAGGGAGCCCAGGGCTGGCAGGGAGAGCGCCCCAGGGAGCCCCGGGACTGGCAGGGTGAGCACCCCAGAGAGAACACCCCAGGGAGCCCCAGGGCTGGCAGGGAGAGCGCCCCAGTGAGCCCCAGGGTGGTGGACAGAACACTCCAGGGAGCCCCAGGCCAGCAGGGAGAGCGCCCAGGGTAGCCCCAGGCTGGCAGGGAGAACACCCCAGGGAGCCCCAGGGCTGGCAAGGGTGAACACCCTAGTGAGCCCCAGGGCTGGCAGAGTGAGCACCCTAGTGAGCCCCAGGGCTGGCAGGGTGAACACCCCGGTGAGTCCCTGGCTGGCAGGGAGAGTGCCCCAGGGAGCCCCAGGGCCAGCAGAGAGAACGCCCCAGGGAGCCCCGGGGTGGTGGACAGAACACCCCAGACTGGGAGAGTGAACACCCTGGTAAGTCCCAGGTTGGCAGGGAGAGTGTCCCAGTGAGCCCCAGGGCCAGCAGAGAGAACACCCCAGGGAAACCCAGGCTGGCAGACTGAATGCCCCAGTGAGCCCCAGGGCCCCCCAGGCTGGCAGAGAACACCCCAGGGAACCCCAGGCCGGCAGAGTGAACACCCCAGGGAACCGCAGGCTGGCAGAGTGAACACCCCAGGGAGCTCCAGAGCTGCAGTGGCGCAAGAGGGAGGCTGTGAAATTAATCTTGCTTAAAAAAAGAACTGAGAAGATGGATGTGAGGAGGGTAGCTAGCTAATAAACTGCTACCACACCCCTCCCTGGCCTTTGTTAGTATGAATTTTTTTTATTTACCTAATTTCAGTGAGATCCCCAGCTAGACAGAATTCATTCTGGCTGTTACACTAGGAGGAAGAGACTGTGTAATACGCTCTTTAAAAATGTTACAGAGTGTGAGGAGCTGTGAAAAAGGTTCTGCTTTCCTAGGAGGCAGGATGATAACCTCTCCATGATAACCCCTCTGCCTGCCTCTGTCAGGTGCACTGTGTTGCAGCCCTAATGCATGGGCTTTAAATGGTTGTCATGTTATTGTTATTTAATTATTCAAATGAAATGCCTTGCTGGGAGGAAGAACAGCCCACAGAATGACCCCTTGTGTGTCATTTTGTTGTTCGGTTTTTGCCCCATGTGTCTATTTACAGTGTTTGGAAAGGGGATGGTTGCAGAACTCCAGGTGACCAAATGCCTGTGACATTGGGCAGTGGGGTTGTGCATTTATGGTGATAATCAGCATGCAGCATTTCCTTAGGCCACCAGATAGGTCATGAGCAGTTAAGGGACAAATAATTTCTCTTTAATTCTGTAATTCCTTTTCTAATTACTCTTTGTGACTCAGCAACTGGTAGTGCTGTTGGCTGTCTCACCAGTTTTGAGCTGTATAGTGAGAGGGGTTCTGGTGATCCCAAAGAGCCCAGCCAGGCGATCTCCCATGGCAGTGAGTCTCCTTCTATTTATGACTTGAGGGGCTGGAAAATAAGGATCAGTAGGATACATGTAAGAGGTGATGGATGTAGAAATAACCCAGCTAAAATGTCACCAGCTTTGCCAGTGCTGAATAATATCTTTGTATATCATGGAAGTCAGTAGAACTGTTAGTGAGATACTGCTTAGAGAGAGGGCAATGCACTGTGACTATTGAACAGATATAAAATATAAATTGCTTGTCTAAAGGCTGAGGTGTATCCAGTTTTTGTGCTCAGCCAGTACTCTGACCCTTCTCACCTATACAAAAGTCTAATAAAGGTATTTTAATAGGAAAAAATAAGAATAAAGGCTTCCTTGAAGATAGTGATATTTAAGAATACTTTGTAAGGAATAAGAGCAGTACAGATGGTAGTACAGACATGTAGCTATCCTTTGAGATTACATTTGTCTGACTTTCATATCACAGGGCAAAGAAGACAAAAGAAGCCAATATTTTCAATAAAGCTGTACCTGGCAAAAAGTAATGCCAATGAAAGAGAAAGATACAAAAGTAGTTTCAGATAGATATGAAAGTAGTTTCATGTGATATACATTTTATCCCTACTTTAATTTCATTACTTCCTCTTAAATTCTTGCCCTTAATTACACATATTGTTCCAGACTCTTAGATACTATAAAGTTGGTTTTTAAAATTGGTTTGCCTTTGTGCCTTTTATATACTGCTTAATGAAATATAATGTGAAAATAAAATGAAGTCAGGGTTTTAGTTCTACATTCTTCTGCAGAAAGGAATGAGAGCATAGGGAAACATGTCAAGTTTTGCTAAGTCTTTATAAAACATTTTAAGAAAGATAATGATATGTCTCCTGATACTTCCCATTTAGTTGGTGAGGGAGTTCACTTCAGGAATTCAGCAGTAAATATCCCCTTTAAATTGCTCAGTTTAAGCTGGCTTTTTATAGGCAAATACTTAGAAGTGTGAAGAGGTTGTACTCATACATGTGGAGTCTGTAAGAGCATTGAAAGTGTTCCTGGCATCTTCCTGACAGCTTCTTTTTCTTTTAACTCATTGTACACAATTAAAGGTAGCTTTTGTCAGAGAGGCTGTCTCCAAAAGGGACATTTCTGAGCTCTGTTTCAGACCTCACCACAACAGGTAAGGGCAGAGTGCAGTGGTAGCCAGTGTGACCCTGGTGGTGTGGCTGGAGTGCTCTCCTCCAGCCTAGCTGGGCAGTAAGAGCTGTTAAGGTGGGTGATTTGTACCTCAGAGTGACAATGAGGAGCTATATTTAAAATAGCCTATACTTCTTTTTGCTCCTGGATGACAGTGTGGATTCATCCTGCAGTGCTGTGACTTGGCAGTTGCTGAGGAAGGAAGGTGTCTAGCTGAGAAGATTTGGGATTTGTCACTAATTCAGACAATGTATAATGTTAATTTTGGGATATTCTAGATTGCCTGTTTAGTAAGGACTGGACTTGGACTGTTTAGGATAGGATGTTTGTGCTGATTCTCCTTTGAATGAGAATGAGAACCTCTTAGTCCAGTCTTGGGACAAACCTTCACTGCAAATAAGAGACTCTGGGAGCTGATGTTTTTTCAGTATATTGATGCTGAGATCCACAGGAGTTTTTCCTTAAGTGTGTGTTTGCTGGGTCCAAGATATTGATGCTGTCTGGAAAATGAAGACACCTTTCATGAAAGAGCCACTGGTCTAGCAGTAATTGTTCTTTTTTTTTTTTTTTTTTGGTGTGCAGAAATTAATAAACTTTTCAGCTGAATTGTCTGAAAAAGCACTTTGTGTTTCTCATGCTCTAAGTAAACAGATTAGGTGTATTTATTAGCTCAAACAGCTTGAGTGAAATTGGAAGTGTAAGATAGCTAGAAATGAACCTGGTGGGGGGTTTTAGCTGGAGCTTGAGAAACAGTTTACTTCCAAATAAATTACATTAAAAGGATTATATTAAATCAATGTCTATATCAATAATTTCTTTGGCATTGTTGAAGTAGCAGGAGCAATGCTTGTATTTCCATTGAACAAGCAGTTTCAGCATCACTGGGGAGTGTCTGCCCTCTTTAGGTGGTTTCCCTTGAAGACTCAGGCAAGAAGCAGTGCTGGTTGCCTGGACAGCAGCTGGTGCAAGCAAAGACTGGCTTTGAAAGTCTACTTTTTTGGTTCATTACCATTTACTAGAGAAAGTGAGCGTGGTTGGGTAGCAGAAGAGGTTCTGCTGCCTTCACAGTTACAGCTCAGGGTTCAGCTGTAGCTGGAGTTCACTTGATGGGCAGGGGAAGCAAGCAGCGCTGCTGGGATCTGTCTGACCCTGTCTGTGACCCCACTATTTGCATTTCTGTGAAATCCAGAAGGAGTTTCCATATTGATTTCTCTGTAAGCTGCTGATTGCAAGAGTTGGTAGCCCCTTCCTGGGTCATGGTCATACTGCATGTGGTTTGTTTCTTGCTGACTTTTCTCAAGTTCTCACTCAGGGTTTGTGAGGGGCCTTTGGTCCAAGACAGCCTCCATATGAAAGGATGTCATTGATTGATTCAATATTTTGCCATTTTTTCTCCTTTACTAAAGCTAATTTTGCCTTTTTTTTTTTTTTTCCCTTTTTTGAGCATCAGCACCTCAGTCTGATGAAGGCTCTGACATTGATTCTGAACCAGACTTGCCTTTAAAAAGAAAGCAGCGTCGCAGCAGGACAACCTTCACAGCAGAACAACTGGAAGAGCTGGAAAGAGCTTTTGAAAGGACACACTACCCTGACATTTACACCAGGGAAGAACTTGCACAAAGAGCCAAGCTCACAGAGGCTCGTGTCCAGGTATGTATAATACAAGCTGCCTAATGACAGGGGTTTCGTTTTCTCTTAACATGTGAGTTCTTTTATATTCCTACATGATCCTGCTCTGGAGGAGAAGGAAAGTGAAACAACATGGTTTACAGCTGTAGAGGTTCACATCTGTACATGGACTTTTTTTTTTAACTGTTTAAGGGAACTGCTTTGAAAATACTTTTGTTTCTTCCCATTAATTGTTCCACACTTGCCATGAATATAGTACAGAATCTTTGAACAAGAAGAAGAAGGTCTGATTTCCCCATTTGTTTGCTTTATGCACTTGACAGCACTCTGCATGTAACAGCTCAGCTGTTGGGCCAGTTTATCGTTACCTAATAGATTTCATCTGTTGTTGTCTGGGTCTTCCAGGCATTAAAAAAGGAGAGAAAAACATTTTCTAAAGGAAAATGTGTCTACAGAGCTGTAAAAGTGAGGAAGGTGGCTGGTGCAGAATCTACAGTTCACTTTTAGGTTAGATTTTGGTTAGAAGTTGACTTGGTATAAATTCTGTAATATCTCTTTTATCCCCACTCTCAGTTCAATTCAAAAGAAAATAAGTTCTCAAATAACTTCTAAGTCTTCACAGTCTCATGCATATCTGGGTTGTCTAAAGCAAGCTAATGTACCAGAGCAGTAAGATGGAGTTGATTCAATTTTTTAAAAAAAAGTATGAGCCTGGATTTTTAGCTGTCTAAACCTAGGAAAATAGCTGCCAAATTATCCTGGAAAAAACTGCACCTCTGAGTTCAAGTTTTGATTAGGACTTCTGTTTAGTATCAAAGAAACACATGCTGTGAAAAGTTTAATACTGCAGGCAGAATTTTCTGCTGCTCTTTCACCACTTGACACCTATGAATTGCTGGGAAAATATGCCTCTTTTAAATCAGTCTGAGTTGTAAGTGTTACCAAGCCAGTATGTGGTTGGGTGACAAGCAAGATGTTGAAGCATGTGGTCTAACAAAGGAAGAGAAATGAGTGGTGACTTGTGGTCTGACCAAGGATACAGGTGAATTTGGTTTCTTTGGTAAAACTCTTATTATGGTTTGACCTTTGAAACTCAGCCTGAGGCATTCAGACTGTGCAAACTGAAATAAGCAATACAAAACACCTCTCTGACTTTTTAAGACAATCACACCTATTGCAGCATGTCTGTATTATTGGATGTCTGTCTTGAAAGGCTCAGACTTTTTACCTGCTAAATGTTTTTGCAGAAGACTTCACGCTACATTTCTCATAAGTGTTTATTATGACTGTGGGAGAAAATCAGATGTGTGGATGAATTTGTCTGGAAGGCAAACTCAGTTGTGCATGACTCTTTTCTTAACATGTTTACTAAGTGAAATGCTTGCAAAACAGCTCCATAGATAGACTTGGGCCAGGTAAGACCAAATCAAGCCCCAGGAATCATTTGCACACAAACATAACAAAGATAACTTGCTTCACAAGTGTTGTTAGCAAGACGAATGGGATCTCGGAGATGATGTTTTGGTCTATGTTAGCTTCAGTGGAAAAATACGATAAAACGAAAAAGACCTTGTTCATGTTTTTCTAAATCAATGACCCACAGCTAGAAGAAAAGCAGAACTCTCATTAACATAACAGCTGTCTTAATGTGGCTTTAACCCTGTGACTTTTTGCATTCCTCATGGCTTCCTTGGTTCCCTCGAGACGCATCCTGTCTCACACCACTCGTATGATCTACAGCCTCACGAATTCCCCAGTACCTCTGACATGGATATTTTACCTAACCCAGCATGGAATAGAGTTCCCAGTCAATCAATGATTAAAATACCAGAACAAAACCTTTCTGGATTAAAGATGAGCTGGGGTTGAAGTAACCAGCCTGTGGGCAGTTTCCTAGTGCACTCCATCTGTCTGGTACACTTGAAGGCTGGCAGAATGATTTAGCAGTGGATTAAGGGATACAGGATTTGCCTTATCAGCATTCAGCACCTCTCTATAGCTCCTTAAAATAGCCACGTATTATGGGCATGAAATAAAAGACGACCTGTGAAAAGAAAATAACCCTAAGAGACTTGAGGCTGAGAGGGCTGGATAGCCATACTGAAGTAGCATTCAAGCTTTCTTAGTCACACTTCTTTTTTGGTAACATTATGATAGAGATCAGAGATACCAAATTTTATATGGATATATACACAAAGATTTCTTTGACTGCTTCCCAATAAAGCATTATCTAAAAGGGCTGGCTCTTGCAGCCTGAACCCAACTAAACCCAGAAATTTATTTATTTCCTTTGGAGCTGTAAGGTCCAACTCTGTACAGTAGTTTTATTTTGCCTAGGCTGTTATTTAGTTGATAACAACTAGATCAACCTTGCTGTTCCCTCAGTCCCTCTGTGTAGTACTTGCATCTCATGTTTTGTTTTCTCTACTCCGCCACCCTGTGCCTCCCCTTTCCTTCTGCTCCCTGAGGCTGTCTCATTACTCTCGTGAAAGGAAGAGTCTTACACCACTGAACCATGGTTTTCCTCACTTTCCCACTGCTGAAGGGTAACCAAATGCATGCTTCTAACCAGGTTGTTTGAAGGTGGAGGAAAAAACTTGCCTCTGCTCTGGGAGCAAGAGTAGAACATGTCAGCCCCTAAGGGGAATTTTTTGAGAGCTACAAGCAACTGAAAACAGACTTTACACTGTGAATGTTATTTGTGTACCTAATCATGGGAACAGGAAAGGCTTTTGGGGAAAGAAGTGTTCCAACAAACTCCACATTGTAAGAATCACGAGATGTGTAACTGTAATCATGGCAAATATTTCAACACTGGGTGTAATAACGAGTTAAAATGCTCCCTGCAGTTCCTCCTGCAGCACCTTTCCACTCAAGGACCGTTGAGTTTTTTTCCCCATTGCTTGACCCTAGATGTGATATAAGCCAGGAAAACCTCTTCTGCTGCCTCTTCCAAAGGCACTTGTTCTTCTCTGCACATTAGATGCAGAAGGAAAAGGAGAGTTCTTTGGTCTTTTGAGTTTATCACATAAAATTTGGAAAGATAAGCACAGCTCTAAAGGAGGACCTTTCCTTTAAAAACAAAAAAAATAGTGATACTCTGGGAATATGAAGTTAAAGATTTGCATGTTTTGAGTAAAAATTGCAACCCTGCAGTACTTTACCTGTCCAGTTTAAAACCTTTTAAAAACCATCATTGTGTTGCATTGCCAGCCCTTAAGGTCTGTGGCCTGTTTTTACTGACAATCTGAAGGCAAGTCTGAAAAGTAAATTTATCTCCAGTTTAGATCAAAGGATCTTTCTGAGCCTCAGAGCTGTGGAGTTATGGTTTCTGTAACAAATGGTGCACCAGGAATGAAGTGGGTAGTATCTTTTCTGGCCGCCTTTGATTCCCACAGCAGGCTTGTTTTTAGACCTGGACGAACTGGGCAAGCTTTGGCAGCAGCTTGGGCCTGTTTCAGATCCATGGTGGGGAGTGTTTACGTCAATCTTTTGGCAGAGGATTTTGAAATAAGGTTCAGGTTTGTCCTGTGGCTGGCCAGGAACCTGCCTTGGCCAACAGGGGTTGGCCATGCAGGCAAATCTTTTGGGGCTGTGTGTTGATGGCAGGCTTCCCAAATTGCCAGAAATGTGGGGCATGAGACTTGTGTATTGGACCGTGTTAAGGAGTGCCCCAGCTGTATGGATCCTTGGGGCAGGAGGCCCTGCTGTGAGAAGCAGCTGGCATATGGCCCTCCTGTTTAATTCCAAAATGCAATAGGAAAAATTTGTTTGGATTCTTTTTCATCCATGAATAATGGTGAAAAAGAAGGGCAAGTCAAGGAAGAATTCTGAATCATGACTATTTCCCACCCTGAAGAGTTTCTTCTCAGCCAAATCCCTGTTTTAAACTGATTTGCTTGAAGACATTAAAAAAAAAAAAGTTGTTTATCAACAGAGCATGTCTAAAAATTTAGGCACATCTCTCCAGGCTACTAGCATGGAATTGAATGTTCCCATGTCAAACTTGTAATCAGCTTGTTAGCTATTGTAAAAACCTTATTGTAACCTCAACAAATAAGTCCCAAGAGCTCGGATGTTTTGAGTAGCTAGAAGAAAAGTTATTAAAAAATGTATTTTAAGTGTTGTGCTTGGATATTATTTTCTTTGCTTTACTGTGGTAAAGGGAAGGAAAGAGTTTGGAGAGGAGTAAGGGGAAAGGTGAGAGAAGTTATGACTGTTGAGCTAGTAGTAAAGGTTAAAGGCTCTGAAGTCCAATTTGTCAGCTTTAGTAGTATTTTCTCAGTAGAAAATAGTGAAAAGCGCTCTGTGAGAAGTCACTGGGGAGGGAGAATCTGTGCCAAAGAAAAGTCTTAATTTGCTTTCAGCTCTTCTGAAATGGTTTGAGCATATACTGAACTGCCCAGTCCTATGGGAAGATGGGGCAAAGGAATGCAGGATGGATTCAAGAACACTCAAGACTCACTTTCATCAGACCTTTAGTTATTCCTGATGTGGTTTTATGGAGAATTTCTGATGCCTTTTCTTGAGACTGAATCTCTTGCATCATAAAAAGGCTAAAGAAAGAAAATGCTGTGTGCATCCTTGCAGTAGATAACCCTGTAATTGCAGGTCCCCCCCTCCCCTGTAAAGGGGAAATTCTTATGAGTAAATTAACCAACTGCATTCATATGTGGGCCCACGAGAACATTTTAAATATAGAGGAAAAGAGGGATGTGATTTTGATTGTCTCTTTCTGGTCCCTGCTGCCTAAGGGCTCTAATTAATGTCACTTTAACTTATAAATACACAGATAAATTTGCTTATTACTCAATAATTTTCAGAACTATTCAGCTGCAGATTTTTAGAATTATTTTTGTAGGACCGAGTCAAAGTTTTCTCAAAGAAACCTAAGAGATGGGAGTATATTGGGTCACACTGGGAGGTGGTTGGGTGTCCATACTCCCTTTGGCACAGGCTAGTGACTTTTTGGTCTGTGTTGTTTTTTTTTTTTGTTTCATTTTGTGCGTGGTGCATTGGGTTTCATTTTGACTTTCTTTGCTGTTGGATTTTTTTTGTGTGGCTTTTTTTTTTGGTTTGTTTGTTTTGTTTTTTTATTTTGGGGTTTTGTTTGGTATACTTTTCCCTTTTATTCCCACCTCCCTCCCTCCCCCTGAAATGTTTTCAAAGAACTCTGGTTTCTAGCACACTGATAACTGCTAGTACCCTGAACAGCATCACTTCCCCTGCCCATAAAGAGCAGGCTTCAGCAGGCAGAGATCCCTTAGCATTGTGACATTCCCTCTGGTGGCCATGGCAGGCTGTTCTCAGCAGGCTTTGGGATGCTGTGAGGGAACATGGTGTGCATCTGTATGCAGTGGACCTTATCCCTGTGAGGCTGGGGGTGTGCAGATGTCACAGTCAAGCTGATTTTTCAACTAGTTGTGCTAGAAAGCAATTCTGTTTTTACTCTTTCTTCATCCTGTGGCTGCTTCCTGGCAGTGCTCTCCCTGCAGCTCATAGTACTGATACCTTGGCGAGCCAGGATGGAAACTCACCCTACTGAAAAAAAAAAAAAAAGGAAAAAAAAGAAAAAAAAAGAAAAAAAAGGAAAAAAAGAAAAAAAGAAAAAAAAAAAAAGAAAAGAGAGAGGATAAGAAACTTATCTCCTGTTCATGCCCTTGAAGGGCTGCTGAAGTAAGTGAGGTCTGGCATCTGTAGGGACTGCAGGAGCAAACCCTGAAGGTGTCTGTAGCAGTCACACTGCCATGTTTTGCAAAGATAGCAGAGTCAGCTTTGCCTGGGCTGGTGGAGCTCAGCTTTGTTTGCAGTTTCCTTCTTCAGCCTCCCCTCTTCCCAAGGCACCCCTGCTGCTTCTGGCACAGCCCACATTCTTTCCCTGGTGGAACATCCGCCGGTTCTGGCTTCCAGGATGGTCAGACTTTGTTTTGAACATATGAATTTTGTGGGAAGGGAGAGGTGGGGAATAGTAGGGTGGGGGAAGCAGTTACCATGAAAAATATCATGAGGAAAAACCAAACCAACTCCTCCCTCCCCCCATCTAGAATTCATCTAAAATTAGAAGTGCCATTAACAATACATCAGTCTCTCGACTTTTGTGTTTCTGGCACTCCTGCTTGCAATGGTCAGGACTTTCTATAACAAAATATCCACGGGTTTTTTGCAACATTCACATCTTGAATGTTTTTCCCTGTTGAATCAGAGATCTTTTTGCCTTAAAAGCACATAGAGCACTCTGTGTTTATGATCAGACTGTCGAAATGTCAAGGCTAATTACACTAGTGTGTTCCCAAGTGAATAAATGCATCTTCTAAAGAATATCCTGTTGAGATCAACAAAATAAGATATTGGCATGATCACTTGCAAACTGCTTTAAGAAAAAATGATAATAAGAGGCAGGATCCAAATATCAGGAAATAGAGATGGAAGAAACCTATTAGTTCACCTTATCCACCTACATTGGTGCAAAATACAGTTTTTATGTTCTGTGGCAGAGTGATTTCTTTTTTGGTCAGTCCAGTCCCAGCTGTTTGGAAAACTGGAGCCTCCAGTACTTAAAGCGCTACTTTCCACCTGTTTTGTTCTATATTTCATCCTCTTCAGTTCTATTTTTGAGCTATAAATGTTGGCCAGACATTGGGATTCAAGTTTGTTTCCAAATCATCTGGATCATTTACATTCCATCTTTGAAAGTGACACAGGAACCAAGGAGTCCCAGCCTCACTATGGTGAGTGTGACTTGGCTTCTGTGCAGACATAGTTTCTGAATGCTTGGGTCCCTCAGCCAAGATGTGTTTCCTCTGTCCATTTCTAGATAGTTTAGAGTTTGATTTCTGTTGTGCCCACTGCAGGGTGGCACTTTCTCACGGGATGACACTTGGGATCTCCTCCAGGGGCTGCTTTGTACTGGAAGCATCCCTGCAGCCAGGTGACGATTGTGCCTCTCGCAAGGAGGTTGTGGGAGAAAGGAGCATCTTGTGGGGACCTGCTAGATTTGAAAAGGCCACTCATGAGATGAGAATTTTGTCATGTTGGTGGAAGTTGAAATCTGTTGCACATAAGGGGACATTGCATTTAAATCATATTGGAAATGTATAAACAAAAGAAAATATTCCCCCAGGTTTTTACAATATGTTTCTAAGCAGACACACTGGCTTGTGGTGACTGGATTTATTTTTAAGTCTTGGCTTGAGATTAGCAAAGTTTTTCAAGATTTCTTTAGTGGGAGTATTTTACACGGATTTTTCATGATACATGAGGATTTAAGAAATGAAAAAAATTCTGGACTCTTGAAATAGATCAAGGCAACTGACTGTAGTCTAAGGGAAATATTATGATTAAAAACCTCAATTATTTCAGTTAAAATAACATATTCAGAATATGTTCTGAATTCAGCATTCATAATTCTGTTCAAGCTTCTGAATAAAAGCATAGGATCTGACTAATTTTAATAAGCATTACATAAAATGTAAATAAAATACTTAGGTTTCAGTCATTTAGTTTTTAGTAACCTTTTCTTGGTTTTTTGGCTTTTTAATTTTTGTTTTCTTATGTGCCTCTACCATTCTGTAGTGCTGAACTTGTGTGGTATTAGCAGCAGTAAGGCTTCCTCTGCAGTTTTGAACTTGTTCAAGGGGTTTTGGAGAGTTAATTTTGGGCTAACTCTGGTGCTAGTCAGGTGCCATCTGCCTTCCTGCCACGGGGGAAAGTAAGAGGCCAGTGCCAGAGGACAGTGCCAGTGCCATGTGACACGAGTGCCCATCGAGTAGCACTCATTTGGCACATCCCAATCACACAGGGCTGAGGTGGCAGTACACAGCCTTGTTTGTGTGCAGCCCAGCCAGGTTTCTGCACCCCTGCAGAGTCCCACTCAGTATGATGGGGCTCCAGGTGGCATCAAAGCTGTGTGCAAGGATGTCCATTGGGTGGCTACTGCAGACTTTTTGATACCATTGAGTGTGTTCCTTTCAGAGATGTCTAATACACAGCTGCAGTTGTGGAAAAAAATTCAAGTCTACAAAATGAGCCAAAAATGTGTCCATTAATAAAAAAATAAAACTTGTCATATAGGTAAATCACTTACTACTGAATTAAAGTTTGACTAATTTTAATAAAGATCTGGAGTTAGAAGGCAAATGCTTATTTGTAGAGAAAATGAAATCTTGTTACCTCACTTTCCTGAGTGAAATTCATTCACGTAACCTAGCCTAGTTCGTGTTCCCAAAGCACTTGGAGATCATGAGATAACCCTCTTGACCTGAAGAAGAGAGAATGTCAAGGCAAAAAGCCAGAGTTAATGACCTGGGTCAGCTAATTACAACAAGGGTTTGCTGTTCCCTGGTCACTCTTTGACCTCCATTATCCTTTCTAAGTGTTCTTTGGATCTTTAGCAAGGTCTCTTTCTTGCTCTAGGCTGATTCTAGACCCATCCTCAGCCACTGCTCATTGCACTTTGCATCTCCACCCCAGTGCCTTGTCCCTGCCAGCTGCTTTCAGAAATGGTTCATGTGGAGACAGAGGGGGTTAGTATATACAGCAAAACAACAAGAGAGGGATTTGTGACATAGAACAGCAGCTCTACCTGTCCCACTGTCCTAGATCTTAAACTGGAGTGGGTGTGTATAATTGAGGAGTAGATGTTGCATCCAGAGGAGGAGGCAGCTGTGTGAACTGAGCATCTCGTTCTGAAAAGAGGATGCAGTCAGAACAAACTACATGGTGACAGATGGCCTATGGCAGAAACCAGATGGCCCAGTGAGTCCCACCACTCCTGTCATGAAACAGCAAGCAGAGGAGAAGCCCAGAGTGTAGCCCAAAATGTTGTCACTCTCTAGTGTGAAGGCCACTCATGGTTTATAAATGGTGTTACACTTAGAATCCCAGTCTGTGATGCCTGATTCATAAGTCAGCAAGGGCTGCTTGCTCAAGGGTTACAGATCTGAGTCCCATCTTCTACAAACACATCTCTATGTGGCTCATCAGCTAACGTGCCTCAGTGCTGCCTTACAGGCTGTGCAGATCTACTTTATCAGGTATTAACACTCAGCTGGGGTCTTTTCTCATGAATTGTATCTGTAGATGAGCACCACAGCTGCTTCAGGGTGTGGGATTATGAGCAACTGGCTGCTTGTTTACAAATGTATGCAGTCTCTGTTACCTGAACCAACCATTCTTTCCCTCAGTGCTCCACCATGGAGCTCAGAGCTGTAATCAGGAGCCTGCTCTGACCCTGCAACAGGGCAATATGCCTGCACCCTGCTCCAGGCACCCCTGCACTGACTCCTTGCCCTTCCAATTTTTGATGTGTGGAATTGTTAGAATATCAAAATTAACAATTAATGTGTTTTGCAACTCCTATTTTGTCTGCATTTGTGATGTCTTGCCTCTTCATATCTTGGATGTAGTAAGAACTATCCAAGACTTGGAAAGCTTAAAACACAAACTGAGAATGATGTGAAGAAAAGCAGATTTATAGCTAAAATACCCCACAAATCCAAACCCCATCTGGTTGGTGTACTGTCCTGGGAATGGATTTCAAAGTGGTTCTGAAATGCTAATCTAGTACTGAAGTTCTGACCTACTGTTTTGTACATATGTGAACACATGAAAAAAATCCCTCCTTGCTGGAAGGGATTTGTGTATTTTGTACATGGGGCTTGTATTTTTCTAATTAAAAGCTTGAAGTTCTGTTGGTCATTAGGGCAATATATTATCCCAATATATAAGTACATGCACCTTCTAACAGTGCATTATGTGATGCCACTAACTTGTCAGCAAGCTAAAGACAATACAGTACAGATGAAATAGCTTTGGCTGGCACTTAGATTAAATGGAGAGGTTTCCCCTTTGTCATTAAATCTGGCACAGTAGTGATAGTGATTAAAACCACTAAAGCTTGAAAGAGCTTTTTTCTCAGGAGAGGCTGAATTTGAGAGGAAACTAGGGATCAGAATTCCTGTGTTGAATCTCTTGGACCACGGAAATGTGTGCCAAGGGTAACTTTCTTGTCTAGGAGTACTGAGTTCAGTGTGCATCTTCTGCATCTCTCATCTCAGACACTGAGCATGTTTGAAATGCAATGCCATTCTTTCTGATACATCTGTACTAAATGTGCAAAAAATCAAATGTTCATGTTTAAAACATTTGCAGGTCTGGTTTAGCAATCGTCGTGCCAGATGGAGGAAACAGGCAGGAGCCAACCAACTGATGGCTTTCAACCATCTGATCCCTGGAGGGTTCCCACCCAGTGCCATGCCAACTTTGCCAACGTACCAGCTCTCTGAGCCCTCCTACCAACCCACCTCCATACCCCAAGGTACAGTAGCCCACAGGTACTTGGTTAAAATAGTGCTATTGAGGGGGTTTCCTGTGCTCATCCACTGCAGAAATATTTTCTTTTCTAATGAGTTGGCTAATTAGGGTCTGACTCAGGGAGGACCCTGCAAGCCTGTTTATTTTAAGCACATAAGAACTGAGATTTGTTTTGCTGCAAGAAAGGGGTGGTTCTGTGGGAAGGATGCTCTCCAGAGAAATAATCACCTTCTGCCCAGCAGGCATGCAGCTTTGGTAAAGTGATGGACACTCATCCTTGTTCTGCCACTGCATTGGCCTCCTTTGCTGGAAGTGTCTGGTGTGATGTAGAAAGAGACAGGTGCACTCCATCTTTGTTATGACTGTCATTGATGGAGCATTGGAACTTCTGTAAATACTCTGAATATTTGTCTGAGGGTGGAAAAAACAGCTACTCAGACCACCTAGTTTCACATCAGTCAGTAACCAGTCTCAGTCTCAATTTTTCTTTATGTCATCAGAAATTCTGTGGCCTTGGATGGATTTGAGTGGGAGGGAACAGACTCTCAGTCTATCCTTTGCTAGATTTTAATATTAAATAAAAACCTTATGAATGAGATTTTATAAAATTAGTTATGTCCTCTTATTGCTTCTTCCTTGAGATTTGGATGCTAACTCTCAGTGGAGGTTCTAATTGAGGTAATTTTTCAAAGCCCAGGGGTTCTCCCATCCATTGCTTGACTTGATACAAACCATGGTGGGATTTCTGAGCTGTGAGCAGGAGGAGAGAACTGGTCCTAGAAGTAAATAAATATTTTCCTTAATTTTTATATATAGGCATATTAAAAAAAATTGCTGACAGTATGTGCTCACTAAGGGTTGTCTGAAAACTGCATGCCTGTTGTTATGATATTTATAGTCTGTTTAAGAGTTTTTTTGTAAGCTCACAGGCTGGTTAAATATCTAGCAAAATTATAGATTTACTTTTCTACTTAATCAGTATTTAGATGCAGGGTCTGATGCAGTTCTCTTAAGCTGAGCTTCACATAATGAACTTATTATGCCAGAAGTAAAAGAGGAAAACACATCAACATGTTTCTTCTGCTTCCAGCCGTGTCTGATCCAAGCAGTACCGTCCACAGACCTCAGCCTCTCCCTCCAAGCACTGTACACCAAAGCAGCCTCCCCTCGAACCCCGAGAGCAGCTCTGCCTATTGCCTGCCCAGCACCAGGCATGGATTTTCCAGCTATACAGACAGCTTTGTGCCTCCATCCGGGCCCTCCAATCCCATGAACCCTGCCATTGGCAATGGCCTCTCACCTCAGGTCAGTCCTGTGTTTTCAGACAGAGGATTTGCTGTATAGCAGAACCAAAGAGTCTATTCCCCCAGGCCACAGTATAATGAATTGCCAAATTTAAACCATAATGTATTCTTTATATAAGCCACATGATTTCAGTTTGCTAGTTTCCTTTTTTTTTTTTTAAATTTTTTTTCCTCCTACTGGCTGAATAAAGAGTCATAGCTTATATTTAATTTCAACTGATTTATAATGGAATCATGCAGACTTCATGTTTGCATCCAGTTGTCAAGCATTTGTAATGTACTGCTCTTCTCCTGAAGATCCGTGGCTAGGTACAGAAAACAGAGCTTGTATTTTTTTTCTGTGAATAAAATATCTCATTAAAATAACATCATCAAGATTTTACCAAGTGATCCAGGAAAATTATGGGCAAGTTGTATGAGAGAAGTTCCAAGGACTGAGAAATGTGTATTGAGATGAGCTGTAATCAAGTTATAAATACATAAATGAGAAGTATTGCTGCTGTTTGGCAATATATAAATGCATGAATACCATAATTGTTTTTCTAATTTGCGTGAGCTCTTTTAAGGAAATCAGGTTAATGAATTGCCTTGATAATTGAGTGTCAAAAGATTGGTTAAATTTTCCTACAGACGGCATCCGTCTGAAGCTGACATTATTAGTTAAGGCTTGAATAGATGGTAGTTTATTTTATTAGCAAGAGCTTTGCCCAGGTGCTTGGAAAGAGATGTCCACTAAATTCTGAGGAGTCAAAAGAAGATGCAATCTATAATTACAATCAGGAATCTCTTCAGGGCTGAAAGTGAGAGTTTTAACAGCTTTATCTGCTTTCTACCCTTTTTTCCTCTCAGTGGTTAGAAAAACAGAGAGAAGCTCAGAATGACACAAATGAAAAGTGAAAAGACAATTATACTCAATTACACACTAATCACTGACTATCACCACTGCCTAAGCAGGGAGAGGGCATTCTAATAGGCAGAAAATGAGATTTTAATGGCACAAAGGGTGGCCAAAATAACGACTCGTATATCTTTGCCTCCTTCGTTTTCTTCAACTTGTGGTTTGCATCTCGGGAGTGCAGTTCCTGGTTCCTGTGCAACGGTGATAACTCTGTGCAGCTGAAAAGTTCAAAGGCTCTGGAGTTGAAAAGAATGAATAACAAAGGCAATGAAATAAACATTTTTGCCCAAAGGCAAAAGTTCATAAACCCTTTTTTGTAACGGTAAATGTAATTAAGATTCACAGATTCCTATAGCATGGAGTGTGGTACAAAACTTCATGGCTTGAAACCTCAGGAAAAAAATACCAACAGAAAAACAAACGGATGTACTTTCAACAAGACTTGAATAGATTTTGTTTGAAAGAATTCTGATTTCTAAATGCAAAAATGCAAACTTCAAAAAAATCCATGACATTATATTAGTTGTTTCTTTTTTTTTTTTTTTTTAATGGCTAGTTTCATAGTGTGCAAGGCTTCCACATTTTTGACATAATTATCTATCTGGTTTTCCATGTTAACCCATAAAAAGTAGTTGTTAGCGTCAGTTTAAATGTGTGTTGGTTCTGGCTGTGGAAAATGTGATCTCTTTTTTTTTCCCCTTTCACAAAGCTTTTATTGTCTGTGACACAGGAGTGGAGCACAACAACAGTAAAGAAATCTTGTGATGGCTGGGTAAAATGGGACAAAAATGTGAGACCAGGTCTCCTCTTGCCAAGTCTGGTTGATTTGAGGTTTGATGTACTCAAAAGGAGATTCTGTGCTTTTTTACACCTAGCCCTGTCTTTACCCTAGGAGACTTCTGTTGTTTTATTGTTTGTTTATTTGTTTTCCTTAGACTTCTGAAACCTTTTTCTAACCCAGTGCTTAGCACCTCTGGCTGTGTCCAGCAGCTCTACCAACAGGTACAGCTAGGTTTAGGGGGATGCTGATCCCTTTAAAGTTGACATCATGCTTTCATTGCTCGGTGCATAGAGGAGATTACTTATATCCATTTAGATCTGAACAACTTCTTGGCAACTAAATGATTACCTTCAACAGATGTTAAAAATCTTCCCATCAAATAAAAAACCCAGACCTGAATTCATGTGGCATTGCCAACAACTCCTCTATATCAGTTTTGGTGCCTAAACAATGAGTTAGAGACATACATAAAATGTAGAGATATATAAAGTGACACATTCAGATTTTGTGTTTATATATAATAAACAGTAATACAGCCTCAAACATGTAAATTGTGCACAACAAATTGTGAGACTGTAGCAAACCAGTGAAACTCTTGATGCCCAAAGGAGCCTCAGCAGCTGGTCACAGTGTTGGTGTGTGAAATGTCCCTTAGTTGTGGGGTGTGTCACCGTGCATCCCCTCTCCATCCTTCCTCAGGGCCCTTCCTGAGGTGCTGAAAGAGAGGCTGAGGTAAGGTGAAGTTGAAAGCCAGCTCTGCGTTTGGGGTTTCATGAAAAAGGGAAACAGGAGTTTTCCTGCTGAGTGGCCATGCTGCACTGCCCTGCCTGTGTGCATGGAATTTAGATGAGAAAGAAAGAGGGTCTATTTACTAGCCAGTGCATTTTTGACCACAATAAATCTGGGTGTGTGAGCAATTAACATAATGTTTCCACCCATCCATGTGTCTCTTGCTGGCAAGTGTTCCTGACTAACTGAGTCTTGAGCCGAATTTGTGGTGACTGTAGCAGGGAGGGGGAAGGGGGGCTTTGTCTGAAGCCCAGATAATATTTTGTCATTAAAAAACTCCATCCTTAGAACATACAGAACAAAATCTAATACTAAAATACACAGGATCATATTCTCAGCAGACTTAAACCTCTCTCTCCTCTTTGTCATTGATTTATTACAAATGGGGGTCTGACACAAAGACACCAGTGAAGCTTTATTTTTTATGTAGAATGGTTCCATTCTAACTTCTTTCTTGAATATGATGGACAAATATGGTGTTTAAGGCAAACACAGGTGAAGGTAAAAGACAAGCAGAGACACCTAGGGTGATGTTATTTTATTTTTATCGTTTTAGCCTTGAATTTTGGCATGAGAGGGGACCGTATTTCTCAGTTCTAGGAAGAAGAATGTTCCATTACATACCTGTCTTGCAAGATGGGTGTTGAAAAGTTGTTGATCTTGTTTAAAAATATAAGAGAACAGAAAGAGTTCCACCTTGTTTAATACTTTTTAACATCAAGACAAGATCTGCAGCTTTCCTTCAGATGAATGATTATTCTCCTTGCTCATCTGGTTTATTCATTACTACCTGGATGTGGTGAGAGAAGCTCTGTCTTGCAGGCATGCAGCGGGTTGACTTTTGCTGGAAAAAGTCAGGGATTAATGTCTTGGGGAGATGGCAGCCTGGAGTGTTTGTATTTCATGAAAAAGCAACTAAACTGCAAGCATGCCATCTCAGCCAGGGCTCTTTAAATATAATGTCAGAAAAGAGATTATTAGTGTGTAATATATGTAAATTGCATATTTTTATGTTTTCTATGCCTGTTATGCAGCTTCTTGCCTGTCATGCATACATTTATAGGAATATTGTATTTCCTTTTCAAATTAGGTTTTAGTTGCTCAGTGAATTTTCTTTTAACAAATGTTTTTTTAACTCAGAATTATGAGGGGATAGCATATCTAGATGTTAATGTATGTACACAGGACTTAGGCATGCTTTTGGATTGGCATGGCACTTTATGATTAGTGGCCATCACTGGCTTTTTGCTGTGAACCAGAGCAGTGACTGCAGAAACACTTGTCTCCCACCTGCAGGTGTATGGTTTTGGTGAAGGGCAGATTGTTTTAAAGACAGGATATCAGTATTTTGAACTGCTTCATTTAAGATAAGGAAAAAGGCTTTTCCGGCAAACATTGGCATCCCCTGACCCCCTCATGTGCTTTTTATTAGTGTCAGAGCAGCAGAGTTTGCCCTACACCAGGTCAGGCAGTTTGCTGGTTTGGAGAGTGCTGCTCTGGCTGCTGTGGATCCACGTGGAGCAGCAATACTCTGCTGGGATTGCTGCTTTGTGAGTTTGTGTGCTTCTTGTATTTAACCTGTAGGATATTTAACCTGTAGGATAATCCAGGCTTAAACAGCACTTCAGTTTTAAGATTTTACTGGGAGAAGAACAAACATGTGTAACCTGTCTCCTGCTAGGCATAATTGTTTTTCCTCCTTGCCCTCTAGAAAACTTCTCAGATCTACTGTTTCCTCTTCCTTGCCTTCTTCCCCCATAATTGAATCAAACTCGTAGCTTTAAAGGCTGCAGTTTTAAAATGGGAAGTGGATTGAATATTGAATTGGCTTTGTAGGAGATCATAACAGTCTTTAACAAAGTTTGCAGTTTCATGCCATTACCTGGAGCTCAGGAATAATCTTGATAAGAAAATCCCAAACTTTTCCTTGAACAGTAGTAAAGAGGCAAGCTTTTTCAAAGTTTCTTTCTTCTACTGTCAAAACATTTCACTGCCTGAGTTTAAGGGTTACCCTGTAACTCCTCCTGATGAGATGGATCTCAGGCAATGGGCTTCTCTTGAGTCTTTGAGAGCACTTGGTTTTCATTAACCTGACGTATGGAACCGATGGCAGCTGTCGAATCAGTTAGATATGTTCATATTGTCTTGTTAACTCTGTTCTTAGGGGAGGCACAGGAACCAGGGCTAAAAATTTTCATTCCTCGTTAAGAGGGACAAGAGCAGTGAAAAAAAGCAGCTATTAATTCATTATACTTTTCCCCATACCTTCTGTTGGATTACCTTGAGCTGGTTGCCCACAGAAACATTTCATTTGGGTTCAAGTCCCACAGCAATGAGAAGCTCATGATCTTTGGCACAATGCACTTGGCTTTGAGAGCTCTTTGCTTAATGACCCAAGAACATGTGACAGGGCATGGATTCCTTAGTGAGTAAGAAAGTTAATTCACATGATATAATCTTCATGAACACCAGTTTTTGTTCTTTTTTCCTTTTTAAATTTAAAACCAGAAGTTCAGACAATGGGGTTAATTATTTTTTGTTTCTCTGAGTAAAATAGATGAGATTCAATAGTTTTGTAATTGTTACTGTGTAAAAATAACAGTAAGTATTTATTTTGTAAATATACTCATATTTTATATAAAATGTTCTATATTTTATAGAAATATACATTTGTAGATAACATATTTACTAAATACATGAATATAGCAGAAAAAATAAACAGGTGACTGTTTAAACTGTATCTTTTTGAATGTCCACCTTAACTTTTCTCTTTTGGTTTGTTTTGCTTTCAGCCATAGCAAATCCATACATCCCAATTGTTGAGGGAAGGTGTGTGAGAGCTGAGCTAGTGACAGCTGGGCTGGTGTTCATAATAGCCAGAATCCTTCTTTTGTGTTTGGGGCTGAATAGAAGGTTGGAGGAGGAGAGTTCACAGGCAAAGAGCAACCTAATACCAAATTTAGGCTGGTTATGAATTCTTTTGAGTAATATTGCCACAGTTGAGCATTTAAAGTCATGAGACTCCAGTCTCTAGGGCTGCCTGAAAAAGCTGGGAGATGTTTAATTGCATAGATATATATTCATAAATTTTGTGTTCATCTTTGAGCTTTGTTTTACCTTTTCAGTCATCTTTGGTTGCTTTTCATATCAGGGGCTCAAGAATTAGCTGATCTTAGCATTATTTTGGTGATGTTACCAAGTTCTGGGAGTCTGTGATTTAGCACTTTAAAAAAGACATGAGTTTTGTGACAGACTGTAATAATGTTTTGAAAATTGGCAATTTTCTGTAGGTAAAAATGTATTTGAGGAAAGAATCAAGTTATCCTCTTAATTATCCTAAATGAGCACCAGTGCACCTTCTCTAATTCCAGTGTAGGTACCAGTGATACCTGGTGGTGTGAAATCAGTATCAGGTCTCATTGATATGAGTATGCAGAGGGTCAGACCATCAATGTCCAAAGTCAGAACATTGGCTCTTATTTTCACTAACCAAGGATGTGGTTGCCAGGTCTTGCCATTTGGCAAAAAATTGATTTCTGTCAGGTTTCTTGTATTCAAAAGAAATATTCATATATATAAAATGTATTGGCAGCGTGCTTCTAGGATCCTATAGTTATAGATTCATATAGCTAATTAACCTTAATTAATCCTCCAAAATCTCTCATTATAGTCAGTGATAACAATCCTTTTTGTGTTCTTTCTTGTGCAATATTTTGTTTTTTGAGAGATTTCTCTACAGTGAAGAGAGCTAACAGCAGGTAATACCATTCATCTTGGAAGGAGTTTAAAATTTTCAGTGTTAGTGATGAATGAGGGTATCTGACCCACATCTGTTTTACATTAGAATGGAACATTGCCCTGACATCGTTAGGAGCATTTGTCAAGATTCCCTGGACAGAGCTTCTGTAAATTACATGCTGCAAATGTGTCAGGGTCAGATAAGAGGATATCATTAACTGTGCTAAAGTTTACTCATGGTTCTGTCAGTTCAACTTAATATGTTAACTGCCAACCATTTTCCTTGAGCTGTTTCATTAAATCTTTCATTCACAGGAGGGGAAAAATAGTATCACTGTGCCCAAAAAAATATTGCACATGTTCTTTTCTCATAAATCATATTAATTGCAGGCATGGTCACAAAGCATATTAAACACAAGCATGCGTAAATGAATTAAAACATATGAGAATTTTATTGTGCCTATGGAGGGCCCTACATTGTCAAATATTAACCATGCTAACAGCCAGTATGTTTCACTTCAATAAAATAAGCTTTTTTTATTTTTATTTTTGTAGTTTAAAAGCCTTTATTTTGGTGATAATAGAAGTATTTTCCAGCAGCTGATAATGGACCAGACATTGTGTTCATGCCTTTAAGGCTTTCATCCCTCGAGTTCCATTTCACAAGGGTACCCTCAGCTGGTGATTCTGTGCTGACTCCACCAGCAAGGAGTTTGTCCTAATGAATGTTTTGGGTTGCTTCAGATGTGTTCTCTAAAAACTTCTCTGCAGACTTTGGTTGTAGCAGTCCACTGTGTTCTGTTTTCTCATTCCTAATTTCACCTTTGTTTTCTAATAGAGTGATTTCATCAATTATATATTGTATTTTATTGTATAAGCACAAAGACTGTGCCTGTGTGTGCTTTGTAAAAGGTGAGAACAAAATATATGTATCTAAAAAACTTAATTTTTTTTTTTTTTGCATTTATGGGAGTTCTGCTCTAAAACAATAGAATAGTTATTGTATCAGTTTAATGCAGTGTTAGCTCAGCCCTTGGATCCTGGGTCAGTGAGGCTGATAATTACTAATTTAGCTTTCCCAAAGTGATTTAAAAGGAAGCACATATTTTCCAGTAATTTGGATGGTATAGAGATTGAATAACTTTATTTTCTACCTTAACTATTATAAAGCAATCCTACCTGTTTACTTAGAACTATACTGCTTCACACCCACAGAAGATCTGAGCTGCAAAATCCAGAGCCTTGTGCGTCCTGTGCAGCTAAGCTGAGGGTGCTGAGCATCTTGCAGACATGGCCCGTTAATGGATTTCTAATTGATTAGGTGAAAGTTAGCCATGCCCTTCCTGTAACTCCTTGTATGGGTGAGAAGGTCATGGCACATACCGCAGCAAAGACTCCTGCCCTGAGGCTACTTCCCTTGGAGCTTTCAAAACAGACATGACCAAAAATCGAATTATTTAGATACTAATCAACTGCAGGATGATTCTGAAGGCCTCTGAGGAAGATATTTCTGGGAAGTGGGTTACTGTTCAGACTTCAGTTTTCTCCAGCTCAGAGACAGAGAGCTCAGTCACTTCTGCTCCAGAATATTTACTAGGTGCACGTCCACTTAATTAAATTATGCCTAATTATTTTCTAATTAAAAAAACAGTTAAAGTAAGTCTCACTAAATGATAATTTTCCTTTGTCAAAGACAAGAAATCTCAACCCATATAGAGTTGCTACTGATGTTTGAGCGGCATTTGAGATTCTGTCTGGACCCAGGTTTAAATTCCAAGACAAATCTCCAATTTTAAAATAGCTTCCAATCTGAAAGTTTTTAGCTCACTCTTTTTGCTGGCAAAGTCCAAATAATTTCTTTTGGGTTTTATTCTATTGAAAACATTAAATTAAAACAAACCTCTAGTTGAAATCTGCAGTTGGTAAAATAGTTATTTACCCAAATTAGCAATTGGTTCTGAAAGTGCTGGCAGACAGTGATGTGAGAGCCCTGAGGCAGAGAGGAGCTCCCCTGGGACATGAGCCCAGCCCAGCCCCTTCTCTCACTCTTGAACTTGGAACAAACCGTGGGGAAGTCCTGCAAATATCGGTGTCACACTGGCCCTGCGGGGCGGTGCAAAGGGCTGTGCACCTGAGAGTTCTGATAAACCCCTGCGCACTTCACACTGCGGTCAAAACCATCATACTCCTGCCAACAGAAATGCTTCCCAAAGCAGTAATTTTCAATGTAAGTGTTTAAGTTATCCCTTTATTTATTTATTTATTTATTTAAGTTCTTTCTCTTCTTTTAACTCTACTAGTGTTAATTTCAAAGGACAAGCATTAATGTAACCTGAACGACCATAGGTTCTAATGCTGTGTCCTGCTGGTGCACATCAGGTCATTAAGCATGCTACATTTTGGACCATATCAAATTCCAAAGTTATAAGAAAAATATTTAGAATTTCTGAAACAGAAAAGCTTGCTAAAAAAATAGAAATTTTAAAATTTTCACAACCAATTATTAGAGCAAAAACTTGAGAGTCCAGTATTTTCAAATTTTGGGGAGTTTTGGCACAAAATGATGTACAGATAACATGATTTTTCAATCTGTGGTGATTTCAGAGTTATTAACCACAATTATTGTCTTTATTATTATTTGTAATTAATTACTTATATATTTATTATTATTTATTAACAAAAATATTATTATTATCTTTTAACAGGTTTTGGGCATTGAATGTATTTGTTGAATTAAATAGAAAATATCTTATATCCTAAATCCAAATTAATCTTGTTCTTGTAAACAAAAGTTTATAAAACAACTTTAAAAAGGTGTAAGATTTCAATATCTGAATGCAATCTCTGCATATATTTTGGAATTTGTTTTTCTTGAATACTTCAGTTTGTGAAACATTCAGCAAATACCACTGGTTAAACTCATGTTTTTCAGCTCAGTGAATCAGAAGTGAACATTCCAGTGCTATATGTAGTGACTGAACCTCTTTCTCAGCATTTTTTTTTCAGTGAGATATCTTGGGTGCATTTGATGCAAACATATTTTGTGTTCTCAATGCAGGCACCTGGGTTTCTCTTTCTGAGCTACTCTGTTTCTACCTCTTGCTCTTTTCCAAATCAGACCTGTAAAAACTGGGCAGGTCTTCTTTCCTACCTAAATCACTATCCCTGCATCATATTTCATCTGTTTATTAAGAAAAAAATCCAAACCAACAAACAATAAAGCAAACAACTCAGAGCTGGAAACAAAAGCTCCCTGCAATAATAATACTTTTTAGTTTGTGATGGAAAATAAGTACAATTCCAGGAGGAGCCTCAGAACCTTAGGAAGCAGATCTGTTCTTATGAGGTTTAATTTAGTCTATAAAAAGACTCCAATTTTAAAAAACTCTTTTAGTTTATGACAAGAATTGCTGCAAAGCAAAACGATTATCAAATAGCACATCTCAGATAATTGTAATGCCTTTTTGGAGCAAGAGCAGCCTGTAAATTATCACAATATGCAGTTGTGGCAGAAGCTGTATGTCACCCCTCCGTTAGAAGCTGCAGAATGCAGAATGTTTGTCAGGCTCTGAAGTGCAATTTATTTCAGCAAAAAGTAGGCGAATCTCAGTCATACACTTATTTTCTACAGTGGTGTACCAGGAGAGGAAATGTTCACCAACTTGTAGTGGGAGAGATTTTTGAACAACAAGAACTTTTTGCTGTAGTTCTGTGCTTGAAAGTGCAGATGCTTTTGAAATTGTTTCTTGCTCTTCTACTGGAAATGATGGCCTGGGGGGCTGGGCTTTTATAGGGACAAGCATGTATTTTCCAGTAAACTCTTTTCAGCTACTGATTTCGTAACTGTCCCTGTAGAAGCAGCTTAATAAAGGAGTCACAGCTGACCTGAAGTCATTTTGGAGTGCCTGACCCTTTCTGGTGTGTCCTCTAGCTCAGATGTTGGAATCAATAACTGCTGTTACGACCAGCACGTTACTCTTGCACATTCACTCCTTTACAGCACACGGGGCATGCAGCAGTGGGGGTACAGCTGCTCTGCCCCTTTCCCAGCCCAGAACATCAGGATTCTGTGGGGTTCTTTGTTACTTCCACCAGTAGTGCTACTGGGATATGCTCCAAATTGATTTCACTGTAACGGTTGCTGATCTTGGAGAAGAAAATTGTGTGAGCTTTTCCACAGCTTTTTATGTTTCCAGATCATGCAGGACATCATGGTTAAACAGCCACTACTTGCTTTTTGTTCTCTTATAATTTTGTCCTCAAGGAATAAACATCTGCAGAACTCCCAGCTGGGGCTGGGATCAGGCACTCTAAAACCATTAAAGTTAAAAAAAATTCCTTATTTGCCCCAGCATCACTTATTGCTTGCTAGCCATCAGATATTCTTTTGGTGGATGATGCAACCAAATTGTACTTCCTCTTGGGATTAGCTACGCAAAGCACGGCTCAATATCAAGTCTACCTGGTTTAGGAAATCAAATTATAGATTTGAGAACTTCTGTGGTTCCCTAAGCAATGGAGCTCTTAATCTATTTTAACTCTTTCTATTATTCTACTTTCTAGGTAATGGGACTCCTGACTAACCACGGCGGTGTGCCTCACCAGCCCCAAACTGATTACGCCCTGTCCCCTCTAACCGGGGGCCTGGAGCCCACCACCACTGTGTCAGCCAGCTGCAGCCAGAGGTTAGAGCACATGAAGAGCTTAGACAGCCTGCCCACATCCCAGTCCTACTGCCCACCGACCTACAGCACCACGGGATACAGCATGGACCCCGTCACGGGCTACCAGTACGGCCAGTACGGCCAAAGTGAGTACGGCACAGGGCACGGGGAACGGCACCCAGCCTGAGCTAGCTGTCTGTCTGTCTGTCTGTGAGGAAGGGAGTTCTGAGCAGAGATCCCCAGGGCTCACTGCTACTTCTCCTCAAAGCCATGCGCTGGTGAGATAGCTGATTGTTCGAGCAGGATTTCTGCTGCATAATTATTTTCTTAAGTGATGTCAACAACATCTTGATGTTATTAATTGTTGAGACATGAAACCTGATTGCCATTAGGTAAAACATAAGAGTTGTCCAAAATGAAATAACCGCTGGCATTCCACTATTAGAAACACATGTTCTTAATGAGGTCAGCTCAAGAATCATTACAGTATATAATCCCAGATACATAGAGTTTTGTCAAACTTGTCCTAGGAATAAAAATATTAGTCCCTTTCCTTTGATACAACAGTATTAAATATGACATTGTCAACCTGTAGTTGGCATGGCCCCATGCTGTGAGGTTGTCACAGCATGACTTAAAAAGCTTCTTTTGCTTTTTTGCAGGTGCCTTTCATTATCTGAAGCCAGATATTGCATAAATGAACTGTCCACTTCAAGTTAAAGCTGGTCTTGTTTTCCGGTCACACTCCAAGGCTTGGATATGAGGGATCTTCTCAACACAGTGCAGCCTAAACTGGGGCAGTCCCACTGAGAGAAACAAGCTTGTTATATTCTCTCCAGTCATAGCTTTTAGTAGACTTTTGAAGGCTGGACAAAGCTATACAGAAGACAAAGGCCAAAAGCAATAATGAATAAATGTGACATGCTTCATTATGAGTGGGTATACAAAACAGAGCAGTATTTAACATCACAGCCTGGCAAACATTCCATTTTTTTTTGTTGTTGTTGTTGAAATTAATGTGCATTGATTGGGACAAATGGAACATTTTGAAACTAAACTTAGAGCAGTTGAGCTCTGTGTACTCTGACTCATCTGACATCCAGTGCTGACTTTAGTCTAACTTTGAAACAGCTCAGTTTCTGAAGCAAGGTTGGAAGAGCCTCTCACTGTACACACTGGAAATTGTCATCAAGAGGAAACGTCACAGTCCCTGGGAAGCTGGATTAGTGTGAAAGACTTCCCGAGCAACTCATTGGTTACCTTGCTGTGCTTTGTAATCATCTTGTCAATAAATGTCACTCACAGGTTTGGCTTTACCGAGAGAGGAGATCTTGTGTAACATGAAACCCAGATTTTACCTTTTTGTATGTGCTTTCCCAGCGTGTTTTACCTTTTTAAAGAAATATGGGAGACAAAAAACCCCACCAACAACGCAACTGATTTTTCATAACTGCCTAGCAATGTGCAATACTGTGTACCTCACACAAACTTTGGGATCATCCAAAGTCATAGATATAGAATCAGAACTATATTTTTGCAGGTACTTTTATTTTTGCAGTGCATAATTCCTGATGATAAAATACAGAAATGTTGCAGTCTGCTGGATTACTGAAATTCAGCTTGCTAATCATGATTTAAAGGTCATCTTCAGGAAAAAATAGGAAGAAATGATTAAGTTTACATGTTTTTTAGTGCTGTACAGGACACAGACAGAGATGGACCTGTATTTGACACATCTGTTTAAATTATACAGCAATATCCAATATAGACAGTATAATTATAGGAACCAAGGTTTACAAGAAGTTTGCATCGTGACATTTTAGAATGTCAATAAATTTGTGTTTTGTGATGTTGAGAGGAAGAGGATGATGAAAGGTGGGATTATTTATTTCTCTCTATTCTTGGAACAAAGAGGGAGGCAGAACACAAATACATTCCTTTTAGAGTTAAGGACTATGAAGTAGTGAGTTAGACTAGGTTCAGTACAGAAGTTAGTTCACACAACGGTCTTAAGGGTGATGGAAAAATGAAATATTATCTTTGTGTTGCAGCCTCTACAACAAAATGTGTTGTAAAAAAAAGAAAAACCCAAACAAAGGAACAAAAAAAAAATCAAAAAAAGAAAACAAAAAACAAATGTCTTTCATGTAAAAAGTTCAGTAAATATTTACTATTTATAATGAATAAACATTATGAAGACTTTCAAAGCACTGATGATTTTGTCCTAAAATGTAGTATTGTGATAAATACATTGATACATTTTAATCTGAATATCATGAAGAAATAAACCATGTTATCTTCGATGCAGCCTGTATTCATTATGTGAGTGTATTCTGCACACATCCTGGGCTGGGAGGGCACTGGGCAGCCTCTGTGCCCAGTTGCTGCTTGTGTGCCACGTGGAACTCTGCATGTGTCTGGCTGTGGGTGGGATAATGAACTCTGCATTTTCTGAGTGCTGTGGGTACCACTAGTACATCTGCCCAACAAGGGAAAAGCCCCTGTCATGCATTCAAAATGAAACAGCATAGGTTTAAACCCAGCACAAGTAGGGCAGCTGGGATGGCTTCAGAAACTGCAGGGACTTTGTAATCAGTTATTGGTGGTATCTCTCCTGAATTATGCTTTTTTTTTCCTCAGAAACCTCAAGATATTTTAATAGGCCTACACACAAGCTGATTGTAACATGGGGAAGACCATTCAAAATAAATTTTAGTGCCAAATCAGTGTGCAAGGGAATTTTAGTTCACCCTAGGCTTGGTGAACATTTTATTTCCTCACTATTTTGTAGGGGATGTAACCATCTTTTATTTCTTTCTGCCTTTTTTTCCGTGTGCATTTTATTGTTATTTTGTTCTTTTAAGTCAAGCCCACTTCTGTTGGAAAAGGAAGGAATTTCTTGAACAGAAGACATTAAAAAAGGGCAAAGGAGATTTGTTTTTTTTCCTTTCCAGTTTCTGTTTCTCAAATACACTTTTTAGCTTCTGAGACAATTGAAATTTAAAACTCTCTTATTAACACCTATTCCCTGCCCCAAACTGCTATTTTTTCTGATTTTTTCTCAATGTTGCTTCCAAGGACTTGGCCCTTGGCAGGGGCCTCATGTCCTAGGCTTGCTGCAAAGGCCATGTAAGCTTTTATTTCCTACTTGCAATCCCTTTTCTGAAAACCACTGGACAGAATCCTGCTTGCTTGCACAGTTTGGAACTGGGTGCTCCTTCCCAGGAGGAGTGTGCCCTTGTCACAGGGCGATTGAAAAATGTCACCTTCCTTTTCTGTTCCAGCAGCTGTAGGGTGGGGAAGCTGTGATTTCTCCCCATCCCCTCAATCCCACTGGGGTGCTTCACTAACCTCACATTAGGGAATTTTGGGCATTTTGGCTGCTCCAGCCTCTTCTCAAGGGTGTCCCAACCACTTTCCCGTGTGAGAGCTTAACGCAGAGTAGGAGAAACTGGAAACAAGACAGATAGGGAGGAAAGGCCCTGTCCCTGCCCATGGTGGGGGGCTGGAACTGGAAGATCTTTAGGGTCCCTTCCAACCTCAACCATTCTTTGATTCTTTGAAAATCATCCATTCTTCCCACAGACAAGCCATGCAGCGGAGAACTGGGAGGAGCTCTTGTCGTAGGAAGGGAGGAGCCTGGGGCAGAGCAGTATCTTGATTTATTTTGTGCTGCAGAAATCTGTGACAGAGCCATAAGGATAACTTGGGATACTGTTGATCCCTTCTTGTTATCACTGTCAAGACTTGGGAACCACATGTGCTTCTGGGATATGAATCCTGAATGCTCAGAAAGTCAAAGGGGAATGAGCCTGCCATGGATATTGCATTTGACAGAAAAGCCATGCAAAAGTTGGCAGGAATGTGCTCACAGCAATGGAGTCCAAGCCCCACTCACTTATGAGTGCAGAAAGGGCAGGTCTCAGGGTCCCTCCTCTTATTTTTCTGTGTGAGTGTGCATATTTTACAAGATGGAAATAAATCACCACAGCTGCTTAACTAGCTGTCTGTTGTCTCATTAGAATTGGAAGCTTTTGAGAGAAAGGTTTTCATAAAAAGATTTTTTCTTTGTGTCACAACCATGATTTTCAATCTGTTATTAAGTCTTCCTTTAACTAGAAATTACTTCTACTCCCACCACAATACCCAGTGTATGCACTTTGCCATACTTTAGTGTCTATTGCTATTCCTTTATGCAGGCATTAATGAATGAGCTAGGAAAAGAATAACTTTAATGACACCTATTATCCTTTTCCCTAGATATTTCCGTGTTTCTTGTTTAAATAAAAGCTAGAAATAAACATTTTCTCCAATAATCTCACAGGGTTTTCTACTCAGTATTGCTAAAACTATCCAAATAACAAATGCAGTTGAAGTGTATCTTTCTGGGTTATTTTGAAAGGTACAAAATGCCTATCCACTCTACAAATCTTCACTGAAAATAGCTGATTGTCAAACAGGTTCTGTGTCCTCAGAAATCTGCTTCTGCACCTATATGCAGAAGAGTTAGGTTTTTAATCCTTAACCCTAGGTTAAGGTCTGTGCAAATTCAAACACAAAATATCTGGCTACAGGTCTGTAACCTGTATCTCCAAACGTTATGAAAAAATACAAAGCTACTTAACTTTGCAATTCCAAACCCCAACCCAAATTATCACATGCTACTAATATTTTTTGGTAGCAAGGATGTCTGCATTTTCTCAGAAGTATGGCAGACAGCAGCATGTAAACTATTTGTTATGTCTGAATTATGTCTTTATTCTTGCACGTTTAAGAAATGCATTATCTCTGGTTACTGCTGATGTGTAAAGCATACATTTTTGCTGTGTTGCTAACCATGAACATTCTCAGCATTTGCTATCCATAAAGTCTGCTGGCCTTAAAGTCTATAAAGTGGATTACTAGAAGATACCTTTTTATGAAATGAGAAGAAATTAATTTAAGGCAATATCAATGCGACCATCAGAAACCTGGAACAGCTTGGATTTATAAACTTTTTTGTATTGCTCACTTCAATGTTCTGCTTAATTGCAAGGAAACCTGAATCCTGATTAGAAGATCCCATTTTAAATTTATTTTCGCTTTTCCAATAACATCTAGATATTCCCTAGAGCAACTGGAGAGTCCTGGGGTTACTTAAAGAAGCATGTGAGTTGATTTGAATCTGTTCAAGATATTTGTCTATTGTAAAATAATAAAACTTGCAGTCTGCTTCTGTGGTCATTGCAGGTAAAAGACCATTTGACTTGTCATAATTTCACTCCCAGCACTTCTGGGCAGCTCATCATAGGCTGGGAAATTCTCATCAGTCTTGGGAAGCAAAATGCTACAGCTAGAGGATGAGTCAGGTTCAAACACTGACAGGTATTTATCATACAAACAGGCTTCAAAATCAGGATGTGTACACAGAGCCAGTTAGTGCTTGGCTCTGTTTTGCCATCGTGGTTCCCACAAAAATACTTTGCAGTGTTCTCACACAGTTTAAATCTTTGCTTAGTGCATTTACATCGCCTCAGAACCAGTGGCTGATTAACCCAGGGTGGCTGTGGACAGCTTGGGCACTGCAGCATTTTGACAAGCACTGTTTATTATTCGGCTACTCAGGCAATGTCATGAAAAATCATAATAAAACTAGGAAGACACATCACATTTGACCTTTGCTGAATAATTTAATAAAGCCAGCTTGATACACAAATATGAAAGAGCAGTTGCTGGTAAGAGCGGAACTATTGCTTCCTTGTCTGAGAATTGGAAACAGTTCAGAAGCTTTATTAACCATTCAGTGTCTTCATCCTCAGCAAAGTTTGTCCCTTAGGCCATAACCAAATGTTAAGCTACTTGTTTCTCCCCACACTCCCCTCCTTTCAGCGCTCACACGGGTATCTTTGCATATGCTGTACACAATTATGGTCTCAGTTCTTCTCATGGCTCTGAACAATTATCCAATTTTTTTCCTCACAGACTCAGTTTTATTTACACAAACATTTTTCTCCCCATAGATATGCATTTATTCATAATGATCTCAAATGTACAGACCCTTAAAATTTTAGCTTTAAAAGGGTGGTGGTTACAGGTACTCTGCACACTCAAACCATGATGTTTTATAATTCAGAAATTCAGAGATGAAGAAATGTCTTTGGAGCCACTCTCATGTGAATGTCCCCACGGTCAGGAGCAGAATAATTAGCCTAGGGTACAAATCTCCTGAGTGTTTTGAAATGCTGTTTTGGCTGCACTTATCCTGGGGAAGGGTCTGTTGGGGCTGGGGGTGGTGTGGCTTGCAGGGACCATCTGGTTCTGCACCACATGACTCACAGAGCATCCCTGGGGTCTTGCCCCTCTGTGGAGCTCATGACACAGTGTTTGACTGAACCCTTTTTCCATTGTACCCATCTGAAATCTCCAGGAGGTGGAAGACACACACTGCCCTCAATATCGTGGTTTCTCCTCATTGCATCCCTTTCCCTTGTGGCTCTCCAACAAACTCGAGTCCTGCCGCTCTGCAGGTGTCCAACAGCCACACCTCTCATCCCAGAGCCTGCATCAGCTCAACAGGATTTCTCTTTCCCTTTCTCTTCCCAAAGACTGACCCCAGCACCAGCACCAACTGCAGCGCTCCCAAAGCACCACATCAGTGTTTCACCTGGCACTGAAACCTGAGGGAAATGTTTGCACAGTCATGGCTGCCTGACCTGGAAAGGGGATGATGAATGGGTGAAAAAAGGCAAGGTGGAGCTCAGCTCAGCTCTTCCTTTAGAGCCCAGAAGGGCTCCTGAGTGCAGGGCAGCCATGCCAGGCATGGGGTGGGGATGGTGGGAGATCCAGGGGGGCAACTGCAGAGTGCGTGGGGAGCAGCCAAAACATGGCCCTCACTGTGGAAACCCAGGCACTGGAATGTTTCTGTCTGCTCTGGGGTGCCCTGACCCCAGGGGAGCACTGACTTTGACCCTCACTCATAGAGAAAATTTCAAGGTAGACTGGAATCCACAAAAGTGTGAAATAGATTGTAGAGAGCAGTGCAGGTGCATCACTGGGTGAGAAAATTAGGTTTGGGGATTTTTAGTGTGTTGTGGATGGAAGGGAGATGGAGGACACAGGGTGTCATCCTGGGTTTCTTCTTCATTCTGCTTCTTCCTCCTTCTCCAAGGGTTTGGGTGGCATTTTGTAATTGGGCAGAAAAGTCAGCATTGCAGCTCTGTGGGATCAGTTATTGGGGTAAAAGGGGAAATAATCCAGGTATCAATTCTTAATTGGTTTAGTCTTAAAAGATCTTGTAACAAGAGATTGTTGGCCATTTTGTGCCTTCTAATGCAAAGCTGCCCAACTCACAGTAGTGAGACTGATAAGAAATAATAAACACCTGAGTCCAAACATGAAATACTGTCTCAAGTGCCTTCAGTCCAGACCCAGGGAAACCCACAACTGGAGCTCCCACGCCTCAGCAGCTGAGAGGACCCAGCAGTGAGGAGAGCACAGAGCCAGGAGCAGCTTGTGGCCTGCTGGGGCACATCAGGGGACAGCCCTGGGCTGGGAGCTGCTGGGGCACATCAGGGGACAGCCCTGGGCTGGGAGCTGCTGGGGCTGGGGTACATCAGGGGACAGCCCTGGGCTGGGAGCTGCTGGGCTGGGCTCGGTGTGTGGCAGCCATCTGGTGTCTCTGGTGCCAGCACGTCCAGATGCCACGTGCGGCGGAAACAGCGCAGCTCTCCCCGTGGGAGGGTGCAGAGACAGCAGGAGCCCTGATGGGAATCCTGAGAAACCTGAGGGATTTTTGCTGCTGAGGGTTAGCCCCAAATACAGTCTTCCACACGGGTGGGAGAGACGGTGCTGTGGCCCCTCAGCGTCCCTAAAAATGCATTTTTCTCGTGTGTGTGGGGTCAGCAAGGGGTGGCTGAGGGGAGCAGCCAGGGCAGAGGTGCTCCCAGAGGTGCTGGGTTTATCCTTTGGGAATGGCTGGAACAGCCTGTGCCATTTCTGGAGTTGGCTCCTGGTGCATGGAGCAGTGTGAAATTAAATCCCCCTCCTTTGAGGTGCTCCTGGGACATGGCAGGGCATGGCAGGGCTGCAGAGGTCCCGGTGATCCCTGTGGGAGCAGCAGGGGTGGGGAGCAGGATCTCTGGGGCTTTGCTCACTGCTGTCAGCCTGTGCCTTAGCCTGGCTTTGGTTTCAGAGCGTTTTGTTGGAGCCAGCATGACCCAGACTGCGCCTGCCCATGCTGAGACAGCCGGGGAGCCTCAGGGGGGAGGTGTCTGCTGTCCCAGCCAGGTGCTGACCCTGGGGACAGGGACAGCGTGCAGGGCTGGCTTGCCCTGCTTTGCTGAGAACCAAGCACAGCAAAAGCACCTGTGAGACTCAGTAAAGATAGCTGGTTTGGCTAAAATAACCCTGTGAATAAATCCCGGGGTTTAGGCAGGCATCAAACTTGTGGCAGAAATCCTCACCTGCCTCCTTTTGTAATCCTTATTCATAAAGGGCTGCATAAATGCCCTTTATGAATAAATTTGAAGGATCTGGAAGGAAGCATTTTCTCCAGCCCTCATCTAAAGGAAAATATAACCTCTACTAGTGTGGGTAACATCACAAATGTTCTTGCCAAAGAGGAACTTGGAGTTGTTAATTTTTTTACTGCTAAATATTAAAAAAAATCCAAAAAAGCATACACAGAATAGATAAGGAGCTCAATCTTATGCCCATGTGCACCCATTTTCCTTTGATTTTTAGTGGAAATTTTAGGTGTGTGGGGACCCAGAGATAGCAAAGAACAAGGCAATTTTAATCTGTGAAACTACAGTTCTGTTACTTCTATTCTGATTCTGCTCAAGATCATCAGGAAAGATTAACTTTGGCAGCTTGTTCAGTGACTAAATCTTGATATTTTTGTGGCTTAATTCATAACATAACTGTAAGCTATTGCCCTGTGTTTATATTTCCCATCCATTTCTCACATTTCCAAAGCATACTGATATGTGATCCTGGCAATTTAGCTACCATAATTGGCATTTTTCTAGGGCCAAAAGGAAACAAATTCCTTATCCTCCATACTTCTTTAATTTCTGAAAAACAACAAGTAACATGGTTAATCCTCTTTTTTGATCTTTTCCCCCCCTTTGAGTTTTTCTTATGGTCTTTTCCTTTTAATCTTTTACTTTCTTTTTAATCTTCATTCATTGTCCCCCTGCATTTGAAGAATTTCATGTACTTACATCTCTAAAAAGAATTGGATCACTTTATGGAAATAGCTCTTTAGGATCTTGTTCAAAGCACCATTATGTACTTTTAACTGTTTGGGGGAGGGTGAAAAAAGGAGAGAAAAAGCAACTTTAAAAGCCCTGTTTGTTTGTGTAACCTAGCAGAACACTGATGCCTTCCACAAGATGCAGAAACAGTGTCTGGGAACACCCCACCTAAAATAAGAGCAGACCACTCAAGATGAGCAGGAGGATGAATAAGCATCTGCCTTTGGTAGGGTTGGATCCCATCCTGGATCTGAGTGCTGGTGGAGGTGTGCTTGGGCAAGGGTATTTCAGGAGGGGCCAAGCAGAGCAGCACAGGTGAGCCCTGGGCTTCACCCTGAGCAGCTCCTGCCAGTCTGGAGGGTCTGAGCTGTGCTGTGTGCATGCAAACCCCTTAAACCTTTCCTGCAGAGGCACCACGACAAGCCCAAGGAAGCCTTCCTTTGTGCAGCAGCCTTTCTCAGGTGGGGTGGGAGCAGCTCTGTGGAGCTGGTGACATGCAGGATCAGTTTTGCTAAGGGTGGCCTCAGGTGGCCTCTCCTCGGGGTGACCTGGGCATGTCACAGCCCTGGTGTTGGACAGGAATGTGTCACATTGAGGTTGCTGGGCCAGGAGTCTGGGTTTGTGAGATACCAGCACGGCCCAGTGTTAACACAGTAATTGATCTTCCAGGCTGATGTGGCTCTGACTGTCTGAATGCTGGAGAAAGAAAGGTTTTTTGTGCCTTTCATCAAGCACTGAAAAACTGCTTAGATGTGTGAGGATGCCAGTACGCTGCATAGCATAAGATGAGTTGAAACTCTTTATTTCTAGGAGATAATGAGTATGCATCTCAGGAATCAGGTGGAGCTGTGTTTTAAGGGCAAGGTGAAGCACAGCATTCCTTGTTCATTGCATACCCAAAACCGCCACTGTGAATTCACTGGTGGGATTTTTGTCACTCAATTCTCGACTCCGTTGTGGAGTCCTACCTCTCAAAACCCCCTTTAATTTTTTGAAAAATTTATTTTACCAATCTCAAAAGCCCTAGAAACTGGCCAACAGAGGTTATGTGTTTCTCAAGCAGGCAAGAAATGTACAGGGATTAACATGTGTCCAACCTAATTTATGCAGAATTGCAGGCTTCTTTTACTGAAGCAAATTCCTCAAAAAACAAACAAACAGTAAGAATTTACAGAGTTCTGGAAAAGTTACAAAGCCTAAATGGAAATCCTTTTCCAGTTGCATGAATATAAATTGGGCATAGTTCTCCTGAATATTTTGTACTTGTTTAATGCATGCATTTTATTTGTAGTTTGACTGCTGATAAAACTTTTCTTCTGTTGCCTCAAAACAAGATTCAGTCCCCTGAATCTCTTCTCCTTTACCCACAAGAATAGGTGAATTCGATCTCTCCTATAACTTGGCCCCAACCAAGAACAGGATTTGGCATTGCTCTTTATTGGAATTTTAAATAGTTTTTCTTTCTATTATTTTCTTTTTTTTTTTTTTAAGGGCTGATTTTAAAACAAATAGTTAAAATGTGGAGCTGAGCATTTCTTCTAGAAGTTGCATATTCTAAATGTACTTATACCATAGTCTGCTGCTCATATAAAATTACAGACTTCACTTTCATCTTTCTTTTTACAAGAAACCCTTAATGACAAACGCAGGCTGTTTAGTGATACCGATATACTGCAATCTTAGCATGTGAATTAGTCATCATACAATCAGTTCAGGGGGTCAGGCCTAAAGAAACAGTGCAGAGTTGGCAAACTGCTAGTCTGGTGATGTGCTCTCCACTTCAAAGTCATGGTGCTTATTCCCCAGAATTCAGATCACAGAAAGAAACAGCTGGTATTGTCGTTTGTGGCAGTAAGGACTTTTTTTTTTTTGTAGCAAGATAAGGTTTCACTACTTTGTAAAACAACAATTTACTTTAGAGTGACCCAGCCTGTAAAACACAATAGGAAGCAGGAATCCACGGAGCACTGCTCTGCTATTATTATGCAAGTAGACATGACCTGTGACAAACCACACTGGAGAAGACTTAACCTCCTTGCTCCTTGTCTGAAAATATTCAGTGTAGTCCACTTGTCAGTGGCAGTCAAAGGTTTCATATTCCAGAATGACTTTATAAGCAGTTCTTTTCTCTTTGGATATTGCTCTTTTGAATATTTCCAGTGTGGCAGGTATTTTTGGCAGCACACAGCTACAGACTACCAGTCTTAATGCTCAATGCAAACACATTACAAGTTTCAACTTTACACCTAAGCTCCAAGGCTGCCAAATTTGAGTTCAAACTGAAGTTTTCATGTTCAGCTTGTAGATAGCAATTGACTGAAATGCCTTTTTTTTAAAATTTCTTCCCCTAAACCCCCACTGGTGCTTTTAAAGTCATTTCCCCTAGTAACCCGAGCAGATTTGTTGCCCAAATATTGTGGGGGTAGGGGAATAAAAAATTAAATCACACATTTTAAACTTTCTGGCAGATGTGTGTCTCAGGGTTTGGTTATTGTTCAATTATTGTTATTATTCATAGACTTCAGAGGCAGACAAGGCAGGCTTATCAGCCAAATGCCTCATTATCAAATGACTGAGACCCAATAAGTGCTTAACAGCATTCCTTACCAAAAGAGGAAATGGTTCCAGGCCAGATCCAACTCTGCCAGAGCTGGTGGACAGAGTCCCACTTCAATGAAGCATCACTTGGGGCCCCTGGATGCTCACTCCCCTCTATTTTCTGACATGCTTTTTAACTCCCCAAAATGAACCAAACAGCTTTAGCTTCTCTCATCTCGCAATGTGTTCTGCAACTTCTGGAAAGGAACCTGGACACAAGGAAAAACGCTACAGAACAAAAAGAGCCACAATACAAACCATATGACAACGCCTATTTCTTCATCCTCTTTGTCATGTTGTTTTACTCTTTCCTGGCATTAACTGTCTTCTTTGGTTATGTACGCTCGAAGAAAGCAGTTTCAAAGCAAGATCCTTACCAGGAGTTCATCGAGGACAGGAATCGAAATAAGAAGTGGAACATGACCCGGCCAGCGGTGATGAAATTTGACTTTGAAGAAGAAAGTATTCTTTGAACTCCTTAAACCAAAATACTCTGCAAAATGCACCGGGCTGTCTCTGCTGCCAAGATCTCGAGTGTGGATCTACACATTTATCTTGTTCAACTGTTACCCTCACAATAGGGCAGAGTATTGCTTGAAATAGGTAAAGGAAAAAGAATTTTCTTTCTTTTGTTTTCTTGTAATCCATTCGTTGATGGAATATATATTTTCTAAATTTTGGAGAAATCCCCTAAAAATGAGGGTGAAAAGTGGACAGTTTTGGCTTTTGTTTCCGGTTTGGCGCAACAAGAATGGGAAGCCATCCCACATGGAGACCCTGAATTTAAGACAAAGGACTATGCATATACCCACTCCAGTGGAATGCTGCTGCTTCTGAGTCCTCAGACCTGGGAACTGGAGAACTGGAGCGCAGTATCCCTGGGAAGTGCCTCCCTGGAATAGCAGAATGCATTTTGCCTAGACCAGCAAATACCGTTTAACATGTAAATATAGAAAAGCTCCTCTTGCATTCCCTCCCCTCAAAAATTAATTTCATATGCTATGGCAAAAGATTGAAAAAAACCATCTGCAAAATGTAATTAAAATGCATCTAGTGGAAAAACAGGTTGTGTGTTCAGGGAGTTTAGAGTCCTTGCCTTGTCCGTGTTTTGTATGTATTTATTCTTCACCAGTTTCTAATTGAAGTGTACGTTTCATTTATAGAGAATGGTAAATACAGCTGATCACAAACCTAACATGGGAAGGGCTTCTCTGTGTCTGCAGTAAATATTTGCTAAAATATTGCACAAACTTTGCTCAGAGTTGTGCTGAACGCATCAGCCGACCCTCTGACTTATTAATTTTTCTCTTTCTTAATAAGTATTGAAAAAAGAAGAGTTCTGATACAGAGCATATTGCTGTGCTTAATCTAAAAGAGCAGTGCTGAAGTGCTCAGTGATATCCCGCCTGTGCCGTGACACACTGCTCTGTGACAGCACACATGCTCATCCTCTGAGCCTTTAACGTGAGTCCCCCTCAGCCAAGGTCTCCCATTAATGCTCTCCACTTGTATCCTGTGTGTAACTGCTTGGATACATTACACACAGGCTGCACCACAGAGCCCCTGGCTGCTCAGAGCCTCTCTGAGCACGGTAATCATTTCCAGGCAGTAGGTGGGCTCTGATTTTTCCTTACTATGTATACAAAGCTAAAGTGGGGCAAATAAATTTCCCTGTATGTATTAACTTTTCCTGCTAGTGGAATTATAAGGTTAAGGATTTGGTTTTTCTAAAGTGTGTGGTGTTCGTCATTATGTATGAACTGTTTTAGGGATGTGTAGATTTTTAATTCTGTCAATATTCAGAGAAAGATTTTTTTATCTATTCAGCCTGGGCTAAATGTTCAGATGTTTCTGTTTCCTGGTGGGATGTGTTCTGGTGTGTGTACAAGCAGGGAGGTTGATGCTATGCATAACCCCTTCTCATAAAAGTAATATTTTGCTTCCTGCTTACCAGCATGGATGTTTGTAGATGTATGTGTTGATTCAGCTCAGAGCGCTCTGTCTCTGATAATAAGAATAAGGAAGATAATAAGAATATATAATAATAAGGGAGATAATAAGAATAAGAATAATAAGGTGATACTTTCCCAGTTGTACTTGCTCAGCCATCAAGGATTTGTTGGTCAAACGGGGGCCATCTGAGGCAGAGGCCACTCCTGTTGCCTAAATGCAGGGGTGGGATATGTGCAGAACACTGATGTGGAAGGGATGAACACAAGCCTTTCAACAGGCCAGAAAATGTTCACAGATGTACTTTTGCTCGATCCATCCAACTCTAATTTAAATGGTTTTGACTATATTAACAAGAGCAGAGCTGCAGTTCTTGCACAAATCACTGTTTCGTCTATGCTATGCGTGTCCTGGCTGCTTCATCTACAGAGTTCGGAGTGGAAAAACGAAAGTTCAAGTTATCTGTGTTCACATCATGCTCCTGACTTTGGAGTATGTGAAATTGAAATCACTCTGAATTAAGCGGTTGTTAGGGCTTGGAGCAAATGGGCAGACCGACTCTCCCAAACACAGAATTCTGGCTTCTTTTTGTGCTCTGAAAGGCTGTATAAATGTGCTCTCCTGACAGAAGATCTTTTACTGTTTTTATCTTGTAGTCAATGTTTTTTTGTTCTTTGCAGTGTATACTATATTCTAAAAAAATTAAAGAAACTTCCTTCAAACCCACGGCCTTTATTTCTGTAAGCTGTTTCTGCTTTTGTCTTACCAAGCAATTATCAGATCTGCCTAAATCCCTTAAACATTCTTCGGCAATGTGCTGCCATTGTCTGGAGTGTAGGCTTTTTGGAAACATTCACAGCTCGCTTAACAAAGAGACCGAAAGTTCTTCAAACAATTTTACATCGTTGGTGCCTGGTGTGCGTGTTCACGTGTGTGTGTGTGTGTGTGTGTGTGTGTGTGTGTGTGTGTGTGTGAGCGTGTGCTTTTTCCTGTCCCATCTCTGTGCAGTAGTAAAAACGTCTCTTGGTCAATGTTAGCCACGTTGGTGGCATTATTGGCCTTTTTTAATTCTGTGCGTTCATCCCTGTTCATCCCTGCCCAGGAGACCTTATGAGTAACAAATGAGAATGACAATTCCATAGGCTACAGTTCCATAGGCAGATCCTCAGCCATGACAGTGTTTCCGAGCCTTCAGTGCAGCCACATCCCTCTGCCTTCCCGGCTATCCAGTGAACCAGCTGCAGCTGGAGAAGCTTTAGGTTTGGAAGTGTGGCACAAGATCCGTGTGCAGCCTTGGGAGCTGAGTGCCATCTTTGTAGGACAAGCAAGAGCCCTATCTGACCAGTGGAGTGCATAGAGGAGGAGGTTAAAAGGTGCATTGCAGGCACCCAGTTTGGGGTGGTTGGGATGGGGCTGGCCCAGCCTGATCCCCAATTGGGCACAGCTGTGAGCAGCAGGTGAGCAGCACTGACAGCAACGAGCCAGGGAGTGCCCAGGGGCACTGAGCAACACCAAAGGGAGCAGAGGGCACACAGGTGCAAGGCATCAACAGGAGGGCATAAAAGGCTGGGGAAAGAACAAGAAGGGCAGCTGCCTGCAGGTTCTGGAAGTGCCCTGGTGTTGCTCTGTATGGGCAGATGCCTGAAGCCTTCTGAAGAGGTAAGGAGTTACTGTGCATGGTTGAAGCTTTCTGAAGTTGTGTGGAGACATTCTGTGTATTGTGGCCATCTCAACTGTGACATGTGCTGTGACAATACATGTCCTTCCCTTAGCAGAAGGCTACATGACAAGGCACTGCAATTTTGGTGCCTTCACAGAATGATGTGTTGGTTTCCTGCTCTGGAAATAGAAGGTGATGAGGGTGGCAAGGGCAGGGTCAAATGATACACTTACCACGATGTGAGGCTTCTGAGGCAGTTAACCTGCTGCCTATAAAGTGAGAATTCTTCACCTCATTCTGTCTTCTGTGGATGAAACCAGCACAGTGCTTCCAGAGCTCACAGAACCCTCTGATGTGTAACCTTGTCAGTCTCCTTTACGGCCACCTCTGTTTTTTTTTTTTTGTGTGTGGGGTGTGAAGCAGGACTAGGAGAGCCAAAATAACTCCATTAATGGCGAGCTCTGGCTGTGAAGTATGATTTACACCTCTGAGATAACCAGAATGCTCCAGGCTAGGCACTGGAGAAGGAAGGGCATTACAAAGCACCACAATGAGGCCTTAGCCCAGGCAAGGGGCTGTGATTCTGTGGGAAATGGAGCTGGAGAGCTGTTTGTGGCAGCAAGACTCAGTTCTGCATGCTAATAAGTGTCTTGAACTTTAACAGTTTTAGCATTGTAAGAAGAGAGGGATTCACAAATTGTCTTTGGTCCATATTTTTTCTCTCTCTGCTTACTGGTGTTCTGAATTAACATCACTCATCTGGTGATCTCACTAAGAACCTTCTTGTTCTTTCTTCCTTGCTAGTAAGAAACATGCTAAAACCAATTAGATCATGGGTCTTGCTTTAGTTCCCCAACTTTTTGCTAATTCTTGTGGCCCTCTGTAACACATTGCAGCTGAAGTGTGTGGGCTGCTTTTGGGGAGGCGTCCACTTTGAATTTAGTTTGAGCATTTTGAGATACTCTAGGAAAGGCTTGGCTGAAATGCAGGCATGTTGCAGTTTCCACTCAGCCTTTGTGAATTCGCACTGCAGCTCTCTCAGACTGGGTTGCAAGAAGGTCTACTTCTGTTGAAACTCCTGCTGAGAAATATTAGCTTCTTCTCTAATTTTGTTTATGTGTATACCCATGTGACACATTAGGGTTTTTCTTCCTTTGAATGCCAAAATTATGACAAATAAGCTGGATCAGCCAGAATGGCAGATATGTTGTGGTGCCCTCATACTGGTGTAAATCTGGAGTAAGTTGATTTGGCTGTGTAAATTCTGGTGTTTGCTGGTGTGTGAGTTACATCTAGAATCTTATAGGTATATTTTTGACTACTTACAGCTCTGAACCCCATAAATGAGGCTCTCTGCACCCATGGGGAGCCTAAAACACATATTGGGTGACCAAATGTTCCTGCAGCCTGTAGGCAGCTGCAGACAGTGAACATTCTTTTGCTGTAGTTACTAATAATGCATGGAAAACTTCATGGCAGGGGCTGCTGTTGCAGGAAAAGTTAAGTGTGCCTGAATTAAAGCAAGCCTGGCTCTGTACATGTCTCTACCTTGTTTAGTTAGCATGGCAAACATTGCAAACTTTTGGCACTTCATCTGCAACATACCTGTGTGCATAGAAAAAAAGGAGCCTGATCTTTAGTAAGGAAAGACTCTTCTCATTGCAGGAAGACATAAAATGACTTTATGGAATTGTTCAAGTACCTCTGGCCTGGATTCAGGGGAGCACACAAGTCTGCACTGAAATCTTCTGTCAGTCATGTGTATGAGTGCAGTGAGACTTGGAGAGCACATGCTGAAAATTAACCACACGCTGCCATGTTCTCCTGAGCTAGCCTGCTTCCTGAGCTTGGAAACTCAGGAAGTGCACCAATCTGTACCACAAACTTTAGCAGCTGAAATAGCCTGATTTTTTTTTTTTTTTCTTGTGTGGGATGTGTAATAGCAAATCCTTTGCCATGTAAGTAAGGCTAGTGAATTAACGGAGTTGATACTTCTGGGAATAAGTAAATTCTGGGGGCTTGTTTTGAATCAAATTAATGTGAACCCTGCAAAGACTCTTTTCCTCCATAACAGAATGACACAGTTGGAGACCTATCTTTTTTGGCTATTCTAAAAGAAAAAAATAAAATTGGAAGGCACAGCAAGCCTTGACTGACAACTTATTGTAGTGTAACTGCACACTACCTTCAACTTGTTTTATAAATTCTCAGCAACAGAGTCTTTTTTTTCAGCCTGGGAATGCTATGTGACCTAGCACATGAAACTGCAGTAAATATAGATGACAGTGCCCCCTCCCTGCCAAATATTTGCTTTCATCCCCCAAGACAAAGGACGACCAAAGGGGTCATGAAATTAACACAAAGATAAAATATTCTGCCAGTTGAGGTCACGTGGCTGGGTATCCTTGTGTGTACAAGGAAATGCTCAATGTATGTTCAATAAGGCAAAAGAAAATTGTGCTTTCTTCTGGCTGTTGGTCAGGCTCAATATGTTTGCTGGGGCAGCTGTCCTTGTTCTCTGCCCTAGGCACTCCTTACCTTGTAGCTGCATGTTGTTGACATAATTCCTATCTCTGTGTCTGAAGAGGACTAAACTTGGATGTAGTTTTGGTGGCATAAGTGTCAAAAGCTTACAAGTGATGGCTTTGCCCTTTGCCTTGAGTCACTGAGGTGTCTCAGGTTGGTAACAGAGTCAGACCTGTGCTGAGCTCATGGTGTGGCTCCCCAGGCTCACTGGGAGCTGACTGGACCCTGGGGGTTTTACAGACACATCCAAATCTGTGATGTGGAAAGGACACCCTGTGAGGGGTAACGTGCTCCTGCTCTCCTAACACTGAGCACGGGCTTTGCTTCAGCAAAAAATGTAAAAGCTGTGTGGTCCAATGACCTTGATGAACCAATGAGTTCCACAGGAATTTTTTTTAGGGGAAAGGGGAACAAATAAGTCTGTTTGACATAACGCCAAGACTCTAGTTTTTTCCCCCCCTCTAAATAAAATAGCTTTAAGTAAAGCTGTATTAGTTTTATTTTCAGCAGAGCATTTTTACTGAAGAAGTCTTTGAAAGTTTTTGATGCACAGAATCATTAGATAATCACATAAATAGCTTGGTCATGCAGTGTCATGTGGTTTTACTTATACACAGAAGTTCTGTCGAAACCTTTTCTGTCTCTTCTTTCTTCTATCTCTGTGGTATTTGCTGATTCATCCAAACTGCTGTGCATTGAGGGAGGGAGTTAATTGCAGTGGAGTGGTTCTGTCAGAGCCTCACATGGGTCCTCTCATGTTTGCTTATCACTGCTGATCCTGATGGGCTGGAGGAGAGGGAGTGTAATCTGTCCTCAGCACTGAGCACTATCAGCCTGGCAGGGCTCCTGCCTTCCACAGGAGCTCTCTAGAAAATGACAGTTCTCATTTTGTGGTCATTTGAAGAAAACTCCCCTGCTGAATGCTGAAATTTGTTTCCAGTCTTGGAGTTGTGAGCTAAATGGGAACTGTTTTGCCCCTTACAGTCTTCTCAAGTCATTTAAACATGGAATTTTTTTTTTTACTTTTAGGAAAGGAAGGGAAAAAAAAAGTTTTTCTAACTTTCAAAGCTGTATGCTTTGATCCTCTATCCTTCTGTGTGTAGATCTGTTTCATTGCTGCAAGATCAGGATGTGGAGTAGATTAGCCAGCTTTTTTCTCCAGCTTTATATTGGTGTCAGCTCAGATGCACAGCTCATCTGAGGAGGGTAATAACCACTGAACTTTGGCACAGGGAGGTTACTCATACCTCCAACTTTAGGCCCTGAGCAGAGTGGGCTGGTGAGGGGCGAGGCTGCAGCTCTCACCTGCCCTTCTTTCTTACTGGCCCTATAGGATAAACATACTCAATCCAAATTCACAACTCTAGGTGGGACTTAAATATATCCCTCCTGGTAGACAGGAAGAACTTTTCTTTAATATATCTTTATTTATATCAATATTTTAATAATTCTTTGTATTTAATATAATGCTTTAAAAATTATCTGTATCCTGCACCATGTGACGTGATTTTAGCTGCTTTGTTGTACACAGTTACTATGCAACTACACAGAAAACTGTAAATCAATGAGTTTAATCAAAAAGGCAAACAAGCAACTCTGCATTAAAAGGATCTCAGGGAATGCAGCTGTTCATTCTTGAAACTTACTGCAGTCAAAATTAAATGGTCCCAATCTCAGAAGAGCATACTTGAAGCACTGATGTGTTCATTGGAGTGTGTTTGGTGTTTTAAGCTTATTACAGAAAATGTAGTCAGGATGTTGTGCCAGCTCTGAATTACACCATTGTGCCATGCAGAAAACAAATTTCCTTTAGCTGGTTAGGATGAATGGTAGGTCTCACACAGGTGTTACCCCTGATTTGTGTCTGACTGCACAATTGCACTGGAAGAAATACAAACATCCCAACACTTCTAATCATATTCTCAGCCATCCCAAGATCTGTTTCAACAACAGATTTCTCTTTCAGTTGTGAGTTTATGTCCTGGCATGACTTGTGATTAAAATTTATACACTCTGTAAAGAAGAGGTGTTTTGGCTGGATGGGTTTTTTGCCTCTTTGTGTGTGACCATGGAACTTCACAGTTTTACCAGTTAGCTCTCTTTTCTGAGAGCTGAGTTGCTTCAGGTGCTCTCCTGGAATGCAGAGATCTTGGCAAGCATTGGCTATGTGTGCCAGAGCTGGTTGTGTGGCTATTTTGGCTCCCCTGTGCAGGTTTAAACCTCTGTCCCCTGCCCTGCTCACTGAGCAGCTTGTGGGAAAGCTCCACTGCAGCACTCTGGGTCCTCACTGCCACCTCTTCACCACCTCAGGTGTGATGAAGTTGGACTGGTTATCTTGATTATTCAGTCAATTAACTGGATTTGATTGTCCTCATTTCTTATTGCCACCTGATTGCCAGATTTTGCTGCACACAATGGAGCCAGCCACGTGCAAATCAAGAGGCAATTGGGCCCATTTAATTTGCACTTTTTATGTCTGATGAAACACTTAGATTTCTTTTCCCTCTTTTGATTTAAACTTTCAAAATTTCTATTGGAATGTACAGTGTGACCTCAGGAGAGGTTATGTCTGTCTTACTCTCTTATGCTGCATTTAGCAGAAATTTGGTCTTTTTTGGTACATTTTTCTGAAGCACTTGGTACTTTGCAGAGAGACAATAAGCAGGATTATGTGTACCAGACAGCACAAGGATTTCAAATCCAGAACATTTGTCATTTCAGTTAATGCTGTGTGGCTGAGGGAGGAATTTGATCTGTGAGTTTTACTTTTGAATCTTTCAGTTCTCTTGCTGACCATTAATTTTGTACCAGCATAGACCAAAAATGCCATCCTTTATCAATGCCTACTAGAGGAATAGTAAAAAACAAATTTTAGAGGGCTGTGTCCATTTTCATTTTACTCACATCTCACACACTCACATCTATTGCAAGTCAGTCTCCCTTTCCTGAAGCCAACATTGCATCCTCAGTTCACACCAGCTGAGGATCTGTCCAGTGTTGTTTATTTTTGAAAGACACTTCCTTCACTTCCATTGAGTTAACTATTTTGTACATGGTGTACTCTAAATTGTATGTGGCTTTTGTTGAAGGAAAGAAGAGGAAAACTTTGGATATTGTTTTCAATTTACTTCTATTTTTCCATAAATTCCTGCAAAACCAACTTATTTGCTTACTTATTTTATTTTTAATCTGAGTCTCAGCTCTTCCTTCTTTCCTTCATCTCTAATTCATTTTTCAGTCAGAAAATATGACACCTGTTAGCCAACTGTGAGCTGAATTTCTATAATTTATAGAAAGACTGGTCATAAAGTGCTCAAAGCTCTGGGGACTTGGGTACCACCCAGTGCAGAACAGATTAATTTCACGGTGTTTTTCTGCATTTGCACAAATTAAAAATATGAGAATCTGTACTTTGTTTGTTTGAACTTCTTGAATTATATTTCTTCAATTGGTTTTGAGCTTGGGTTTGGACAGTCAGCATTTTCAGAATCTCCAAATTCCAAGTTCAATGCCAGCTGGATGTGCAGGCCTCTTTCTCTGCCTGTATCCCATTAGTCTGTGATGAAAAAGGATTAATTTCTGTAGCCTTTGTTCCTCACCAGTTTCCTCCACTCGGGCATTACCTGTGTTTGCATGTCTCAGCCCTAGTGTTCCTATATTACATTTTCTTGCTGGATGAAATGCTAATCTCTGGCACTTTAAATTTGTGTTCTCTCCTACCTCAAACAATGCTGCTTCATGTTGGAATTGGTGTTCGAAGAGACAGAGCTGGGGCTTCAGAGATCTCTCTTGGTTGTCTGGGGGAACTGTGCTTTGATTAACAATTCCCAGTGATTCAGTGATGCAATGTAATTCAACTATGCTTACATTTAGCAAAACCAGTCCAGATATTTTATTTTTTTTTGTTTTAAATTTTAAATTCTCTTGTCTCCTTCCTTGCAGTGAGAGAGGATAGAAGTGTTCACCCCCTTGGCCCTTGTGGGAGGTTGCCATGAAAACAATACCTTTCAAACCTGCTGAAACATGGAAAACCCACACATGGAAAACTTTTGGGCCAGGAAGAATAGCTGTAACAATAGTTTGGTAACTCAGAACTTATTGAATCACATCTCCCTCTAGGGTTTAGATGTCCCTGGATGGGGTCAGGCTGCCAGTTGATGACTTTGCCTGTAGCGAGTTTTGCCATTTATAAAATGTTTCCTTGCCGTTCCCATGATGTTTTTATGTGCAAGAAACTGTTCTGAGTTAAAGCATCTCCTCATTGCTGGCACTGTACAAAGGGTAACCTGAATCATCATCTTGATGACTGAACTGCAGCTTTTGGGTTTTCCACAAAATTCTGCCACTGAGTGTGGTTTTGTTGGTGGTGTGGGGGTTTTTTTCCCTCTAATTATTTTTTCTACTTTGGTAAATTTAGATGGGTCTTCTACTCTGCACTGAGCAGTTCAGGCAGAACTGCTCAGGTTAGGCTGAGGATTAGCATTAACCCTCTTTGGTTAATGAAGTGAAATAGGAGCCTTCCTGAAGGCATTTATACTGAATTATATAAAAATTTATTTTAAGACTGGTGTATCAGCTTCTGGTGTATCTCTGCCCACTGACCAGGTAGGCTAACATTTATTTATTTCACTTTATCAAATCATTAGGAAGGAATTTTATATATGAAACAGCAGTATGTAACACTTAGAAGAGCAGATTCTTTTTGTCTGAGATTTCTTCATAGTCATAATTTCTTTATATACTAAACTGAAGAGATACAGTGTTGGGGAATTAGTGTGGTTTTCTGTTCTGAGATGTGGATCATTGCTTTGTAGGTATTTACTTCTTGAGGGCTGACAATCCATCTTTACTACAGGAGGGTAGTTTACTAAAATCTAGTAGCTGCTGCCTAATTTCATGCCTCTTCATTCCACCATAATTTGACAAACTGCAGAATATTGGGAACTTATTACCTGTTTTGTTGAAATAGAACTGAGTCAATGGTGTGATCAAGGCCAAAGCAGGTGACAATCTGAATTGGCTGTTGCTACCTGCTGGCATAAATCACTTGAATAGATCAGCCCTGGGGTGCCCAGACTAAATAAAGCCAAGTTGGACAAGACCTACGTTTCAAAGCCTGTTCTGATATTGGGAAGTAATTCTTTTGTTCTTGCTGCCTGCCCTTTGAAAAATCACTGCCATGACACTGCTTTCCTTGTATTAATAAAAGTGCAAAGGTAAAGGCACAGTAGTACCTGGGTTTTGCAGACTCCAGAAATAGACTGATTGCCTTTCCTGCATTTATTCCACAATAGATTTTTTTTCTAATCTCCAACAGTGCCTTTTTTTTTTTTTTCTCCCACAGACCATGCCTAACTCCCATGCACAACTTTTCCATTCTAGAACTAATTAGTTTTGGTTGAGTAACTCATCAACATTAAGTAACAATAAGAATCACATTTCCAGGAACACTTTCCTTGTTACAGAAAGTTGGAATGAACTGTGGAGAAGTGTGGTTATTGAATCTTACTTTTTACAGTGTGGTTGTTTTTTTTTTTTAAAGACAGAGCTTCTTCCTGTAATACAAAGTCTTTTAAATGTAGTTGATGGGGTGATTGGACAGTAGTTGTAAAATTTTAGGCTTTGAATGTAAAGTTTTGTTGCTCTATAATTTTAATAGAAAGATTTGCATATTCTGAAAAGCTTCCCAATATGAGGGGAGTTCTGCTAACAGAGAAAATTTTAAGAAAACTCTTCTCTGGAATCTTTTAAGAGTAGATTAGATAAGTGTTGGCTCAGGGTGGAGCTCTGAAAATCCCTCCAGTTTCACACTTTCTGCGAGCCATGCAATCTGTTTAGTCCATTTGTGTTACACAGGACTGCAGCTGGTTTCAGTTACAAAAGTTTTGTTTACCCTGACTGGGCTTCAACCTCCAATTTAAGGGCAGATTCTGCCACTGAAGAACCATATATACAGTGTCCCTCTCCCTAAAAATCAGCCTGGACTTCCTTTTTCATCCTCTAAGGATTAGGCAAGTGTCTACCACCTGCTATTTCTTCTGTACCAGAGAGAAATTTCAGCCCTTCCCCTTTTGTGCCTATTTTCTCCTCACCCCCTGTGCCAGAGGATGCACCTTCTGCTGGTTTTTACCTGCCTGAAGGCTGCTTCCCTCTGTCTACTCCCTTCCTCACTGTTGCTGGCCTGTCTCTGAGGAGGATGCAAGGATGCATCTCTTGAGGTGTGAGTTTTGGGCTATTTGATCACTCTTGGGTGAATGATTTCTGCGTATTCTCTTGAGAATCTTCTGCTGCAGTTCTGCTTTGATTTCACACTCTGTCCATTTACAGTCAGGCAGGATTCCAGTAAAATAAATGGATTCCCCCCATGCACTGTGGGACATGTTTCTTTTGAATGGTGTCATGTTCTTTGTGACTTGTTTTTTCATTACTCAGAAAAGAGGGAGAAAGGTGAAGACCTTGGGCTTTTACATTTCTCAGTTGTCTCCTTGCTTTTCATTTTAACTTTCACTTCATGTCTTTCATCATGATACCACCCAAATGTGCTTAGGTCAAAAGGAAATGCTTCGCCCTTTCACAGTTTTACATTCAGGCTTTGCTGCAGAATCCTCAGTCCAGCACATCAACCTTTAAAGCAGGTATTGAGGAACAAAAGAGCCTAATCACTTTTTTCTTCCCCCCCACCCCTTGCTTTGACTGTCTAATGCTGTTAGTTTACTTACCACTAGAATATACAAGTGAGAAGCTTATTGACCCACTGAGGCCTGCCCTTATTAACCCGGAAAAAATCTAATCAACCAATCCATCAGCACTGTGAACTAACAAGTTCAATTGGTGGCTGCAGTTTCTGGTTTCTTTCACAAACATGGATCCAAGGCTCTTTGAACTGACCATCGTTGTTTACTTTCCTTGCTGAGTGTGTTCATTTGTTTCTCAGCTCAGCTGTGTGATGGGTGGATAAATTTTGTCTGTTCCTTGCTACAGCCTCATGTTCAACTTTGTGCTGCCTTCTTTTTGGCAATAATTTAATTTGAAGAGTTGAGTGATATCAATGTGTCAAATTCCTTTAATGCACGTGTACCACGCTGTTCACACAGGCAGAGAAGCAGTGCTCATTTCTGGAGCTGCAGATACAAAACCTCACTGCAGAGTTACCCTGACCTGATTGCACTTTCAGCCTGGCAGTGGGAACAGCTGCAGTGGTGGGCAGCACAGAGAAGGAGCGCAGTGACTTTGTAGCAGCTCTTGTCTTGGGCTCTCTGTGCCAATCCAGTGAAATCAGGCTTGAACATTCACATTTCTGAGACTGTCACCTGTGTTGCGCTCAGCCCATCAGCCATAGTCCCAGGGAAGCTGCTGTTGAAGGAGCCCTGTAATTTTTCCTGCTTTTCCCCTGTTCACTCCACAATGCCCAACACCTTCCTTATTTACAGAGCCTCAAGGAATTGTGTTTACTGGAGCAGTTTTCCATGACACAAAAGTGAGTGTTAAATCCCAAGGAACGGTTTACAGTGGGGAGAAGGGCTGTGTAGCTTTAACTTTTACAGCTCTGCTTTTGTGTGACTGTTTTTTCAGGAGAACAGGAATGTCACTAGCCTGAAGTTGGGGTAATGTAATGGTAGCAGGTCCTGCTGTTCTGACTGGCTCTATGGATGCACTTTGGATCTCAGGCTGTGTTTCAGCTGGAGTCAAGGGAATCTTGTTGGGCAGAGATAAGAAATCATAATTAATCAAAAAAAGAAAAAAAGAAACAAGGCAAGAAAGCACACATGTAGACCAGTTTTCCTGGGCACTGTAGGTTTCCAATACTGCCCAAGAACAGTCACACCTTATCTGTTCTCACATCTGGGCCAAACCTTTAGTTCATGTGGAAAGGGTACAGCTGCACAATGCCAAAGCAGCAAGTGAGGATCCAAATCCCCAGTTTTCCTTTTGTTGGTTACTGTGCATTGCATGTCATGTATTCCAGGCAATGTGTTTCCTATTTGCATAGCTGTTTATATTTTAAACAATCCTATCTCAGAGCAACAATGTGTATTTGCTTTTTAAATATTTGTTTTGATATGTTTCCCAATTTCTGGTCCTGGCACATCAAACTCAATAGAATACACTCTGGTTTTGGGAAGATGAAATCAGCCAGTGATGTAATCTTTGTTACTGATGTCTCTCTTTGCTTCATGGCTTGACTAAGTTTGCTTTTTTAAATTTTATCTCTCATAAATTCAACAACAAAGGATAGACAATAAAAGTTAGAGATTTCAGGCGCTCCCTGTGTTTTAAATTTGTAAGGAAATCATCTAAGTGACTGAGCTGGGATAGAAGTTAGTAAGAAACAGAGCTGAGACAAGCAACCACCAGACTCAAAGCCTGTCAGTCAGCAGAGATACATGTATCTTTAATGTGGAAAGGGATTGTAACTTAAAATTCCCTGTTTGCAGGAATTCTCCCTGTTTGCAGGAATAGCCCTTACCCTGCAAACCATGGCTGGTAGCCAGGATGCAGAGAGATGAGGAAGCTGTCCTCTCTGCTGAATGGTTTGAATCTGATGTGTCACATGTTACTGTCCAGTGGCAGGCAAGCTTTGGTGCTGGCAGATCAGATCCTGGCTGGTTATTCTGTATTGCTGCCACTGACTTTACAGCTGAGACTTGCAAACCTTCTGGTGAGCCCTGACAGAAAAGCTGAGTAAATATCAGCAAAACCTTCCAGAAGCTTCAGCACTGTACTAAAAGGAAAATTATATATTTTTTTTCTTAATTACTTTTGTTAATTTGCCCATTTTTGATACATCAATTTAGGAAGCTCACTTTAATTAATTTTCAATCCCCTCCCACTGCTGGCACGCTGTAACACAGGGATCTTAGTATCAGCCAGGATCCATCTGAAGACAGCAAGGTCTTTCTGACTGTTGAACCCTTAATTTATGTAAGAACCACTCTACTGTTGGTGATGTGGATTTAACCTTTTTCTGGTTTTAGAAAACAGGCCCAGATCAAGGGAGTGAAGGCAATAAAACATTTTTCCTACTACAAATGCTATTTCCTTTGAAATATCACCTCATTCAATTTATTCATTTGTAATTGTTATGCCTATACACACATGTGAGAAGCAGAACAATCTTTTTTTTCCTGCAAGGAGAAAATACCATCTTTTTTAGCAGCATGCAAATTCTGTGATGCTTTGAGTGATATTTTGGCTTAGGATTTTATGGGAAATGATGGAAAATAGCTAAAAATATTTAAGGAAAAACAACAGCAGACAAATAACACTCAACAATACAGCTTTTCTAATTATCTGGAATTCAAAAGAACAGATGTTAAAAAAATTATTTTTTCCTTTATTCTTTCCCTTATAAAACCCCTAATTTCTAACTCTCTTCAAAAACCTAAATGAAACAAAAGTAGTACTGAGGCCAGAAGTCAACCAAGCCCATTTGTTTAAATATCCTAAATTTAGTGGAAATTCTGAGACACTGAAAGGAAACCTGAGATGTGAGACACCCTTGTAAGGGTGGAGAAGCAGTAACTGGGTGCAATGGCAGTGCAGGGGCTGTTTGGTGGTATCTGAGCAGAGACTCTGAGTAGATGTCATTGTCACACATTCAGCATTTCCCTTTGTGTTGCTAGAAGCTCGTCTATGAAAAATGCAAGCCCTTTATGTTGCTTTGACCCCAGTAATGATTAAGGTAAACACTTTCAAAGTCATAGGTGAATGGCCACATGTGGCTTCTGTTGACTTTAGTGGAGCCTCTGCATGAGCTTCTGTGTTCAGTGTTTGGTTTGTCTGTGGGAGTGTGGAATCCTGCCTGTTCTGCTTCATCTTGGGCTGGAGACAACAACAACAAAAAATTTTTGAAGTAGTGGCCTAAGAAAAAGCCACAGATACGTATTACGAAGTTTTAACAATATTCAAGGACAAGTACAGAGATGATATGACAGATGGAAATGAAAGCAGAAAAAGGAATGTGGTCTGGGGACCAAATATGTTGGGTAAATTTAGCCCACAATGGAAATTTTGAAGTTCAAGCAATCACACCGATCCCATCATCCACAAAGCTCGGTTAAAACTTTTGATATAATTCCAGTGCTATTTGTAAAAGGTTGATTTTAGTCCTAGCAGCATTTTTCCATAATGAAACAGAGAAAAAAAAAAAAAAGAAAATAAAATGAGATTTATAGTTATGTTTGACATTGACAAAAAACCCCCAGTGCAGATTTGCTGATCTTTTCCCTGGAAATCCATGGAGTCTGTGAGCTCTTGTTAAATGGGACTCACAACAGCTCACATTCTCTCCCCTGTACCCCCCCTTTTGTTGTTGCCAGCTTTTTTAAACAAATTCCAGAGCTATGTGGTCAAAAATCTTTTGAGTAGCCCATATAGCACAGGTGTAACTCAAGAATGCCTTCAGTGTGCTTCCTAACCCTGCTCCATCTGCTCCTGGCACCTGATTTATTACAGCACACAGGTCAAACTTGTCTCTGCTGCTTGACTGCTCATAAACTCCTTTTTGTCTGAGAAAGAGGGGATAGTATTAGCACTCAATAAATCATAAAGTGAAAGAGGAGTAGGAGTAACAATATCACAGATTTTAGCCTGGCTTTGAAGCCCCATGTCAGTAGAATTACAAGCATTTTGGCCAGAGGAATCTGAGGCCACCTTGGATCCTGAGGTTTCCTGAGCCATGGTTACCTTCCCTTGGCTGTGGGATGCTCACTGCCCTGGTGCTCTCAGGGCAGAGGAAGGAGTGGAGGAGCTGGGAGCTGCCTCTCCCCTTCCAGCAGGAGCAGCTGCTGCTGCAGTGTGTTTAGATAGCGAGGCTGGCTTTGTCACAAATGGCCTTCGAGCTTCTGGTGACCCAAGCTGTCAACACTTCTCTGGGAATTCAGGATGGGATTTTCTGAAGAACTCTGTAGAGGCCCAGCTCTGCTCCCCTGAACACTGGTGGTGATACTTCTATTGATTGTTGTTGGAAGTGCTGCTTCAGAGGCAGAAAAATCTTGATGTCTTTGTGGTTTTGATGGACAAAATAGAGGTGCAAAATGCAGGTGTTCAATCTTACATTTTCTTTTGCTTTGGTGCCCTGGTGAGTTGTTTATTTTCAACCTTTTCCTCACTGGAGGAGTAGCTGGGAGTTTTTTCTCAAGCTGTCATGGCACAAGCTGAATAAATAGAGCTGCAGAGCGCTTTATCCTGAGCCTGTTTTTTCACAGTGCTGAAGAAAACTCCAAAGCAGAGGGAAGTCAATGAAAGCATTTTTGTTGTTTTTGCTAAAATTTGGACTAGGATGGCTCTCATAAAAAGTGAAAAGTTTCCTGTACAAAAACTCCACCAAAATAATTAGTTTTGCTTAGTATCACACTTTTCTGTAGTGTAGTAAAATCAGAAAATTATAGTGATTTTTGAATGATGGAAAGGGATCAAGTCCAGCAATTAATTTTTCACTCCATCTTCATTCCTACTAAAGACTGGAAGAATTGCACTACTGTTCAGTGTGACGTTTGAAGACTGAAGGGTGGGTAACAGGATTGAGATGAGGATACTTAACAAGACTCTGAGATGTGAGTGGATCCTGTTAATTCTGCTTGTTGGGCTGGATAGTTACATCGTGCTCAAATAGCTGAACTGACTGGCTGTATTCTTAAAAAGAGACATAAATAACCCAAAACACAAGTTCTGATATGTGGCTGAGAAAGGATTTGATAAATCTGTTTAATAGTCTTTTCTCTAAAGTTATTTTTTAGTAGCATCTTCAGACAGATATTTTGTATCACAATAAATTGTAAAGATGGGCAGGATTGCTCTTCAAGGCTGAAAAATGAGCTTGCAAATGTCACCCCGTGGTTCTGTGTGCACTGGGGCGCAGCTCACCCTGCGGTCACCAGAGCGCAGGGGAGCCGGCTAGCTGCTCCCTCCGTGACCAGAGGGGCCACACGATGGCCATGCTGGGCTCTGCTCCTGGGCCACACGATGGGCCATCATCCCGGGCTCTCCTCTGAGACCCCTGGGCCACACGATGGCCATCCCAGGCTCTCCTCCTGGGCCACAGGGCCATCATCCCAGACTCTCCTCCCAGACTCCTGGGCCCCACAATGGCCATCCCAGGCTCTCCTTCTGGGCCACACGATGGGCCATCATCCCAGGCTCTGCTCCCAGACTCCTGGGCCCCACGATGGGCCATCATCCCGGGCTCTCCTCTGAGATTCCTGGGCCCCACGAAGGGCCATCATCCCAGGCTCTCCTCCGAGACTCCTGGGCCACACCATGGGCCATCATCCTAGGCTCTCCTCCGAGACTCTTGGGCCACACGATGGCCATCATCCAAGATTCTCCTCTGCGACTTCTGGGCCCCACGAAGGGCCACCATCCCAGGCTCTCCTCTGAGACTCCTGGGCCCCATGAAGGGCCACCATCCCAGGTTCTCCTCTGAGACTCCTTGGCCACACGATGGGCCATTATCCCAGGCTCTCCTCCCAGACTCCTGGGCCACACGATGGGCCATCCCAGGCTCTCCTCTGAGATTCCTGGGCCCCACGATGGGCCATCATCCCAGGCTCTGCTCCCAGACTCCTGTCCACACAATGGGCCATCATCCCAGGCTCTGCTCCCAGACTCCTGGGCCACACCATGGGCCATCATCCCAGGCTCTGCTCCCAGACTCCTGTCCACACGATGGGCCATCATCCCAGGCTCTGCTCCGAGACTCCTGGTCCACACGATGGGCCATCATCCCAGGCTCTGCTCCCAGACTCCTGTCCACACGATGGGCCATCATCCCAGGCTCTCCTCCGAGACTCCTGGGCAATGGTGCCGCCTGCAGCGTGGGTAACAGACACGAGTGTGCTGCGAAGTCCCGAGGTAAGGAAGGAAAGAGCTGACACCTGTAGGCGTGTCAAGGAAAATTTACACCAAATCAGGTCCAGGGACAAGTGTCAAAGAGGAGGGGTCTGGGGAGGCACTTATAAAGGGAGTGGGCGTGATGGCAGGAGACATAAGGTGAGCAATAAACTAAGGGCAGGGGAGGAGGGTGGAACACAGTTGAACCTATGAGGGTTACACAGGGGAGGGAAGAAGCCCTGGAGGCAAATCATGTAACAGGTTAGGGTTGATTGATACAGAAGATTCTCGAAATAAAGGGGGGGGGTGGTTACAATGACAGGCAGGGGGAGTGGGCAGCACCACAAGAAGGGGAAGAAACTGATAAGGGCATAAGGGGAGGAGCAGAGGGTCAATCACTGTGAGGGGCAAGGCACTGGCGGGAAAGGTAGGTGACAGGTGATAACCTGGGAAAAACCATAATGATGGGATCTCATGGGGGAACTGAGCATCAAACCTTTTCTAAACAGAAAACAACCAACTCTTACAACAGAATCAACATTAACATTTTTTAAAACACAAAACGCCACACTTGGGCTTTGCCTTGAGAGGCAGAAGAGTAAGTTTTCCTGCTGGCATTCTGGTAACCTTACCACAGCTTGAAAGATGATGGTTTGTTGCAAACCCTGGCTGTACTTGTGCCCAGGTGTTTCTTCTGTCAATTTTGATGATAAAACAGGAAACTGAATTTTGTCTCAATGGCTTATAGATATGTTGAGTATTAACTGAAAGGGGGGGGGGAAAAATTCACACACCCCTCTATTTGTAATAGGCAGTTCAGAGTTTTCCTGCTTTCAGAGATTAAACCATTTTCCAAACCAGCAGCAGGATTTTAGATGCCTCACTTGTCTGTCAAGGTCTACGAACAGAGAACTGTTTTCTCTAAATGAACAGTTTGTGCTCAATGGTACAACTGTATCCAATGAAGAGAGGATCTGAAAGGCAGAGGTTTACATACCCTGCAATTCACTGGTGCAGGAGAGTCAATGAAATAGCCCATGTTTTTAACTGATGCAATGAAATTGTGGTAAAGGCTGTTCTCCTGTAAGCCTGGGTGCTTTGGCATTTTCTTGGTGCCTTAAACACAGAACCAAACCTGATGTAGTAATAGTCACTAACAAAATACCACCAGCACTAAACCCTCTTGTAATGCCCGTTATGTTCTCTGTTTTCTTAAGTATGAGGTGAGGTGGAATAGGCTCATTTTGTTCCACAACTGGAATTTAGACATTTGCTTCTCTGGCAAGAGAACTTGTGAAGGTACCAGAACTGAGTTGCTGTTAGATTATACTGTGTGCTCTCATCTAATTGAATATTAGGACTCCTTGAAGCTGCTACAACGCAGTTGCAAGCTTTTGTACAGATTTAAACACAGATGTAATTGAAATCAATATATCAGATCCCACTGGAAATGTTGTTTGGAAATTCTGTCAAAATTTCCAAAGGAAGTGTCCCCATGATCACTTTGATACTTGCTGGAAGTGATTAGCAGTTGTACCTCAAAAAAGTGAGGTGGGTACTGCAAGATCCTGTGGAAGGACAGGAAAAATGTATGAACAAATCAGGCTTTACAATTCAGGTGATGGAAAAATCTGTTTCACGGTCAATATCCATTTGGACAATATGATCTAATTTTTGCCAAACACAGATATTGGTGGATTTTTTTAAGTTATCAAAAATATGTATCATAAGAACCTAATCAAACAAATAAAACCCCAAACTACCCAGAGTACTTGATTAGCTCACTCTCCTTTCTCTCCTGTTATACATAAAACTTCTGTGTGTACTTCTATGGCTGATGGGGATTAACTCCTCTGAGGAGGGAAAAGGAAACTTTCAGAGGCATGGAGATGATGAATGTTTCAAATTTGAGTAGCTCTGCAAAAGGTATGCTAAGACAACTTTATAAACCATGTATTCAAGGGGATTGGAGCACATCATGAATTTAGATAATCTAGGGTAGCCATGGATTATAGTGCTGAATGTCTGGGAAAAGTAGAAAAAAGGCAGCAGGGAAAAGAAAAAAAGCTGTGTTCTGACTAATCAGTCCATCAGCCACTGCACTTGTGTAGTGTGCCGTGCAACCATGCTCTTCCCAGAGAGACTCTCACATGACATGAGATATGCCTGGGGCCATAAATCCTAGCAGTCACATTATAGACCAAAACAAGAGATAAATGCATGTTGTATTTATCTTGCTGTAGCCTGTAGTTTACAGTTGTTCTGTCTTTTACTGCAGAGTGTCTCACTTCAGCCTTTCCCAGCCCCATCTCCCACATGAGTGATTGGTACAGATTTAGAGTAGTAATGAATATCTTCTTAGGTAAATGTGAGATCTGCTCAGGCTGCCAGAGAAATTGTACACACACACCCATGGAATAAAGGGGCTATAGAGAAATATTCAATATCCTTTTGTCCTCTTCCCTTTCTTTTGGACACACAGGTTCAGTGACTTTTTAATTCTTTATTTTTTTTTTCTCAAGGATAGCAGTGCCATGGCTGAGTCAAGCCATGGACAATATCTGTGAAAGCTGCAGCCTTTTACTCACACCAAGGGGAACTTGAAACAAGTCCACAGATCTATACAACTGTGTAATCACAGATGTTCCCCTGAAAAACCTTCTGTGTAGCTTCCCACTAAACCCCTGTTGGAGTGACAAGAGCATGAGGTCTCAGTTGTTCTGCTTTTTGGGAGAACTATGAGGTACATTTATTCTCAGGCTGGAGTACAGCAAATAACTTCTCTGTGCTGTGAAGCACTAACAGAGAGGTGCTTTTCTGTGATAGCTGTAAGCAAAAGCTGGGAGTTTCATCAGCTTTCCAATGGCTGTCCTGACTCCTTGTGGCCACTGAAGACACTTGCCATGCATAAGCGAATTTTCAGACCACAGGTTTTTCTCTATTCTAAATGTTGTGTGGGTCAATGCTTGGTGTGTTTAATTGAAATGTGTCACTCCTTATTCTTCAATCCTGTAGAAATCTCCACCTCCCTGACAGAGGGCTCTGTGAGTTAGGGGGTGCCTCTTGGATCTGCATTACTGCTGAACTTCTGCTTGCTGTGAAAGCATTCAGGACAAGGTAGAAAATGCTGTAAGTGTTCTTTACTGCTACACCTCCCACAGCTACAGTGACAGCAGGTATGAAAGAATGGAGATGGAGAGAATCAGAGATATTTGTCTGGAAAGCTCTGTGATACAAGGATGTAGTGAAAACCACACAGGTTTTCCATTCCTGAGTCTTCATTTTGCATTAGTTTTAATTTGCTGGATTGTTTAGCAGGACTGAAATTTGACAGAAGGGAGATAATCTATCTATGTACTGCTGACAGGAGTTTTCCCTTGCTTTATGGAATTAGTTTGCAGTGGTAAGTTGGGTTGTTTGCTTTTCTTTTGGGTTCTTGCCTGTGCAACAATAGATGACAAATATCCTGACTGATGCAGTTACCCAAACATCAGTAGCAGGCGCTGCCTCAGTATTACAAAATTGTTGATGTAGCTACAGAGAGACAATATCTGAGCGCTTCCAAGATCTGAGAACTGCCTACACTTCTTTGGATGTGCTTAGGACAGCTTCTGGGAGGAGCTGGGAGCAAAACAAAACAAAGGAGATCTTGCTCAGGGTCATTAAATTAAATCCTAGATTTAGCAATGTAAGCAGCTCAGCACAGTTTTGTTCCTACAGAATTGTGGGTGGTTTTTCCTGATGCTGACTGTTGTAAGTAGTTCTGGATAAAATGTAACACTCAAAAACTGCTGATGGTTGTAAGTGGCTTGTGTAGAGAATTTGCTGTTATCTTCACTCCCCAAGGTGCATGTACATAAAATGACAGTCTTTTAATATAAATTCACCTGTGACTTTCTCCTCCTTCCTCAGAAGCTGAATATAGCAATTCACAAGGTAGCAGTATAGAATTCAAGTAACATTTTTTCACTTTTTCTGGCTTTTACATGGTTGATTTGTAAACTAAATAGCAACCTCTGAGTTGATATTTTTATGCATGCTTTCTGAATGTGACATTTTAGTTGCCACAAGTGAATACTTTCTATCCCACTTCTACTGGGTTCTGATGAGGTCCTACTTCATAGATATGAAAATTTGAACAATTATAATGAACATGGTGCAGCAGAAACTATCCCATTGGAAATTAATACTTTAAATTTGCAGCTCAAAGTTGAGCTTTTGCAAGAACCAAGTGAATGTCTTGTACTTCTTTCTGTAACAAGGCAAAAGAATTGCTGGCTATTACTCCCAAAGTGATTTCTTTTTATGATAGATCCTCTAAGTTATTGCTGGGAATGGGATAGGTGGGGGATCAACCATAAATACCTGTATACTTTATGGAAGCACAAATTCTTCCTTTATTGTAATCTCTGTGGAGAAAGATTTTTGGAAATAAATTGTTTACTGACTACAGAGCTCATAGTCAGCCCTGCTGAAGGACTTGGTAAAGAAGGTGTAATATAGAATAGCCTAACATCCTACTATGTCTTGGGCACTCCAAATGTCTGTCTAGAATCAGATTCAAGTTTTGCCCAATAAGAAGTTTGCCCTTTTCTTTTGCTGGCTGCCATCCTGCCAGCTGCCATCAGTGTGTTTTCACTCTAGCATCTCACATTGCAGGTGCTGGAGTGCCTCACACAGCCCCAAAACGTGCTGAGCAAGCCAGGGGATGCAGAATTCCCCTGTGGGTTCCCCAGCACTCAGCTGGCAGGAGCTCCCAGGAGATCCCTGGAGTGACACTCGGTCTGTGCGAGGGGAACACCACCAGATGGTCTGTGCGGCTGTGCTGCTCCTGCATGGCACGGAGACAGGGGCTGGGGAGAGCTCAAGGCCTTGATGCCTTAGGGTTTAGCTTTTGTTTTTCAGATCCTGCATTGCTTTCCTGTGTAACTCTGTCAGCTCCTGTTCCCCCACTTTATTCAGACTAAACCACTCCTCTCTAGGCCTGGGACTCAAGGACACCTCACTGTCTCAGGCCCTGAAAAATATAAACAAAAGTGAGTTGGAGGGGAGCAAACTGGGGGTAAATGACTTCATTACCTGGAGCTGTAATGGGAGGATTAACCCCTGATATGTAAATGGACCAAACTTACACCTGTCTGAAAAACCTGTGACCATTGTCCATCCTGGGTGTAGCCCCTTGGAGGCTTTGGACTGCCCAAGGTGTACCTAGTGAAGGCCTCTAATAAATACCTGCTTTTATTCTCTTAATCTTGTCTAGCCTCTGATTCAGGTAACCACTCCAAGGCATCAGCCTTCATTGTCCTGTCTAAAGAAGGGGTGTAACCATCAGAAAATGAAAGGTTGGCAGCAATGCAAATTTTAAACTACATCTTCTATCTTCCCTATAAAAATCTAGTGTCACAGCAACTTCTTTCAATGGCTTTTTGGGGAGAACTCAAAGACCCTTAATAAGAATCAGGTATACAAGAAGTTACTTCTCACTAACTGCATTAGAAAAAAAGAAAAAGTGGAGTGTTATTTTTTTATACTGGTCACTTTGAACAAGCCAGAAATTTCCTTCTTCCATTGGACAGCAAAAATCAGAAACTAGCAGGGCTAGGAAGCAAAAGAAGAATTTTGCTAAGTGTGAGTTTGTAGTATGTGAATGTACCTTTGGGTGGCTTGCATTTGTCCATTTGGGTTTGGAAGGGTCTGAAGCAAGGAGTTTGAGCCAGCAGCAACAGCTCCAGCTGCCAGAGGGACAGAGCTGCTCTTCCCCCAGCCTGTGCCTCTTGCTGCCCCTCTCTGCTCCCCCTCCCCTGGCACAGCCCTTTGGGCACCTGCAGGGAGAGGAGATCTGGGTGAAAACGTGGCAGGGTTGCACATCCAGCTTCCAAGGCTGTGTTTCCCAGGAACTGGGAGAGCTGTGTTTGTGCCTGGTGGTGAGTAGGCAGGCCTTGTGTGACACACAGAAACTTCAGGAAATCTGTCTGGCTCATTAAAGGGGATGTGGAGGTGGCGAAGAACAAAGGAAATATGTTAAAGCCTGCTCTGAGGAGTGGGAAGGAGAGTGGCAAATGGGATAAGCGGTTGGCAGAGGAGTCTGAAGAAGGTGTTTGAGAAACAAGGAAGTTTGGGAGAAGAAAAAAGGAGTGGCACATACTTAGGGAAGAGGGGATTGTTCTTGCTGGAGCAGGTTTTGAGGAAAGGAGGGGAGTCTGGCCAGGTCTGTGCCAGAAAGGGAGGTCCTAAGTGCCTGACAGCATCCTAACCAAATCCTAGGAACTTCATGGTGAAAAAGTGTCAATATAGGACTGTATATATATCTTTAGACATAAATTAAAAAAAACTAACCTGTGTGCATGTGCTCAGGGGTTGAAATTTTGCAAGACAGCAGGTAAATAAGGAATTTGCATGGACAGCCAAGGAAAGTGATTGCAAACCATGAATCTGTCCAAAATGATGACGATGGAAACAGGATGTTTCAATTAAAAAAGCATCCCATGTTACTTTAGTTGTCCAAAGAGATGTTGGCTGCCATTTAATGTAATTATAGAAAAAAGGTGCCTTGATTCAGGATGCCTGCAGTGCTAAATGTGTTGGGCTGCTGAGAGGGGACTGGAGTGGCCTCAGTCCTTGCTTCCTAATTCTGAGCCCTAGCTTTGCTTTAAATTGGTGCTCCTTGGGTTAAAAGTGCCATTTTCCTAACCTTCACAGCTGCTGCTGTGAGTTGAAATGTGTGCTCCATCTCAGAGAGAATATATCCCCTCTTATTTAAAAGGCATGAGAAACTCGGGGGTGGAAATGCTGTTTTATAAAGACTAGATATGTGACATGCTCCAGACCACAGTGCAGCATGTGTGCTGTCCTGGCTGAGGGCGCAGGAGGATCAGGAGCCACTCTCAGCTGCAGTTCTGAGAGGCTTGCAGGGACATGGCTTGGGGGTTGTGCTGTACCCCTGTGACAGCCACTCTGTCCTTGAGACCAGTCACAATTGTCCCATTTTCTGCTGTCACTCCTTTCCTTACACTGCAGCTCCTCCTGCTCTTCTTGCTGTTTCTGTTTATGCAATTAAGTCTCTTTTGAGACTGTGCTATAAGAAAATGTCTCTGAAACCAGATGTCCCATGTGAGTGCAGGAATTAACATGCCTTGTTTCACATCACAAACTGAGACAAACAAGAGAGCCCTTCCCCTCTGCTGGCAGGCCACTGTTCTTCCTTCCCAGAGGAGCTCTGATATCAGTGCCCCAAACCTTGGCAGATGTTGCTGTGTGCCTCTCAGTGCTGAGGCTGCCCGGGCTGTGAATTCAGGGCATCCCCACCCAGTGCTGCGTTTGGTACCTGTCTGAAACAGCACTGCAAGTGGTGGAAGGTCACTGCCCCCGGCAGCAATGCTGCTCCTGCTTGTCCTAGGCTTGCAGGGACCTCTGCAAACCCTGGGAAGAGCTTTTGCTGGCAAGTGTGCCAGTCTCTAAATGCAGCTGGAAGGTGCTGGGGTGGTCTTATTCTCTGAGTGTCTCCTTTGCCTGCACTGAAGGAAAGAAATGGGGTTGTATTCCTTGGTCTGACACTGATGATTCCCAATGCCTCCACAGCTGAAAAGCTCTGAGTAGTGACAAAGAGAAGGAAAACTGGTGGGGAGAATGAAAAATGTACATTTTCTTGGGTAGGAAAATAAAACATGAAATATTTGTTTGTGGAAAACCACATATTTTAAAAGGAAAAACCTTGCTGTGTTTTGGAACAAGTTGCATGCAAGTCTTGCTCTTTGTTTGCTTGTTGCCTTGTGCAAGATGGTTGTTTGTTTTTTTTTTTATTTTTATTTGACTATACAAACTTTCTGTTGAGGATTTTTTTTTCTGTGCTGACATGCAAAAATATCTTGCATCTAAACCTTCAGCTGCTTTTGATGGCTTGAGCTGCTGTTGTGCTTTGGAAGCACAGGTAGCATGAGACATTCAAACCATGCAGTTGGTCCTAAAGACTTTTGAGCATGCAAGTTGGATGGTCCAACTGAAGTGTTAGCCTGTCTTTGTATATAATTGCGCATATTTGTGTCTTGAACTCACAGTATTTTTAATGTAAATATTCTAGACATAAAAATGCCTTCAGTTTAAAAAGATATTTCAGCTGCACTTTAATTTTTTGCAAATTCTTATCAGTCAAGGAGGAAAAATTGAAAATGTGTAAGAGACTGGAGTGTTCTAAGCTGTGTTTGATCCTGCAGACAGTGCGGTAGAGGGGGCATAGACAGACAAGTCCATTAAGGTAACATAAGTGGGGAATCATTAAGGTCAGGGAATTAGTTATAAATAGAAGTGGCAGCAGAAGGTTATTTCTGTGAAGGACTTCAAAGTGAGGGCAAGAAATTTGAATGTGATGTTGAGCAAGTCAGCCAAAGGAGAGTACAGGAATGGAGCACAGTGTCCTGCAGCCAAGAGATTGGAGCTGTATTTTTAACAACAGGAAGAGAAACTGTGGCACCTGATTGTAAATTGTTAGCTTGTTGAAACTGACATCATTAAAGTCTGCTTAGGTTTGGGGAGTTTGTTTGTTGAACAAGTAATCAATTTCTCAGATTTATAACTGATTTAATTTTCTATAGGGCTCACAAACTATTAAATGTAGTGATGTAACAGGTCCCTGTATGAAATTTCCCTCATACATATGGTAAAAGTGCATTAAGAATAGTGTGATAATTCCAGCGATAATAAAATGTGAGGGGAGAAGACAACATCAAACAGCACCATCTGCTGTTCCCACTTGGACTGCAAGGTGAGGAATGTTTGCTCCAAAGGGACGTTGTCACAAAGTGTTTTTTTTATATGAAAACTTTCTTGGCAGTCCTACTGACTTGTGCAGAAATGTGGGCACGTCATATTTTTATTTTGGTAGTTTTGATAAAATTCTGTTTCCCTAAAGCCTGAAAAGTTTTGGTTGTATCTGCTTATATATGACAGTCAGAAATTTAATTTGGTCATGGGAAGATCAGTATTTCCCTTCAGATAAATATATTGGAGTTAATATAGACCTATTTACATATTTTTAAAGCATACCCAAATTAATACTTGCTTTAGCCCATAAAACAAAGCATTAATACATACAATAAAATATACGTCAATGCATGTAATAATTAATACATACAATAAAACTTAGTTACTGTCTTCTTGTGGCAGTTTACACAGCCTGAAACATATGTTCTGCACTGAGGCTTATTGCCTATAATTTTGGTAATATCCAGCATTTTAAACCATTGTAAATACATCCAGTTAAATAGGAAGTGGAATATGAACAGGAATATTTGAATTAAATAATACAAGCTCTGTGGAAGGAGGGATTCCTTCAGCCCCCAGTAACAGCAGCTTGTGCACCCCTAGAGGGAGTATAAATAAAAATGGGCTATTTAATGGCACATGAGAATAGAAAAACTGGCCCCAAGAGCAGATGACTGAAAGAAGGAAGTTGCAGGAACTCCATTGTTACTCATGCTTGCAGTGAGTGGAGGATGAAGACGTGCCATGAAACAATAGCAATCTAGAAGTCAGGTTCCCAGCACTGAAAGCAGACTCATTCCTGCTGTCCCTTCTGGGATGACAGCTGGCTTCCCTGGGAGCAGGGAGTAGGAGTGAGGCAGGGTTAGGGCCCAGGGGCACTGTGCACCCTGCCTGGGTGCTGCACTTGGCTCAGCAATGGGCAGGGGCTGGGAGCCAAGGCTGGATTTCAGAGGGCAGGTGTTGCAAACGCGGGGTGTTTGCAGGGGAGTGCTGAGGCAGGGCTGGAGGCAGTGTGTAAACAGGCACTTACAGGGTTCAGCACAATTCCTGGAGCAGAAACTGGGCTGCCACGGCTCTTACTGTGCTCCCACTGTGCAATGAGAGCTGCTCAAGGGCAAGGTGTTGCCACTGGCACTGCATCCTGCTTATGGCAGAAGAACAGTGTGAAGCTGCCTGCAGCAAAGGCGAAGCTTGTTTGTATCTGTCTGCAGAAGGCTCTGTACACATCCCCTCAGTCTGGCTTACTAGAGAGAGAAAGGCTTGCTGGGAAGTGCAAAACTGGGTCAAAACTCTTCCAGACTGGTTAGATGATGGGATCTGCTTTTGATTGAGTTCCTATTCAAAAAGCACATTTACTCCAGATACTTATTTTATGGATGAGATGATAGAGTACCTTGTTTTTGAAGACTGCACAAATGCATTTAATTGCTTTAAGATGTATTTACCACGTCAGTGTAGGGACTTACAGAGCACACACATAACTTCAGGAAAATCCTCCAGTATACAATAATACTTTAATGAAACTAGAATGTCATTTAATAACACCATACAGCTGTTCAAACAGCTCTGTTATCAGCATCACTGTCTTGTGATGCTCTAGGCTCTCCTATGGCTTAATGATGCTGTAACATCATCAGAAGCACTGAACTGGCAGAGAGGAAGAAGGGAAGGGGTGATTTGTGCCTTCTGCAGCTTGTTGCTGTGGTTATTGTCACCTCAGTTTGGTTCTAAATGAACACCTTTGATTAGGGAGGCACATTGGTTGGGATTACTATTACTTGTTTTTGATATTGCTGCTGTGAAATTTAAAACAGCTTAAAGGTATGGCTTGGTGGCTTAATCACATTATCCATAAGTGTAACAAAGAGCTAATATTTGATACTAGTGACAAGTGACAACTTTGTGATTTAGTGGTGAGAAAGTACTTAAAAATATTTTTTTTTCCAGAATATGTGGAATGGATTCATTGAAGTATTTTAACCATTCATTTTTTTTCAATCAAACATTTGGGAGAAAACAGAAACTATTTAATTCAATCTTTAAGCTCCTATTAATCTAGTAGGATGGCACATTAAATTTTGATTTTTTGTTTAAAATGTAATGCTTTGTTTGACCCTCAAAAATATTTTGCTGAGGGTGAGGAGTGACAGAGTTCATTTAAATTTAAAGGTGAAAACCTGGCAGTTTAGATTATCTTCTTTAATTTTTCTGAAAATCTAATATTTGCACAGCTCTAATTATGAGGTCTGACATAATACGAGACTCTGAACATCACTTTTCAAGAGGAATGAGTAGCTTGGTTTAAGAGGACTGTGTCCCTGTGAACAATCTGGCCCTGAAACTTGAAGTTCACACATAATTTCCAGTAATGTGCTGCTAGAATAATTACAGAATCTCTTAAGTGTGTGCAAGAGGGGAAGAGCAGTAAACAAGTTCTTAGCATGTACTTTTACGAGCAGGTGGCTTAATCTTCCCTTAAATAGAGCAATAATTTCAGCATATTCTGGTGATTACAGATAATAGTTATTCAGGTAATATTAGCTTTTTCAGGTGTGGCATCTTGTTCTAGGTGTTGTAACCTGTCGTTTGCTCCTTCAGTGTGTTCAAGTTTACTTAGTAATTGCTTTGCTGAAAAACAGATTATGTATTATTTAGCTGTCAGTTGTGTTGGAACAGTGCCAAATAACTCTTAAACAACCAAATATTAGCCAATAAACATCAGTGAGAACACTCATGCATGAAACAAGGATCTGACTTATTTTCTTGTTGGATGGTTATTATTGGAGCGAAGTTCTGAATCAGGTCTTTCTGCCTTTGCCTCATTGTCCAAGTAAGTCATCTGATGGGCTTGAAGATATTTAACTCTGAGACAACCAACAGACATACCTAGGCTGTCTCAAAAAGACCCTCAAGCAATTTGATGCGAGGGAAAACCCCAAGCAGCCCCAGATCAGCAGGGTATTAAGTGCTCCTGCGGTAGAATTTCACTGTAAGTTGTTGCACTTTCTTAAAACTGGTTGGAAAGAGCTAGTGGTCAGTGTTTGAATGTGAGTCAGACCAAACCCAGTTCAAGCTTCCCTTAGAGCAGAGGAACTGTCTGGCCCCAGCTTAACAAAGAGCTGCTTATATTACCTTATATTTTTGTATTAATGCAGCAAAGACAAACGCTTCTGGGGACAGTGGCCAAAACCAGGACTGCACATGTGCTCACACTTAGAAGAAAAGGTTTTCAGCCCAAATTTATAATAAGCTACTGAGGTTTAAATTTTGCTTAGCAGGGAATCTGGTATTTTATGGTGTGTCTGTGACTAGCAAATCACCCGGGGTTTGGAGCTCTTTGGGATAGGGAAATTCCATCAATGCTGTGATTTGTCTGGGCAACAGAACGAAGACCACAAAAGAAATAATGGCAGGGTAAGGACTGGGAATAGGTGTCCAGTCCTAAAGCCTCATCCTGAGACTCCTGAAAACCTTCAGGGGCTTGGTTGTACTCTTCCATGGAAGGCTCTCTTGTAAGGATGAGGCTGTTTTGGGTGGAACAAGTGACCATCTGTGCTTTCAGGCTGTCTCTTCTGCTGCTCCCCTGCCGTGTTCTTCCCTGGGGGCCAGCAGGCAGCAGGGAGCCCATGGCAGGAGGGCTGTTTGCTCCAGCAGGTCCTTGCAGCCTCTTGTGAGCTTCAGGTTGCAACAGCTTGAGGTCAGTGAGCTGAAAGCAGGAGTGGAAACTATTTGAAGAGAGTGCTTCCCACCCTTCCCTCCTGCTCTGCTCTGCTCTGCCTGAAGCAAGTTGTTTGATTCCATATATATTATTTTCCCTGTTGGAAAATGACTCCCACTCAAAACAGGATTAGGGAGCTTGGCAAAGGGAGGGTGAACTTAATTATAGGACAAACCAACATTCCCTCCCCCAGGAGTCTTGGCTTCACTTGTCACTTCTGGTGCCTATTCTCTATAAATGGTATCTCCTTGGCCTGTATTTCTTTTCATCTGATAAGATGACATCTTTTTCACTTCTGTGTTGTTGCCCCAGTGTGCAGATTTCAGATATTGATGGATTAACATAGGCTGTCAGCAGAACAGTGACTGATGCTTTTAACTGTACTCAGATTATGGTATTAGGTTGAGATCCCATCTGACTTTAGACACTAAGAAGCACTAAAGTATGGGGGAAATCCCTCCAGGCTTTTCCCATTTGATGAAGCAGGACAACATCTCCATTCAGGCATAAGGAAAACCGAATAACTTTCTGCACATAAGCATTTTTCTGTCAAAGGAAAGAACCTACAGGAACAAAAGTCCTAAAGACTACTGAAACAAATCTGGATTTTATGCAGAAAGACTTAACATTTTGGCCTTGCACCTGTAAGAGTTTTACACGTCCTTAGCTCTAGTGCACAGCAAAGTAAACAAAGTGTTTACAACATATTTATATTTTGTGATGATTTTGATAATCTTAATAATCATATTAAGTCATGAAGAAAAAAGCACCACAGGATACAGGGCATGCTTGTAGCTGACAGGGTTCCACCTTGCCTTCAGGTAGCCTCAGCTGAAAGCTACATTATTTTGGCTTTTTCTGTCCTTAACTGGAAGAGACCTGTGGAATACTTTTCATGCTATCTCTGCAAAGAAGTTGTCTTCATTAAATAGATATGTCTTGCCAGATTGCACAGCTTGATAGATCTTATCGTTATTGCTAGCCTTCAGTAAAGCTTTTCTTGATGTGTATCTGCTACTGAAAAGTAGTCAAAGTTAACAGATGTCTGCCTGTATTAAAAAGCAGCAATAAATTAGAAAAAAGGGAACATGGGCAATGAATGACATATAAAGAGGTAAAAGAAGGTCAGGTAAAAAACAGAACAGGAATTTGAACATTGCCTGATGGCTCTTGAAGGTTTTCCATTTCAGTGTACTGCCAGTGCAAGATCATGGTCTTATCCATCACTTGCTACTTGCCCTGTAATAGTTTTGGTGCAAACCCACCTGTTTCAGAAAGATCAGTCCCTGTGCCAGTTGTGGAACAGGAGGAGGGTGACCTGTACCTTGCAGCCCTGGGTATGAACAGATATCAGAGGGGATTCAGCTCTGGAGAGGAGCTTTAAGCCTGAGACACACCTCACTTGGTTCTGTTGTGTTTCTCTGCCCTGCTCTAGGGCTGCCTGAACTAGTGCAGCACTCCTCCCAAATACAGTAGAATTTAGCAAAGCTGTTGCTAGCAGCTGGCTAGGAAGCAGAATTTGTCTACTGGTTTCATCCTGAAAGAAAGCAAAAGGAGTTTTAACCAAAAGAAGTAATAGGCTTTTTTTAAATCCTTATCAGAATATTTGATAAGGTTTCTATGGTTATTTCTTCTAACTCAAATTTAAAAAGTGACATGGTTCAATATTGTAAGTGCAAAAAGACATTTCATGTGGGATATTTTAATTTAATGAAATCTGCATTTTTCATTGGAGAAGCTATTGTGTATAATCTTTTTTTGATCATTGTATGCTGAGATATTTCAAAATGCTGTTGTCATTTAAGAAAATAAGACTTTGGATTAGTGGTGTTTTGGTTCAGAGTTTCTGCTATCCAGCACCAAGTATGCTGAGCAGGAAAAGAAAGAAAATGACAAAAGTAACTTTGTGGGTTCTTTTGTTTACATTAAAAAACCCAAACCAAACAATTCCACTCCAGAATTCTCCTTTAACAACAAGAAACCATTTTTTTGCTATCTTCATTTGCCACAAGAGGACTTACAGTCCTCACTGGGTAATTTCCTATCAGCTGTGTTGGGTGCTTTGTGTTTTACAATTGTAGAATTAATTCTAAGTTTTTATTTGAATTTGAAACTTGACTAATCTGCGGGTGTTTAACATTCCTGTTTCAATGAATGAGTACTTGAGGCAAAACTTATTTTATTAAACCTCATTTTATTTCTTTCTTCCTCATACCCCATTTTTATCTTCTGTTTCCATATTTCAAACCAAATAGCCATAATTCTTCATATTTACACTGTAGTAAATGTTTCCTCACATATAGTAATTACTGTAGAACTAAAATTATGCAAATTAGAAGGCAGGAAATATCTGTTTCTTTGTGTGGTGGAGGATCAAGAATGTGGGATGAGTTGAGTTTCGTTAGGTTTGCTACCAGGAAGGTATTGGGAACTCTGAATTAAGGAATGCCGCTCACTGGGACATACAATGTATTTTCTTACTTTTAGGTATTTGAGACAAGAGGAGGTTGAGTCTTAAATATTATTGATATTACTGGCTCACTGATACTGATCCTTCAAAGGTCATGTGACACCAGCAGGGTTATAAGATGTCTGGGATGCTTTGGTTCTAGTCTTGGCTTCCCTCAGGCTCCATCCATCAGTTGTTGTATTTCATTTATGAATCTCCAATACTTCTTTTACCTCATAGATTTTTTTCTGTCTTTGCTGCTGCCTGAATGTGCATCCCATGGCCATGGTGATGGATTGTGAGCTATGATCATGATTCAAAAGTCAGTAAGTGCTCTTATCAACACTGGGATATTCTTTAAGTGCCAAAGTGTAAAGCACTGTTAAAAGTACAATTTAAATACATATTTATAGCTGTAGTGTACATTTATACACCTCAGTTCAGTGGGATCTCATATCACAAATGTTAAAAATATCATCATCTAGGGACAGAACATTTCTCTGTTACAATAAGTGAGGGATATATCTTTCTCTTCTGTGCCTTTTAAAGTGTCTTGAAGGAATGATATTTACTGGAGTTATTCTAAATGCCATGGAACTGCCAGCAGGTTTTTAGCAGCAGAACTGGTGGTGTTTCCCTCTGGGGACTCAGGGCTCCAGCAGATGAGCTGAAAGCCACACTGCATTGCTCAGGGGACAGGTTTTGTGTCACTGACTGCTGTCAGCAGCACTAATGGGTGTCCCTTTCAGCCAGCCCTGCAGAAGTACAACACAACATTTTCCCTCCAGTCCCACAAAAGGCCCTGCCAGAGATGTGCCCAAGCAGACGGGGTGGCTGTGGAGGAAACCTTAGGGGTCTGCCAGTCCTGATGAATAGATAACCTGCAGGTAGGAAAGGAATTAGAGACTGCAGTGCTGCTGGTTCAGGGCAAAGACTGAGCACTCCAAAGGCATAACTTCAGTGGGCTTAATGCAGGCAGTCCTGAGAAGAGTTACCCCTAAGATTTGGGTCTAATTCCCAGTGTTGCTGTAAATTCACTATATTCTTTAACCCTTTTAAATTGAGGTTGCAGGCTGTAAACAGACATGAACATTTCCTTACCAATTTCAAGTTCCCTTTGGAGCCATGTCTGTTGGTTGTTTTGGATGTTTTTTAGTGCAGCAGTAATCCAAATAACCCAGATGAGAAAATAAAGTCTGCAATAAAAATGTGTGACTCTCTGAAGGCTGGGTGCAAACTATCAACAGCTGGTACCCATAAAAAATGCCATAATTATGCTATCTAGAAGATTTATGGTTCTGACTGGTATGATCAGACATCTGAATTTTTTTTCCCTCTGTGGAGAGCACTGAATTCTTAGAATAAGGGTGAATTTTCTTCCAGAAAGCAGAGGGAGAAGCACTGTGCCACTCCTAATATGCTGGAGAAAGGCTGCTCTCTAGTGTTCAGTGATGGGGGAATTCAGGGAACGCTGGAGGCAAGCACACTGCAGCAGGCAGGGCTCGGGGTTGATTTAGGCTTGTTTGACTTGCAGCAGCAACAATTTGATGAAGAACATTCAGAGGATATATTTGCTGAGAATCTGAGACACTTTCTTATTTCTTTTTTTTTTGTTTGGTTTTTTTTTCAATATACTTGATGGTGGTAATCCATCTCTGAGTGATTAGGAAAAGTGAAATCCTCCTGCCAGTCTCAACTAGTTGCTGGAATGTGATGGGTAGGTGTGGGCTATGCCAAGATTTTATTTTATATTTTAAATAGGAGCAAGAAAAAAGAAAAGCAACAAACATCGCACCAATTCCTGGAAGTGTTGACAGGGATTATAAATTCTGTGGGTGAGCAATTGTTTGCATCAAGGCAGAGAGGCAGAGCTCCAGGGGAATCAGAAGTTAAGCAATCCTAGCAGAAGGAAAGCTGTCACATTCAAAGACCTAAATAAATTTTCCCTTACTTTCTGCTTTGCCCTCTGTGATTCTGCTTGGTCCAAGCATTTTACTATTTGCTGCTATGTTGATGGCTATAAATTGATGTGAATAAACGAGTTAAGGATAAAAGTGAGAAATATTTATTAAATAATAGCTTATAACTGGAGCACAGGTTTTGGATCACTCTTCCCCTACCCTGCTGTGGGGCCAGGGGCGTTTAGAGGCTCAAACAGAAATTAAGCTGAGTTTAGTGGAGTGATAAATTGTGCACAAGGGTACATTTGCCTTATGCTCAGTTCCAGTGCATTGCTCTGCTTCTCCCAGGACTTTTCATTGCTAAGGAATTCCCATGCATGAACTAATCTGGTGATGTTTCACAGCATACTCAGTGATGCTCCATAATACCTACTGGATAAAATAAGGTAATGGCTGTGCCTTCTGTGTCCTAGTACAGATACACAGAACTGTAGGGGCTATGATTGGTAGCAGCAACTCATCCCTGTCTGATGTTGCCTGAACTGTAATGGAAAACCTCCAAGGACTGAAACACCACCATCTCTTGTCTCTTGGTGATCTGTTCATCATCACCACCACTTTAAAGCTTTCCCTAATGGCTAACTGAAATCATCTTTGCTATGCATTATATCTGCAGGCAGTAATAAGCTTAAAGATGGGTTTGTTCTCTCTCTTTTACCAGCAGTCTTTGCAGCAAACTATTGAGAATATCTGAGCCCTTGTTCCACATGTGAGTGGGCTTTATCAAGCCAAGGATGAGCAGTCATGCTGGTCAGTCAGACAGCCAGCTCTATATGTACCTCACTAGAGTCCTACCTGTGCAATCAGGGAAGTGTTTAAGACTTTCCTTATCGGGAAAATGTGCATGGTTTAATGGAAAAGACACATCCTTTGTGACTGGCTGTGTTTCTTTTTTCCCCTCTTTTCCCTGGTTTTTCCTATTAATTCTATATTTTTTTTAATAACATGTACCAAAATGGTAAAAGGGGCTAAAATGATCGCTGGAACTCCTTACCCAGTGCCAAATCCAGCACTTGGAAAGCTGTGCTTGTTGGAAGGATGTTAGCTGAAAGAGTAATGCTCTCCTCTGGGATGTTAGTGTGTAAGGTCAGGTAAATTACAGAGCTTGGAGGTCTGAGGTGAAGCTGTAAATGTGGGTGTGATTATGTCTGCAGAGGGGAATACAAGAGTGGGATAACATTTAGGACAAGCCAAGGAAACCTGCAAATTGATCTAGAAACAGATATGTTTGCTTTCAGCTCATTTGCTGTCTGGAACAGATTAAGGCCAGCAAATCTCCTTTTGAGGAAACAGAGCAGGTCAAACTGCAGCTTGGTTCAAGTGAAGCAAAGGATCCACGTGGAGTTGGCGTATTCCTGGCTCCCAGCCACACAGAGAGTTGAGGAATCCCTTTCTGATCATTTCAGTTGTTGCCCTGCAGGCTCTGATGGCATTAAGATGTACGTAATTCAAAAATGCAGGTGTCTTTGAGAGAAGAATTCCCAGGGAAAAGCTGTTTCCCACTGCTCTCCTCCCTGCTCAGAGTGGCAGTGCATGTCCCTGGGAGTCAGCCAGGTGCACAGTCCCAGTCTGCAGAGCTAAGCAGGGAGTGAATTCCTGCTGCTGCCTGACGGCTGGAAAAGCAGAAGGCAGCAAAGGTTGCTAAGGCTGGCTCTCCTGCTGGAGGGAGCCTGAGGAGTTTGGACTTGTTGGGTAAGTAATGTAGGAGCAGAGCTCAGGGAGAGCACGTCAGAGCAGCCGCAGGGAGTATAGAGTATCTTTTCCAAAACAGAGCAAATGTTCTGCTGAAATGACTTGACTGATAATTTCCCCCTGCCTGGTTTCCCACACACACAGTCAGCTTTCTCTCTGATTTTTATGGCCTGGCTGATGTTGGTGCCATCCATCAGCAAGGCTGAGTCTTCCTCTCTCTGCTCTTGGAGAAAAGAAGTTTTCTGTTCAGCTGCCTCCAGGAGGTGGAGGGTGAATCTGATGCTCCTCAAGCAGCCTAGTCCAGCTCAGACAGAGAAAAAAGAGGACCCTGACCATGCTGGGGTCGTGTGTGACAGGTGGCAAAGCTGCTGGCTTTGGAGGTAATTGGGTTTTCATACACAATTTCAATGAATCTTTAGAATCAGGGAAGCCACTGAGCAAAGATATGTCCTATCAGAACGAGCAAAAGCCTGGCTTATCCTAAGTTGGATATGTGATAATTTTCTTTTCCATTTCAAGGATGAGAGAGTATGTGGAATTAGTGGATGGTGCCATTAGAATTAGCAGTTCTATGTCTCAGTGAGTGTTTTGTGGGGAACGTGCCAGGAGGAAAATGTTTACTTCTGCTGTAATTAGAAAAGCAATCTGCAGAAAATCTGAAGATATCTGGCTTCAAATGAGTTCCAGACTCTTTTGCTGCCTCTTGAAGTCATTATTGTCCATGGAATAGAGTCCAAGCACTGCATTTGATTCACCATGTGTCAGAAGTGTGGAAAAGAAGAAAACAACGCAGAAAGCATGGAAGGGGTGTATCAGGAATGTCTTGGCTTGCAGTCACTATAACCTAGGAACCTTCTGCAGCCCATGGGGAAAAACGTGGGCTAAAGGGGATTCACCACAGAGTGAGGGAATTCTGTTCTCTTAGGTAGACTAGTAACCACATCTGTCAAATGCTGGCTGGCCTTATTTTGTTACACTAGTGTGAAAAGGTAAATTCCCCTGTAAGAATTTATGGAACAACTTGGCAGGGTGTTCTAGGCAAACTCAAGAGTCAGGGTATGGGTCTCTGTTGGGGAGCTGAGGTCAGTGGGGGTGGCACCACACCAGCATGGAATCTGAGAAGGATGCACTCTCTAAATGCTGCTCTCTGCATTGTGCAGGCTCTGGGGACACCTGATTGTGGTGAACTGTGAGAGGAATCCAGAAAATTCCTTAGTAAGAGAAAATTTTACCTGAATAAATCAACAGCCACCATGGTGATGTGTGTGCAACCATCTTTTTTACCCTATGTATAGATTGAGAGGGGGAGCTTGCTCTCAGTTTGCTGTTTTCTATACACATAAAACACCTGCCTTCTCTCTATTTAGGCAGAAAAATGTTCATTTAATCCATAGAGTAGAAATCTTGATTTATCTTGAGATCTAATCAAATCCCTCTGCAGATGTGATCTGTGATGAATGGACTTGAGACAATACCTTGGTATCATCAGAGTAATTTGTGTTGTGAAGTCAAAACCCCACTGAAGTCCAGTTTAGCTCTTAATTCAAAGGTACATACAGAATTTGAGCACTGTACAAGACTTCCATTCAGCCTGCCAATGAAGCATATGTAATATTTTTGTCTGATTCTGCTAAAGACTATTTTTTCACCTCCACAGCTAAACAAGAAACAAATGGCCATAATTAGAATTGTGTATAATTACTGAACAAATATGTAAAAATAATGTTTCTTTCTGTTGCTTGTATTCCTAAACATAATGCTTGTGATTACATGGGCCATCAGAGCTCTGCTCTGATATTTTTGTTATTATATTTGATATTTTCTATTTTAATTAAGCATAAAGGTCAATTGATTTAATTTCTGTTGACAGTGGAGATATGGTTCAATCTGCTGTTCAGTAAGGTATAGCAGGATAGCATTTCAAGGAGTACCTACAGCAACAAAATTCCAGGTGAAAGTACATAGCCTTGATATTTTTTCTTCGGTTTTCTTGTTTTGATCATATTACATAAATGCCAGTGCTTACATATTGAAATAGACAGAAACACTGCGATGATTAATACTGCTGTGTTAATGAGAAGCAAAATGTAGATGCATTTTGGTTTCCTAAGCAATTGGAGCAAAAAAACCCCTAAATTCTCCAGTGACTCAAATACTTCTTGTAATTTGAAACATATTTATCTGGGAAATGTGTTATTGGCACATTTATAATAAATCTCTGGTTATTATTTCAGACAGGCAAGTTTCTGGCTCAATTTCTATTAGAAATTAAAGACCTATCAGTGTTTATGATCTGGGGTATTTTTCTTCTATACTGGTGATTTAAAATTTCTTTTTAACCTGTATCATTATGGAGAGATCTTCCTTTCTACTTTTCCAAGTAAAATTTGGATTGCTTTAAATGGATTTAGAGTTAATATAACTTTTGAGAAGCAAAAACAATATGCACATTTTTAAGTTAGAAAAGATGTGAACACTGAAGCAGCAAAGAGCTGCTCAAGTATTTTTCTGCTGGATCAGGGATTTTGGCTTAACATCAGGAATCCTGATACATTTCTGCACTTCTGCAGCCTGAAAAATTGGGAAGGAAATTTATAGGAGTGAGCTCTGTGAACCAGCACTGCGTGAAACAGACTATCTTGTACTTCTGCCCTGGCTGGAATGGTGGTTTTATACTTTAATTTCAGTAATTGGATTAAATAGAGAAAAGCAAAAACACTATTGGGGAGTGCAGTACAAGAGAATGACCTTGTTAGGACAGTTCTGAACACAACAAAAGCCTCTGCTTCATTGTTGTTTTGTCAGGTGTTGCATGGCAGGTCCAGGGGACTACCTAATGCTGGAAAGAGGTCTTTGCACAAATCAATATTTTCTCTGTCTATTACTTGGAAGTATTTCTGACAATAGTAAAAAGTATTTGTCTTGGGTTGTTTTCATAAAAGTTGTGGTAGTTTGTTAGTTTTTCTATTTTTAAGTTAATCTGATCCAATTCAAAAGGTTTTTTTTTTGACTGTATCTACAATTTACCTTGTAGGCATTGTCTTCTGGAAATTGTAGCTTTTCAGTGCATGGAAGAAAATAGAGATTGATGCCAAGAATTGCCTGATTTCTCTAAAGTTTTTTTGAGAGGAGTGTGGAAGGGTGCACTGGCAAGGAGGAAGTTTGCTTTGAGAATCTAATGATTGGAAAGAAATGGTCTGTTTATTTGTGGAACTTGAAGTTCAGGAGTCATGAGTCAGTATAAGGTTAAGTCAGTTCACTAAAATGTCAATGAAATACATGGATTTAAGAAATGTCAATTGCTTGTTTTTCATGAAATGTCAGAACCCAACACTGCTTCAAAAACAGGATATTCATGTTTTCTTGACAAGCAGGATTATGCAACATGTAGAGAAAATGGACATTTTGGTCTCCAATTTTTGGGAATGCAACAAGGTAGCAAAACCTCTAGCACGTCCATAGAATTGGAAATTCCAATTCATGAATGAATTTCGTAGCATTACACAACAGTTGTCCACACAGATTTTACACATATGTAAAAGACTGCAGTGCAGAACAGAGCAAGCCACAATTCCAGGTCAATAGCTGCACAGAAAATTTGGCTGGAGTTGCAGGAAATCACAAGGAAGAGCCAGGTGTCATCAGTGGAGTTTCTCCAACAGGAATTGTCCACGTGTCTGAATTTGCACAATCATCACTTCCATGAGTTTATCTCACATGTAGCAGTGACCACACCAGGACAAAACCATGTTTGAAGGACCAAGATCTCAGCATCTCTCCTGCAGGGTAACCCAGCAATTGCAGCACCCCCAATTCCAGATGTTGTCCTTTTGGGTTCTCTTCTTCACAGTTGCTGCTGAGTCAGAGCAGGTTAGAAGTTCAGTGCCTTTTGCACAGGGTTGGAGCAGGTCCCTGCCTAGGCAGGGCAGGTGAGAATTGTGCTCCAAGGATTGTTTAGTCTTATGAGTGTGGTTTTATGTAAGCTACATCAATATCCTTTGAGCAGAGAGTTACCCTGTTTCAGGTGATGGTTGTGGGCACTTGAGTTCTCTTCTTGCCTAAATCTCTTTGACAGGACAGCATTGTCTCACAAAGTTAGGGGATATCAATGAAGATTCTTACTATTTTTTCCTTTTTTCCTTTTTTTTTCCTCTCCTACCAATGACATGCAGCACCTAGCAGTCTCTATGCCTTTGTCTCTCTACTGGTTAATGGTATTTTAATATTCTCTTCAAATAAGAGAAGCATATTTAATATTTGTTAAAGCCTTTGAAGTCTTCAAAGAAGGCTACAAGAAGAACTTGAAATAATACAAATTCAGTTTTAAAGGGATCCAGCATTTTCTGTGCACTACAAAGGGTTATTTTGAAAGCTGGTGGCAGCTCCTGCTGCTGCCTACAGGGAATGCATTCCACTAAGATCTATGAATGGCTATTGAATAATAAAATGAATTTACAGTGCAGAACTCCATGGGCACATATAGCAGATGCCTCCTGCCATGTTTCAGGTTGCCAGCCTAAACTAACTTGCACATGCAGGAGATATTTGAACAGTTACAAAAGAAAGGAAGCTTTCAGAAAGCTTGTCTGTCTGTCCATCCCTTTCTGTCAATGAAGATGCTGTACAGCACAAAACTTGCAATATCTGAGGAAAACTGGCAAGAGGTGATCCTTGTTTTTTTAATTTTGGGTGCTGCTGGTAAGGACTGTCTTAGGAGGGTACATTCACTGACTGGGATGTGGAGGATCAGTGTTACCCCCCTGAAAGTTTCCAAGCCCTTGTAGGTAAAGCTGCATCTGAAGGGCAGCAGAGCCCCATCAGTTTGAGCTCAATGACTCAGGCCCAGAATCTCTGGGTGACTCTTGGCACAGCCATGGGGAAAACTGCCAGAATGCAATTTTTGTGTTGCATTGTTGCCTCTTGGGAGGAGACCCAAGAGGTGAAAGCATCAAACCGCTGAGGGCATTCAGTCCAGGGCCAGATGAAATCTACAGGGAGGCAGATCTGAAATACACAGAGTAGAGATGTTGTGGGTAGAGCACCAGCCACTTTCACTACTGATTCATTGCCAAAATACTTGCTGATGTGGACCTGGCCTAGTGGTACTTAATCTGGACAAAATTTAGGACAGTTTGTGACAAATGATGTCTTTGTAAGTGCTGTGTGAATGCAAAGGGTACCCAGGAAAGCATCTGAGGAGCTGGTTATTTATTCAGCTTTTCTCCTCCGTGATGTCAGTTTTTCAGTAAACAAGATGCTGAGAAAATCACCTCTATTATTTATAGGGTGGTGGGGTTTCCACTGTGTGCTCTCACCAGCAAAGGGAGATTTACAGATTGACTGTATTCTACTGTGGCTCTTCTCCTTTGTAAATGTCAGAGATAAAATGGCTTTTAAAAAACTGGTTACTAAGTAGGTCAGTATTTGTTTCAGGATTGTCATGTGCGGTCTTTAAGGCACTGATTTTCCTTTTGAAAACCTCCATTTTTCAGCATTGAAGAGTTCAGCAATGCTGGTTTATATTGGGTCCTTTTTAAAAGCTGCATACTTCAGTGCTAAGGGGATTAGAGTTGAGCACACTTTAATGAACACCTGTGAAGAGAGTGAACCTGTTCAAAAGAATAGACATGTTGTGCTTCAAAGTAATCCACAGAGAGAAATATGGAAAGCCATTTAAAAAGAATACTGTGCATTTTAACTAACTAATCCAGTTAAAAGAATGAATTTTCAATGCCCAGAAAGGCAAAATACAAGAGGGAGCAGAGGAGAAGGGCTGAGTTACACAGTTATATCTTCCCCTGCTACATTTTTTGTTCTTAATCCTAATAAAAGAATACTTTAAGCCACCTACCTGAAACAGATATTCAGGGTGCAATTTCTGTGGGGTTTCTCTGTGGCAATGGGATTATACACATTTAATGGGTGTCAGTTGTACCTTCTCTGTGCTTTTTAGCTAATAGTTGTTCTGATCCCCCAGGAAATGAGAAACTTTTGAGTGAGGATGTAATGATCACATTTACTAAGGGAGAAGTAATAGAATTTTTGCTGACTGATTATTTTATCTCCATTAATGCTTCCTTATGATGGCAATGAACATGTGGAAATATTCAACTGATGAAATGTTTTATGATAAAGGCTGAGCCAGTCTTTTGCAGAACTGAATTTGTGACCTGGCAATGGCTTTTGAAGGCTCCCCAAGATGGCAACAGTGAGGTACTCAATGCCAGCAGAACAGAACAAGAAGGTTCCTTGGGTTGGTGCTGCAGTGAGTTTGAAAGAAGAGTTGTGAAGGTCTTTATCTATTTTGCCTACAGGGTCTATTGCCTTTTAACGCTGCAGAGTGAAAACATGGATGCACCTCTTGAGCCTGGAGACCTCAATGTGTCCTAGTATTCTTCTTAAAGGCAATTTCTGCTGTGAAGGCTTACTCATTAAAAAGTGTGTTGAGACCAATTTAAGGGCAGATTTTCTCTTATTGTCAGGTTTCTAAGCTGTTCTGATGAGACCCAGTTCACCAGACACAGAAACAAAAGAACAGCGTAATCAAAAAATGTGTAAAACAAACAGAATGAAAGTTTCTTCTTAGATTGTGTGGAATCAGCTTAAAATGGACCTAAAATAAGTAGGATTTAAGTGAAGTACAAAAGATCAAGCCTCAGAAAAAATTGTCAGGTAATTTTAAGAAATCCTCTTTGCTCCTTTTGCTGGTGATGAGGCTGCTCTGGAAGCTCAGATCACTGCTGGTTTGGAACCCACATCTCTTTATCTGTACAGCTGATCTTCCTCTCAGAAAATCACAGCTGAGCAACCTGTAGTGGTTTGTGACTACAAACCTGTAGTGGTTTGTGACTACAAACCTGTAGTGGTTTGTGACTACAAACCTGTAGTGGTTTGTGACTACAAACCTGTAGTGGTTTGTGACTACAAACCTGTAGTGGTTTGTGACTACAAACCTGTAGTGGTTTGTGACTACAAACCTGTAGTGGTTTGTGACTACACACCTGTAGTGGTTTGTGACTGAAAATGTCCCCTGGAAAAAAAAAAACAAAACTGATCTCAAAGGCAATGTGAGATTTTCTTCTTGATAACTTTGTTGATCCTTTGAAAATGCAGTTCTACTAAATATGGGGGAAGAGATGATTTTTCTGAGGTAAAGATGCAGCTTCTATTAGACACTGACTGGTTTTATTTAAAAAGAGGGGAAAAAAGTTATTTTTTAAAATTATGTAAATAACTTAGTTTTCCCAAAATGGGGAAAAGAGTGGAATTTGTAGTTACTGGGGAAGAAAATCACCAATATGACTTAAAACCTTTCCAGGAGAGGAAGAATATTGCAGAATATTAGGGATGTTTGCCTGTGGAAAGCACCCACAGGCAGCACAGGAGGCCCTGCTGGGTCAGGCAGCAGGGAGGGGCAGGCAGGGCCATCAGGAAATGAATCTGAATGCTGGCTGTGTGTTGGCAGAAATTAATTGCTGCTGATGAATGGCAGGGACAGGATGATTAGCAGCATCAGTAGGGGGGTTTAGCAAACTTCACCAGGGCTGGGAGCTGTTTGTGCTTGGTTTGGAAGCAAGCAGAGATTTGTGTACTCACTTATTCAAGAGTATATTTTGTGCAAACCTGTGAGATGGTGATGGCACTAGGCTTCATAAACTGCTTTTGGGGAGTGCAGCACCGGAGGAGAGCAGCATGTGCTGCCTATTGTGACACTGCTGCAGAGAGGCTGCCCTGGAGAGCACACAGGTAAAATCCCAAAGGGTTCCCTGTCCCTCCTGCTGGAAGAGGTGTCATTCCTGTAAGGCTGCTTTGTGCTTCAGTCAGTGCTCTGACTATTAATTTTCCCAGCTAAAAAAAAAATTGTCTTAATCAAAGTACTGTAAAATTCAATATATGTTAATAAAATCTTTTAAGACTTTAGCTAATGGGCATTAGTTGATGGGCAAATGGGAGAAGAGGCAGCTTGATGTGGATTCTGGGGATGGTTTTGGCGCAGAAGGGAGCACAGCAACAATGGTGTTTTGTGGCTGCAGTTGGAAATATTTAGAATTGTTGCATGGTGGGGAGGTAAGCTTCTCAGAAGTTATTTTCCCACATAATTTTGAAAGTCCGTCTCTAAATGAACAGGTACAGGGGAGAGAGATGGGGGAGCAAGGAGGGGAAGAGGCAAAGGAGAGAGAGAGGGTTTTTGAGCTGCTTTTGCCATTCCTCCCGTGTGTAGGGGAAAAGCCTGGAACCCTTCAGGCGGTAATCGAGGCGAAATGCGCGGAGAGGCCCGGGAGGTGCGATCGGGGCTGCGGGGCCGCGGAGCGCGGGCAGGGGGCAGCGTCGGGCCGGGAACGGGGGCGGCTCCGCCGAACCGCGCGGGGACCGAGGGCACCGGAGGGGGAACCGCCGAGCCGCGGTCTGTCCTGCCAGGATCCTGTACAGGAGGGAAAATTAAATGTTTGCGAGCAGCTCCGGGTTTAGGGTTTACTGCCTTGGTTCTGTGCGGGGAGCTTTCTCCCCGAGCATGGGCTCCTCTGCGTTCCGTGTTAATGCGGGTTTGCGGAGGGCTGGGCCCCGGGATGGGTTTTGGTGGGGGTTTTGTGCGGTCATTTTCGGGCATGGCTGGAGGCGTCCCGGGTTTCGTCTCTGAGCAGTCGGGGTGTGCAGGGACGGGGCTCTCACGCAGGGTACAGGTGTGATTGCCACCTCCCGAGGGACTGCCGGGTGCCAGCCCGGGGTTGTGCTCTGTGCCATTGGGGTGTGCAGGGACGGGGCTCTCACGCAGGGCACAGGTGTGATTGCCACCTTCCGAGGTGTCAGCCCGGGTTTGTCCCTGTGCTCTGAGCAGTCGGGGTGTGCAGGAATTGAGGACAGGGTACAGGTGTGATTGCCATCTCCCGAGGGACTGCCGGGTGCCAGCCCGGGTTTGTGCTCTGTGCCATTGGGGTGTGAAGGGATTGAGGTCTCACACAGGGTACAGGTGACATTGCCATCTCCCGAGGGACTGCCGGGTGCCAGCCCGGGTTTGTGCTCTGTGCCATTAGGGTGTGCAGGGACGGGGCTCTCACAGAGGATACGGGTGTGATTGCCACCTCCCGAGGTGCCATCCCGGGTTTGTCCCTGTGCTCTGTGCCATTGGGGTGTGCAGGAATTGAGGTCTCACACAGGGCACAGGTGTGATTGCCGTCTCCCGAGGGACTGCCGGGTGCCAGCCCGGTTATGTCGCTGCCCAAGCTCCCTCAGCCGTGGGATGTGTCGCGGCTCCGCCGGGCTCGGCACGGCCGTGCTGGCCGGGGCTGCGCTCTGCCGGTGCCGCTCTGCGCTCAGCGAGGCTGCAGCTAATAAAGGGGAGCAAAAGGATTGCACTCTGTCCCTTGCAGTGTTCCTGGGAGTGGTCTTTACATTGCAACTGGGACTTACACTATTTTTTTTAAAGTACATTTATTTTTTTTTGTAAGCTGGGCGACACTATCGTGATTCAGAGCTGCGGTTCAGAACCAAGCGTAAAGAAAAGCAATGTAGCTATTGTGATAAACTTGCTAGAGTTAGGTACCAACCAGGAAATCTCTAATTATTCTACCTACGTGTCTATCATAAAAAAGCCACCCCAAGTTCTTTTCTTTACTGTAGTTAAATTTTCTGATCCTGCTATCGCCTTGTTTTTGCCAAGATAACTGAAGCAAAGACACCCTAGTGGTTCTTGCCTTCATATATAACAGCATGGAGATTTTTTTTCAATGAAAATTTCCAATACTCTTGACTTTACATACACTTAGTTATTTTTTAGGGATTCTGCCACTGCATAGTTTTGAATTGATTTATTTTTATTTTTAACCATTATTAAAGTAAAGGAGGTATTTTCCAGGCTGCTGCTAGTAAATCTGTTAGAAATGAAGGAAGATGATGCTTTGATGTAATGTGTATGTTTTGCCATACTTGGGGGAGTGAAAGAAGAGGGCTTTGCTGTTTGTTAGTACAGCGAGTGTCTCACAGGTGACTGTTTTGCAAACATGATAAAGCTGATTTATTATGTAAAACATGAAGTATTTTGTTGTTTGACTACGCTGCTCAGAGTTTGTGAGACCTCATGTAAGTATTGAAGAGAATACATCCTGAAAAGTTGGTGTAAAGGTGAATTCTTTTATCTGTGTGGGAAAATACAGACTGAAAGGAGGGAAGAGCTTTGTGTGCTGCATAAATCAGGCTGTACTCAGACTATAGGAGCTCCTATAGGGTAAAAGTGGAGAAAAAACCATGTAATGCTGTTGTGGTGGTTTGGGCAGAAGGTCCCAGAATATATCATGCTCTTTCAGCTCAGAAAGCTGAAATGAACTTTCAACTGGTCCTGTGACTCACTGAGTATAGGAGACCCATAGCAGGGTTTAGCCACAAGTCTTCAGCCTTAAACAGGTTTAAGTAGAAGTTTCTTTGCTCCTTCAATGTAAAGAGGAGCTCTGACCAAGCCAGGATCTGGCTAAAACTGGTAAGGCAGGATCTGGGTCAATAATTATGTGCTTCAATTCAGCACCTAACCTGCAACTACTTGATAGTCTGGAAGAATTGGGAACTGACTTGGTGGAAATATGAGGGCTTGTTGTGCAGGGAATGGTGCAAAATGAAGGCTCACCTCATTGCTCGTGTGCCTTGCAAAGCCCTGGTGTGCACCTAAGTACAGCAGCTGTGCCACACTCAAATCTGCCTTTATCCTGAGTTCTTTCAGGCTTAGGCATGGCAAAGTATTAGTGACCAGTGATGCTGCTTGATGAAAATGAAATTTTGTTTTTCTTAGTTATTAGGTGCTGAATTTGTTCTTCTGGGCCTTTGTGAATGTATATGGTGTTTTTAGCAGTCAAGTGTCCTCAGCAGTTGAAAAACTGCCTGTAATAGTCAGGCTTTTCTGTAGGATAAAGCAAAATTTCTGAAGTTACTTTGCAATCCAATGGCCTCAAAAATGGTGTTAAGGAACTGGCTTGATGGTGGTAATTGACTTTTTGTTTCATTAGATATCATTAATTTTAGTGCTGTCAATAAATTCTGAAAAAAAACCCTTGAGCAGAAGCTTAGCTGAAGAAAAACAGGTATTAGGAGCAATTTGGTTGTAAATTGGATTTCCAGCTTTCATGGCTGAAGTTTAAGCTATTCTAAACAATATATTTTGGTCTCTCTTTATTTTGCTCTGTCAATAAAATAAGCCCAAGCCATGATGGTCCTGATGCAGAATCATCAAGCCAAGTGCACAAAGAAAGGAATACCTGGATTTTCTTTCTACCAGTGAACTTAATCCCTAGATGCTCTGTTATCTGCCTGAAGGAAAACGGCAAAAGGTTGTTGGTTTAACACCCAGGAGTCAGGTCTGATGGTGATGGGAGATGCAGTTTTGCAGGTTAGATTTGCCTGTCATTTAGATTTGTTCTACTGACTTTGGTCCAACCTCTTTCCTCATGATTTATCTCTGCTCACACCTAAACTTGGAAAAGGCTGGCAGAGCTGACCAGTGTGCACAAGCCACTTTGGTGGAGAGCCTTCATCTTCCCCAGGGGACAGCACCACCACATCTGCTGCCTGCAGTGCTTGACTCCCAGTGAGTGCTTCTTGTCAGCAGAGCAGCTCTTTGGCTGCCTTAGTTAAGGCTAATTTAGCTGACACACATTTCTGATTTTTGGAAACCGAAAATAACCCTTTAGGCTGTTAATAGACACTTTTTGCAAACAGAAGGAAATGCAGACATGATTTTTAGCTAGAGGAATTGCACTGTAGTTTTAGAGGAGAATATTAGAGGAACATGATTTCCCAAATGTATTGCACAACAATACACTAATTCTTTGTGTGTCTCCAGAGGCCTCAGCCCAAAGGTAGCTGAAATTCTATACCATAATTGCATTCTTTCAAAATTGCAGCTATAAGAGGCCATAGTTGTTTCCAGAGAAATGTTAAAAATGGGATGTGCATTTTTCTCTACATACGTTGCATATGTTAGCATTCACTTATAGATTACTTCATTAACCTTTGCTCTTCAGAAGCCTTGGAAAGAAAAAAAATACTTGAAGGAAAAATAGATTGGGAGAGCAGGCTGAAGGGATTTCATCAAGGGTCAAAATCCAGCAAGTTGGCTCTCCCTGCCCCCTCCCCCAGCTACACAGTTTCTGCTCCTTCTGTCTCCACAATGAAACAAATAAATCTTGCAGGTGCTGCAGAAGCAGAGATTATATTGGTGCTTATTCCTCATGTCTGGTTGTAACTATTTTACAATGCTCTTTCATGATTTGCTTATTCAGGATTTTTCTTGTTCTTGAATGGAAGCTATTGTAACAACCAAAAGAGAAACAATACAAACCCAGATAAAAGGTACTTTTTTGTCTGTTCTTTTGTTTTAAAGACAGCAGAACAATTACCTGAGTGACTTGGGCCTGAGATGCCTCTGGCATTGACAGCTCCTCAATATACCTGGTTTATTTTAGCTGGTTTTTCTTTTATTTATTTCTATTACCTATTTTTGGTGTCCACACGGTGACAATAATAGACTGAAAGTAGCTAAACTCACTCTATATTCTGGATTCAATTTTAAAAGTGACTTCTCATGGCCAAGTCATAAAGCTTTGAAATATGGGTTCATAATAGAAATGCTGACAGTATCTTCACAGTGTCTGCAGTAGTGGGTGTTTCTCTAATATAAACAAATGGTGTTATTGGACTCTTTTTTTCCCCTCACACTCCCTGCTTTTAATCAAAGGTGGTTTTATCACTCATTAGTTTCAAAACCATCCTCTTTTTTGCTTAACCCACAACAGGGTTTGTTTGTTTTGTTTTGTTTTCCTCTTTGAATCTGGAGTGGAACAGGACAGACAGGAAAAATTTAGGTTGTAGCTTATTCAGACGACTTCCCTGCTGTCTGCTATTATGTACTTATGTTCAGTAAGTGTGTAAATAAACACTTTGAATCTAAGCCTTGAAGGAGACAATATTTAAGGAAAGTGTCATGACAGCATAATTAAAAGGATGAACATTTTAAGATGCTGTGTTTCTAGTCTATTTTATTGATAGAAATTAAGCCTTTTTTCCATAAAGGAATAACAAAAACCTCTGCAGCTTGTTTGCTGACACCCAGGGAAAGGCTTACCCATGACATTAATTCAAAGCTCTGTCTGTAAAAACCATATTTTGGACATGGAGAGATGAAGGTGGAGGCAGCACATCCTCTTCTGTGTGGGCGACAATGCTGGGGCTGCCCGCAGGCTCCTCCAGGAGCATCGCTGGTACAATGAGGGAGAGGACAGAGGTGAGGCAGCAGCGCTGATGTGCAGACGGGCCAGGCAGGTGCCTGAGCTGCCTCCTTTGTGCCTTCTCCGGCTGTGGAAATACCCGACGGGGTGGGGGCCGCCCTTGTAACTGCAGGATGCTGTGTAGCTTCCTGTAAATACTCTGTTAATTGAAGTGTGTCTGCGTTTTCATCTGGGCTAGGTAGTATTTTCTCCTAGAAACCCTACCACACACTGTTATTAACTGGCAGCAGTTGTGGATTCCTTTTCTTCGGCTATTTCCTTTAGCTAAAAATGCAAAACTGTGCTGCCCTGAAGGGTTGTTTAGCAAGAGTTTTAATGAAATAATAGAAATGTTGCACTCTAGTGATTTCCCCCGTGCAGGGAAATGTCACAGTCCATTGGTCTTTCCCTGGGACGTTACATGAGATTACACCTATTTTCATTACTCTGCTCAAGTACAATATTGTTAAGTAAATATTTGCACAAAAATGTGGCCATCCTAAGGTGTGAGCGGTCCTGCAAGGTAAATAATTAAAGCATGTGCTCTCTCTGGTAGCAGAAACCAGTGCTTGATACAGGTTTGATCATTTCACATGTCCCTTTGTTAATCCATAACTGTCTTCTGCAATTATTTTCATCACTCAGCCAAGCAAAGATAAAAGGTGGAACGTGCCCCTCTCGCCTGCTCCCAGGGAAACTCCATTATCCTGCCAGGCTCACGTGGCTGCAGGAAAGCCAATCTGAGTGGGAAGAGGCAGCCCACAAGGACGAGCTCAGTGTGAGCAGAAAATGAAGTTGTTACCAGACAGCAAACTGCAGCCCTCGGTTCTTATGAATATTTGAATGAGTAACTAAAAACAGCTCGGTGGACTCTAAGCAACTGTGACAGCTGAAACTGCCTGGGAAACCAGCAGTCTACAAGGACCAGGATGAAAAGATCAGCAGTCACATTTCCACCTACACCACCAGTATATTGTAAAACATGAGCAGGTTCTTAGTCCTCAAATATTGTTTAGAAAGAAAAATACCTTTTCCCCCCCTATGAATTTTCATAAGAGAGGTATGAACTGAATCTGGCAAGAAACTTTGATCCATTGAAGTCCAATGGTTTCTAACAACCTACTCAAGGCAAGAGAATAGCCACATTTTCAGACTTTGAAATATTGATGTTGCTTATACTTATAGAAAATTTGCCCTAGTGAATCTTTCATTAATATTTTTCAGCCAGTTCCACGTGGCAAGAACGATGATGAGAACAGTTTCCCTGAAGCTAATTTGTTCTGAATAATCTGCACTAGAAAGAAAGGGTGGAAGAACCATAATAAGCAAACTAATGAAAGACTGGGGTTGTTTTGTAGCATTTGGAAATAAGTACAGGAGTTATAAAAAGAACAAAGCAGCTATATCTGTTTTCTCAAAAAAAAAAAGAAGAAAATAGGGAAAAGTCTCTTACATTAAAGTGCAATTTTATGACAATGATTTTTTTTTGTTCCTTTTATTATTATGTATTTTATAGAACTGCTTAAAGATGTGTCTGGTATGACCTTCTTGATGGTATAGACCACACTTAATATGTCCTCTACTGTGTTTATAATATGAATATTCCTGACTTGGTTGTTTTTGCTGGGATTGCTTACACAGGAGGAGGCTCCAGGATTAGTTTGGTAGGGTGTCTTAGGTGTTGGCTTTACAGCAAAACTTCGAGGGTGACATCTTTCTCACATTTTTTATTGCTATTGCAAGTTTACACTACAAATCTGACTTGAGAACCAGATGAATTGCTCAGATAAAATGTAACTGGCTTGCCGTAAATGAGTAACAAAGAAAGGAGTCTGCTTTTAAAATAGTGAGATGAACAGCCTTTTTAACAAAAACTGCACTTCCATCTGTCAAATGGCACTTTGTCCTGGTACTTGTGCCATTTGGTAGCAGTGACATTGGTTTCAGCACAGCATCTGCAGTGCTGGAACTGAGCCCTTTGAAAAATTGTGGCGTTCCCACCAAACCTGTTCTTGTGCATTCACCAAGAATGATGGTGGAATAATTGATCCTGTAGTAATAAAACACAGCTACTGACTGGCAGCCCTCTTGAACTCCTGCCCAGAACTCTCTTCTGTGAGCTCAGGTTTTAGGGATCCACAGTTGAGCCCTGCTTGCTAAGGGAGCTGTGTCAGAGCAAGCTGGAAGGCTTAGGTCTGATTCTATCGACATTAATATCTATCAAGGAAAGTGAAGTTTCCCAGAAAACGTGAGGTAAATAAAAATTCAGTGAGCAGGAGTGAGCTACAGAACTGAAATCCAAGTTCTCTGGACATCTCTGTTTCAAATTTTGCATTTGTTATGATTTTTTAAAATTGGATCCTTTTATTTTGATTACATCATGACAACCTTACCTGGTTGTGATTGACTGGTGGGATTTAGCTTGCATTATGGCATAGTTACTTAATTTTGTTCTATATTGCACATAGGTTCCGGTCTGTTCTTGTCTTAGGCTTCTGACTCCATGGGGAATGTTGAAAAGAAATACAATTTTTCTTCAAGCCCCGAGGGGTTGGGAAGTTCTGGCTCAGTAGAGAGGCAGGAGATGCCAATGGGCATCCCAAAGACCTGATGTGCCCAGTGAAGGATGGGCAGAGACACAAGTGTGATGTCCCTAATGGTGTTCCCTGCCCTCTGCTTCCCATCGCAGCAAGGAAGTCTGAGTCAACAGCCAGGGCCACTCAGGTTTGAGATACATGGATGATGCCACTCTTTAAAAAATGACCAGGCATCACTGCTGCCTTTTAAAGGCCCCATTAAAAGCTGCAGATTATTCAGTTAATCACCTCTGGATCATTTCTTTTCTCAGTATTTACATTACTGTCTCCATGGAGGACTGAACCCCCAAGGAGACTATTTTCTTGATTCAGCCCCTCTGTATCAGCTCTGATCCAAGTTGGAAAGTTCTTCACAGAATTGGGGAAGCTATATATATTTTCCTGGGTTTTATCTCGACTATCTTTCAGCATTTCTTTTCCTTTAACCTTATCCTCCTGAGCAAAGCAGGTGGGGGTATGGTTGGCTTCCCATGCTTTGATGGATGAAGACTGAAGGAAACACCATCAAAGGCTCATCCCATTTTCAGGTACCCCAGTGAGATGAGGAGCTGTGGAATAAAAGTTTGTTGTGCTGTGCAGTGAAGAGGAGCTCTGTATGGGGTTCTGAATGCTTTCTTACCTCCTTGTTCAGGCAAAGGAAAGGAGTCTTTCCTTCAGTGCTGCTCAGACCAGGCGAAACATCACAAATCCAAAGCTTTCCCGAATTTCTTGTAAGGCAGCAGTGTGCTAAGCACACAGCTAAATGCTTGCAGCAAGTAGGAAAGTGTTTGAAGCAGTTTGCATTGTTGTTTTGTTTTCTAGCATTTTGGACAGAAAGGAAGCTCTTTAATCTTGGTGCTCTCCCACCCTCACCTCTCCATCACTGATAGTCAGTTTCCCACCAGGAGGTTGCAGGCAAGGTTGATCAGAGGCTGTGGCTTCACGAGGTCTAGCAGCAACAACAAATTGGTCCTTAAAAATAGTGTTTCTTTCTGTTTCATGTTTTTCTGGGAAAATAACTCTTTATTTTTTTTCATCCTTCCCCAGTAGATGGATACAGCAGACTGAATCCAGTTGTTATGCACAGAGATCTGAGCCTGCCCCTAACGAGAGGCTTGCTCCCACGAGTGACTTTCATTTAGCCATGAAAGGGAAGCGCCACTCCTGAGATCTTGGTGTCTCTCTGTAGCATTCTGCTGCTTGAGAAGGGTCTGTTTGGGCTCACGTTAGCGACCTCTTCACTCACAAAGGAAAAATAAAGATTTGTATCCTGCTCTCCACTGGAAACATTTCAGCACTTATCACTGACTCTGGAAGTCATTTCCTCTGAGATTTTCTTGGCTTTGTACACAAAAAGTAAGACCTGAGAATTGCTGTTTTCCCCCCCACCCCCAGGCCCTCCACACAGTAGGAGACAATAGCCTATTTCCTTTTGTTATTCTCTTAGTAGATTCTGGAAGGCTTTTTTGTCTGTTTTTTATAGCCAACAGTTGGAAGCTTTTATTTTCTCTCCATGGTTCTTCACATACAGTGGGGACTTCTGTTTTCATGATTCAATGATATGCTTGTCCATTTACTATGCTTGATTACTTTTTGAGTACATACTGATTTGGGGGGAGAGTTCTCTAGGTTCTTGCTTTTAATTTCAGTTTGAAGTAGTTATTTAAATAAGGCAAAAATAAAATGGACTTTTTGAAATACTGGGGACATGCAATTACATTCATAGAAGTCACTGAAGCAGTGGGATTCTAATTGAATCAACTGACTAACTATGATACTTATAAATCTAAACTATTTGCTTTTGACAGAATTTTAATTTTCAAAAATTATTTTTAAACGGAACAGCCAAAAAAAGATTTTTGTTTTTAAAACCCTTTTATATCTATAAGGAGTTTCTTTTAAATAAAGACCTTTTTCCACAGATATACTTTACAGGTTTTTGGGCATCTGTTCTGAATCCCCTGAGTCTTAATTGCAACAGTCTTTGTAGACATTAAAAATAAGCTGTGCACAACATAAAACCCAAACTCATTGAGTGGAAAAGCCTGCTATGATTAAAATTCTCAAGGAAATTTTGGATCCATACTGCCTTCTGAAGATTAAAGGGAATCTGATTTGTCCCTTTGAAAAGGAAATTGGGTCAGTGTCTTGAATGGCAGCTTTCTGGAGTACTGAAAATATCATATTCTTTATTATTTGGAATGTGAATTTAGGATACTTTTATTTTTTTTCTTCTCCATTGATATTATTGCATGACAGCATTACTGAAGACATTTGGGAGGGGAACTTTTTCCATGAGAAGTTGTGTAGCAGTGGAAAGTGAATAACCTGAGGCAAAACAAGAAAGAAATGGGAACAAGTTCAGGTCAGGGATTGTTACTTTGGGGATTAATAGCCAAGAGCAGCGAGGCAGCAGTGAGGTGAAAGCAGGCTAAATACTTAAGAGCTGCAGTCAGACCATACCAGAAGGACTTGTAGAAACATGGCATGTTAATCAGGTTTTTGCCAGCAATGACGGAAGTGCTTGTATGGGAATGGTGTAGAAACTTATATTTTATACTGTATGCACAAAGAAAAACCCCAAAGAACAAATTAGTTTCACAATTGCCTTAAAAACTGATCCAGTTAAACTTGTGTGGATCCTTAATGTCAGTGTGTTTAAATACCATAGCTTGTTCTGGCAAATAATTCCAAGCCTGTTTAGTTGCATCTATGTTTGCGCAAGTTAAGGACTTTGATTCCTAAGATTCTTAAATGGCTGGGCTGAGTGGATGCAACCTGCTAAGAAAGCTGGACTGTGCAAAAGCTGCATGTCTGCCTACCTCAGCTCTAGAAAGTAACCTTGACAACTTCAACCTCTTCTTTACCTGATGCTCAAATGTGCCCACCTTGATGTGCTGGGCTTCCTCAGGAATGTGATGTTGCAAAGTGTTTGGTTTGTCTGTTCCTGCCCTGAGTGTGTTGAGACCAACTCCTTGCCTGGCTCTTGTTTGAGATCCACAGGGACCTGCCAGCAGCCCAACGAGGCACCAGCAGTGCCAGGATGAGCTGCAGCCTTCTCCAGCAACACAACTGCATTAAGATTCTGTTTCTTGTCTTGCCTGCATGGTGCATCCAGCATGGTAAGAATGAAGCACTGTTTACAGAGTTTACAGCATGCCCTGATTTGGAAGGAACCCACATGGATCATCAAGCCCAGCTCCTGGGTGGATGGCCCATACAGGATTGAATCCATGACCTTGGCACTGTCAGTGCCATACCCTGATTTGTCTTCTCCTTAGGCATCTTCTAGTTGTAAGAAAAGTAGGGTTTTTTCAGAAGAAGCAGGTTAACTAGTGGCTTTGTACAGAAACCTTGGATTGTCAAGGCTTGGGAGGTTTGGAGTGTAAGTTGTGAAGAATGTGGGCTGGTAGCTCTGCACACCAGGCATTGTCCTCAGCTGTGCAATGTCCAGGCCCCTGGAAAGTCATGCTGTGAGCAGCAGCACAGCTAAAGCAGATATTTATATCTGCCATGGAAGGGGCATGGCACAGTCAGGGAGCCAAAGGGAGAAATTCTGTCTGTACAGTCTGTGCCCGTCTGCAAGGACTGTCATTCTGGATTAAAGGGCTGAGTTTTCTCCCTTCAAAGACTTTTTCTTGTCATAGATAGGCAAGCTTCCTTTTATTTAAAAGGAGAAGGCATACCAAAGCAGGATATCCCAGCTTACAAATCTTAATAGTGTCAGTATTAGAAAAGAAATCTCTAAAATCAGGTTAGCCCCCTAACTTGTGACTGAAGAGTGATCCAGTACTCTGTATACACAACTCAGCATTGTGTATCCAGTGTTTGATTCTAATTTTCAATGTCTTCCTTTTAAGTGTGGATTTCCTATGTGTGACTATGGAACTGCCATTTATCATACTTTTACTCCTTCAGCTCTAGTACCTTGTGAATATGAACTGCTGCTTTTGAAATTGTTCCCTTTTTATCATTGACTGCTCAGTGATTTATTTCTTACTAAGATTGCAGATCAGATCTTCTGTCTTTGAACATTAGCCTTCCATGGGAAGAATGATGAAGGTGGGCAAATGACATCAGATTTAATTCTGCATATTCTCACAGTGACTTAGTCTTTCAGCAGGCTGCTGAGTACCTGCTGAAGCAGTGCTAAGCTCTGGGTGTGTAATGGGAAGCCATCAAGCAGCTTGTTACAAGATGTTTGTTTGCATTCTACTCTAAGCAGCTGTAAACAAACATCTTGCAACAAGGCCATGGTTCTGTCTGTAATTCAGGAAGGAAGAGAAGGAGGGGTTCAAGCTGTTTTCTTCAGGCTGCTTTTATGTTCCAATCTGCCTAAGGTGGTGAAGTGCTGCATGTGCCTGTGAACAGACCAGAGCGTGCTCCTTGTTTCTTGTCCCTGCAGTTCCTTTCAGAAAGCCCAAGAGCCCCTTACTTTGTTCTGAGGATGAGTAAGATACTTCACTCCTTTATTTTTTGAACCAAGGTTCTTTTATGTGACCTGAATTGATATTAAAGGAGAAGATTATTCTGAGGCCCTCCTGTTGCCAAGTCTTTGCCAAGCCTCATCTGTGTCTACTTGCAGGGCAGAGCTCTTGGCAACCAGCCCTATCAACTTTCTTCTTCCTCCTGCTGCTGGTGTGAAAGCCAAACACAATGCAAGCAGATCACATTCTTCTTATCTTTTGATCGCTTTTTCACTCACATTGGATTTCTGCTTTGCCAGCATTGAACATAATTAAGAGCTGGTAATTCAGCCATGCATACCCAGTACTGGGTATAAGATATACCATAACGTTCATTCCCTTTTCTTTTCACTCACCTCCTATCCCCAGGGTAAGGAAAGTGACATTCATGAAAAAAGAAAAGTTAGGTGGAAACTACTCAATTTTCCAGCAGAGCTAAACTTGGTTGCACAAGTCCTGAAGGACGGGTGTCTACTTTCTAGAAAACAAATGATATATTGATTTCCTATTAAAAGAGAGCACTGACAGGAACTTTCAAAACAAAAGCCTTCATTCAGCAGGGCATTTAAATATGGGACTGCTTAAATTGTGCAGTCTTAAGAGCTCTGTTGGAAGAGCTCTTCAGTGCCTGCTTTGAATCCCTGTGCCAGCCTTGCCCTGGCCTCACTTGGGCTTTGCCCTGTGCTCAGGGGTCACCTGCCACAGTGATAAAATGCATTTGGCATCCCTGAGCAGACTGCTGAGATCTTGAATTTCTGAAGAGTGTCTGAGCCCACTGAGGGTTTTCTTTCCTTCCTCTCTTTATTGTTTTTCCCTTCTCTCACAGTCACGTACAGCGTGAACTTCAAGATTCATTTCAACTCTTCCTCGATTTTGTGAGGACAGAGAAGAGTTTAAGCAAGGTACTTTTTTTTAAAACCAATTTTATTTTCCATTTTTCTATTCTTATATTGCAATTCTCATTTTCCCCAAATCCTGACCAAAGATCTTCCTGGACAAAGGCAAAAAGAAGTATATGCATTTTAGATCTTTTAATTGCTGTGCCAAATGAAGAGCAGCAGCTTTTTTGAGATGGATATTTTTATCTTGCTGTATGATTAGTCTGCTTGTACCTTTGCAGATGTGCAGGTACCATTGTTACTGCTCGTGTGAGTGATGATAATTTAATAGTCCTGGAACACAAAACAGGGGCTTGTCCCTTTTTTTATTTTTAATTTGCTATACACAGTGTTTTTTCACAGGATTTATTCAGCTCACAATATCACTTCCCAAGTGAGTTTCTCCCCTGTGTTCACACAGGTGATCCCTGCTGAGGATGCCTCTCCTTGTCCTGGCCTTTCAGGATGAGAGGCTGGCTCTTGGCAGGAGCTGCTGCTGCTTGCCCCAGCAGGGAAGAATGACAAGCTGAAATAGTGACTCATGGAGAAAATATCTTTCAAGTACAGGAAATGAGGAGACAAAATATCAATCTTTTCCAATCATATTTGTCAAGAGCTCTATGAAAGAGAGGGAGATGATAAACTCTCAGGTATTTCTAATTTGAAAAATACCTGTAGGACTTGCTCCAAGCAGATTGGGGTTTTTTTTTATTTTTTTTTTTTTAGTTAAGATTCTCAGGAAGCTATAAAACACAGCAAAGTGATGGCAATAAGATCCCACCAGTTTCTTAAATAGATGAAAGGATGCTTCAGAGTCTATTTGTTTAGCCAGTCTCTCTTTTCATCTTTGTTAATTGCTGAGAAGGATGAAGTAGCATTAGTATGCACAGCTTGTGAATTATAATCTTGAAAAGCAATCTTTTTTCTTTTTTTAAGCATAGGTGTTAACCTTAATTCTGCTTTCCCACAGGTGCAGCATATGTCTTTGCTGACATACTTATAAATTTAGTGCCATAATAATAAAAAAAGACTAAATGAATAGGTTTGGAAATTGGTTTGTTAACTGAGAGGTCCTGTTTTCAGACATTCATATTCTTTATTTTTTGTTTAGGTCCCTTGTAATAACATATATAATTGGGAATGGTATTAGAGTTCATGTAATAGTTCATTTGGAAACAATCTTAGTGTTAAGTTGTCCAATTCTTGTACTACTTTTTACTCTACTATGTGCAGTAATACATGAAAAAGCTCTCTTTGGTAATGAAATTCAACTTTTGAGTTTTACATGGATATCTAAGAGATCTTGTTTCTCATCTTCCAAGTTTATTCATAATAGTACTAATCTCTAATCAAGACTGAGAGGAAAACTTTTATATATATAAATATATATGTGTGTGTGTGTGTTTATGTTTAACAGAATGAGCTATGTCTGCATCAGTGTGTTACCCAACAGCATGATATCCATCCTGTCCAACATTGTTATAATGCTGTTTCTGGTGTCTGAATGAAAAAGAATTTGTGAACTGAGGCTCGGTCACTTTCAGCAATTGGAATGCCATGTGGAAGGTGACTAGTTTATCCCTGCAATGTTTCTGAACTCAATATCAGATAGCCAGAAAAAAAAAAGGTGTGAAATTTGCTGTTGGAAATGTGTCAGAGTTGGCTTCTTAAAAGTTGTTTGACATGTGTCTTTCCAATCCATAGAAGAATTTCTTTAGCCTGGGTGCAGCTCAGAATGAGCTTGTCAGCAGCTGGTGTGTTTCAGTGTGCTGCCCCTCCAGTTTGGAAGCATCAGGGTGGCATTATCAAAACACAGACAATCCTAAAAAGTAAATAAAACATGGAGGGGGAGAATGAACTGGGCTGTCATTCCACACACAACTTTCTCAACCCCACTGAACCAAAAAGCTGCCTGGAGCTGTAACATTCTGCACATGTCAAGGGCATTTCAGTTTGGCCCTGGTACAAATAACACCTAAACCAGCAGACTGGTGTGGAGGGAGGATTCTGCTCTCTGGCAAGCTGGTTTTTTTTGGCTTTGAGTGCCTTCCAAATTTTTTTCTTTTGAGTGTCAATTAACCTTTGGTAGGTAGATTAGCAGGCATGAGGGATTCTTCTCCAACAAGGCTGAAGTAGCTTTTTTTTTCATGCTCTGTACCTGAAGAGTCATATTATTGTGCACAGATCTTTTCTTTTTATCTGGTGGCCCCTCAAGTGCTCTTAAATAAGCCTGTTTCCACCTTCCTTTGACAGTGGCTGCCTTCCCAGGTTTTCTGCTGCATACAGAAGAGCCAGTTTATAAAGATATAGAGCCCAGCGAGTATAAAGGAGCTCCGTCTGTCAGTTTGTCATGCTTTAAAGGATTGTGGGCACCCTGAAGGGAAGATTAGTGGAGGATTGTCCAAATTGTCAGGGTTCTGCATTCTTTTTTGGCAACCATTTTCTTGCATCGGCTTAGAAAAGAAGTCTGTTTGTGGGGGGAAGGTAGTGAAGGACAAGAATGATGACATTCCTTCTGTTTAGGACACTGGTCACAGGCCAGTGCAGCCCAGTTTCTCAATTCCAGATCTAAGTATCTGGACTAGCCCTTTGAGACCTAAAGCATGAACTTTGAGCATTTTGTGCTTGCCCAGAACCTGAAATTAAGGAACCTAAATATTCCATGTGTCTTCTTTCACAGGGCTGCCTGCTCCAGCTTTGATAAAAAATACTGAGTATCTTTGTCTTCCATTAGAGACACCTTATTCTGTACTCCTGTTGTAAACTTCTCTCTCTTGGTGTTCTAAATTAATGTCTGTTCAGTTTGTTGCCCTCCCTGTTCTGTTTGTATCACCCCTGCCCCCTGCAGCACCATGATGCTGGAGTGTGCCAAGGTGTAAAATTCCTCTTGATTAAGCAAAGTCCCTGGTCAAGGGAAGGGAAAGGGCCAGATCTCACTACCACACACTACACATGTGGTCAATACAAGTACCATGAGTGCAGTGCTTTTGGGACATGTCATCTCAACCCATTCCCACAAACAATCTGTCCAGCACAGGCACAGCAAACATGCTGCCTGTGGACAGGCTCAGGTGCACTGTGTGGGCTGTGCAGTGGATATCTGTGCACTGCAGACTTGGCTGAGCTTCCCAGCACACCCTTATGGATGCCAGATGCCCAAAAGTCCCAACGAAATGTCAGACTCAGGTTTGATTGGATCAAAGTTCTCCCTTGGGAAAGCTGGCTCTGTGACAGGAAGGAGGTGAGGTATTGCTCATGGTCATGCTGGGGAGGGGTGATCTTTGGTGATCTTGTTTTGCAAACCTGAAGCAAAGAAAAAGAACAAAACTGCAAATTGTAGGAGTTTGCTAGGAATTAAAGATTCTAAAAGAGTAGAAGAAATAGTTTGGGTTTGAATTGCAGGACATTACTATAAAAGGTGGGTGTTTTGAAGGTCAATACTGAAAAGTCAGTGTCCCAGTAAGAGTTCTTCTGAGCTTGTGCCCAGCACAGCTACTTTGTGTCCCATTCAAATTGCTGATTTATTTCACGCATCATTGCTTGTTAGACTGTAGGCAACAGCAGCGTAACCCAATTTACTACTCACCATTGTTGTTAGAGGGAAGTTAGTGGTGCACAAACCTGGCTCTGGCTACCTGTGCAGGCAGGAGTCTCTGTATTCCCCTGATGGGATCAGCAGGGAGAGCTTGGCCTTCTCCCCATCTCACTTCCACTGTGGTCATGCTTGCCCTGAACAAACTGGTGTGAGCCTGTTCCCAGTCTGAGCTGGAAGAGGTTCAGGTAAAACACACAGTATTGGTATGTGCAATGCCTGAAAGAAGTGGAGAAGTATTTGTGGTTGAAGAAACTTGGGCCAAGAAGCTGAGCAGCCATGGGCTCTGCATTCAGGGCCAAGAATAAAGTTGATGAGCCTTTTATATACTTCCAGCAGCTTCAGTATTATCTCAGGTGCATTCAACAGTAGAGCTGTAAATTACAGTGAGAAGAAAATTCAGCCAAACAACCTGTTTTGTGGTTAATCTATTCAGGCTTTGTTCCTGCAGGAAGTTATCTGATGTTACTTTATGTACTTGCTGCCTGTGGGAGATGGTACCTCTGGGAATGCATTTCTGGGTCACTGGATATTGCAAGGATACACTTGATTAGAGAGCGCACCAGCTACGTGTCTACAGTGTCACTTGTTCCCCGTCCCAGCAGGCAATAAATAGTGCCACAAAGCACAGCAATAGTCAATATAGCTACTAAACCATCTGTTCAGAGCTGCTCAAATGGACTTGGTTAAGCAATTATCCCCCAGGGGCTGTTTATATGTTAGAGTATCTGCATATCCTTTAGATCCTTAACCTTTAGACAGGTCCACATAGCAATGCCTTGATTTATTTTCTTTGTGTGGTCTTGACCTTCTCCTGGCAGGTTTAACATTACCCCTCTCAAGAATGTAGATCATGCCAGAAATGAATTTCCGTCCTTCCCAACTGCTGGTTTTATGTGTGAGTATTTGTAATCTCTACTATTAACTGTGGTGTTTGTGAGCGTCCCCAGGACGAGGTGAGAGATGAGAATCTGACTTCAAGTTCTCAGAAGGCTGATTTATTCTTTTATAATATTATATTAAAGAATGCTATTCTGAAACTATACTAAACTGTGAGAAAGGATACATCAGAAAGCTAGAAAAGAATAGTAAAAACCTGTGACTCCTCAGAGAGTCACAGCAGGCTTTGATTGGTCATTAAGTAAAAACAATTCACATGGAACCAACCAAAGATGCAGCTGTTGGTAAACAACTTCCAAACCACATTCCAAAGCAGAAAACACAAGAAAAGAAAGTTAGTTTATTATTATTTAATTTTTCTCTAAAGCTTCTCAGCTTCCCAGGAGAAAAAAATCCTGGTGAGCAGACTTTTCAGAAAACATCATAGTGACAATTAACCTATCCAACTCAGGCCTAATAATCCACTGAGGCTGGACAGGACTCATGCAATACAGGAACTGCACTTTGGGATAATACTGTTCCAGATATGCTAGCTCTCCTGCCTTTTCATTTTCTATGCTCTTGCCTTTTATCTCTCAAATCCTGAAAAACTGTAAAAATCATGTTCTTAGCAAATAATCTTTCTCCTTAGGACCTTTCCCTCCCTCTATTTGAAACTGAGGGAAGCAATCTTATAGACTGGAATAAGACACAGCAAAAATAAAGTGGATTTTTTTCATTGTGTCCTATTAAGTAAATACTGCAGCTTTCAGAGGGTAAATTTAGCTGGGCTGGCAGTACCCAAATGCCCTCCATTTCTAATGGAAAAGCATCCCACACTGCAGCTGCATTAGGTGGGCAGAGTGAGCAGTGGCTGCCTGTGCTCCTGGCTGCCTCACAAAGAGGATGCTGTGGCTTGGCAGAGCCCTGAAGAATGGCTTTGTCTCCCTGCTGTAGAAGGGCTGATCCCTGTGGTTCCCAGCTGAAGGGAATGCTGCTGGGGCTGTGTGGGAGCTGTGCCCCACTGCTGTCAGTGCTGTTTCTGCTCTTGGGGTCAAGGAACCGTGTTTTAGTCCCTCCAGTGGGGGCTTCAACTTTTCACCCAAGGCAAAGGAAGATGGTGCTGTCAGTAAGATGACCTGGCATACCTCTGTGTGCTTGCAAATAAGTTAAAACTGTCTCTTGTATATTTTAAATGAGCTGTGTGATTGATTTCTTAGGCTCTGAACTTGCTTTGTGGCTTCAACTTTTGAATCACAGTAGAGGCTTGATAGTCTTGAATAACATATCTGTGGGCTGCTTAGAAAAACTGAATCTGTTGTGACATCCTTAAAGCAGTCAGGACTTTAATGGGCAATCCCTGATGCAAAACACTTTGTTCCTTTCAGCAAAGAGCTAAATATATTTTAAAAGGTATATAAAGAGAGAGGTTACAAAAGGCCTGACAGTGTGTCCTTCCGTGTTCATGAGGAAATTTCTAGTTCTGGGCCCAGGATGCTGAAGGCAAATCTGAGGTCCTGGTCTGCAGTGGATGTGTCCCAGGGCTGCATGCTCTGCTCTGGAGAAACACTTCTAATAATATTTGCCCTGATTTTTGACTATGAAATGAAGGCTAATGATATTCTGGCCTTTCTATTCTACTCTTTTATCTGTACAATAAAAGGCACAACTCTTGTGTTACCTGCTGAGGTCTGCCATGGCTGCAGAAGACAACATCCAGCTTCTGGAATTTTTAAAATTTATGTTTTCTAACTAAATAGGGAGAGCTGTGAATCATGAGCTGCTGTTCACTTCATGCTTGCTGATGGAAAAGGAGATGTTTTAGCACTGGCAGTGCTGGCAGCTACCCCCATGGCCTCGTTCCTAGCATGTTGTGGCTTAACAAGGAATATCTCTATTCTTAGCAGGATGTTCTCTTCTCTGTTTTTCTTGCCTTTTTCTCAAGAACAAGTCTTTGTATGCTGGGGCAGAAAAAGATGGTCTAGCTCTTGCTTTGTTGTAGAGAAACTTCACAGGATTACAGTCTAAGGAGAAAGTGTATTTATTATGGCATCTTTTTCATCAGCAGATGTCAGAGGAATGCACAAAGAAGGTCAACACCATTATCTCTTTTTTAGATGGAGAAACTGTCTCTGCAGTTACTGCAAACAGGGAAGCTGTCTCGCCAGACAGACGTTGCCTGGAACCTGCTCTGCAGCCCATAACTGAATTTAAACTTGCATGAGAATTTATTCTTTTCAATTGCACCTTTGAAGCCCATTTGACCTTTTTAAAGGATTATTTCTCCAACAGTAAATATGAAATATTATTGCAGAGATTTCTGCATCACTTTTATTAATTACTTTTGGTCTGTATTATTTGAAATGAAGGTCATTTAATTAAGCTGCTCAAATTTTTAAAATTGGCAGTATTTCCCTACCAGTGTCATAGTAGCCAATGATCAGAAATAGTACTGCAGTGAGGGCTATGTGTGTCCACTCTTTATGAATAATTTTCCCTCTCAGCACAGAAATTTGCTTTAAAAAAAGGTAAGGATTCATTTTTCAGATTTATTTGAACTCTAAATGTCCAGCAGCCTCAGTGGAAAACTTTGTGGGGCAGACAAATGATGGGATATTGCACACCAGGTTGCTCCCTGCCCGTGAAGTCATGCTGAAACATGAGGCTGATGTGCTGCAAGCAGCTGCAGTGTGTTTTAGCTTTCAACTGGTGATTTTTACACATGGCTTACTCAAAAACTGATGGCTTGTTTAGGGCTGGCTTAAGACAAAGCAGTTTAAATAGAGAGCTGGAGATGAGTAAGATTCAAAGTGTAATTTGATACAGGTATAGGTGTCAGGGTCAGAAATATTTAGCATTTAAAGGACAAGTTTTGGAAGGAAAATTGACCTTCCTGCTTCAGGACCCAGCCTATTCTTTGTTCCAAAGGCAGGATTCCCATCAGTAGCTGCATGACCTTACTTTTGCCTGGCTTACACTTTCTCTTCTTGAAAATCTGCCTTTAATTTTGGGAGGAAAAAAAATTAGAAAACTGGAGAACCACCTGTGTGTCTTGCTCATTCTGTGCTTGTTCAGGTGTGTGTGGAGGGAAAGGAAAGAAAAATGCATGTACATGTAAAATACACACAGTCAGTGGCTCTGGTGTCGGCCTTTGGAGTTTAATTCACCATCTGAAACAAGATCTTGTACTTTTCCAGCTAGAGTGAGCATCCCACTATGTTATACATTTCTTTCTGTACATAGCTGGGGAAGACACGTGCCCCCTCTCTGCACTAGGAGCCAGAGTAAGGCAATCTCAAGGACTGACTCCCCTCTCACTGGGAGGAGGAAACAGGAGCAGGGAATAAATCCAGCAACTGATGCAGGGTTTCTGTGTTCTAGTAAGGGATTCAAACCATGAATTATTTACACTCATTAAGTTTGAATTTCAGTCCAAATCTCAGCAAATTTTATGCTGCATTTCTCTTTTGCACATTAAAGATAAACTATCAGTGTGCAACAGCAAGATCTCTTCTGTCTGCTCCAAGCTTCTGAAGTCACAGAGCTCATCCTTGGCAAAACATCTCTGTTACAGCCAGTGCTGTTTGTAGCTCAGGTTCCTGTTGCCTGCCTGTCTGCTGCCCCCTCGCCCCAGGAATGACCTGGGAGCAGGTTTGGTTTGAAGAGTGAATGTGGAGAAGCCTTTAAGGAGGGCTGGGTACCTGGCTGAGCAAAGTGCTGTGTTGTGCAGGAGGCTGCTGCATCTACAGGCTGGCAGGTCCAAAGGTTAGCAAGCATCTCCCAGGGAGTCTGCCAGATTAGATATTTCTGTCCTGGCCTGTCTCTAACATCATAATGACTTTTATTTAGCATTAATGTGGATGCTTTGAACGTTTCAATGGGACTTCCACTGTCAAGTCAGCATTAAAGTGCCATTAAAACAAAGTGTTACTGTAAGAAGCAGAACCTGCCAAACATTTCTCAGAAGAGCGCAGCGAGTAAGATGAGTAAGCGCTCGCTCCTCTCCATTTTCATGTGAAAGTCACTGATAAGTCTTTTTATTGATTGGACCAAAAAAACCAGAGAAGGGACTTGTGAGAGCTGTTGGCAAGACTTTTTATGACAAGTGGCAGGTGAGTGGATGTTAATTTGCTCTTCATTGCACTGCAGTGTCCAAGATGAATCTTCATTGGTAATCAGGAGAACATGATGTGACGCTGCACAGGAATACAGGGCACTTCCTATCTAAAATTACCAAATAGTTCAGACTGAAATGGAGACTCCTGGCTGTAAAACCACATTGCAGAACTCTTCTAACAATGTTTAAGTGAATTGTATTTGGTATTTCCATGTAGCACTGGCTATATCTTTATTCTAAATTCCCTTTGAAAAGCAATATTTACAGTGAGGCACAAGTTGCACTGAAAGCTCAGGGGTTAGGCTCCTATGTCACTTATGTGACTTCAGAAAGTTTTAGCTGAAAAGATCAAAATGACCAAAGAGTGCTCAGGTTTCCATAGGAATCTTCTGTATTCTGCCTCACAGAACCTTATCCTGCAAAAGTAGTGTAATAAATCCTAAGATCACTTTACAGCCCTCCTCCACTCTGTGTAGACGATTTACAGCGCAAGTGGCCAAGTGATAAAGACAGGAAAAAGTAAGGAATAACATCAGAGATCGTGAAATTGACTGAATAAATAAATCCTGCTCTCTTTGTTTGCAATCCTCATTTTGCAAGCTTTGAGGCAACACTTTCCAGCCTTGCTCTGCATTGTTTTAAAATAGAATATCCTACCCCATACCAACCCTATGAAATATGTGACAGAAGCACGGGCTGACAACAAACGAGAGGTAGAATTTTAATAAGCGTTTAGGTGCAAAAAGTGGGGATTTGTTAGAATTATTTACTCTCAGTAAGAGACAGAAAGCAATAAGATTTCTTAATTTGAAGCTGGAAATTTGAGAGGGGTTAGCTGCACAGAGACCTCTGAATGACCCAAGTGAGATGCTCTCGTAGAAGCTGGGACTGTTCTGCCCAGTTCAGGTTGTGAGTCTGAGCTCTGCATTTCCCTCATTCTGCCTTTTGGTTAATTTGCTTAACTGGTCTTTCTCTTTCCTGTTGGGAAAGAGGTTTGAAAGGACTCTGTTGTATGTGGTTGTGAGAAGGGAGTGTTTTGTAATCTTAGTTTTGTCAGACAGGAAATCCCTTTCCTCCCTACCTGTGGGTGCCTGATGTGCTTGCTCTCTGCTGAAGAGATACTTTGTGAGGGTTGCAATGGGAATGTCAGACAAAAGAGCCTCTCATGTTTTTGATGGCCCTGGAAACTTCATGTTTCCTATCATAGGAAGAGTACTAAATGGGGCTCTTTTTTCATGCCACTACAGCATTCCCAAGGAAGATTCATGATTGGATTATGTTCTTAGGCATTATAAATCTGAGCTAATGGCAGAGATAAGTTGATGGCTTGAAGTAACTGGAAAAATAAATTGGTCAATGCAAAGGCCTAGGGCTGAGAAGACATAAATATAGAATTTACACCCCCTAACACTACCCCCAAAGTAAGTGTCAGACCTCCAATTCTTAAAACACCACTTAAACAGGAAAGAAGTCAGTTATATATGATCTTTGCTCCACTGATGGGAAAGTTGAAATCTGGGACAATAGAAAACCTGTGTGAAGCTTTTGAAAAAGTATAAATTCTGTGTTGCCTGAAAAATAGAGAAGTATGTAACATAAAACATTAATTTTGCAACAGCATCAGGTTTTTTCAGGGGAGACATCAGAAGACATAAAAATCTTTGTCAATATGATATTAGAATGAAACATTAAAAAAGAGAAAAGTTTATATTCGGTCTCATGGGGTTGGACTGTGAGAGTTGAATGCCTCTATTTGGCCTTGATAATTGCTCTTTTATCCTTTGTGCAGTGTTGGTATGTTTTCACCCGCAGCTTGCTGCCTGTGTCCTTGTCTTCTCAACTGCCAGCTACCCTGGCTCAGTTCTCAGCTTTGTTCTCCTTTATGACTCAATCACAGACTGTAAAATCTCTGCTGAGGCCATGATTCATCACCTGAATGCACTTTCTTTAAAATAAAGTATCTTTTTGTGATAGAAAAAAGATAAAAAATGACTTTTCAAAGTAATTCCAGAGGCATTTTCAGTCTAGATATCTTTCCTTTTCATATGTTTTTTATTTCATTTAAAGCTATATAACAGGATTTTAAAATATAGAGAATATGTAAACCACTAAGGATTATATAAGATGCAAAATAATACTCCCAGATGTAAATTAAAAAAAAAAAAATCCAAGTGGTTGTTGGCACCAGACTGTTTTGCTGTTCAATGTCACACTGTTTCTGATCCCATTTATATTGACAAGTGTTATAGCAACATCTCTGAAGGGAATTGAGCTGTTCTGAGGTGCAATTGCCACAGGTGAGATGAGAGTTAGGATGTTGGTGCAGACAGGAATGTGTTTTATTTGCCTCATCTGTAATGGAAGCTGGGCTCACTCTGTCCCTCTGCTCTTTTGGATGCCTTTAGAAGAATCCACTCTTTTGTTAGTGCCTGTGAATGAGAGTCTTGATTTTATTGGGAGAAACATGATCTCCCTGCTAATAAATACAGATGGCAGAGGACACATGCTTTGCTCCAGAGCAGTTTTCTTTTGGAGAATGCTGATCTCTGTGAATTAGAATCTGAATGTGAATGTTAAAAAATTGCTGATAGCCCTTCATTTGATGAACCTATCGTTTCCTTCCTGGTGCTACTACTGGGATGGTTTCCTTCCAGCCAGCTAACAGAAGCTATGGCTGTAATAAGGTTAACATGTTTACTCATATGAGGTAGGCTGTGGGTTTTGTACAGTCTTGCTTTTGACCAGTGAGAAGCTCTCTTAGTAATGACCCCATGAACACTGTGAATCATCTGAGACACCTCCTGACTGTGCACCTCCTGGAACACCGGAGAGGGAAGCTGGGATTTCCAGCTGAGACAGTTCTGAGCCATTCAACATGCACCAAAGCTGGCATCCAAACCTTTCCTGTGGCATGTGCAGTGCAGGAGCTGTTAAGCACAGGGATGCAGAGCAGGTCTGCTTTACTCCTGCCCCCTGGGACACTCATTTCCCCCTCTCCACTGTCTACATGTATTGCATGGCTCAGCTCAAAAGCAATCCCCACAATAATGCTAGTGGCAATGCTGGATTGAGAATATCAGTGTGTGTGGGAGTACAGACACAGGTGTGTCTGATTCACAAGTTGCTTTTGTGACTCTCCCAGTGGAGCTTACCCGTGGGGGTGCTGTTCTTTGATTTCTGCAGCTGAGGAAGCTGCTTGTGAATTCAATGAGGAAGGTGAGCTCAGTGGAGGAAGGAGGGAGAGAGAGAGGAAATTCTGTTTGTGGAGTTTGAACCAATGCATGCTTTCTCCTGCTCCAGTACGTTTTATGTCTTTAGTAACTGGGGGCTTTATTGCCCCAGTAATGCTCAGAGGTGCAGGTGCATCCCAGAGCTGCATTGAGTCCAGTCATCTGTGCACCCCTTTGGAAAACTTGCAGCATTTTCACAATGGCTTTAATGGGACTTTTAGTGAAATAAACTTACATAAATAGTCTAGCATTTTTGTGGGCTTTCTGTTGATTTTTTTTCCTTTTCTTTTTGGGAAAGTAATTTAAGGACAGTGACCTAAAGAGGTTGGAGTTTCTCTTGAAGCACCGAGTCTGTGGCACTACTGTGGTAAATAATTCATGTAACATGAGGAGAATCCCCAGTTCTTCTAAATTGTTCACACCCTGTGAAATCAGAATGCAGTTACTAAAACTGTCAGAAATTACTAGGTTCAGCACGTGTTTCACCTGCTGAGGTTGGCCCTGAAATGTTACCACTTATGAATAGGGTCTAAAAGACAAGGTATGGAATTATGATGGCCTTACAGGTGCCTAACAATATTCTGTGTGTGTGTATATGTATATATATTTATATATCTATGTTTGTATACAGGTATATTCATTCTGATTCTGAGAGTTCCATAGTTTGGAAAGTCATTTTGCCACACTTGTGAAATGAGTTCTATCTCTGGCTCTTCTCTATTTCTATATTGACTCTTGATAAATCTGTTGTACCTCTTGACTTGCCAATAAAAGGAGGAATGGTGGTTTTGCTTTTTATCAGGTAGTTTGAGATCTAGGATTGAAAAGCCTTTGAGGAGTTTTCCTCCTGGGATTTTAAAATAAGCTTTTTCTTAAACAAAAACAACTGCCTTCATGGAGAACAAATGTTTATTGTTTTTACTGTTCTTTACTCTGACACCCCAGAATAGTATCACAAATATTTTGGTTCTCAACTAACGCTGTTTTTGTGCTCTGTGTATACATTTGTGCTCACACAAGTGTTGCTGGCAGGAGCAGGCTGTCCTGTCTTTGCAGGGATAGCGTGACAGCAAATTGTGCTCCCCTCTGCACACCCTGACCCTGGCAGGCAGCCTGACATTTCGGAGAGGCATGTCCTGACACAGCCCTGCCAAAGTCAAGGGGAGCTGGGACCATGAACTGACTGAGAAACCGCCTGAAAATCAAGGGGAACTGACGCTTCTGCGAGCTTTTCATCTGGTGTGGAGCACCTGGAGTCAATCTATCTTCCTTCCTCTCCTTCCTCTCCCTCCTTCACAGCCATCAGCATCACCAAGGCTCATGGCTGCAGCAGCAGCAGCAAGGGTGATGGGAGTCCCTTGGCTTGGGACAGGGGCATGTTTTCTGTTTCCCTGCTATTATTAATGCTATCACTGTTGAAATTTTATTCTGATCAGCCCTAGGATTTATGTGGGATAAAACTAACTGTAAGCACCTGGCAGCTGTAATGGAGCCACTAAGCAGTCATCACTGTGGCACCAGCAGCCTGTTGTGATTGAGAGCATTCTCCTAAAAATACTGAGCTGTTGTTATCACCCTGTACTCTTTCCAGGTGCAGTCCTTTAAGAATTAATCTGCCAGGAATTAAAGTAGCATTAGAGGGTGGGAATTAAATTACAATATTGATTGTGCATATGTATTTATACCCTGCACAAATCGAAAAGCAGCTGCAAGGCAACCTGGAGTGAACAGTTTGGCTGGCTGTTTACAAGACTGCTGGGTGGTTGGAATGATTGATTGCCTTGCAGTAACCTTTCTGTGTTCCAGAGAGCATTCACTGTGTGCAGAGAAATCACTGTTCCCTTAGGGAGGACAGAGTTTGTAATGCAAATGTCAAATAATTTTTATATTGAAAACTAAGTAAAAGGCCACAACGATTTTTATTAGTAGCTTGTTTAATGAATTCACTGTCCTTTGAACCTAAACAATTCCAGTTTTAAGCACAATCCCCTAGATTGGTATTTTATAATCTCTGTCAGCTTTCTCTTCTAGACTTGGTAGTCTTTAAACTGTCGATTCTGATCCTTACTTGATCTCTATCAGACTAAAAAGTTTCCTGTGTAAGGAAAACAAACACAAAAGGAGAATTAGATCTTTAAAATAAATTTGTTTTATTTTTGAGCTGTTTAGTGACCTAAAAACATACAATGGGTTTACTATTTTACTGCTGGAAAATTGCCAAGGAGACAATGAACTACAAATTATATAGATTATCTGTCCCACTGTGTAATTAGGACAGCAAACAGTCTACTGGAAAATATTTTACTGACTATATAATGGAAAGTTCACAGCAGTCTAACAGAAAACAGCTAATATGTCTCTTAATACAAATCCTACTAGAGATTTAAATTAAGGTTGGAACACTGGTGCTTTACAGTCTATCAGTCTTTGTAACGATTACACCTGCCTGCACAGCCTAATTTTGAAACACTGTTATTGTTCAGAATTTACCTACTAGAAAAACTCAGCAGAGATAGGATGTGGTTTTCTCAGTTTCCTTTGCTATGTGAGCAGCTCTTCTGGACACTGCCTAGGAACTTGTTTCTTGCTTCTTTTCTGTGACTAGTGATGACCAGTTTGTCATGTGTTGTGGTACTTACTTTTCTGTTCTGTGATGAGGGAGCTGCCACAAGTTTTTGATTAAGGTATTATTTAAGGATGGCAGAGAAAAATACACTCTTTAGATTTCCATGCACATTCCTCTGTAGCATGTGTGACACAGAATTTTTGTAGAAATATATCCCTAATGAAATAATCAGGAATGTTCATGCAGGCCAGGCTGGACGGAACTCTCAGCAGCCTGGGCCAGTGAAAAGTGTCTCTGTCTATGGCAGGGGGCTTGGAACTGGGTGTTCTTTAAGGTCCCTCCCAACCCAAACCATGCTGTGATTCTGCTGGTTTGACTGAGACAAGGAGCATTATCTTGGTGGGATGTTTTATTTCACTGTCCCCATACACTGCACCAGTTTTCACTTAAATGTGTGTTCCATTACTTTCTCTGGAGTATCTGATTTTTGGTACTCTGAACTCTTATTTTTGTCTCAGGCCTTACCCAAGGAATGTTGTTTTTGTTGTAAGTTTCTACTCCCTGTTAGTTGTGGGTCTAGTTACTCAATATTTCGTGAGTACTATTGATAGAATGAATTGTGCTTTCTCCTCTCTTTGTGTGAGCTGGTGGTGCTGCAAATCCTTTGGAGTCTGTTAATGAGAACTTGTCTTTGTGCAAAACTATAGCCCAGAAAGGGAACACACAAGAGATATCATTTGTTTTCGCTACTTGCTGTTTTATGGCCACATTTTGTGGCAGTACTCTGCTTGCTTTACTGGAAAAATGCAGCATGGAAAGAATGTGGGCTTTAATAAAAAGGGTTAAGGAAACCCTTATGGCCATGTTTCCTGATTCTTGGTAGTCACGAGATCTCTTTGCTTTCAATCCATACAGACACACTAATGCATCTTGTATTTGTCCTAACACCGACATCGCTGGACTTGTCGGCTCCAAAGGTCTCATAAAAACTCTTTATATAAGCTTTAATCATCAGGAGGGGGAAAAAATGGCCTTGAACAGACTGAAAAGTGGGTTCTGGCTTGGTACAGCTGGCTCCAGCAGGAGGGCTCACAACAGACTTGGTGTTTCTGGAGTGCCCTTTGCTCCAGGCTGGTGGGACCAGGCTGGCAGGAAGAGGAGCAGCACCACGGTGCAGAGAGGCTGCTCCTCACCAGTGCCCTGGGGGCTCAAAGGGCAGAGATGAATTTCTGTGTGTCCTGAAGGGTGCCCAGGTTGGATCCACGATCCTGAGAGCCACCTTCCCTCCCACTGAGCTTTCAAGCAGTGTGTTAAACGTACAGCTCCTCCACGTACTGTCTGATTGACCCAGCCGCTGGAAAACTGACTGCTGGAGAGGTTTGGAGCACTTTGTGACAGCCTGAGGAAAGCTGGCATCCATCCTGACCAGACAGCCAGAGGGGTGGGTGGTGTAACCGTTTCTGACAGGGTCTTTCTAGTAAATGTTCTCTGGCTAGCCTGCTGATAGCATTGGAAAACTCTGAATGTGACACATAAAGTCAATTAAATGTAACATGTCTTTCAGAGCTGCTCAGAAATTAAATTCTCTTAAATAACAGCAATGTTTTGCTTGTGCTACTTATAAAATCTAATGAGAACTTGGAAAGACAAGGATTAAAAAGAATTATTTGTCTATTGGCAATTCCCAAGGCTAATTTTGCTTCACAAGATGGAAATGTATATACCCAGGAAAGCTTTAATACATATCTATACTGATAAAGTTATTAAAAAATCAGACTATTAAATCTGATGGCTGCAGTGTATTGAAGTTTCTTGGATTTTCTTTCCTTTCAACCCCACTTGCAAGACTGCTTATACCCCTGCCAGGGATCAAAAGGCAGGATGTTTCCTGGGCTTGTAGGACCATGCCCTGCTGTGTGCACCATCAGGTGGTTCTCTGGTGCCTTCTTGCTCTGTTTATTTGTCAGCTCCTAGGTGCAAGCAGGCAGCATTCCTGGCAGGAATGGCAGGCTCTTCTCTGGCCACTCAGTGGGGCTTGTGCTTGCTGTAGGAGGCTAAAAAAGGAAGTGAGACTTGGAAGGCACCACACACGTGGCCTCTGCTATAGGCTGAAATTTCTAGCAGCTCCTTCCACATAATAAATGTGCAGCTGTGCGTGCTTTAACTGCATGGTGACTCTTAGGAAGGGACAGGGATCTACTGGATTGAACTAAGTGCTAGGCACTAGTTGTATATTAGCCTGGTTAACTGTAAAGAAAAAATCCTGAGAGAAGGGGAAAAGCATATTCTAGTGCAGAGAGGGAAAGAAAAAGACAAGCATGGTTCAAGAATTGAATGAAAGCGAAGGAAGATGAATTGGAGATTATAATTAGAAAGCAAAGGAGCAGGCAGGTTTTCCAACCTCAGTGGGAAAAGATGATTGACCTGAGCAGCAGGAGAAAAGAAGAGGAAATATTGCTGACAGCTAAAATGCAGAAGCTATTACTTGAGACTGACCTCTAAAGGAGAGTGGGGGAGGAATTACCAAAAGGCCCAGACATGAAACGTGCAGTGCTCATGCCAGAGTCAGGGGAGCCAGAGAAACAACATTTGAAGGCTAGAGTACATGAAGCAAAAATTGCAAAGGTTGTTACATACATGTTGTTTCATGTTCTGTGCTAACATATATTTGTGATGTTTGTATTTCATTTCTCATGTTTATCAGAGTTGTCAAAACACACTTTAGGGTATTTGGTAAAGATGCTGAAGGTGCTATCTAAGGTCTCCTCCTGCCATGCTTGCTGCTCCCAATTTTGCTCAGCAAATCTGTGCAGGAGGAGCATTTGTTCAAGAAAAACTTATTTTGTTTACCTGTTATTTCATTCCTCCAAAATACCTTTTATAAGGTATATACACCAAACAACATAATGTTATGTTTTCTTGAAAACATAAAATAAAGGGCCAGCTCTTCAGCCAGGGTAGATGGGGATCATGCTGTAAAATCACTCTGGACAGCATATTTCCTTCCTGAAAAGATGCCTGGAGTGCCCCTGGGAGTCCTCAGAGCTCCCTGTAACCTCTGCTTTAGCAGTGTGAAATGGTGTGAGTTTTCTGGAGAGTGAGGCTGAGTGGTTTAACCCACACCACCACAGCCCTGTACACGAGGTCAGAGGCTGAGTGCACACAGCTGCACTGGGGCTGGTTTGCCAGTGCAGGGGCTTGGGGAGACACCACTGTGCCCTGATCCTGGGTTGGGTGTTTGCCATGCACACAACCCTTGCCTACCTCTCTCTATAGATTGCCCTTGTATCTAATCTTGACCATTTTTCAACAATTTAAATTTTTTCCCCTTCTGATTATGAAATTTCGTTGATCAATTTCTGTCCTTTTACAAATTCCATATCAAAAAACTCTTCTGATTATTACTCATTTCTGGGCTTTCAGTCCTATTTCCTGTGTCCCTTCCTTTCCTAACCAAGACTTCTCTCACCTGAAAATACATCTCCTATAAACAGAACTGTGCATTTAGGTGTCTAATGAGGCACTTTCCAAAAATCTTAATTATGTGTAACAGTTTTGAGTATTGTTAATGACTGCCTTCTGCTGTGGAAAATTGGCCTCCTGAAAGACCATGTGAATGTGTGTGTGTAAAATAATTACTTGTCATACTGGAGGTTTTTTTTTTTCCACATAGCAAATTAGGTTCTAGTAATTAGATCTTGATCACTGACATTGTGGCAATGATGTCATTACCCCCACCCCCTCTTTTTTTTTTCCAAGTATAATCAAATAGTTTCATCCATGAAAATGCAGTGTAGATTTATCCCAGGCATGTGTTCATCTAGGTAACAGTCAGACTGTGGAACACATGGATGATTCAAGAGCATAATGGGCATACTTGCGTCCTCAGGCCATGGTATTTGGAGGCCTAATGATGCAAAAAATCCTTCTAGCTCCTTATTAGGCACCAGCATACCTTTAAAAATCAAGCTGCTATTTAGTCCTAGCTTGAAGGTTGGATTTTGTTCTCTTTCCCAAGATAACTCTTGATGTTTTCAGTACCACAGAAGCAGTTGCTCTCTTCCTTCACTGCCTCTCTGCCACCCTGCTCTCGTACTGTGCCTTATGCCCCAGGACCTGCTGCTGCAGGACAGTTTTTTCTTTTGCAGATGGATGGCCTTGACCCCCATCAAGGATTAGTTTTCATGTGGCAGATACATCATTACAGGTGAATAATGTTGGCTGCATTTTATGTGAGGGATAAAAAAGGAGTTTAATAAGGAGCACAGGACCTCCAACCTCTATGCAGACCATCCTAGAACTGCTGGTCTAAAGGCTGCTCTGTGAGAATTGCACTGCTGTAATTCCAATACATGAAATTATCCTAAAACTAAGTGACAAAAACGTATCACCTGGAAATGAGAATGGCTCTTTCTCCACACTGTAAAGAGAGATATTTGTGGGTAGCAGGATGTGGTGCTTATACCCTCACAGCTCTCATCTGTCTGCAGAAAACATACAGCACAATCCCTGTGGCATTCCCTGTGGCTCCAGCTCAGCAAAGTAGCTCAGTATGTCCTGAATTTAAAGTGTGGCTCCAGAAGGGCTGCTCATATGCTCAGTGTTATGCAAAGTATGTGATTACCTTGTTAGAAGGAATAGAAAAATACTAATCTTGCAAGACTGCAGACACAAATGTATTTTCTTCATGTGCAACCTCTGTGTAACCAGCGCTAGACCAAAGCCAGGTCAAACCCCACCCATGGAGACCTTATCTCGTGCTGATTTGTTTGTTTTGCAAAGATGCAAGATGGTCTTTTTTTTGTGTGTTAAATTTTTTCCCCTGATAAAAATATTTGAGTCCTGAAGTGAAACTCCAAAGTGAGCAACTATTATTTCTTCTTTGTCAAGGACCTGTTTTCTTCTATTTGTCATTAACATTTGTCAGCTGGTAAATTATGCACAGTTTTCTTTTGGCTCTGCTGTTTTTTAGCCAGCCATAATTATCCTAGCTGATTCCTGTGTAGACTTGTTTTCAGCTGCATTGCTTACATGCCTTTTTAATAGGCTGTAATTTTTGGTAAGTAAGTTATGTCAGATTAACTACTTCCGATAAGATGCGGTATTATACTTGGGTTTTCTTTTTCTCCCAGCTGGATGCACAGAATATGTCACTGCTGACTCGCTTTCTCCTGCCTCCCTCCAGCTAAATGGCAATATGCCACTGCAGCAAAACTTCTGTTTGAGGATTCATTGGCTTTTTTTGTTGGCTAGTAATGAGGCTTTGAGGTAGCTCGCTGCTCCTGATTAGCGACAGCGCGCACAAAGAAAGGAGTAGTGCAAACCAGTCATTAACTCATAGTGAAAGCCTCAGCATTTAACTTCATAAAGACGAGGAAAGACTCTGTTAAACCCTTTCCATTCAGATTGGGCTGGTTTGGGGGTGTTTTTAGGGTTTTGTGGAAATAACCAGTTGGAGCGTTGATTATGCTCCCGTTCTTGCTCTGCGCTCCGGTAGCGCCGCTCTGGTTTCACCCCGTCCGTGGTGACACCGTGGGGCTGGGGCTGGCTGCAGGTGGGGATGGCCTTTGTCACCTGTGCTCGTGGGGGCCTGGGGCATCTCTGAGTGCACAGAGGGCAGCAGTGCTGGCTGAGAGCTGCCACACACGAGCCCTGCCCCATCTCCGTGTCCTGCTGGCACAGGGTGCGCAGGGACAGCGCAGGGCTCGCATCTCTGAGCGCTTGGGCTGCGTCCAGAGCTCGGTGCTCAGCCCTTGGCTGCAATTCCCCTTCCCCAGGCTGGCTGCCACTCCAGGCTGCAGCATCCTGGGGGACTCTGGGTGTGCTCACAGCTGTCGAAAGCAGCAAGGCTGGAGATCCGGGGAAGAAATCTCCTGCTATTCCCTTCTTTTGTTTTGCCGATTGAAGAGAAAATGAAAGGTTGTGCGAATCTTCGCAGGTTGAAATAGTGAAATTTCAGAGAACTCTCTGCAAGAGCTTCAGCACAGTTTCTCAGCCTTGCTACAGAGTTCCTTTATCTCACAGATTTCAGTTTCAGTCATGGTGTTAATAGCTTTGCCAGGTTTTGTTGTTTTAATGCAGCACAGTGAATTATATTTCTGGGGTCTCATATGAAAGACGATTAGCTGCTGGAAGCTGTTTATTTGTCTTGCAGTTTCTTTAAAGAAGTAAATAAAATGTGAAAATAATGGGACAGCACATTGCAAATAATAGGCTATTTTCTGCCCTGGTTTCTTGATGGAATGGATGTCATTTAATCAAGTGTGAGGATGAAAAAAGGAATATTAGGAGTTCTCTTAAATATGATTTGCCACCTGCCTGATTGTTCAGAAATGTATGCATGCTTAATTAATCTAATTAGTCAATGCATATATAAGAAGCAAATTTACAGGCTCTTTGTCATCTTAAATAAAACATTTTTGTTTTCCTAGGATAAATAATTCATTATAGAGCTGAGTCTGTAATCCTGGAGAACTGGCTTCTTGTATAACAAAAAAAATAGAATTATGATGTTTCTTCTTTTTTCTTTTTGGCTTCTCTTCAGTCAGGGACTGCATGGAAGGCAAGAACAACATCCACACTGGAGGAACATAAATTTCCTTCCAAAAGATAAGCAGAGAGCCTACTAGCTTGGCCTCCATGAGCATTTTTGTGTGAGAGATAGTTCCTGTTCTGGCACAGAGGCACACTGAAATGTGTGCATAATTATCCCTGAAAGTGAAATAATTAACATGCTGAAAACCATGACAGAGTTCATAGAGCTTGGGTTTTTCTGCTTCAGAGGTTGGCCCACTAATTCCACGATCTGAGCGTGCTGCCAAGAGGCCAAGGGCCAGCAGCTGTGTCCCTCTGGCAGGGACAGGGCTCCACAAACACAGCAGGGCAGTCAGGGGGGAGCATCTGGGTGCATGGACAACCTCAGACTTCTGAAGTCACCTCAGCAGCACCTGTGAGAGACAATATCCAAATCAAAGGAGGCCCTGAATATCAAAAGCAGCAAAATGTCGAAGGTTTTATCTATTGGTATGTCCCAGCCTAGGCACTTGTCTTAGTGCCCAAAACTTGGCACAGCAAGGGTGTCCATCTCCATGAGAAGCTGCCATCAGCAGATGTGTGGCTAATTCTGTGAACTGAGCTGTTCTTTTGTGGTGGTTTCTTTTGGAGCCTGGTATGGTACTGAAGACACTCTGAGATTTTCCTGATACCTGCTGGGAGGAACAGGATAGAATTTGATGTGAAGATTGAAGGAGAATTGAGCAGCTGATTATGTGTTTTTAATAGATTGGAATAAATGAAGTATTTTGGCTTCGGTTTTGAACTTATTTTTTCTTAGTGGCTTTGTAAGTAAAAATATGAAATTAGTTAAATACATGTTCTTTAATAATAACTGGTAAATTTTGCTCTCTGAAGACACATAATGATACTTTCTTCCCTGATTGTCAGGTGTAGTCCAGGTTCCTGGCCACCAAATCCTTTTGAAAAGCTTTTGAACCTGATTATCTGTTGAAATACATGGCTTGATGTTGCCAGAGCTGGTGGAATTATTGGCTGTAATCACTGACTGAAGCTGAAGGAGGCTCGAGGTGTAGCCTGGATGAATTTGCACTGCTGTAGTATTTACTGCTGGTTTCTACAGTTCTTTTCACAATTCCTCAGCAGGTTTGACCACCACAGCAGAATCCATGGTGAGAGAAGAATATTTAAAGGCATTTATTTTTCTCAGTTTTCACACACAGATTGGTGAAGAATTCCTGAAAAGCAAATTAGTATGAAACTGCATCACTGATGCATTAGCACCACGATGTAACTCCAGCTAAAAGTGAAAAGCAGTCTTTTTCCAGGTGTCATGGCCCTGTCCTAGCAATCCTGTTTCATTCTTCTAAACAAATTGTTAAAAGGAAGTTGATCAGGAAGGTGATTTGTCCCAGGGCCTTGCTTCCTGTGCACTGGGGTCAGCCCCATGGGCTGGCTTGTTTGTCCCAGTGCTGGTGGGTGAAGCTGCTCCTGTGTGCTGTCAGTACAGTGTCACATCTGTACAGTGCCTGGGCTCTCCTGGGGAAACCTGCCCTCCCACAACCTTGCAGCCTGGGAGAAACAGCCCATTTGCCAGGTTCCTGCAGCTTTGGGGCCTTCTGGCTTTTATGAAGACGTTTGTCAGCTCCCCTTGGTGCCCACGGAGGCCTTATGAGTCCTATTTCTGCATGGGCAGTGGTCTTTGGGTGCACATCTGTGCCACAAAGGTGCCCAGAGGAGGCAGTGGGGACATTCCTGTCTTCTGCCTGGAAACTGAGGCAGAGGGGCTGGGTTTCAGTCAGTATGGATTTCAGTCAGTATGGCAGTATGGGCTTCAGACCAGTATGGCAGTATGCATTTCAGAGCAGTATGGCAGTATGGGTTTCAGACCAGTATGGGTTTCAGTCAGTATGACAGTACGGGTTTCAGACCAGTATGGGTTTCAGACCAGTATGGATTTCAGTCAGTATGGCAGTATGGGTTTCAGACCAGTATGGCAGTATGGGTTTCAGTCAGTATGGGTTTCAGACCAGTATGGATTTCAGAGCAGTATGGCAGTATGGGTTTCAGACCAGTATGGATTTCCATCAGTATGGCAGTATGGGTTTCAGACCAGTATGGGTTTCAGACCAGTATGGCAGTATGGGTTTCAGACCAGTATGGGTTTCAGACCAGTATGGGTTTCAGTCACTATGGCAGCCACTGACTGGGAGGCAGTTGGGGCTTGTGCTGGGCTTGCCAGCTCTGAGCCAGGTGCTGGGGAGCAAGGGGCAGAGTCTGGGTATTGCAGGGGGTCCCAGTGATTGCCAACTCCAAACAGATGCATGGAATAGGACAGAGGGTGAATTGGGCTCTCGAGAGGCAGGACACACAGGTGCTTTTCTCAGTGCTGCCAGGAGGTGCCTCTCTCTACTTGGGATTTATGGCCCCTGAAGGAAATTGCCACAGCCTTTTTGCAGAAGCTGCTCGGGCTCACTCCTTGTTTCTCACCAAGAGTCATGTTGGTGCAATGGACCTTCTGCACAACAGCCCAGTGGCTAGAAACTTAGGAGGAGAGAGATGAATGTTTCTCTGTTTTCAGTCAGGAAAGTCAGAACCTCATGTTTTGGGGGCTTGTGTGTTTTCCTGAGCTCTGTGCTGTGCCTCTCAGGCATCCTCTCAGTCACACGTGGGGATGCAATCCACCCCTCCACACGCCCTGCTCTCCTTTGGAGGGAGCAGAGGATGCTCACCTCCTGTGCAGCCTTGGCCTGAGTGCCCTGAAGTGTGCAGGAGACACTTTGGAAAGCACAGGGCTAGGCAAAGGGTGCTAACAGCTCTGTGCCCTGGTAATTTGGGATTTTCCTTTGGCAGGGGGCACACTGGGCCCTGCTCCATGGGCTTTCTGTGCTTTCTTTAAAACTGCTTTATATAAGGTACATTCAATGTCTGGACACCCTTGACACCCTCTTCCTCACTCTTCATTGTTCCTCTGCCGCTCAGCCAAGCCTTCAGGCCTAGAGAGGGGATTCCCAAGCTGCACATTCTATAATTTTCTAACTGCTCTGATAGCTGAGAACAGCTTGAGTTTTATGATATGGAATTTGCATTATTGGTTGCTGAAGTTTTACAGGAGAGCTGCACAGAGACTGGAGCCAGTGTCTGTACCAGGCAGGTGTGGCTGGGAGCTCCTTGAGCCGGTGTTGCTGGCCAAAGTAGCATGTTGGGATCTAAGCTAGTGCTCTATTTACTTACTTGCATCTTGTTTTTCCATCTGTATCTCTTGGTTCAACCCAGAGCTATGATAACTGCATTGCATTCCTTGGTTTATTGCTTTGTTTTCTAGTTTTATGGTCTTTGGCATTGTATTTTAGGTCAAATTTTGGACCCGTTCTATTTGGCAATGTCACATTCCAAAGGGAGATCTCTCTTTCACTGTTTCTGTGTCCCCAGGGCTGAGTGCTTCCTATGTGTCTGATCCCATTCACTGCATTTAACCCATCAAAAATGCAAATAATGATAATTAGATGGTGAATAACGCTATTAAAGATGCACTTCGGTGCATATTTCACTGATTGGGCCAAATCAGGAAGCTTTGCAGCGTGTGCTGCCAGCTCTGTGAGTAAAACTGCTTATTACTTATCTCAGATTGTAATGTGCTATCAATTAATTACTCCCAAATCTCTGGTGTCAGTTTGTGTGGCTTGTGAGGAGCGGTAAATCATTAACTTGCCGCGGCGCAGAGTTTGAATTACAATGCCGGGCGGGCAAGGTGGAGAATTTGCAAGTTTGATCCGGTGGAAGGAATTCCTTTGTCTGCAGCATCCCGCTGGCCAGGGCAGGAGCAGAGCCCACAGCCCCTGGGGCCCCGCCTGCCTGCTCCATCCGGGATGGGGACAGCCATGGGGACAGCCATGGGGACAGCCCGTCCCTTATCTGGCACACGCTCCTGGGAGCCCTACCTGCAGCAGGAGCCCTGCCAGCCATGTGTCGGCCCCCTCTGAACAGCAGCAGATGCTGGAAGCAAACAATGCCCTGGCAGACAGCACGCTGCCGTGGGATCAGCAAATGCTGCACGGCTGCAAAGCCCAAACCAAACACCAGCCGTGACAGTAGAGAGATGGGAGAGGGAGAAGTGCCTGGGATTTGGCAGCCGAAATGCAGGGCAGGATGGTGCTGCTCTGAGCATGGGCACTGATCAACTCTCAACTCCATGAGGCACAACCATGGGGACAACAACCATGCCTTAAACAATCAGCATTTTTCATGTTTTTGTATCTGATGTTAATCGTGTTGAGGGCTGTGCCAAGGGTTGATTTATGTTTTACAAGAATTGGAGGCACAGAGGCAATAACAATCTTCTCTTTCCCAGAGCTTAAAAGGACTCTTGTCACAGAACTGGAGGGAAAAAACAACAGGTCTCATGAGTATCATTCTTTTGCATGGATTCTAAAGGATTTTTATTAATCATTCAATGATTTGAAAGCAAGCAATGGAAATTAAATAATTAACTTTCCTGTTCCAATTAGCAGTGTCATTTTTATGATGAAGACCTTGCTTGCTTTATTTCATTATGGGGTAACCAGTATGTGTCAGCAATCTTCCCCCTGGAACCCAAGTGAAAACAAGGCTCTCTCATTTTAGCAAAAAGAGGAGGCTGCTGAAAAGACTCCAATGGCATCACCTCACTGTTTTGCTTTGTCTCCACAGAAGCATCACGCTCTACATGCCTGTCTTAGGTTAATCATCTCAGCTAAAAATGTTCTAGGACTGTAGGAAAGGCTTTAATGTTCCTGTGGTGTGAGCCATGGCAGTAGATGGGTGAATCAAAGGGCATTGTTGGGCCGTTTTAGATAAGGGAATCAAAGGGCGTTGTTGGGCCCTTTTGTGTCTGATTTATGCAGCTGACCCAGAGCCCAGGGCACACTGCAGTCAGGAGCAGCCTGCTGGGCACAGGTGTGGGGACAGTGCTCAGCCTCACTCACTGTCTCAGGCTCCTGCCCTCACTGAACTGAGGCAGTGCAAATCTCTCTCCCTCTTCAGCAGTGCTTACCCTTTCTCTGCTCTCCAAACAGTGATCCTTGTGCTCCCACTGAATCTGCAGTGACTGGGCTCTTTGAAAGCAGGGTCTGTCTACAGCTCTCTTTCCCTTTTGCTCTTCTCCCAAAATTTTCCAAGCAGATCTTGGGTAGAGTTAGAGGGTGTCTGGTGTAATCCTTGTTTGACACATCTCATGATGGTTACAGGGCCTGACAACAATTCTGCTCTGCCTTTAACAGCGTTCACACTAGGGAGACGTCCAAAGTCAACGTGTGCCATTTCAGAATGCAGAGATGCTCTGTTTCTGAGTTCCAAACCTAAAGCAATCTTTTTTTCTCAAAGTTCCATTCTAAGTAGGAACTTACATTCTTTCCCACAGGTCTGTCATGTGCAGCTGTGCTTTGTTGCATTTTAGCCATGTCCTTCATAGGAATCAAAAAGAAATCCCTCTAGTGTGCAAGGAAAAATCTTTAGGAACCACTTCAGCATCAGCTGCAGAATTACTGCCTTTATCTGTTATTTAAAGCTCATCAAGCCTCATGTGTGCAGAAGACCCTGTAGCCTGACCTGCTGCTGGAGACTCCAGTGTCTGCTGCTCCGTGTTTACCTTTGTAAGCATTTTTGGGGAATAAATTATTTTGCTGAGTTTTCCTGGCCAAACCATATATTTGTGCCCTGTGGCATTGGAGCACTGACATACAGACACTGCTGCAAATTACACACCAGGAGTCGTGGGCTTCAGAGCAGGAATGCTTTGACCTGAAGTAAATTTCTGCAGAGATGAAGTAAGAATATGTAATAGCTGTACATTTCTACTATTTCAGAAGTGTTTTGTTGATGTGGGCAGATGTGAATTGAGCCTTGTAATGAAATGCTGTATTACAGTTTTTTACCTTTGGAAAAGGACAAGCAGGGCTAAACCTTCAAATGTCTTTTCAGTTTGTGTGCAGGTATTTTCAATGTTATCTGATCTATGAATAGAAAAAGAAAAAAAGGACTAATCAGGATAAAGACTGCTTAGCATACATGAAAGCTGATGTGCCTTTCAGATATGCCAGTCAAGTGGGAGTGCTTACTAAAGAGCAGCAGTGATTATTACAAAATTTGTGTATGTAAGGGATTTTTTTGTGTATAACTGCAAGGCAGTTGTTGGTACCTGCTAAGGGAATCTTCATCCTTTTCTGCCTCTCTCTGCTGTCTCATCTCCTCCTAGGACAATCATGGCTAAATTCTCTGGGTGCTCTGGGGCTGGTCTCACAGCCCTGGTACCATGTGCCACTGTCAGCAGTGAAGGAGGGCCAGGTCCTACCGTCAGGGTCAGCAGTGGTGGCAATCTCAGCTCTGGCTGTGGGGCTCATGCTCCAGGCTCTGCTGGGATGCAAACCACGATGAAGTGCCTGCACATGGGGTGTAGTTCTGGCCCCAGAGCTTGGGGAGCCCTCTGTGTACTGCAGGAGATATTGTCTTGTCCTCTTCAAGATGAGTGTAGGGCAAAGCTGCTGCAGCCTCCCCAGATAGGGAATGGGAAATCAAGCTGCCCTATCTGTACAAGGGAAAGGTGAGACTACTCACAGTGAGTCCAATACTGATTCAAATAATAGAGACTTTTATTAAAATGTAACTCTATCCACTCTGGTGCTATTAACTACAATAAAAATGTTTTATTTATTCTATCTGCAATATTTCCACTTTATGATACATCTGAGGAACTCTGATAGGTTCATTTATTTGTCATTTGAGCAGTGAAATATGAAGGAAGGGTTGGAATCTATAGTGTTATTATGTGGGAGTTATTTGTGCCTCGTGTTCAATATTGCAGATCATAATGACTCTTCTTTGGTTCCAGTCTTTCATCTGGCATGAAGGTTGCTGAGCTTGGCAGTCATTTTCTGAATGAAAGAGGGGAAGGGAGGAGAGCTGCCATGTCATGCTTAATGTGGCCTCAATAATACCTGTGCTAAGCAGATGTTCCAAAATAAACAGAAATGGGTAACTTCAGGTGCATAGGAACCTTTATTTTAGTTTCATCTGTGCCATTCTATAAGCTGGGCTCCTTGCTCAGGCACAGCAAGTTTAAACAGCTGAGTCCTGGGGACCAAACTAGTGCTAAGGCAGGGAGCAAAACTGACTGAATTCTCTCCCAGCAGGGAAAAAAAACCAAAACCCAAACCTAAATTTGCTAGATAAATTATTCAGTGTGAATCATTCCCTTAATTCTCATAATAAATGGTTTCCTACCCTTGGTTCTATTGACTAATTACTGTGTTTAATGTTTTTACTGGCTTTTGTTTTCTATGCAATTTAATTTTGCTGGGATGAGATAGTCTGGAAAAGTCCAAGTGAGGGAATGAAAGCTCTGTGCCTGTGCTGGTGCAGCTCCAGTTGAGAGCCAGGAATTCAGCTGCAGATTTCGCTGCTGTCATTCCCAGTTAGATCGTTTTTAGTAATAATAATAAAGCAGGAATTGGGTCCTGAGTAGTGCAGCCCCTTCTTGGGGTTTTGTGTGGAGAAGACCATGCTCCTGTGCATTAGCTTGTACTTTTTTCTGCTCTTTGATTGTTCAGCTTCACTGGGTAGCTGAAGCAGCTTAGAGCTGCAGCCCTGCTCCCTTTTTGCTTGTTTGAAGGCTCTGCCCTGCACACTGTGTGTGTGCAGAGAGCACAGTCCCCTTGTGCTCCCAAGGGACACCAGGCTCCCTCTCTGCTGCTCCCAGTCACTGGCAGAGGCTGTCCCAGGGACTACCCAAGGAGGCTGGTCTGGAGCTGAAGAGAGATGGTGGAGTGTGAGTGTGTCCAGAGCAGCTTCTCACACTGCATAACCCCTGCCTCCCCTGCTCTTGTGGTGAGGTATGAATTTGCTGGCTTTGGTGCTCACAGCAAAGCAGTGTTCTCAGCACAGGCAGGGATGAGCAGATGAAGGGAATTTAAAGTTATGAAAACATACTTCAGAATATATCTACAATCAGTTTTGTCAAAAGAACTTCAATTCTACTGACTTGCCAGTATCAAAAGTACCACCAGGACTGGAATATCTAGGCAGCATGGAAATTCCCTAGTCAGGATCTTGGATATCTCCTCTGCTGTGCAGTCAGAGGGCAGAGCCCTGTCCCAGAGGCTACAGCCAGGCATTGCTCTTGTGCACTCTTGGAGGACTTCAAGGAGAGATCCAGCACTGGGCTGGGTGCCTGTACTCAGGTAACGCTGGTGAATGAGCTGGAAAAGCCTGAAGGAAACCTGAGTTCCTTGAGTGTGAACTCACTGAGGCACTTGAACAGCTGAAGGTGATGCTACAGCAGAGTTATTGCTGTCTCCCCAGGAAGCATCAGGATGATGGGCAGGAGAGGAGGGTGCCTGTTACAACTGCATGCAGTGTTGCTTTTGTGCCTATAGATGCTGTAGAAATGGATCTGTTAAAATGAACACATGACATGACTGATAATTGTCCAGTAATGAATAATAAAAAAGTTTTCCTCTTTCTTGCTAAATGCTAATAATGCTGCATAACATCACAAGGAGCAGTGAAACTTTAACTGGTATTACTGCAAGAATACTGAATTTGAAGAATTTAAAGGAATGTGAAACTGGAAGTGCAGTTTAAATAAATCTTTTCAAGTGCTCTTCTCACAAAAGTACCTTTGACTTCTGTTGCACACAGATTATTTGCATGACCTGAGGAAAAGTCTGGAGATTATTTACTATCTAGGTTACAGAGTTCTGTTTGAGTTTCCAGCAACATGTGCCAAAATAAGGCAGATACAAAGTGAAGTAGTAACAGAGATTTTCTTTTTTCACTGTATAGAAGAAGCCTTTGTAGCTTGTTACAAGTCAACTCTAGCCCACTGCCTGGAATTTGATTAGCTTTTTTGATAATTTATCATGGTGTGATTTTATGGAGTTTTGTCCTTTTATACAAACCTCCTACAAATTGTCATTGAAATCCTCATTTCTCAAGTGTGGTGTTTCCTTTCTCCCTCTCCTTTCTCTTTCAGTATCCCTCTAAATAGTAACATGATAAAAGCTAATTTTTTAAATGCATAAAACTTTATATATGTTTTCTGTCCATGGATTCCAAGGAGTACTGCTTCACCTCAGAATGGCAGCAGGGGTGAGTGTTTCCAGTGTTTGGTGTGTATCAGGGTAAAATGAACCCAATAATAGTAATTTAACACAAAAGGCATTGGAAGGCTCATCAGGTAGAGCACTTTCCAGCTGTTAGCCACAAGCTATTAGGAAATATCCACGTAGTAAACTCCTAACATGTGAGAGCTGAGGCAAATTCGAACAGAATGGGTTACTGGTTAATCATAATCATAAGCAGAACTGTATTGCAAATAGTGCACTAAATCAGAATGGTTTCAAAAGCAAGCTCTGGTATGTCTGTAAATCTTGAAAAGAGAGAAAAGCAGGGCAACCTCATGAGAGTTTTCCTAACATCTTTTTACTGTCTTCCCCTTCTTGTCTCAGGCTCTATTTGCAGTGATTGATGAAAAAAGCCCTGAAGAGCTGACATTTGGGCTTTGGTCCTTGACACTTAAGTAAAATACTTTAAAGTGTAGCTTGGGATCTTTAGACTCCTTCCTTCCACTCCTTCTCTCAAACACTTTTGAAATATTAAAAAAAGCTCAGCGGATGTTGGTTTTCAGTTTTCCTTTCTTCCCCCCAGTCTGTTCTGGGGGTGCTTGTGGCGTTCCAAGGCTGCTGCCAGCCCTCTCCGAGCTTGTACACCCCAGGGGCTGGGAGCTCTGGCAAACACTGCCACTCTGTTTGTTCAGCTATTTGAGCACAGGCACTCAGTGCAAGGGCAGTGAGAACAGCTCTGGTGTGGAGAGGGAGAGGCAGGAGAGAGGAGTCAAAGTGTGGGGGAATGCACAATGAAATTGCTGCAGCTTTTCTGCTGCCTGTGAAAGTAATAAAGATAGTTCTTTGTGCATATGCAGGGCTTTGTCCTCAAAGATCCCTACAAACATTGCCTAATTCCCTTCTGAAACAGCTGTGGAAGTGACTGAAAATAGTTCAAAGTCACTGTGCTTGCTAGATGGGGAGGAAAGGCCTTGGAATCCATGGGCAGAGCCTGATGAGCTGTTTCCATGTGGCTCTGGGATGGACAAGCAGCAGAGCCAGCAGCTCCCAGGCTTTCCTTCAGCCTTTCTGTTTGTATCTGTGTTCAGTGCCACATCTAAGGATGTGCATTGCAGAGTGTCAGGGCAAAGAGGAGGCTGTGCTTGATGATGTATTCACACACAGAAACCAAGATTATTGTAAATAATTCATAATAATAGAGCAGACCTTGGTCTTGGTGACTGTGATGTGACTCTATTACAGCTCATTGACTGCACTACATGCATTTCCCAATTAGCATATTTTTTGTTTCCCCATTAAATAACATGATATGTTACAAGGGTCAATAATGTCTCATGCTGACAAAGTACTTTTCCAGCCCTTTTCATCTAGAAGGCTCTGGGTAGTGAGTTTCAACATGTGTATACTTCAAAAACATTTGGGAGGCTGCATCTCAGCAGGAGCTCTGGGGAATAGCCCTTGATCCTGAGAGCATTAAACAAGAAATACACAAGGGGTAATTAGGTGGCAGCAGCTCAAGTTTATATTAAACATCCTGCAGCTGTATCAACCAAATTCTCCTGTCTGTGTTGGCTACTGTAGATGTCTCAGCTCTTTCCAGAGGTTAGCCTGGTTCTTGTGGAGATGGCAATTGGTCCAGATGGCTGAGCTGTGTCCCTTCCGTCTTCTGCAGCCCAGCATTACCCAGGCTCCTCCAAGGGAGAAAAGGTTTTTTTGCTTATGATGGTTCCTGAATTGCAGCACCAAACAGCTGTACCTGGAAAGAGAGAGGTGTCCTGTCTGCTCTGTGAGGGAATGTTTTGTTAATACCAAATCCACTTGGGCAGAATCCAGAGCCCTATTCCCACTGATCTGTTTCTACTGAGAAAATAGCTTTTTGTTGTAGAGTCAAAGCATTAGTAAGTAAAATTGAAGTCTTTGCAAAAGGTTGTGAAGCCATTCAGGGGTGAAATGACTAGTCCTATGTGAGGTAAAAAATGAAATCTTCTTTGTCAACATTTCCAAAGCATCATTTCACATGAGATTGCTGAAAATAAGCGTAAGAGAATTCAGCAGAGTGAGGTGATCTGCTTGCATCACATCTGCTGGCATGGTTGTCTGCAATCATTACCTTTCCATCAAAGATGTGAGTCAAATGAACCTCAAAAGAAAAACCAGAACAGAATATTCCAAATATTATTCCAAATATTTTTAAGCCAAATTCTGCTCTTTTCCCCGTTGTTTTTTTCTGGTGTGACTTTTCTTTTCCTGCTCAGAGGTTTTGATTGGTTCATTTGATTGCTAAAGACAGGTGAGACAAAGGTCTACATGGATTTTCCATTTGTAAATGAGCAGTACAAAGGAGAAGATATGACAAACTAACATCTCCATCTTACAATAAACAAAACAAGCCACTATACCACGAGGAGAATGGCAGGAGCCTGTTGTATGTGTCAAAATGAAATAGGACATCTGTGTAGTAAAAAGTGCTGCTAAGAAAGCCTTTCAAGTGTTTAATGAGGGAAAACAGATCGTTAAAGTATGGATTTGATTGTTGGAAAGAACAATGCCTACTGCTTTTGACAATGGCTCTTGTGCTGTTTATAATCAATACATTATCACACAGCTCCTCCAGGCCCTTCTGCAGTTGTGTCAGTACCTGAATCAGAAAGAAACTGAGCCTATTTATTGATTAACTGCCTTGTAGTGAAATCATCACCTATCAAACTCCAGCATCTAGAGGTCACCAGCTAAATAACCTGCTTGGCTCTGCCTGGGCGGGTGTGCAATGAGTGAAATGAGGAGGGAGGGCCAAGGGTGTGAGTTACCTGAACTCGGGAGGGCACTGCCTCCTCCAGTTCACTCTGCAGCAGCAGGGTGGTGCAGCTGGCAATGAATGCAGGTAAAGAAAGCTTAGCCAGTCCCAATCTGGGCAGCAAAGTATTCACAGGCATCTGCTGGGAGCCTAGAGAGCCAGGCTCTGCCTGAGCTCTGCAATCCAGCTGAGCCCACGGTGGCCTTGCTGCCCAGCTCTGTGCCCAGCTGCCTCCAGCTGATGCTGCCCATGATGAGAGCATTTTTTCACTTTGAAGGAAATTCTTCATCCTTTTAAATAGGGCCTTTTGGCTGCTTTATTTTGTGGCATGGAATACATCTCTAGCTAATACCCCTCATTATGCTTTTCCTTAATTATTTGGTTTCCCAGTGGCTTAGTAATCTAATATGACTCTAGGGACAAATCCTTGCCTGAGATCACAGCCTAAATATCTAATGTTCTATGGGATCCAGAGATTAGCAGAACTAAATCCTAAATCCTCTGGGGTTAGAGAATGCCAGTGAAACTGGTGGGGAACTGCTGGTGTGTGGCTGAAACCACAGGGAACAGAAGCCAAATAATGATGCATCCACTCCAGCCTTTCCCATCCCCAGGTCTTATTTGTTATCACAGGGTCACAGGGATTTGAAAATCAGAGCAAGGTTTGTTAGAACATCACCACAGGTCGCTTGCAGGGGTTGGAAAGGGTCTCCTGTTGCCATACACAAAGCATTAGTACTGAGGGGGGGGACAGGGAAGGATGAGGCTCTTTTTTGCCATGCTGTGTTGCTGTTCTCTCCTGCTTTCTGGCTGCTGAAACACCCATCATCTCAGGAGCTGTTACTGTTATTTGTCTGATGCAGAGTAGAGAATCACAACCAAATCAAAGGGAGGGTCCCAGGTTTTGATTGAATCCCAAACCAGACAGGTCCTATTATCCTTCTTTTTGTCTCTTATTCAAATGTGCCTGAATCATGATAGATTTTAATATAAGGGCACTGAAAATATGCAAATTTCTGTAGAATTTCAGGCTTCTGAGATTCCAGTATTGCAAAACCAGCTAGTAGATTTCAACATCATATCTTGGTGCAATGCTACCTGCAAATCTGCTTGCTGAAATAGACCTTTTTTTTCCTTCCCTATAACAGTTTGAATTACACTTTTATTATTCCAAGTCTGGAATTTATTTTGTGTATACATATGGAGCCAATTTTTTTTTTTTATCCCATCCTATTTGATAGTCTGGGAAAAAAATTGTTTATGGATTTCAAGATTTTCATCACAGTAGTTCTGAGAGCGGAGCTCTGTCACCCTGCATTTCTATGGAATACTTACAGACATGCACTCCACCTGCATGCATGCTAATCCAGTAAAGCCCTTGCCATGACTTTTGACATTTTAACTGCACCAAGTATTGCTGGGTTTAGTGGCCACTTGGGTCCCTCCAAATCCTGGTAAGCAGAGGGTTGTCCTTAGGTTATTTCAGTGTGTGTGCAGCTTTGTCCCATATAAATGGCTTTACATTGGAATTATTGTTACAGCTTCACTATTGTTTTTGGGAGGGTAATGAGGTGCAAAAGAATGGAAAAAGATCCTCCTTTCCCCTTTTATTATTAGTGTAAATTTTCACAGCTCGTTCTAGCAAATTTTGTTGCTGTCTTAAGATTTCCTCTTCAGCAAAAAGAGAATAAAGCATTAGGCACATCAAACAGTATTACCCTGAAGTGTTACCCTTTGCTTTTGTGATAAAGGCTTGTTGTTCCTACCTGTTTGGAGAAAATACCAGTGTTTGGTTCTTCAAAACCTAACGAGTACCAGCTGGGACACATCTCTGTTGATACAGAGGAAAGTAGCTTTAACCTTTGTACAGTGGGGTTCACCCAAATTATTCAGCCTTGGGGATATTCTGCTGAGTGGCAGGATCTTGCCAGGCTGTGCATTGCTCATTTCTGCCCCATTTGTCATTGCAGTGCAAGGATGTCTCAATAAACAACATCTGGAAAGTGACTTGAGAAGTTCCTTGTTAATCATTTATTGGTTATAGGCTGGGGAGCGTTTGGTGAACAGGGGCTGATGCCAATTACCTGGAAAGAATTTTGGTTTGTTCAGAAGATCTGAAGGGTGCTGTGATCATTAAATTCTTACAGTCTCTGCTCTGGAAAAATATTAACCTGAGAGAGGCAGAACTGTTAAGTGAGAAATTTTAACAATTGACAAATGTATGTGGCAGCCTCTTCATGCACTTGTCTGCTGAATAAAATGTTTGCACTTTTTATCATTGGTATTGAAAGCCCAGTCTGTGGAGTTGTTTGCTCAGTCTCCAGAGAACAATCAGTTCAGATCAGTTACTTCCAATCCTGATATTGTACACTGCACAGCACTTCAGAGACATTACTGATGTCTAACCAGGGGCATGGATAAGAATCAGAAATCTGGGTAACAGCCTGCAAAGGCTGTGCTCAGTCTGTGTTAGGAGCATCCCTCTTTGGCTCCCCACAATAATGCAAATATTACATATTGTTTTTCATAATAGTATGACATTGCTCTATGAATTTTAACCATTTCTTACAAAAAGCACTGTTGCAAACACATTTCCACTGTGTCATAGCAGCTGCTTCTATGGCAGGGTGAACACCAGGTGAGCTGGAAAGCTCTTAAATAACTGTGACAAAATGGCTTTGTTTTGGGGTCTGCACTAGGCTGCTCACTGCTGGGAGCTTGGGCGTGCTGGAGCACAGACTTGCTGCAGCTTGCATGGCAACTGTCTCTATTTTTTTTCAAAATAGAGAAAACATTCAGAAAATATAAACAAAGTACACAACTCCTGCAGTTTTAATTTTCTGGAAGTGCAGACAGGACAGTCTGGGTGGTGGTGAATTCATTTAAGTTCTCCAGATGAGCAGTTTTCTTAATGTGTAAATTTTATCACAATGAATACTCTGTCTGCCTTGGCCTCTCAGGACTACTGTAAAACAAATAATCACTCACTGAGAGTTAATTGATAACTTTCACCTTTTCTTAATCTTTGACCTTTACTCTTCTAATTTATACCTGTGTATAAATTAAAAATTTAGACCAGCAATTCTGATAGACTTGCTCTTGATTTACACTAAGCTCAGACAGGTTCCTGAGAGCCTTCTTTCCTAAAACTGGTTGTGAGAAAAATCTGATCAGCAGAGCCTGTTAGTGCATTGCTGGTCTTAACTGATTTACTGATTGCACAAAAATTGCACTAAAGAAAATAAAATATTTAAAGATTGTGGATATTTTGGTGATTTTAGTGTGGTTATGAGGGCTCTGTAAATCTTCACCATGGAACTATAGCTGTACATTCAAAAATAGTACATTGATCAGTGTCTCTTAGAGATGTAATGAAGAAATGAGCTCAATAATTATTTAAATGCCTTCTCAGTTCTTTCTCTTTTTAGAAATTATATTTAACATTATGTGGATTCTCCACTGCTATAGCTGAGGTCTTCAAATTGCAGAAAGAGAAAAGAGTGGCTAAAATAGGGGTCTAAAATAGCCAATGTAGCACGGGGTTAGTCCAGCTTAATAGCCAAGTAACACAATTAGAAAGGACTCTGTTGTCCACACTTAATCTCTGCAGGTCTCTCATTTTTCTACCATTAGAATGAAGCACAGAGCTATGTGGCTCTCTCACCTACATTATGCAAAGTCATTTTTCCCCCTCTTCTATAATTATAGTGCACAACTTAAGAGACTGCCAAGTGCTGAGAGCAGCTTTGGCTGACATGGCAGTGCTTCCCAGGAGCATCACGTGGATTTGGTGCTGAGTTGGAAGCAGGTTGTGGAGATGGGAAGGTGATTAGGTAATCAAGCATTATTTGAAAGTGTAGAAACTGAGAAATTTGCACACAGGACCTTCCTATTTCTAGAAATAGCATGGGTTTTTCAAACAAGCTAAGGATTTTAAGTAGAACTGTAGAGACTCTATTGGTTTTTGAACTTAGCAGCAATTCAGGAGCTGATTCAGTAGCCACTTTCCTAATGCAACCCTATCCTAGCTGCTTTTATTTTTATAGTTTGCTTTTGTAATCTCCCAATAAATGATTTTGCAGTAAGTCCCCAGACAACAATTTAGCCAGGTGTGCCAGATCTACTGCTATAAGGAACAGAGTATGTTTTTAACAGTGTCAGTGTCCCCTACATTTCCAGCAGCCTGGGATATTCAGGTGCTGCCTGTGTGCACATTTCTCTGTACAGGAGGCCATGGCAGGCTTTGAGCCCAGTGCACACACCCAGGTGGTGACTCTGCTGTCAGGTGGCTGGAGTGAGGGGGACTGTGTCTCTTTGGCCTTCAGGTGCTCAGTGTTTCTGGGAGAGCTGTGAAGGGGGATGGAGAGAGCTGAAACATTCTTGTCAGAGAGCACTTATGGTACTTCCTTTCAGGAGCAGCTTGTTTGCCTTTGGAAAGGCCCAAAAGGCACCAAAAGGCACTTATTTTCAAAGCATTCCTAGGAAAAGATATAACAATTCTGTGTTTTCTTCCTTACTCAAGCCAGTCTGCATCCCACTAAAACAAACACATCGCCTGATGGGTTGCCTGCATTCAGCATTTGGCAAAGCTTGATCAGTTTGCCAAATGTTGGTGCCTCTTTTCATGGATGACCTAGCAGGGAAGAGAGGTTTTCAGTTATTTCAGATGATTGGAACACATTATCCATTGTAGTTCATAAACATTTGCAGTAAACCCCAAGATTTTCCATAGGAAATAGAGATTGCATTTTGATGCTTTTGACTAAAGTATTGGCTGCTTCTAATAAAATTGTAATCTACCTGACTGAGGTTTGAAGTGCACTTCTCAGAGTGAGAGACCACCCTCGAAAGGAGGGGAGTTTGTCTGTGCACAGTGAGTCCTGGGTGCCAGCCCTGGGAAAGGACACCTCTGCAAGGACAGCCCTGCTCACCGAGGGGGCTCAGCTGATGGCAGGGTGGAGAGCTTTGGCTTTGCCTCCTGCTTGATTCTTCCAACTGAGGGGGAGATGTTCAGAAGAGTAATATTCTCTTCTGTCAGTGCAAAGGCAGAGGTGAAGTGTAGGTGTGGGCTTTTAAATAAAAACTGGGAGAAGGGAGGCTGTAGTGACAGACCCCACTGGGCATCACCTCCTTGGCAGGCCCTGCCTGGAGCAGGCAGGAGCTGCTTGTGTGCTGCACTCAGGCTGTGTCTGAGCAAAAGCAGCTCAGTCATTCAGCAGAGCCTTGCCCTGATGTGTGACACAGGAGGTGAGAAGAGAGCAGGGTAAGGTTTGACAGAGCTGTGTGCTCAGGGGTGCCTCCTGTTTCTGGCTGCAGACAAAATAGATGATGAGACTTCTTCTGTGTGCCTTTGTTTGTGAGTCCTCACACAGGCGAGGAACAGTGTGTGTACAGAAAGCTTTCTCAAGTCTCTGGAAGCCACTTCTACAATGAAAAATCTTCAAGTGAGGTGCAGCTAAACAAGATGTGTGTGTCTGTGACAGTGACCAAGCTACCTCCCAGCCAGAGGGAGGCTGCTGATTGAGATTTCACAGGGCTCTGTGGCTTGCAACAGCTGCAAATCCCTTCATGCAGGCAGTGGGTGTTCCCTGCTGGAATTCAAGCCCCTTTCCTGCTGGATTACCTACTCCAGTGACCTGTACAGTTGAGGCATTGACAGCTGTATTGATAATCAAGGCTAAAGATAGCTCTTGCCAGGCTGCAGACAGAACCCCCATGTCCTGGATATAGCACACCCTGGATATGTCCTGGATATAGCACACGCCCTGAGCCTGCTCCAGCTGCACCAGCTTCCCAAGGACCTGAGTCAGATCAATCAAATACCTGCCTTGATTCTGCTCAAAGTGTTCAGAGGCAGTTCCAAGTGTTTTTCTGTTTCCTAACTCAGTTTCTCCATGCATGGTATCCCTCTACCAGAAAGAGTTTTATCCTCTGTAACTCTTCTATTTTTCCAGACTTCAGGGGAACTGTAATAAATTGGAACAATTAAGAGTCTGTCCAAAAACTTAATGTGCAATCAAGTAGTGGGGGTAATTTAGTCATCTTAGAGAGCATAAACCTTCCTGGTATCATCATTTTTGGGGTAACTTCAGTATCTACAGAGCCTGGGATTCTGGAAATGGCTGAAGCCCTGCTGGATTAGGGAGAGTGGGATAGCAAAGTCTTTAACTTTTGAGTACAAGGCACAGTCTCACAAAACCAAATGTGTTTTCTTCCCCTGGGGGCCTAAACTTAGCAGTAGCTCTGAAGATTTACAGATTTACAGTGGCTGATCCTGGTGCTGCTGTCATGAGTGGTGGTGCTGATGAAGGAAGGGAGGTGAGGTCTCATTCTGTTCAGTCCCAGAGTCCTCCCCAGGCTGATGGGAAGCAGCCCACAGGCACAGCCCATGCTTCAGATAAACTGCTCCTAACCCAAAGTAACTGCCCTGGGCTGCAGCCAAGGGTGTTGTGGCAAATTTACAGAAGAGCTGAGAGCAGTCTTTTTCACAAGCAGGAATCTGAAGATAAGTGAAGTTTACCTTTGCACTTCTTTACAGTAACATAAGCCATCAGACAGAAAAGTGACAGTTTCTCCATTATTCCTGGGCAAATGTACTGGTCTGTCAGCGTTATCATGTTGGAAAATAATATCCAGTAGTGCTCTCCTATAAAGGAGTCAGTGATCAGAGTAAATGCAAGAAGTGCACCAGGCTCTGAGTACAGTGCTGAGTTTAACCAATGTAGGCAGGTACTGGAGGTGTGAAATTGAAAAAGTCACAAATGCTTCCTGCCTTATCCTTTCTAGACAGGTTTCTTGTACTTATTTAAAGGCCAGGAGTCCCAAAGGACAGTGTTACCACCTTTATTACTTTCTCTCTAATGAGATTTTTCAGATTTGTGGCAAAGCCACATCCCATGACACAAATGAGATAGCAGCATTTGCTGCACTGCTCCATGTGCCTGCCAGGGAAGGGGCAGCTGTAACTCTTGCCAGTCTGTATTTCCTTTCTCTTCAATGCATTTAAACTTTGTCACAGGGATGCTGTCCTTTCTGCAGAGGAAAAATTCAGCATTGCAAAACTGTTACATCAGTCAGGCCTTGGGAAGAGGGAAGTCTGTTCAGAACTGTGTTTCAAATCAGGCTGAGGAGTAGGCTGGGCACCCTTTGCTTGCAAACAAAAATTTACTAAAAAGTAAGCAAACCTACTCTCTTAGGTCAGTACTTACATCAGACTGCCCTTAAGGGCTTTAATTCACTATTACTTAAGCTCCCAAGCATTTATATACTGCTACACTTCACTTACAACTTCATACAGTACAATTTCATACACCTGCAGCCTTTAGTACCACTATTTTTACTTTAAAAAAAACTGAACATGTGAGTCAAGTGAAGCCAACTTGAGCTTACTTCTATGAAGGACAATAAAGTTATGTGGGCGTGGTGACCATTTAATATTTTTGGAGCTCTTTAGCACAGGATAGAATGGCAACTTGAAATACTAGAGCCAGGAAAAACATAAATTTGATAGGGCAAATTTCTTTTTCCTGTCAGAGATGTGTATTTTAGCAATCAATAGTGAGTTGTACAAAGCCAGACTGCGTAATTTATATATGAAATCTCTTTTATATTTTTGCAATTTTACATGGCAGATTTTCTAGTGAAATATCCAGATGGATGGTGGTTTATTTTCCTTGTGACTCTGTGTATCTCAAGTGTGCATGCCTCTCACTCTAGGAAATGTTGCTGCATTAATAAACCCATCATGAGTTTTATCTCCTGACATTTTTCTGAGCAACAGGACTCAGTCTTGTTGTTTTCTAAGATACTCCTCACTACTGTCACCTGCAGCACCCTTGTGCTGAAAGTGTGAGAAATCACATTGCCTAGGAGTGTGGCACTCACATTCTCTGGAAAAATCCCTTCGTCCAGGATTTTTCTCCTGGGAAGTTGAGAAGCCTCAGAGAAAATGAAAACAATTCTTATCTTATTTGCTTCTCCTGTATTGTGCTCACCTGGAATGTTTTTGGAGATTGTTTCATTGGATTCTGCTGTGAGTTGTTTTCACTCTTTGGCCAATCAGGGCCAGGCTGTGTCAGGATTCTGGAGAGAGTCACGAGTTTTCATTATTACCTTTTCAGCCTTCTGTAAGTATCCTTTCTGTTTCTTTAGTATAGTTTAATATTCTTTAATATAATATAGTATCATAAAATACTAAATGAGCCTTCTGAGAACATGGAGTCAGATCCATCATTCCTTCCTTCATCAGGGCACCCCACAAGTACAATACAAGAGCTCAGTTATGGGGCTGTGGAAGGCAGCACTTCTCTCACATGGTCTGCATGAGCACTGCAAAAGAAATATGCCAGTCCAACAACCCTGAATAAACTTGGCCTGTCAAGCACACAAACAATAGAAGTGTGAGGGGAGTAGAGCAAAATAATGAATAAATGAAAATCCTGAAGGCAGTATGATGAAAAATGTGTCTTTTTTTTCTTGTGTGTGTGAGACGGGAGGTGGACTGATACAGATTTTGGAGGGAGCACTGCCACTGCTTCCTTGGGCTCTGGTGGAGGTGATCTGGGGAAGGAAGAGTAGTGCTGCACCCCACGAGTTGGAAATGTGAGCAGAGCTGGTTGTCCTTCCCTTCCTCAGCTGGGGACATGCCTCTCCAGAAGTGAAATGCTGCATCACACGTTCCTCCAGCCTCCTTCCCTGGCTCAAGGGCAGGCACCTCCACCACCCTGCTGCTCTGGGTGCCTCCATGGGGACTGAGCCTGTGTGCTCTGGGAGCCCTGACCCACATTGCTCCAGGCTCCTCGGATCCTGCCCTGCCTGGGAGCTGCTGCTGCACAGGGAGGAAGCTGGCAGTGACTGCTTAATTGGTGCTGTAAAGGCATGAGTAACTCTTTTAGTGTCCATGAAATCAGCACAAATGCCACGAGAGGAGCATTTGTTTGTAACAGCCACTTGGCTGGGGAGATGTCTCGCATCGATCTGGTGCTGTTGGACAGGCAGACCTTTACTCCAGCACAGGTGTCAGGAATGAACTGGTGGTAAGGAGTGCTTGGAGGGCTGAAAAGACTGCAGCTCTCCAGTGAAAATCTCACCACAGAGAGGAAGGATGACTCCAACACACAGGAAAAGTATGACCTGAAAACAAGGTCAGAGACTTCACCTCTGCTCATTCTGGCAAAGTCAGGGTAGAGGAACCTTGTAGGGTATCACACTGTACTCCTCTGAGCTGAGCAGGGAATCTTTCAAAAGAAAGATGAAAAGTTAAAAAAAATAGATTCCATGACTGAAAGAAGAGCAGATAATTGCTATTTGTCTCTCTGAGCTTTTGTGGGCAGATATTGAATAGAAAATGGCTCATATAATTGTATTTTTGGGAGCCTAGTTGCAGCCAAAGATTTATAGGAGTTTTTTTCCCTGCAAAACCCCTGCTCTCTTCTATTTTAAAAAAGGGACTATCACCAAGTGTCACCCTGAAGAATTGGACCCACTGCAGTATTTTGTTACATATCAGAAAGCGAAGTGCAAGGCTGGTACACTATTAAGCAGCAGCAGTGGAGATGCCACTCTCAGCCTCATTATTCAAGGCTCTCTTTAGTTCAATTATACACCTCTACAGCTAAGGAAGATAGATGAAGGTCATTTGGGAGCTGTAAACCACAATGCATTGAATGCAGAACTATGTTCTTAAGCTGATTTACACCTTGTTCTCCGGTGTTGTACAGCATGGGGCTTCGATTGAAATGCAGAGGCAGTGATTGAAAAGCCTTTTTCCTCTTCTTAGCTCCAGATCCACTGCCTGTAATTATTGTCTTGATTAGATGGTGAGAGACAACAGCTTCTGCTTCCATACCTGGGTGGCAACAAACCCCAAAATCTTGGGACTTGGGCAAAGAACCACCAGGGATGCACAATGGTGTTTACATCTGCAGTGAGTTAATTCTGGGTTGTGTGTATTGGTCCAACAAGAAGGAAAACCAGTAATTGAGGGAAGCAATTTGCTTTTCCGGGAGGGACAAAGAACTGCCATCTTGTACTGATTTACCTCCCATATTTCTCAGCATGAGGAATGGCAAGTACATTGAAGAAAGTTAATTAAACACTGCAAATGCACACAAAGAAGAGAACCCTTTCATGCCAATGACAAAGGATTGTAGGCTTCACTCACAGGAAACAGAGACATTTTAAAAATAACATAGTCTGAGGTGTACTGCACAAACCTACCTGGGACCAGATCCTGCAGCAGTGAATCTGTGAGTGCTGATGCTGCCAAACTTCTGGTTCCTCAGTAAGGTCTCAGGGGGAGACCAGTCTGGGTTCTCTGGCACTTTGGTAAAAAAAAAAAAAGGTAAAAAATGTAAATCAGTCTCACTGTCCCTAAACATTGTTCCAGACCCTGTGCAATGCAAGCACCTTGCCTTGTACACTGAGGTTAAAGTGCACATCAGCACTTTCACCCAGCAGTGGAGGCAGATGCAGCTCTGAGGATTAGATCTAACTAAATATCACCTGCAATTCCAGGGCTGCCTTGGGAAATATTTTGTCAGTCTAAGCTAACTGAAGAGGGAAAGATAGGCAATAAGACCAAAATGATTTGAATCCTTTTCAGAAATGTGGTTTGCTGAACATCCTGCATCTCTAGCAGCTCATATTTATTTAGAAATAAATTCTGACAATACTGATGCTTTTGTCCATTTAACAGAGAGAACAGGAATCAGCACAGAGCCAGAAGTAGTTTTGACAGAGAAATAAAGACTATTTTAGCAATACTGTATTTCTATCCATGGACCAGAGTTTGCTTTATTAACATTTCCCCTCTTTTGATAGCAAGGTAGAAGATTAAGCACCATGAATGCATATTTGTTTATGATATTTCAGCTGGAGATATTTTTTTGGATATTTTCATTTACTGGAAATAACCACAGGAGACTTTGAAACATTAATATTGTATGAAAAGATTTTTGCTCTTAAATATTTACACTTTTACTCATATTTATAGATACATGTTTAACTTTTAGAATTAGTCCTTTCAAGTTAAAATCATACTATGATTTCAATGTTATAGCTCCATAAAAACCTAATTTTGTCCCCAGATGTGCACTTGTGGTGCCCATTCATTTCACAGCACCTTCACCTGAAGGCCAGCATTTCCTCTGTGTTGTGTGCCTGAGTTTTTATTATTTGCAGCACCTGGTATCCTTAAGAAAAGAGTTTTCTGACAAGTGCATGGCAGGTTTCCCCTGCTGAGTTTGGCCTAGGAACAAATATGCACCCACTTCTAGAAGGGTCCCATACATCATTAGCTCTAATTGTACATGAAGCCACTCCTGGCTCGTTAAAAATCAATGAGAGCACCAAAAGGGCCTGAGGTTGTTGAAAATTGGGATCTCTAAGAGTCCATCAGGGATAAATGTAATGATAATACCTCCAAAGACAATAAAATTGCAATTATATATAAATTGCTACTAACTTAATTATAGATATTCTACACAAAAATGTGGAATCTCCTTTTCTCACAGGAGAAATCCTGCATTAGTCAATAAGGCTGTGGTGCAAAAACAAAGTGGGACTTGGCTGGGATGCACATGACTGCAATTTGCAGAGTTTATCTGAGATTCTGCATTGATTCCTTCCTGCACTGAAGATTTGTGCTGTACTGTTTATAATCCTTTTTCTTCCATTATGTATCTTTTTAAAGGGGAAAACAAGTCTCAGAACTAGTCCCTGACTTCACAATACTTTTGCTATGGAGGTACTGGACGTGCTGGATGTGCTTCTCAGCAATCATTACAAATGTAATGACCTGCAATTGTCGAAATGAAAGTTCTTTAGTGCTAATCCAGAACTTTGGACATTAACATTTAATCAAAACTTTGGGCAGAAATTCCCTCATATAAATGGAAGGTTGTTCCCTGGTAGGTTTTTGTTAACACAAATAACAATTTAGTTGCTGTCTTATTTTTCCCCCTTGGTTGTACTGATGCAATTCTTTGCAGTGCTGCCTGGTAAATCAGATTAGGGAATGATCTGGATTAAAAATCACATCAAAAGGGCTCTAAAACCAGTGGAGGTATGGCAGCTGAGAGAATGCTTGGGAATGCCTGGGGAAGGATGAGCAGGAAAGCTCCTTATGCCAGGACAGATGCTGACATCTTTTAACCTGGAGCTGAGTCTCAGCTGACCCAATGCCAGACCAGGCAGTGGCACTGCTCTCTGATTGTGTGGGTGGGAGCTACCCACACCTTGCAGGCTGAAAATGATTGATTTTCTTTCAGTCTTCTCCCCCCATGATTAATTAGTAATTGTACTCATGAGGCAAAATGAATAACTTTGAATAATCCTGGCTTTCTAATTTTTTTTTTCCTTCTTCTGGAAGTAAATTTGGAATTGAACATTCCAGCTGAAATGCTTTTCTGAGGCTGTACTGGCATCCTGCACATTCTCTTGGAAAGGGCAAGGCATGGCTGTGCTCCAAAAGCAGGGGAGCAGGGAGGAAGAGATGTAACCACTCTGGGATGCATGTTCTGTACCCTGTGTGCAGAAATTCCCTGCAGAGAGCACTTCAGGGTCCATTTTATCTGCAGGAGTTGGCTCATATTCCAGATTCTTCCTTCAGAGGAACTTTGGACACCTGGAGGTGTTGCTCTCCCTCAGATGCTGCTGGGTGAGATGACAAACCTTAATCTCATGGGTTGAAAATGCAAAATATCATTGAAATTTCCACCTCTTCTTCAAACCAGGGATATAGACTAAGCCTTTTCCATCTGATCTTCCATTTCCTCCCCCCCTTTTTTTTACACACCATGAAGCCCAGCAATGTCAGCTCCAGAAATGATTGCTGCCTTCTAGAGAGGGCACTGAGTGCATTGCAGAACTGGCAGGTGATGGTTTCTAGAAACCATGCTGGTTCCCACAGCACCACACCTGCAATGCTTGCACCTTTCCTGTAAACACAGTGTGGGCAGGACAAACTGTGTGTCCTGCCTTCTGCTCCTTTTCCTCCTGCAAAAATCCTCGGGGTTTTCAATTGAGAGGGGACCAAAATCACCCTGCTGGTTTATTGGAACATGTGGCAGCCATCAGAACTCTCTCCACTTGTGCATTTGGACCTTGGAAAGGCTGTGCCTGCCAAGATTGGGGTGCCCACCAGCTCTTAGCTGGAACTTTCTGAGCAGAGGATATGGCAGGCTCAGCTCATTCCAAGAAGTATTGGAAATAACAATCTCCTGCATGTGTCTAAGTGCTTAAACAGAATACTTAGGAGTTTATTTCAGTTTTTTCATGCAATAATCTTCTTCAGCAGCAACATCTGATAGCTTTACAGAAAATCAGAATGAAGTACTTGAGCAGATTATCCAGGCAAGCTCTCAATTAGCTGAGACATCTTGACCTATGAATCTGAATAAAAGGGGCTGAGCTTATTGTTGTGACCTTTCTAACAAGCATGAAACTGCTGTGGGCAGAGGAGTCCCTGAAACAGCCATAATGTGGGGCAGTAATTCTGAAAGAAGGTTACACCTACCCAGTTTTCTTTTTTGCTCTCTGTATGCTGCAAGAGGGTTTATGAGCTTTGGTTAATGATCCCAGCTGTTCCCAAGGAATTCTGCTGCAATGTAACATAAACAAGGGGTAGCTCTGTGTATCTGTATCTTTTCTTAATCAAGATGACTGTAAGGCATTGCTTGGGTACATACTGTGCACATCATTGAAATGCAGAGCTTTGTAGGCACTAACCAATCAGTAATATATCATATCAGAGAGATCTATTATTAAGCAAAGGCATCACTGTAAACTTTGTCTATAATCAAAAGTACAAGAAGTCAAGCTGAGAGACCTGCCTTTCTTAGTCTTCTTGGGTCTTATGACAGAAATTTGCATGCTCTGCATCGTTTGGTACTCCATTTTTTTTTTTTTTTGGAAGGTGTTGAGCTGATCCTGCCAGAGCCTCAGTCTGCTCTCACACAGCTACTCTGTCCTAGTAAGGGTCTGTTAATTTGAATGTGTAGACCTCCTTCCATCTCAAACAGCCTACTTTAATCAGAGTTCTTGCTGCTGCCTGACATTTTAATGTGAGATAGATTTAGACTAATCCATTCCTGGTTTTTGGATTCTTGCTGTCTTGGCCAGAGGCAGATTTCCTAGAAATGACAGACTTCCATGGCACAGATTTATTAATGTCCTTGTGTGCAGCCAGAACCAGGGCTGGTTTTCCACGTGTCCTGGCCCCAGTTCCCGATTCCTCTTTGCACTAACCATCAGGTTTGAGCATCAAAGGTGTGATTCTGCCCCCTGAGAGCCCTGACAACAGGACCCTGCTCCATCCTGCATGTCCTCTAACACCAGGAGCTGCAGCATCTCCTTCTGTGCAGGGCCACAGTGTGTGGGAGGGGATGAAGTGTGTCAGTGTGCCAGTCTGGGATTGCACTGCTCTCCTCTTTGAGTCCTGCAGGTCCTCTGACAGTCACACCACCTCTCCTCTGACCATCCCTATTTTGAAAAACAAAGGCTCTACAGATACATTTTGCAAGATTGTCATTCCTCAGACCTGCTCTGAACAGTGGCAAATGGAAGGGGCACCTTCCAAAGCACTGGCATGCTGTGTCTGCCTGCAGATCTTCAGCCGTGCTCAGCTCGGGTCAGTTTTGAATAAATGCAGAGGTAAAATGCAGAGAGAGATTTCACTTGCAGGTAAAATTAAAAAAAAAAATACCACCTTTAGCTGCTCCTGTGCTGTTGAAATGTTTGTTGAAATATTTAGAAAAATGCAGGTGGAAGGGAGCTCTGGAACTCATCTAGTCCAGTCCCCTGCCCAAGGCAGGACTGTCAGAAGGTCCTGAGGGTAAGTGCATACAACCCACAGATCACAGAAGCAGTTTCCACAGTCTTTGCTGGACCTTTTCCAAGCCCAGCTGCCAGGACCATCCTGTTACCTGTGTACAAACAAATGTGTGGAGTGGGGAATTCAGAGCTCTGGAGGATGAGCTGTATATAACACAGGAAAGGAAAACTCTTGACTGAGTGACGTGGGAACACAGAATTGCAGCAGCCTGTGGTCTGGGTGCTTTTAATACAGTCACAGGTTTGAAGGCAGAGGGGAGCATTAAATTTGCCTGTTGTGACCCTCTTCATGATGATACAGGGGCATTGAATAGTCCTAATGCTGGAATAAGAGTCTGCTTAGCACTACTTTTCTATAACAATTTCTAACTGTTATAACATTTTTCTGAGTTATTCTCTAACCCCTAAATTACTCTTTTTCATATAAGGCTGTCTGTCAATCTCTTCTTTACTCCTCTGACAGCTCATCCCCACCTTCCAGTGTCTTGGGTGCCTTTTTTTCTGCTGTCAAACTCAGGCTAATTCATTTTCAGTTCCCTTAAGAGACCTGTCTGAGCACTGAAAGATCTGGACTCTTGCTGTTTCATTAGCCCTCATTATTTTTCAGTTAATGGTTAGCTGGCAGCATTGGTTTTGATTTTTTTTTTTTTTTTTTTTGTAATAGGAATGAAGCAGGTTTGTATTTTATAGTCCTTTCTCATCAGTCTCTGGGAGAAAAATATATCTGCCTACCAAGATATTACATTCTCCCTGAACACAAGCTTTATTGTTATTTGCATCACTTTCAGTTATGCACAATTTTAGTGGGAAAAGTCGATGAAGTTGGAGTGCATGCAGCTGTGCAGGATGCTGGCAAATCCTGCCAGAGATGCTCCCTTCCCTTTGTGACAGGACCATCATTTTCTCAAGGCACTGAAAGGGAACCTACTGGCAGAGACAGAGAAACAGCACTTGGTTTTCTCATAATGCTGAACGTTTTCTGAGACTTTAAAGATACAGCAGAGCTTTTAGGGGTAAGATGATTAATTTTGCTACTCTGGAAGAAAGCACAGAGAGTTATTGACTTCAAAGTGCCATTGTTCAAGCTGGCTTTGCAGCCAGCCGGCGCTGAGCCGTGGTTTTCCAACAGGGACGTGGGAGTAGCATGCTTCCCTGATTACCCTCCACTGATGTTATTAATTAATCAAGCACAAGCTCATTACAGTGACTGAGGAATGACTCATGAACAATCATATAAGTTTTTTAATTTTTTTATTTTACTTTGTGGAGGAGAGATGAGATGAGGGAGATATAAAAAATATAACAGTAGCATTTGACAATATTTTCCTGAAACAACAGGTTCATAGGGAAGGAAAGACTGAAAATATTCAGGTCATTAGCCTGCAGTTTACAGAATGAATAGGGGTATTAGATTCCCATGTTTCCTCAGCAGCTTTGGTAATATCAGCTCATGCAAAATCTATCAGAAAATCAGCTAAGTATATCCTAATTCAGAGGAGGCTTAATTGTCCTGTTGCATTTACCTGCATAAAATTGTGTCTGCAGGGTGACATGCAGTAGCTGATCCAGTGAGAAACAGAACTTTGGAGCCTGGGATTTGATGAGCACCATTAATAGCCCTTGCCTTGAGTAGCAGTTACCTGTGAGCAGCCCCTCTCAGATTAAGGTGCTTGTCACTTTTGATCACTTTAGCAGTAATCTGAGTGGTTATCTGTAAAAAAACCCCATGTTTTAGTCTTCAACCTGGCTAATCTCAGAATCGATATGAATTCCCTATTTTTCATTCCTTCTCTTATTGTTTATTCTCTGTTGATCTACCATGGACAAATCATCTCCACAACTGACTTTACATGGAATGTCAAACCTATGCAATTAACATTAGTTACAATTATGTTTCAGAGCTGATGGAGGAAATGGCAAGGAATTTATATTTAACAGAGAAAGGAGGAGATGGAGAAAGGATTATGAGTAGCAGTGTTTGGTAATGAGGTTAGTGTCATAAAAGAGTTATCCAGAATTAGCAGCAGGAGCTGCATTTGCTTTCCTGTTTTTCCCAGAAATGGTTCTGCTAATAAAACAAGCACAGATGTGGAATGGTTTTATAGCTCATCCTTAAGCATCCTTGTGCAGTGTCTGAAACCTAATCATTACAATGTTTTGCATGAAAGCCAGAAAGTGAGCAAGTCATTATGTTGCTACGTGTTGACATGGCTCCTTGGTATCTTCCTCCTGAAATAAATACAGCCTCTCTGTAGATTTGCTATAATTGGATTCTACTGCACAGTAATATGTAAATTATAAACTTCAATTACCAGTGTATAAAAATAGAAAGTCATGTAAAAGTCTAAGGGAAAAGTGTTTGAGCAACTACTAATATTTGGGATAACCAAAATGCGGGCTATTTGTTACAGTTGTCATTACCCTGAATCTTTAGGCTGTTTTTGTTTGGTTCTTACTTCCTGTTTTGCAGTTCTTGCTTGGTTCAGCTGTGGCAGTGAGCTCTATTTCACCTGTGTGGTCCCATACAGCTGACTGGAGGTGTGTTGGCTTTTTAGTCTGCCTGTGGTAGTTGACTGCTTTAAAAAAATAGGTAAAAAGATGTTTTAATTTGTGGTGTTTTCAGTTGAGTGTTTAGCCTGCCTGTTATTGTTCCTGAAAGGTCTGTGGTGGGTGACTTCAGCAGTTGGTAAGTCTGGCTTCTCAAAGGTGTGAGAGTGAGGATGGCTCATGCAGCACCTCCCAAAAGAGGAGTTGGTGCAGTGAGGCAGACCCCCTCACAGGACACTCACACTCGCTTTTCCCAGAGGTGACACTCCACAGGTGGGTGCCCCAGCAGAGCAGACTTGGTCACACAATAAGGAGGGGAATTAGGGGACAGCTTTTCGTGGAGATGTCTTTTCCTAGCCCAGATGTGCTGGTTTCAGCACGGCTCACTGCTTGTGCCAGTGGACAGGCTGCTGTCTCACAGACCTTGGCAGGGAGCAGATGGGAACAAAACCTGCAGCAGCTGTACTGCATCAAATGATGCAGCCTCGTGCACAAGGCATGAGATTGGACTTGCTGATGTAATTTGCCAAGTACAGTTGTTTAGAGGCAGCCAGCAGGAAAATGGGAAGGGGTGAGTGCATCAGTGCCAGCTGAGTTAATAGAACAAAAGAAGCAGGTTTTCCCCCTTCATTTTTTTATTTTATCAGTGAAGCTCACTTGCCTTGATTCCTTAACTAAGGAGGACCAAGCCTAAATTCCATTTTCATTTTTTGCACCAGCTCAACTCTTTGTTTTCCTCAGGACTTTCTGTTCCAAACTTCTCTTCCTGAACCCAGCTGTTGTAGGCACACAGTTTGTGGTGGTTGGGATGGGGCTGGCCCAGCCTCATCCCCATGGGTACAGCTGTGAGCAGCAGGTGAGCAGCACTGACAGCAATGAGCCAGGGAGTGCCCAGGGGCACTGAGCAACACCAGAGGGAACAGAGGGCACACAGGTGCAATGCATGGACAGGAGGGGATAAAAGAGGAGAACATGCAGCAATAAAGAAGAAGAGCCTTTGATACTCAGGGTGTTGTTTCTGTCTATCTTGACTGCAACAAGCTACCTGTAGAAACATGTTCCATCTGCATTGCACTGATGCTGTGTCAGCATGCAGGATTCAAACAACTGGGCTGGGACCTCCTGTCTTAAGGTGAGCTTTGCAGCTGGTGTCTATCACCATCTTCTAGAGAGATCATTCCATTATAGTCAAATTACATTTTCTTTAGTGATGTGAGGAACACCTAGCCTTCTGTGGTACAGGTTATTCTACATGGATGTGTCTCAGAAAGTCAAATTTTATTTTCTTAGCCATCTAGAGGATTTCAGTAACAAAGAGAAGAAGAAGGGAATGTGGCTATCTTCTGCCTACTTCTTAGTTCTTGTTATTTTTATCTTAGTGCAGTTTAATGTTATGCCAAAGAAATCCATCATTGTCTTCCTGCAGAAAATGTGTAAATTCAGCTGTTGTCCTTTGTTCACCTCATATTTTGTGTATAGGTTCGAAGAATAATTAAGGTAGAAACATTCAAAAATACCTTGAAAGGGCTTAATTTTCACTGAATCCTACTGTGATATTGTGTCTAGTTCTTGAAGATTCTGTGTAGCCTATGAGCCTAAACAAACTTCTGTTACCACAGGGGCAATACAAGTTCAAGTAACTTTAACAAACTGCTGTATTTCTCCACTGTTCATTAATGTTACATGACACTGAAATTTGCACTTGGAGAGGATTGAGTGCAATACCTGAAATCCCATGACAAACCAGGCCCTACATCCTCAGTAAGAAAACAGACCAGGAAAGCTTGCCTAAAAGCAGTACTGATTTCACAATACTTTTGTACTAAAGTGGAAGAATGAAAAACCTGCTGCTCACTTCAGCTGGGCTTACAGGTATGGCTAAAGGGGAATGCTTTTATTGTTAAGAATTGCATTTCCAGGGAAAGGCCTTTGATACTAAAAAATTTAAAAGAATTGGCTGTGCAATGCTGGAAAAAATCCCTTCACTCCTCTCCAGCTAGACCTGAGCCTGTAATGCAACAGGAGACTATCACAATCTTTTTCATTCACTGAGACCACTATATTTTTTCTTGACAGAGCAATTACTACTTAATCTCATTAGGCTAGATGGTAATGGAGCCTAGTTGTAAAATATCCCTTTGTGTTTTTTCTTCTATTTTGTTTTGAATATATTGCTTTGATTTTTATCACATTTATGTGCACATTAAGGCACAATTATTCATTGTTAAAGTCAATCTGCAATCAATGTCGTTTTCTGTATTTTGTTTACCCAGATTAGAGGTTTGATCCCGCTCATTGACTTCAATAAGTGCTTGACTTGCCCTCTCCCCCCTCTCTCTTGGCTCTCCATTTTCCAAAGGGGTTTGTCCTTGGCCCTGGCTGGGTGCACAATGCAGAGGGCCCCTGGCTCAGACTCCTGTGTGCTCTGAGGGAAGGCTGGTGGTGTTTGCCTGCGCTGGGCAGGGCACAGTGTCACCCTCTCAAGTCTCCCTGGCTTCCAGTAAAGGATAAAGGGAGGGCAGAGCATGGGAGAGCATGGAAGGAGAAGTGTGAGGAGGAGGATGACAGAAAAGAGCTAGCAAATGTTTAAGGAAGAGACCAAGCCATGGCATCCCAGGGCAAAGGCTTTGTCACACCAAGAGCTGGCACTGGACTCTCCTGTGGGTATGAAAACCTGCAGGGCTTCTCTGAGCTCTCCTCTTTCACCTAGAGAAAAGCTCTTGGGACAGAGGTCTGTGCGTATGGGGAAATTCAGTCAATGAAGACAGCTGGAGGGAGGAAATAGGAATGTTCCCAGTGCTTCAAGGGACAATCTAGAAGGATGAAAGCAGTTCTTTCTAACCTTCAAATTTGTCACTGCAATTTTCTTTGTGTTCACTAGAAACCTTCTCCCCAGTGATGGGATATTTGTGCTCTCCACCCTTTCCTGTGATTTCGCCACTTGTCATATATCCCCTTCCTTAAGTTACAAATAAGTAGTTTTTCCTCCTATGAGCTGCATTCCTGTTCTGGTGAACAAGAAACTTAAGGTAATATTAAGCAAAGAAAGAAACTCATTTCCCTATCTCTCCAACTTGACTCAAGCTATCAGTTTCCCTGGAGTAAAGTGGAGATTAATTGACCCCATGTGTACTTGCAGTATTTAACAATAACAGTCCCCTTGTCTTATCAGTCTCCCCGTGGAAGTTTTGATCACAGAGCTGAAGGAAGAATAAGCCTGTGTTTATTCTTGCTGAGGATCTTGATGTTTGGCAGAGTGTTTGCCTTGCTGGTTCTGTGCCAAAGCATTACAGGCTCCATTGGCTGTGCAAAGGTGGGGGGAGACAAGGGAGGGAAAGCCCCCGTTGGGGAGTGTGGGGAGAAAAGCCTGCAGAGGTCACAGTGCAGTTTTCCTGCCCAGATTTAGCTGGGAGAAGTGGCATAGGCAAAGTAGGGGTTTTCCAAAGGCAGGGAACCCTGCCTGCCACAGGGACCATACCAACTAAGCCAGGCTGGGATGTTTTCAGTAATTGAAATATGCTACTTCAGCTGTTCTTGTTTTTCTCTAAAGCCAAACTGCTTTCTGATGCTCCAGGTGAGATCACATCCTCCCCCCATGCATTTCAGTGTGAGGAATATCCAGTTAGCTTGATTCTTGCCAATCTGTCCATGCCAAAAAGAAATGTTCTTCCTTGAGTGATCTGAAAAGTCTAAATTATCTCCATCATTTAATCCTGCCTTAAGCAATGTGCTGTACACAGGAGTTCAGCTGTAATGTGCTGTGCACAGGAGTTCAGCTGGTCAGCTCTGTAGATTAGTGGCACTTAGGAAAGAACATGTTTCACAGAGAGTTTTTGTTTAATAAATGATAGTGAAGAGTGTCCTGGAGTGTTGTAACTGCTAATGTTGCACTTCCTCTGCCACTGCCCTAATTTAATTTCCTAGAAAAGTACATTTTGAACATTTCAAGGCACTGAAAGTGCCTGATGAATGCAACTATGTGGAGTTTATAAATTCATCCTGGACTGTGAAATATTATTTCACATAAATAACAATTAATAACCCTTGGTGAACATTCTCAACTCAGATGCATGACCAAAAGTCTGGTGCCAGCCTGTCAGCAGTTCCTGTGATTTTGCACCCATAAACTGAAACTAATCCCCCACTTCTCCTCTGTTCCAGTTCTGTGGTGAAGACAATCCCCTCCCTGTGAGCCCCACATCCCCCAGTCTGGGAAGGGAGGAGAGCAGGGCAGACCTGCAGGGTCTTGTGGCACCCAAGTCTCCTGCTGAGAAGGGGAGCAGGGTGAGCAGCAGAGATGCTGCCTCCTGCTTTGTCATTTCCATGACAGCTCAAGGCAAAGAATGCAAAATTTAGTTTTTAGGGGGAAAAATAAGGATCAAGAACACTTTTTAAAAATAAAATATTATTTTTCGTACTTACTTGATTTCTGTCAGTACATTTCTAGCTCTTTTTTAAATTAAACCTTATTCAACATTACAAATATATCTTTTTTGCTTCAAGCTACAGTTATTTTGCTAAGTTCTGCTTTTCCCCTCTATTGATTTTATTCCTGTCTAAAACCTCTTTCTGTCACTCTGTAATAGAATAAAAATGGGCTAAATCAAGCACTTTATCCAATCAATGGCTCTTCATACTTGACCAAGAATCTCTGTGCCAGAAATAACATTCCACAGTCTGGAAGTGATAAGGATGAAAAGGTCCATTACCACATATTAATCACTGCTCCTCCATTTTTCTTTAGGCAGGACAAGTTCCATTGCTGTTTATTCTGTGACTTGTGATGGGTATCTCTGGAGCTGGCTGTACCACAGCAATGACCTTAGGCTCCACGTGATTTCTTCCTTTTTTTTAACTGCTGTGCCCTAAGGTATGCCCAGTGGTTTGCATAATTCACCTGTGCAGTTCCAGGAGTGGACACAGCCCTGACTGCAGGGAGGGGGGTTGGTCATTTTTCTATGCCTGGCCTGAAAGAGCAGGTGTGGTAAGTGGATGGTGAAATCAAATTCCAGCCATGTGTGGAAATGCTTGGATGGGAGATAATGCCTGTGCAGTGAGAGGAGGCAGGAGGTGAGCTCTGGGGTGGAGCAAGGAGGCTGCTAAAATCCATCTTCCTCTGCCTGTTTCAGGAGAAGGGAAGTAGGCAGAAAGGGTTAGAGGTCTAGGGGTGGTGAGAGCTTATCAAAGAAACTCAGTCCAGCTGCTTCTGTATCAGACAGGAGAAGCAAAACTTGTGCTTGATTTGGAGTAGGGTGGCTGATGCTATAAAGTAAATGCCAGAGACACACTAGAAGAAGATCTTTTCATTTTAAGCTGGATGTTTGTCTCCCACCTTGATACTCTGAACCCTTTCTATCACATCTGTGCTAACTAGGACCTGCAGCAACAAGTGTTTGTTTGCAGGGGCCAGGCTGATTGTCACAAACACTGCTGTAGTACTGCCTTGGACTTCCTGACAGTGCATGGGGAAAGCACAGGGCAGTTCCAGAGTGTCAAACAATGCAAGATGTTGAGCATGGCTGTATAAACAAGGCAGCAGGAAAATGGGAGAGAGACAGCAATTGTCATTTTCTTCAGCTGTAGAGAGACTCTGTGCAATGTGTTATCCATAACTTGCAAATGTCTCCTGAGGTAGGGACTTCTCAGGTAGCCAAGCAGGGCTCTCCCCCTGCTTCTCTCTCCTCACTTCTATAAAATCAATCAGAAGAAGAAAAGGAAGAGTGATGCTGCTCACTCTTCAGGGGTTTAACCATGATCTGTTCCTCCTTCTGCCAGAATAAATTCATCCACACATCTCCTGGAAGGGTTCTCTGTAGGCACTTGTGGAGAAAGGTGTGGTGTCATGAGGACAAGAGATTGGGATCAGGAAATCAGGCTAGAGAAGGAACTGCAGCTGTGATCTAGTGTGGATTGTGCAGAGTGGGATTCCCTCTCTCTGCATTTACCCAGTCACTCTGATGCAGTGAACTCCATTATTTTTCTGTTAAATTCATTTTTACAGGAAGGATGAGCACTCCCATTTCCTATCTCAATCTTATGTATTTGGGATACATTCAGAAGCATTACCCTGGCCCTGGAAGAAGAACATTTACACAGGGTTAGGGACTTCCCTGCAGAAGGCAGAGATGGCTTGGAATTGCCTCACTCCAAAGAAAACCTGCAGCTGAGGCAAGGCTGTGGTAGAGGCACTTCCTATGCACATCTGTCCTCAATGGAACTGGCATCAAGATCACATTATATTTATTTGACCACAGGCTTTCAGGACAGAAGTTTTGGCATCAGCAGAAATAGAATTTTGGTACTGGAGCTTTATTCAGGAGCTGGCTCGTGATCAGCAGAGGTGATGTGTCTTGCAATCAAAACTGCATCTTTAGAAAGAATGTTCTGCTGCATGTGCTGAGTGGAGGACTTGACCCACAGTTAGTTTTTACCATGCAGAACCTGGCACTTTAATTCAGATACTCATGCTCTCCCTCTTTCCCCCTGAAACAGTTGGACAGCTTACACCACTTCCTTTTTACGGCAGTAAAACTGAACATTATGTGGAGTGTAACTGAGATAATAATTAGAGCTACTTTACATATCTCTGCCCATGAGCACAACTGTTGGGCATTTCTCATTAGAAGTTGTAGAATGTTCTTACTTTCTTTTGCTTAATGTTACCTGTTTCTTGGTGGTTCTGCACAGACTTGGGTTTGCCATTTTAAAATGAGGCAGATTTTTTAAAAAGCCAGCCTTCTTGATACTGAATCACATGTTGTGAAGTAGAGATACACAATGTGGTGGCATGTCTATTATTCATGACAGATCTATTTTGTAAGGAAGGTTATTGTGAGAAAATGCAAAACAAACTGCCACGAGAGGTTATAACAGAGATACATCACAGGTGACATTGGTTTCTGTAGAAACTGTAGGCAGATAAACCCAAACAAATTAGTAGAAGAATGTTTCTTTTCTGGTATTGTTGTCAGAAGGATCAGATAAGTTATTTACTTGTTGCCTAAAAAATAAAGGAATAGAGAAAATGTCATCAGGAAATATTTTGGACTCTAGATCATGTCCAAGTGCTTCTATAGTCCTAGAAGGAAAACAAGCAGCAATATCATCAATTTAAAATTGTGACTTATTAAAATCAAACATTCATGCTTGGATTCTTCCATGCTTCTTGTGCTGAGCAGAATCTTTCAGGAGCCCTCAGGTGTCCAGAGCCGAGCCTGTATGAGGAGTACAGAGCTGATCAAAGACAGAATCCTGTCCCTCAGAGCAGCATCCCTGGGCTGGGCTGGGCTGGGGCTCCTCTCTGGGGCACAGGGACCGGGGCAAAGCAAAGCCAGGCCCAGGTGAGCAGGGCAGCTGGGCTGCTCTAGGCAGAGCTGTCTGTGCACAGCCACAGCCTCGGAGCACTTCCCACCTTCCCAGCCTTGTGCAGGGCTGCTCTGGGACTGCCCTGCCTGCAGGCTGAGGTGGCAGCAGCGGCTGCCCGGGGATGTTGATGGTGACAACAATTTCTCCTCCACATTACTTTTGATTATCAGCTCTCCTATGGCTGGAGGGTCCAGGTTTTGTGAAGGATGTTTCTTCACACGTAGAGTAACAGATATCAAATTGACCTAAGGGTTATTTCCTCTAAATTTCCTTTGGGTTCTGTTTTTGTCGGCTGGCTGAAACCAGGTTATTTCAAATGAAATTAGCCTGCCATAAATCTTCTTTTGCCTCCTTTTCTGCCACAGGCTCTTGCTACCGTGTCCATGCTCTTAGATGATCTAAAATATATTTATTTTAAGATAGCTCTTAAGCTGATTATCACAAGAGTGTAAATGGCTGTGTTTGAAGCATTTCCTAGTATGAGTAGCACCAGCAGTTGCACCCTGCCCCCAAGGATGTTTGCCATCTTGCTCCTCTTTCGTTGTGAACAGTGATTTTAGCATGTCTTTGTCACTATCCAAGTTTGATATTCTTTCTGAAGTAATTCAGAAGGAAATGATTTAGTTTTCTAATGCAATGGCTTTTAAATGAGCTGGCCATCCAAGAGTTAAATGAAGATATTTCAGCTGTTGCTTCATAGGTTGTAAGTGCTTGGTTTTCATCAAAGCCTTAAAGGCTAGCCTCTTCCAAGGGGTCAACTGTTATATTAGGTATCATTTATCAAGGATTAACACAAAATCAAGTTTTAATTGTACAGTATGAAGGAAAGTTGGATTAGTTTAAAAGAGGTAATAAAAGGAAATTTATGTCCCTAACTGAGTATCAGAGTGGGATTGGGTGACTAGAGAATGCTTAATGTTTTCTCTAGGAAAAGTAAGGAGGTGAAGGCAGAGAGGGCAGACAGGCACTCTGCCTGCTGATAACCCTCCCAGCCAGGGGAGCTGGGCTGGGGTATCGTGCCTGGGTGTTGGGGGATGACACTGCCAGGAGATTTCATTTAAGGCAAACCCCACAAAGATTAAAGCCACTTAGGGAAAGGCCAGCTTGGCAGCTTTTCTTCCATTCTCAGCTGGGAAGGAAGCTCACTCCTCACTTGTGTTCCCAGCAATTTGGAGCTTGACTGAGATTGAGTTTGACAGTAAAAGAGATAAAACTTATCATTTGGTGTCATGATTCAGTACATAGCCCAGAAGATAAATGACTCATTTCAGAGGTTGATAAAAATGTATTTGTTCATTTGCCATTATATGATCTGTTATATTTGCAAGCAATCTTACAACTGAAGGAACATCCATTAGCTCGAAACAGCTGAGTGCTGTCTGCAGAGTTAAAAGGAATTAAAGCACAGTTGTGTTTAGAAAACATATGTGTATTTTCAGATTGTAGCCACAGCTTGATGAAGCACCATTAGGTACTTGGGTGGCCAGAAGAGCAGTCAGTGCTGACATGGACACCCAGGGTAATGTCAAGTAAAATTCCTCCAGGAAATTCCTCAGTGTGTGCCAGTGTCTGGCCAGTGCCCAGCACCACAGGCTGGGAGAGCAGCTAAAGCTCAGCCTTCAAGGAGCCCAGCTGAAATCCAGGGGGATCCCTGCTGGAGCAGGGCTCTGCCTGTGCATTTGGTACCCAGCCCTTTTGGGAAAGATGACAAAAAGCCCATGTGAATATGCAGAGATTATAGGAGGATTATCTCTGTGAGTGAGAGTTCAGCAGTTTTAATGAGGTTATGTGTTGCAAATATCAAACCCTTGAAGCCTCATTTTAAACCAATGGGAGAATATTTCTTCCAGCAGGGCTGGAGTAAATGCTATCTCTTCTGTCAAAGAGCTCTGGGCCAACTTCTTCATCTTTTATGCACTCTCTTTCTTCTTTTGCAATTTCCTCCATTGCCTTTCTTAATGGACTTTTGCCAATCTTGCCTTTGAGTGTGGGGGACTCTGACTCCTGTGCTGTTTTCCACAGCTGTCAGAATGGAGAACAAGCTGCTCTCTCCTGTTTTCTGACCAGTGGACTCCCTTTAGCATCCTTAGCACAGCTTCTGTATCAGGACCCAGCACTGTTCTGCTAAATCCTGCTGTGAACAGTGCTAACCATGGCCTCGAGGCTTCTTTGTGTTCTTCCTCTGTTTCTTTGGGGAAATGGATAGTGCACACTTATTTAAACCATTGGGAGATTTATCATCAGTAAGTCTTTAGCTGTGCAGATGCAGAAGTGATCTTAAAACCAAAATGAATCTTGGCATGCTTTACACAGGTCCCACAACAACATACATTCCTTCAATAAAAAGTTAAACTTGAGGTCCAAGTTCAGAAACACAGTTAAGGCAGTGCTTCAGTTCTTTTTTGATTCATGTTTCAGCTTACATTTTCTTCCCTTTTCCAATGTACTTACACTAATAACTGGATGGGAAGATGTTTCACAGGATATATTTTTGTACCTGAAAATAACTTTCCTGTAGCCTGTGAGATGCAATATGATGCATTGTCCCTGTGTGGAGAAGTTTTTTCTGAATGTTCTTAATAAAATTATTATTACAAATGTAAATCCTTGAAAGAAAATGAGATGACAAATGAGTGGAGATTTTATAGGTTCCTCAGAAAATAAAAAACAACATTTCAATGAGCACATTATTTATCAGTCCCATATCTTTGTATTTATACAGGACTTCTCATTGTGAGCTGCATTAATTATCCTTTCAAATACTGTCCTCTAAGTCAGGGAGTCCTGTATTTTCTCTTAAAAGAAATCTGCTGAGAATTCATGTGGTTTCAGCCATTTCTTGAGACCATACATATTTTTTATTCATTTTAAATATCCCTTCCATAGCACAGAAGGATGTTTGATTTGTTTTCCTTGGTTTATTTACAAGTCAGTACAGTTTTCACTTTCTGATGATGGTTTTGTAATTAGATTTTTGTCTTCTTTCTCTCCCCCTGATCTTTTCATAATCAGCTCCCTAACATGCAGAATTAATTATTCCTAACACCATCCTCCTTTTCCTTTCATTGCCCCCTTTCTGAGCTAAGAAGTAAATCTGTTGTCTTGTTAATAACATAATGAAAACTTTTCTACAGGCATGATAATAAATAGTTTAAATTTTCCTGCACATAAGCCTCAGAATGATGCAGTGCTGCTTCCCCATGATCAATCAGGACACGGGCAGCGTGCACAGGAGGGAGCAGGGGCAGTGTGGTGCCTGTGGTCTGCAGCACCCCTGGTGCAGCCCTGCCCAGCTCTGGCTGCCTGGGGGCCCCTCCTTTCTGGGCTCTTCTTTGGCAAAAGCCCCCTCAGCGCTCCCCCTTTTCCTTTAAAGCTTTCTGGTGCCTTTTCTCTTTTCACACCTTATGCCACCTCTTTGTGATACAAAACAGGGGTGGCAGAACTGAGGAAAGATTGACCTTTTGTTCATCTGCACTTCTCCTGGATGATTTTTAACCTATTTTTGGATGAAGAAGAATTTTTTTGTCTACTAGGAAAGATCTCAGTTTCAAAACTGAAGAAAATATTTCTGAGCTATCTCTGAATGTTCAATTTAACTTCCCAGTGCTTCTTTCCTGTCTGTCCCAGATTTATCCAGGCAATTGTCTAGATGTGCAATGAAGCTCCTTATTTGATCAAAAGGAGATTTTTTGCTAGTGGGAGTGAGGCAGACCATTTACTGCAAACTTATTCTTTGTTTGGTTTGGGGTTTTTTTCCTGCTTACACCAGTCTGCTGATCCCTGGTGGTTATTCTGTAATATTTGGTACACAATATATTTATTCCTTTCTCATCTGCTTGTTGCATTCACCTGTGGCTATTGGGGAGGGATCTACCTTTCCCAGGGGCTTGGTGGTGCAAAGAACAACGTGGTGATGTTGTTCAGGAATTAGCCCCATCTAAATAATACCTAGCAGTGAGCTGGCTGTTTAGTCAGCTGTGAGCAGTGACTTTGTGTTCCCTGTGCTCTTTATGAAAGATGGACACAAGACAGATGAAGATTTCATCAACAAAATTCCCCATTATTCCTGTGCCACTTCTATCTATTGTTCTATTGCTTTTGTATCCTGCCAGATAGGAGTTAAGTCCAGGCAACCCAGTTCACCTCCAGCACCTCTTTAGAAAATCAGAAAGATACTTGTTTTGTGTACAGCATCAATTAACCCAGGCAGAAAGGTACTGTCATTGATTGAATCTTGCTGAGTTAAGGTATAGTACAGCTTTCCCTGAGAAAACACCCATAAATACCCTGTGCTGTCAGGGGGAGAGTGCAGACAGAGGGAAAAGGCAGAGCAGGGTTCAGTCTGTCCATGGGCAGCAGCTAATGTCTCAATGACTTTTTATAATTCTGGCAGGTAATTATTCAAAACACAAGCAGGTTCAGGAGCATTTTCCCCCCAAGAAAGTAAAAAATCTTCAATAAAAATTAGTATAGAGAGTAAGGAATTTTTCAGTCATCCAGTCTGGACTCAGCTACCTGTTTCATTAACAGCTGTGACTGATTGTCATGGATTTTCTTCTTTCTTCGTTCTCCTCCTTTTTAAAATTAAAAGAATAGTTTCATGACATTCATAGATTGCTACTTAGCATATTGTTATTTCCTCCAGAATACAGCAAATTTCAGAGGTATGTTTCAGTCCCAGTGGCTGATACCATGTCTGTCGTTTGTTTCTGCAGCTGTACAAAGTGGATTTGTGACAAAAGGCTCAGTCTATTTTGATAGTGTGGAGATTGAAAAAATGGTTATTGTGGTTTTATTTCATGACATTATTTCTAAAAAGAAAGCAATAATGGTTTTTCTCCCCAAAACAGAATATAGACTCCATGTTTCAATAAAAACATGCAAGGCCCCTTTTCCTTAATTATTGTCCAGTAAAAATGTAAAGAAATGAAAAAGTACTTGGCTCAGGAGCTCAGGGATATTTGCCACAGATCTGTTACCACATCCTGCAGGGCAGGTCACAGCCATCTGCCTGCTGTGTGCACCTCACAATTTTGGCAGCAAGTGGAAACAGAGAAAGCCCCAGACAGGGTGATTTGCATTCCCCAAGCCTCTCCCTTCCTTTACCCTGCCCTCATTTTAGCAGTTTGGTTTCCTCTGCAATACTATTGATTGCAGGGCCATTGATCAGAGCTGATCAATAATTGGCAGCCTGGATTTTAATGTATGCAGCAAGTTTTAGAGAAGGAAATTCTGACGTTCTCAGAGTGAAAACAAATGTTTCAGAGAAGTCCCACCTACCCCCAGTTTCCATGCAAGGTCCACCTCAGAGCCTCTGCTTGGCTGCCAGCCTCAAACTCCTGCAGAATTCAATGGCAGCTGCAGCTGGAGCTTTCAGAAGCTCATCCTTAAAAGAGACTTGGAGGGGAAAGTGCTTTCTCCTCTCCCTCCCCTGCTCCTACCACTTGTAAATGCTCTACAAAGATGTCTGAAAAGATGGAGCAGGGAAATCTTCAAACTGAAGCCTTCTGGGTCATCTTTTTACATCTTAAAATAAGGTCAGCAGCAGAGACATTGGAAGGCCTTTCTTTTTGTTAGGCTGTTTTAATAAGAAGTGTATAAACTGGCACTGATCTCTTCACATTAGGGTTTATTGCCTTGCCATGCTGGAGATATTTTTAAGTGATAAAGTTCTGCTCAAGTGCTCAGTAAATAAATGCAGTAATAGAGAGATTTGGCTTATGTCAAGAAGAGATGAACCAAACAGAATGGGCCAAAATAGGCAACTTTTTCATGAAAACATGGGGGTACTACAGGAACAATGGGGTTTGCCAGTGTCCTTTGAACTCTGGGAGAGTGAGTTGTGTGTGGTCTTGTTTTAAGGATGGGAGAAATTGGATCAGGTCTAAGAGTGGCTTTCTAAATTCTCCTCTTGGCTCTGCTGTCATCTGCAGTAGATGCTGCTAAGGCAGATCAATGTTTCTGTTGATGTAAAGTAATCTTGCCATTAGAAGAAGTCTAATTTAGACACAGCCTAATTTAATTTGCTCTGTTTGGACATGCTGTTTAATCCGGTGCTGAAAACCAAATCTTAGAACAGCTTTTCTTGGCTGTACTGGCAATTACACAAGTTAAGTGGTTGTGCCTTTTGGGACAGCATGTTCACATCCTTGTGGCAGGTTTATATTTGTTTTATTTAGGTGCTATGTCAAGCCAGGGCTTATGTGATAACCACTCAGGCAGACAAATTAGCTGTTTCTGTTCTAATTAATCTCAAGTAACTTTTATTGGACGCCTTCAGGAATATTACTAATGAACATATTCAAGATAGATTACTTATAAACAAATACTTATGTCTTTATCCCTAAACCATCATTTAAGTCTGAAAATATTGTCACACCATTTCAGAAAGTTGTGCTCCATCCAGTGTAAATGTAATGATTACATTACCATCACATTCACAAGCTGTCAGCTGTCAGATTTTACTGGTAAATATATTGAAGTAAATAGAGAAGCAGCATTGCAATTTCTTATGTTAATAGGGTTCTGTAGCTATTAAAACAGTCTAAATACATAATAAATAAATAAAACTCAACTTTATGTAAAATGCTGACATGAGACATGGTTTGTTTGCCTCTCCAGCAGTTTGTGGCACATTAATGGAAGCATTAGCTTGGGACACTCCACCAGTGGGTCTGAGATTAATCCTCCCCTTGTGTGTTACCACTGGCAGGGCCTCTGCCAGCTCAGGGGAATCTGCTGGCTCTCAGAAGTTCAGAATATTTTGGGTGCAATTTGCCTTTGCTGACCTCTTGGAGGGGATGGATTTTTCTCTTGCCCAGTTTCTCGGGGTAGATGGGAGATGGAAAAGCTTGCATTGCAGAAATGAGCAGGGAAAAATGCAGTTTTGTGTTTTTCTGGTGGAGTGGAGGGGAAAGTGGTGCTGGGATGAACCCAACTCTGGGTTCTCTTTCTCAGTGTGTAAGAAAATGACCCATCCTTCCCCCCCAGGTGACTCTTTCCTTTCTGCAGGGCTGGAAATAACACTGAAGTGAACTGTAAAATATAAAGTGCCCCATCTTACAGTGTGTCATATCATTTTTCCCTGACATCTCATAACTTACCCTTTTCTACAGCTTTTTGTTCTGAGCCAAATGTCACAACTTCACGCATGAATAAATGAGGATGGTTCTCACCACTTTCATGATATGTTGCAAAATATACACAGGTGGTGCTTTAAAAGCTGCCATTTGCCTCAATAACTAAATACCATTTGCATTTTACTGGCTTCTCTGTGTGTCAGATCCCACACCTGTTCCAGACTGTGTTCAGTAGGCATTATACCAGAGCCTATATTTTACTTCTCTCCAGTGGTAAATAGGTCAGTATTTCAAGACAGAAATCTATTAGAGAGAAAGTAAGTGTTCTGTCTGAGAGGAAATATGGCCTGCATGAAGTTAAATTAAAAATAAATTGGGTAATAATCAGTCAAAAATTATAGAAGTGCTGGAGAAATCAGTCCAAACAGGAGAAGTAAAAAAAAAAAAAAGCAAAGAAACCCCAACTTCGAACTCTCATGTATCAAATTCCTTTTTCCATAAAACCTGTAAGTATGTGCTTAACTCAGATATATGACTTGCCCAGCTGTAATCAAAACACATATGCTTGAAGTTATAGGTGTTGTTATGTACCTTGCTGATCTGTGGCTGAAGGGGTCAAGCTTAGTAAGTATCTCTGGAAAACATAGCTCTGATTACATGCAAAAAAATCCACTTATGTTCACAATATTTGTTCCAGTGAATATTCCTTAAAATCCAGCGAGTTTGACCATGATTAGAGGCATTGTGACAGTAGATGTTGTGACTCTTAATGAACAATAGCAAGAATTGTTTAAGGGTTATTCTGAATGCATACATGATGTAAAGGATAGTGGCTTTGGGGAGAGGTGATTTTTAATATTCCTGTCAACACCAGGTGCTGCTCTAAGAAAAACTCTCTTTTTTCAAGGCATTGTAACCTGTCTGGAAGGATTGCTGGTGGTTTTCAGCTTGCTGTACTCCAGTAAGGTGCTAGGAGTGGTTCCAGTGCAAATTTGAGCATTCCCTGCCTGAATCCATCTGTCAGCATTCACAGGCATTTCATCCTGTGCCTCTGAAGCCCAGCTAAGGGCTCAGAAGCAGTCTGAATGAGAGTGTTCATGATGTTTACAGTTTACATTAAGCAGCTTTTAGAAAGGAAGAAAAGCTTTTACTTCACAAATTAATCGCTCTGTATATATTATTAGGATGTACTAATAGGGGCTAGTGTACACAACAAAAGCATAATAAAAACACATCAGCTCTCTTTGTCAGGCAAATCAGAGTTTTTAAGAGGTACATATACACAAATTAAATTATGTTAAGAAATTTATAATGCTATTAGGTGGCCTTTACAGGCTTTAAATTTATGGAGCAGGGTTTAGGCTTTCCCATTTCCAGTCGTCAGTGGTGTGTGTGCACAGTGAGAGCTGTAATGAAGAGAATCAGAGACCAAGAGGAGAATTCAGCGCACAACTAGAAAAATGAACTGCCAGGGGCTTGAAGAAAAAAGTGCCTATGCTTGTGTATCCAGACTTTGTTAGAGACAGCTGCCCTGTAGGTGTTTAGATCCCCAGCTGTCCTGTTCAGGGATGGCTGTGCACCCAAAGCAAGCAGTTTGGCTCTGATCTTGGTGGGACAGGGAGCATTGGCAGCAGCAGGAGGGCTTGTGCTGCATCAGCCCTGAAGGGGCTGCAGAGAGCCCTCCAAGCTTCTTTTCCTCCATAAAATGTCTTGTTGATTTGGTATATTTTCATTTTCAAAGACTCATTTCCCCCCAACTGTTTTAGAGAGAGAGATGTGGAGCCTGAGCTGGGTTCCTGCTGCTGACCTCCGTCAGTACAGACAAAGGGGTCAGGACAGCTCAGAGCTCAGACCCTCACCAGCAAAACCCTGGGGCAGAGCCAGGTGCTTTGTCCAAACTGTGCTGTCCTGGAGCAGCTGGCACAGTATGTGCTGAGGGAATCTTATTTTAGCATGCCTGTATTCCTCTCACAAGGTGCAGGTTTCCCCAGAACCAGCTCGTGGGGTGGATGTTTGTATGACCAGAGACCCCTTAAATCAGTGTCAGAACATAACAGAAAGAGATTGGGGACATGGGGACCACAGAAAAATACTGAACACCTTGGGACAGAGGTGGAGTGCTCTGGACCAGTCCTTCAGTACCACCAAGAGATTTACAACAGATGTCCAGAGAATCCTTGGGAACATCTGAGCCACAGCACTCCATCCTTCATAGCTTTCCTCAAGGCACAGTAAGACAGTCTATTTGTTCAGATGAACGAGTGGAAACAATGTGACTTCCACTCAGATGTCTGCTGTTTGTTCTTCAGCACTAAAAAAAAGTATATTTCAGAAACGTGCAGCATTTTCTGCAGGAAGTTGAGTCTCAATTAAAATAACAGTATTTTAAAAGAAAAGGTAATGAGAGTGCTCTCACAGTATAACATTTTGACTTTTCCTTCCTCAGCCATTATGAGGAATACAAATATTCATCTGGGAACACTGAAAAAATACCATTTATAGAAATAAAATTACTGCATCTCAGTTAGCTAAACCAACATCTTAAGTGCTGAAGTACATTTATGCCTACTACACAAGGAAGGGTGTTTTATAGCCTAAAAAAAAAACACCTTAAAAATTACCACTGTAGAGTTAAACTAAATTTTTCCCCATTTTGCTCTAGTAGGAGGCAGCACACAACTGTGCTGCCCAAAGCAGACCTCAGAGGTGCCTCGTGCTGGAGTGAAACCAGGGCTGTGTGAAAATTGTGGCCATTTTCATCACCCAGGGGCAGTGGTGTTTGAACAGGTGGGTTCCTGCTGCTGGTTGCTACTGGGTGCTGTTGATGGCAGGTGGAGTTTCCCTGTGCTCTGTGTCACTCACTGTGAGTGACCCTTTGCTGCTGAGCTGTGGAGGGAGGTCCCAGCCCTCCCTTTCTCGCTGACATTGGTGCCCTTGGCCACAGTACAACCCTCACCATCACCTCCTTGGCACAATAAATTAAGGAGGAAAAGCAGCTACACAAATAAAAACTTTGTGGTGCTGAGCTGTTATTCCTGAATATATCATCTGCCAGCCCCAGCCCACATCCAGACACAGGTCTGGGGGTGCCTGAGCCCCACAGTGGGGCTGGGGAGCTGAGCTGTGCAGCTCCCATGGCAGCTGAGGGAAGCTGCAGCATGGCTGTGCCAGTCCCTGCTCCAAAGAGCTTCCCTCAGAACCATCACAGAGAGAGGCACAAAGCACACAGAGTGCACATCAATCCCTGCTGCACCCTGCCTGGCTGCCTGCTGCTGCTCCTTTCACAACTGCAGTCTCTCTCAGAAGGTTTCTGCTCTTGCCTGGTGGAGGAGAGTTCCAGCCTGTCTCATACATCATGTGCATATCTTGGCAGTGAGTCTTCCTGAGGAACAGGTAGAGAGTGCTTTGAGAGTGGAGAGGAATTCTCAGCTTTCCCAGAGTGTTTTGGGTTGGGAAAAGCGTTTCTCTGTGCACAGCAGAAATCCCAGCTGACCTCGCTGTCCGTGGGCCACGCTGCTGTGCGGGGTGCACTGCCAATTTTGCCACTGTGAGCCCACCCTGCCTCACTGCCCTGGCTCTGTGGTGTCTCTGAAGACCCCTCTCAGCAAAGGCAGGAGGTGCTGTGTTCCTGATTGAGCCAATTTGCCTCCCTGCATGCGCCCCTTGGGCCATCCCAGGGGAGTCCATGTGTGCAAGTCACTGCTCAAGCATGAGAGTTTCCCAATCCATATTGAAGCAGATTCCAAACCAGGCTTTGGCAAGTAGGCTCACCTGTGACTTCTGTTGGCTTTGGAAGGACGAATTCACGATGTTCCTTAAGGTTGGATGAGTCTTTGATTCTTTTGGCAAGCACTTTAAGCCCGATGTTTTAAAATATTTCTCATGTCATATCATGGTCATATAATAGGAAAACTATGGGGTGAAAGCTGAATCATGGACTTCCAGCTATGTATTGCTTTATTCAGGAATGTTAGCCTGTGCATAACTCTCCTGCCTTCCAAAAGAGCAAATTTTGTAAGTATGCTTAAAAAAAAAAAAGCTAAAACTAATGTGTGTTTTCCTTTGCAAGTTGGGATTTTGGTGATCTCTGTTTTCCAGATGAAGTCCTTTCTGAACCTTCCACCGCAGATTTTGGTGTAAATTTTCCATGAATGTAACAGTTGTTTGGGCCGCTGCTTGTGTGTAGTGATCATTTGTTGTTGGTGTCATCACATGTGCCAAACATCAGCATCTTCAGATTCATATCACCTGTTCTCACAAATGCTCTCAGAATTTGGAGATGCCAAAATCCTTTTGGGTGTTTACCTACTCTTATATTTATGAGGCTTTTCAAGAAACACCCAACATTTCTGATGTGTTTGTTTGCTTTGAACAGGTACCTATTTTCTAAACACTGCCTGCTACACCATGCAGGATTGGCGTGGTTCTCATAGCAATTAAATCATGTTTTTCCAGCTGAGATTAATTTCTGATTCTACATTTCTGCATCAGAGTGGAAAGCTATATGAAGATAAGCCCTTTTAGACGGGCTGTTGCAGAGTCAGAATAGTGGAATGTGGAGGGATGTTTACCCCTGGGGCTGAGATTTCTGCAGAAGCCCAGTGGCACTCAGAGCCTGCCCAGGGCTGTGGGTTGTGCTGTAATGTGCTCCCCTGCCTCAGCCGTGGATTTGGCCTTGGGATTTGTGTTTGTTTGAGTTGTGTGCTAAGGGAACGTGCAGGGATGTGGGCATTGTTCTGTTGGCATGGACGGTACCTGGACTTATGTATATTTACTTTACTGAACCTATGGGATGAAGTACTTGAAACTGTTAATTTATAATGAGACATAAATTCGCTAACATGGTAAAGAACTTACTGCAGAATGATGGACAACTTGCATTAGAATTCCCCTACTAATGCAGTGCAACACTCATTTATTATTATTATATGTCCAAAAGTGCTTTTGGCACAGCTTTGACACTCTTTGCTAACAGACATCCAGTTCAAATTTATTGCCAAAGATAGATCCCCATAGGAATGGCAAACTATCCCCACTGTTCCTGTGCTGTCAGATACCACACTCTGCCAGCTATCCAAACAACTGCAGGCAGGGGGCCAGGGAAAACATATTATAACATATTATAAAACTCTATTTTGACTTGCACCTTTGTTAAAAAAACAGAAGGCTGGATTTTAAAGTAATAATAATAGAAGAAATGCTTTTGAATTGGAGACCTAGTAATCTGAAGGTAATTCAGTGACCCATCAGACTAATCACATATAAAATTCTGCAGTCAGTGCAGGGATGTGAAATGCAAACTCCTACACCTCACCATTAATTTCTTCTTTCCTTTATGATTTAATATTGTGCAACGATGAAATATGTCATCCATAACGGGAGAATTGGATGAAGTGATTTTCCAGTAATTAAAAAAATGCATGGAATCTGGGTCAGTTTTCCAACAAAATAGCCAACATAAATTGATTCAGAGAGGGACTAACCCATGAAACATATGATTTCAGTTCATTATCTGATTTCTGCAATGCTGTAGTACCTGAGGATCTTGTTTTCATTATCTAGGCAGGTGGAAAGTGATCCAAATTTATTTTAAAGTGAGAGGGGTGCGTTGCAGTCTCCCCATAATGGAAAGCATGCTGGGCATGATTGAAGAGAGTGACAAAACTTCAGGAAGTTCAGTGTGCAGGGAGGGGAAAAGCACGTTAAATCTCTTCTCTGCCCCTTCCCTGGAAGGAATTTTCTGGGTTGCTGTGGTGTTCCCTGCCTCTCTCTAGCAGTGATAGGCCAAGTCCTGCCTGCTGTGGGCATGCAGTTGGTTTGCTTGAAGCCAACAGAAATATTTTTCTAAGTAACAAGAGTGGTCTCTAGCTGCACTAATTGCACTCGTTTTTTTTCTCTATTCATCCAAAAGGCTGCCCACTGATTTCAGTGAGCATTAGATATAGATTTTATAGCTTATTTCTTTTTTACTATGGTAAATTCCTCCCGGTTTCTGAGATGCTTTTCTGGCAGAAAGTCTACAAGATCATCCAGACTGCAAGTAACTCCCTGATAGAATATTTAAAGTTTGGTGTTTGTTTGTTTTAGGTTTTGAGGTGTTTGGGTTTTTTGTTTTTTCTTTTCTCTGTGGTAACAAGAACTAGAATCTTATTTGAAGCCAGACAGTTCCCCTGTTCCACTGTCAGCAATTTCAGCAAAGTAAATTGTGAGATTTTGTTTTTTTAATATTAGGATCTCTTTATTCCTATTTCATTAGAAGAATTACAGATTTGTAATAAAGGATTTGAAATCACCCTAATTTAATGGAGGCTCTTTCTTGTATGAATGATAGAACCAGTACATGACTAATCAAATATATTAGTGCACAGAAGGGAGATTGCACAGGCTCATTTGTCTTTTTGTCCATGTTTTATATTGGCTATATTATACTATTTTTTTCCATTTTCCTTTTACCTTTTTTCTGAGCTTCAACTGAACAAATTCACTTAGGGTTCATTAGAAGACGGTCCAGGAGTAGATTACATAGTGCTTAATGGATTGTATTTCTGCAAGACCATTTAAAATGCATTTATTAGGGAGGTTAGGTTTATAGAAAATTAATACAAATATCAAAAGATTTGTAACATTATATATGATTCTGGGCTCCATAATTTTAACAGTTTTGTGTGGAGGTCCACCATCTTTGCAGACCATGCAAGTGATATGTAAGTGAAACAATTGCTGCTTTCTGTAGAGCTTTCATGTTGCACTGTTTGCTCAAGACATCTTAAAAATCAAGAAGTCTTATAAAAGTTAATTAGGTCTTTAAAAAAGTGAAGTGTAATCAAAGAGTTTTCATGGCTGGATTTCAGTGCTAGACTACTGCATGATTAAGAGTCACTCTTCTAATTTAGCTATTAGACAATCATTAGCCTGACTACTACGTATTGACTGCTGCACTTAGCTCTGCCATCATGCTACAGGAGGGAAAAAAAAATATAACAGCAGAAAGGAATAATTTACTGATGACAGCTCTGCTTAACAGTTCTCAGAGCTGTTTTGGTTTTTAAAACATTTTCCCTTTCACAGTAAATGCTCACCTTGGCATTTGGGGATGTAAGAGCCAGTCAGTTGTTAGAGCAGACTGTGTGACTGGGGCTGGGTTTCATGCTCTGGATGAGGCCAAATGCTCCCTTTGTATCTCAGGCTCTGAAGTCACTCCAAAGTCAGGCTGTATTTTTATAGGAGGTGAAGGCAGAGTTTTATTCTGCTTCTGAGACCCAGAAGGCTTGAAAGCCATACTTTAGAAACATTTCCCAGCTCCTATTGAAATCCCTCTCTGTAACAGCTTCTACTTGGAAAGCAGGGCTGATGGTAATTGGGTCTGTCTGGTCCTGTAAGGCTGCACACCCTGGCAGAGGGTGTCTGTAACCTCAGGGCTGGGCAGTGCCTGGCACGAGGCGGGGACCTGATCCTGGCTGGAGCCTCTGAGGACAACAGCAGTAACATGATGTAAAAAGTAATATGCAAGCAAAAAGGAATTTTTTACTTTTTCAAAAATAAGGGGAAAATCTGTCACCTTCAGGTTTGCTTTCAGCAGCAGTGTGGTGGCACAGCCAGCTTGCTCTCCCAAGCTCAGGATGCAGGGAGCAGTTTCCCTCCTGCATTCCCTTCCCAGGGACTCCTCCTCTGCCTGAGCCTTCCAAACATCTCCTCCCAGCCTGTGGAGTCCCCCTGCACTGGACAGGAGTCTGCTGGCAGGAGGAGGCACCAAGCTTTCATCTCACTCTCTCCCAACCTCCTTCCCCAGGCTGCTCCCTCCCTTGCCTGGACACCAAGGCATGGCTGGCAGTGGGAGCACGGGCTCTTCCTGGAGCTAGGGTGGTCCTGGGCAGAGCTCTGCTGCCTTTGCATCTCTTATAACATTTGTGCAAATGAACCTTAACTGGGCCAGTGATGGACAGCCCAAACCCTGTCTGCTGTCAGTGCGAGAAATGGGTTCCAGCGAAATCTAATCAATGCCTTAATTGAATTTGGGGCAAATTTCTCCCTTCTGAGTTTGTTTTGTCCCGATCAGGCTGTTTGAAGATGAAGCCCTTGGAACAATGAGTGCCCTGTATCACCTGTGTCAGGGCTGATAGCTGCTGCTAACAGCCAAAACTTCCATTCTTCCTCAGCCTGGCCCCGTGACCACCCTTTGTGCCAGGCTGTTTGTGCTGAAATGGAGCTCATCATACCTGGGATGAGCACAGAAAGCTTTATCATCCACTGCTTCTCTGAGGCTTGTTCTGTGACTGCACTCAGCAGCACAGTGAATATCATCCATAGTAAGTAGCTAATTTAGCAGCTCCTTTCTGAAAATGTGGTAGTGATGAATAATCAGCAAAGATTTAAATGATCAGGAACTTAGATACTTTTTGAAAGGCTGAAAGATGAAACTGAGAGCTTCTGTTACAATATTCTGTGTGTACTATATAATGCTAAGTGCCTATACAGCAACTTATGTTAAAAGATTTCATGAACATTGCTGTAACTTAACCCCATGTAATGCTTTTTCATTCTCTCTGCAACTAATCTTAACTTATTTTCCTTGTCAGTATGATTGACTGATCCTGATTGAAGAATCTTTTATCATTAGAGAATACCTTTTTGTTTTATAATTTCCTAATTAGCTCTGAATCCTGATACTCCTCTCTGTAAAGAACTGACGTCTGCCAGATGTAACTGCCCACATAAATGCAGAGCCCTTTGAATATTGCCTCACAAAACTTTCTTTTCCATATCAAGAGACATATATGCCACACAATAAAGCTAAATGGCTTCAGCTAGGAAAAATAATAAGCATAGAAATACTTGTCTCAGATAAAATGCCTCCCTGGCACACACAAGCCAGCCTGGGCTGCTGCTGTTGTTGAATATGTTCTGCTGAGTTTTGGGGATGACCTACAGCTGTAGAGACCCTTGTGAGCAGCATCCCTCCATGGTTTTCCTGGGAATTTAGTCCTGAGCCTCAGGCTGTGGGTGAGAGCTGCTGGCTGCTACTGGTGCTTATTTTTACATCTCAATCCCAAAGTATCTCAGTTCTTTCCTACTTGTACTTCCCTTCAGCTTCCTTCTTCCCTCCAGGGGCTTTTCCCCTTCTGTGGGCAGTTTGCAGCTGAGGAGGGCTGCAGGAAGCAGAGAGGTCAGTGCTCAGAGGCCACGCTGTGGCAGAGGGGCAGAGGGGGCTGCCCCAGCTGAGCCCCCCATCCTCCCAGTGCTGGGCTCCTCTGGCCGTGCCACCAATTAGGGCTGCTCCTGGAGCAGGGAGCTGACCTGCATGAGACTAGAAAATAGCACCAGTCGTGGTTTTCTGAGGCTTTCAGCTCTATAAAGGGTTTAGATCAGCTTTGGACAAGTTTCTGAGCTGAAGCTTTTGTGGGGCATGAATCTTTTTTCTGCTCACGTCAATGGGTTTTTGGATCAGACCCCTGGTTGGGAGAGGCTGATGCCTTTGATATATTAGCCTGTTGCTGATTAAATGTATATTTCACTTTTTAATTTTCACTTTTTGGGGTAGCCATCACTCTAATGGAGACCCATTTAGTCATTGCTATAGATCAAACACCAAGCTTGCTCTGTGCTGCTATGGATTTTCCATGGAGCTACCCATAAGAACCTTGTAGTTATTAAATCCTTTGTTTTGCTGTCAATTAAAGATGGGTAAACATCAGTCAAGGAAGGGTGGGTTGTTTTTTTTGGCTTGTTAATTAATCAGTGAGCCCCTTCTCTCTTTCCTCTATGCTTTCCCTCTCCTTTCTGTGCTTTATTTTATATCTGTCCTGGATTCTTTCTAACAGTAGCAGGCAGCTGTACAGCGTGGACTTCAGTGCTTTAGCAGCAGCACTCTGTGCCTGATCAGTCACAGCCTCAGCAATTAGAAGAGCCCCTGGTACGCATGTCCAAACAGCAGAGAGAACAGTCCCTATTTCATTTTATTTTATTTTGCAGCACTGCTTTGCACACAGCACACACAGTGTCCTTTCACATTAAGAAATTAGTTACGTCTCCTTGATGACTCACTTTCTTATTAGGTTACATTTGGTATAACTGTTTAGGGCTACTTCTAATTATTCATATAATATTGTCTTATGTATGAGGATGGCCCATTTTCCACTAATTTCTCAACCCTGTTTTTCTTTCTCTAATGGCATATGACCAGCTCCTAACGTAAAAAGAAAGAAAGGAGGGTGAATAAAAGGATAGGAAAAGAAAAAGAACTCTGCTGTACAACTGAAACGGGTAATTATGCTCCTCTAAGCACATCACTAGAGCCCAGCTGGCACAATTAAAGAAATAGCTGATCAGTTCCAGTTATTGATTCTGCTAACATGTTTGTTCACGGCTGCTTCTTGTCTAATTAGTTTTTTCTGCTTTCTTAGTCTGAAAGCATACCTTTTCAGTCAAATCTGTTTTCAGGCATCAGATAGCAATGCTTTATTTAGACCACTTGCTAGCCATTTATTTTAATGCAACAGTTCTTCTGTTCACTTTTTTTTTAACCCTCTGTGGGGCTGCTTCTTTGGGATGGTGTTGAATTTCCAGGAGCATTTTGAGATAGTCTAAAATTTAAGATGAGGCTTCAAAGTGATGCAATGAACAGATCTGAAAGTAGGGGTTAGGGGATCTCTTGGGAGCACCTAAAAACACTTAGATACCTCTTGCAGATTGTAAGAAGTTACTGGCTGTACTTGGCAATTAGGGAAGAATGAATGCTAAGGCCCCGTGCTCACATTCTAGCTGTATGGACTGGCAATTTAAACTGCCCAGAGACTCTTCTGTTTGCCTGAATCTAGTCCTTTTTCTCTCTTTTGAAAAAACAGATCCTATGTAGAAAACAGTACTTTGACAAAATGGCCCTTCTTCACAAAATGGGGACTGGACCAAGAAAAGGGGAGCAGGAACTTGGTGAGAACCAGGTTTTGTCATTTCTGAAGTGCAAATATATAGCTATAAAATGCTTTCTGATTTAAAATATGAGTTTTACATAAAAGTGAAGAGAATTGATATATCAAACAAATAATAATTTCCCTCCTGTAAACTGGATCAAGTGAAAATATTTAGAAACACAGCTTTTTGCCCTGACTCAAACAGCAACAACAAAGAAGAAGAAATCTTGGACTGTTTTGGAGGACATCAAACCTATTTCTAACCAGCTCTAGTTCTGGTGTTCCATTGTGCTGCTGAGCAGCTCTCACACTGCACCTCAATCACAAATGCATTTCAGTGCTGGATAAAGCTTTATACATTTCAATGAACACTAAATAGATCATTGCAGTCTGAATAATTTTTATTTTTAAAAACACCAAACAGAAAAGAATATCCTGCAGTCTCCATGACACAATGTATGTGTCTGCACACATGAATGAGCACAATAGTCTAAAATGGATAGTAGTAGTATGACAGATTTAAAGGTGCAGAACATAGGAAAGATGTCATAATTCTCTAACTTAAAAGTGTTGTTCAGGCAGGGATTCCTTCATAAGAGAGAATTGCTTACTGCTTTAATTTGAAGAATTGCAAAATCTGAACTGAGAGAAGAAAAATCCTTTTATGTCTGTTTGAATCATGCTGTTCTTAAGATTTCTTTTTGGGCTATTGGAACTACATAAATGCAGGTTGATTTTAACTGCTTTCAGCAGCCAGAGATGTGTATATATTTTAGATATTGCAGTAGTCCTTGTCTTTGTGATTGACAGTATTCTTTCCTGATTTCCCATTTTCCACTAAGGGGGGGAAGCCAAAAAGTATTTAAGCAGTCAGCAGATGAAACCTGTACCCTACCAAGCTGGTTATCATTCCAGGAGCACACACCACAAATATCCCAAAGTTTTTGACACCTCTTGGCTCTATCACTTCTTTCCTGGCTGAAACATTCTGTGCAGCTTAATCCAGCTCTTGTCCCAGCCTCCCTCCCTCTGCTCCCTGGGATGCTGTGCCTTTCCTGCTCCCTGAAGCCACCTTTCCTGCAGCATCATGGCTATCCAAATGTAGAGGGGTGGGGAAGGGAGAGAGGAGGAGGTGTTCAGTGTAACTGGGCGAGGTGCTGCTGCACTCTGATGTGCTGCTGAGGCACCTGGGGGGATCTGCAGAGGGTGGCTGAGCTGGCAACAAGGTGGAGGAGAGCATTGCCTGCCCCTGGGGGACTTGAGATGTTTGGTGTGCCCAGGTGCAGGTGACACACTAGGAGAGGCCAGCAGAGAGGCCAGGAACAGCCCCCCAGTTAAAGAAGGGATTTGGGAAGGTTCAGCTCCAGCCCTGCCACAGGGGACCTCGAGCCGGTAACCTGATTTCACTGTGCCTCGGTTTGCTGTCTGTAAGATAGAGAAAATAGAACAAATGTGCTTTCCACTACTCGAGGGGCTTTGTGGGGATGGAAGCTTTGGGGTGCAGGGATGTGAGGGGCAGGATAACTCAGGGAGCCAGGGAAGAGGGGCTGCCTTTGGCAGGGGGCTCTGGCAGCGCCGGGCTGTGGCTGTGCACGGTGCTCAGCCAGACGTGGGGCTGTCTGACCTGCCTTTATTGAGCCTGCAGCTCATTGTGGTGAAGCTTTCTCTTCTGCCTACCATAAAAAAAGAGATGTAAATTGGAAGGGTACAGCACTTCTCATAAAAACTCTGTGCATTTATATTTAAACACTGAAGTCACACCACTCCCTATTGAAAAGCCCTCGGCTCCATTGTTGCACATGACTAGCCCAGAAAGAGGCCATTATACTCAGCAAAAATGTATTTTCCTTGCTCATTTTCCTGGAAACAAAACCTCCTGAGCTCTGGTGGCACAAGCCTCACCAAATGGTACTGATAAAGAGGGAGAGATTGCACATGGCACTGAGTCACCAGCTCCCTCTGAGAGGGAAGGAGAAAAGCTCTGAAATATGGCAGCAGATGCCTGGGAGATTGCCTTTGTGGCAAAGCAGAACAGTTTACCAATAAAGCTCTCTCTGGCTGTTATAGTTGTGTTCAATAGCAATGACAGCTGTCAAGGAGCTCAGGGACTTGCTGGGATGCCTTCAACATTTTAATCACTCCAGCAAAGGCACGGAAGAGCTGTTTGTGTTTGGAGCATTGTTATTGTCATATGATGTTTAAAAAGAATTGGTAATTATTATTTACCTGAAAATGAGAAGGAGCTTTTAATTGTTGCGATACAGCTCTTGTTTCTGTAAACAGAAAGGACAGGTCCTCTCTCATTTTAATTTTGAGCAGTTAATTGGTTAAATAAGTAGCCTCTTTCACTATCACACTCTCAATCTTCAGATGATGAACTGTTTTTCCCTGTGAAGCTCGACTGACAGATTTTAATATTCCATTAACTTTACAGTTTTACTATAACGTCGCATCTTGAGACACTGGGGCACTTTGATTCAAACTGCAGGAAATTAATTTTCTCTCTCTTATTATACCACCAGTAACTACCTTAAAAAAAGAAACTTTAAAACTCCTGGTGACATGAGTATAATACGTAAAAATGACAGGAAGAATTATGAATTTTATTTCCAGAAGAGAAGGAAAAGGGGGGGAGTGGGGGTGTAATTATAGTGCTGAACCATTGTATTCAATCTGAAATTAAGATACTTTTCTAAGACATGAAATTCACATAGTCAAAAAATGATCATGATGGAAATCTTTGCAGTTGAAAGGTATTAACAGTTGTTAACCCCTTTCCTTGCAGCCAAAATGTTTTGACTGAATATCTCTAAAAAAGAGGGGGGGAAAAAATCACAAAATTTGGTGTTGGGAGGACTGAACTTTTTGATCTTGCCTAAAATGACCACAATTCTTCCTGGGAGGGAAAAAAATATATCTGCTTGACTTGAATTTTAACTTCCATCTGAATGAGAGTTCAGTTTCTTGGTAATATTATATTATGGCAAAAGTCTGAAAATATATTCAAACATTGGTAGTTCTGACTGTGTCTTAGCTTTTGTTTTATAGGCAAATATGGAATATATATATGAATATAAAATACTGCTTCATCTATATTAAACAGGAATATATCTTTTAATGTAAGATTATTTATATATTCCTTGAACACAGGCAAAAAATGGTTAAAATTAAAATACTTTTAACTGGAATAGTGCATTGTTCTTCCCATATCAAAAAAAAGTAACAATAAAAAAATTAAAATGGGTTTTGTGCAATTTCCCCAGACAGCAGAAATGCTATGAAGTCGAGAGGCTTCCTGGCAGTTTTCCATGCTGCTGGCCACACTTATCTCTGCTGCCACACTCCAATCTCTGTCCCCTGCCAAGCCACCCCCGTGCCCTGTCCCCATGCTGGGAATTCCAGTGGCAATGCCCAGGCATGGCTGCAGTGGGTGCTGCCCCCACAGCTGGACACACTCTGACTCATTTTCTCACCTCCAGTGCTCTCTGATTGCCCTGTCCAAGCCCTCCCTCCAGCCTGGCTTGTTGGAGCAGCCAAAGGCAGATTGAGGAAGGTTTTAGGCTCAGCCTAAAGGGGGGACCCAGCGCAGCTCAACCTGGGGGGCTGAGTTTGGGGTCACAGCCCAAACTGGGCACCTGCCTGTGGGGCCTCTGGTCACCAGCACAGCCCAGTAAAGCAGCAGGAAAGGTCTGCAGGAAGGCGAGGGAAGCTTGTGTGGAGCTGGGGGATGCTCTGGCCCAGCTGCTCAGGAGGGGAGGTGTGGGCCAGAGGCTGAGTGGAGAGCAGGGAGCTCACAGGATGAGCAGGGAGAGGAAAAGGCAGAGGTGTCAGGAGAGAGAGCCCTTCCCGGGGTGATGCAGAACTGCCTGGGGAAAGGTCAGCAAATACCTGCTGGGAACTGCATCCTGCTTCGGGCAGGGGTCTCAGCACACAACTCTTGATTCATCTTATTTATTTTTCATAATTCAGTGATTAAAATGGCACAAGATGTTTGGGTTTAGGGAACCAGCCTAACCAAGCAATGGATGAGAAAAGGAAAAGTTTCTGAAATGCAGTAGTGTAACCCATATTACTGGGGTCATGGAAGAACATGTATGGGAGGATTTAAAATGCCTTGTTCTGTTTACTTTTTAATTTCAGCTCAAATGGGGATTTCCAGGCTCCCATGCCATAGAATTATTTTTAAAATGGGATTACACCCATGAAGGTTTCTTTCCATTTACCTTAAATTTACACAGGAAGGACTTTCCCATGGAGTGCTGTGTTGGGCTGCACAAGGCTGGGATGTCTGCACATCATCAAAGACAGCAAGTGCCATAATTGCTGCACAATTTGTGGCTCAGGTTGAGAAGGCACTTCAGTTGCAGGGAGAGAGATCCTGCCAGCAGAGAGGTTTTGGTTGCAGAGTATTTACTGGTTCTGCTTTAAAAGGAGAGCAGCTTGGGGAAATGCTCATCCACAATATGGAAGTGGGATTTCTGCTATGTTTATGGAAGGTGGGAGAAAATATGAGCATAGCTTCTGAGGAGATTCCACAGAAACACTTGTTCTGTCTTGTTGGAATTAAGACAAATGGGGACTAAATAATTTGAGGTTCTGTCTTCTCTTTCTCAAAATAGTAATATCCTAATAATATTGTGTCCTTTTAGCTCTATCCTAATGAAAGGATTGCTCACTATCTTAATTGTTTAATTAATGTTTACACATAGTTTAAAAAACTGAAGAACATATTTTGCTCATACTTTCTGTGGCACCTAATCCATTGGATTAAGGATGACCTGGGAGTTATAGCTTCTGTCTGCTATTTTCACACAGCTTTTAGCAACCAATCCCTGCACCTTTATATCCATGGGTGAAGGATTAGTCATGTGGAGAGGAACCTGTGCAAAGTAAGCAATGTGACACTAATATTCCCTGCTGAGATAACAACTCCACTCTCACAACAGGATGAGTGCAGAGGTAATTGAGATCTCAGAGAAATTAGTTCCACACACACTGCAGGCAGGGACTCTGGCACTGGTAGCTCTGTGTTACCGTATCTTGGTAGCTTTAGCACAACTTCAGTGTGTTTCATAGGAAGGCAAACAGGGATTTACTTCAGTGCTACAGCACAGGAGGATCATACTGGCTGCTGGAGAATTCCACTGAGATCTGACAGATAAGCATGAGCATTTAGAAACAACTTGCTCAATGAAGCCTTCTGCCCCTAATCTAAACGCTTCCCATAGCTTGAGAAATTCTAGCATGGAAGTGTTGATTAATCAGTATAAATTCTCAGATAGAAGCTGTCGTTCACCCTTAGCCAGCGCAGAGGCCTCTGTGATGACTCTGTATGTATTACTGATATGAGATGTTGTCTGTGAGGAGATAAAGGAGAGCAGAGGATTCTCCCATGGCACTGTCACAACACAGATCTGCTGTCAGGTCTCTGCTGCTCCAGCCGAGCCAGCACTGCGGAGGGGATTGATAAATGCAGCTGTTTCACAGTAAAGAGTTGGTTGTAAGTTTGGGCTGAATTTGGGGTTTGGGACAGTTGTTTTAAGTAGCTCTGACCTACCCATGAGTTTTCTTTCATAATTGGAGATTCAGCTACTCTTTCAGCTTAATGCCCATGAAATGTTGCAGTAAATTCAGGTCATCTTACTGTGATAATTCAGAGCCCTGGAAATGTTACTCTTCTGCTCTGCTCTGCTAACTAGTGAAGGACCAGCTTCAGTGAAACAGTATTGCATTTTTACTCTCCACCATAAATTCAGATCCTGTTGACTTTAAGTGCTAGAGCTGTCCCATGCTTGTGTGCCCACAGAGGAGCTCCTTGCTCAGCACCAGAGCCACCACTGTGCAGGATGCTAGCAGGACAACTATGCTTTCACTCTGTAAGCATTAATAGTACAAGCACCTGAAAAGATACAAGTATTTATTGCTTCCTTTGATTTATTTGTAAATGCCTGTTTGAGGCAAGTCTGCTGCAAAGGTACTTTGGGGCACCACAGCTGCAGAGCCTAGCCAGGGCAGTGAGGGGCTGTGGGACAGCATGTCCCTGCTCCTCGTGGGGCTCCTGCCAGGCTGTCCCCTGCCAGGCTGTCCCCTGTCACTTGCCTGTTGCCATGGAGAGCAGATTTGGTCCTGCACACTCATGACTCCCGTGTGGCTCTTCTCTGCCAGGGTAATCTGCTGTCACTGCGGTCGTCACAATAACCAGCTTTTCTTTTTTTTTTAATATACTTTTCTCTGTACCACATCTTGCTTTCAGCTGCCTAGATACACTCCTGGTGTCAGCAGCATGATGTGATACTGCTCGTTTAAACTGGGAGACAAAACCCTGATGTGATACTGCTCACAACATTGCTCAGTGCTCCTGTCTATTCCGCAAGGTTACTTAGGATACATACAGCACTGCTTCACCTTTTGTCTTTAAAGTGATGTAGGATGAATATCTTTCAAATGGAAAGACAGGCAACTGGAAAAAAGGGGGAAAAACAAGTAACAAGATCAAAGACATAAATAGAACAAAATATGCACAAGAGATCTCATCTGAGATCAAAGATGTGAACGTAATTACCATGAATAAGACGTGCAGAGCTCACCAGAACAGAATGGTTTGTGTGCCTGGAGAATTCTGCAGAAATAAACCATTCTGTGAGAAATTGAGTGCTCCACAGAGTGACAAAAGGACATTTATTCTGCACTGGAGGGGGAATAGCAGAAACCCACCATTACAGCAGGGCTGCTCATTGCTGCCTGACCCTGGGCAGGGCTGCAGCCATCGAAGTAGCTAAAAGAAATTTCTGAACCTTTTATGTTAAAAGATTCTGATCTGGGGCAAAAAAAAGAAAAAAGTCAACCCCAAACCCCAGCTCTTTAACCCTGGGAGGTGTGTTGTTCTTGGGCAGACATTTTCAAGGGCAAATGTAGTGATTGTGTTATGAGTGCAGTTGGAAGAAAAACAATTGCTTCAGTTAAGCTTAACACATAGAGGAATTCTGCAGAGCATAAATCATTTCTTTTCACTAACTCTGTTTGGTCAGGGATTGTGATTGCATTTTTGATTTTTATGGCTGTTATGTACACGTGTCCACAGGCCCTAACAGAAAATCCTTAGAAATGCAATAAATAAATAAGAGGAGTCTAGAAGAGTGTGTAAGAAAAGTTACAGTGACTGAGCTGAAATTGCAAACTGCTTATTCTTCCTTATGAGCTATATGCTGGTCATAGATACAAGAACACTGTTTGATTTTTTAGTGGAGTTACTAAATAAATGCCACTATAAATAGAAAAGAAAAACTAATTTTTTCTTTTTCTGATAATGCAGATCTGAACACTGATCAATCCTTCCTGCATTTCCAGATAAGATGTGCCTTTGCCATGAATATTTCAAACCTGATGAGAGCATGAAAACTCAGAAAGTTTTGCGAGTGAATTTTGGTTTGGTTTAATTTTTACCTCTCTCTCTCAGTTGACATGAAACAAAAATTCTGACACAGGTCTACATATCAGGCTTATTTTCACTGGGGAGAGAGGTCAAAAAGCAAATCCTGTGTGCTGAGCCTACTGTCAAGGTTTATTTTCACAGAAACTTTATTAGAACTGTATTTAGCATGTGGATGATTTCAGCAGTAGCCTAGTGCATCTTTGCACAGAAATACCTCCTGGAGGGAACCTGGAAAGCATGTGCAGTCTCTAGAAATGAGTATTTCTGACTGCTTTTGTTTTGGGAAGAGCCCACTGCTGTCCATAGGTTCTGCTCTCTGTGACTTTGAGTCAAACAGTGGAAGTAGAACCATAGTCTGTGTCAGATCTCATGTGGATCTGTGAGCTGTACAGCCTGGGATGGAGATCCTGCTTTCCCATGGCAATGGAATTCTGTCTCCATTGCAAAATCCCCGTCAGCATCATGGTGTGGTGCTGTGACGCCTTCAAAGGGTCATTTCAGCACAAGGCACATTTCCTTCTCCCATGACAAAAAAAAAAAAAGTAAAACTGTGTAGTTTTCATCAGGCAAAAAATGAGTTTTCTTAGTAAAAAATGTACAGCTTCTCCTATTTTTTTTGCAAGAATAGACTCAATGCTGCCTTCAGTCAGATCCCCAAGTTCTTTATGAAACAGAGGTGTAGACACTGAATTGAGAGAATGTTGTGTCCTTTTGCAGGGGATGTTACTTCACAAAAAGAGTTCTTTCTGTCTTTAGGCCAAAATGATGTATGATGTATTATCTAAAGATCATCAGTTACTGTCTGATTGGAGACTGAGGAGAGTTTATTTTGTGATGTTCATGACTGTATCTGTTCTACTGCAAGTCTTTGCTTTGACTTCGGTTCTCTCAGGAAACTGTAAACTTACTCATTGTATGAAATCTATTTTTTTTTTTGCTTGGAAGTGTTTATAGCATTTGAAATAACAAGTATGCCCAAGGTTGTGGGAAGCCTGTGGTAGGTGACTCTTCTTGAGAAAGGGGTTGGATAAAATTCCCTTCACAAGTTGCTGCCAGTCTCAGTCAGGCTGTGGCTCTCTATTTGTAACTCCTCACTCTCTTCGTTGGGATTCAGGTGACAGAGCAATAGAAACCTCTGTCCTGCTGTATTCCATAAATGTTATCCATTCTACAAAACAGGTTCCCCACAGCAATGATGCTCACAAAATTTGTGAGTGTTTTAGTCCAATATATTTAGTTGTTTTCCTTAGATAATGCCATGTATTTTGGCTCAACTTAATGCTTAAATGCCAAAGGCAGGCACACAAATAATCTGGAGGAAGTCAAGAGAGGTGCTTTTATACTGAAGCTTAAGTGCTTGGCTGCATAGAATTCATCCTGATTTTCACTGAAACAGTACTGAGAAAAGCACATAGTTTGTGCAGCAGAGAGATGGGTGCATGTGAGTCTCTGCCTTCTACACAGCCTTTGAAAGCCTGATGCTTAACTCTCAAAACACAATTTACTGCTTAGCAATGAAGTAAACTGGATTTTGGACAAACACCATCTTGCCCAATGACCAAATAGTTATTTCAGTTTTCTTTTTTTTTTTCCTCCCCATCACCTCACCCTGCTATGCAAGTGTTCTGTCAGTTCAAATAATTTATTCTTACCTGAGAGCTGTTGTAGCTCATGGACTGTGGGCAGCCATCACAAGGCAGCTTAAAGCAGTATGGCAAAAGAAAGCCATAGATATGCTCTCAACTCTGCAAACATAGATCCCTCTTTATTTATTCTTTTTTTTACTCATTACACCCAGGTTGTATTGAATATATCTAAATTGTAAGATTAAGATTACTGCCCCAAAGCAGTAAAGTAAAAGTTATGGGACAGTGTGGGCTTGTCCCACCCCTGTAAAGGGAACCAGAACAGGGATCACTCACCATTGTCAGGGCTCCTGGGCTCATCTGCCCTCTTTCAAAAACACATTCACTGACTTTTCTTACATCTAAAAAGTTCTACTCATCCACAGCAATTAGATAAATTAAACCAATGAGAGCTGGCTTTCAGTAGAGGATCAGTGCAGGTCAGGCCCTTGAGGGTGGCAGTGCTGTCTCTGCTGTACAGGACCTCCTGTCTGGACTGGCAGTGTCAAAATATTCTGATCTGCCCTCTCCCTAAAATCAAACCCTTCCTTGCAGCTCCAGCAATGAAAACAGTTTCACAGAGGGTGTTAAGATAATGCAAGCCTTAGTTTAAATGGGACTCAGACCTGGAGTGAGTGCATTGAAGACTATTGGAATTGCATTCAGCACTGTTTATAGTTTCTCAGGAGTTGCAGAGCCTGTTAGAAATGAAATAAAGCTTATGGAAAGGGGCTTGTGTTTTCTACTGTGCTGAGAAGTAATGAAGAGGAAAACATATTTGTGCCTGTTCAAAGGCTGCCCAAGGACAGCTTTCATTCTTTGTGACCCAGTTACATTAAATGCTTTCACAGGAACTCCTCAGATACTTATTAAAAAAAAAAAAAAGAAAAAAAGAAAGGAAAACACAGATCAGTGCTTCTGATCTTCACTCTGAGGACACATCCAGGCTTGGAGCCATTGACAGCTATCTTGCATCCCTTGTTACCTGTACAAAAATTAAACAAAGCAAGAGACAAGGAAAACTGGATGAGAAATTAACTGTGTCCATGGAACTATTAAATGCCAGAACTTTGGCCAGAACAGGATGATCTATTGCTCTTACCCTCATTTTCTGGTATTTCCCTCCCTTTTGGCACAATGTGAGTCCTTTGAGTATTTTGTCAGAGCTCCCCAGTCCAGCCAAAAATTTTCACTGGTTTTTGACAGAAGGTAGGAGATTCTGCATTGTACATACAGTGACAGTGGTACCTGTCTGACAGGAGCCCAGTTCCTCCTGAAACTGATGGGCTTCAGTGTACTCTGTGCCTTGAATCCTGACCAGGTGGATACAGGAACTGATCCCTCTACAGATATTGTTGATAAATGAGGTGTGCTATAGACTTTGTTATATCCTACCTAAACCCCAAATTAGTCAATTTTGAGGGACAAAAAGCAAAGCTCTTTCTGCTACTTCTTGGTACTGCATCTGACTAATGGTGTTTGGTGCTATTTGAGGAACTTGAAGCTGGAAGGCTTCCTTGGGAGTTGTGGTATATCCCTTTCTATGTGCCAGGGCTTCCAGAAGTGCAAGAGAGTACACAGAGCTCCAGAGAGCACTGGGCAGCAGTACTGCATGTACACAGTGACAGAAAAAGCCTTCTGTGGACTTGGAGTTCTTTTGCTTATCTTCTTGTCAGTGACTGAAGTAGTTGCAAATATTTTCTTTTTGGTGGTGTTGCTTTCTAATGAAGGAGAAAATACAAACTAATGAAATCTGTTGTAGTTGCTTGTTGTGATTTGAAGAAGTTAAGACATTTACCATCCACTATACTATTTCTCCTGACACTGTGCCCTATTAGATTTGCCAAAATTAAAAAGATTTTTTAAAATTCAATGTTTTCTCGATACACTGGATTCTTGTGTTTTTCTGTCATATGAATATTGAGTCATTGATATTTTGTGTGTCACACAGAATGGTTGAGATATCAGAGGAAACTAATGATTTGCATAAGCATCCCAGAGGCATTTTTGGCTTCCCGGCATGCAGGAGCTTTAGCCTGTTGTCTTTACACAGAGTCTGCTGTAATGCTGCATGCCAGAGATGATAATTCACTTTGTGAAACATGATCAGAAGAACCTTTATGGAGGTGTGACAGATGCAGCTGTAGCCATCACTTGAAGCTCTTTTCCATAACCTTAAAAATGCGTCTCCTTCTGATTTTCGTTCTTGATGACTTTTTTAGCTATTGTTGAGTTGTAGCTGTCATGGGAAATGAAATTCCTAAGAGAGCAAGGAAATAAAAAGGTTGAAGTGCCCCCAGCCACAGTTTCAGGACTTAATTGGACACTAGCTACTCGGCTATGAGCATTCCCCCAAAGAATGGTGGAGTTCTTGCAGGCTTCAAACAATGGAGATGCGTGGGTTGATGCCATCTGCAGCCTAGGGCTGGTGGAACAAAAAGATGTTTGAAGAAGAGGGAAATTCTCAGAGATATGGTAGAATGGGACTGATCTGAAAGTAATCAATCATTAGGGTGACATAAATCACAACACACAAGGGCCCAGAGCCAGGAGATGTCAAACACCGCCCGCAGCGCATCAGTCTCTCTGGCATCGTCACTTTTGTGTGCTGTGCCACTGCTCTTTTGTGGCCCATCCATTTTGTGGGGCGATGACACCCAGGAATGCCGGGCTGCCCCTGGCTGGCTAATGCAGCTTTGTGATTGCGCACCCTAACGTGCACTTGGGGCGCATTCACGCCGTGACCCGAGCCAGCCATCGATTGTCAGCCGGGTGCCAGAGCCGCCAGATGTGGCTTGATCTCATAATTACGTTAGTTCTGTTGCTCCAGTGCAGCGGCATCAAAACAATACCAGCCAATCTGGGGCACAAAGAGAGGCTGCAGCTCTCATGTGGTCATCTGGGCCACGCTTGACATTTTTTGCCTAAAGCTCTCAGATGTTAAACTTAATTTCTCTTCCTTGATTATAAGCAAAATGATCTGTGCGCAATATTAAAAAAACATTTATCAGCTGGAAAACAGCAAAAGGCATGGCATAAACTCATATAAATGTTAATGAAAGGCAGACAAAATTGAGCAATAGTATTGTATTCTTTAGGCTTTTATACACTTTTACTTAACAGACTTTGGGGGATGGGGTCAGGACAGGATTGAAGGACAAGGACAAAAAATATTGTTTTGAAATTTACACCAACTCTTCTTACTGTTTAAAACACTGGTCTGGAAGTCCTGTTAAATGGGACAAGCATAATCCTCCTTTAACTTATTCTGATATTGATCATCAGATCAATGTAAATCATAAATCCCTTTATTTCAATAAAAAGGCTCCATCTTTCTACTGTTGCCCATAAAAAAACTCATAGATTTTTGGCTGCCTAGCTCCTTCAAAGAAACTGTCCAAAGTGGTAAAACAAAGACTGTGGTAGTTGTCTGATGAGGTCTATTCCTCTGAGTTAGGGTGATATTATTTGGATGGTATACAAGGCAGTCTGAGCACAAGACTCCAGGTCCCAGTACAGAAATACTTGAGTGCATAGGACTCAAATTATCCTTCCCTTTGTCATATTGATCTTTAATTTGCTAATGTAGCACTGAAATACAGCAAGGGTGTTTTCATGTCATTTTTGCCAGCCCTCAGCCCCCCAGCCCACCAATTGCTCCTTTCCTTGACCTGCCCTCAGCCTACAGAGCTCCAAGACCTGTGCTTGAGTTGTTCAGCACTGCTGCTGTACATGGGACCAGTAGGGTTCTGCACAGCCCATTGTAATTTTCTACTTTTTCAAATAAATGTAGTGAGTTCTCATCAGCAGCAACTCTTAAATTAAAGCATTCTCCTTCCTCTCCAATTGTGAGCTACAACACATCTCAGATTAGGCACAAGGAAAACTGTAGCACAGGACAGGAACTATCAGCTAAAAAGGTTTTCTAAACAATACAAGTTGGCCTCAGAGTGCCCTACTAATATTCTCCATCTTGCAGTATTTTCATTTCAACTAAGAATATAAAATCAGGCCACATATAAGAGAAATTTTATTTCCTGTACTACTGCAGTTTTTTAGAATAATGGCCCATGTAGATCACTGGGCAAATATTACATCCTAAAGTTTCAAATAATTGCCATCTTTATGTTTCATATCTGATCTTTAATAAATGTTATTTTACACAGCGCAATTAGACTTCAGGATGTAAAACTCAGAGTAATCCAGAACCTTTTTGCAGAGCTGGGTATTTCCAGGGTGCACTGACATCTAGATTCTGATCTAACTAATGGCACAAATCTGAAGCAATTTCCTAGAAATCAGTACAATTACATCAGCACAATCCCCATAAAACGAGGATGAGAGTCAGACTTTTATTTCTTTTCCAGCCTGCTCCAGAGATACAGTATTTTCCATTTAGTCAACTGAAGAGAACTGTAAAGGTATAGAAAGAAATGATAGAACTACATTTTACTATATAACATATGGGAAACTTGGTTATTATTTTACCATAAGCTTATGCAGGAAAAAGAGTGTGCTGCAGTAAAATGGAAAAAATTCACCTCAGGTGTTGTATCATGAAATCCAAGGAAGTGACATCAAAGATTAAACCTGGCCCATTTACTTTGAATCTGTTTTGTTTAAGTATCAGATTTTATGTCTGGAGATTTTCTCTACTCTGTGAATTTTATTCCTTTTTGTAAGCATAAAACTGAATGAGGATCAAAAAGAATTTATTTTGTCGCCTCAATGCCAACATCAGACCCTCACGTTGGCCCCTGAAATTCTTTAGACAGTTTTGGGTGTCGGGTACAGAGCAGCTGCACACTGGGGTCAGTGTGCACAGCAATTGTGGTGCAGGCTGGTTTTAGCCAAGCAGGAGAGAGTTTGTCCATGGGGAGCCCTGGTCTCCTACTGCCAGAGTGTCACCATCATATCTTCTGAAAAATCCTCTTTGCCCAGGATTTCTCTCCTGGGAAGCTGAGAAGCCTCAGAGAAAAAGGAAAGCAATATTATATCGTTTGCTTCTCCTGTGTTTTGCTGCTTTGGAATGTGGTTGGAGATTGTTTATCCAATATGTGAGTTATTTTTACTTATTGGCCAATTACGGCCAAGCTGTGTCGGACTCTGAAGTGAGAGTCATGTGTTTTTGAGTATTATCTTTTAGCCTTCTGTCTGTATCCTTTCTCTATTCTTTAGTATAGTTTAGGATAGTATTCTTTAATAAAATATAGTATCATAAAATAATAAATGAACAGAATGAACTCTAAGAACATGGAGTCACATTCATCTTTCCTTGGTGGACCCAGAAAATACCACATCAGAGCAGCCTTTTTGTTCCAAGGACAATCATCTGTGCTACCTGGTCACACTGAGACAGTAATTCTGTGTGGGATAACGTTGTCTCCTGGTCCTTGCTCTGTCTGGAGAGGAGAAGTGGGAGTGCCAGTGCTGTCTGGGCAGGCAGAGGTGCCGTGCTGTCTCCTCACACCCCATGAAACCGCAGCCTGTTCCCAGCTCTGCTGCCTTCCTGCGCTCAGAATTGTTTCCTTTAATTCATTTCACTAGCTCAGAAGAGTGACAGAAGATGCTTGGGAAACTACAGGAAACTCTCCCAAACTCCTCTGGGAGAAAGAGCTAAAGGGACACAAAAGGCCTTGTTGTGGATAATGGGAGCCAGCGGGTAGAGCACATCAGGGATAGGTGAGGTGGGGACAGTGCAGGAGGTGGCTCTGGGCTGACCCACTGCCTGCAGGCAGGACAGTGCCCTGGGAGTCCTTGGTACATGGAGGTCTCTCTGCCATGGGCCAGCCCTCACCCTGTCCTCGTGTTCTCTGGAGCATTTACCTGGCCTTTCAGGAGCTGGAGAAGTTCAGAGCAGTATGGAGATTTTGGTGTGAGTGAGATGTGTATCTGTAATACTAAATTTTGTTCCCAGTCTAAAACTGAAAACTTTTTTTTTTTGTGGGAAGAAGTTAACTGGAACTGATGAAGTTTCTTTTCATGGATTATTTAAGCGGTACAAGATGTTGTTAATTCTGAGTTTCTTCCATGTTATTTGGGAAAGTATGTCTGATTATGTAAATTAAAAGTTGCTGCTTAAAAATATTTTGCTTGAGAGATTGCAAAGGCAACACAGTAAATGAATTAAGATGAGAGTCTTGCTCAAGTGAGAAGATTGCATAAGCAACCACATGTGGTATTGAAAAATACATACTGTTTACAACGTATTCTTGCAAGATCCTTAAATATTTCACTTTGAGGTTTGCTTGATATAAAATATTGCATTTGTTCAAGCTGTCTCACAGGCTGGGACCTAAGCTGATTTGCAGCTACATGCAGATTAAAACCACTCTGCTGTCCCACTGCAATTTTAGATTTAATTTGGTTAGTTTCCGTCTTTTTAAGAGAAACAAGAGAGTTTTCAAACCAACAGGCATTGACTGCTTACCTAATTAAAAATGTATCCATCTGCTGGTGGCTGACTTGTTATTCAAAGCATGCAGATCTAAGTAGGTTGATTTATTTATGAAGACCTTATGACACTGAGAGATATGCACTCAAAAACATGCAAAAATAAATGTGGTTGCAGATGGGTAGACACACACAGATCTTTACGGGGTTCTAAATAACAGATAGAGAGAATTTGGAAAATGTGCTTTAAAGGGAAGATCCTTTTATGTTGCTTTCACGTGTTTAACATTTAGAGCTCAAATAACAGAGCAGCCAGAGAACATGTTGTGAGATAACTCTAGTCTAAATATCCTATAGTGCCTTTTAAGTTGTGACAATTTTTTTCTGAAAGCTTAGTGTGAGTGATAGACTCTGAAGCAGATGCATTTTAAGCAATGTTTTATTTAGAGAACAGTTTAAAGGGAATTTTAATTAAAGGAGAAAAAAAATCATTAGCACTTACAAACACCATGCATTGGAATCAGGCTAAACGCTGTCTTATATTTGATTTCATTGGTACATTGGTAAATGTCTCCCAAATTAAGTTTCTATGCCCAAGCTTTGGAAACTTCAAGCTCCAATGTATTCATTCTCAATGCTACAAATATTGTTGCAATCCTCAGGTAAATTTTATTCATCACTTTATGAGCCCTAGGAGCTTCCCAGTGTGATGAAGCCATCAGGTATTTCCCTGTGGGGTGTGGAGCTGCTGGCGTCACCCTTCACGTCACCCCTGGTGCAATTCCCCTGCTCTGGGACTTTTGACACAGACACAAAGGGAGTGGTACCCCAGCTTGCTCAGAGCTCTCTCCATGAGGCTCTGGAGTGCATCTGCCACCTGAGAAGTTTGAGGAGGATGGAGAATGCCGTGTCTGGGACAGCTCTGGAGTGGCTTTATGGCCTCTGGTTCTGTTCACAGCACAGTTTCTAGAGAGTCCTTTTGGTTTTTCCTTCCATCCATGTGATTGGAAGCATGTTTATTCAGGTTTTGCACATTTGCATGCCTGTTTGTGTTCATTGGTAAAAAAATGTATCAAAAATAGACTGAAAATATTTCTTTACAGACCACCTTATCATGCTGCTGTCCTCTTAAACTGAAACTGTCTTGCACTAGATGATAAAGTTGCTTTCAGAAGAAATGGGTTTCTTACCAAACCATGCATTGACAATTGTGCTTTCACAAAAAGATAATTCTCTAATCCCAAGGTCAGTTTAAGCTGATTCTCCCATATATACACTTTCAGATTCCCTTTGAATTGCTTTTATTTCCATGTCAAGGCAAGCATGTGGGTTTTCTTGTGCCAACAAAATATAGAGACATGGTTTGTATGTAGATTAGCTAAGGAGGATATTAGACTGAGTTGCTTTTTGGTAGGAAGCCATCCTGGCATTTCTTTGAAAAACTCTAGAGATGTTTAAATAATCCTTATACTAACAGATGTCACCACTGGGAATCTGTTTTACTTTTGCAGCTCTTTGTTTGAATATCTTGCTGGCATTTTTTGATATTTTGGAATGGGGTGTGGAAGTGTGTGAAACTCAAACAAATCTATATTTTCTTTTACTTGATTTCTCCCAAACATATATTTTGATAAAAGTTTCAGATAATAATCAAGGGAAGAAACCCCATAAATTTTGCTATGGGTGTTCCTTTTGTGCAGAAGGGAGAGGACAAAAAAATGACCAAGAATCCTTTCCTTTTGTTTTCAACACACTGCAAATGACTGTTTGCTGTTTTCCTGGTCCTGTGCAAGCCCTGGAAATGGGGGACAAGGGATCACAATGGGTCAAGGCAAATAGTTAGTCACACTGTCTCTTAGAATTGAACCCATTGTTCAAGAAGGCAAGCAAGTTTTCCACTACTAATTTTGGTCTGCATTGGAAACTGTGGCCAGTGTGGTTGTGTGAATAAGGATTAGTAATGGTGAGTGGGCACGGGAGTAGCTGAAGGGGTGGCATTTTTGTGCCTGTAAAACCTGTAATGGTTGCACATTTCTCCCCAAACTTAATGTTTTTGCTGTTTACCTCAGAACACCACAAGAATACTTCAATGGGAAAAAAAATATCGCTGGAAATATCAACTAGCATACGTGTCAGGAAAGTCTTACAATTGACTGTCTCAGTAAAACACCAATGAGTAATTTCTAATGGAAATTTGGCCTTAAAGTAAAATTCAGGAAGATGTGTCCCTTCTCTTTATTGTTGCTACTGATCTGCTTACAAGAAAATATGCTCTGGGTTTGGGTCTGACTTCCAAGAAGGGAATGGGATAGTTACTGTTGAAGGAAGACTTGGAGGGAAATGGGACACACAAAGAGTGTTTGCAGCTGGAGAAAAACTGTTTGTGGTGCCTTTGGTGTAGGATATAGGGGGAACTGATTAACATGTCAGAAATTCAAAAATTCTTAAAATGAGTTTCATGCCTGGGAAAGGTGTAATGCAGGTATAAGACCTGTGAACATCTTTTGTTCGAATGCAACAGTGATGTTCAGCTCCTTGAGAGTGGATTTGAGGTCTGGTTGTGCTAAAAGCTGTACAAGAATATCTCAGAGCAGGACAAGACCCAGCAGATGGGTATAAATAAAAAGAGAACAAGGAAATACTCTGGCAGCATTGCCCAGCACAACAAAGTACCTTATTCTCTGAACTCTTCCAATATCAGTGACAGCACTGAGGAAAATAATGGCTGCCACTTTTCTAATATAAAAGCGAGGGCTGGGGTTTTGTGTTTTTTTTCCATTGTCCTTAGAGTTTTTTATCTCTGTGCCTACTATTTTGCTTACATGAAGTTAATCCAGAATTTTCAGTATTCTGCCACAAAATCAGTGCAAATAGTGAACTAGAGCACCCACATGTACATATACTCACTTCCTTCAGTTAGTGGCTCCCTAAAATAGGACAAGTAGGTTCTTAGCTAATAAACAACCATTCTTTTGTATCTACACATAATCTGAAATCAGGACAGAGAAACACAGGAATGCTTCAGATCCTGACTAAGCTCACCATTACTTAAAGGCTGGCCAACTTCTAGACCACAAGTTCCCCACTTCCTTACAGATGTTACCACAAGGAGCTGCACATCTCCATATTCTTGGCAACGATGGCACAGCAGGCACTGGATCCCTACAGATCTCTCTGATTTTGTTTATTTAGCATCACAGTTTTAACGTGGGTAATCACATACATCCAGCTTCAAAAGTGTTGCTGCTAGTGGCTGTTTCAGGAGGTCTGTGCAGAACTTGGAGCAGAGTGTTTCTCCTAGAGGTTAACTCACAAAATTCATCTTTCTCCTGTCCTGTGAATGTATCAGTCATGCCTGCATGCGTCAAAAAAACTTTCCACTTTGTGGAACAAAAAGCAGCGCTTTTTTATTTAATTGTAAAGAAGGACAAAGAGTCTGCCCTCCTATTAAAAATAGCACACATTAAAAAAGAAGGAAGAATTGGTATTTTTTCTTACTTTACTTTACGCAGATTTCTACTATATGGTTGCCAATATTTTGTTCATAATAATGGGTGGACCATCTCAGATAGGATGGTTTAATCTGAGTTAATTAGAATTTACACTCTATTAGAAGTGCCAGAAAGCTTCAGTGCTCTGTAGGGAACCTGTCTCTGATGCAGTTTGATTGGTACCATCATTGCATAAATAATCTCTGAAAAGATCACTGTGTCTGAACACAGAATAAAAATGAATTAGAGCTCTGACACTCTATTCTTTTGACAGTTTTACAAAAAAGACAATTCAAAGATTTTTGCACAAAAATCATCTTTGTTTATACTGAACTTTTACTGGTGCAATTAAAGTAATGCTTTATATTTTTTTAATAATACCTGTAGTAAATTATGGCAAGAAACCTAAAATTCCAGTATAAAAAAAAACTGGGAAACACTTTGCTTTAATATATATTAATTTTAGATTTATTCTGTTTTCACATGAAGGGCCCAATTCTGCCTACATATTAAAGGTTAGTAGCTAAGCTGCTGGTAAAATTCAACTTCAGAACAGGGCAGAATCTGGTTCAGAATCTTAAACTGCGACCCTATTCTTGACAGACAAAATCCAAGCCTGCCCGCCTGATTGTTTTTCCCGGTGCAGAAAAATGTGTGGGTGCTTTTAAGGAAGTCTGGATGCAGTTTGTAGTTTCAGCTTTACCTTTCCAATTCAGCCAAGGCTCCTGTGAAGCTGCTGCGGGCGATTCCCCGCGTGCTCTGGCACAGGCTCTTGGGCTGACGTTTGTTTCGTTATTAATGGCACACGGAGCCCTTGGGAGGAGGCTGTCCCTGCATGTCCCCTCTGGCTGGTGGCCCTGGACCTGCCAGAGCTCTCCTGCCACTGGCACTGCTCCTGTGCCAGGCTGACATCACCGTCCCGCCAGTTTTTCATTTCTGGAAGCTGACACCACTCCCAAATGCTCCTGAGTAAGAAGCGCAGCGGCTGAGGACAGGCAGTACAAAAAGGGAGAGATTCGAAAGCAGTTTGTAATAATTAAGGCGTCTGTTAACCTCCCCAGCTTTAAATAACCTTTCAGTGGAACGTGGGCAGGCACATTCCTCTCCAGGTTGCCAAGCATCTGTGCACTGCAAACAGCCTTACACAGTTATTTGCTCTGGCTTATTGGTCACACTTTCACAGGAAAATCCTGCAGGTCTCTGCTTGCCCCCGGCCTTGCTGAGGGTGAGAGCTGTGGTGAGCTAAGCTGACACCTCTGCTGCAGAGTGGAAGCTTGCACTGCTTACATTTGATCCGCTCATTCAGTGAAAAGCAGTAATACCTGTTCTGACATTTTGCTGCATTTATTTCTCTGCTTCATCCATACTGATTTTATCTTTTGCCAGTGCCCTTTTAGGTTTATTTATTTTAGGAAACATAATCTGCATTATAAACACTCCTGGATTTGTAAATAGCTTTACTGATAGGATTTCTTTTCACAGACCTGGTAATGGCATATTATAAATTTTAGACTAACTATGAGATTTGAGTTGGGTTGCCAGGACCAATGTAATAAAAGATACTCCTTCAATTGTCATTAAAATCCTGTTACATTTCACTTACGCTTCTCTAGTTTCCCTTAGCACTGCTGCTTAGAAAAGGAAAAAAAATCTATGCATCTGTCTGTCTGTATATTGTCAAGTCACGCCGTGTGCCTACTCTGAATAAAGACACTGTCACAGGTCCTGTAATCAGCATCGAGGCAGTAATGAATAGGAAAATCTTGTGATGATGATCACGATTAACAAAAGGAAATGTAAATAATCTACAGTGCCTAAAGCTCACTTTTTTTGCAGAGTGGATTTGCAAGTGAGATATAAACCTGATCCTTTTCTTATTGAGGTCAGCAGCAAAACTCCTGCTAATCCCAGCTGAAACAAAATCATTCTGCCAGCTTGATGTTTATAGAAATGCATATTACCTTCATGGAGATGCTCTCCCGCTACAGCTTTTTGTATTACAGCCTGCAACTTCATCTAAAGCAAACATGACCTGAGGAATGAAATCTTACACATATCGAATAAAAAGCTGTTATTGTGAAATAGCTAGCAATACATTTTGTCAAGTAATCTACCGGCAAATGTTTAATACTCACAGATCCAAAAGAATCAGTGAATCCAGGGAGGGAAAGGCTGGGCACATCTGAGCGCTTGCACTGGGAAGGAGCCGGCAGTGACTGGCTGGTGCCAAGCCTGATAAAGGTGCACCTTTGGGGCATTATTTCCTTTGACAATGAGACTCTGTGTGTGAGTCTTACACTTCCTGGGGTTATTTTACACTCTTTTGCAAATACCCAAGTAGTGTGGAAGTCGTGTGGGAGTGGAGAAAATAGGATTGAATTTTTGTAGGAAAAGGCTTTTCAGAGGAGTCCGGATGAATTTTTCCTGCAGGCTGTGGAATTGCATACTAAAGGAAGAGCTTCCTCCCCCCCTTGCTTTCTTATTTTTCCTTTTTTTTTTTTTTTTTCCTTTCTCCCTTCTAAATGTAGTGCTGGGCCTCAGGAGGCCCATGAACACACAGAGCTTCCTACTGAGGTTGTCACTTGACTGACAGCAAAAAGCTTCTGGGGAGATGGACGAGCATGAGTAGGTGGACATAGAAAAATGGAGAATGAAAAGATAAAGTAAAAATAGAACCGAATGTTCATCCAAAATCACAGCCTTTTTAGGGGATTAATGTAACTTACAAATGTTGTGTTTGTGATTGGGAAAAACATAAAGCAACTCTGCATGTAGAAGCATACATGTGTGTGTGACATTTGATATCCATTCAGTGTTCTGCTAGAAATTATGTTAACTACAGAGATACATCCAAGACAACACCCTTGTGTCAGTGCCCAATTATTTATACACTAATATATTCCCTCAGTGCTTTAAAATAGGAGGAGAACAAATTGTGAGTGAGTAGGAAATGCAACAATATTTCAGTCCTTACATTTCCAGATGATTAACAGTTTCTCAGAGTGTCTGTGTTTGTGTGTTCATGTGCCTGTTTGTCTGTACCACTCGAGTCCTGATCTCTAAATAATTCGGCTGGGGCTGAGCTCTCTGAAGCAGGCAGGATCAAACATTTAACACACTGTCATAATTATTACAATGTCTGCCGCAAGTGAATACAATTTCACCGAGGAACTAAGACAAATACAAGCTCTGAGACAAATACCAGAGATGCTGGATGTGCTTTATTGAGCTGCATTAAATTGACCGTTTAAATGGTGTAAACTTGATGATGGTGCAAACATGATTAGTTCCCATCAAAGCCAAATCACTCCTGATAGTGAGTTACAATAACATAAGTTGTCAGGTTGGCAGCAGAGCAGGCTGCTCAGGTAATAGGCGTTTAAGACAAATGTAATAGCTTCAACAGCTGTAACAAAATTTTAAGGAATAAATTTTGATGTCAAATACTTTGTTGAAGGGTGGAGTTATTGGCTGAAGCCGAGAACAGGATTTAGTCCAAGTATCAATGACATCTGTTAAAACCAAGCTGGGCTTTTAGGATTCGTTGAAATGACACAAAGTAAGGAAATTGTGATTATTTTGGCAAGACTTCTTAAAAAAAGCCCCACATACTGGAGGCAAAATATAGTAGTTTTGGTAGGATTGCAAACATTTTATTTTATGACATTTGCAGGCCTTTTTTACATTGTCTGTGTTTATTTTATGTGACTTTTTTAACAAATTAAAGTTGCATTAAATTACAGAAAAATTTTTAAGGTTTCAAAGCATTTTATATATTTTTAATGACGACTGACTCTTCTGGCATTGCCACAAAAATAACTTTAATTAAAAAAAGAAGACGTCTTGATGCTTCACCATTCCCATAAAGTTTATCCTGACTCGTAGTAGATCTGTCAGAGGCATCAAAGATGTGAAAAGAACATTCAGATAGTTTTAATTGAGGACTGCCTATATTTCTGTGTAAATAATAAAAAAGGCACTAAACCTTTTCTTCCTTCTCATTAGGCCAAGAATTCTTGAAGATAATTAAAGTCAGGAAGTACAAGTTTTAACAGTTGCATTGACTGTGCTACACTGTTTTCTAACTCCCATTATCCAAGCAGCCGCCTAAAAGATTTATTTTCTACAGGAAGAGAAAAACACACCAGCTATCTTTGCAGGGTTATCTTGAAGGTTCTGCCAGTGGGAGCTCCAAAAGAAATGTTCAAGGCTAAGAAAAACAATCTGAGCCTCAGAAATAGGAACCTCATTGTAAATACTGTGTTACCAAACCTTCTTAACAGCAGTTTTAAGAGCCAAAAAAATGCATCCTCCCAAGATCTTGACCTGAAATTAAACCAGGTGAAAGACGCTGTATGTTTTAAGCAAAAAGTGTCAGTAAGGGCATGTTTGTAACTATTATATTTCAGAGATATTTGGACTTGGGGAAAAGTAGAGCGATTTAAAGAGAAAACAGCAGATTCTGAGCAGGCGTGTTTCCTGATGCACAGAATTGTTAGTCAGACTTTAAGCCGCATTCAAAATATTTTTTTAGCTAATCGGGCTTGTAAAGGGCTTCTGTGCGGAAGCTACAGCTAACTCTGGCAAGGATTCGTTTTAGCCCAGACGGAGGAAAAATCCTCGGAGCGTCTGGGTGCGATTCCCCGAGTGCGGGGTGCTGGGACGCGGCCGGGGGAAGGAGCTGGGTCCCGCACGGAGCGAGAGGAGCGCCGGGCGGGACAAGGGGGGCCGCTACCGCCTCCCAACCTGCGGGAAACTGAGGCAGCGCCGCGGGAGCGAGGGAGCTGCCCCACGGGACAAGGGGGGCCGCTACCGCCTCCCAACCTGCGGGAAACTGAGGCAGCGCCGCCGCCGAGAGCCGCGGGCGGGAGCGCGGGGGACTCGGCGGCCGAAGAGGGATGCGCTGCGGGAACCGCCGGCTCTGGAGCTTCCCGAGGCTCAGGCAGCGGTACCGATAGCGGCGGAGGGACGGAGCATCACGGGGCGGGCAGCGGGGGAGCTGCTCGGTTTGCCCCGGTCCCGGAGCGCTGTCCCGGCAGGCGGCTGGGGCGGCCGGACAGACAGGTCCGGGGGCTGCTCTGTGAGTACGGACTGTTCAAGGACGGCGCTCAGCCCACTGACGCTGCCTGACCCACCCAAGGCTTAGCGGGCTTCTACAAACTACGCTTTTGTTGTCGAGGAGCGTTTAGAGAGCATTATTGAAGAAGTCAGGTGTTCGGAGCGTCCAACGCAAAGCGCGGCTGTGGCTGCACAGCGCAGGATCCCGGGGACAGCCTAAGGGCGTCAGCCAGCACAGGTGTCCCCGGGCACGGCTCGGGGGAACGCGTCCCGTGTACGGCTGGGGATGAGGGGGATGTGCACGAGCTTGTGCGTCCCGATGGATCTTGGCGTTCAGAGGGAACAGCTCCGAGCCCGGCTTTCCCTCCAGCCCGCCCCGCCCAGCCGCTGCCCCGGTGCATAAAAGCGTGAACGATTGGCACCTTCGCGGTGAGCGCCGGGGCCCGGCCTCTGCCGCTCACAAGGGAAGCGCCGCTGAGAGCGGCCGCCCGCACTGCCCGTCCCCGCACATCTCTGCCCGTCCCCGCCCGTCTCTGCCGGTCCCGGTCCGTCCCTGCCCGGCCCCGGGGAGCCGCTGCCGCGGGAGCCGCTGCTCCCGCCAGGTGGCGCTGTTGCTCAACGGTGGCGCCGGGCCGGGCCGGGCCGGGCCGGGCGGGGCGGCGGCAGCTCCCGGGACGCTCCCGGGACTCGGGGCCGCCCCCGGTTGGCGAGGGGCAGGTCCATCTGCGCGCCGCGGCCGCGGCTCCCCCGCTACTCTGCCTCTCCTAACTTTGTCTTTTCGCCTTTTCCATCATCTTTTGGAGTTCGGACACTGTTAAGGTCGCACTGTTAAGGAGCGCTCATCGGCCGCGGCCACTGGCTGCCGCCGCCCGTCCGGGGCAGCGCTCCCCTCACGGCCCCGCCGGAGCGCCCCGCAGCGCCCGGCCCGGCTCCCCGCGCCGCGCGCCCGCGGGGCGGGACGGGGCGGGGCGCGCGGCGCGGAGCGGGCGACGATTGGCGGCGGCGCCTGACGGACGGGCCGGCCCCGCCCCCTTGGCAATGTCTAGCGCGCGCCGCGCGCCCCATGTAGGCAGTTATTCCGCTGGGATAGCGCGGCCGGAGCGCGGCGGCGGCATGGCCGGGGTCCCGATCTGCGCCCTCCTCCCGCTCCTCGTCGGCGTCTGCGGCGCCGTCACCGGCTCTCGGGTCTATCCCGCCAACGAAGGTGAGGCTTGCCGGCGGCCGGGCTGCGCGTTTTCCCGGCGCCGCGTCGGGGGCGAAGTTCGGTGTCCCCGGGCGGGCAGCGGTGCTGTCCCGTCCCCTCCCCGCCTCGCCGCTCCGCTCGCCGCCGGGACGGCGCCTGCCCTGCGCTGCCCCGGCCGCTCGCCGCCCGTCCGGCGGCCGCGGACCTGTCCGAGCGGCGCTGCCGGGGCAGCCCGCGGTGCCGGCACAGGTGTCGCGGGGCGGAGCGGAGCGGCCGCCGCCTGCCCCGCGCGTCCCCCCGCGCCGCCGCTGCCCCGGACGGGCCGGGCTGCTGCGGCTCAGCGCTCCCGGCAGCGGCGCCGGGGCGGCCCCGGATCGGAGGGCGGCTCATGAAACCGGTTCTCCCGGGAGCGCTCAGCAGCTCCGCGCCGTTCCCCGGGGCCCCGGTTCAGCCCGTTCTGCGGGACGGTCCGGCGGCGGCTCAGCGGGAGAAGCCCGCGGCCGTCCCGCGCTGTGTGCGTCCGGCGCCGGTCCCCTCGGGAGCCCCTGCCCGGTCTCTCGGTGCCTAGCCGTGCTCCCGGGGTCTCGGAAGGTACCCGCTGTGAGCCCATCGCTGGCGTGCGGGCGCGCTGTCCCGGGCGGCGGGAGGTGCGGTGCCCAGCGCCGGGGAGCGCTCCGAGAGGCGCTCCGGTGTCTCTCGCAGGTGTGCCGGGTCTCCGCCGCTCCCCTCCGCGCCCCTGAGCGGCTCCAGTGCGCCGGGAAACGAACACGCGATTCCTCAGGGAGAGTTTCGAAGTGTTTCTAAGATATTGGCGCGTTCGGAAATAACATTTCGTTTCAAGTGGAAGGTGGATGCGATGTGCTCCGCACATATGGAACCGTTCAGGTAAACCATTTATTTTAGTATTGCCTTTTGGCAGCTGGAATTTAATCTCTTTTATTTGTACCTTTCTGCAGTTACCTTGCTGGATTCCAGATCAGTTCAGGGAGAACTGGGGTGGATAGCAAGTCCCCTGGAAGGAGGGGTAAGTTTTAAACCGCTATCTGATCAAAAGGGTAAAGGGGGTGATTAGTAACTTTCAGAGAGTCCTAATGGCTCGATTATTGTTGATTGTGGTGAGGAGGTCAGATTTCTTCCCTGGCTTACCAAGTGAATTACTCTTTGTTGAAGAAACTCTATACTCCCTTTGGATAGTTCTGTCATAGAATAAGTGGAAACCAAAAGGGCAGAAAAGAGGTTTCAGAATTAAGAGATTGGTTGAGGCATGGGCTTAGATGCCTATTTAAAACTGAAATACCAACAAGAAATGTGATCTGCTGACTGAATTGCCATTCTTGACTGCTATTATTTTATCTGTGGACTGTCTCGGCTGGGAGATGTTCAGGGCAATTGCTGTTCTATTTCTGGACGAAGGAGTAGGGATCAATATACACGACAGACCTTTTGTTGTGATGGGACAGTTGTCCTGTTTCAGGGCGTAAACATCGTGTGTTTTGGTTTCTGAACAGATAAACTGCAGCACCCAGTGCTTGACTGTGATTCCTTGGAGTTTCTTTTTATGTACCTTTACCATTATCTTATTGAACAGAAGGCTGCTCGAATGCACTGCCCAGTGCTGATGTGATGGCATTAAGAGGTTCGTTGCTGGGCTTAGAGTCCTTTTACTAAGAGAGCTGCACACAAGGTAGCTTTAATTTTTGGTTTAGCTTTATATTATTGGATGCTCCTTGCTGCTCCCTCATCTGTGCCCCGACCTACAGGGTGCCCAGTGCCTCTCTGGGAAACTCCTTCGGATGTTGGACTCTGGAATTGCTGGGATCTGGAGGAGACTGTACTTCATGGGACTTTCTTTTAATAAGCAATTAGAAAGGCTTTTTCTTTCTTCATATGAACAATTTAAGCAAAAATGCCAGCAATCCACGCTAAACACGAATGTAAAAAAAAAAAATCCCAAATCCTTTTAATATTAAAGGAGTAAAAGCAGCTTGGAATCCTTAAGCAGAAGTAACTAAGTCAAAGTGTTTGAAAGAGGAAAATGCTGAAAGATCAGGACCTGTGCACAACAAAGCACTGGATTCTTCAGGAACCTACAAATTTACTTTTTTTTGTGTGTGCGTTCCCGCTCGTAATTAGAAGAAGCAGAGCTAAGGAAACAGCAGTGAGCGGAAGGAATCCGAGGCTGCGTTGGCTCCTGATGCATTATGCATAAGCTCTGAATAACCATAACATGGGAGAATGGGGGATTGTTTTGCTCCCCCATTGTCGTTCTGGGTGAACTTGACTACAGTCCTGGCTTGTGCTCCGCCTGAGCACGCTGTGCTGTCCCCGAAACTCGCTTTTTCAGCGAGTGGGGATGTGATTGGCAGGCCTCTGGCAGCGCCCACGGTGCACATTCAGCGCTGATTGCAGGCAATTGCCCTCATCTTTTGACAGCGTGGAAAGGTACAGCTCTATCTCGGGCAGAGCCGGGCTTCCCTGTTAATCCCACACCCTGGAAATGTCACTTAATGAGATTGGGTCTTTCGGATGCCTCTCCAAGGGATATCTACGCTGTGTATTCAAACAGAACCTAAAATACAAGTTTTAATAAGTCAGCAGTGGAATCAATGATCAGAGGGCAGCTGTGTATTATTAATGGCTGTTGGATTCCCCCTTTCTCCACATGCTTTTTCTGAAAGCGCCATGCAAGCTTGAGAAGGAAAAATGTGTGCTCTTATTGTGGACGTGACTCGTTTCACTAAACCTACATATGTGTGTTCTATTTTTAAGCCTGTAGTGAAAAATTTAAGAGTACATGGTCTGTTTCTGAGATACAGTGCTTGGAAAGCATTTACTTTACTTCATATGCTGCAGATTTATTTCAAGCAGCAGAAACAAACTCGTTTTTCTTCCTGGGAAGAATTTGTCCTTTAAGTGTTTTTCTTTAACTGTGTATACTTTATTGTCTATTAAGAAAAAGGTATTTTTCTAGATCTAAACCACACTGTTCCTGTGTTGTGAGGGTTATGTGGACAAGAAGGACTGCAGATAAAGACTTAGTCGTTTAGCAGTGACTCGCTATATAGTAGCCCCGGAGGAATTATTGAATTGCATTATAAATGTAATTAATGATTTACTCTTGCATTTCACAGTTGAAAAGCAGGTTTTGTGCCCAGAATGTTTTAATCTGCATCATTAAACTGTGGGAAGAGCCGAATTATAAAATTTAATTTCAGCTTGAAAGCAAAAAGTTACAGCTTTGACCACATACTTAGAGTCACAAGTCATTTACAGTGGCTGGACATTTTGGGCTGTAGTTATTTTCAGCTCCATTAGAAAGATGCACTTGGGTTTGTTTCGCATTTGTGTGTTAATGGAATAAGAAGCCCAGCTCTGTACATTTCTGTGCTGGTCAGCAGATGGGTGTGTTGAGAACAGGATCCAAAAACTTGCTGAATTCAGTTGCTGTGTGTCTGTGACCTCAGCGGTCTCGCTATTGAATCCTCGAGCAGCATCCTCCATTGTGTAAATGCACTAAAGGAAATCCCATCAACAAGTATTATTTCCCTCTGCTTCTTCCTTTCTCTTGTGCCACACACAATATTGGTAGCATAGGCAATCTGAAGATAAGAGGAATGGAAAGTGATGGATCATAAAGACAACATTGTAACAGTGCACTAGCTCTGTGGTGCTCTAAATTAAACAAGTCTGTCTTCTTACTAACAACATGTAACACTTTACATTGATAGATGGCTTTTTAAGATTTATTTCTTCCTTTTCTCTGGAAGGGAGTGACATGCTGAGTATTGATTTCCCCCCTCCTTCATTTTAATTTGCAGTTATCTCTAGGCAGCAAATAAAATATTATTCTTTCTGCTCCTAGTGACTCATGGTGCTAACTGCTGTCATTCTATAAACGGATTCAGCTAAGCTGGAAGCTTTTTAAGTAAAAATCACTTGCATAAGAGCAATCCTTGTGAGAAGAATGCAGGATATTATACAAGAAGCCCCTTCATCTTAAGAAGGCTTCTGTTTATCAAAGCTATGGCTTCAGTAGTTTTGAAAAGCACTTCTGAGAAGTCTCTTTAAAGTTATTACTGTTTTCTAAGGATAATTTTATATGCTTCATTGTATTGCTTGCAAACCCAGTCAGCATATCATTATCTAATATTATAGGGAAGGATAAATTGAATGATATGAATTGAAGTGCTATGGTTCTGCTGGTTTTATTTCCTGAAGAGATTTCTTTTCCTAATGCCCTTACTTTCCCTTCTCTCCCTGCCATTAGAGCACTGTGATAAACTTTCTTCTGTCTATGATGCTACTTTGACCAATATTTTTCAGAACTGTTGAGTATGTGTGCTTTCCTTTTCTGAATTCATTATGGTGAACTCCTGCATCTCCTCCTTCCATACCCACTTGGATTACACATGTTGTTGTTATTTCATAATCATGTTGCCTGGTTGGCACTTCTGAAGATGCCTGAACTTGATCTGAGGGGTGTAACAATTCTGAAGAATGCTGCTATCCTGATCTTTCAGCACTTTCCCTCTCTGCTAACCCTTTTGGGATTTTGATAGTATGAATTTAGATGTTCCCTGACATTTCCTCCAGAAAAAAATATGTGTAGTATTTCTTCTTTTTTTTTTACCTTCCCACTAGTAAGAAACTGTTTGGATAACAAAGTTATGGTGACATTGCTGGTAGACTGATGATGACGTCTTTTTACCTGTTTTTCCTTCTATAAGAGCTACCCAAGTTCTTTGTAGACATTTCTACCCAGCTCCAAAGCAGAATTTACTGAGTCTGTCTGAGACATTGGTAGTCCAGGAAAGAAGTTGGCAGCTTAGAGAAACAATAAGAGATGGCGTGAGCGTTTTGAAAATAAATGGTAGTGATGCCTGAAATGTGGATGTCACTTTCTCTGTGTGACTGAGTCCTGCTGTGTCACCTGTTGGATATTCCCAGGTGTAAGGCAGGGTCCATGAGATATCTGCTGCAGAGAAAACACTGCAGGGCAGTGCTGGTCAGTGAAGGTCTGTGTGTAGCCCTGCTCCAGGCAGTGGTCTGTAGACTGAACTGTTCTGCAAATAAACCTAGTCAGTTGAGAGAACGTTCTTGGGTTGGTTCAGAGGGCCCTTAAAGCACTTGCTTGCTCCTCAAGGCATGAGGGAGGGATTTGGAATTTGTTTCTCCTGAACAGATGCTTCCTTTAATGTCCAAGTAGTTGAAGAACTGGCTATGGCTTGATCTGCTGGGCTGTTTTTTGGTCTGTTTGTTTGTTTCCCCGTAATGGAACAAGGTCATATTGTTTGTTGTGAAGCTCTGTCGTTCCTTTTAATACTGATGTGTTTTTTTCTTCCTTTTCCTCCCTGCAGTGGGAGGAAGTGAGCATCATGGATGAGAAGAACACTCCTATCCGCACCTATCAAGTCTGCAACGTGATGGAGCCCAGTCAGAATAACTGGTTACGAACTGATTGGATTCCCCGAGAGGGGGCTCAGAGGGTTTATATTGAAATCAAGTTCACGCTCAGAGACTGCAACAGCCTGCCAGGTGTCATGGGAACTTGCAAAGAGACTTTCAACCTTTATTACTACGAATCAAACAACGATAAAGAGCGCTTTATTCGCGAGAGCCAGTTTGCCAAGATCGACACCATTGCTGCCGATGAGAGCTTCACCCAGGTGGACATTGGTGACAGGATCATGAAGCTGAATACGGAGATCCGGGATGTGGGGCCGCTCAGCAAGAAGGGGTTTTATTTGGCTTTCCAGGACGTCGGTGCCTGCATTGCTTTGGTCTCCGTCCGCGTGTTCTACAAGAAGTGCCCGCTGACGGTTCGGAACCTGGCGCAGTTTCCAGACACCATTACTGGGGCTGACACCTCCTCTCTGGTGGAGGTTCGTGGCTCCTGTGTCAACAACTCGGAAGAGAAGGATGTGCCAAAAATGTACTGTGGGGCAGATGGCGAATGGCTGGTGCCCATTGGCAACTGCTTGTGCAATGCTGGCTATGAGGAGCGCAACGGAGAATGCCAAGGTAGGATGAGCCATATTGTACTGTTCATTAGGGCTTAGTGGAATGCATAATTGAATCAGAGATGAGAGTAAATGGACTAAAGCCAGTGATTAGCAGCCCTCTGGGATGTGGTGGGACAGAGGGGTTTAATGAAGAAGTCCAACAGCTCCAGGTGGCAAGGCTAAGAATTATATAATGCAAAACAAATGATACTGCTGTAATAGGCAGAAGGTGAAACACATTTTCTAGCAGACGCCTAAATTTGATTTGGCTCTTGATAGTCACCAAAATGTGGATGACTGCAAAGCAGTGCAGTTGAGCTACCATTGTTTGAAGAGACAAATCTTTCAAGGGAATTTCGTTAAACACGGGAAATTCTGGCGAAGTTGACTTTGGATAATGCAGTAGGTTAAGAACCAGTCTGGGAGGCAGGACAGGAGTTTTAGCTGGATTACTTTCCCACTTTAGGAAGTGGAAATCTTTGGTGTTTTACTTGTCACAAATTTTTAGCACTAAATACCCTTTGATATTTGACACTGCTGCTTTTGTTAAATATTTTCATTTCTCAGAGAGTCTCTATTGTCAGTTAAATAATAGAGGTGCTAGGATACTCTTAGAAATGCTAAAAGTCTCCACCCCACCCTCCCACACACACACACTATCCTGTGTGCTGCAGAATTAGGGATTAAAGTTTGTATAAAAGACAGATTTGCCTGAAAGAAAAACCCTCAATACCTATATTCTCTTTGCCTTCCTTTTCTGGATAAAGAAGGTGTAGAAGGTTAGGGAAGGAGAGAAGACAGTTTATAAATAAAATATCTTTAGCCTCCGCTTTGAAAGTCTTGCTCATGTAAGCATAAATTAAGATCAAACTTAAATGGTTTCTTGCACAGGTCAGTGAGCTTAATTTTGCTGGGTGCTGAATTGAAGGTGCTTAGCTCCTTCAGGGATTTGGAGCCATGTTTTTAGAAAAGGTTCTTTGGAGTCAGCTGCCTCATCTTCTTGGTGTGTTTTTTACTAGAGCATTTTTATCATCTTAGACTGACAACAAGTTAGCAAAGGAAGTAACTGGCTGCTTTTGTGATGGACTCCTGAGAGAATGGTGTCTTTTGAATGTGCTATTTGATTTCTTTTAAATGGTAACTTTCAGTCAATATGAAGTTCATTATTATACATTGAAAGTATATTTTGGTAGGAAAGAACTGCTGTGTGTGAATTCCAGCCTTAATTTCCTGAGTTTTTGCTCTATGACAGAAGCCTAATGTGTCATAGTGGCAACAAAACTGACATGGGCTGAAATTGCAGAGGACTGAAAGATGAGCTGCACAGTGACAGGCCATCCTGTCTGGGGTAAAATGCTGTTTTTTCTTGTTGGTTTTTCCATCCTGTGAGATGGAAACTCAGAAGCCTGTTTGTCACCAAGTGTGTGAACCTGTGGCTGTGGCACTGCCTGGGTGCTGCTGGGGGAGCCATTGGTGGCTGGGGAGATGCTGTTAGTCTCTCACAGCTCAATAACTTCTGAGCAAAGCAAAGCTTCCTGACACCTTACCAGCCTGGGTTGTGAGAGGAGGAAGTGAAGTGGGGAAGCTTTTATTGGTTTATTGCACAGAGATGATTCCACCTTCTCCCAAAGCCTATTAGGTCAGTACTGGGTCACTCTGACTGACACAGATCATCCATTTTTCAGTGTCAGTGGCCCAGATGTGGTGAGCTAATTGTCCAACAAATCTTGTGTTGTTTGGGGGGAATCTCTTGAGGTTTTGCTGATGGGCAGTGGTTATAGTGGCATGCTTTTTAAGTTCATTTTTTGTAGTGTTGGACTAGGCCTTGGGGATGACTGTCAGCTTACCTAAAGGCTCTCAGCTGCATCTGGGGACGTTTGGGCTCAGGAAACCCAATTCTCCCCTTGCCAATTAGAAGGGAGATCAGGTGATGCCATATTGACAAAGGTGTTAGAAATGTTCTGTCTCTTGGGCTCTCCAGAGTGAAGTTGGCCTGTGCTCATCATTTTGAGAGCGTTCGAGCCAGCACATAATTGGAAGTGCTAAACCCATTTCATCAGCTGTTACTTGTGGTTTCCTTTCCTCACACTTGCCATTCTCCAGCCAGAACAGTTAACTGGGAAGTTCCTCCTGATGAATTCATGAAGCTCACCAGAACTGTGCAGCTTCTCTCCAGTTTCCAGCGAGGCTGTTAAAGCAGTTTGGCCTTTGACACTACTGAATGAGGTTTCCCCTTTTCTTTCCACTCTTAACTTAATCGTTTAGCTAATGTTCTGCTCTGACAGGTTTTTGGAGGGGAGGAGGAGGATGAAGTGAGGAGGATTCCTGTGGTTTTGATATAGAGGACTGGGGGCAGGGGCAGAGACTTTGAGTTTGGGAAAGGCTGAGAAAGGGCGCTGGTCTGGGACGGGAGCTGGTGAGCAGGTTCCACCTCAATTGTTTTTCAATAGGTTGACTGTGGCAGGACAAATACAAGGAAAGGTCAGAGGTTGTCCGTTTCCTCATCCATCTTCCCCTGTGATCCTAGGGTCAGAGTGAGGATTGATTAAGATCTTAAATGTTTAACAAAAGCTCAGTGGGCAGGAATAGTTTGGGCCAGTGGACTGGGCTTTGCACTTGTTGGGAGATCCCCAGTCTGTGCTGGAGCTCCTTGTCCTCCCCTGGGACCTGCTCCCTGCCACACAGGGCTGGGACAGACCAGCTGGCCCCTGGCTTGTCCTGCAAGCTGCTTCAAGTTCACTCGCCCTCCCAATTTTTAAATAATACGTTTTCCTTGAGATTCTTTTGCCTAATTTCTGATGTGTGTGTGGGAAGCATAATGGAAAGCCTTTTCACATCTAAAGTTCTTGTAGTGGGAGTTAATGACTTTCTGACCTCAAATGGGATTTTTAAAAATTTGTGTTGGTGGTATGGAGGTGTTTGAATATGATGACAAAAAGCTGTCCTTTCTCTGACTGCTTTTTTCTCCCAGTTGATTTTATTGATGATGGTTGTGTTACTGAACATCCATAAGTGTGTGTGTATGTATATATGCAAAAACCTGGGACAGGAAGGAAAAGGAGCTAAGTACTAAATCCATATTTATTTGGGAAGCTTCACAGGTGTGTCATGGCAGTAGTTCTGCAAAATTGGTCCTGATGTGTAAAAGTTTTAGGTGAGCTGTGATTCTTTGCTTGCAAATGAACTTGTAGCTGTGAATTAGATGCCAAAAAAAAAAAAAATTCAATTTGCTATTTCTACTACCGTTTATTCTCCCTCAAATGTTCTGTGTTAGTGGCTATCCATTTAGGAGAATATGAACGTGGAATATTGTTGATGGAAGATGACTATCCCAAATAGTGGCACATCTCAAGGCTAAGGCAATTAGTGCTTTAGGGCAAAGCTGAGACATAAAGTAATTTTCAACTTCACTTGTAGACATTATTGTTATGTAAATTGTTTTGTTACACATTAATAAAATGTGGTTTGGATTTAGTTACGATTTCCTTATGATAAAACACGTATCTTTCTAACTCAAAGGAGGAGGGGGGGAAACAAGCAGGAAGGGAGAAAAGGCAGATTAAAGAAGCAATAGACTGTAGCCATCTGTGATGATTTTGATGCTGTGAAATTACAAATCTCAATTTTAGACCTGCCATTTAGTATAAATATGTGAGACAGTTGAGATTTTTACTGTGATATTGTAAAGGTTATGAGAGCCAACAGCTTTGTCTTCATCTACACTTGCTTTTTCTGAGTTGTGAATTGGCCAATTGGCAGAAAATCCAGTGTCATTTAAAATATGGCTCAGTCCTGGTTTCACATCACTGCTGTTTTTAGAATTTTCCTTCGAACTTTGATAAGAGCATCCCTAAGAAGTAACAATTTGAATGATAAGATTCTTTTAATCTTGGAGGCTTTGAAGAGTGGCTGTGATCATTGAAAGCAGCAGTTCAGTTTGCATCAGAAGTGTACGGTCTAATTATATGTTTTTCTGTGATAAGATTCTTGGATGGTGGGTTTTTTAAGGGTGGGGAAGCAATGTAATTTGTGTGTACTTTCCCATTTTAGTCATAGATAACCCTTTTTTTGTCAAAATAGCACTGATGTACAGTCTGTCTGCACAAAAGGGTGATCAGAAGGGTGACTAAGACTGTGCAGATTTGAGATTTCAGGAGGATTTTTTTTCAGGTTGATTATTTTTGGCAGGGGAGAAAATGCACAGACTCAACATGTTAGGTTTTGAAAGGAGCTGAGAAGACGGAAGCTACAGGCGGGGCCTGGGAGCGATACTGAAACACAGTCTGTCTGAACCAAATTTAGTTGGTTCTCTCCTCTGCTGATTTGGTTATGTTATGTTCTCATGTAGCTCAATAGATCTTCCAAGGGTTACTCCCTCTGTGATTTTCTTGTACCACCTGGTGCATTTCAAAATCAGCATTTAAATGTTATTGCAGGAGCTCTACTGCTTTTCTCCTGCCTGGCCTCCTCCGAAGCTGAGTTACAGTTGTCAAACACTGTCCCTTCATGTATTGCTTGGAGAAAGGCTGTGATTGCTGCTTCCTTTTGAATTTCTGACAAGATTTCTGCTGGCATTGCACAGGGGAGCAATATCTGGTCCTTATTCTGTGTGTTACTGGTGAAAAGCACAATCCTCACAACCAAAGCCAGATGAGCTTTGTGGTGGTAATGAATTTCGTGGTAGGTCTGGGTAATCTTTTGTGGTACTTCCAGCCCATCTTCTGGTTTGCGTGTTCTTTTAGGATTAAAAAAAAAAAAAAAAAAAAAAAAAAAAAGGCAACCCAAAACTTTCAGACAACTCATCCAGTGTGTGAGGAGTTCAGTATTTAGATCTTGGCTGGGTAAGGGTTATTATCTCTCTAATAATATGCTCCACTGAGCTTGGTCTTTATTGTGCTTGTGAGTAGTGATTAAAGAAATGCTCAGCAGTACTCTAAGGTCTTTTGAGACTGCATCAAAAAGCCCCCCAAACTTGTGAGATAAATATCTTATCTGTTTCCTCCCATTATGTGACATCCTTTTCATATGTTGCAGGGAGCAGGTGAGGTCACACAGTTTTGTGAATCAGAGACAATTAACACTCCCATGACTAAACGGCCATTTTATGAATATTCAGAGCCTGCTTCACCTCCCTGGGAAGCAAACATGTTGGTTCCCTTCTCCTTCCTCCTGCTGGAGACTAGGGAAGCTCTCCCTGTGAATGGGGATTGGCAGCTGTCGGCTGCTTTGCCTTTTGCATGCAGCAAATTCCTCATTTCCATCATTTGTATACACCCTCATGCAAAGCAGCACACCCATTTCCCCATTTCACAAAGGAGATAAGAGCTTCCTTTGGAAAAGCCAGCCAGAATCTTCTTCTGTTTATGCAGAGCTCAAAAGATTTGGATTTTATGCAAATGAATTCTGGTTTGATTTTTTTTTTTTTTTTTTTTGATCTCTTTGTTTAAGAGACAGTGTGGTATTTGCTCAGTGCGCTCGTCATGTCTTGGCCATGGCTGGTTGTCCCTCTGGCCCCCATGTGCAGCTCTAGCAGCTCGTGTGTGTGACACCTCACACCCTGACCAGGTCTAAAACCATGGCAGGGTGTGGAAGAGCCACTCCCCATGCCTGGAGGGGCTGCAGGCCCTTGGGTGTCCTCTGTCTCCTCCAGATGTTCTCCAGCGATCACCAAGCTCTGCTGTAGCTGCAGCCTCAGCTGGGGAGGGGGGATGAGGTTCAGGAGGTGGGATCTCCTCTGGGCTCTAAGTCTGCACTTGGGGCATGAAAAAGCATTTGACATTTCCTATGTTTTGGGCCAAGGACCTGCTCAGGCTAGTGCTCTTCTCTCTGCTGGGCTGGCCTTGGCCCATGCTTATAGCCTGGTGAGAAGGGGCTCCCAGCACTTGGGTAAGTAAACATGCAGAAATGCTCTGCTGTCTTTATTTATTGAATGAAAATAATCTGTGAGAAAAGTTCTGCTTTCTTAAGCCTCATGATTATACGAGAACTCATATTTTATTTTATTTTTGGTTTTAGTGGCTTTCTTTTCTTTTTAACTTTTCTTTATTTCAACTTTACTTAAAATTGCCTTTGGCTTGAAATAAAGCTGAGGCTCATTAAATGCTCCCAAAACACAGGCTTGTTCAGAATGGATTTGTTGAAAGGTTTATTGATATAAGTTAGAACACATGCTGCATGAATGTACTGTATTTCTTTAAAGGACTGGTTTTCATTTTGTGTCTTTATAAATCAGTGGTATGAAATTGGGACCCCAATCGTGTTGGAGCTACATCCTATAAGAAACCAGAAGGAAAAACATGGTTGTGGGGGGTTTTCATTTTTGTTGGATGTCCAATTAGTGTTTAACTTGAAGGTAATTTCACAGGGGTAGTAAACTGCGCAGTGTGAAACCTGGTAGCATAATTAAATGGAGGAAAGGCTCTTTAAAACAACAAAGGAACGTGCAAAAACTTTGCTTTTGTCCTAACAGTCACCCAGAAGGGGAGGTCATGCTGTTCAAAGTACAATATGGATGGGCTATTAAGGTTTGAAGGGGAAAAAAAGGCAAAAAAAATGCTATACTATACAGTTGGCATTTGCTTTGGCTCATTTAATCATGGATGCCTAGGAAAAAAACCCCATTTGCTGGTCTGCTTTTTATACTTCCCTTAGATGGGTGTGTTTAAACCTCGCTAACATTGAGCTGATCTGTACAAACCCTCTGAAAGAGGTGTGCTGGGAAACAGGCTTGGGATTCACTGGGGGCCTGGTGCTGCACAGCTCAGGCTGGGACAGGCAGCAGTTTCAGCAGCCTGGGCAAGGGCAGGATCCTGGGCAGGAGCAGGAGGAGGAGGAAGGATGCTCCTGAGCTGCAGCAGCCAGAGGACGGAGGGGTGAAGCCTGGTGACTTTCCCAGAGGCACCCAGGATGTCTGTGACTGAGATAAGACCAGAGTGAAGGCTGAATGTAGATGAATGTGCTGATAGCTTCTGCCCCTCCTCACTTGTCAGAAGTTTTTGCTCACCTTTTCCTAATGAGGGACCCATCTTACACATCCTTAAAACATCATTTGAGCTAAGGCAATCAATACCTATTGCTTCTGCTTGTATATGTGAAAGCTTTGTACAGCCACACTACAAAGCTGCAGTACAGTGTCTTAATTACCCAGATAATCCTGTTTGCTTGTATTTTTAAACTATGGAGCGCTGGGTAATTATTCAATTCTTAATAGAAGGCAAATGGCAATGTAAACAATAATTAGGATGTTAGACTAATGTGCTTCAAAGCAAATTGGATTTTTTTTTCGTACTGTTCAGCATGAAGTCCCATAAAGCTGACAATTTAGTGGCAAGGAAGCAACTTCCATTTTGCTTGTGTTTTCTGCTGTTATCTCCTCATGCCTTGTTTCTGTGAATGAGTTTGCTGTGATGCTGCTGCCTGCTCCAGAGCAAAGGTCAGGCTGATAGTCAGTTCTCCCCGTTTGCCTGTCCTCTCTGCAGCCTTTTTGTCCCCTGCAGCCAGGGGTTAGAGGTCAGCAGCATCCCGAATTCCCTCCTTTGCCAGGGCATGTGAGTGTGGAGGGGCACAGCTGGTGCTGCTGGTGTAGCTGGCGCTGGGCTCAGTGGGTTGGGGCTGGCCCAGGCAGGGTCCAGAGGAGGGGGAGCACTCTGAGCTTGGTGACTGAAGCTCTTCCTGCATTTGGAAATTAAGATGTATTTCAAGGGAAATTCAAGATTTTGGCTCTTCAATCTTTGCAAACTGTGTGTCAGAACTACAGCTCGTTATCTCCCTTGGCTTGGGGAGCAGTCTTGGTTTTCATGGTTCATATCAGGTTTTCCTGGGAGCATGATGCAAGCCACAACACTGATGCAAAACACTGAATTGATTTCTGTTCTGCCTGCAAAACTTGTGCAATGTAACATATTTCAGTACTTGCCCAGATCTTTAATTAAACCCTGCTATTTTATCCATTCCTCACTTTGTATTTAGCCCGTGATTGAAAGGCCAGTGTTGGTAGCAAAGGCGTCAGTCAATAACGCTGCTGCTTCCTGAAATACTCCAATAATGTCTCTGTCACACCGAGGGTTTTGTCTGGCCTTCCCTGTGTGTTCTCGGCGGCCTGAAGGGATTGAACAATTGCCTTTATTCTCCCCATTATCAATGCTAAGAAAGGCCAAAATGTTCTCCAGTGTTGATGCTGAATTACAGAAATTGAATTACAGAAATTTAATTTTAAATACATTTTATTCTTCTCCTAAGAAGTGCGTGTGTGGGGGAATCAATGGAACATTTCCAGAGGTTATGGCTGAATATTTTTGGTACAAATACAGGCTATCTTTATATTAAAGTGTGCACTTAGAGGGCGTGGATTTTATTTTAAATCCCAGAGGGTTTTTGCCAGGCCACATTTTAATAACCCTAATTAACAGGTCTGTCTTTCCATACATCAAACATCTCTGTCTGGGGAGCTGAAGAATACCTGCGAGTGCTTCTGTGAATTTGGGGCTTGAATTCATTTGTTTTCAGTTTAAGTTTTTCTGCTGCTGAAAAAGACATCGCTGCTTTGAAAACAGTTTCCTTTTGAAGTGTCCAGCCTGGCAATGACTAAGCAGCCACTGGGCAAATTAGCATGTTAAAAGGAGCGGATCAATACTTTCTCCTCGCCTGATCTCTGCTGGGGCTGGGTCTTGGCAGCCCTTGCTCGGGGTCTGGCCAGCTGCACCCCGGCATTTCGGGGGAGCCATCAATAGCGGCGTGGGTCGTGTCAAGCTGAGACTGCTTGATCTGGTGCCCAGGCTCTTTCAAGGATGGTGATTTGAAAATGGATTTGCGGGAATTGATAGCTTTGGGAAGATCAGACAGCTTGTGTAATTATAAACAGGATTAGAAGGAAAGTGGAGGGAGAAATAGGAGATCAATCGTAGGACACAAGTTGGCTGAACTCCTCTTCTGATGCTTGAGTCTTGTTGTACTTAGCTGCTGTGTGTTGAAGATTTCTTTGGGCTTTTTGAAGAGACAAGTAAACACCAATTAAAAAGAGGGAGTGTGGGTAGTCCTTACTGTTTCCCAGCGATGCTCGGAGGCAGTGGCTGCTGGAGAAGCGTAGCAGGAGATGCTCAGATGCAGCTGTGTTTGCCAACAAGCTGCAGAAGGCGCTTCTGGCTTCCCCGTGTGAGCCCCAGCCTGTGTGCTGCCTGCACACCTGCGGGGCACCCTCCTGCCCTGCCTCTCCCTGCCAGGCTCCTGCTCACCCATACAGAGCTCCCTGGGCCTTGGCAGAGCCCAGGGTCTGCTCCCTGAGGAGACAGCCCCTGCCTTGGGAGCGGGGCAGCACTAGGGTCCCTCCTCTGTCCACCACAAAACAACGCACAGATGATTGCAGTAATCCAAATGGAGCTGTTCTGAAATGGAGACTGTTTCTTGAGAGGCATCCTGTGGTCTCACTCACCAGAGATACCAGAAGTTCTCTTGCTGTTTCTTTTTAGTGGCCTCAGTATTTGCATCTTGCACATCTGCCAGCCTTCCCTTAATCTCTGAAGTACCCTAGCACAGTTATTAGGTTGACACATTTTGTCCACTCGTAATTAGTTCTTGCATGTCCTCATTTATTTTTGTGGTGATCAGTAGTGTCCAGGGCAGAGCTAATAAGACAGCTGAAATCAGGACCAGGTCCCTGTGTGCGCTCCACCTGCTCATTAATCAAGGACTCCGCAGTTAATGAGTGTAATTTCCAGGTAATATTTAATCTTAGAGTAGCAATAGTTACACTTAATGTGAAAGAACTTTTTTTGTGGTTTGTTGCTGAAGTCATTCCCATGGCACGTTCCCATTCCCTCTGCTACTCCCAGGTGCAGTTCTGTCAGGCTGGCTCAAATTTGGACTACTTCCAAAAATCCATACAAGGTGAAAGTACTGGATCCAAGTATTTAGGCTGGACATGACATTTCAGTGGGGGCTGAGTGCAGCACACATGCCAACAGACATGGCTGATAATAATGCACAGTTTTGTCATGCTTTGAGGTTCAAAGGCCTCTCTATGTGGGGAAGAAAGTTGAAAGCAATCAGCTAAAGGGGTGAAGTCAGCCTATATAACCGAAGGTGCATCACTAATTATCTGCAAGACTGTTTCCATCCTTTTCATCTGAATCTACCCCAGTGCAGATCCTTTATCCATTTAGTTGATTCACCTTAAAGTTCTCAGTGGCTCTTTGAAGATGCGCTCTTGGTGCCCAGTTTTAATGTGCCCAGAATTAATGCACTTGGTAACCTTGAATTCAACACACCCAATAGCTTGGGAAAGTGAGCTCAAAGGGTTGTGGGCACGGTGAAAGCACCCATTTGTAGCTTTAGGATTCTTTAATTTGGGAGAGAAGAGAGAACAAAATCCACCTACAGTCACGGCAGCAGAAGGGAAAGGAGCGGGGTCACAGCTCTGCCAAGGAGGGTGGCTGGCCACCTCCAGGAAGGGGCAGGAGCCCTTGTCCACCGTGGAGGAGCAGCCCTGGCTGGGACAGAGCCTGGTGGAGTTGCACTGTGGGCTGGTCCAGCGCTGCAGGGACCTGCCCTTGTCTTAACAGGAGTGGAGCAGTCCTGAGAGCAGTATGTGGCCTTATTATCTCATCTCCTTCCCATTAGGCTGTGCTGAGGTGGTGACTGTGCAGTGTTTTTATTCAAGATGATCTGTAATTGGGGTATGAGAGTGTGCAAAGGCAGATCTCCACCCTCTTTCCTGTTTGGTTGGGCATTGGTTTGTCTGTGCAATCAGAGGACCCTGCTGCTCTAACTTGTGCTGAGCTTTTAGCAGCTCCCAGCTCACCGTGGGGATATGGGGGAAAGCGTTCTGCCTACCATATTCCTCTGCTTCTTTACAGGTTGCCACTAGCTCCTCTTTCTTGTGGCTGTGTGTTTAGCTCGCCTTTTGCAGTAATGCTAATTTGACCTCTCTATACACCTGTATTAAAGTTTGAGTCAAAAATGTAGTGTAGCAAAGGAGAGACATTTTTCCGTGGGATTGTTGAGCTCTTTGAGAATGCCGAATGACAAAGTTAACTCTTGTGCAAACATTGCCTTTTATTTGACTTTGTAGTTTGCCCTTTGAAATACAAACATATTTGTGTCAATCAGCAAGTCTCCTTTCCGGAGTTCTGGTTGACCCTGTGGAAAGAAATGTGACTGTGCAATTATTAAAGGTGAGGCCTTCCCTTTAACAAATGCTGAGTAATTGCTATTCACTCCTTTCTGTGCCTGTGCCATAAATGACAGTGAACTGCCCTTCAGCCTGGCTAAATAACAAGGAAGATACTTGTTTGGAAGGAATAATGCTTCAGAAATTTGCAATGTGTCAGAAGTATTGTGTCACAGGGACTTGTGGGTAGGAAAAAGGTTGTCTGTCTCAGCTTAGAGTGCAAGAACCTTTAAAATGCAATTAGGTCAAATACTATATCTATGTCACTCAGAGCTAGTAGGGGTTGTCAGAGTATAGAAGAGGGCAGAATTTGCCCATTATAAAAAAAATATGAAGTGTATATGGAGGTGTGAAGCTCTGACAATTTACCTATAACTCTTTATGATTAAAAGGATGAAAGCTCCTCCTGTCCCCTGCCAGAGTGTTGGCAGGAATTGGAAAAAGGCTCCTAATGTTTCCAAGGAGTATTTCCACAGTCTTGAGGCTTGGCCCTGCTTGGTGCCACTGCTCTGATTGATTTTGTCCAGGGAAGTTGTCAGCCAGATAGTGAGGCTATGGATGAGTTGTGCCAATGAAATAGAAAGTTAGACCTCATTACTATTTTTGGAAAATAGCCCCTGTCCTCTGCCAGGTATTTTCTTCTTGCTGTTTTTTATGTAAAAACCTTCAGAAGAGCCAGAAGTATGATAAAAATTCAAGTTTATTAATCATTTCTGATGCTTTATAGAGTTCCTGTTGAGATGGCCCAGTGCTGATTTGACCTGTGTCTCCGTTCTGTATTAGGTTCTAATTTCTATATCTTCAGTCAGTCTGTCTGTGATTTCTCAAAATAAATTGTTTATTGCCCTGAGTTTAGCATCATGAGGCTTGCAGGCAGGCTTTCGATAACAAATAACAAATAAGTCCTCCTGGTAAGGTAAGGGGAGATAAATTTTTGAGAGCACTTCTCAAAGAGATTTTTCAGAAAGTAATAGATTCTGTTTTACCTACTCACATCAACAAGCTTATTTTGGCCTTACTCCAGAAGGAAATAATTGAAACACTATGCATTGGCTTTCTAAGTAGTCCAGAGCTTGATTGATGGATTTGTAGCCCTTAAGCAGGCTTAAGAGACTAAGGCATCCCTTCTGCTTGTGTTAGGGCTTACTGTCCGGTGCACTTTTAGTAGTTCAAAGGTTGGAATTGCTTAAAATTGAAGATATCTTGAAATGTCTCTCACCCTTATTCTTTAACCAGAGGTGCACAGAATTTGGCTGTAAAGATGGAGCTGATAAACAGGGCAAGAAAACATGTGTTTAAATTGCAAAGCCAAAAGATTAGGCTAGAACCAAAGGGAAAAAAAATACTGAGATCTGTAGTGCCAGTGCAGATTGCCCAGGAATGTGGGAGAATCTCAGCATCAGAGGATTTTCAGAGTAAGTTAGACATCCAGTAGCATGGTTTAACTACACGTTATCCTCTGTGGGGCTGGGAATAGGCTGACTGGGATCATCTGTGTCTCTTGTGGAAAGTGCTCTTGTACAGTTGTTATGGGGTCACCATTGTCTTACAGGTGAAAAGCTCTTGAGGTGTGACCTAGAAAGAGAGATTTGATCATACTGTCTCCTGGCTTCTTTCCCTCAAAAGAAACTTTTTCAGTCTGAAGAGGTCTCTTGGCTACTAGAGCTCTTGCTGTGCTGTTCAGCTTTCCAGTTTAACCAGCTACTTCCAGCTAAACAGAACCTTCTGGAGGTGTCTTGGATAACCCTCTCTGTTTGTTCCAGTCCTTCACGGAGCCAGAGGGATCCTGGACAGGCCCTGGCTTTTCCAGTGAATCATGGCCCTACGTAAGAGATTCATAGCTTCATTTTCCTGGCATCTGAGCTGTGGTCATGATAGAGAATGTCAGGGATGCTGTGGAGTAGCCATGAAGAGCTCTGCCTGGCTCACCTGGAAAGAGGAGCAGAAGTGCTGCTGCTGCCTGGCTCCTTGCCCTGCCCCTGCTCTCCTTGCTCTGGAGCCTCCTGGGCACTCAGAATAGATGTGCCCTGCCCCTGGACCCCTTGCTTTGTGGCTCTGTGCTGGATTTTGGCTTAGTTTTGCATTCCCTCCTGTGGGAGACTTGGCAGATGTATCTCAGGCTGTTGAAGGATGCTCCCCTTATGGCAGAGGAAGCCTTCCCTTCGCATCCAGGTTGGTCTTAATGCGGAGCACATGTGCTCGCTTACAAGTTGAATAAACAAGTAACTCCTGAGGAGATATTGTCTGCTCAGGTGCAGTCCTAATATCTGTTAGGATGTGGAGAAGGGATATTAAAATTGTTTATGAGGTCAGAGCTATAGAGAGCCTTGCACCATCTTTGAGTTACGATATCATTACCTGAGCTGCAGGAACCAAGAAATAAAACCTTTTACAGTGAAATGGGAGGAGTGCTCATGATTTTGAAATATAGAGAGGCAGAAAAATGTGCATTATGTCCTAGTACTTTTTCTTTGTTTGCAGTTTTTTTGTGGTTGTTTTGGTTTTGTTTGTTTTGGTTTGGTTTTGTTTATTTTGTTTTATTGCAGGGGTTTGTTTTTGCTTACTGGTGACAAACATAGAATAGATACAGCATTTGCTAATGTCTGTAGTAGAGAAATGCTCTTTTTGTTAGTTAATTTCTTTTTTTGGGTCACTCTAGGAAAAATGTTGCTTCCTAAAAGGAATAAATTATTCAAGTTTATGTAAATAAACATGCCATTATTTATCTGCCTGGTACCTGCACTGTTGCAAGACCAATCACTTGTTTTCATTTTCCATGCTGTGTTTCCTGTCCTTTCTGTGATCAGGTTTTTTTCTGCCCTGGAGTAGGAGCCATTATGACATTCTTGCCATATGAAAAGTTGCACCTAAAACATTGATGGAATAGAGCAGAGGTTGCTGAAGCAACATTGATTAAACTGATTATCCCCAAAGAGATGAGAGCAGCTAGCAGCTTAACTCTTTTATGAGACCCACTGGCTGTTTTTCAAGGACTGAAAGCAGTTGATGTTCTATAGGCAGTGATCTATCAAAACATATTTTGACAGTTTTTGTATTGTCCTGCCTAGATACCTGTCTCATAAGTCACTTTTGTGGAATTAAACAACATTGTTATGTAGTTACGTACCTGCAGAGCAAGAAAGAAATTAAAAGCCATGAACAGGAGAGAAGAAAGTGTAGATGTAAAAGTTGAATGAATGTGGGCTATCAAACTCAGATGTGCTGTGGACAGCAGGAGAGGCAGCAGGGATTGTCCTGGGAGAAACTGAGGGACAGCTGCCACGCAGTAAACCAGTATTTAGCAAGGTTAGCTTTGGGTTTCTTTAGAAAGTGGATTTTGTGGTCCTGCTGGTCTGCTGTTATGTCAGTGACTTGCATCAAAACTTCCTCAAGTCAGAACATCTGTTGCGGCCAATGGAAAGATTCCTCTTGACTTTAATGTGCTTTGGATCAGGCCCAAAATGCAAATAGTTTTTCTCTCATCCTTTGAAGTCTTTAACATTTCATGGGCTCCCTTATGTTATTGGTAATTTGCACCAGAGGTATTTTGCATGCAAATGAAATTTTGGCAGTAACAATGACTGCATTGGTGAATATGCATGTAGGTGTACCAGTAAAGCAAATTTTACTTTTCAGTGTATCAAACTAAAAATTTCTTTGTAACAGTGAGTTGTTCACAGTATCTACAGCTGCAATCAAATGTATTGACAAATGCATGTAAAAGACTGTATAAAACTGTCAAAGTAAATTTTGATACATCTGTATAGAGCCAATTGATTTTTCCTTTTTTGTGGCTTGTGCACGTTAATGCATGTTTTCTATATGAAACTGGCATTTGTCACTAACTTCACAAAGCACTGTGGATGTCATAAATTTGAATACTGTAATTGAACCTGAATTTACTATGGATTTATTTAACAGATCAAAGAGTAGCTTCAGCCTACAACACTAATTTTGTTTGCTAGTATAAACTCCCGAGCTTAGGGAAGTGCCAGAGAAGGCCTGTTCCTTTGAATGATGTGAATGTGAGAAAATCACTGGGTTTCTAGTTTTTAATAAAATTGGAAGTGTATTTTTTAGTTGAGGGCTCATGCTGATTTTAGCGTAAACATTCTGAAGTTTCTTAGAGTCATAAAGACCACTGTAGTGCTCTCATGGGTGAGTGCAATACCAATGCAATAAAATATGACAAGTTTACAGTGCCCTGTTTACCTTCTATTAGGAGCTCAGTTTCTCGTGTGAGGTGGGTGCTTTGCTCCCCACTACCTGTCCAGTGAACCTCGTCTGAAAAACACTGAGCCCTAATGAGGGCAGCACCTTCTCATCGTGGGTTGTCACCTGCCCTGGCCACTGGGCTGCTGTTCCCCATTTCAGAGTCCTCCTTTCTCATCTGCTTGGTTTCATCTGGGGCTGAGCCAGCCCTTTGTGCCCGAGCCCTCCTTTGCAGAGCAGTCCTGCTGAAGCCCAGCAGGCTGAGCCGAGCTCTGGCCCCTGGGGCTCAGCCCTTCCTGCTCCCTGCAGCAGCTGGCCCTACCTGTCCTGGCTGCTCTTCAAGGGCACCTCCAGCCAGAGCCTGCCAGGAGAAAGGGAAAAACAATTTGTGTTTCTAATTGCTCTAAGATATGATTACCAGCATCTTTCCACAGGAAAAAAAAAATGTCTGCTAAATAGAGTATTGCAGGAAAGGCTTGTCAGTGCTGTTGCTGCTGGGAGATTACCGTGTATGACTGGAAATGTGAAGAGTTAGTCACTCTCCTCGTACCCCAGGCTGTTATTTAAAGCTCTTGCTGGGAATGCCATTGCAACAGGGAGGGAGTAGCAGGAAATCAAGGGCTGGGGTCAACAGTGAGGTTTGCCTAGCAGGGAGAAAGGATGTGTCAGCTGAGCAGGGGTGGCAGTGCCCAGAGTCCTCACCTGAGCTGCAGGGATGGTGCTCATAGTAGGGCTTGGCTGTGGGAGCTTCTGTCTGTTTCAGTGCATCTTTTTGTGTGAGAAAGAGGCACATAAATAATCAAAACCTGAATGGGGTCTTTTGTAGAATTGTAGATGACTACCCAGCTCATAAAAAACACCAGTTGCCAAAAATACTTCTCAGTTGAAAGTCTTTAAAGGAAAGAAGGGTCTTTCTGGTCCTCTGTGTTTAATTTTGTGTGGATTTAACCAAGTTTCATTTTGAGAAAAGAGGAAAGGCCACGTAAGGGTGCCCTAAGGAAGCATAAAGGGAGGCAGCATTGCAAGTCACAGTATGTCGCTGGTGGCTTTGCTGGGACAAAGTAACTATGGCAAAGTGAGGTACTGGAACTGCTAAGGATAGCAAGGGTTTGACTAGCACTGGTTCTGGTGCAGCTAATACCGATGGGAAGGGAGGAGAGGAGTGGGCTCTGGACCAGGCTTTGCCAAAGAGTAGATCTGGAGGTGCTGTAAAGCCGAGCCTTTCCCAGGGGCTGCTCTCAGCCTGAAGCACCCCAGCCTTGCTGAGCCAGCCCCTGCAGTGCCCAGGGCCAGCACGGAGGGCTCAGCAGCTCTGTGTCCCTGGGCAGCCAGGGCCAGCCAGCACCCTGCAGCAGCAGCCCCGGGCTGCCCCGTTCCATCCCGCAGCTCCTTGAGCAATCCCCAGCTTCAGAGGGCACCGCTCTGATGCCTCCAGTTCCCTGTCCTGCAGGGTGGTGCCCCAGCCAGGCTCCACTTTCCCTCCTCTGCCTTCCTCAGGGCACAGCCTCAGGAATGGCTTCAGGAGGGCAGGAGGGAGGGGTGCAGTGGCATCTATGCAAATCCTCCCTGCTTTGAGCTCCTCTGCTCCAACCCAGCCTGGGGAGGTTTGTGCTTCATGGGCCGTTCCATTTGTTTAAACATGCTGCTTGTGTTTTCTGCAGGCAGGTGGTGCCCCAAATGATTATGTAGCATGGACTCTTTAATATCATGAATTTGAGGGTTAACTTTGATAGGAGCTGCATAAGCAGGGACTAAGAGTTGCTTCATTCCTGGCAGAGCCTTGGTGATAGATACTGGCAGGGGCTATCTGGTTAATTTTTGAACTCTTTTACTCCATCCAAAGTTAAAAGCTGATCCCAAACTGCTGATGACATCTACCACCTAAAACTAGGTGGTTAAATCTCAACCCATCAGCTTAGGTGGTTCAGGGGCACTGCTCAAGCCATACTGTGATGCCCAAGCATGCTTGAAATTCACCTCACAAATGTGCTGTTGTGTTCCTGATTCACTGCCACCCCTCTAAAGAGTCAGCAAGTGACAGTGGGTGCAGTGAGAGCTGGGGTCTGTCCGAATTAGCATTCCAAAATAAGTGTGAGGTATTGCCCAATTAATATCCTCTGCATTACCTAAGACCATGAACAGCCACTTTTATGAGGACCAAAGTTGTCTTTATAAAGAAATAATACAAAGATGTGTTTAAATATGCATGGAATGTGTATTGGTTATTTGAAACACTAAAAAAGCCTTGTTATCTGGGAGACCAAGGACAGTTGTTTTATTGTATGGAGTCTTACAACATCTTTGAAACTTTTCAGCTGGGGGCAAGTCTAGAATGAGAATGTTCTCTTAAGGCTGAATCACATCAAGTTGTAAGCTGTATTCTATTGGCAGTGCAGAGGGCAGGATGGAAAGAGGAGGGTTGTCCACCCAGTAATGAGACAGGTTTAAAATGCAGAAATTAGGGGTTTACATGGTGTTTGTTCCCTTCTGCAGTTTGGGGTGGGGATTGTTTGGTTAGTTTAATTTATTTTTTTTTTTTAAGCCCACTGGAGAATCATTTTTCTCCCTGTCAGGAGGGATGTGCTTTGCCTTTTGAGTGACAGTGCCCCCTTAATTGTCTGCAGAGGGTGGGATTGATAAAGCAGCACACAGTGTGCAGGGAGTGCAGTGCTGATAGCTGGCCTCTGGCAAGGCAGACTCCGGCATCCTGTGGTGCACAGATCTGGTTTCTTGTGAGGCTTCTCAGTGCATGGCCCTTGGCTCTGCTTCTCCTGCCTTACAACTTTTCTAGCAGTGAAACCCCACTGACAGAGGATGAGAATTTCAATTTGCTGTTTAATTTTATGGTGATATCAGGGTGAGGAGACTCAGGCCATGCATTATGAGGGTGGTTTTATGAGAGCAGTGATCAGGCTGTTGGGTCATTACATCCACTTTACACTTTGGATTTTAATTGCTTTATGGAGCTTGTTAATTTTTGTTTAGTTTGCTTGTAGCTTATGAGAGGTAGTTGTCTTTATCAAAAACTTCCTCCAGCTCTTTCATCACTAATTCTCCATGGTACCACAGTTCTTAGAAACATGCAAGCAGGATTTTATCCCACGTGGCTATTACATTGTGGCTTCAAAAATACCATTGTGTTTTATTTTGGCTTGTTTTCCTCTCTCAGTTGCTAGGAACAGATATAACACTCAGAGCAGTGTGAGTAATAATCAGAACTTCTTAAATATCAACTAATGTGGGAGATAAAACTACCCAGGTGACATATTTGTAAGTGCAAGCAGTAGTAAAGCCATATGAGAAGTCATTATCTCCACATTTTTTAAATCATTTGTTGAGATGTATGTTGCTGTTTATTTCAAATACCCTTAGTACAAAGCTCCTGGGAATACCAGTTAGCATGTGCTATGCGAGTCTCTCTGTGCAGGGGTTTCCATGGGCAGCTGTTCTTTGACCTTGCCCTACATGAGGAGTTTCAGGCTTTCATTTTTGGATTACTGACTGTCCTCTCTCAGCATCACACGTTCACCTTAGCTCTATCAAAATGCAATGGCAAATCAGATTGCATTAATGGAAAATGCCTGGCCTAGAAAACAGCTTTTACTGCTGACAGAATGGGCTGATGAAATCTGGGCTGGAAAGGTATGCTATTTTTGACTGTGAAAAGTAGCATTTTCTGAAGGTTTGCTGAATGCAGTAATGTGATTTCATGTTCCTCTTTGTTAGCTATCTCTAGCTGCTGGTGATGGTAATGGATGTTAATGTTCAACATTTAATCAGCTAAGGTATGTGTCTGTCTGCTTTTCTTTCTCGAAATTTGCAAGGATTGTTATCAGCTCCGTGTGTTTTCTAAGAATCAAAAGCAGCTCAGAGAAGATGAACAGAGGTCTGTCTGCTAAATCTATTTTAGAAGCCCATGAGTACAAATGAATGATTATGTGAAAAATATTCAGTCTTTCCTCTGACTAAAGAGGTGCTTGCAGTAACTGTTGGCATGCACTCTCTTCCTCCAACCTTTCCATGACCATTTAGTGAGCTCTGATTCAGCCTAATTCCCACAATCTCTAGGTTATATTCCCTGCTGAGGCTGGAATATTTGGATGTCTGTTCAGACACAAAGTTTACTTTCTAATTAGCACATCAAGTGGTTTTTTTTTTTTCCCCTCCTTGTTTTTTACTTTTTCTTTTTTTGAAGGCCATAACCTCTTGTCCCAATGTGGGCAGGTGAAATTTCACGAGCACTTCATCATGGCTCATACCTCAAGCATCCGGACACGCCTTTCTGATTGTCATTCATATCCGCCTGCCATTGCCTCTGGCATTTGCTGAGTTCACGTTTCCATGTGATTTACTTCAGAACAGTTTGTTTAACGAGTCTCTAACACACACTGACAGGGAAGTCCCCCAGAAGAAGCTGAACTAATGATAGCCTTCATCTTTGCTTTCTTCAGGTAGACGCTAAAAATCAATCTGTTGGTACCCGTGCGTTAGACTTTGCACTTAGGGTGAATTCCTGAAACTTGGAGACTTTGACCTTGAATCTGTGAGTGCTCTGAATTGCAAATGCTCTTTGTCATGGGCTCTGTGTGCGTAACAAGGCGGGGGAGCTCTGAGGCAGCCCTGTGCTCCCCAGCTGCAGAATTTCCAGTGCCATTGGGTTGTGAGTCAGCAGCAGCTCTCTGTGAGTGTTCAGGTAACCACTGAGGTGTCTGGATGCTGAGGCTGCTCCTTGACAGCATTTCTGGGAAACCTTTTAATATCCCAGAGCAGCTGCTCTGTCTTTTGGCCTTGGCTTCTCTGGTGCATGCCTGAATAAAGTCACTAAGTGTTTGCAATGCCAAAATCCACTTAATGTTGGAAAAAGTGATTCATATGGGTCTTATAAAAGATTGCTTATCTCCCATGATGGGTTGGGTACAACTGCAAAAATAGCCCTAAGTGTCTCATTCACAAAACCTAAGCAAGTGCATAAGAATAAAATACAGCAAAAATCCTCTCTTCCCCCAGTTGGCTGCTGATCTCATGTATTTGGGGCTCTGCCTGGCACAGTGCAGATTTACTGATCCATTAGTGGCTGCTGTTTGGCTGCACCTCCACATAGGAAAATTATGTCTAGAAAATAAACTTGGCACATCAGACACGCCATAACTAAATCATTGCAGCCAGCACATTTCCTCCTGTTCTGCTTAACTGCCTCGAGTTTTGATTATGTACAAATTTAATGGTTTGGTTCTGCTAGAAAATCTGGGGTTTGTTTATTTAAATTTATATTTCTTAATGAATGCATGCAAGAGAAAGCGCTAAGTAATTACAAGTGAGGAACATGGAAAACTGCTATGCTGAGCTGAGTGTTAGTTTTTGAAAGTACAGGCTCTCCTTTTTTAATAGTCTAATTAAAATTTTGGTAAACGAGTGCTTGCAAATTCAAACTGATGGTGGTCCCTGGAGGACTCCTTGCTGGAGCCACCTAACAAATCCTCTGGGAACTAGGTTTTGGTGGTAAAAGGCAGAGTGCAAGTAACCCTTCTGTGGGGTGGGCACAGGGGAAAGCTCTGGTGGCCATAGGTGGATGCTGGGGCTGCTCTAGAGGATTATCCATTTGTATTTGTAAGGTACCTCTCTGTATGAAACTCAACAGTCAGAGGAACACCAGGAAGACAATGAAATTTTCAAGGTATTTCTATTTTGGGAAGACCCTACTGGTAGTTGACAGAAGCAGAGAGAAAAAGGGGAAAAAAATCCATTTCTGCCTCAGGTCTTCTATCTTGGCTGAAGGTAGGAGTGGAGGTTACTCTGTGTGACTTTGGGATCTCTTGAAAAGTGAGAAATATATGCTGAAAACAGATTGTCCCAAGCAAATTTATTTAACTTCTGTAAGATCACCACGTCAAGAGCATTTTCAAACCTCACTCTCCTAAGCTATCTTGGATACAACTGGGATGTCGGTGATAGCATTTTGTTAATTGTTGAGGCAAAATTAAGCCTTGATATGGTTTAGTGAGAGCAGATAAGGTGGTGCTCATAAGAGCTCTGAGCTGATAGCTTATCGGAGCAGGAAGAGCGCGGGGTGATCGGGGCGGACGTGAGTCACACGCCAGCTCCAGCCTTGCCACCACTTCTCTTGGCTGGAGTAAATTTTTGTGGCCTGGACTGAAGTCAGTGGTGCTTTTGGCCATTTCTAAATAGCTCCATGGTTACCACAATTAATTTCTTTATTATCGTGCATTAATTTCAGTATTGTGTAGATATTTGAATAAATAGCTCTATCGTGTCAAGCATGGGGGCCTCCAGGCCAAAATGGAATGTTATTGTTGAGCTTACTTGCCAGTAGTTTTGTTGGAGACAGATGCTTTTCCAGATTAAGAAGCAAAACTGTGTTTGTTGTGTCACTTTCTCCTAATTAGCAGCTGTAAGACATCCAGCAGGAATTTGAAGGGAAGCTTTCCTTCTTGTGTGTCACCATTGCTGGAGTGAAGGCTCTGTGGGCTGGGCTGTGTCCTGACCTGGATCCCAGCCTGGGGACTGTGTGTGCCCTCTGGGTACCTGCTCTGGTGACCAGGGCTGCAGGAGGCTCAGGGCAGCCTGACAAAGCCCACTGGGGATGGGGTTGGCATCCTGGGATCTGTGTGGAGAGAGGGAAGACAACTCCTCATGAGCACTAGCTGACATTAACCCAGTCACCTGAGAAGTCTTCATTTGCTTTGGCAGTTGGCTCAGCTGTAGGTTTGTTCCTCATGCTGGAGCTGGTCCTGAGACTGTGTCATGGTGCCATGGTTATCATGCCATGCCATCCTGCAGTGCCCAGAGCCTGAGTTCCATCTCCCACAGGAGCAACAGGCTCCTCCACCGTGCTGGCTTTCAGCCGCGGTGGCTTTGCTCTGGTACAGGGGGATTCACACTCCAGATGCTTCCCCTGGAGCAAGTCAGAGGGCCCTGCCATCCTCTGGTAATTCATCATTTCTGCTGCTCACTGGTGTGTCTGCTGAGAGCCTCCCTGGAGCTGCCTGGCAAATGCTAAGCTGGGACAGAAGAGACCTATCGCAGCTATTTTTGGTCATGCCTGACATTGCCTTCTTTCCCCCAGGACTGACTTTAATTTACCTTCTCATCAAAAGGGAGACTTTCTGCAGGACCCTTGAAGAGTTCTTAAAGGATTCATTAAATGTCTGCCTCCATAAAAACCCCTACTTTAAAGTTTTACCAGGTGATATGTCCATTGCACAGCTGTGCCAAATCCTGTACTCCCGGAGCAGCAGCTGTGCTGTAAATCTCTGGGTTGCCTGGACCTGGAAGATGGATGGGCAGTGCTCTGATTTAAAGATACCATACATCTTATGAATTCAGGATAGTAGAGTATTTAAAAACTGAGCCCAGCTCAGATTGTGATTCTTCTTGTCCAGAACCCCCAGCAGCCCCTCATAAAACTGGTTTCTTTTTGGCTGCTCTTTTTCTGAGCCTCTTGCTTGCCGGGGCTGTGACAGCAGGTCCTCCAAACCAGCCTCTGTACATCGAGTGCCTTTCCCTCACTCTGCAGGATGTGTGAGGATGAGAAGAGGCACTCTCTGCAGGCTTGGGGGAGACATCTGCTCTCTGCAGAGCAAGTGCTGGTGAACCAGAGTGGTGGAAAGCATTCTGAATGCACCTGAATGGGGTCAGCAGCAAGAGCTGCTTTTCTTCTCCTGGATTGGTGCAGTGCCACTCCTGGGCATGTCCTTCAGAATGTCATTATACACAGCTTCACAGGGGTTCTGCTGTGCTGGTGTTTCTGTTGGTGACCTAACAGACTCTGCTTCAGAGCTATTTTCTCCTGAGGTAATTCCCTGTCTTGCTTTTATTTATTGGTGATAAAAGACTATCACAGATAAATAGGCATGTTCTCACTTGACTCGATAGCTCACATGGCATTGCTGAAGGTGATTTACAATTTATACATGGAAAGGATTTGCTGATCTCATTAATAACTTTCCAAACATCTAGATAAACATGCTATTGCTCTGAATCAAATGAGCATGAAACAGCCAAGGTATTCACCTGCAAGGGCTTCTGGCACTCTGCTCTTTCCCAGACAACAGAAGTTTGACAAAAGAATGTGGGAACTGCCAAAACGCGTTTCTCCTCGCAGCCACCCAATCACCCTAAGGTGGGAGATTTCAGCTATTCTTGCTAAATTATTCTTCTCTGTTGGAAGGCTTGTTGACAGGAGAAGATTCCCAACTCTTTGATTTTTAAATCAGGGCTGTATTTCACGTCTCTGAGGCTGCAGCCCATGCAGGCGTTTTGCTGCATCCTCTTGAATGTCCTACCAAAGCCTGAGATGCAAAAGAGCAGCCAAACAATCCCTACAAGCTTCCCCCATCAAGGCTGTAAAAGGAGAGCTGAGACAGCCCTGGGTATTCCCTGCTGAGTAAGGCTGTTGCCATGATTTGTTTCATCAGAAATAATCACCTCCTCTTGTTTTATGGGCATCTTGTTATCTGGAGATCTCCAAGTGCTCTATTGCTTAATTAAACCTCACAACAGCTTTTAGGTGTATGTATTGTGAATCTTATTGCCGCTTCCTAAGTGGATAAACTGAGGCAGGGATATTGAAGCATACGCTTTGGGTGTCTGGGTAGTTACCCTTTTCAATTTAGGGGGCCCAAAGGAGCACCCTTGCTTTCTCTTTCCCTGCTTCTTTCATGCCAATAACTCCTGTGAGAGGGTTATCCATAAAAAAGCAATCTCCCATGATCTGGAGAGAGGTGAGCTGGAAGTTAGTGAGCAGAAGGTGAGGCCAGACCAGCTGGGAGGAAAAGGAATGATTTTTCCTCTCTAAGACAGTGATACACACTGTTGTGTCCATGAATGCCAGAGGCAAGCTGTTCTCAGCCTCTGGCAGAGCCAGGAGTTACACCTGCCTTGGTCTGCCAGGTAGCTGTGAGATTGCCCCTTGTACAGAAGCTTCAGGCTGGGAGGGGGAACAAGGTGGGTGAATAGCTTCCAGATGGCTCCTGGCATGTTTGGGCTTTGTAGGTTAGCCCAGTGAGGGGCAAATCTCCTGCCCTGGGGATACTCAGGAGTGGTCTGGACACAGTCCTGAGTAATGTGCTCTACAGAACCCTGCTTGAGCAGAGAGGTGGGAGTGGAGAACCTCCAGTGGTCCCTTCCAACCTTACCCGTTCTGTGAAACTTCAGCTTGATTTTCACATCTAGGAGAGAGCTGGGGGGAAAAAAGGCAGCTAGGGAAATGCTGGGTGGTTTGAGTCTTCCTCTTTCAGAACCTCTTTGGTAGCAAGTGCCACGTTTAAACAAGGGTGCAGCTGCATGTGCCTCAAGTCCAACCTTCTGAAAAGGTGGGATCTGTTTAGAACAGAGAAATATGCAGCTTGAGCAGATTTAGGGAGAAAAGGACAAACAATTGAGCTGCTGTTTTCCTCTTGCTGAAGTTGAGCTTTGTGCTAAATTTTGCCTTGGTAATGAACTAAAAGTGCTCATGTGCTCCAAACAGCAAAGGGCAAAGAAGAGAGAAGGAACTCATCAATGTATGACCCTCTCTAAAGTGTCATGGGTAATCAAGTGTGAAGTACTTAATGGATCATGATTTGCATGCCACTATTTTGATTGATGTACTACTTAGTAGAGGTTTGATAGTTTTTTTACAGTGGTGTTGATGGGAGTCTCTCAGAAGCAAAGGTATTTAAAAGATGTGTAGATGTGGCACCTAGGGACATGGCTTGGTGGTGGACTTGGCAGTGCAGAGTTAGCAGTTGGACTTGGTTCTTTCCCTAACTAAATGACTATGTAAGCACCTTGTCTATTTTCTTTAGTGCTGGGGAGAGCCAAAGCAGTGGTTTTTTGAAGTCATTGTGTTCTCAACATCTTTGTTAAACAGTCAAAAATAGTGCAGAGTTGTTATCTTGCATAGACCCTGATCTCACCAGAACTGTCTATATTTAGGCATCTTCCAAAACCTTTGTGTCAAGCAATTCTCTAGGGAGACCAAAATAGCTTTTTTTTTTTGTTGTTTATATATAATGTTGTACAGCCATCTAGAGAGGATGTGATGATTAAACCATATTAAGACATCTTGCTATAGCTCTGGTGATAGGAGGCTTAATTGTGTTCCAGGCTGCTCACAGTTAAAGCCAGAATAAAAAAAGCCCAGAAAAACACTGTAGTTTTTAGTTTGCTGCCATGACGTGGCTCCATCACACTCATGATACAAGTTCAAACAGTAGCAGAAAACATTGCGGCTATGCCGGGTTCTGCTGCAGAGTGAAATTCCACTTGCACAAAAGAGACAGCATTAAGGGATTGAAGGGCAGGATCAATCCTCAAATTCTTCACCACAGACAATTTGTTAAGGGGTATTAATGTAATAATTATTTCAGCCAACTTGCAGTGTCTCAATAGCCAGTATAAAATACAAGCACCTTTAAAATAACGGGGAGTAACGTGTTAGGTGCTCTGTAATACATGACAAGTACAATCTTTGCAAAGTCCAGGACCCTGAGCTGATGCTTGTGTTAGGAGCAAGCAGACACTTTAAACAGTAATGTCAGAGCTCTGTGGTGGGCCTTTCTGTCTTAAAGTGCTCAAGCTGATGCTGGGCTCTATCACAGGCTTATCTAACTTTGGAGGTTTAATTGCCTTTCTACAGAGCTGTTAAGATTTAGGAGATGAGAGATAATCCCAGGCTGGCTGGACAGTGCTTTTGAGATACAGATCTCTGTTCTCATCAGTGCTTTTACACCACTGGGGAGAGAAGCTTGTAAGCAGGTCTCCTGACAAGAGGATTAGGGCTTGTTAATGTGGAGATTCAGGCCAATTAATCAGCTTTCACTGGAGTATATCATAAAACTTCAGTAGGGATTTTTTTTCCTTCTCCTGTAAAATGCAGTTGCTAAAGAACAAAAATCGCGATTTTCTGTTTTGTTTTTTTTATAAAAAACCCCACCTTGTTATCTTAGGTTTGCTTGAAAATCTGTCAGTTTTGTGATTCTCCTAGTGCTGCTTCTGTTCAAGGGAATCCATCAACTTGTTTTTCTAATTGAGTAATTATTTGAAACTGATTAGTTGACTCATCCCTTAAATCTCACAGCTTGTAGAAAGGTGATTAAACTTTCAAAGTTAGATGAAGTCTGTGATAGAGCAGAGTGACAGCCTGAGCACTCAGAAGAGCAGAAGATGAGAGCCCTTGGCTCAGAGCAGTGTTTTAGATGCCCTGAGCACTGGGGTCAGTGTGCTGGCAGTGCTGGTGCTCTCTGCTCCCAAAAAGGACACGGCTGCTCCAGCGCCGCTTCATCACACCAGGGCATCTGTTCAGTGTTCAAACGCTTTTAAAAAGTAAAAATGCAAACAGTGACCTGCCAAGTCCCCAGTTCAGCAGCACATTCCTCTTCCTTAAAGCACTTAAATGTGAAGCTGGGTGTGCTTTCAGTGCTCTGCTGCCTGCGGGGAAGGGACAGGTCCCTGTGCCACTGTGCAGGCACAGTGTCCCCAGTGCTTCCTGCTGGTGTCACTGCCAGTGCTGGCAAATATCTTCCTGTAGAGAGCAGAGCAGGTTGGGATTTTCACTTCTCGTGGAAAATGCTGACTTCTCACGGAGAAAGGCTGCTTTTTTTTTTTTTTGGTGGTTATTTTCAGTCACAAATTTTTTCACCTAGTCCTGGAATTTTTAGCTTTCTATTTTCATTTCAGACTAAAGCCCAATGCAGCAAGTGTTTTGTCCAGGGGCTGATTTTCCTTGGTGAGATTTTCCAGCTGTTCCCCCCTCTGGTGCAGGGCTGGAAGCTTTGTGTGCTGGTGGGGTTGACGGAGCCGACGTGAGATCAGGGTGCTGTCAAAGACCCAGAGTGAGCTTGATGTGAGAAATGTCAAGCTTATCCCCATCTCCTCCCCCAAACACCACAGCTGTAGCAGAGATATTATTATTAATACATAGAAATGGGAGATTTTTCAAGTTCGTATATTTTTAAGAGTTTTTTTTTGGCACTTGTGATCTATCAGCTACATAGCAAAGTTCAGAATAATTCTTAATTTTTAAGAATTAAAGCTAATTTTTCATTTTTAACTTTTCTATGTATGTACCTATTAAACTGAATATATGAATTGTGTATGTATTTAATTTTTTGGTTTATGATTTTGACTATCTAGTTTTTTTAGAAAAAGGGGACTGACGAAGCAGATTTAAGCTTTTCAAATGATTGCATTATCAGCATAATTATATTTCTTTTGCATGAGGTACAGGTTGATTTGTAATATTTCTGTAGAAGACAAGCAAGATGTTTCCCTGTGTAAAACACAGGAGAAAAAAAGCGTTGCTGCTTAGGAGTGGCACTCCAAGCCCACAAACCCTGTCCCTGCAGAGAGGATTGTGCAGTGCCCAAGTGCATGGCAAAAACATCTGGCAATTGGCTCCGAAGGCTGTGCAAAGAAAATGATTCCCAGGTGAACAGGACCTCCTTGGCTGGGATTAATAGGCCGTTCTTGTTTTTGTGTCATACACCTGGGAGCTTTGTTAGTGCCTGTAGCCCTCTCTTGAACAGATTGCCGTGTCAGATGTCCAGTCCTGTTGTGCTTGTGCCCTTTGCTGAGCTGGAGACTTCATTTTTTTGTGGTTTGTTTCCCTGGATTTCATGCATATTAAAAAAAAAAATAAAGCTCTGGGATTCAGGTTAGAAGATTTTGGCTTGTTCAGGAATTGTATCAGGAGGGCAGTGAAGAAGCCCACATGGGCTGTGGGTTTTAAAGCACATGCACAGCAGCTGCAGGAGGTACAGGGGGTGTTGCAGAAGGCCAAGGTGGATGGGCAGGGAGAAGCATCCAGGAGATTCTGGAGTCTGGCCATTGCCTGGGGATGCAGAGGAGGTGTTGGGAAAGCCAAAGCTAGGCTGGAGTTTGGTGTGGGATATGAAGACAGCAAGGACACTGCTCCTGCAGTCGCAATAAGGAAGGCTGGGGAAAGCACGGTGCCAGGGCTCAGTGGGGAGGAGACCTAGTGACCAAGGACATGGCAGAGGTGCTGAATGCCTTTTTGCCTTGGCTTCCACTGGCAGTGGTGGCTGCTGGCCCTGCAGGTCCACCAGAGTCTGTCAAAGCGAGGTGTTACAGGAGAGGACTGAGCACAGAGGAACTGAAGCGAGGTGGAGCTGGTGGGCTGTGCCTGCTGCTGCAGCAGGGCTGGGCTGGTGTCAGTGCACTGCCATGCCCTGCTCTCTGTGCCAGGCTGTGCAAGGGAATGGGCACCTTGCAGTTAGCAGGGAGTGCCCCATCCCTTTCCCTCCTGAGGATTCAGTGAGAGACCTTGGATGGTGATGGTGGTTGTTTCCACACCAAAGATCACTTGAGCTCCTCACTTCCTAAACTGAAGAAGGAAACTCACTTTCTAGTCTCCCATGAGCCAAATAAAAATCTGGCCACCTGTCAACGAGGTGATCATGTCTTCATGGATGCACAATCAGGCAAGGCACTCTTAGATTTGCCAAAGATGTTTGAGTCCTGCTGTGACTGGCATCATGGGATCACTCCCCTGCCTTCAATCAGCAAACCACAGCGCTAGCAACAGACCTGTAGCTGAGGAAGCTATACTGGGGGAAAAATAACCAAAGAGATTTAATTTTTTTTTTTAATGGTTGTTCAGATTGGATGTGTGTAAAAAGCTCCTCCACTTGGTTTATGCTGCAGATTTGCAAAGAGGGTGAGAGTGCTTAACCTGCTAGGGTATCTGCATGTACAGGTCCAGTGGCTTGGATACTCAGAGTTTGGATTTCAAATCATACTACATTAATGTTCCCAGGTCCCTTTATTTCTGTTTTGAACTTCCTGTGTTTTTACTCAATCATGGAGTAAAAGTACTCTGCAGTCAAACAGTCTAGACTCTTCCCCAGTGGGATTTTTGTGTTTCCTTGTGCCACTCATGCATCAAAAATACATGCTTAGTGTGTAGAAATACTGGTTTTCTCATCAGAGATACCAGCTAAAGATGGGGAGCTCCTTTTTATGTGTAGCAATAGTACAGTCATTATTAACAGGAGGCAAAGATCTTACAGTGTGAACATCAAAGGAATCTGACGTTATTTGGAAAGAGCATTTGGTATATCACATCACATTCTACAACTTGACTTATAAGAAATGCTCAAGAGAAAGCTTTTTTTTTTTCCCCTCCTGCTTGGCTTCTAAGGATCTTTATTTATCACCCTCAGGGGCATTACAGTGAGTAATTAGATTGGACCAGGAGAATGACTTAATTTTACAAGAAACTCATTAATTCATCCTATTTTAAATCTTCTCATTTCACCCCAAACCCAATTATGCTTGTAGTGGCAATGATCTGGAAAGGCATTGTCTGGTAGGTATCAGGGGCCCACTGGGACTGCTGGGGTATTCATGTCGGGGAGACAAGGGTGACTCCCTTTCTTTGACTTTTAGGTCAAAAGACCTGGTTGCTGGGACAGCTTGACAATTAGAAAACCCTGATGAGCATTTGGAAGTAAAACAGCTGTACAATAACAGAGGGGTTCATGGTGCGGGGCAGAAAGCTCATCAAAAGAGACTATCCAAACAATTGAGTTCTATAATTAACACACAAAAATCTGTTCAGAAATGGTAATAACAGTAAAAGTAGGCTAAGAAGATGCTGCCTTCTTATGTGGCAGATGTAGTTTTGTTATGATGAGAGAGAGAAAATCCATCCTCTTAAAGTCTAAGAACAACATTCAAGGGGAAAAGTAAAAGGAACTTTTTGTTCCTGAGGGTGCAGTTGAAACGTGAGCTCAAAATATTTCCAGGGAGAAGAGCTGTAGGAAAAGTAACCAGGGATGAAGCACATCAAATATGCTATCAAAGTATTTTTTCAAGTCTTTAAACACAAATTTCTTTCCTCACTGAAATGTATAAATGTGACATTGAGATATCTCTTATAAAATTAGATGCCTTGTCCATTTCACCAAGAGTACTATTTTGGAGTCTTTAAAGTTGGCTACAATCATTGACTTAAAAGTAGTTTTCCCTCTTCTGTTATGTACAGAGAGAGATTTGATTCAAAACTGCTTCTCAAGGAATTTTGAAATTTTCTTGAGTATGTAGCTAACATCTTTTTCTGCTTCAAGACAGGGAACTGGAATGCATAGCTTCTGACAGCTGAGCTGATTGCACGGGTTTTAGCAGCATTGCTCGCTTGCCTGTGCTAATCAATGTTCTTGGGGGTGCAGAGGGCTCCTTTTGGGCAGGAGGGTGCAGCAGGAGCATCGTTTGGTTGTGGTGCTGTCCTTGTGTGGAGGGCTGAGCCTTTGGCACAGGGATGTCATGGCCGTGGCTCTGCCGGCAGTGCTGCTGGCTGTGCAGGACAGCATCCCACGGGGCTGCTGTGAGTGAGCACTTCACAACACCCCTGTCACATTTGCTTCTAATATCAGTTTATTGACTTAACCAAATTTACTTGAATAAAACCACGTTTCCGTGCTTGTTTTTCTCTCTAGTCACTTTATTAGGTCCTAATCAGAAATCGGTATTTTCTTGGTTACAATTCTCTTCTGCAGAGGCTGAGGCTTCAAGCAGGATTTCTGATCTCTGCTGCCCGTGGTCCCTGGTGCCCAGGGCTGCTGCCAGAGCTCCTGCCCAGCAGTTCTCAGCATGGGGCTGGCCCATCCCATCACTGCTCAGATCCCAGCCAGGCTCAGGGCTGTCTCCCATCCCTGCCTCAGTCCTGCTCAGCCTCCAGGCGCTGCCAGAGCCTCTGCCTGGAGCTCCCCGAGATGTTTGTAGGATGTGCACTGCATTTTTAATGGTTTAGGAATCTGTCAGCAGTTTGGGATTATTTCTTTATCCAACCCTTTGCGAACATTACACAATTTTAAATTTTTTTTAAAGGACTATTAGGTGTGTCAAGCCTTTTCCTAACTCAGAAGGAATTATTGCCATTTCCACAAGGATAAAGGAACAATTTAAGAGCAAGTACTAGGGGATTTTTTTTTTACCAACTCTAAATTTGAAATAATAATTTTCTTAAATATTTCCCCTGACCCCAATTAAAAAAACCCAACAACATAGCTTATTTAAAAATAGTTAAAACCAATTTAATTTAAGTATTTTGTGGTAGCGGTGTTTAAAAAGAATGTGATTAGAGCCCCATCCACCATGAGATGAAGTTTTAAATTCTGAAATTGCTGCCTGAAATTTTCTAGTCAAAAATTCAGCATTTGGAGAAACCAAGAAAGCAGACTTTGCAGCCCACACACATATTCTTTCTCTTTTTTTTGAGGAATCTTTAAGTCTGAAAATCAGGTTTTAATGAGAAAACAGAGTTGGAAAAACAGCTTGAGAAAATTTACAGCTAGATTTGACTGAAGTTCCATAATTCTTCAGAGCAATTTTTGCAGTTTTGACATGCATCACTCTGATATATTTGGAAAAAAGAAGGAAAAAAGCATGTAATAATGACCAGCAATGTTTGCCAGATCTTGTCTTGCTTTAAGAGAACTAGAAATCAAATAGATTTTAATATTACAACTCAAAGACATCAGCGTGATTATTTCAAGCTGATGTCCATTAAATTAATGTAATTTGTTCTGAGGAAAAACTGTGAAGTGAAAATATTTTTGTTTGAGAATTTCCCTTGAATGCGGTGCAGCCGATTGTAACCGTGTTACACTTGGGGGTGACCTGAATGTGAGAAAATTTTTTTTCTCCTTCAAAAAACAAAAAGAAACCTCACAGAAAGAACTAATTAAGGCAAAGCTAAGAAACTGAACTCAAAGTTTGCATTGCACATGTGAACTAATCTTTTTACAAAGGCATCTTTCGAAAACTGTGTAAGAACCCCATTCATGCTGGGTCTCACCCAGCAAATCCTTCCTAGAAAAGCAGCTGCATGAAGATTTGTCATGAGCAAGCAATAAAGACTTCCAGGGAATGAGTTCTGTACAGGCTTCTTGTTTGCCTACTAAATCATTACCCTTCAAAAAAAAGTCCATCTGTAGTTGTAATAGGTGTGTCAGCAGCACTTCATGCTAAGAACAGCTTTTACAGGATTAGGTTTGAGTTTTTAAGCGGTGCTACCATGGAGCTCTTGGGGGCAAAGAACTCCTGGTTTAATGCAGCACATTCTCTAATGCCCTTTTATGTCTGTTGTGAAATGTGGTGAATCTCTGAGCACACTAAAATGAAGAAAACTGTCTTCAGGAGTAGTTGGTTTTTGAAGCAAAATGGCCGTGTGTGCTTTAGGAGCAGCCAGTGTGTTTGGAGAGCTTTCTTCAGGTCTTGAAATATTAATGATCTTGGCTTAATATAGTAGAAAACAAAATACAGTGCATGAAACGAGGGGGAAAAAAAATCCTTGAGTTACAGAGTGTTGACCTTGCAGTACGCAGTGAATACATCTATTCCCTTTTGGACCGTGGAGTATGAAAAGACAGGGAGGAATGGTCACAAAAATCTTCAACTGTGACATTTTCTAGTCTTTCTAGAAGCATCTTATAACCCAAATATGATTTTCAGCCTTGAGCTAGAAGTATTTTAATATCCCAAATATGCTAAAGATAGCTCACTGTTTAATGATATCTGTGGATCATGATGTTAAGAGTAATATTAGAGTTTACATGTTTAGTTTTAAAACCATTAATAATAGAAAGAATTTTGTGGATAAAAGCAGTCAGCTTGGTTTCCTCTTGTATTCTGTTTTTCAATACCTTGTTTTTATATGTGGCAGCAAGATCCTTCCTGTGGGTGTCTCTCCTGGTCATACACAGACTTAGGAATATTTCTTATCTGAGCTGTGACAGTGAAAACCAGGAGTAATATCTAAGACCAGCATCTGCCCCTTGACTGCTGCTGTTGTTAAACCCAGGACACATAGTGATACAGCAACTTGCTCACCAGATAGTGCAAATTATAGATATAAAAAAGAAAGGTTATTTTGTTTGTTTGTTTGTGTGTTTGTTTTGATGGGCAGTTCCCATCCCAGGCAGAATAAACTGTTTTCCAGGTGTTGCCTTTGCATTCTGCTGGTACTTGGCTGATGGGCCAGGTGTGGGGGGTTTGCATTTGTGTTCAGAGACCAAAATTGTTCCTGACATGGGGCAGGCTGGGTTTAACCCCTGCTGTTCTTGCTGCCGGAGCTGGAGCTGCTGATTTTAATGGAAACCCCGAGGCTGTTTGAAGCATGGCCAAAACACACCTTGCAAGTCGAACCTTATCTAACACCATGATGCATGTGAACTCTGTAAATCTCAGTCACCTGAGCAAGGTGTTTTCCCAGTCTCCTCTGGTCCTGTGGCAGCCCCAGTGAGTGTCACCAGGCTGATCTCCCAGCGCTCTCACACATGGCGTGTGGCACATCGTAAAGTCAGGACTTGTTAAGGACATTTCATAAATGGCTTTGGCTAATAAGAATGAAGTAACTTGCTCTTTTTATAAACGTGTTACTAATATCCCTCTCCATTTCCCACTGGAGGGCTTCATAAGAGAAGCAGGGAAGGAGTGAGGGGGACTAGGGGAAGGCTGAAACAGCAAGAGCGAGCTCTGGCTGTGCGGGGGCTTATGCCCTCCCAACAGGAGCCTGTGTGTAACAGGGGAACCCTAAAGGTAGTGTAGGTGATAAATGACAAGATGTGGGAGTGAGTCACACAGTAAATACTGGGAACAGCCTTTCTTTTTTACTGGTTTGCGTGCCTGGGAATTTTCTCTCTTCTCTGCAGTGCTAAAAGCCAGTGGTGGTGATGGTGGGCTTTTTTCTCCAGCCAAGGGAGAAATTTCTAGGATGACATACCTGTTAGCCACCATGAAAGTGTGTTATTAATGATGCTAATGAGTTTTTTCCAAGTGATATAAAAGTACCTTTTATGAAGCTGAAGTCACCAAAAGCTTGCCAACTGCACGTGGTGGCAGTGGTGCAGTTACTGCTGTGCCCCAGCTTTGAGCAGGGAGGGCATTGCTGATCTCCTCCCTTGGGGAGAAAGAGCCAAATGAATTCTGCCTTGCCAGGAGGGAGATGTGCCATTTCCGGGCATGTTGGGTTCCTGTCCCACTCCCTCTTAAAAATTGGCAGTGTCTGACTGTCAGCTGCCATTCCTTAAGTGGTCATGGAATGAAGCAATTGCACCCCTTTTGTCAAGCTCTGTGTGTGTGGGGTGCAGGTGGACACGGGTGAAGCCACATGCAACTCCACAGTAAGCACAAAGAGGCAGCTGATTTTCTGGCAGTGTCAACAGAAGAGTATAATTTTTTTTTTGCCATCTCTAAGCCAGATTTTAAAATGGCTCCTTGTTGGAATTAGAAATTAGTATCCCCTGACATAGGACCCTCATTAAGAGCGTGATGATTGTTAATTCTTCACCTGGGGCTAAGAGGACATCATTAGATCTCTTTGAAACGTCTCCTGCCTTGATTTTGAATGAGTAAGCTGGCAATTTATGATCACAGCCCGGGCCAGTAACACTCTCCCTTCCTGTTCCTCCATCTAGCTTGCAAAATCGGATACTACAAGGCTCTCTCGACAGACGCAGCCTGTGCCAAGTGCCCGCCCCACAGCTACTCCATCTGGGAAGGCTCCACGTCCTGCACCTGCGACCGCGGCTTCTTCCGAGCCGACAGCGACGCTGCCTCCATGCCCTGCACTCGTGAGTTGGGCTCTGAGCAATCTCCTGCCCCTTTTATCACCCATTTCTCCTCCATGTCTCTAAAATGTGTTGTGCTTCTGACAGCAGCGCTCAGTAGCTCTTAGGGCCCTTTGCAGAGGGAGTGTGCGTTTTGGTCACGCTTCTGAGTGACACTGTTAGTGCTCAGCCCTCCGTTCCTAATGGTGGCACGGCTGTGCCGACCCTTGTGTAAATAAATCAGGAGACACAGTTACAAAAGAGGGACTTGCACACCTTACTAACACAGCTAGAAGTAAAATACAGGCCTCAGTTCCAGTCTGAGCACCTGGCCAGTAGAGCACATCACCCTCCGTATCTTTAAATATGAATATTTGTAGAAATTGTGAAAGCTTTCCTTGTAATTTTATGACCTCAGGTAAACAGGTAATGTTTATAATCTCATTATATTTCTAATTTGCTTGAAATATAGCTGGTGATCCTTAGGAACCCAAGTCTTCATCTGAAAGGGGTGGTAATAATAAATCTTAAACTTTAATGAAACCCCCAATGCATGGTTTATTTTATCCTGTGTAGGTAAATGCATCATGCAAATGCTCACATTATGAGCCAGTGCAGCAAATGGAATTTGCTTTAGTTCCACCAAAATGCCTTCATCAGGGAGAAGGAGAGGGGCATTGAGCACAGCCACAGGGTTGCTAGATAAACTCCTTGTCCTATGTGTTGGTTAATGGCTCATGCAGTCAAAGACCTGGGATTCCAGGCATGTCCTGGTGTTAAATTGTGATCATCTAGTTCCTTGGTTTTCACTTTCTTAGGAGCAGAGCAGTTTGAAACAATAAGTGAAAGGGCTGTGTTTCACCAGGGGGATATCCATGTGTGGCATTCCCTGAAAGCTATTGGAAGTGTTTCCAGATTTTTGGAGTTCAGCTGTATATTTATGTAGAGAGAGTGTGTGTGTGTCTGAGTGAGGAAAGGCCGAGATATTTCTTTTGTAATGTTTTAATATATTGAGAATTAATTTTGTGAGAGATGACTCACATTTATTTAAACCTTAATTTCTCCCTTACAAGGCAGAAACAGAGCATGTCCATAACTAAGTTAGCACTCATCCCTTCCCCACACCCCCTTGATTCCAGCTGTTCTCCAGTGATTTTCTTCTTTTCAGCAGTGAGTTTTGCTGGGTGGTGGTTGAGGAGGCCAGGGCATAGCCAAGAGCAGCTGCTTTTGCTTAGTAGGAAGCAGAGTGGTGCATGTATCCCTTGCCAAGTATTGACTGGGAATGGAGTCTAACTGTATTGTGAAACCTTGTCTAAATGGGCAAGAACACGCTTTCTATAATATAATTTACACTACTAGATCTAAAACGTGACCAGTTTTGATAGAGAAAACGTTTCTCTGCAACAACAAAACTATTGTGTGAAATGTACACCCTGAATAACATTTTACCAACAAAAGTTTTTCAAAGCCCTGGTCCTTGTGAAGGATATCTTGACCAAATCGAAATCAAATTAGTAATCAACTGGTTGAATTTAAATAGGCATGTGCAGTTAGGGAAGTATGAGGAGAGAGCAAAACATTTCCAGATGGGGAAACTGTAAGCAAATGATGTGTATGTTTGCTGGTATTATTGCAAAATGTACCCCTGCAAGCTTAGCCCTTTTTTGTCAAGGGTTGGACCTGCTGCAGGCACTCCTCCCCATTCCTGTCTTGGCAGGTCAGACAAAGCTGAAGTTCCTGATCTTGGTCTTTTACCCCAAAAATACAGAGGAAAGGAGAAAAGGCAAAGGCTGTAGTGCTGGCCTCAGTCTTCATCTCTGCAGCAGCCTAGCAGGGCTCTGCAAGCAGGGGCTAGCCAACACCACAGTCCTACTCTTGGAAAACAGGCCTGTCTCTGGAGGTCCTGGCTCATAGCTTTGCAGTCTCCTGTGGCTGAAGGGCTTGTATTTCTGTGATCCAAAGTGAAGGATGCCACAGGAGCTGTTTCTGAGCTGGCCAGCCCTGCTGTGCCCCTCTCTGAGCCCTGCCCTAGCTGTGCTGGAAGGATGGTGCCTGCCGAGCTGTGCAGGGCTCTGGGGGCTCTTCCTTTGCCATGCTGCCCCTCTGAGAGGCTTCTGCCCATGAATCCCAGGCAAGTGGCAGCATTCAGAGGGCCTCTGCTGAAGGCAGACCCTTCAGGAGAAGGTCCCCGTTCGTCTGACTTTCCTGACAAGATGTGTGGACAGAAGGGAGCATAAACATCAAAGGTGCTTTCAGGTGGATTCAGACTGTAATCAGTTCTTACCAGTTGGTTAAACCGGGTGACAAACCCAATTCCCTTGTGCTGACAGCCATAATAATCAGGCACCTTCTTTGTTCATTATGCTCTCTTTAACTCTGGTATTCTCATTCAGGCCTGCATTTAGTAATCGCTCAGTGTGACGGCACACTAATGAAGAAATAAAACAGTATCTGAGATCCATTCTTCTAGCAAAAAGATAGACTCTGCTCCACTGGCTTGTAAAATCAGGTTTCTGTTCACTAGGAGAACTATTAGACCAGGTGAATAAAAGTAACATTGGATAATTTGGAAAGAACACCTGGAATGGACTGTGGATTGATCCCTTCTTTATTATTCCTAAACACTTTTTAAGATTAAGAACTTCAGCCTTCTTAAGATGTGTTTTTATAAAGCTTTGACCCTTGGCTATTGATTTCCTTTAGTAGTAAACTGGCTGGCCTTGTCATTTATCTTGCCTTCTAAGTTGGGGGAGGAAGACTGTTAGGACTTTCCATTAGCCTGATTGTGCTACTGGATGAAAGGGAATTAGAGAATTTCCCTTCCTTTTCCTTTCTTGCAATTCCCATGATAAGTAACAAAAGCAGTAGCTACTTCCTGGTGTGCTGGCCAGGAGAGGTGCTCCAGAGTTCTACCCTTCTATAACACTACTCTCTGACATTGCTATCCTTTGCTGAGCTATAAAAACGGTGTCTAACCTCAGGTAAGCCAGGCATCAGGCCCCTAAACAAGTTACTCAAACTCTGGTTTGGTATTCTGCTCTATTTCAGCTCTGCCAGAGTGAGTGATTATGTCTGGTGTAAAGTTTGTGCAAGTAAGAGCAGAATGTGGCAGTGTGGGTGTAGAGAGAGCAGAGTGGGCTGTGTCAAAGGCCAGGCAGAACCCTGACACACACACACATTTACTGGTGCATCCTTCCCCTCAAACTTGCCCCCTGGGGATAACCATCCATGTGTCTGTCACCACTGAGGGGCAGAGCCAGCCTGGATCTGCCACTTTGGCCAAACTTGAGAATTCAGACTTTGAGCTCTGAAGCACAGTGAGCTTGTCAGCTGTGTGCTTTGGGCATGGAGATGGGATGATGGACTTGTAATACACCTGAGCCCAACCATGGGAAACACCTTTCCCTTTTGGAAGCATTGCAAAAGTGATGTCAAGGCAACTCTACAGGCCTTCATTATATTTCAGTATTTGCAGAGAGGAAGGGTCTTTCATAAGGTCAGCAATGTAATGGAGAATAAATTGCCTTACCCACACATGAATCCGTGAGGCAGGAAAACAAATCAGTCTCAATCATGGCCCTTGTCCCTGAATTCCCTTCTCTGTAAGGAGATATCCTGTGAATTGCAGCCTGGTGCAGGCAGGTGCAGTTCCCACCCAAATTAATGGGCGTTGCTCCTGCGTCCCCACCATTAATGAGTTGGGTTCTCTAAGTCTTAACAAACAATGCTCACATTATGAGCCAGAACGGGACGGTTTTGTATTGTTTATGTTGTCTGTTCAAGTCAAATTATTAATGATTTTTAATTGGGAGCCCTTTACAAAAGAGAGATTACCATCATGGACTGTCCAGCTTGAAGTCTGCCTCAGTAAATGACCCTGAATAATTTAGTCAGTTGTGTCACCCAAACAGGGACTGATGGACTGATTGATATTTTGCCATGGCCTGAAATATTTCAAAAACGGTTGCATTTAAGGCAGTTTATAGTGGAGAATCTCGGAGATAATAAGAGCAGATGTAGTGAGATGCAAAAGAAGAGTGCCTGCTTTAAAAGGACCTTCTCCAGTCTAGGTTATCAAGAAACTGAATAGCCTGACTTCAAACAGCAAACATCACTTACTCGTCTTTACATTCCCCTCTTCTAATTGAATTTAGTGCACTGCTGTATTTCCTTCAGAAAGTATATTGTTTTTAAATTACCATTTCAGTGCTATTACTCAAGGCTCCTGCTTCTAATGCTTTCTGACAGTTATCAGCATAATGAACCATAATGAAATGATGAGCAATCTACAGTGGAAACTCAATGTGAATTCCACTAGAGCTGTGTGACTGTGTTGTTAAAATTTGAATGCACATTAAAATAACACTGTCCTTATTTGTTTCCAAGGTCAAGGCTTTAAAAAAGGTTTCAAAGGTCTAAACACTTCAATTTTGTAAAATGTTGCAGTGAAATATATACCCTTAACTCAATCTTGTGTTACATTTAACATATCTCAGAGATAAATATTTGACCTGCATTTTCAAAAAAGAGTGAATTTACCTACCTAATAACTGTGGCCGCAAATGAGTAATTACATAGGAGCTGATTATTTGAGCACATGTTTATAATGATTGCTTAAAATATAAACAATATAAATAAGCAAATGTGTTCTTTTTCCTTGAACTGAACTTGTTCCTAAGTTTCCAGTCAGATATGATTATCACCACTATGTCTGCTAGGAAAAAGGGAAAGCAGGATACACCACACAGTCACGATGGCTACTGCACTTTAGGTGGCTTTGCCACACTTCCACATTTGTGCTGGCACTACTGCAGTCCTCTGCTGTTGGAGCCTGTTCTCTGTCGTAGCAGGTATAGGCCAGTAGAGCCTCTGATCTTCAGAATTTAAATTTATGACATAATAACTCTTCCACATCTTTATATATATGTCTGCACCTTCAGTAAATGATTTTGTTCCTAAAACATCCTGTGATATTGTTCATTATGTAAATAGTGCATCAGAATGCCTTTTAAGCTGTAGTACAGCAGTTACAAGAGCAGAGGGAACAGTGGGTAGGCTGTAAGGAGAGAATGATTTTTCTTCTCCACGTAGGCTGGGAAAATGGACCATCCATCGCTGCATTGCTGCCAAACTGAGAGAAAGGGATTGTGAGTGATGGGAATCTCAAAGGAGAAAGCTGTCTCCCCTTGTGTGTGGTGATGGGCTGAAGGAATTGAATAAGAAGGGGAGTGGTTATGGCTTGAGAGGAGACGGGAGTAATTTGACAGTGTGTGTTTATAATCAGTAGACTTGGAATCATCACTCCTTTAAATACAGCAACTGTTTATTAGCTGTCTTCTGATTTTCTGGCCAGAGCCTTAAATTAACAGAGACATTTACTCAATTAAATGGGGGCTTTGATTTGGTTAGTCAGGACCTAGTTCTGTGGAGTTGTTGAAGTAAATTAGAGGGCAAACAGCATAAGAAATGCAGCAGTTGGGCCAATTACAGAAGAGCTTATTTTTCTGGTTGGATTTCTTTCCTGTCAGACTGTCAGATAACTTTCTGGTTTCCGCAGTGGAATTCTTTTTATCTCGAAGGAGTGAGTGAACACAGGTGGTATTGTCTGCAGCACAGTGCATGAGAGTAGATGTGATAGCATGGCTTAGCATACGTGACAATGCAAAATGTTCTTATATGGCAGCTCTTGGAAGGGAAGCCTAGAGCCCAAAGGAGTGCTACCTGCGAGCATCAGTTTTCCCACACCTCTGCCCGTGGTAACTGGACCTCTTTGCTTAACTTCTTGAGCCTTTTTAGGAGAGGAGCTATCAATTGGATTGTTCTCTGGGTGAAAGGAACAAACCCTATTGTGAAGCTGGTAGCTGGGTTACTTCTGGCGAGTAAATAGGAAATCGTACATTCCAGTGAAATGGGCATTTTGTCACTGGCACTGGTCCAGCATCCCTGGCTTGGCAGAATTCCTGCTGGAGTCAAAGGAATCTTGCCCAAGTAAATAAATGAAGAATTGTTTACCAAATCATTTGCCTTATTATAACCCAGTTGTAAAGCTGACTGTGCAGACAGGAGAGAGGGTGGAAATGGAGCAGATTACTGGTATTTTAAGTGACTGCTGCATCTTGTGGCCTGTTGGCTTTGGTCTCCCCAGTTGTAAAACACATAATCTATGATGATAAATGGTCAGGAATAGCCAGGCAGGCAAGAAGTGAGGGCTGTCCGAGCTGCCTTTGCTTGTGTGAATTAGCCCACAGCAACAGGGGACCTGTCCACAGCTGCTGAAAGAGGCAATTAGTGGCAGCAACATACACAACTGTCTCGGGAAAGTGTGGGCTTTATTTGCAAACTTAAATGGACAGGACCCAGGTATTTACTCTGTGTTAGAACTTTTCTTTCAGATGGCTAGAGATCAACAACAAAGGCATATCTGAAGGGCATCACAGCTCGCATGCTGAAACTTCATTGACAGCTCCACTGCTGTACAGGTTCAATAAAGCCTTATGAGATAGAAAGAGGAGGCCAAAGTGCTCCCTCTTGAACACTGTGCCTCACATGGCTTTGCCAGACATTTTAGTCAGTGAACTTAAGGTATTTAAAGACATTGATTATTTAATAATTACTTTCTTTGCATCATCTCTGCAAATAGTAGAGAAATACTCTCCCTTCCATGCTCTCTGAAATACTCTCTATTTCAGCCCTGCCCCCAGTGAGATGATTCTAGGATCATGATCAAATTAAAGAGCATTGATTAGAGTTGTTAAAGCCATCCCTACAGTACCAGTGGGGTGAGGCCGTGCTGAGAGAGCAGCAGTGTGACCCCGTGGGTGAGGCTGGCAAGATGACCAACAGCCTTAGCAGAGCCCTAGTGCTGCCTCTCTGTGCCTGAGCCAGCCCTTTCAAAGGGCACCTGATGTACCTACCTCCAGATATGCTCCAAAGATCTGTGGAAGCGTTCATTGTGTGGATCCTTTGTTTTTTTGTACACCTCTTTATTTGGTCTCTTTATTCTTGCTGTGTTGCACACAAAAGCTGGCTCTCAGATCTTGCGCAGCAGATGTGCTAAACTTTTCCCTGCTTCTGATAGAGCATTTCTAGTCAGGTTTTCTTGCTATTAGGCAGTCGGATGCTTGCTCCCAGGTGCCTGCTGCTCCTTTAACTTATCAAAGACTTTGCTGCTCCTCTGTAGTGCAGCCAAGGCCAAGCTGCCGATTCAAAACAGGCCAGTTCATCCTGGGCTCCTTTTAAACCACGGTGTGTCATAGCAACCTTCCCTGTTGTATGAATCTTGTTTATTATGTAGCAAATTAGCTCAAGATTTCTGAATGCCCCGAGTTCCCTTTGAAAGCAGGGCAGATGAAGAGGGTCAGCCTCTCTGGAGCAGGCTCACAAAGAGGATCCTTTTGTCACTCCTGGTCCAAAGCCCTGCTGGTCTGCCTGATTGACTTTGACTAGCAAACACCCATAGCTGGCACACAGCTGCATTGAACAGTGGTTTTGCAGGGCTCTCACAGTTTCAGGGTGAAGCTAGAAAGCTTCAAACTGTAGCAGATTATTGTTTTTATTTTTAATACAGTATTTTAATTTTTTTTTTTTGTTTGTTAAAATAATTTTGAACCCGTATTGAGCTAAGGTCTGCTTTTTCTGCCTCAAAAAAGAAGTGATATTTTCTTCAAGGGGAGTGCGGGAATGGTTAAAGAAGATTAAAGTCTTTTCTACATGCTTGAGGTTTTCTGATGTCTGGTGGGAATTGCCAATGAAGCTTCCTTCTGATTTCACGCTGTCAGGCGAATGCAGGCTGAATGCAGTGTGACAACCCACTTGAAAATAATTATCCACTGCCCTGGCTGCAGAGACATCCGTTACCTGCTGGAGAAATGTGCTTTTACACACGTGCCCAAGCAGATGGAGTAAATTATTTTTTTAATCATTTTCTCCTTCCAGGGCTCAAAAGTTTCATCATGCTAGTTACTTAGTCACATACATAGCTTTAGAAAGCATTTTTCTTTTAAAGAAGGCACATTTTAAATGCACTGATCTGGTGACTGACAGGACGCTCCTAACAAAGGCTTGCCTTCTTGAAGGTATATGTTTGAAATATCTCCATTAGCACTTCCATGGAGAGTGTGGGTTTCAGTTTGAATTTTTAATAGATCTCCTCCCACAGCCAGATCTTTCAAGGTAATAAATCTTAACTATAACAGAGGCTAGTAGTAAATAGATGTGGTTACAGTCCTAATACTGATAATATCAGTTCAGTCCTTAATGGGTAATGTTGCTGCCAGAATAATTCACTACCACAGTGGATGGCTGAAGACTAAGCTGGCATAAAAAAAGGAGCTCCTGAAGGAGCCCTCTGCCAGGCTGGGGCAGAAACTGTGCAGACAGGCAGCTATTTGTGGTAAGAGAGCTTCTTTGTTTTGGGTGCCACCAGAGTGGGTTTCTTGGAAGTGCTAAATTCACTTCAAAGGAATTAATTGTCAGAACCCTGTGCTGAAGTGCCTTTTCATTTGTTTTGTGATGTTTTTGTTTCTCAACACAAGAAAATAGTATATAAAGGCTACTTGTATCTGATAAAATTGGCCAAACCAAAGCCCTCAACTTTATCTTCAGTCCTGTGGCCGTGGGACTTCTGAGAAAAGGAAAGAGGAATTTTTTGCTCGCGTCTACCTTTGGTGAATGAAAGTTGTTTGCCCAAAATTTGGAGCTGCTAGTTGTCTAGAAATGGGATTCTGGAGTCCTGTCACCCTGGGGCCGCAGAGAACCAAGCTGCAAGGTCTTTCTTATTTCTTCTCATTTTTTGGGACAACAAGGTCACTCGGGAGCTGTTTTGCTGGGAATCATTTCTTTCTCATCTCCGTTCTCTGTGCTTTAATCCACGCCTCCTAACCATACACTGTTGCTGAACTAAATTAACTGGTTTAGTGAAGACAGTATTCTTGATGTCAAACAAGTCTGTCTGGTCTCCTTGTAGAAAACTGTAATTGAATTTACCGCATACACCCACAGAGACTTTTAGAGAAACACCTTGCTGGGCAGATCAGTAATAAAAAAGGAAGATGTAAAACCAGGGATATTAAAACCTCTGTCATAACCATTTAAATACAGTTCCCCAGCACAAGTCTACCTTCAAATCCCAGGGTTAGTTTTCAGGGATATTTTTTGGTTGTGCAGATCTGTCGGGTTTGCAGCTGTAGGGAGGAAGGGAGGACAGACTTGGCTGGAGTCTCCCTGCACAACCAGCCAACCATGCCTGCCTGCCTGGAGCCCCTCCAGCATCTGGAGCCCAGCTACAGCACGTCCTCTGCCATGGCTTTGGCTGGGTTTGTGGTGTATGGCGTTTGTCAGGGCAGGGCTCTCTCCTCCCCACTCGTGCCTTGTGGTGCTGCTCTTGCAGTCCTGGCCATGTCCTTGGGCACAGTGCAGTGCTGGGGTCTGTGCTTTCCATGTGGTGTGCCTGAAGGGCTGGGCACATTGATCCCTCAGGGCAGCAGGAATATTCACTCAGTTGTACCTAATCCTCTTTGTGCTATCTTTCTTTGAAATCATTCATTGCATTGGGGTAGACATTCTTTCTCCCTGGCAGAATGGCTTTGCCAGGTTCGTGAGGCTGAGCCTCCTACATTTGTGCTGCTGTCCTTTGGGGACAAGAAGAAAGGGGCTTTGGGATAACGTTCTCAGCTGGATGGCATCCAAACAACAGTCAAACAACTTGGTGATGTTTGACTCAACTATCTCTGATGCCCCTTAATCTTTAGGGCAGCTGATTTAAATGGAAAATACTGTACTCCTTGCAAATAAACAGTTTACTGAGGTGTTATTATGCCCAGTCTCAGTCTGCAGCCTGGCTGGCTTCCCAGCTGTGTCCCCTTGCCATCTGCAACCCAGAGGTGCTGCTTCAGTCCTGGAGAGCAAGTTCATTACTGCATCTTCACTGTGGAAGCTCTCTGTGAGTCACTGCAGCGCTTGGACCAGGCTTGATCCCTGGTGTGCATCATCAGAGCTCCTTAAGTGTGCCCCCAGAGACCTGTAATCCACAGCCAGCTGGCACACAGGGATCTCCTGTGGTCTGGAAGGAAGGAAGGAGACAGCCAGGTGTTGGTATGTGTCCTTGTCATGGTTTTCACCAGGCCCTTGTCAGTTGTACAGGCGTGTGTGGGAGGCTTCTGACTGGAGAGAGACTTGAGTGTAGGAAGGGAGTTGATAAATGAAAAGTTGATAAATGAAAACTTAAAATACTGCCTGAAGTTGTAGAAAGAGTGCTAAAACGCATCAGTCCTTTTCATACAAGTAGTGCTTATGCTATTAATGCCTTAAAAGCTCTTGTTTTGCTGAATGTTTGTTTGACGTAGGGTGCATTGTCCTTAAGACAGACAGATCTCTCCATCTGTGGATGAAAGACAGATAGCTGTAATGGCTACAGCCTCTTGCAGCAAGAGAAAGGCAAACAATCTGCATTGCCCAATATATTTAAGGAAATCGAATAGGAGGGTTGAGGAAGATGGCAAGATTAGCTTGATGAAGATTATTTGTTGCTAAACAGACTCTGCAGTGTTTCCCTCAGCCCTGACACACACAATGAACTGCTCCACCCAGGGCCTTCCCATTTGCTTCATGGCTCACTTGATTTTGATGGTTTTATTGTGAAGCAAGATTTATGGAGCCCCAGGAAGGAATAAAATTGAAAACTTCCGTTGCCTGTGTTCCCACCGGGGAGCCCCCCATCCGTTCAGGGTGCTGGTTAAAGGGGCTGCAGAGGGATCCGGCTTTCAGGCCCCATGATCAAACTGTGTCCCCTTTGATGTGAGAAGACTGAGCGGCTCTGCAGATCCACCCTCAGATTCTATTGCCCTGTGCAGGGAAAACAACAGCACCTGCCTGCCTAACATCATAAAATAAATTTTAAAATTAATCAGTTTTCAGGATTAAAATGTTTAGATTTAATTTTGATTTCCTGTAGGAACTGTCACATTTTCAAACTGTTCCAGGCAGTATGGCAGTATTAGCTCCACTGTTCCACAGTGCCAAATAGCCCATGCAATAGCAAGCTTCCATTGGCAGGAGATTGATGAAAAATGCCATAGATTGTGGGACTTGTGACAAAATTACAGATGGTGGTGGTGATTCAGAAGCACAGGTCCTTGTCTCCTCTCTCATCTGCCCTGTAGCTAGATTTTTCTGCCAGAGGACACAGGTTTGTGTGAGGGTGATGGTCTGGCTGTCAGGATACTGTTCCCTGTGGGATCCTGCTAGCTGGGTTCATCCAGGTGCTGTCCTGGCCCTTGCAGCCCGCCCTGGCCCTGAAAGGGTTTGTCTCATCTTTGGGCAGAGGCTCTGTTGTCAGAAACAAAGCAAATCCCGATCACCATTGAAGGAGCGGATCCGCCCTGTGTTTCAACATCTGAAACCAGGCCCATCAATCTGAAGCTATTCCCCGCTCCCTGTGCCAACAGCTCCATTGATGACTATACTCCAGGAAGAAAAGAAATTGCTTTTCCCCTCACTGTAATGTCAGCCCACCATTTGGAGACTCCCCCGCATCTTCCTTTTCATGCTGGAGGTGGTGCACTCATCTCTGTGACCTGCAAGCATCTGCTTCCCTGGTTTTCCACTTCACTGCATCTCTGTTTAGACACTGCAATGCCCTGTCCCACATACTAATTACTGACTTTTTGCTTCTGAGGAGCTTGATTCATTCTGGCACATTTTCCCATGTGAAACTGGACTTAGAGCCTTGGAAAATATCTTAATGGACACGAAACTAAGTCTGAGTTTAACCCCAAACTGGCTGATGTATCTGAGCTAAGAGGCACATCTTTCAGACCGCAGCTGTGGCAGTATGAACCCTCCCCCCACGGGGGTCTTTGCTTCAGGAATACCCTCGTGAAACAGGGATATTCTTGGTGCTGCCTGGGGAAGGAGGTGTTTGCACTGGCACCACCTCATCTCAGCTCTCCTGGCTGTGCTCCGAGCGGATGCTCTCGCGTGTGTGGCTGCAGCGAGCGAGTGCTCTGTAAGAAAACGCCTTTTGCTGTTCCTCGCTATCTTGGTGTTTCCCACAGGAGCAGTTTCTGTTCAGGGCTTGCTGCTGCCAGGTCCTGACCAGTCTCTGGGAGGACACACGGCCTCAGCTCCCAGAGTGTCTGGCTGCTTCACTGTCCAACGTGCGCCTGGGCTTGCCGCCTGCTGAGGCTGCTGTTCCCCCCAGAGGCTTGTGTTGGTTTTCCCATTCTCTTGACAGTGCAGAGACACAGGTGTTGTTACCTTGTGCACCTGCCTGCCCTGAAGAGAGCCCAGATGTGAGGCAGTCTGGGGAAGTCGAGGGTGGAGAGAGTTTGGTTCAGTCCCTGCTCAGCAGTTCCTGCGCTGCCGCCCGAGTTCACGATTTCAGGAGTGTCTTCCACCTCGTTGCACTCAGAGTTTATTTTTGAAAAGAAAGCTTGTATATCTGCAGGCTAAGCAGAGACCACTTTCTTGTACCCAGGGGAGCTGGCAAAGCCAGCTTTCCGGGGAAGGAGAGCTGCTTCTGGGACAGAGGCATTGGGCTGGGACTTGGGATGGTTTTGACAACTGCCCAGATGTGCAAAGTATGTCCTGTGTGCCCTTGTCTCACCGCATCTCTCTCTGCCTCCATTTCCACATGATGAATAGAGATTAAAACCAGTTTTTTTCCTTTTCTTTCTCATCTGGTTTTTGGATCAGGAAACGTCTCTTACTGTGTTCAGTAACTGATCTTTGAGTAAAAGGGTTTTGTCCTTAGGAGTCCAAAATGCTGCCAGTGCATAAATAAAAGCCATGAATGGCAGCCTGGTGGAGCAGCAGGCAGGAGGGCTCCCTGGCTCAGGGGCTGGGCTCAGCTCTCTCTTCTTGCAGTAATTCTACCTGTCAACCCTGATTAACTCAGAGACTGTTTCAAAGGTTTGGCAAGAAGGGAGGATTTCCCTCCTTTCAAAATAAATATATTAATTTTTTATTTTTGAAGTAAACACAGACAAACAATCCCTGTTTAGCTACTCCTGCAACAGAGACCTTTCATTCGGGTACCAAACACCCATTTGAGCTCTACATAATTTAAGACTCTTTTCTTAACCCAGCTACCTCTCTCAAAATAAAAGTCCTGCCTCCTGTTGAGCATGTGTTACATCAGGTGGCTTCAAGCACAGACCTGAGGAGGTGATGCAGTCCTCAAAACCTTGTCCTATGCAGCCTGTTCAGGCCTCAGGCTTCCTTTGAGATGAACCTGATAAATTGAGGAGGAGCCACAATTAATCTTCCCTATAATCACCCCTTAACAGCTTAACCTTTTTGCTGTTACATTGATGACTCACTTTGTAATTTCAGTAGAATTCCACATTTTCAATATATTTGGTTCCTGTCTTACCACGATGGCTGTTTTTGTACCTTTGGCATATGAGAGATTATGATTTATTTATTTATACACTTAATGGAACTGTTGGTGCTGGCTGATTCTTTTTTGCCACGTTCATAGTTTCATAATGTTTGACAAATTTGCCAGAACTTTCTCCTTTCCTTCCTTTTCTGCAAGAGATCTAGTTGAACTTCTTTTGAATTGCAACCATCAAATGTATTTGATGAAATCTAGGAAGCTTTCATGAGCTTTCCTGTGTCTTGAATTTGTGACTTTACAAAATTATTTCCAGTATTTTTCTGCTAATAATATTTGTATGCAAAGCTCTGACTATCAGTAGTTAGTTAGCACAGCTATTTTACTGTGTTCCCGTTTGGAATGATACATTTTGCAATCTTCATTCTCATTCTGTCTCGTTTCTGTTTGATGCAGTGCTTACCTGCAGCCCTGTCCCAAAGCCCTGTGTGTGTGTCAGAGTCCCTGTGTGCTCTGCCCCAGAGCAGGCTGCCTGGCAATGGTCAGGGAAGCCTTTTGGGATGGATGAAATACCCATCTCTTTCATGGCTTCGCTCTGAATCATCCGCCTCAAATTTAAGGGTACAAAAAGTGTGTCTCAACTGTATTGAAATTAGATTAAGAGTTGCAGGATTAGCTCTTGTGCATTTTCAGTTTGCCTGTGGGTTTGAGGCCTGTGGGGATTTGAGCACATCAATGGGATTTGTGCCTGTGCGTTGGGCAGGGCAGGGCTGGCCGTGGCACCTCTGAGAGGTGCTGCAGGTGCAGGAGGGGCTGTGCCTCTGGGCTCTGCCCAGCCTGCCCAGGGAGGTCCTGCCCAGCCTGCCTGGGGCTCTGCTCTCATCCCCTAGTTCCTGTGGTGGAACCTGCTGAGAGCTCTCTGGCAGCGTGTTTATGAAGTCTCCCATCCCTGTGGTGGAAAAGCTGACCTTGTGTCTCAAATCCAGCCTCATTGCCAAGCTTTCTGTCTGTTCTCTTGTTTCTGACCAGGTTTCTTTTATCAGCCCTTCCTTCAGATGCTCACCATATTTTCCTCTTCAGTTCTTTCACTTTCTCCAGCACTCCCCTGTTGTAAACTTTATTTTCCATCCTTCAAAGCCTTAGTTCTGTGTGTGGCTTCCTACTCAAATCTCCGTCCTGCATGCTGAAGTGTCATGCTCAGGTCCCTGCTTGATGGGCTTTGCTGTTCACTGAATGTGATTTGACATCAACTTGTCTGGAAAATATTGCACTTATATTTTCCAGAAAAAGATACCTTGAGATATTTCTATAATAATTTCAGTGAGAGTCTGCCTGTAGGTAATGGGGGACTTTGAAAATCTCAAGTGAAGCAGAAGTTTGTGCATTTGATGCTTTGCTTAGGAGGTCAAGGAAAAAAAATTAGTGTAAGAGATATAAATTTAACATTTTTCATAACAAGTATAAACAGTGAAAGGGAAAAAGTCACACTCCTGTTTAATTGCAATACTGAGTTTTCAGGCTCATTTAGAGATGGAAAATACTGTTAGGTCATCAGATAAAGAGATCAGTTTGACTTACCAGCTAATTTTTCTGCCTTCATAATGAACACAGAGAGGTAAAATTGTGCTTGGTCTCTACTGTCCTTAACTCGAATGGGAGTTGCACGGCATCTGGGGTGTGCAACTCTGATGTCACTATGTAGGCTTTGGTTTTGTTTTTTTTTTTCCCTTAATTAAAAATATGTGTACTTTGTCTTTTTAGGCCCTCCATCTGCTCCCCAGCACCTGATTTCCAACGTCAACGAGACCTCAGTGAACCTGGAGTGGAGCCCCCCCCAGAACAAGGGTGGCCGGGAGGACATCTCCTACAACGTGGTGTGCAAGCGCTGCGGGGCGGGCGAGCTCAGCCGCTGCCGCTCCTGTGGCAGTGGGGTGCACTTCAGCCCCCAGCAGAACGGCCTGAAAACCACCAAAGTCTCCATCACCGACCTCCTGGCACACACCAACTACACCTTTGAAGTCTGGGCAGTGAATGGAGTGTCCAAGCAAAACCCCAGCCAGGACCAGGCTGTGTCAGTCACTGTGACAACTAACCAAGCAGGTAGGAACATAAACAGCGATTCCCTTCCTCTCTGCTGCCTGTTTTTTAGGGAAGATGTGATTTCCATTACATTTAGCATTAGCAAATGAATGCGAGGAGCCTTAAGATGTGTAACTGGGTCAAACCCTTATTTTCTGGTGATTTATATGGATACTTTAAATGCTTCAGAGGCAGGGAGAGAGAAGGGTTTGGGTGCTGTGTCTGTGCTGCAGCACGCGGGCAGGACGCTGGGAGGCATTCTGCAGAAGCACAACAGCACAGCCACCTTGTTCCCCCCCTGGCCCGCCAGCAGCTCTGCTCCTTGCAGGGGACACCCCATACAGGGACACAAGGATGTCCTTGGTGTCGGCAGAGGGCAAAATACGTGCCTGGGGAGCACAGGGTTGTGCTCCTGCCCCCCTTGACAAAGGGCTGTGTAAGATTCAATGAGCGGAACGAGTGGGCGCCCGCTCGCCTGCCTGCTCGCTCTCCGCTCCTGGAAAGTCAATTAGATTCTGTCCCCTTGTTAAATAAATACCTCCTTAACCTGCTGCTGACAATGTTTCGATTGATCAGAGCTGGCATTGCTGTAGAAATCCTATATGAGCTTTCAACTTCTTGCTGACTGATTTTTGCGTTTCATTCATCTGGGAGAGCGAAATACTATTTCTGTGTCTACGAGATTATTTCAGATACCCTGGGCAGCTCTGCTTTTTTAGTACCCCATGCTTGACCTAGTAAGGGCAAAGGCTGCAGCTGCAGATTGCCATTTTGTTTTGATGCTAATTTGTTTGATCTTTTTCTTTAATTCCATGAAAACATTTCTTAGTTTGCAGCCAGCTCGGGTTTAACGCACAGGGTTCCAGTTGAATTTTTAATTTAATGCACAAAATTATATACATTTGAATATGACACTCTTCTAAATGCAAATGAGATCTCCAGACTGTCAGACTGGCTACAAGACCGTCAAACCTGTTATCTGATGGCTCAGAGTGCTGATTGCCTTCAGGTCCCACAGATGTTGCAGGCATTCAGCACCTCGGAGCGTAGCTCCCAGGGTATCATTTATTACTGGGCTTACGGTGTATGAGACAATATTAATATTGCATATTTTGATAGGATCAGACCATATAAATATTTTGAATTCTGTTTCCTAGTAGGTGTGTGTGAAAAATAGGTAGGCATAGTCTAAATCCGCAGATTTTAGCTGTAGTCCAGGACGTGTCAGTATTACCAGTGAGAGATACATTCCATTTTGCAGTGACAGTTACAAGCGAAATTGTCAAGTCCACGCCGGAGCGCCTTTGAAAATCTGGTCCGGTGTTTTTTTGTTCTTCATATACAGTTGACAGCATCCCTTTTAAATTATGATTCAAAAATTCAAACCACCACTTTGCCTAGTGAAAAGAAGACTAATAGAGAGCAGGGGCTATTAGGGGAGTCTTGGGAGAAAGCCGTGGGAGAGTGCTGTCATACGCTATACGAAAAGAGAAGGTTGAGAACAGCAGCAGGGACAGTGTTTTTGTGCTGTGAATGCCTAGCAAAGAGAGTATTTCTGACTGATTTTGGCATGTGTAAGGATTAGTGGATGCATATATGCATAAATAAGTGAGCGGGATCCATCTACCGTGTGAAAATTCTACCATCTTATGCTTTTATATGCAAACCAAAATCTGATTGAATATGCAAATAAGAATTGATTTTGTTTATTATCCATGAGTAGTATTCTTCCCATCAGGAAATTTGTCTTTTTGCCAACGTTTCCAATTTCAAAACATGCCCAGTTTATCAAATGCGTCAGAGGGACGGAGAAAATTATACTGGTATAAATGAAAATTAACTCCAAGGTGCACTGCTCTCCTGTTCTTCATACAACTTTGTGGTTTCTGCTGCATAGAAGATCTAAATAGAAATGTGTGGCCTAAACCTACAGATCCCAGCTGAGATAAATAGCCTTACATATGCAAATTGTCCCATTGATTTTGGTGAAACTGCTTGCTTGAGTAAAGGTTTGTAAAGTTAGACCCTTGGGTTTTACAAGTACTCATCTGTTTAATCATTGTAAATGTGTGTCTGGGGTGCATTAAAATCCTTGTGCCACTAATTTTCTTTCACTATATTTCATTATAAAGAAATCATGTCATGATGGTGCACTGCCACAGGCTTGGTTTTCATCTTGCACCTTTCTTACACTTATGTAAAGCTGCCTTGGTTTCTTTAAGGCAATTCTAAATTCAGATTAGAGCCAAGCTCCTCCCTTAATAGCACTTCTTCCCTGTTTTACTAATAATAATGAAGCCACCAACACTGAAAGTTTGTAAATTACTTCATTGGTTGTGTTCTCTATGCCTGTGCTTGATAGGAAAAAAAAAATGTTGTCAATATGGGGAGTTTTTAATAATTCTTTACATATGAGCAGCGCTTTTGGCTTGTCTTCTGGAGAATTTGCTAGAACTCTTTGCAAGAGGTGCATCTCTGAGTTAAATTCAGTAAAAATGATAACTATGCAAGGGTCAGAGAATTCTTCCTCTGATAACAACTTCACCTTCCAAATATGCAACTGAACTATGTGAAGAAAATAGGCAGAAATTTTCCAGGCAGTTTTTGATGTGAGGATCAGGAATCTGGGTGTCTGTGTGTTTGCTTGCCGTGGTGCCAGCCCCTGTGGAAGGTGTGCATTTGGAGACAGGCAGAAAGCAATGAGAAATCACTTGTGGTGTATTCAGCACAAAATTGATGGAATGCATTGCAGTGACATAAAAGGTGCAGTTGAAAAGCACAGGTGGGTTTTTGTTGGCTTTTGTCGTTTAACTCCTGAAATAATGAAATGAGGCAGTTTACTTTCCACTCTTCATTTAGAAACTCTTTTCAGTTTCCAATACTATAGAAAAGTGTTTAAATGAGAATAAGATTTGCCATTCACAGTAGGATCAAAAATAGTTTGAAAAAGTATTTTTCTGCTTCTTTGGAAAAGGTATTAGTTATTATAGCTTGCTTATTTTTCCAAAAAAAAGCTAAATTTCAGGCTTTGAAGCAAGTAAAAATTTCTATCTCCTAGTCAAATACTTCTGTGTTGTGATATTTTAAGAATTTTGAATTAATCAAGCTCATTGTTCTGCATGTTTAGTATAATTTTTTTTTTTTTTTTTTTAGTTGGGAACCATTACTTTTTCCCCTATGAGATTAAAAAAATAGAAAAAGCAAGGATGGAACACTGAGTGGCTGAAACTTGAAGCCAGTGTCCTTAGCGCAGTGAATACTGCAAGTGCTGTTATTGGGGGTCTCACCACTGGTGGCTTTTGGGCTTTTCAGTTTTCAATGAAATTAAATCAGCACTTTGCCCATTTTTAAAAATTTGTGATATTATTTGTGGATGAGGAGATGCAGGCCAGCAATCTCTGGGCTTCTTGATTGGTTTTTTGGGTTTTTTTTCTGCTAAGGTTAATGCTGCAAAGCAGTTCAAAATTAAAAGGAAAGCTCTCAATAAGGAGATCTTGTTCACAGCATGCAGGAAGCCTGTGTGTTTTCTTTTGAAGATGCGCTGAACTGAACAGTTTATATTTTTATTAAGGATTAAAGAGCTGAGCTGTTTGTGTCTCCAGCCTGAGAGGCAGGTTCCCTGCTCAGTCCCCCTGTGGAGGCAGTGCCACAGGGACAAGGTTTTTGCATGGATGCTGAAGGCATTCATAAGGCTGGGGAGTGGTGTGGGGGGCAGAGCCTACACAGGTTTAAATGAGATTTAAAATCCAAACTTATTTTCCTGCTTGCTTGGCTCCCTTTGTTTTGTTTGCATTTTATGAGGGATGGGCGCCCTGCTCGCTCCTTTGCTCGTTGGAGTTGAGGCAGTTGATATTTCTGAATAAACAAACTGCCTGGTGATTTGTTACCTTGTTAGGTTACCTTGGGCTCTGTGTTTCCTTAAGTGGATCAGCAGAGCTGGATGGATGCAGGATGTGCCAATTAGGATGAAAATACAGTGTACATAAATAAACTTCTTTTCCCGTTGCATCACCCTGGATGTTTTCAAGCTGCCTGTGCTCAGGATCAAGAAATGATCTTTGTGGAGAATGTCTCGGGCTCTCTGTCCTGGTTTTCCTGCTCCTGTTGTCAGTGCAGTGCCCCTCTCCTGGCGTGTGCAGCTGTGTGTTCACTGTCCCAGAGCTGCCCCATCCCTGGCAGAGCAGGGGGCTGGCAGTCCTTGCCCCTCTCCTGTCCAGGCAGGAGCTAAAATGGGTCACGGTGCCCCCCGGATTTCAGCACCCCCGAGAAGATCCCTGGGAATTGACTGTTCTTCTGGGACAGGCTGCAGTGGTGGTGAGCCCAAAATACTGACTGTCAGCGCAGGGAAGGGAAATGTCAGCTGTTACTCAGTTTTATTTAGCATTTAGGTTTGTTTTTTGTTTATGTTCTTAATTCCTTTACTAAAAACCCCAAACCTGAAAGATCCCACTCCTTTGAGGATGATGGTATTTTAAGTCAGAAATGGCAGGGGTAAGGAGGAAAAAATTGGGAGTTATGACTCATAAGTTCTACTGGACTTTTTGGTTAGGGAATATATATTCTCATTTTACATTTTGGTGGGTCTTCTTTGAAAGCCCACGTTTCCTTTCAAATGCTGATTAGCATTCCTCACGTGTTGTACTGAGCAGCACAGAAAATGCATATAAGGTCTTATATTATGCCAGTGTGGTTTAGCCTGTGCTGAGCTACATTTGCAGTCAGTAAAAATTCATGGACATACATTGCCCTTGGTCAGTGTGCACTCCTCGTGTCAGAAAAATAATAGTTGCTCAGGCAGATCAAAAGCAATGCATGCCAAGGCCAGGAAAGCTAAGGATTTTAGTATTTTCTTTTCAATGCACTATTTTCCTGGGTATTTATAACTTACCTATAAAGAATTGCTCTGTAGTGAAACATCAAAAGACATTGTTAAGTAGATTTCAGTCACAGAGCTTTCTTTAGGTGACTGCATGAACACCCTTAAACTACTACTGGAAAATAAAATTAACTGTTACTCCTGAAGGTTGATCAATCCATCTCATTCTCTAAGCCTCCCTCATGTTCATTGAGTTTAATCCTGATTTCAATACAAGTAGTAGTAAATCATTTCTGTTTGCTGAGAGTGAACATAACATTTTTTGATTTTATGTGTGGTGATATTTATGTACGTATTAAGAATCTTATTGATAGGGAGGCGCTGAAGGAAGTTAATTTTGATTTTAAAAATTGCAAGGTCTGTAGTCATTCAGACTGCTAGTTTTATGCTCAGCTCTTGCAAAAAAATGTTCCTTTTTTAATGCAGTCCTGGTGAAGGGGTGTTTATTGTTGTGTTGAAGCATAATTTTTGAAGGGCTGTACAACCCCAAGGAAGACTTCATCTCCAAATAGCCGGCAAAGGAGCTCTGGGAATGTGAAGACAGAATTCATCATGCACTCGTGTCACAGTTTCACAGACCCTATGAAATAGTGTAAGCTGGCAAAATAAGTCATTTTCTGTGCTGGCATCCCCCTTCCCTGGTGCCTGGTGAGGCTGTGGGGATGCTCGTGCACGTCAGCTCTGCAGCCCAGCCCCTGCAGGGTTCCTGGGGGTGATGTGGGGATGGGGCTGTGCTCTGGGCTTTTGTGGAGGGAAGGATTGAGGTGCTGGGCCAGGCATCTCTGGACCTTTGGAGGGTGCTGAGGTGACTCCCAGCTCCATGGCCCACCTGGGAGAGGTGCAGGAGGGTGAGTGAGTTCGTGTCACTGCTCAATCAGAGGAGCAAGTGGCACTGCAGATGCTGGGCACAGCTGGTCTGCCTGTAGCATTCACAGGCATCCAAGAGTCAATTTGGTTTTTTATTTTTGTTCTAAGTACTTGCTACCAGCACAGTCCCACCCTTTCCAGTTTCTTGTTCCCCACAGCCAAAGGATACAAATAGCCTGTTCCAGGAGTCCTTTTTCAGGCACACAAACCCGTGAGGAAACTCATGCACGTATCTGGGTGTGTATAAACAGTCACAGCACCCTGGCCACCCAGTTCCCAACAAACCTGATTTAAAATAATCTCTTGGCAAACATCTGGATATCTGCCAGCTGTCCAGAGCATGGGAAGTGTGTGTGATACTACCAGCTGCATTCTTTTTTCTGTACAATGTCAGGGTAATGGGAAAAGGGAGCTGCAAAGGGGTGTTCTTACTTTGCTTTAAGGTGTTTGTGCTAAGGATGGCAGACCTGCAAATTATTCCCCAAATGGAGCTGTGTCAAGCCTGAATTCAGTAGGAAAGAAAATCAAAACTAGTAAGCATGGACTTGGAAAAGGGTGATCCATGAGCACGGCACTCTGAGTGATTTCTTACAGCATCTTGCAGAATTCCAGGATAATTATATGCAACTTTCTCATTTCAAATCTAAATCAGTGGGGTTTCTAAGGCTTCCTGTTTTTCTGCTCGGCGTGTGCAGCGATCCCCCCGTGCACATTGTTGAAGCAGGAGGGTTTGGACAAGCTGCCTGCTGTGGTTGGGTTTATCTGCCCTGATCAGTGAGGTGACCTGCCAGGATGTGCAGGACAGCCTTTTCTTCACCTGCCTTTTCTTCCCCTGCCATGGCTTTCAAAGGGTCTTGTGTTTTGACTTTGGACATCTGAAGATTTACATTGAATTAGTTACTGTGAAGACTCCTGCAGCAAACCCAACGGTGTATTTTGGGAAACCAGAGATCTTTCAAATATTAATGCAGTGGGAGATCCAGAAAGAAAAGTGATCCTAGCACTAGAAATTTGGGGATTGTGTGGAACTGAACAGTGTGGAGGGGGTACTTTTGAATGGGCAAAATTCAGCATTGAGCATGAGATTTCTCAGAGACTTGAAGATGTCATGTGTTGTCTGCTTCAGGTTTCTTCTGCTGCACGTTTAATTACGTGTATAAGTTTAAGTGTCTGAGTAAGGAGCTTCTCCAAGCTGGCAGATGCAAGTGGGAGTTTCTTCTTAACAACTCCATGTTCTTGCAGAGGCTTTAACTGATGGTCTGTAATAAATGTGTAGTTATAGGCATACGTGCTCCCGTCTTAAAAACAAAACTGGGAAAACTATTGTGGAGAAGGACTAAATTATTATTTTAAGGTAACTGCAGCATTCCACAAGGAAATAATAATTAAAATAACAACTGCCTGCTTTCTGCCAAAGCTGTCTGCACCACCCATTTCCATGAATTTGTATTCAAGGTGGGGAATACAAGTCTTGGTCGGAAGGAAAAAAAAAGTGCTTTCTAAAGATCCTTCGTAAATAACCAGCTTCAGGGTTCAGTGAACAGCTTAGACAAGCTGCATGTCAGATAGAGCCAAGATGTAATTGCAGCATTTAAATGAAAGTTTAGTCACATTTTTTAAAAGATCTCGTGGTTTGCTATAGAAAATGGAAGTTAGTTACACACCCTGCTAGGGAAAGAGATGCATAATTTCAGCATTGGGTAGTGTCGATCATATTTAAGTCATATATATTTACTTCAAAGAGGAATAAAATTCTGGTCTCAGTGATGTTGGTACAGATGAATAGTTGACAGAGATGGAGATGTGGTCCTGCAGCTTTTATTTGCCCTGGTCTATTTAACTGTGTGCTCACTTTCCCTGGCAGCAAACTGACAATTCCCATTCATGGAGCTTGATGATCGGTGTGAGCACTTCCCTTAAACAACTGGCACAGAAATATTTTCATGTGGAAGGAGAATTTGCCCAAGAATGTTTGTGGCTACTAAATGTTTAGATGGGCTTCTAAATTCCCTAGTTGTTTTTGCAGCTGACTAAATAAATTGGAAAGCAGCCAGAGAGACAGCAGAGTCCAGTCGGTAGTTCAGCAACAATAAAAGGCTTCGGAGAACTTTATCAAAGCTTCCATTAACCCCCTGCTGATGTCCTCAAACAGGATTTTTTTGAGAGAGTAGAAACACAAAAGCTAGGCTGCACAACTGCCCCTGTGTGTCCATTCACAGTTTTTAAATCCACACAGTTACTAATTAAAATGCCATGCAGAGTAGCACAAATAAACATCACTGGTCCCTGAAGCCCAAAAGTTTTTGCATTGGCTCATAGTTTGGAGGGCAGGATGCTGAACTGACCCCAAAGGGTGGGTGAAGCAGCCCATTCTGGTTCAGATGCTCTGTCCTTGTGAAATGTGTGTCAAGTCCATCCATATGCATGAAATCCCCCTCCCAGAATGCCATCCCAAGGCAGCCCGTTATATTTTATTTATGTGTTGCATAGCACTGTGCTAAACCGTGAGGGCTAAATAGAGCTGTGGCATGCCTGCTGGCTCCCTATAATCATGTTTGCCAGCTTCTGGTGGACATCAAAATGCTGAGCACACGAGTGAATACTGCTTCTTTCATTGAGAAATGTCACTTCAGATTTAGCCCCACGTGTGAACTGGTGTGCAGGCAGCGCTTTATTATCGTGGCAGGGCTCCAGTGGGCTTCCCCTCCCAAACAAAGTGGGAGCCTCTCCCTGCATCCACTTGAAGGATTTCATGGCATCTCCTTAGATTAAGGTAATCTGTCTTCATTACTAAATTCAAGGACCAGAGCCCCAGAACTTCGAGTGCACTCTGAGAATGGATTCAGGGTCCCTGAAAATTGTGGTTTGGGAACTGGTGATAATAAAAGTTGACCGTGGTTTTGTATTTACTTTTTTAAATGCAGTCAGAAGAGGTGTGGGAAGCTCAAGTGTTTGTATTTTATTCCTGTGGTCATTTGTATTTCAAACCATCCTTTATGGAAAAATCCTACTGTTAATTTACAAGGAAATGATAGTTTTTTGTCTCAGCCTTCTGAACCGTTCCTGCAGAGTTTATTAGGACTTTTATCCCTGCTATCGAATTCTATCACCTAGTCTTAAAAAGACAATTGACTGATGCTGATTTTTTTATTAAATTCTTCTACTGCTCCATAAAATATCTTTGGTTTTGTCTGTATAAAAATCCATGGAAAGTATCAATGGATTATTACAGTCAGAAAAACCCTTAAACTGTAATGTGCTTTGAATATAAATGTCTTCCAATTCCACAGATTACCAAAGGCTGAAAGGAAAGCACTGACATTTTTAATTAGTTTTTTATTATTTTTAATTTGCTATGTCACCTTTAAGTGGTCTTATTGAGAGATAATAGAACAAGACAATTTTGACTGAGCAAAATAGGAGAGTATAGTGGGCTGGAAGAGGTGTCTGGTATATGAATTGAGTTTTGTGTGCTGTCCCATTTATTTTAGCAAACAAATCAAGGCATGATCTGGAGACAACCCGCTACAAGGGCTCCCTGGGAAGATTGTGCTTGTCTCGGTAACAGACTGCGTTCTTTAAATCTGTCCTCTGAATCAGCCCCAATTTATCTTCCCAGCATAAAAGGGAATGCAGATGGAGTAGCCACAGCCTCCCTTATAGTTTATCAGGATATTGTGCATGCACATAAATAAGGCAGAAAGTGACTGGAATATCTAAGTGGCTGAGTGGTAAATCCCGCGTTTCTGGAGCCCCCTGGGCACTCAGGGATGGAGCAGCCAAGGGCAGTCCTGGAGCTGCAGGTGTTTGTGGGCTCTCCAGGCAGGGCTGCAGGCCCAGGGGTGCCTTTGCAAGGGGTCAGTCCGTGTCATCCTGTCTGCTGGGAGATGGGACTGGAAATGAAGGTCCAAACTCAGGATACGGTCCAGTCTGTTTGACTGCTGCTCAAGTTATTGTTTTCATGGGCTTTCATTTGCCCAGACTGTAGCTCAGTACTCTTCCAGGACATAAATCTGGCTGGTCTTTGTACAGGTCAACATCCTCATAACCTCAGAAGTTTAATTTTTTTTTTTTTTCAAATTTTTATTTATTTATTTTTAGTATTGAAATTTTTCAGACTTTGTAATGGCACTTGCATTGCACAGGAAACCAGTTATTCTTTGGAGTGTTTTACACTGAGGCAATCACATTTAATATTTAATTGCTGATTCCACTTGGGGTTTTTCCAATTGACACAATTTTAAAACAAATAATGCACTGGTTTTCAGTATCCAACATAAAACCAAAATAATGAAACCCCTTTATAATTTTAATTATGTGCCACCTATGATGTAATTGGCTACTGACATCATGAACTAAGATTTTAATTTTAAGGTTTATGTGTTTCAGGAAGCTCAGGACTCTTCCCCAGTTTGTACCTCATCACTTTTTTTTTTTTTAATGAATGGCAAACATAGGTAATTTTGTTTTTTGTAGCAACACTGTGTGCAGAGTTTTTTCTCTCTCATCGGGTCTATTAATGATTTTTAATTTCCTGAACAAATCTGCCTGTTATGGGTGAAGGAAAGGGGCTTTAATTCAGTTCCAGTGAAAAGACCTGGTGGGAAAGCTCCAAGTGTGAGTTAAGTGTGCTGTACTCTGATTCTCTGTGGTACTTTCCAACAGCACAGAGTATCTTTGTTCCCTGGAGAAGAGACACTTGGATGGGGGAGTATGGCAGTGTTTTGCAGCATCCTGCAAGAATGAGGATCTCCAAGTGCTGTCAGAGCAGTGTTCTTCACAAAGTGCTACTAGCCTGAGCCCAGGAAACCCAAACCTTGATTCAATCACAAGCATTTCTCAACAACACTGAGATGGGATCATGTCAAATCCACCTAACCTTTGTGCAGAAGGTATTTCACTGGAGTTCCAGCTGAATGCTCTGAATATCAGCTATAATTAAAATGTATAGCTTGTTCAGCTGAAATGTAAATACATAAATGCAAACCTTCTGCACTAGCCTCTTCTGTGTGAAGGAGCTGAAACTAAATATGGCTGAAATTCCTTACCTTTGGTGGCTTTGAAACATTTTATACTCTCAAGTGTTAAAGTGAGAATTGTGATTTTTATTGTTGAGTGAGTCCTGGGTTTGGATTGTGTTGGGTGCTGCAGGCTGGGGAGGGCATGGCTCAGACCCAGCCTGGAGCGGCTGTTGGAGCTGTGGATCACAGTGGGAGTAAAATGTTTATCATTTTATTACTTTTTCTTCCCCCAAGAATCTTGCCATTTCTGACTTTAGATGATTGATCTGAGAAACCCAAATGGCAGAGTCTAAGTCTCTGCTATTGCTGAAGCACTTCAGAAGCCAGGATGAGGCAATGTGGCCAAATCTATTTATTAAAATAGAGAATGCTGCTTTAGCAGAATGAGTCATGCCATTTATTTATTTATTTATTTTGTTTAGAAGATACTTCAGTATTTCCAAGGCATCTAAATGGCAAATAGGGCAGAGGCTTCTGTTTGTCTGGATTTTAAAAAGGCTTTTAAGCAGCACTTTTTATAAAATCTAATATTATTAATGCTGAAGGTAAGTGACAAAGGAGGTTATTTAGCACATGTATATACATCATTTAGACACCCATGCTTCAAGTAAATAAGAAGTAACTGTGTGAGAACCAGGGAGAGCAGCATTAGGAGATGCCTTGGGTGCCAAATCACACATTTGCCCCGTAATGGATGAAGCTTTATGTCATAACTGTGGGGGTAACCACATGCTCAGGTGACTTGGTGGCAAGTATAAGAAACACCAGGGAGCAGAAATGAGGTACAGAAACGGGGCATCAGGTGAGAGCTGCCCTGTGAGACAAAGGGTTCCCCCTTTGGGCTATTACAACAGCAGGGTCAGTATTTTTATGTTGTTCTATGGGTTATTGAAACACTGTTGTAAGAGGTTTGAAAGCTGTGCACAACAAGTGGTTTGCAGGGCACAGATGCAGTCAGTTATTTCAGGTTCTGTGCAATTTGAGAGCAGCTCTTCCCCTCTTGTGTGTTGACTCATGATGTGTGTGCAAACGCGTTAAGTGTGGGCAGGAGGATGGCAAAATGAAGGAGGAGTAGCTGGATGGTTGTTTGACTTGAGGAAGGGCTTAGAGAATGGGATGGGGGGTCTCATTTGAGGGTAACTGGTGTTTCTTTAAGGGTAGCTTTGATTTCCTGATAGAAGGGGCTGGGAGGCAGCTCAGCAGATCCTCCTCCTGTGCAGCAGTGCAAGGGTGAAAGACAGGCAATTTCTGGGCAGGAATTCACTCTGGTGGCTACTTCTGGCTTCCTGGGAGGAACAGCAGGGCACTGGGTGAGGCAGAGCTGCCCTGAGGGAAGGATGCTAAGTGGAGCATTTTGCTCCAGACTACTTATTTTGAACTGTTGGGGAGTGCTCCATTTCCAACATTATTATCTGCTTTAATAGCCAGGGGTTATGGTCTCTAATTCCTCCTTTCAGCTCCCCCAGAGCCGCTGTCCTCAGGGGTGCTGTACATTGTGTCACACCATCACGGGTTTCTGGCGGTCTGTGCTTGCTTGGACCAGCATCTGAGAAGCAGGAGGATGATTACAGCCTGTCCTTCCCACAAGTGTCCCCCCAAATTCAGGTCCTGGGGTCCCACCTCTAAGTGTGACAGCTCTGGCCCACAGCAGTCTCTCTTTGTCTGTCCTGCCTGGCCCATTTTTTCTGCTTCTCTCAAGCCAATATAATGCAGTGGAGCATCAGTGTTGGCTTCTTTAGGCTACAAAATTTATTGCTGTTTATACTGGGTCAGATTCCAAGCTCAACCAGAGGGAAGAGTAACTGCAGCGTGACTTGCTTCGTGACCAGCGGCTCCAAACCTGCTCGGGTCAGACAGCTGCTGACTAATTATCCATCTTAACAAATTACTTATAGCTCTAGAGTTTCTAGAGCAACTCACAGCTCAAAGTACGTTCACCCTTCCGTGTTAATCATTCTAGCATTTAGAAATGTTTTGGTGCTGGGGTTTTTAAGTGGTTGTGATGTTCAGATAGATTTTTATAAATTGCCTCCCAACTGAACGGCTTGTTTTCCTGTTTGTTTTAAACTGGCATTGGTACATACAGGAAATACACGGTATTCTGCCATGTTTCTGTTGGCAACTATTAAGTTATCCTTGTCAGAACATGCCAACAATATTTCTTAGCAAGCTAGCAGAAAGAAAACAAGCAGTTTTCAGATGAAACAGACCCCATGCTTGAGTTGTAATACAAATCTCTTGCTAAATGCTATGTAGATTCTATAATCTTTTGGTTTAAGGCAATCTTTGAGATTGTAGGTTGCAGATTCAGATCTTTGGAGTAATTCCAGACCTGCATTGCATAAGCTGACATCATTATTTGGCCTTCAAAATTGGAGGAGCCAGTACCTGAAAATAATGTGTTGCTGTCAAGAGCTGGCCCTCTTTGATCCCCAGAACAAGCCATCTCCTGGGCTTGCAAAAATCTTTATCCTCCCTTCATTTCTGATGTAAACCACAGGGAACTCTGGTCACATCTCAATTCCTGTAATAGTTTTCATCTAAATTAGAGGAGTTCTGGTATGTTGAAGTAGTCTGTGCTAGAAGTGAACTGGATGTGCAGCCCAGAAACTGGATGTGCAGCCCAGAAAATACACAGGCTCTTTGTGGCTCCTCAGTACCCACTGCCAGTCACCAAGAAATGAAGCTGGACTTAGGTAGTAAAAGTACAGCACTAATAGTCCTCAACTACTACTATTTGTTGCTGCTGAGAGCCTGGGTTTTCCTTCAAGCTTTTGATTTGATGCAAGTCAGAGCCAGCTTTTGTGGTTTGGCAAGATTTGCAGCGCAGGTTCTTTTGGGAGAGGCAAGAAATGAAAACTTTAAAACAGAGGAAATGTTTAAAACATAATAATACTGTGTTAACAGTCTTTAAAATCTCATTTTTCTAGCCCCCTTCTTTATGAACACGTCATTACAAACAACTGATGTGAGCTGGTCCCAAGGTTTGAGAGCCTGTCAGTGTTTTCCTCGGAGGTCTGTGACTGGGCTGCAGAGCCTGGAAGATCTCTTGTGCCTGTTATTTTGGGATGAAGGTGTCCTGTGAGAATATCCTGTGGCCAAGCTGGTGCTTTCCCTCGGCAGTGTCCTTTCCAGCAAGGAGGGAAAGCTCAGCTCAGCAGCATTCAGGCTGGTTAAAGGGACTGGGAGAAGGAGGCTCAGCTGTCACACGGCTTCTCCCTGCGCCGGCCGGGATTTGGTGTGTGGGTGGATAACCTCGGGCACTTTACTCCACAGGAGGAGATTTAAAGTCTTTGCTTTAAACACTAAAAGCGTGAAAATGCTGCCCTGAATCTTGGCTGTCTCTCTCCGGGCTGGGAGGTGTTCCTCGCCAGTCGTCATTCCTGGGGGAAGGAGAGGCAGACGGTGGGAAGACGGAGGACTCGGGAATGTCTTGGGAAGCTTCCAGTGGCTTGGTTGAGCAATCAGGCCTCTAGATCCTTGTCCAAGTCCTAACCTGGCCCAATCATCGCTAGTACAAATGTTTGCTCCACTTCTGCAGAGGGAATAATGAAAAAAGCCCCAAATATGCATGTGGTTAGTTTTTAAAGCGCAGAGGCAGCCCACAGACTCTGGCAGGTCCCTGGGAGGAGGCGTAGCTGTCATGCTGACAGTGAGGAATGGGAATGCCAGACTCCAGCTTGGCTCTTCAGACGTGCACAGACATCTAATCTGGGAGTGCACGTCGCCTCACACACGTGCAGGAGCCTTTCCTGCGCTTATCCTGGTGAACATACATGCCTTGTGCAGATGCTTTGCATATGTTTGGAACTGTGGTCATGCTAAAATGTTTTCTGGTCCCAGTGAGGCCACATCTGGAGTGCCGTGTCCAGTTCTGGGATCCTCAGTACAAAAATCAAAGAGTGACTGGAGAGAGTGCAGAGGATGCCACAAAGATGGGGAGGGGTCTGGAGCATCTCTTTTACGAGGAGAGACTGCGGGAGCTGGGCCTGGTTGGTCTGGAGGAGATTGAGGAGATCTCATGAATGCAATAAAGGGATCTCAAAGGGGTGCCAAGAGCATGGTGCCAGGCTCTTTTCAGTGGTGCCCAGTATGGGACAAGGAGCAAAGGCCATAAACTAAAACATCAGCAGTTCCTCAGCATGAAGAAGAACAGCACTGGAACAGCCACCCAGGCAGCTCATGGAGTCTCCCCTTCTGGAGACATTCCAAACTCATTTGGATTCATTTCTGTGTAACCTGCCCAGGTGACCCTGCCTTGGCAGGGGATTGGACTGGATGATCTCCAGAGGTCCCTTCCAACCCTAACAATGCTGTGATTCTGTGAAAGAGAACTGCTTTCTTTTTAATTTATCCTGGTAAATATGTTTTAGTTTTATGTAAAACTATGTAAATAGTTTTATGTAACTAAAGAGGGTTGGACATTTCTCTCTTCCCTAGATTTGAAGTCAGTGTGACAGCTAGTCAACTAAGATGCCCTCATATGTGAATAAAATGATCAGAATCTGGTCCAGAGCATGGGCCTTTAAAAATTATTAAAACGGTATTTGATTCTTTGTGCTCTATATAATTTTCATGCTGTGAGATTATTTACTAATAAAATTTACAAAATCTCTTGTAAATGCCCACAGTGCTACAAGGTAAACAGTCAATGAGAAAACCTGAAATGTGCCAGGTTCCCTTAAATATGTTCTGTCCTAATCAAGAGAAGATTTTTTAATAAAAGTCCTTTTATTTTCTTGCTTTAATTTCTAAGAGGATTTTTCTTCAGTGTTAGATTCTCAGAAATAGTTCCTTTTTTTTTTCTTTTTTTTTTTAAAGTAATTAATAATGGAGCAGGCTTTTAGTATCTACCCTGGAAGGTAAAAACCCTTAATCACAGTAACATCATTAGTGCTTTCAAGCATTTAATTTTGCTGCTTGACAAAGCTCATAGCCATTGATAAGAACAAATAAGTGTTGTGTGCAATTGAGGGAATAAAGAAAAGCATGAAAACCCCTAAGCTTCAAGTAATTAAATTTAAATATGTTATTTGAATTTAGCTGAGATAATGTACAAACTGTGGGTATATTTTTCAGTCAGTGAAAGACCCCTTGAGTAAACATGATCCATTTAAATTCAAATCATGGGGAGTGGAAAGCAAACCCCGCTGTGGGTAAGAAGGCATCTTCAATAAAACACTGGGCATTGTGTATCTTTGATATCTGAGTACTCATGTGCTGTAGTTTTATAAAGGGCTGTTTTCACTCATGGATGCCTAGATGCCAGAGACTTTATTGCATCTATTTATTTCCTGTTTTTTTCCTCTTTCCATTCTCCCCCACCCCTCCTAATTTGAACCAGTAATGAAAAACTGACACTCTGCCTCTGCCATCCTTTAAAGTGCCTCAAAAGTGCTACAATTCAGCACTGGCTAGCCTTGGGACATGGCTTTATGGCATTTGGGTGAAGTTTTTGTAGTACATCTGTGCTCTTTCTCTCTCTGTAGGCCACAAGCTCAGAACTGAGGTAATAAAACTACTAGTAGGTGTTTAATGGCAGGTTATTGAGGAAGTAGATGAAAGAAAATTGCAACATTCACATCAGTAGGGAGTGGGGTTTTTCAGGGAGAGGAACTGCTGAGCTTTGAACTCAGGAAAGTTACACTTGGCGCTTTTGTTCAAGGGGAGACCCCTTTTTAGACACCAAAATACCTCATTTTGTGAAATGGGCTGTTCTGGTAGAATTGGTGCTTGGAATGTGCAGTCTGTGCACGTGTGGCAGAAAGCTGGCTGTTGTAAGCAGTGATGATTGAGAAACAAGTCATTGCTTACTGCTGCTTTCCAAACATAAAGGAGCAGGGTGGAAGAAAGTGCAAAAGGTGAAAGAAAAAGCGATCTCCCGCTCCCTTCCATAAGTTTCATGGGATCTTACTGTGAACACCTTAATTGTGAACATTATTCTTTTTGGTCAAGCTGTCCTCAATGTGTTTTATGTAGGAATGTGTGCATCTAATGAACAGTTAGCCCACGCACATAGAAGAGAGTATTCTGTCTTTTATTCTGCTGTGATCAAAGCATCATTTTACAACCTGTTACATGTTTATCTTCACATCATCCCTAAGAGGCAATTTAAAGGCAAAAGGCAGAAGAACAAAGAATGTAAATATTTTGCACAAGCTCACTCAGAAGGCTGTGCCTGCTGCCTGGAGTGCCACGTTGAGCTGGCAGTGCTGACATCCTCTTTATCCTGGACAATATTGACCAGAGCCTTATGTCCTGTGGTAATACATGTGCAAGGAGAAACTGGTGTTCTTCCAGGAGTCCAGTCCTTCAGGTCAGATGGTGGATCCTGAAAAACAAGGGGAAAAAGTAAACCTGGTTTGTAGGGCTACTTGAAGAAATAAAAGGGAATTGGTAACTGAGGATTGTATCCATGCAGTAGGATAACTGTAGTACCTTGTGGGTACTGGGTCCAGCTCCTCAAGGTCTTGAGAGTTTCAGCTCACCATCCTGTTGCATAGACCACTGTGGGCCTGTGCTGCAGGGATGTCACTCCTGAAGAGCCTCTTGCGGTTCTGTAGTTGGGCTTTGGCATTCTTAGGATTTCTGTATAGTGTCTGGAGAGGCAGGGTGTGCAGTCAAAACAAAGTCAGCAACAAATGGCTCATCTGCAGAATCCAGGACAAAAGAAGATACTAAAAGTTAAGAAGGATGAATTTGCATATAAAGGGCAGGAAGGAGAAAATAGAGCCATTGTAAGGAGTAATAAAGGAATTGATGTACAAGTCCTTTTTGTGCCCTGGAAGCCAGGAGCATGTTGCTTATTCCAGTATGGTGTAGTGCCTAAGATCAGCTGTCCATTTTTTGTGAGAAGTGAGAAAGCACTTGTTAAGCTATATAAAGCTGAGAGTCTTTCACTAGAAGGCTTAGTTAATATAAATTCTTCTGCTGCAAATAGCCATTTTACAGAGAAAAATGTGTTTTCATACAGCACTTACCAGCCCAATATTGAAGGACTCACTAAATTCCAATATAGATGCCTGCTGAAATGAAATGGCAAACCAAGGAGGTTAAAGAGAGGATAAAGGAAAGAAAGGGAACTTTCTCTCTACAGTTCTTGAGGTCAGACCAGCATAAGTGATGGATTCTCAGTAAAAAGAATTGCTTGTCTGCCCTGCATGAGGCAGCGATTAACTAAGCAGATTTCTCTCCGCTTGGTTTATCAGTAATGGCGTGTGCGTGTGTGTTTTAGGGTAACAAATCTGATTTCTAATTTATTAGCTGAGCAGTGTTCTTATTGCAGAGGGGAATTAAAAAAAGGTTTGATTCTCTCTTGAGGAAGTGTGAGGTTATTAAGCAGGTTTGCAGTCGTGCCACAGATATAATTTGATGGAGCACACCTGGATCCTCCCTGTTGGCTGTGTGTTTATAGTCTCCTCTGTCATTCAGTATTTGCCTTTGCCTGTGAGAGACAGACAAGGAAGAAAGAGATAAAGGTTTTGGAGGCATTTCTAACAGAGATGCCAAACTGTCAAATAGTAAATCGGGAAGCAGCTCCCTGATGGTTTCACATCAAGAGGAGACACCCTTTTGTGACTGCAGCATCTACCGGTTATTTTCACTTCCATCAGAACTGTCTGATATGGTCAAGTAGGTTTGAAGCTTTCAACATTCAATTTTCCTTTCATTTATAGTGACTGTTTTATTTATTTGCCTTTCTTGGTAGTTTTCAAGGATATCTCTTTCAAGGATACTTTTAACTTTATAACATTTTCATGGATCGTCATTCCAAAGTTAAAGGTAGAAAAAGAAACAAAAAGAAAGGGAAGTGGGGGGAAAAGAGCAGCTACAGCATCAGGGGACAAAAGAAGAAATATATTCAATTTAGGAAGACCTCTAATCTCTGGTTATACAGGACAGCTTTGTTAGATAAGATTAAAAATTTCATGAATGTCCCTTTTTATCCCTGGAGACTCCACCATTTATACCAGCTATTGTCAGCATCAAAAGAGCTTGATAACAGCTGGCTAGAGATGTGACCACACAGCAACACAACAGCAAGAAAGGGGCAGCCGGGTTCATAAATCTTCAGAAAGCCTGTTCCCCAGCACAGCCATGAATCTGCTGCTATCACAGGCAGAGGGAGAAGGCATTGTCCTCCAGCCAGTCAGAAACCTGAACTTCAGCATTAGCAGGGGCTCTTTAGACGGTGCACGGTGCACAAAGAGATGTTTTCCATTATCTTCTTCATTGCAGCCTTTATTACTGACACAGATACAGTTTAAAGGGTCTCGGAGTTTAGCTTGTTGCTAGGTAGAGTTTTTCCAAAAATGCTGCAGCCCTTAGCCGTGGTGGTGCAATCCTCCTCTTTCAGTTCATGGCATCCACGCAGCACCATGTGGGACAGGGTCAGGAGATGACATTTTGGCACACATTGGACCAGTTTCCTTATCTTTTGGCTGGGAAGGAGCTACCAAACCCAGAATCTGTCCCTTGGCCATTTTCCAGGGACTGCTCAGATTTGGGTGTAAGGAGGACAAGTTAGGAGGCACAAATTGGCTCAGACTGTTGATGTACAAGTTTCCTGGTTTTAATGGGAGGGCCTAAATTCATATGTATTCAGCTTTACTCTGGCCTTACTAAATTCAGTGGCAATATTTTCTCAGCTTTAGAGAAAACAAGATTGGAACCTCAGGAACTTCATAGTTCCTTTAAAGTAAATAGCTAGTGGAATAACATCAGTTAATTTTAGGAGATGGAAGAAGAGAGTGACTGCGGACCAAAATTAAGCAGGACAAAAATAAGAAATCCTTTTAGTACCATGATCTCTTATGAAGGTTTTTTACTGGGCAGCATGAACATTGCAGTGCTTAGAAAACTGTGTTGTTTCTTCAAAACCCACCTGTTTAGAACTGTCCCGCATACAAACCCAATCTTTCTTAGAGATGATTAAATGTCATTTTGGTAGAGAAAACAGGTAAAATCTTTAATATTTTTAATTTCCCCTCACCCCCACCCCCCAAGAAAACCACGATTTCTGAAAGTGCTCATGTTGTGAACATTACAAGTAAAAATACATGTTCCTCATTAAAACTAAATTATTGCTTATAATGTTTCTTTGTTTTTTGGTTTTTTTTCTCCTGGCAGCTCCGTCCCCGATTGCATTGATCCAGGCTAAGGAGATAACAAGGCACAGTGTTGCCTTGGCTTGGCTGGAGCCTGACAGGCCAAATGGAGTCATCCTGGAGTATGAGGTCAAATACTATGAAAAGGTACTGCTCAAAAATGAACAGGCCAGGAGTTTCCTTTGGGCTTGGGCACAGCTTTTTTTACTCCCACTGTGGTTTATTTCCAGATAGGATTCTATCATTTGAAACGAAACAGATTCAGTTTAATAAAATCCAATTAAGGATTTCATGCATTTGAATGGTTGCTTGAAAGAGTAAGACTCATAGGCTGTTCCTGCTGTACAGTATGAGTTTATTTTGTTATTTCTTTCCTACCTAGAAACTGGGCTTTTATAGCAATCACATTTATAATGAGAGTCAATAGTGTTGGGCAGAAGTGAGACATTAGCTTTACTTCATAGACAGAAGTATAATAATGAAGAATATAAGAGAGTCATAATAATAAGATCTGTTTGCCGACAGCTTCTGCTTAGAGTGATAGCGTGGACTGGCTGGCTTTTAATAGAGAATAAGGAGAGAAAATTAGATTCTTCATACTTTTCAAGTTAGAGGGAGATGTTATTCCTTCAAATAACTTCTCAAGTAGGGAATTATGAAAAGAGCTATTTTCTTTGAAGGGTCTCTGCAAAAATGAACAATTACCTGCTCTTGGTTGTGTGCGCTGTCTCTCACATGCACACGAATACTTCTAATTTCTTTATTAAAAAAAATCACTTACTTGCTTTCCACATACATTAAAAGGCATCTGCTTTGCAGGGAAGCGCTAGATTATTATATTTTCTGATAGATTTTTCCAGCCAGAAATAGAATGATTTTTAATAATGGACTTTCTGGAAGATATTTTCTTTTTAAAAATATTTTTATCCTTTTTTTATATGACTTCTGGCTGGTAGGAAGAAAAGGAAAGTGCCAGCATGTGTGAGTAAAACGTGCTTGTTCATCAAGAGGATCCTATTTGAATGCTTGGCTGTTTTCCAAAGGTTTTCATTGTGTGACTTCTTAAATAATCAGTGATATATGAGCATCATACGTACTGCCTCATCCTCCTTTTTTGGCTTGCTCAGAGCCCCGTGCAGCACGCGGAGCTGGGGGGATTGAGCAAGGCCAGCAGCAGGAGCCCTCCGGGTGTATTTTGAGAATTCCATTGCCGTTACTCATCTTTGATCAGACAGTTTTGGCAAGGCAGCGGGGTTCCAGGTTCACAGCTTCACTCCATCACGCCGTGCTCTGCCTTGGCAGGACCAGAACGAGCGCAGCTATCGCATCGTGAAAACGGCCTCCAGGAACACCGACATCAAAGGGCTCAACCCCCTGACCTCCTACGTGTTCCACGTGCGGGCCAGGACAGCAGCAGGCTACGGGGACTTCAGTGGGCCCTTCGAGTTCACCACCAACACAGGTAAGGGCATCCCCGCCCCGTCCCTCTGCTGCTCCTCCTGCAGACAGTGCCGACACAATGGGCTGTGTGCGGGGAGTTTCGCGTTGGACGCTTGTGGGATAGATGAGCAATGCCATGGTTGACTCTCACAATTAATAAACAAATATCATGCATAAAGTTAAGAAAAGTTTTATAGATTTATGGATATGTTGTACCCCCAGCGTGGTTATCAAGGGACGCTGGAGTTGGGACATCTGGGACGGCTGGCTTGTCACTATGGTGACACCTGACCTCCAATCAGGATTTGAGGAAATGATCTCCACCACTGGACAGCGAAGAAGGGGTTGATGGACAGAACTTTGGGAGGTGTTAAAAGGTTAAAAAGGGAAAGCCTCCCTTGGGAGGGGGCTGAACACTTGGTGGGGAAAATCTTTCGCTCATGACGCTGTAACCTTTTTTCTTTATTCAGTCTTCTGTTGTATTTTTGATAAGGTTTAATAAACCTTCCTAAACTATGAAAAGTGAGTAGCTTTTTCTCACCCTTGGACTGTGTGTGTGTGTGTGCTGTGAGGAGATGTTCCTCCATGGCCACATGGCTGTTGGTGATGGCATGATGCTGGCCGAAGACATCTCTTTGGATATGCTGTATTATTGTATTTGCAGGGACCCTCGTGGCAGGGAGGAATGATGAATCTGACTCCATGTTCTCAGAAGGCTAATTCATTATTTTATGCTACTCTATTATATTAAAGAATGCTAAACTAAACTATACTGAAGAAACAGAAAGGATACTTACAGAAGGCTAAAATGACAATAATGAAAACTTGTGGCTCTCTCCAGAGTCCCGACACAGCTTGGCCCTGATTGGCCAAAGAGTGAAAACAACTCCCAGCAGAGTCCAACGGAACAATCACTGTGGGTGAACAATCTCCAAACACATTCCAGATGAGCAAGACACAGGAAAATCAAATTAAATAATAATTGTTTTCCTTTTTCTCTGAGGCTTCTCAGCTTCCTAGGAGAAAATTCCTCGGCAAAGGGATTTTTCCAGAGAATGTGAATGCCACACTGTATTGTAGATTCTAGCAGTGACAGTGCTTCACTGTGGTGTAAGGAAACAGGCACCCCATAAGCACTTGGAAGCCATTGATGCTTGAGAGATTTTGTTTTCTGAAAAGTAGACATTTGCATGTTTCTGGAATATCTTATTTCAAGGAGAATAGAACCCTGTTAGTCCCCTTTACATGCTATTGACAGAGATCAGTTAGGTGTCCTACATCACCTCCCATGCTTGCACTTTTCTTTAGACAGTTATATAAAGACAAGAATGTTCAAACTATGTTGTCAGTAGGGCTTTTCACTTTGCTCAAGGAAACGTGCAGATTTAGCCCCCAAAATGTTTGCTTTTCAGTGGCAGAAAGGCACTGTGACCAAACCTATTTTACTTTGGACATAGAGGTCTCCTTAAATCAAGTTAAGGTCATGCCAGTTAGTGGCAATATCATTCAGGATGTTAACAACTGAAAACAATCCATCAGGAAGATATTAGACATTTTAAAATTGCTTACTCTCCTACTGTCAGTTGTGATCATCTGCTCCCTCTGAAAGAAAAAGGAGGAGGAAAGAAGTGTGGAAAACAATTAGAAAGGCAAAAAAATTAGTCATTATAGCCTCTGAGCAGCACTGGAGGGGAGAAGGAGAGGGAGTCCTTGTGCCTGGTGAACTGAAGTTCCCCAAATAATTATCAAGCATCATGTCTTCAGCTCATTAGCAGCTGGAAGAATTGTGTCAAATGACTGTATAATAAAGGCCTGAAAGTGGATGTGAGTGCTACTCTAAACTGCCTTCATAAGCCAAAAAGCTCATTGAGTGCTACCTGGGTTGATTTTTTTGAGGTTGTCTGACACAAATGCTCCCTTTTCTGTTTTCAGTTCCTTCCCCCATCATTGGCGATGGTACCAACCCCACAGTGCTTCTTGTTTCAGTGGCTGGCAGTGTTGTTCTTGTGGTCATTCTCATTGCAGCCTTTGTCATCAGCAGGAGGTAAGAACTTAAGCTTCTCTCTCCCTCTCTCTCTTTCATCAGGGAGCTTTTTGTCTCCTCCAAACAAAGCTAAATTCTTTGATTAGCATCATAAACAGTACATTTGCATTACAAGCCTTCTCCCGTGTAGCTTTGATCTTCTCGACATTAGTACCAAGCAGCATGTGATGTAATGGCAATAGTTCCAGCTCTATTTGCCCTTCAGATGCAAAGCTGATTCCAATAACTGGCACTGAGAAGGAAGCCAGCTAGAGATTTGTGGTTAGTGTAATTTGAAGTTAAGTTTAATGGGTATGGGTACAGTAGATTTTCTTGGACTGACTCCTGACAGACAGGGAATCAACAAGGGCAGTTTTGTTAACTAAGCCATCAGACTGCTATGCTGGTGATTTTTGTGTTGGTCTATGAGTCTGTACTAGTCCTTCCTGTGTGAGGGGGTATGGCTGTGAAATGGAAGCCACAGTCATTCAGCATCAGATGCAGTAACACAGCAGAGCTGGATCGATGGGTATTTCATCAGTACAGCACCATAATCTTGCACCAAGTGCTTGTTCATTCTCCCAAATTCAACCCAGGCATCAGGAACAATCCTGTGAGTGGGAGGACAGTGTAGCAGAAACACAGTGTGTTTCTGTCTTCATCTTTGTGTTCAGTCTCGTTTAAAAAGATCAGCATGATCTTGCTTCAGTGTAATTTTGAGATAAAACTGCTTGTATCATTACTGCATCTGGAGCCCGGGCTCTGCACGATGCACATTTTGTCAATCTCTGTTGGTCAGTTTAATGGCATCAGCTGTAAATGCACTCAAACTCCTCTTCATTTGCTCTCTTTAAATTGTCCTGGGGAGCAGTTAAGTGACTATGATTGTAATATCTGGAAAGCAGACATGCCTTGTGATCGCTTTCTGTGGGTGTTCAACTCAGAGCCTCCATGCTGGCAAGAGGAAAGAAGAGCAGAACATATGAAAATGTGGTGTGGAGAGACAGGTTTATTAAAAGCCATTGCAACAGAAAATAGCATCACTGAGCTTGATGACTTAATCTCCTCTTGCTTTTATTGATCACTTTATTATTTAAGGTAGGATTGATAGCAGGATACATTGGATTTCTAATTATGAGTCGCCACCTTGGAGAATTGAGCCTGTCGAGCTGCTTTGAGATGATTCCTTCCCCTTCTCCCCCTATAAAAAAAATGTCTCTTCCCAAGGCTGATAAACACTGCTTGGTGATTGGCCCTCAATGGATCACTCTTTAGAAAATGAACTGTCAACCCCTTGCCCTGGTATTGATTCTCGTTAGGATCGGCCATAAAGCTGTCAGAGGAGAGGCTGCCTGGAGCCAGGTGCTGACAGACCTGCTGGGCTCAGACAGCTCTGCCCAGGGCTGCCTGCTCCCTTATCTCTGCCCAGGCACCGCAGGGCAGGGGGCAGCAGGGACAACAGCCCGGCCCAGGCACTGGTGGCAGTGGAGAGAAAACATCCTGGTGGCCATGGGCTCAGGGATGTCCCCTGGCTCTGCACTGGCCCCTCTCAGAGGGGCCATGGAAGGGGAAAGACAGAGCAAGATGAATGAAATTCTAGGACAGTGAAACTACTCTGTGCATACTAATGCAGGGTGCCTTGCTAATTAATAGCCCTTAATACACAGCTCTCCAGTAGCTGGAAGTAGCTCTCAATAAACAGAATCTGCTTTAACATTCTCTGTTACTCTAATGATTTAAACCACTATCACAATGTCAGTTAGAGGTGTGGACTTTGGGGATATTTCACGATGTTTCTACGCCAGCAGAAGTTAATAGCAAAATAATTATACTTTGTTCCAAAATTACTGCAGATAAGAATAAGCTTTTCTGTCCAGAGAGTCCCCATGAGGAGGTTTTGTAATCTAAGCATGACCTAAAAGTCATATTTGTACAATCAAGCCTGTGCTTTGGCCTGCAGACATGGCCTCTGTGCATCCACTGTGAGCCAGTGTGGGAACAGGGCATATGCTGTGGGTGCCCACTTTTGAACAGTGGGTTATTACTGATAATTTAGCCTCGTCCTCTACAGTGGGTTATTACTGATAATTTAGCCTCGTGCTTTTTTCAAGACATTGTTCAAATCCCAAAATTCATCTTTACAGCAGGACTAGTCCAAGGACTTTGCCTTCAGGCAGCTCAGGCTGTTTGGCTCTGTCCTGCTATGCGAGAAGCAATCTGCCTAATGTTCCTTTCACCTTCCCGAGGTTTGGATGGGGACATCCATGGAGCACCGGCAGGACAGGGCATGGGTGGTCCTAAATCCTGCTATGAAGGAATGCTGAGGGAAACTGCAGCATCTCAGAAAGAGTTGTAAAGGATTTGGGGAAGTGTAGAACAGAGAGAGACACTTTCTAAAAGGGCTTGTGTGTAGTAAGATGGTCTGACCAAATCCTCTGGTCATCTGAGGGTTTCTCCAGCTGATAGATGGATTTCTCTTTGCCCTGCTGACACATTTGCCCACCTTTTCCCGGTGCTCTGCCAGCCTGGTGCCTAAGCCCCCCATCCCCTCCATGGGTGGGAAGGAGGAGGTGGGAGCAGGGTCATGGCAACCAGGTCCTGCTGTTTCACCTCAGTGCCTGCTAATTCCCCCCGCTGTTAACTCCTCTTCATCACCAGCCCCACCTGTAGCTCTGCCTGTCTCTGACCCCTGCGGTTCCTGAAAGCTCCTGTGTTCTTTTCCTGAATGCCGGCTACTTAATCAGCACTGCCCAAATCCCCGTAATTAGGGGATTGGGATCCGTGACAAAGGCTCCCTTCTGCCGCTCAGGTGAGCTGCCCCAGAGGCAGCCCCGGCCCTCTGGGGCTCCTGGGCTGCTCTCCAGGACAATGGCACACAGCAGTGTCCTGCCCAAAGCCAGGCAGGAGAGGTCAGCAGGTGACACTGCGAGAGGTGGAAGTAGGTAGTTAGTTTAGAAGGTATTATTTAAACGTAATAAGCTACAATTACATTGCTTGAATAGTAATCCCTTTGTTTCCCTTTGCTTTTTGCTGTCTTTGAGTTTTAGTGGGGGGAGGTTGTTTTTTAATCTGTTGTGAGGGTGCTTGTACTTTTTAAAAATAAGAGAAAGAGAATTTTTTTCATACTTAAAATGCTTTCATGCACAAAGTCTGTTTGCATTTTGTATTTCCCATCTGTGCCTAAACATTAATAAAATTAATTTGAAGCATCCTGATTAAAATGCAGAATCTTCTTTTTCCCTTTTTTTCCTTTCTTCTGAGAGAAGTTGTACAATACCTGAAACCATCTCTGCAGTCCCCTTAGCTGGTTTGGTCTTTTGTGGCCTTGGGTGAGATTTGTGCTGCCTCTTCCTTCTTACAGTTCAGTAGCTGGGAGCAGAACATCATGCCATTATTTCACTCAGCTCTGGTGTACCAGTGCTGTAAGTTCTGGGGCAAATAAACTGTTTAAGTAGATGTTTGGATCCAGTGTGGGTTTTAATAACACTCTTCTTGTGACTGGAGCCATTTGTGTTTCAGTTACTTGTGTCAAGAGAAGAAGCTCCCACTGGTTTGTGGTTGGATGTGTACCTGCTTTTTCTGTCTGAGCACAAGTCCTGTCAATGTTGGGAGCTGTGACCCTTGGTTGTTGTCAGGTTGTTGTCACATGTCAAACAGGACTTTTTTCCTTCTGTTTAATGGTCAATTTGTATTTTTTTATTCTTGGCATGGTTGCATGACCCAGCCTGAGGACTGCAAAGGGAAAGGCTGGCAATGGGCTCCCAGCTGACAGCAGTGGGAAGCTGCCATTCCCCACAGGGCAGGTGCAGAGTGGGAAGTGAGATGCTTTTTGCTGAGGGGCAGAGGGGTTTTGCTGACAGGAGAGGTATGGTAAGACTCATGGAGATTTGCTGTAAGTGAGGCTCTCAGTTATGTCATTTCTTCCTGTTGCCTGTGAGCTTTTTGACCCCTTTTAAGTCAATCTTATAGGTTTTTGTTGTACCTGCTCCCCTTTTCCTCTTCTCCTTATTCACCATTTTCAGCCTGTTAATTAACCCAGTGTCACCCTGGTGTCCCTGGCAGGCCTGGTTGTCCCCTGCCCCACTCCAGGCAGCAGCTGGGCATTGCTGGCAGTGCCATTCTCCCCTCCTGTTCTCCAGGCTTGGTTTCTCCATCTGCCTTCCCTCTTCTCTCCACCCCAGCCTCTTGCCAGTCAGCTCTCCTGGGTCTGATTTGGATTTCCTGGGAACAGGCAAACTGAGAGTAAGCAACAGTAAACCCTTCTCTCCATCAGTGTCTGCTCTGTGCTTGGTCCTGAACACTCAGGGATGGGTGGGTAAAAGCCCAAATCATTTCTCTGCACCTACATACCACTGGATGCTGGGCAACTTCAAATTCCTACACATGTGGCTGAGCAGACTCCTAAATATCCTCCCTAATGGACTAACTTCTTGTATTAGCTTTTTTGTAGTGCTCCTTGTCCATTGGAGCTGAAAGCTGAACTAATTAAATGCATAACTAGATTACAGTATCACAGGTGTAGGTGTAGAAGTAGTAATCTATAGAATTAACACACTCTGTCTGCTATGTTACTGCCTCCAGCTCAGAGAGTTAGTAGAGGAGTTCTGCCATCAGGACTTCTTCAGCCCCTTCAATTAAGCAGGGATTAAAAGAATAAGCAAAATCCTTGGGATCTTAATTTTTGATGGTCAGGGTTGGTGGTTCTTCCTTTTTTTTTCTGCTGAGATCCTGATTTCTGTGTTAAGAGACTTGTTTCCAGTTCTAAATTTGCAGTTAAATAAGTGTATTGATGTTGGCATTTGCCTAATGATGTTTGAAAGTCAATCTACCAAAACACCTCTGTTGTAGCATTTCAGTCCCTGTGTGGTAGGGATAAAAAGCAATTTGGGCCCTCAATTGCAAAAGGAAGCTTGAAGAAAAACTGGCTGAAGCACAAACTTTTTTTTTCTTTCTTTAAATGCTGAGATACAAATAGATCTGTGCTTCCTTTGATGCTCTGTTGATGCCAGTAACACGCAGGGGAGTGTGAGGATGCTCCTGCCCTGGTTGTGTGTTGTGTCATGGCTGTGGCAGGTGCCAGCAGCTCAAGTCTCTGCAGGTCAGGACAGCTGAGCTTGTGGCAGAGTGAGATCCTTCCTTGGCACTAACATGCTGTGTTCTGTTCTGACAGGCGCAGTAAGTACAGCAAGGCCAAGCAAGAGGCAGATGAGGAGAAACACTTGAACCAAGGTAAAGGGCCCTGGTGCTTGGGGGATTTTGCTTTGGGTTTTGAAACATGGCTCATGTTCTGGAGCTCAGGAAATAAGGGATTGTATTCCTCTAGAGGAGAATAGGTTTGTGTTTTCCCCTCTTGCAAACATCCTGCTTTGAAATTTATTTATGCCAGTAACAGGGAAAATAGAGGGGTCTGGGGAAAATGTTTTGAGGGTACACAGAGAAGGGTTTATCAAGTTTTTCCATTGTTCCTTGCCATTGAAAGATACCTGTTCTCAGCCACTTGATTTCTAGGCAAGGTTTTCCCCCACAACACTTTGCTAAAGCAGTTTCTGAATGGCTAGAGGCAATCCTGCAGGAAAGGGAGTGTGAACCTTGCTGCCTTTTTTCCAGCACTGAATCCTATTGTTACTTCCATGTACCAAACCCAAGACCTGAGCTCAGGATTTCCTGGCTCCCATAGGAAAAAGGGATGTGTTTGAGTCTCACAGGTCCCTGACAGGTTATGCTAGTGATGGCAGTGATTTGTAAAGCTCATTCATTGGCAAAAGCCCGATTCCTTCCATCAGTAATGGGAAATATTAAATGTTTACACTTTAAAATATTGTACTGGGGGGGGGAAATACTTAAGTCCTTCCTTCCTTATCAGTCATTCCTGGCTTACAGTACATTTTTATTGTACACTCTCTTTGCTGTTGTATATCATTAAGGCTTCAGTCTCATATGTTCTGTGTTCAGCAGCATGTAGATCAGTGACTTCAAATAAAACATTTCTGCTTTGCAGGTGTTAGAACATATGTGGATCCTTTTACATATGAGGATCCAAACCAAGCTGTGAGGGAATTTGCCAAAGAAATTGATGCCTCCTGCATAAAGATTGAAAAAGTTATTGGTGTGGGTAAGTGCCAGAAGTTTTGCATTTTTTCCGTAAATACACTTTTAAATTTGCTCTTAGGGAATGTGTGATCCTATGATTTTTGTATGACAGTTCTCCCAAATGTACTGACATAACAGTTTGACAACACAAGTGCATGCTTCAGGCTCGTGACCATGGATTCTTGTGCCTTTTTCTTTAAGGGGAGTTTGGTGAAGTGTGCAGTGGACGTCTCAAAGTGCCAGGAAAAAGAGAGATCTGTGTTGCTATCAAGACTCTAAAAGCTGGTTACACTGATAAACAAAGGAGAGACTTTCTGAGTGAGGCCAGTATCATGGGACAATTTGACCACCCCAATATCATCCACTTGGAAGGTGTAGTTACTAAATGTAAGTAGGTCATTTTCATGACAAGTCCAATTTGGAAGTCACTGAGAAATTAAGTCTGTGTGGTGTGTGCTGGCTTTTTTTTTTTCCTTCTTACCCTCTTTCCTGTAAAATGACAGATGGAACAGATCCACTGATAGCTAATAGGAGGAAATCAGTGCAGGACAAGTCATTAATCTTGTTGTCAGCTATAAATGGGTTTACGGTTTCAACTGATATTCTATCTGTAGGCAGCTTGTACAAGATTTTGTAGAGGGAATTAATACTGCAGGGGTTGGCTTTTTTTTTATCCCTTCTTGCTATGCCAAGCAGGCATCTTTCACATCTTTGCTAGACTGAGATGATTGTTACAGGATAGGCAAAAGCAGATGGTGAGCGAAGAATTCAAAATGATGGGGGAAAAATACCAAAACAAAACTACACAGTCATATGTTTGAAGTACAAAGCACAGATGTAAGGAGCAAGCCTTTGAAATGAAGCAGGCTATTTCAGAGTGAAACTTGCTTATTTGTTTTCTCTGATTTACAGGTGTGCTAATTTCACTGTGCAGAATTTACCTGGACGATCTTTTTGTTTGCTTTGTTTGGGGTTTTTTAAGTCTGACTGTGCTTTAGAGAGTGACAGTGCTTGCTGGGTGCTGTCTGTAGGCTGGAGCTGAAAATGCACCTGTGAGACACCAGTGCTTGGGTCTGAGCTGCTAAGGTGCCACTGCCATGGTGTAGGCATTGTCTCTGCCCAGCTGCCTGGCTCTGATTGCTAATCCTAAAAGACTCTTTGGGTCTTGGGGCTCATGCTCAGGGCAGCATAGAATGCAGGCAGTGATCTCGTGAGCTGCTGTCAGAGTGGACTTTGTGAAGCTCACTTTCTGTGGAATGAGGAACATGAATGCAGGGTATTAGTAGAGGGAGCAATTAAAATTTGAGATGGATGAAAAGTTAAAAAGTAAAACATCACTAGAAGAACAAAGTACCTCTCATAAAAGGTTATCAAAACCATCAGTTCCACTGTAAAACTCCGTCCCTCTTGAATGTCAGCGAGAGCTGATACTTACTCTGCCACTTTTGTTTCTGGAAATCTTACCCCTGCTCATTTGTGTTGCTGTCCCCTGGTCTGCCTTCTCTCAACAGTTGAAAATGGCTCATACAGTGTGTGGCAGTTTGCTTTTAAAGGCAAAGAGCAATTTGGACTAATTTTTGGCCATCCTTTACTGAGAGCCTCCCTCAAAACTAAAATTAAAATACAGCCCTCTGTTTAAATTTGGAAGGGCTGAGTGTCTCTCTCTGTGATTGTTATAACAAAGGGCAGGAGGGCTGTGATCAGGCCACGGTGTTTGCCTCAGACAGTGATTCTTTTAGCACCTCAGTAAAAGAAAGACAACAGGGGAATCTTTGTGTTGCAGTCCCACTGAGTCTGGAAGCCCCTGAGCTGCTACAGCTCCAGCACTTATAAATGGCCGTGGGCATTTGCATAATGCAGTTGTCAGTGAATTAAAATGATTGGGAATTTTCACCCAGGGAGGAGGTGGCAGTGTGACCTGGCAGTGCCCCGTTCCCTGCTCCCAGTAAGTGATGCTCCAGCAGCAGCACGGCTCTGTTACTGCCAGCTGCACTCCTGGGGAAACAGGGCCACTTAAGAACACATTTATCTCCATTTCTCCAAAGGTTTGCTGAATGCTGTGATAAATGGATGCATTTAATAAACTGAAAATTAAAATGTGAGATAAATAGTGGTAGAGATGGGGGTTGAGAGAGGGAGCAAAAAACCATGAATAAATTATTGGCTGCTAGTCAAGTACTTTAATAATTGACTCGCTGATGGTAACTTCTCCCTCCGCTCTCTATCCCCCCTCCCTTGCTAAAGAAGTGTCTGAGTAATGAAATTACATGTTAATGCACTGAAAGAGTCTTCCTTTTTTTCCATTCTACGTTGACATAGTATCTTTTGATTGAAGAAGGTTAATTAATACTCATTTAGCTCTATTTGTTCAGTGGAAGGGTGGCCGTCGCAGTTGCAAAGTATAAATGAAACAGTGCCATATGCAGATTTGGTTGAAGTTTTTTCTCTTTCTACCAAAGAATGCTTTCAAAGGTGAATTAGAGGGAGGATGATGTTTAATCAGATCCTTTTACTTAAGGATGTGCTCAGCCAAGGTCACTCAGCCCTTCATCCAGAGCAGTTTGCTTTATGCAATACATTCAGTAGTGGCATTTCCCAGGCATGCTAGCTTGCATGGGACCAAACCAGTAATAATTTGGATTCCAGAAGGGAAGGGAAGTAAAAGCAGGAGTAGTAAAAGGCGTGTAAAGGGTAGGTTGGGACCGGAAAGGTGAAATAAGTAATGGTGAGTGAAATAAGTTATGTATTGCACACTGATGTTGGCCTAAGTGAAATGTGGTAAAATGTTCCTACAGTCAGTCCCTATAGCATATGGTTTTCTAATTAAAAAAAGGTTACTTCAGAACCAGAAATCCCTGACAAATGAAGAGAAAAGAATCTTGGTGAAAGATGCACTGAGGTAGAAACTATTAGGGGAACGTTAAATGCTGCAACATTTCACGGTAGGGTAATTTTTAGAGATGGTTGTTCTGGAGCAGATCCTTGCTGGTGACAGAAGCTAGGAAAAATTAAGTAGTTCTGATACCTCCCATGCCAAGATGCAGTTGAGCTATCTACAGTCTGGGTGACCTTGCCTTTGAAGCCTTCTTTCCCTATGATGTTCCCTTATTCAGACCTGCTCCAAGAAGTAAAAGCTGAGTTTCTCTGGGACACCATTTTTTATTTAGGAAGAAAACTATTGTTCCTGTAGGTAAAGCATAAGAGAGAGGAAGGTTTGCCATGCCAGACAGCCCTGATTGTCAGGTGCTCATCTTAAAAGTGCTGGGGGCTGGGCTTTTGCCCTTCAACCTTTAGTGAGTTACTTCTGTACTTCTGCCATTGCTCTTTTGAGATCTTATCAGACCTATTTCTACAAATACCTGTACTTCAAATATGCAGTAGGATTTAACTCCATGAAATAATTAGTGTTCCTTGCATGCACCTAAGTGTTCACAGTTTCAGCACTGTATGATCTTTATAAAACTCTTAAAGACCACATCCAGCATTATTTGTGTATTTGCTGTTGTTATAGGCAGGAGAGTGCCTAGAAAGCATCCCCCTGTCAGTAACATTGCATTTCTCCTCGGGTAGCCCAGCTTGGCCCCTGTTGCAGCATGAGGAGCTGGGTGCTGCTGAGCTCTGTGCCCCCTGTGTGACACAGGGCTCTGAATCATTTTGCCCCTGGCTGACTTCAGGAGGCAAATGGCTTTGGCTCATTTATAAATAACGAGAGAAACACAGAATACAAATTCGGGACAGAGAAGGTTGAAAGGAACAGCCTGCATTTTTCATTCTTGAATCCAGTTGTCTTGGAATACCTTGTAGCTCCTGGCAGCTTCCAACTTGCCTAAAGCATTGATCTTTCAAAAAAGACAGAAAGACCAAAGCATTCATGAATTCCATTTTCTGCTCTGCAAACAATATATAATACTAAAGATTTTTGTCAGGTTTGGACAGATCTGTTTCTTAGTTCTCAATTATCAATTCACATATTCCTTAGGGAGCAGGAGCCACTTTAGTTAAAGACCTTGTCAATGAATCAACCAAAGGGTTAACCTTCCAAATGGGCCCATTAAATGTTTCTGTCCTGTAATATTTCATCTCTTGCTTCCCACAGCTGAGGCATAAGCTCGGTGCATTTCAAATTAAATTAGATTGTGTAAGCCAGGTGTCTTGGCAGTAAAATCATGTGCAAGCCATTTTTATCCCATTAACATTGGTGTTCATCAAGGAATTGTGTTTTTCTTTCTGCACACTCTAGGTAAACCAGTAATGATCATAACTGAGTACATGGAGAATGGCTCCTTGGATGCCTTCCTCAGGGTAGGTGATTTCTTCAAAAGCTAAGGAGATATTATACTGGGAAACAGCTTTCTCTCTTTCTCTCTTTCTCTCTTTCTCTCTTTCTCTCTTTCTCTCTTTCTCTCTTTCCCTCTTTCCCTCTTTCCCTCTTTCCCTCTTTCCCTCTTTCCCTCTTTCCCTCTTTCCCTCTTTCCCTCTTTCCCTCTTTCCCTCTTTCCCTCTTTCCCTCTTTCCCTCTTTCCCTCTTTCCCTCTTTCCCTCTTTTCTCTTTCTCTTTTTTCAGACAGATACTGAAGCTTGAGCAGTTTTAAAGAAATTATGTTTGTCCTTGGGAAATTCTGTTTTCTGGTGTTGCTTTTATCAAAAAACAGAATTAATGTAAAGTGGAAGAATATAAAATAAAATAATTTTTAAAATAGCAGGATTTTAAATAATCCATGTTTAATGTGAGCAGTTCTGACTTGCTCCATTTTTGAAAGCATTGCAGTGCTGTAGACTCATTAAAATCAGATTCATTGCAAGCAGGATACTGCATCACTGAAAGCCGTGACAGAACCTCTGGGTTTTTGCTTTACTGGTGAATTATAGACACTGGTGAGGAGAGCAAGGAAATAACATTGCATTTTATTGGGGAGGAGATGGGAATCCGCAGCTCTGCTCTTTGCCAATTTCAGCAGCGGCAATAACGTAGCTTTTAGCTCAATGCTCTGTGATTTTGCTCCTTTCCCCATATGCAGAAGAATGATGGCAGGTTCACAGTCATCCAGTTGGTGGGGATGCTCCGTGGCATTGGCTCAGGGATGAAGTACCTGTCTGACATGAGCTACGTGCACCGGGATCTCGCCGCTCGCAACATCCTGGTCAACAGCAACCTGGTCTGCAAAGTGTCCGACTTTGGCATGTCCCGCGTCCTGGAGGATGATCCTGAGGCAGCCTACACCACACGGGTAAGGAGGGAAGGAAAATGGCCATGTTGTCCTGCCTGCATGTTGGTTTTGTCTGACTGTGTGGGAGGTGTCAGTGGTTTGTTTTAAAATAGTCTCAGTCACAAGTGGAAACCTAAATCACAACCTAAAAGTAAACATTGGCCCAGGCTCCATAGCTCCTATAAATTGATGTGCTGTTGCTGCTACGGCAGTGGCCACAGCAGTATTTCTTTTCTGAGGATGTGACCCATGTATTCCTCTTGTTTCTTCATCATGATATAGCCTGTGACAGGAATCTGATGCCAGAAATTAGAGCCTGGACTTCTGTTCCTTCTGATATCTACAAACAGGGCTTCCACATGGCTGCTCATACTCATGTTTGATCAGAAGGTGTAGACACACCACAAAAAAATTAAAAAGATGCATACACTTCTCCCATCACAAAGCCAGTCATAAATTTGACCTAAATTATTTGGACTGGGAAAAGTGTTAGGCCTACATTCCCATTTTTTGTTTCTTTCCCATTTTATCTATATTTCAGCATCCCACTGTTAGGTAATTTTGCTAAAGCCATTTTAATATGCTGCACAAGGAATAAGGCTAATGCAAGTATTCTGGCCACAAAACAACATCCCAGCCATTAGCAGCCTTTGTACCAGTACCTCTGATATCAACATGCACCTAAAGAGAAAAACGCTGGTTTATAAAGTCTCCTTTTTTAATTGCTTCTTTTCTTCGTTTTTAAATATCTGCCATTCTCCATCTGTTCTCCCTAGTGCTGAGTTTGTTTGCAGCACTCAGATCTTGCTGTTTAATCCCAACACTCATCCTTTAATGGATTCACAGCTCATTACAGGGAAGGATAGACTCCTGTAGTATTAAATGTTGGCCAGCCTTGGTATCTCTCACTCATAAGGGTGGCAAGTGGAAGGAGCAGAAGCAGAGGTCTGAAAAGCTGTATTCAGGGAAATCAGAGTTTAGACAAGCACACAAGGGCAAGACAGAAATGACTGAAAAGCTTCTCTTTGAATTTAGCAATTGAAGATATGGCATTGTTGGCTCTCAGGAGTAAACTAGAGAGAGTCAATGACATTTGCTTTACAGTCATTCTCTTCATTTGGTATCAGTAATGAAGGATCAGGGATATTTGGATTAACTCCACTGTGCTCAAGCAGCTAAATATAAAGAGCTTATTGACAATTTTAGAGTGACAGCCGTGTATAAACAATGTCAGTGCATCTGTGTCTGAAAGGAGGAATAAAGCTTTTGCATAACCAGAGAGGCTGCAAGAGAATGAAATTTTTTAAAGCAACATTTTTTAAGAAAATGATGTGTTCTGCTCCTGTTAGTAACCCATTAAAGTGAGAGCATCTTGTAGTCACCAAGGCACATATTGCCACAACCTGATTCACAAAGGGCCTGATGCAAAGACAGAAGCAGACAGGGGAAGGACCCCTTTTGATTTCCCTTGGCTTGGAACCAGTCCATATTAAACACTTGAGAGATATAGTAGAACAATATACTATTAAGTATGCACACACTGCACTCAGTTATGGATAAAAGCTATCTAGGAGATGGCTGGGAAAAAAACTACCAAAATAAACTTAATCAAAGAAGCATAAAAGCAAATGAAAAAAAAAAAATCCAAAAACCTTTGTTCAGCTTAAGTCATTCCCCAGATGGAACTGCAGGAAACCAAAAGCTCAATTAAAAACACCTTGCATATTAGCATAAACAAAAGGAGAAATCTCTGGCCTGGGATCACTCAGCTAAGGCAAAATCAGATAAACAGGATGGAGTGAGTTCCTTTTTAAAACATTGTAAGACCTCAGTGGCCCAAATGAGGTGGCCAAGTGTTTTTATTTGTTTAAAAAAAGTATTGGAAGAAGAGGCAGATTTCTCCAACAGGTATTAAAAGCAGCCTTGTAACCTGGTTTGGTGTTGAACTCATCCTCCAGGGTCTGGGAGAGCCCAGAGGCTTGCCTGCCTTTTCACATCTCTGGTAGGAGTTGGGATACTGCCCATGGGAAACACCGCTGTATTCATAAATCTTCCCAGTTTATCCTCTCTTTATTTTACCTTTTTTGAAAAGCAAAATGTTTATAATCCCATTTTTCTGAAACAGGCCAAACAGGTCAGACAAGCAAGCAAGGAAATAGTAATTAACACTGTGTACTTATTTGTTTTGTCAACTAAATCTCTAATATATACTTTGTAAAACCCCTGGCTTGTTCTCAGGCTTCAGCGTAGCCCTAAGCAGAGATCTCTTGGAAGGCTGATAAAAATACATTTAACAATTTACTGGTTCTCCTCCTGGTGACTAAAGCAAGCAGATGGGCAGCATTGCCTCCTGGTTGGATCTGACAGCTTTACGGCGAGCAGGAGAGCAAGTGGCTGCGTTTTTCAGAAGGGTTCTGGAGCTGTACACAAAAAACCATTTTTTACTCTGAATAGGTAGAACAGTGTCAGCCACACACACACCACTGCACTGACTCACCAGCCTGTGGTTCTTTCCCTGCTGGCAGGGTGGCAAGATCCCCATCAGGTGGACGGCTCCCGAGGCCATCGCCTACCGCAAGTTCACCTCGGCCAGCGACGTCTGGAGCTACGGCATCGTCATGTGGGAGGTGATGTCCTACGGGGAGAGACCCTACTGGGACATGTCCAACCAAGATGTGAGTGTCCTGCTGAGCTCCCCCTGCCTTTCCCCTCCCCATGCCTCTGTCCTTAGATGTCTGCTGGTCTGTTTCTGTGCAATGTAGCTATGTTTATTCCAGGCTTTTAAAAGGATGTCATGACTGGTAGACTCCTGTTTTCTCAGGGAACCTCTCTGGAACTTGAATACTTCAAGCTTCCTTGAGTACTTCAAGCTTTGTCTAAGCTCACAGTATAGGGGATTCTCAAGTTAGGGTCTATACACAAGGGTTTATTTGGTTTGGTCTTTTAAATGTAAAAAAAATAGCAGTTAAAGAATAATGGAGGAAAGGGAAACTAATATATTTAAACTGTCAAATCATAATAGTGTCAAGAGAAGGAAGATCTGAATGTTCATATTATATCTTGAGTTTACTGAATGTCTTTAAGAGAAAAACTCTTGAATTTGATTGGGCTTCCTATTGGTAGTTAATTCTTGAAGCTCCACTATGCTTATAACTCTTCCAGGTGATTTTACTTCTTGTAGGATATCTAAATCAACACATAGGAAATCCAATTCTGACTATCAGTCAGAGCATCCTTGTGACAATGGCATAGCTGCCCCCTGAGGGCATTAAAAAGCAGCTTTTGTAAATGACCATTCTTAAATTATGCATGTCCTGTTTAACCATACCATCTGGACTACTTCAGTGTGTTCCAAGAGGGACTGTGCACAATGGCTGCTGTTCCAGAAGAGTATTTAATAATAATGCTAATAAGAGCTTTTGCTAATTGAATTTTTATTAAATGGAAAAAAAAAATCCCACTGAAAATGAGGCCTAGATTATCTGTAATTCTTTTCCCAGGGGATTTGCAAGCAAGTAAGGGAAGAAGAAATGGTAATCTGAATATACAGCCATGGGAGTGGTTAAGGCATTTTACAAGTCATCTGCTTTCTTCTGTAGAGCTGAACGTTTTCAAAGGGTGTCTAGATGCGAATGGCATTTAATCTAAATGGGAGATATAATTTTAATTTCCTTCTAATGTGAAATGTCTCTTCTGGCACCCAATCTTGCCTTCCTTTTGCTAACAGGAAGTCATCAAGACTTAGCAAGAAAATAAAACACCAGATGTGTCTCGGTTATATCAGGCATGTCTGCACAGCACAGTGGAGCTCACTGCAACAAACAGCTGCTTTTATTAGAGCTGTTTATATTAGGCTGGTGTTCACTGAGACTGTGCACTGCTAGACCACGTTGAAAACTGGCTTGAACAAGACAGGGAAAGCCAATATTGCTGTCTGTGCACACTCTTTACAGTCCACAGCATAGACATGCCTTTTTTCTTCCTTAATGATGGCAAGAGCAGTTCCTCTCACAACAAAGCAGAAGTGGATTTCAGATTATACTCAGTGTCTGTTGAATCAAGAGGAATCAAAAGGATCTTCATACTTCCTGGAGGAGTGAGAGCCACTTTATTTGTGGTCACTGAATAGCTGCTAATAATGCAAGCATATCCCTCACCTTGTCCTCCCAGTGGATTTTAGCCACTAATTGGACAAGTCCAGAAGGAGAGAATTTAGTGCAACTCAGTCTCTGAGCACTCCTGGTCTCTAGTCTCATGGTGAGTCCTGCCAGCAGTGTCATATTGATTAATTCAGATCTGAAGGCTCCTGGGTCATGTCCCTGTCATGTCAGAATTGAGTTCTGGTTGTGTCCCATTCTCCTGAGAGAGCTAAGAAGCCATTAGAGCCTCTGGAGTGCTTTTTAGAGGGTTTGAAGTGATTTCAGTCTGAGTTCTGTTAAATATGAAATACATGCTTAAGATGTGTTGGACTTTCGTAGAGCTGCACAAAAGGGTTCCCATCTCTGCATTTCTTGGCTCAGAGCATAGAGCAGTGAGGCAGCAGGTTCTCTGCAAGGCCTCTCTTACTGACAGAGATGAGCTAGCCCAGGAGGACAGGGGGAGGGAGTGATCTGCTGTACCTTAAAAATGATGGGGAAAATACAGTCTCAACATACTGCACCCAAAACTGACTGATAATAAAGACTTGCTGTAGAGCTGATGCTTCTCCAGCCCTCTGTCCAACGAGGCTAGTTGCTTATTTCTAACCAGGGCTCTTCTGTCATCCCTGCATCCCATGTGCTTTTTTGTGACAAATTGCCCTGCTGTATCTGATGTCTGCTCTGGGTACGCTTTCACTTTTGAGTTGCTGAGGAGAATTGACAGTTCTGAGACCACCAGCTGTCTGAGTCCGAGTGCAATTTTCCACATTGTATCACTTAACTGGGGATTTGTCACCGTAGTCTGGACAGCCCGAGGATAAACGGTGCTCTCGGCTGGTGGGCTGAGCCGTGTGTGATGTTCTCCAGTGTCTCCCTAACTGTGCCCTTTGCAGGTGATCAAAGCCATCGAGGAAGGGTACCGGCTGCCCCCGCCCATGGACTGCCCCATCGCCCTGCACCAGCTGATGCTGGACTGCTGGCAGAAGGAGCGCAGCGACCGGCCCAAGTTCGGGCAGATCGTCAACATGCTGGACAAGCTCATCCGCAACCCCAACAGCCTCAAGAGGACGGGCAGCGAGAGCTCCAGGTCAGCCCTGCTCTGGGACGGACCAGAGAGCCCAGGGGAGGTGACAGGAGGAGTGCAGGTGGCACACACGGAGTGCGGGTGGTACATACAGAGTGCAGGTGGCAGGCAGAGTGCAGGTGGCACATGGAGTGCAGGTGGCACACAGCTCCCAGGGCCAGCCTGCACAGCAGCCACTGCTCTGCGTGGGTGAGCATAGGGCTCTGCTGGCTCTGTGCACCCCCTGGGGCAGCCAGGCTCAGCTCTGCCAGGAGGGCAGTGAGCAGCGCTGCTGCTGGATCACACCAACACTGAGCGAGTTCCCAGCACAGCCTTAAGCACATCCTGATGCAGGCAAGCTGTGTTGGAAAGCAAAGTTTGCTGCTTCTTTCCCCTTCTCCCCCCGGTGAAAGGGCTTGAGTGGGTAGGGTCACCTCAATCAGTGCAGCTAACAGGACTGATGTGGTTTTCTGCAGGAAAAGCACATCATCAAGTTTTATAAACCCTAAGATTTGTGTAGGATTTGCAAATGAGCGTTGCAGCGTTACAGCCAACGCCTCGCGGGCATTGGGAAGGTGTGGATTAATTTTTATGTGAATTTGAATTTAATTTTGTGGAAAGCCAGTTTCATGTCTCCACCGATCCCGCATTACATTTGTTTTGTTTGCTAAGCATGGTGTGCCTGGTACGTGCAAGAGAAGTGCAGCAGGAAGGAAAACTCCCAGAGTTGTAGGGTAAAATCAAAATAGCTTTGTTGGGACAGATCAGCAGTTTGTGTAAGCTGGCGAAACGCTGCTGAAGTAATAGGAGCTTTACTGGTCTCTACCAGCTTTGGTCCATTTTTCCCAAACTTCTCTGCTTTGTCAGGTAGATTGCTTACAGCAGATATGGGAAAAAGTTTAAAAGAAACAAGGAAGAGAATAGGAAAATGTTTTTTAGTAGGAGAAAAGGTCCAAACATATGCATTAGACAATGCAAAATTAAGTTTCTTGAATCAGTGGGGGAGTAACAGAGATTCTGTCTCAGCCTCCAACAGAACAACATCCTCTTTTAAGCTTGTATGTCCCTTTGTGAGTCCTGCTTAGAATGTATGTCACCAGAAGAGGGATCATTAACCCTGTGAGACCACTATCACCACCTCTTCCAGATTGCCCTAATTGCACTGGGAGCCTGGCAAAAATGTATCCTCCCTCGAGGCTTAAATAATTTAGGTGGTGAGAATCACAGTAGGATCTGCTGTGATAATTTGGTTGAGGAATCACAGTATGAACTCCTCCATTTTGCTTTCTTTTCAATTTACAGGTACTCTTTGAAATATATAGGTTTTCCAATAGTTAATAACCTCTTCAAGGTCATTCTCTCTGTGTGTAAGTTAACAGCCTATTCAAGGTCATTTTACAATCATGGCTGTTTATAAATATTTTTTTTGTCTTCAGAGTAGGAGTTTCAAATATGCATACAGTATTATTAATATATGACTTTATACATTAAGCATAATTATATATAAATAGGTTATCATCATTGGTCTTGTGTTAGATAATGCAGTAAAAGAGTTGAACCAAGTATTGCCAGCGTGTAGTCAATGCCTCAGGCAAGACCTAACCATGCTATTGCACACCTAGTCTTTGATGATGTGCATTTTCAAATAAATTGCTAAATGATAATTGTTTTGATTAGATAGATAACAGTAATTTATAGTGCTTTAATGAAACTGTGACTTATGATATACATGAAATAGTGAATGCAATATTAATAAGAGAAGAAAATGTTGTAAAAATAATTATTGGCAAAACTGTGCGAGGCAAAATGAGAAGCACATTCCACAGTGCAAACAAAGATCAAAGCTAAAGCTGGTGTGACTCCCGCCACTCCTGGCACACACTCGGTCAGGAATGGATTGATTAAAGAGGGGATTAACTCCCTGCTGTCCTGAGTTTGATTGAATGCACTGAGCAGACCTGGCTAGAAACAGGAGTTATCTGAACCTGCCCAGAGTTTTACCCTCCAAACCAGTCTGGCAGGGTGTGAGCTCCCAGTTCTTTGCACATACTTCAGCAGTGTTTCTATAGCTGCTGAGCTGCAGTCTGACACATGCAGGGCTGGCAAGGTCTGGCATTGCTGCCCATGAGATACAGACCCAGCAGGCCAAATGCCTTCCAGCATTGCCATCTTCTTTGTTTTGGGGAGTAGAAGCATTTTCTGTGAACTTGGTTATATCTGAGATGGAAATCACAAGCTGTATTGTGGTTCAAATTAGGTATCAAAGCAAAAATAGAAACATCAGGTGAAATTCATTCTTAACAAAAATTGGCCCATGCCTTTGCATCTTGTTCAGTTTAGATCTGAGTTGATGTGCAGAGTTTCTTTGGGCACAGCCTCTTGCCCTTGCTTTCCCTCATCATTGAGGTTAATTGTTGCAGAGACCAAACTTGGGTTTGTGGTTTGTGATCCAGCTGACACCATTTCTCTGTCCTTTCACTGTTTGGCATCCAGACCTAGCACAGCCCTGCTGGATCCCAGCTCCCCCGAGTTCTCGGCGGTTGTTTCTGTCAGTGACTGGCTCCAAGCCATGAAAATGGAGCGATACAAGGATAACTTCACAGCTGCTGGCTATACCACCCTAGAGGCTGTGGTGCATATGAACCAGGAGTAAGTACTCAGCGATATAACAAAAAAACTGGTAAATCTGGATTTAATCAGCCTCTCTTGCTTTGTGCTGCATATCATTACGCTCATTAAAGGAATGGAATGCCTTTCATTTGGATGGAGGATAACTTTAAAATGCCTCCACAATGCCTCCACTTATTTAATTAAACATTTCTGCGCATCTGCTTTTGCTAATGCTGCTTGCGGTCGACTCTTAATATTTTTTTCTGCCCCAGCATCTGATCCACCACTCTCAGCCCCTTGTTGTTCTCTTGCCTTCCACAGGGACCTGGCCAGGATCGGGATCACGGCCCTGGCGCACCAGAACAAGATCCTGAGCAGCGTCCAAGCGATGCGCACCCAAATGCAACAGATGCACGGCAGGATGGTTCCCGTCTGAGCCAGCACTGAATAAACTCAAAACTCTTGAAATTAGTTTACCTCATCCATGCACTTTAATTGAAGAACTGCACTTTTTTTACTTCGTCTCCTCGCCCGTCGAAATCAAGATCTGCAGCGTTGCTTGATGTACAGATTGCGGAAGCCGAGCGTGTGTGTTGGGAAGGGGGCCTCCAGAAATGACGAGCCGTCGTTTGAATCCAGACCTGGAACAAATGGTTTCTTGGAACATACTTCTCTGTTGATCAATGATATGTAAAATACATGTATCTATATAAATATAAAGTCACATTCAAGTTTTGATGCTATGTTTGCTGCCAGATACTGTGCTTAACAAACAACAGCATTACTTTCCTTCTCCCTGTGACCTGTAGGATTACAACCATAGTGTTTTATTTGTGGGTGAAACCACCGTTGTGTATCTTTCACTGGAATGAAGAATCTGCCCTAGGATATTCTTTGCAGACTTGATGCATCACTAACAACTTGGAAAAACCTCAGTGAGAATATCATGTGGCTAATCAGTGCCTGCCAATTAGTGATCTACCCGTTTATGGGCTCGAGACGTGAAGTGACCCACCTTGTGGATTACTGGGCCAAACTGGACTTCTGGGGAGGTTCTTGGCTGTTGTGCCATGCTGAAGCCTGCCATTGAAAGACTTTTGTGACCATCTTGCCAGTAGTCAGCTGTGACAATCGTGGCTGTGGAGCTTTCAGACTTCTTTTCTCTTTCAAGAAACTTACTCCCTTTGCCTCACGGAAGGTCAGTGGAAGTACCGTGTCCAACATATTCATGGTGTTTTATTTTGTAAGCTGTGCTAGGATTTCATCACTGTTGGGGGAAAATAAAAACTGCTGTGGTATGTGTTGTTTGGGGTTCCTAACTGGTTTGTAAGAATCTGTGCTGGTTTCCCAGACTAATTGCCGAGCCTTTCCCATTGTTTGCTCTATTTGATGGCAGTGAAAATTGCGCTATCTCAAATTGCTCTGAAGTTGTTGCCTGGTAGGGTGTGCAGACGAGGTGTAGGAGTGTCTTGGGGCTCAGCTCAGTGCTGAAAGCTTGACCTCAATTCACACTGAGAGCAGTAGGGATGCCCCTTATGCTGTGGTTGGAAAAGCTCAACATGGATGGATGCCACAGTGTAAAGTACAAATACTCATAAATGCACCGAGAAGAACCAAAGACTATTCCTGCATTCTCAGGAACAGCAGTAAAAGCAGTATTTGGGTTTTAGAAAGATGTGTTTCACTTGTGGTGTCAGTGGTTTTATGGGAAAGGGAGCAGATCAAAATGGGATAGAGCATGCAGCCTTGCAGGTTTTGTGCAGTTTGGGTGTCAGGCAGGGTAACAGCTCGTGCACCGTGAGCCTGTTGGATCAGTGGTGGGAACCGAAATCCACTTTGAAAACCAGCCCTGTAGGGTGGGTATCTGGGATTATCAGGGCAGCTGTGGGTGTGTGAGTGCCAGGTGCAGACTGCACAGCTGGGGCCTGACACCCCTCTGCAGCTATGGCCAACAAGAGGGAGCAGGGAAAAGCTGCCCTCTGCCTCCTCCAGGGAATGGGTGGAAGTTGAGTCACTGAAAGCATGCCCTGGCTTGCTAGGTGGAGGAGACTGCTGCTGCAATGTGGTTGTCCTCAGCAGGTCACACAGGATAAAGCTTTATCCAGTAAAGCTCTTAACACACTGAGGCTTGAATTTATTTGTCATGAAGCTTTTATTACTCTTTTTGAACAGAGTATGTAAGTTAGATTCTTTAAAGTCCTTCTGAGGACCAAAGTGATGAGATGACCTTAGAAAAAAGATGGGCCACTTATTCTGTGCTGAGCAGGAAGAGGATTTTCATGACATGTCCTTTAGAACTGACATTGCATTTCAGCTGTGCCAGGCACAATGTCAGAAAGGTGAGATTTGTCGTTTAATGGCACTAAGACTGGTTCTTTAGTCTATAATATATTGGTCCTATTCCACACCTGACAGCAAATTCAGAAATGATTTAGTGGCTTTATAGGTCAAACTTTCTTAATAATTGAGTTTATCCTAAATCCAAAACAGTTCACTCAGTTGGACAAATCACACATACTGTATTGTCACTCACATCACTCTTTTTGTCACTTTTAACAATAACTTGCTGATTTTAACCACTAACTCTCCCTCACTCCCAACTCTCTCAGAGAACAACTTGTTCTGAATATGAGATGCTAAATTTGGATCCTGTCAAGTCATGACAGCTCAGTATAAACTGTTCTGCAGTATTACTTTTAAAAGCTTTTCCATTTCAAGAAATTTAAGATTTCTTTAAAAAAAATCTACTTAAACCAGCATGTTTTAATGTCACTTTGCCAGGCAACATAAGAAGTAGTTACTCATCTTAAAGACCTGACATTTGTACTTTCAGCAGGAAAAATTCTTCTGCCTCTCAAGTGCAGAGATACTTGAAGTTTCCTTGCTGTAAATCTGTTGCGTTCTGTTGAGATCATCTTTTTTATCTAAAACCAAAATACACCCAATTTTCTGGCCAGTTTGTTAAATCGCTGTCTCGGAGTCTAGTAGTGGTAATTCAAAACAGTGCAATATTTTCCACACAAAATGGAAAACTGTGTCCCTATAGAATGAAAACTGTGAAGGCAGCTCAGATGCTGGGTTTTCAGCACTGCCACTGGTGGTTGTGTTTCCTCTGAGATAAAATATGGCCGAGGAGGGGCATCCACTGGAATGTGATTTTAGCTTGAAGAGAGCAGATGGAGGGAAAAAAAAAAGTGGCCCATATAAGTATAGATGGAAAGACAGATTGGTTGATTACACATCTGTATGTAAGGTGTGCCATGGAGGCAAGACTTTGGAATAGTGTGAGGGAAGGGGGAAGGACAGGGAAGGCAAATGGTTCCTGCCCTTTGAGCATTGCCATTTGGGCATCTCTGGGTGTCTGTCTTGGAGCATGTGGTTTAATACATTTAATTGGGGTTCTCTTTTCGTGCAGGGAAATGGATTTTGCTTTCACAGCCTCGTAGCCTGTCCTGTTGATCACATTGACCATGGAGGAACGCAGAGCAGACACGAAGCCTTCTGGACCCACAGTTGCGTCTTCCACAGCACTGATTCTGGAAAACACATGCTGAACAGTCATCGGTCCCTGAAGAGAGTGTGACTTTTACTTTCTCTTTTTTTTTTCCTGGGCCACCCACTCCGTTGTTTTTCTCCACTGAGCATAACTAACTCGTTAAGACTCAGCACCCAGTTGTCACTTGAGGAATGTACTGTGTCAAAGCCCTGCAGACTTCTGGATTTTGTTTTTCCTCCTCTTCTGCTTTCTCTGCTTACCTTTGGTTTTATTTATATATTTTGTTGTTGTCTCCCTCATTCCCCTGGCTGTCACCGCTGCATCCCGGACGAATGAAGGTGACAGAGCACTACACATCTTACCATGGACGCCAGGCCAGGTGCCACAGCAAAGAACCCAGTTCCTGTGAGCTGCCTGTGTGCATTGCTGAAGTGACATTTTCCACTGAAGGTGCCATTGCAGTGATATAAATATATTTTTTTCCTTGAATGGATAATGGATTATTACCGCCTGCGGAAGGTGCGTACGTGTGCTCGTGTGCGTGTGTCGGCGTGCAAGTCACCTCGTGTGTAGAACTGCCTGTGAACGTGCCCCAAACACCTCTGTCCTGTGAGACCAGGCTGACAGCTCATGTCTGAAGGGATAGCAAGAACACACACGTTAAGCAAGTGTTGAAATTTCTGTATCTCTAAGTGTATTTTTTAGCTGCCACACTAACGTTGTTGAGTAGTTCAGCAGCCTGAAACGGGGGCAATTTCCAGTTAGTTTTGGAATAATGGATGCAGGATCTAAAGGGTGCTAAAGGTTCTTGTTAAGTGTTGTTTATTTGTACTAGTGCCCTGCTCATGACCAAGAACAACCAGTTTCTCAGTGGCAAGGTGGTGGAGGCAACACCTGCATCTCCATCCACTGGTAATCCTGAACTGAATTCTTACGTAGCCTTTTTTATCTGCAAAAATAGGATTTTAAAGACTTGTTGAATGCTAGCAAATATATGCAGTTCTTCCATTCACAGAAGCACCTTGCTCTGTGTGCAACGTAATAATCAGAACACTTCCCTGGTTCCCAGCACAGATAAGGAACAAAAATGCAACAAGACCTGTAAAGTTAACAGTTAGCAAGAGTTGTGCAGTGTGTCCCGTTCCTTGTGCAGTTGAAGGGCAGTTGAAGAGCAGCAGAAGACCCTCCATGGCCCAGGGAGCAGTGCTGCAGCATGCTGACCCTGCCTAGGAGAGCTTGCCGTGTTTGGAGAATTCACCCTGGTGTGCTGTGGGGCAGCTGGAGCGGAGCTGAGTGCCTGCTCCAGGGACACAGGGCCACCAGCGCCGGGCAGGGGACAGGAGGCTGTGCTGCCCACCTGGGCCAGGGGCTCTGGGGCACCTCTGGGGCACTCTGGGCACTCAGCCTGCCCAGAGCTGTGCCCTGGTGCCCCAGGCTGCTCCTATTCCCTCTCTCCCCCCTGGCTGACCCTCCGTGGTAATTCCTGCTCTGGAGGAGGAGCAGCAGCAGGGCTGGCAGGCACCAGCACGAGCCAGCTGTGCCTCCAGAGGTGGCCACCACCGATGGGCTGGGCCACCACAGGCTGCTCCAGACACTGCTGCCCTTGGGGACAGGCCAGCTTGTCCCCCAGGATGAGTGTGTTCAATTGTCCTGCTCACACACCAATGGTTGATGTTTGTCCAGGTTTCTTGCTGTGCTAATTTTGTGATGGATCTTATGTATTAAAAATATATATGTATAAAATACAAAAAAAAAAAAAAAAGCTGGTAAGTAACCAGTAAACAGGACTTAAAAAGCAGTATTTTTCTTTTATGTGACATTTTCATAACCAGAAAAAAAAAATCTGAAATACTAATCAGACAAATAAAAAGAGAGTGCATTTATTTTTTTGTATCACTGCAAGTATGTTGGAATATGCAAGGACTGTGTAAATTAGAATGTATGAGGCATATTATAATTTAGTTCATACTGAAAAAATCTAACAGCATTTCTTGGTTCGTGCATTTGAACGATCTCTGGGTTAGATATATAGATTTTTCTATTTTGTTTTAATTTGTAATTTTTTTCTCCCTCCGTGAATTTTAGGTACACATAACTTATGTCATTTATTTATGGTCTTTTATACCTAGTTTGTAAAATTGTAAAATAGCAAACAATGCAAACATTTGCATTTGAAAATAATAAAGTAGTTGCTGTACAAACCTGAAATTGACTATTTCTATTTATTGCATGTTGCTTTTAATTTAGAGTTTATGCGCAACAGATACAGCTGGAGAATTCAGAGTAACGATCCTGGTGTTTGCCCCAGAGGGATTTATTCTGTTCAGCAGATTTCAGATTGCCTTGCTGCTGCCCTGAGCGTGGTGGTTGTGATGTGGGAGGGGTGCTGCAGCCAGGCTGCTCGGTTATAATATCAGTGATCCCTCCTTGGGACCAGGGGCTATCCATGGGCACTGTGCCTGGGAAAACCTTCGGGGGGGATGATGCCCCTCCCCAGCTGGACCTTGCTAAGGTCAGATGTAACCCCTGCAGCTGTCCCCGTGTCCTTTGGCCAGGCTGTCACCCCTGCTGCTGCTGCTGCCCATGGAGCTCTGCCTGTGCCTGTGCCTGTGCCAGGGGCTCATGTTGGACACTCATGGGAGGGTGTCAGGAGCAGCAGCAAATGGAGAGGGGCAGCTTCCCTGGGGATGCTCCAAGGCAGGAGCTGAGAGCATGGGTGTTGTGGAAGGGATGTTGCTGTGTGCTGGTGTGTGGGCTGTGGGTGCCAAGGGTGCAGAGCTGCTGCTTAGTTTGGGATACACAGGCCTTTAACCGCCCAAATTACACATGTGCACCGCTCATGGGAGGCAAAGGAACAACAGCGGCTCTATCTATTTCCACATAAAGCCAATATATTTGCATTTCATTCATGGTGAATATCCCTGTCCTTGAACTGAGCATGGAGTAGTGCAAAAAAGACGTGGGGGCCAGTGTAGACATGTCAGGAAAAACAAAATGTTTTTTGACAATTGCAAAAAAAAAAAAAAAAGAAAAAAAGAAAAAGGCTTGTTATGCTCTAAATCAGCAACATGATTAAAACTAGAGCTGGGTTTGAGGCCTTGACCTCAGTTATTTCAGCCTTTCCCTTGCAGGGAAGTACCCTTGGGCCATTGGCTGATCCTCTATTGAATGGGTTACAGACCCCTGACATCCCTTATTTCTGGCAGTGGCCCTGAACATAATTCTTTGTTTCTAGGTGCCTCCAAGAAAGTTATATGAATATGTAGACATTTAAAAGTAAAATTAAAACCTAAAGCACTTCATTCCAACCAGTTTAGTAAAATGTATTCTCCATGAGTGGATGGGGAGAGCAGCCACAGGAATATGCTACTTTAACTTGCTTTCATACATATACATGTATTTATATATATGGGTCAATTATATCCCAGTAATCTGCTGTGGATTATTAGCCTTTAACCAGACCAAGAAAAGATGATATAAATCCTTGGTTTTATAGTTCTCTTGAACTTACTCATTACTCTCTTCTATAAAATCTTGTAATTAATTAAATGGGCTGAGGCATTTTGAGACATTCACTTTTTGAAGGCTATTTTTAAAATTAAAGAACCCCACTGGTCAGCAGAACAAAGCCATCACGAGGAGCCCAGCTCCCCTCCCGTTTCTGATGAGGTACCCAGATCAGCATTTATAGGTGTGGGTAAGTGCCTACTGCCAGTTTTTAGTGATGCTGCTTGGCAGAGGGCTGCAGCAGCCCAGGCAATGAACTCCCACTTCCCACCTGGATTTCCAGCCTTGCACTAAGCATCCTGCTGATGAAATTACTCTCATCACCGTGGGGAGGGACTTTTCAGAAGCCAACCATGACAGAAAGAAGCCACATGAGTTCAGAGGGGCTGGAGAGCTGGAGAGGGCCCTGCTGTGCTGCCCTGGTGCCTCCCATGCCCTGCAGCCTGCTGCAATCTGTGCCCTGAGCCAGCCTGGGACTGAGCTGCCTCTTCCCTCCTGCCTGCCCTGCTCTGTGCCAGCCCTTCCTCCCATGCCAGGGTCACTGGGATGGTGGAGCAGTGTCCCCTGCTCCCCACAGCCACCAGGGTCTGACGGGGCCAGAGCAGCTCCGAGGTGTCACAGGGAGCCCCAGAGATGGCTCTGAGCTCGCTGCAGGGCTGGGTGAGATCCTTCACTCAGGAGCATCCTCAGAGCTTGGGCTGCCCAGCACCTGAGGCTGGGCTGACCTCTCATGCTCTGGAAATGCAGATAGCAGAAGGGGAGTGGGCATTGGAGGTGCCAGTTTTCAGCAGGTTTAAATGCAAAAGCCCTTTCAGGATTCTGGCCTCAAGTTTTCATAACGCTGTGGAGACCTGTGCCCTCTCAGTGCCACGTGCCAGCGGAGTCACCTGCAAAATCAACACGTGAGAATTCAGCACAGGCATCCCCAGGGAGTGCCTGGTTCATCTGCTGAGCACATTCACTTGTGACTGAGCCCTTACCCAGACTCACAATGGGTGACAAGTATAAAATATCATTTACTTCCACCTTTTTGGAAAATTGTTAAAATTATGTTCGAAAAAAAGTGCTTCTAAAAAAGGGTTAACATTCAATGTTGATATTCTTCCACAATTAAAGAGACTGCTGGGTTGATTGAAGCAGCATAAATGAATGGCCTAGGAAAGGTGACACTGACAATTAAGGAAATAAGGATAAATGAGTTGATCTGAGCCTGCAGGTGGTGTGAACTGATTTCACTGGGAGTGCCCTGACTTGCATCATGTTAAAGATCTAGTCCTTATCTACGTGCCACATGAAACTTGGGTAATTCTGTTTGTATATTTCACCAGAAAATAGATTTTCAGTTGTGGTTTGGCAATGACTCAGGCAGTGATAGCACATTTAGGCTGGTCTTTTTGTCTGTTGATTTTTTTTATGTTGCCATTACTCATACAAATATTTGAAGTACTTGTTGAACGATACAAAATAATGGTATCCAACAACAGACAGGAGGGTTTCTCTGGAGTCCTGCAGCTCCTGGCTTTGTCAGCTTCTGTTTTCAGGTTGGATGGCAGAAGGTTTTATTTGCCCAAATGGTTTGGATTGCAGCACGGCATCCTCGGAGACCATTTTTGTCATTTTTGCAGACTCTGCCAGCGTTCCACTGCGGCTGCTGAAGAGGCAGGACATCCATGTGCCTGCAGGAGCCCTGGGAATGGCAGGGCCAGGATCAGCAGCCCTGGATAAGCTGCCTGTTGTGCTCAGGGCAGGGCTGGTTCAGGTGCTGGGGATTCACCCACACTGATGCTGTCCCACGGGATGCTGTCCCTGCAGGCAGGAGAGCCCAAGCAGTGGCAGCTGCTGAGCATTTGCAGGCAGCAGCTCCACTTTCCTCCTGCCCAGAGACACTGCTCCCTTTAGTGTGCTTCAAAGAGTGATGTCTGTAAGCTTTTCTTCCACAGATGCTGCTTCACGTTTCACCTGCTTTTGTCCTCACACCAGGCTGCACCCTGTTAGGAGCCACTTTTGACTTAGGCAGAGTTTTGGAAATTATTTGTTTTGGAGCCAGTTTATCACCCTGAGCAGGTGGAAGAGATCATCAACAATTTTTAATCAGCTTTGAAAGTGGGTGTAGTTGATCCAAGAACAAAAAAGCATTCACCAAGTACTAAATCCAATCAACCGTGGGTGACTGATTACTTTTAGCTTTCTTAATTGATTGACTGTGACAGTTCTAAGAAGGAGCTATTCTGAAACCCAAGGAAATCCACACAAGTGTTTCAATTCTTGGAATAACTTGTAAGTGATGTGTTAAACCTGTGTTTGTCTTCAGCAGTACTGTGTGTTATAAGCCAAATATACAGATGGGTGTGCAAGAGCTCTGCTGGAATAATGGGTGGGGTTTTTCCTCTTGTGTAGTAACAAGTTAAATGGTGGAAGGCACTGGTTTATGGATCCTTTGAAAAAGGTTTGAGGGGTTTTTCCCAGTTAAAAGCTCCTAGTAGATGCCTAGTAGCATCTAGCAATAGAATTCTCAAACAGAGGCTCCTTTCACCCCAACAAAGCAGCACAAAATCCACCTGCCTCTGTCAGTGTGTAGGTGAAATTGCCTTTTGCACACACAGGTGCTGAGCAGAGCTGTGTTCTGAGCTCTGAGCACTGCTGCTCACTCCTGGGTGTCCCTGGGGCAGAGCTGCCCTGCTGAGGACACTGCACTGACACACAGGTGGGCACGCTGCTCTGCAGGATGTGTCCTGAGCTCACTGTGCTCGGGCTTATGTGTCCCAAGGACACAATTCAGGCAGGCAGTGTCAGTCAGATTTTTCCTGGTATTTTACCTCACTGACAGCTGCTTTTACCCCACAACTGAGAAGAACCTGTCAAGTCCTGAAGTGTGACTTTCCCAGCAATGTGTTCTAGGGCAAATCATTAATGTCATTATTCTTTTGTTTTCAACACAGTGAGACAACTCCAGCTGGCAAGGAACGTGCATAATGCACAGGGATGCCTTTGGTGTGATACAGAGCAGCCTGTCAGGAGGTGAGTCAGACCCAAATAAAGGTACCAGCCCTCCTTGAGCAGGGCTCAGCCATCACCCTCAGCTCTCAGACTTGTCTGCTGATGGGTTGGGACCAAGGCTCTGGAGGGTTGATTGAGAGCTTTTCTAAAAATGCTTCTGAACCTGGGAATTTAGAGTCTAACAATCAGAATCAGAGCAATCACCTCCCCTGTAAAGCACAGACTTACTCCTGGGTCAGCCTCGTTTTACTAATAACAGGAAGAAATTCCTTGGGAGTATTTTAATAAAAAAAATAATATCTTCTTGTCATAAAACAATCAAGTCACATCAATCTGTTCCTGAGCTTGGCTTGAGAGTTGGGGTGGGACTGTTGATGTAGTAAAATGAAAGAAATTCAGCTGGCAAAATTCTTTCTCTCGGGCCACTTTTTACTTGTGAATAGGGGTAGTTTGGTTAAGGAAAAAAAAAACAAATACACTCCTGACATTGCATCTTTTTGCTACCCTGACTTTCAGCCACATTATTTTTGCTTCCATCTGTGGATAATACAACAGGTTTTCTTCAACATGCCCTTTTCAAGGCGTATGAAATCAGCAGTGGTCAATGTGTATCTAGCCTATGCCAGCTGTGGAAATTATCCAAGGTGTATCACAGCTGCTGGGCATCTTTTAATTGCAAGCCACAATTACACTGCTCCCCTGCTCTTGGTTCCCCAGCCAGCAGCTGCTTGGAAGGGGAGGAAGAACTTACAAGGAGCAGTTCCCTGAGGATAAAAGGTGAATTTCCCCTCTTTGGGCTGGGTAGCAGGTCTGGGAGCTGTTATGGTATCAGGACATGCAAATGCTGTTTCCATGAGAATTGAATAGCTGAACTGACTCCAGTCCTTGCTGGCCTCCCTGTGCTCCCAGGCTCAGCCAGGGATGCACCTGAGCCCTGTGTGTCCTGGGACATCCCAAGGGATGGTGTTCCTGGGCTCAGATGCTGCAGAGCAGCAGTCCTGGTGCTTTTGTGGTAGGTGTGTTTTGGATCACAGCAAACCTTTAGTTTGGCGTTTGCTTGAGGAAAGCAGCGAGCAACAAACAAGTGTGGCTTAAATCAGAAACACCTGCAAAATTATGCAGGGCTTGTGTGTGTGTTTTAAATGAAAGTGGGGGCAATTTTTTTTCTTGGCTTAGAGTTTTGCAGTTTGTTGAAAAATTACATGGTCTCCATTCCCTCCTTGCAAAGTTAATTGTTGTCAAACCCCGAGCCAACTGAAATAAGCTTTTGTTTCTCACAGTGGAGGAAGAAAAGCTGAGCAGGATCTGTTTATGTTCTGAAAGCACACACAGCCAGCTCTGGGCCTGAGCTCTGCTTTGTGTTGCCTTGATCAAAGACAGCAGATAGAGCAGCAGACAAAGCCAGGGCCTGGGCTGGGCTGGCAGCAGAGGCAGGAGATGCCCGTGGCAGGTTTTACCTGACATTCTCCTCTCTCCAGAAACCTGCATGTTTTCATTGCACTAACTGTTCTTTACTCCCCACGGCTGAGTTTCTGCACCAGAGCTTGGCTCTCCAGCCCCTCCATGAGACAGCCTCAAGTCAAGCTTTGCCTGATGCAGTCCTGCTTTATTGGTTTGCTGATTGCTTCCTCACTACACTCATCCCAAATTATTCATACTTCCTGTTCTTCAGCTCCCATTTATGTCTGGATTTTTTTTTTTTTTTCTTTTCTGTCATTAAACTTCCTTCATCCCTCACTCTTGAATCCCCACTGGTGAGGAGTTCCCCTCTTCCCAAAGCTCTGTGGGTTCCTGGCTGGCCCCACCAGGGCAGTGTCGGGGCTGTGCTGTCACAGTGGCATCACCACAGCATCCCCTGCACACACAGACCCATTCCAGGGAAACAAGGGAAGCAGCTCTCCTTAAATTGCTGAGGAAACAAGGACAGTGTGCTGCTGGGCACTGGAATGCTCCCTCCCTTTGCTCTCTAACAGAGCATTTGTCAAACCCAGCACGCTCTGCTGTGTGTGGCTCATGTCCTGAGGAGGAATTTGCCCCCCTGTGTGGCTCAGGAGCATTATGTGGTATTGTCAGCACACTCAGGGCTGCCCAGGCACCTCCAGTGCTCACAGAACCCAAACAGCTCCCCAGCACAAGAAAAGCCACCAGGTGATTTTTGTAATTCTAACTCTCATTTTCTTGCTGGAATAAAAATCTTTTTGTTCACTCATCCTTTTCCTTATTGGGTCTAATTTTATTGATTGTTGAACAAACTTGTACTAATGCTAAGCCCTTTCTGCTTGTATTAAAAAAGGGATTTCCATGGGCTTATAAGCTTGCCTTTTTGAATCAGAATGCCATGTTGGTTTATCTCATAATCTTTAATATCTCATTACCAGCAGGAACAGCATATGGAATCTTAAACTGAGCAACTGAAGGTCTTGTTTGTGAGCAAATTGTGTTCATTGTAAAGTCTGAATCTGTGCAGGAAGCCCCCCGTGCCTGTCCCATAGGTGACTGCATGGACTGCATTCATTCACCCTGCAGATGCAATGGCTTGCAGTGCAGTGCTTACCAAGGGCAATGTCAGACTGCTGGGGTTGGGGCTGCCTTGCTTCATTTGTTTCATTTTGCAGCTTTTTCTCTCCTCTTTGGATTCAAGTCCTGGGGCTTTGGTTCAAGTGGAACCCAGCTAAAGCAGCTGCCTTTCGGCTGTGTGCTCCCTTGTAGATGATATCTGATACCACTGGTGCTGTTTATGTATCATTTTGTAAACTAAAAGGTATTGTTTTAATGGATTTGCTGAAGAGCACAGCCGAGCATTCAGCTCCTGAACTGTCCTCTTTGATTCATTGCTATTTGAAATTCAGTGTGTGACTGATCAACTGGGTTGCATAGAATTTTTTTCTTGCTGTTGCCTGAATCAATCAAACTTTCTCAGCGAGAAACTGTAATTTAAAAGAAAAACACGCAAAAATGACAAACCCTATTTATATTCTAAGGCCTGGATTTTTAGGAGTGCAAAGCAGCATTAAAGAAGACTTAAGAAGTCAGCTGGAGTTTTGCTGGCATGGAATAGCACAGAGTTAGTGCAGTTTGTCTTGCAGCACTTTAGTTCAGTCCCAGCATTGTAAGCAGGTATAAATCTGAGCGGCCCTGATGAGTGAGGAGGTTGTCTCTGCTTCAGTCTGGTCTCCAGGCTGTGAAAAGTTGGTCTGAAATGAGGAGGCAGCTGGGGCAGAGCTGCAGCCAGGCTGAGAAACAAAAGGGAGGCCAAGAAAGAGGAGGAGAAAAAAAGGCAAAGGAAAAACTTCTAGCACAAAAACATGGAAAAAAACATGTTACAAACTTTTTCAAAGCGGAGAATTTGCTCATTTTTAGAGCTGTCACAATGAAAAATGGAGGCACAAATGAACAGTATTTTCGCTTTTCTCCGAATTAAAATCATATAACTGTGTTTACTAAGTGCCAAAAGAAAAGGTAATCTAAGAACATAAAGTTTGTTGTGTGTTAAGGAGCTCAGAGCACAGACAATGGACCCAAGACATCTCTGGCTATGGCCTGAGGAGTGCCTGTCTGTAATGCATTGCATATGTCCCTCCATGCACATCTGATCCGGGGCTGGCAGTCTGGGCTGTTATTTCACTTGATTTGTATATTTTAAAAGCCCCAGCTCCTTCCTCACTGAAGATGAGGAGATTATTTTTTTATATTTGTTTTAATTGGACACAAGTAAAGCAGATTCCTGACAAAGCAAAAATCCAAACATTCTTCTTTCTGTTGCTTTTTAGAGAACAAATATTTTTAAGGGTGCAGAGGGCTCTGCAAGTCAAGTGTCAGAACTGGGAAATGAGAAAAGGTGGGAGATAGAGGGGGAATTGTGATGAAAAAGAATGACAGTCTGGCTGGGGAAAACAATAATGGATATGGGCAGAATGAAAGGACTGAGCCCTTGGCTGGTGTTAATTGGTCCAATTCCTCTAAAGTTGGTAGAGGATTGATTCTCAGCAGTTGTAATCCTCAAGTTAAATCCCAGCCCCACTGGGAGTTTTATCATTGTCTTCAAAAGAAGAAAGATTGTAACCTGTGTGTTATTTTATTCAGTTGCCCAGTGAATCTCTTCACAGCAAAAGAACTGGGCTCTTCCCTGGGGGGGGAGTGGGGATCAGAGTGCTTCAGGAGCTAGAAATGTGGAACTAGCTCTCTGCAAAAATTGTAAAACCCTTCCAAACGAGCCTTTGTCTCATCTTAGTAGTTGATGCTTTTTCACAGCTACTATTCAAAACTGCTGAACTGCAAAATCTTCAAATCCAAGCCAGGTGAAAACTCCAGCTCTTGGCTGGTTTCCTGGGCGGATTTGGGTCTGTGTCCAGCCTCCAGCAGCGAGTGCTGTGTCGGCACAGGGCTGTGCAGGCAGCCCAGCTCCTCTCCAGGCGCGGAGCGATGCGCAGAGCCGTCCGCACCGCGGGCTGTGCACGGGGAGCAGCTGCTGGTCCTGGCTTATCAGGGGGCACATCCGAGGAGCACAGACTCTAAAGTGCACACCAGGTGATGGGGGGTGAGGAGATTTAGTGACAGGAATGACAAAACGTACAGTCCTTGTCTGGACAAAATGGAGGCAGGGTGGGATTGGCCCTTGGCTGTCCCTAAGCACCGCTGCTGAGATTTCAGAGGTGCCAGAGGCCACACAAACCCTAAGGCACAGGAAAACAGCATAAAGCTCCTATTTTGCATGTTTTGTGGGTGTTTTTCCCCATGCCTTGTAACTATTGAACCACCAGAAAGCTGCTGTTAGGTCGCTATTCAGACTTGGTTTGGCAGTTTCAAGCTTAGCCTCCTAATTAACTACGTGGAGTTGCAACCTGTGCATGCAGAATATTGACACATTCCTAATCATCTTACTCATGTTTGAGGAATTTAAGAGACTAAATTCAACTTCCCCTAGGATTAAACTTGGCTCTGTTCCTCAGGCTCTGGCTGGAACAGTGCAAGGAACATCAAAATCCCGCTGTCAACACCACAGAGATGCACACAAAGCCAAGACAAACTCCCCTCGGAGCCCAGCACACATCCACACACGGCTGCATGGGAAACAGGCACGGAAAAGCACTTTGTACACGGCTCAGGGATGAGCGTGGTCCTGGGCAGGACTGCCTTGCTTGCTCTGAGTCTTTTTCCTGAAAATTTGGTTTTTTTTCTGTTGTTGAAAAGAAATGACTGGATAAAGAGCAAGCTCCCCTTGGTCATAGAAATGTGGTCTCTTAAGGTGGCGTTGACAAAATATCTGCTGTTTGGGGATGTTCTGGTCAAAAGTAGACTTACCATTAAAATACAAGGTTTTTGGCAGGAATTCACTTGGTTTTTATGTGCTGAAAATAAGCCAGAGTAGTAACTGCTATGCCAGAATAGTGGTGTTTTAAGGGCTTTCTTAAGGCAAAAGATAAGGGATTATTTTTTTGTCCTCTTGGTGTTTTCTTTATATATTTTTTATTTTCTGGTGAACCATTCTCTTGAAATCGTTTCTCAGCTTTTACTCCACGCAGTTGTGGTCTTCTCAGCATTACCTTTAGTTTATATTTTCCCTTTGTTCCTGTACTGACTCTGTAGCTAGATTTTCAATTCCTTTCTTGGTCGGATTGCCGCCGATCCCCGTAGTGTCTGCGAGCTGCAATATTCCATCCCATGATTGTTTCTGTAATTGTGTACCAAATACAGGCTGCAGTTGTGTTTGATGGGGAGGGAACGGTGGTGCACAGCCATCATTACCTGGCAGCTCACATGGAGTTCCTGATGTGGGCAGCATTCTTGCAGAATGCTGTTAGCAGAGGTGAGGGCAAGGCTCTGCCTCCAGCTGCAGCTTTCCAGCTCCAGACACCTTTGTGGGCAGGGGAAGAGCAGGAAGAGAAAATAAAAAGTAATCAGAGACATCAGATTTATATAGTCAGATTCCTCTTTTTTTTTGTTTTTTGCCTTTGCATGCATGGTCACAGCAGGCCTGAGTTTGTGAATAGATGGGCTGAGACCCCAAAGGTGTTTTACTTGCAAATTGCATCTAGGAATTTCATTTGGGATCTATCAGTGAAGGGCACTTTGGGGGCTTTGCCTGCATACCAGAACTGTCCAGGCATCAGACTGACTTTGTGTGAGGACAGGAGATTTGAGGAGAGCTCAGGCCCTTGTGACACCCTGTCCTTCCTCTGTCTCTTCTGTTGTTCCACCAGCTCCCCCTCTGCTAGAGCCTGGTGGAGAAGCCATTCCCTAGGGCACTCCTGGAATTCACCATACCCCTGACAGCATGGGCAGCTTGAGTCCAGCAAAAAGTTCAGAATGCAGATATAAACTCGAATCCACTCACCAACAAATTGCCACAGCTTTACCAAGGACAAGCCAAGAGCTGGAGTCAAGGGTAGCCTGGCACACGGATCCTTCTTGTGGCTCTGGAGAAATGGGTCACCAAACCCAGGCCCTGCTGCAGCTATCAGTGCTGGTAAATGGCTGAAGCCCTTTAATTCTGCCCAGCTTAGGGGAGTTAAAAATTCCATCACACCACACCGCAGCTTCCTCTTCGTGCTGCACAGGCACTCCATAAATCCACACAGCTCTCTCCCTCTTATCTGAATCGCAATGCAGTTATTAAACAAATTGTAAGTCTATTTCATATCCTTTTTACTACTTTGAAAACTGCACAATATAAAGCTTAATAAAAGCTGAATGCTCCAAAACTGCTCTTAGAACTGAAAATATGACTACATCAAAAGACTTTACAAGGGCAGGATTTTAATGGCTGAATAATATGCTGGAACAGAGCAGTAATTTCTTCTCGAATGCTGGGATGAATTATTTATGCTTTGACAATATTATGTGTCTCTAAAGCAGCTTTTAGTTATTCGCCTATTGGAGGACACAGCTGATCCTGCTGCCCACTCTTGTAATTACATTAACCTCTTGACACTACATGACAAGCTTTTCCTGTGAACTACAATCAATAGCCCATAACTGCTACCTATTTAATAGGGCCATGGTTACACTTCAGTTCAGATATAATTAGCTCTTTTCCCCCTTCCTCTTTTAACAGAGTGTGGAAAAAGCCCATGTTGTTTAAATTAAAAAAAAAAAAATACACACAACAAAATAAAGGCTGTTAAGGAAAAGAATAAAAGCATTCAAATCACTGAATAGGCAAGTAGTACATTCCCTGAGTTTGGTTCAGCAGTGTGCAGCCCTTCCATTAGTTCACATCTGCATTCAAAAGGAAGGGGAAGCCACAGCCCAGGAGGACTTTTAGGAATCCCTAAAAGTACAGGTGGGCAAGGCTGCAGCAGGATGCAGCTGAAGCACCGGCTGATAATGAGATGAAGGAGCTTTGTGTCCTCTCTGCTTCGCCTGGCTTTCACATGTCATTGCATCCCATCGGAGCTGCCTTGTCTCAGGGATGTATTTGGATTCAGATAAATACTTACAGGGCTTGAAATGAAAGTGTTTGACTAATTGTGTTAACACTTTCAAACAAGTAATGCTTTCTTGAAGATAATCTTTTTCCTGTTATGGACAATTTGAACAGACTAATGGATGCAATATGAAAGAGATTGGTCTTCATCTTGATGTAATAGAAATTACCTGTCATGGGACCTTTAAAACAGCTTTTCCTTCCTTGATCTGTAGGTAGGTGGTCATGCTCACACCATTGGCCCAGACAACACTGCCCCAATTGTAATTTAAAAGTTTATATTCTCTACTCCAAATAAATCTTTATATTTTCGTGTGCTGCTTTGCAAAATGGCCTTCAGGAACTAAAGAGGTTTTGTGGCTTTTTCTGATTTTGATTTTTGGTTGGTGGATTGAGCGCTTTATGCTGCTGCTGCTAACTTTAACAGAAGAGGACAAACACTTGTAATCAGGTTTTCTAACTTTTTAAAATAGGCAGTTTGCAAGAGTTGCATTCCTTCAATCAGGATGCAAAGAAACCAAGTTGATGAACTTCTTTCCAGCTCCTCCAAGGGACTTCCAACCAGGTTTGCCCCAAGATCAGTTAATGCTATTGACACATGACGAGACAATATTGGTAGTGGAAGAACCTGACTGGTTTCTCTCATCAGGACCTCTCTCTCTAGATCTGTGAACACTTTCCATTGGGTGCCTCTGTGGTTTTTGGGATCCTCACTTGAATTTCAGCCCTTTTGGAGTTAGATGCTCAAACTTATGTAACATCAGGGTCTTAGGTAGGACTAGCTTGTCCTCCCTGAAATTACTGAAAAACATTTCTTTACTTGCTCGACTTCACTGGCAGGAAATGTTCTTTTGTGAGCATACCTGTTGTGACAAGTTTTTTTAAAATGCAAAAATTACAGACTCTAACTTCAGCTTGTAAGCAGTTATTCTCTAACCTTCAGCTTATAAGTAGTTATCCTCCAAAGAAAATACATTCACTTGCAGTAAAAATAATAGCTTCTGTTTCTTGTGTTTGTACACTTTACTGTCCTAGGTGGGGCTTAGATGGTGGATGTGGCTGAGGCCCTGGGAGGCTTCCTGAGCCTGACCATGCCTTGCTGTCCCTAAAACAGAGCCTGAACTGCTCTGTGACATTGGTTCTCTGGAACAAGGGTGAGGCTTGATGATTAACAGTATGTGCTCCCAGGAAGGCTTACCTTTGCTTAGTAAATATTATATTTCCTATTTCAGAACTATAAGGAAGCCATGGTTTGCCCTGCCCTCAAAAGCTCAGAATAGAATAATAGATATGAAAGCAAATTTCTGCAATAAAATGTTCCTTATCAGTGTGTGCAGTTGCTATCTGGACACATTATTTTTTCAGCATAGACAGATTGCCAGAATTCTTAATACTTTTCTAAATTAGAGTAATAGCCCTGTTTGAGATGGGAACTAGATGCTCCTGGGAATAGCACTGGAGTAATCAACCATAAGGCAGAGATTCCAAGGAAACTCTGAAACACCTTCCCATTTCTCCCAAGAGACAAAAGACAAGAAAGAGAAGAGCTGAATAAGCAGTTAATAACATATAATGAGTTAGAAGTTTAAAGTTTATGATGATTCATAATTATTATAAGAAACCAGTTTGTCAATTCATGAATGCAAGACGAGCTTGTTTTCCTGCAGGCTGCCTACTGCCACTCGCTGTGGCTGTGAGGTGTTGTACTGCCTTTCAACACAACTTCATTTCTGGAGACATTTGTTCTTTCCTTCAGCATTTCTGTCAAGTAAGCAAAGGGTTTGGCTAAGTTTTCTGTTCCTCCTCCTTAAATTTATATTAAAAAAAAGGATGCCAGTCAGATTTTTCTGAGATATTTTTGGTAACAGAGTTTCCCTCACACAGATTTGTTGATCCCAGTAGCTGACAAGGTGTGTTAAAGCAAGTTCTTATAAAACTGCTGTCCTAAGAAAAATGATAGATGATCTGCTTCTCTGCAGAAGGCAGACATCCTCTTTTCATGACTTGAGTGGGTCAGAGGTTCTCAAAGGTGAATCTCTTGTAGCCTTGACAATTTGAGAATAGAGTGAAGGAGACAGAGGTAAAGGACCCGAGGGGAGGGCAGGGCAGGGAGGAGGAGGAGGAGGAGGAAGGCTGGTTCTGAGAGCAGGGCAGAAGCAAACAGCCCTGCAGCTGAATGGATGGGTCTGTCTGGGACACTGACATTTGGGAAGGCACCAAAGGAGAAAAGGGTCATTTCTAACTTCCACAATTAACAGCCCCTCCACCCCAGATGGAAACAGTGATCATTTTCTTACTGTTTTTATAGGTTAGTTCTGATAAGATGTTGGGAGATCTCAGTCTTTCTTTGAGGCTCTCCTTGTGTTATTTAACATGTCACTTACAGTTTCCCTACCAAAGAAACCCTCATCTGCTCAGAAAAAAGGGAAAGTTTTGTTATTCCCAGTTTACAGAGTAGGAATTGAGACTCACTGAGAGGAAGTCATTTTATTAAAGGTCACCCAGACAAGTATGTGACAAAGTCAGGAACAGAAGTCAGATCTTCAAGACCACAAACCTGTTCTTTAATGGCAAGGATATTTTCCTCCTGCATTTTTACTGTTTGGAATAGGCTGAGAAGCTCTTCCTGACTGTAGATTTGTTTAATGGTATTACAAGATTAACACTAGTCATCTGGCTGGAATTTTCCCTAACAACTCATATCTCTATGTGTTTATTTAATATGATATAACCTTTCATTTTCCTGCCGGCAAATATTTCATTTCAGAGATACTAAGCTGACTGAAGTTACAACTTGCATGAGTGATATGGAATTTGAAGTTAAACAGCAGACTGTTTGTTATATTTATAACTGATAGCAAAAGGGATTTCAGTTCATAATTAAAAATAAAAAAATCAGGAGCTTGTCAGCATTAAAGCGAGGGAAGTCCTCAATAGGAAATGCGCAGCATAGCTGAAGTATTTATGCACCTATTTATTTTCTTGCACACCCATGTGATTAATCTGTGGGCTATCAGCTGCTCTCCCAAACAGTGATTTCCTCAGCTCTGCACTGCACAGAGCCAGGCATGGCACGAAATGAGGGAGAGCTGCTTCGGTGTTCCTGGGCTGCTCTTTGTGCTGCAGCAGCAGGCAGAGCAGGGATTGTTGTGAGCAGGGTGTTCCTCATCCTGCCAGGCCTTTTCCTACAGCCCCTGCCAACTTGCTTGTCTTTGAAGGCTGAATGAGCTGAGAATGCGGTTTGGATTCTTATCTCTAAGCAGATTTGGCACCTTCATCTGAGGTGGGGAGGGGGAAATGAAAATCCAGCCTGGAATCACCAGCGTGGCGATGCAGAGTGCTCCTGTGAGGCTGGCAGGACACAAACCTGCAGGGCACGAGTCCATCAAGGACCAGATTACCCCAGTTTGGGAGCACCTATTCCAGAGGACACTGGGGCACTCTCTTCTGGGTAGGAGAGTTCAGACACCTCCTAAAGGCACCTGAATGAGCAGTCTATGAGCATTTCACTGAGGGAACACTGGAAGTCACAGGGAAGGATATTTTCCCTGTTGTGTGGTAGCCCACCCATTTGTCCATACATTATTTAACAGTGGTCACCTAAGAATGGCAAGCAAGGGGTATCTCATGTTCCCTTTGAGATGTTACAGGAATAGTGTTCCATTACAGCATATAGTATCCATAATGGCCCGAGAGATATCACTGGATCCAGTGTCAAACAGGGAAGGAGAAAAATGGTAACATGATCACACTGCCCATAGCCTGGGAGGTGGGGTACAGCTGGGCTGCTTCTGCTGAAAGAAAATCCTTGAATCCAGCAGAACAGTTTGCCTCCAAATCTGTTTTCCCATTGTATTATTCCAGATTTGCTGGGGAGGGGGGCTGGGGGAGTGGTTTATGGCATGAAAGAGGATTTCAGCTGCTGCCCAGCAGCTGTCTGCAGCAAGCAACCAATGGAGCCCCCCTGCTTGTTCAGGTGAGCAGAGCACAGGCACTCTGAAAAGAAAAATACTGGAAACCTGGGCCCTGTATTTGGAGATAAGTCTGTAGGCACCCAGTTTGTGGTGATTGGGATGGGGCTCTGGGATCCTCATCCCCAGTGGGCACAGCTGTGAGCCACCCAACTAAACCTCCCACAAAATCCAATATGTAAAACTACAGGAAAAGTGTATTTCCTATGTACTTTCTTGCTTTTCAGTGTTTATATACAGCCTCTGATGATTTTAAAATGCCATTCATATTTTAAAATTATTTGATTAAAAGTTTCATTAATTTTTCTCACACTTTGGTTAACCATTACCATACCTAGCAGTCTCTTTTAGGTTGTTTGTTTGCTTCAAAATCAGTCCTGCATTCAAAGGCATTGACTCCCAACTGCTCTGCAAGGGCCTATGGCACAGTTTGCCAGACAGTGTATGGTATTATTTTTGCCTCTTAACTAGATGAATATAAGCCTCCTAATCACATTCCTGTGGGAATGATCATGTATAGAAAGCTAAGATTTGTTTCCCCAAGCATTGAGAGAAAATGTTATAAAACTCAATTTCCATAGTAATTGTAGAAAGCAAAGGTATCACAGATCCTCGTATCCATGGAGCATCTTTGTGTTTGTCTCATATTATTATGAGATTTCTTTATTTCTTGAGTGGTTTTGTGTAATTCAGCCACTTCACTTTTGTCTATGGTCAAAATCTGATTTATCAAGATAAAGCTGTTATTTCCACAGGTAGATGTAACTCATGAGCTGAAAATAAAATGTAACACGCTATGGGAAAATGCAAACTAAGATATATGAGAACAAAACCTTTCTACAGCATGCTCCAAATTGGCAGGGACATAGCAAGAAATGATGTAGTAAAAAGACTTGGGATTGATTGCTTCCATAAAATTAGCTTTGATCTGCAACGTGATATAAGCGGAAGAAAGGCTAGCACAGTTTGGGGCTGCATTGATTGGAACATGTCCTGGAGCAAATAAACCAGAGGCTGGGTCTTGTTTTAACTCCTTGGGGTTTTAATGCTGTGGGTTTTTCCCAGACTAGCAGCCCTCAGTCTTGCTCAGTGCTGTCCTGGGGCCCTGGTTACTCTGCAAGCATCCTCTGTGTTTGGGATGCCTCGTCAAGATATCAGTGGCCCAAAAAATACTGATTGCAGAGAAATAAATGGGTCTGGAAGGACTGCAGTGTAGAGGTAAACATAAGGTGTTCTGGTGAAATTGCATGCTTAGCAGGATAGCAGCTAAGCAGGAAATTAATGCAAAAGAATGTAATTGATGTATACAGAGGGAAAACAAGGATTCAGTCACACCACAGAAGCTAGGATATAATTAGGAGCAGTAGAATGAACATAAAAAGGAAAAACTGATTTGAATATTAAGAAAAATATTCTGCCTTTAGCCTTTTCAATAACATCCCAAGTGAGGCTGTGGGGGATTCTTGAAAATTGATCCTATAGGTATTAATTAAGGAGCCAATAAGCCTGCAATCGAGAGCAATCTTATCTCTCCTGGAGGGATTGCCCAGATGATCTGGGCAATATTTTTTTGTCTCTATCTCCTCTGGCTTATGCAGATGAAAGAGAAAAGCAGCAGTGGTGTGTCCAGCACAGGGGGTGACCTGGCTGTTGGTGGGACATGGAGTCCAGCAGGCTGGAAATGCCAAATGGAAAAGGGCAGAGGAAGGAGGCACCTGGAGGGGCAGGAGCAGAGGGCACAAACACAGAGAGCTGCATCAGGGCAGGGGAAAGCAAAGTGCCACAGGGGCTTCAGAGAGGAAAAGGACCAAAAACCTTCTTGGAGGACAAATGTGTGCTCCTGTGGCTGAGCCCAGAGATGCAACGGCAGCTCTGCAGCAAAACAGCACTCAGTGCTCAGGGTCAAATGGTTCAGAAAGTGCTGGGGTGCTGCCTGAAGGTAAAGGGGGGGCTTTCCTTCCCTGGCCCTTTTAGCTGAGTGGGTCCAAGGGCTGCTGTGGAGGAACTCTGGAGCTGCCCCAGCAGTGTCCCTCAGCCTGGGGACACCTGCTCCTGGTTTTATCCCTGCCAGGATTTGATGAGAGCGCTGTTGAAAGTGAAGAGCTGTTTTACAGACCTGCACACAACATGTATCCATGGATAAATGTTTTCATGTATTTGAGGGAATCAAACTGAGAGGAGTGAAGCTGAGAAGTGTTTTCTGAGTGTGCAGTAGTACATCCAATAATATATTCTCAAATTATGCGTTAGGTGAAAGTCAACAGCTCAAGTAGTCATTGTATCAGCTGCTGGCTGTTCTGCACCTTGGGCTCCCCAGTCTCACTGTAAAGGAAATTATCTGTGTAGGCAGGAGCCACAAGCAGCAGTTGAGGTGGCTGCTCCCTGTTTGTGTCTCCTGTCTCAGCAAACTCAGAAACCTGCAAGCTCTCTGTCTCATAACAGGCAGAAAAGCTTTGTTCTGTCTAGAACTGGGACTCTTTTCTCTCCCTTAAACACCAGGTTTGACTTCTCTCCCACACTGAGGGAACTCCAGCTCCTGGGGAAGGGATTTCTGCTTGGTTTTGTGAGCACATGAGCCTGCTCAGTGAACTGCTGGAGAGTGTGAGAGGGGAAAGCATCACAAAGAGCAACCACTCTAACACGTGGTTATTTTGTGAAGGGCTGACACTGTGCTGTCTGTTCAAGACTGCATTTTTGCAACAGTTTACATGATTTAGTCTAATTTCACCAATATAAAAAGGAATTTAAAGATGTAACACTTGTCATTAACTGTTTGGAAATGCAAAGAAAATTGCAGCTGTTTGTTTGCTGCTTGGATAAGATTGTAGTTGTTCTCCTTATTTTCCAAATGTTTTTGATCTATTTTATGCATCTTTGCTTGTGTGCAGGTAACTTAATTGTTATGCTGATTTTTTGTAGCAGAGCTCCTGTTAGGTGGACAGATAATGCAAAAATGCTAACACTAGTGCAACACTTTTTTTTCTGTCTAATTTTCTTCTGAAAGATGGGCTCCTATTGATATCACTTTCCCTTGTAAGCACATTGGCAATTGTTTGAAGGTGTGATGAAGCTTTTAAACATGTCTGTGTTCCATTGCCTGTGAGTGTCAGTAGTGGAAGTGCTTTTGGGGTCATGCAATGACAGCTCAGCACTACTACAAGGTAACTTTTCTGACCAGGCAGCAACTAATTAATGTTACTTGTGCAATGAGAAATGACTTTCCATGGCAGCTGATAGAAATCAACCCATAATGTTAAATCAAAGAATACTGGCAATTTGCCAAGCAAGTGAAGATCACAGACACCCTGCAACAGAAAAAAAGATTCAATTTCTCACATAAATGACTTTTGTAGGTTATTAATCTAGGCCCAATCAGAGTGGGTGCCCTAGGTTTCCTCTCTTGATACTCCTCAGAAGAAATTTGCTTTGTTTTTCCCAACCTGATTGCTATAGTCTTTAGAGGATATTTGTTTTTAAGCCACAGCCTGTGTTATTTCCTTTTGCTGCCTGAGCTCAGCGAGCACCCTGTGCCTCAGACATGCAATAAAGCCCAGTAGCAGAGGAAATAACAGTGCAGTTAACCTCCTTAACACTGATAATAAATAAGCACTAATAAGATATGTACCAGGGTGGCAATTGCCCTGACATAATGAAATGCACTCGTTTAAATAAGTGGTAGCTGGTGTCATCATGCTTTTCAGTAAAGAACCTATGCAGGCACTATATTTTCTGGGTAATTTATGTGTCAGGTTTTGCAGGCAGCCAAGCTGCTGTTGAGACATTTAGTCCGAGTGGCCCAGTTTGCATAAATTCTTGACACCAAGCAGAACCCTTTGTTTTTACAGGTGCCTATCTCTGATCTGAGCTGTTCTTTAAAAATATTGCCCCGTTTGGGGGGCTGAGCATTCTTAGAAATCCAGTCTCTGTATTCTCTCTTTTTGTTTAAGCTGCATTTCACAGGATTAAAGCCAGCCCCATTGAGGACCTTGCTCTCCAGTTGCTGCAGTGACTCTTGGTGGAGCCCAGCATCTCTGCCACCAGCTGAGGTCCTTGCAGGTCAAACAGCTCTCTCCATCCCACCCCACCCCACTGACAGCCTATCCTGACAGCTGCCTGCAGGTGCACACTCTGGAACTGGAGGGGAACTTTGCTTCCTTGCAAAGCAGCTCTTCAGGGTGGCTTAGTGAGGCATTCTGATGGAAAAGTTAAGGTTCTCTTTGCAGGAAAATGCAAAATGTCCCCTCTCAAATAGGTTGTGTCACAGCTTGGGCCCTGCTTAGAGCAACTCGTGTGCTGTAATTGAATTTCAATACCTGCAGAAAAAGGGTCCTGACTAACCAGGAGAGGGTTATAAGTAGCAATATTAATTAGACAATCATAGTTTATAAAAGCCACATGAGGATGTGATTTGTGAATCGTAACTAAGGCTCAGGGATTCTGCTAATTTATTATGCTTTGGAAACAGAACTGTAAATTTGTAAGCCTTGTGCCTCATTATTATGATTATTATTTTTTTTAATCCACGGTTCCCTTGACACTTATTGTGTTACTAAAAGACAAGAATAATAATACTAGAAAATGGTCATGTTTTATCTCTGTAATATTGCTGGAAAATTGAGACAGCATGGTAGCAAAATCATAGAAAAGGGTTTCTCTGAAGTGCCCATGCCTTTGGTTTATGGAGCTTGTTAGATTGTCGTCCATGCTTGGTTGCAAAAAAACATCTGTTCCTGCTTTTGGGAAATATTTGTAGCACTTTTCCAGAAGGATTTAATTACTGCCAGTGAAGGGTGGTTGGGTGCCATACAGTACTGAAAGATTTTTATCTATATTCCTCAGTATCTGTGAAGTGCAGATGACAAATAGGAACACTTTTTAACTGTGACTTCAGTAACAAAGGCTACTTGCTGAAGAACTGCGTGGTGAATGAGTTCAAATGATGGTCAATACTCAAAGGATTTGGTTTCAGGGTAGTTCACACAGTGATGTGATTTGTTACTTTTTCAGCTCCATACCAGAATGCAGCTTGCTAAGTCCTAAAACTATTAGCCACAGTAAAATCTCTAACATGAACCTTGGGTGAGTCTGAGGTACTGGGAACTTTCTGAGCACATGCAGTCAGTGTTGCTTATGGTTTTTTAAAGTGCTGATCACTCTTGGCTCTGAACACCATGCTTTTGATGGAGCTTTGTTTTAATAAATTATTTTCTTAGTTTTTAGCTGTCCATTTGCTGTTTGGGAGAGATCTTAGACTTTTCTGTTATCATGAAGGTACAATCTGATTTTTACACTGTCTGGAAAGGAGGGCATCTCACTCCTCTAGAAATAGCTAATGCATAAATGTGACTGATGGCATTGGATTATAACAATTTCTCTGGTAATTGGAGAGAAGTACAATACCTGAGGCAGCAGCAGCAATGCCAGCTTTGGCTCCCTCCTTTCTCTTCAAAAAGCTTACACCGCTCTGATTTTTTTACCGCCTGCTTTCTCTCTGTTCTGCTAGAAAAATAAGCCTTTTCCCACATCTGATGACTTCCCTCATTCGAGTTATCCGTGAATTCTCTGAACTCTTCATCCTTGTCAATTGCAATAGCTCCAGAGAGAGCACCAGCAGCAGGTCCTGCATTCCCTTGCACAATGCATGTCTCCAGCTGAATAGCAGAGAGGATGACTCTGCAGGCATCAAGCCAGGCTTGTCACAGATGTTCCTGAAGTCTGGCTTGGGGAATCTCTCTCCTGCAGCTCCCTGCTCTGCTCACACCCTTTCTGCACAGGATTTGCATGAGAAGCAAAGCCCGGCTCGGCTGGCAGGGGCAGGGCTGGGAATTTGAGGAGAAACTCTTCAGTACTTATGCATGGGGCATTACATATGGAAATCATGAAGTTATTATGGCTCATAAGAAACATTTATATTAGGGTGGCACCCACATGTTCTGCTCTACGTTTATGTATGCAAATAAGTGACAAAGCATTGGCAGTTTGTAACTGAGAACCTATATATTTTTTTCTTTAATCTGAGTCCTCATTCAGTCCCTGCAATGACCTGGCTGTGGCAAAGGTTCACACTGTGGTATTTGAAAATAGTTTCAAACACCTTCAATGGATTTTAGCAATACTGACATGCCTGCACAGGCAAACGTCTGGACTTTCTTTATACCAGCAGAAAAGTGCATTTGCCAGTTTATTTTGTGTAGAGTTCTGAAATTGAAACAAGCCATAGCCCTGGGGACATCTTGCATTGTGTTTGCATGGGGCTTTTCTCAGCACAGACACTTGGAACCCCAGCAGACACTGTTATGTTGGCAAAAATCTTTGAGTGCCAACCTTTATTTTCTTCAAAAATTCTTGGGACTCAAAATCGAGCCACCCTGCCCCTTCCCTTGCTTTTGGCTCCTAATGCTTTGCAGAAGGTTTGGCGATGGGTTGATTTGTGCCACACTGATGTGCAATAGCCTGGGCAGGGTTAGGGCTTCAGAGAGATGGAGAAATCCTCCCTCAGCTTTCTCCTGAGCCCTAGGAACTCATGTCACATCTCATTCATTAGACAAACCAGCTGCCCCGAAAGCAGCGTGCAAAGCACTCTGTAACACTCTGATGCAAAAGCTTTAGCAGCCTGTTCCCCCAAGGAGTGCCAAGAACTCAACTTTTACACCTCAAGGAAAACCTGGTTTGGAGGGTCCAGTTCCCAGCAGCTCAAACACGAATGCAGGGCAGCGTTTGTGAGGAGCTGGGAGTCACAGCAGCGCAGACCTGGGGAGCTGGGGGTGCCAGGGCTGCCCCCCACATCCCTGTGAGCTGGGGGTGCCAGGGCTGTCCCCACATCCCTGTGAGCTGGGGGTGCCAGGGCTGCCCCCCATATCCCTGTGAGCTGGGGGTGCCAGGGCTGCCCCCCACATCCCTGTGAGCTGGGGGTGCCAGGGCTGCCCCCCACCTGCAGATTGCCAGCTCCTGCCCCACTCCCAGCCCTGACATTGAGCTGTTTGTGGCCTGCTGACCTGGGGCACAACTCCCATTTCTGCTCAGGGTGTATAATTGCATTGCTTTGACATGGGCAGGATTGATAATAGCAGGGGATGGTGGGTTTTCCCCCATCTCAAATGAGTGACAATTCTCATATTCTCTTTCTGTTGAGCCTTGTTGCTCTCAATTCTAATGTGATTTTCAATCTTGCATCTATCTATTTGCAAAAGTAAATGAGATATTTCCTTGTATGGATGTAGGTAGCTGATGAGAGGATTTACTAAGGTGGTTTTCAGTGTAAACACCCTGAATTCAAACAGTTATACAAAATATCAGGCACCTTCCATCCACAATGCTGATTCACTTGGTTTCTGAAACTTCACTCAGGAATTAATTAGGAAATTCCTAGCGTCTGAAGTATGAGAAAATTTTCTTTAATGCGTACCCAGTCATGTGACATGTAAGTCAGGACCCCAGAACTAGGAATTTTGGCATCAAGATTGCCACAAGTCTGAGTGATATCTGAAAAGATTTGTACATGAGGGTAAGTCCTAGAAGCACACTCAAAGATCTGAGTGACTGAGAAACAAAACCATGCCTCTGGTAATGTCTTGCAATGACTTAATTACCTTCTCTATTGAAAAAAAAATGTGTTTTAGTTCGAATCTGAAGTGACTGAATCACTAGTTTCTAGATGATGCATTTCTCTATGGCTCTTTTGCCCTTATTAGCTCTAGATCTCCTTTTCCTGTAGGTGCTGCCTCGGGTATGTCTGTGCCTGCTCCCCACTCGTGCCTGTTTGTAGTGTAGACAAATTCTGTTCCCACTCTGAAGAAGGCAAACCAAGCCTAAAGCAGAGGAGGATCCAGGTGCAGAGAGGGTGGTGACAGCACAAATGCACCTGAGAAACCCTGCAGCCAGACCAAGCTCTGTGCTCCCACCCTGACAGCTCTGGGTATTTATTTCTTTGGCCTCTCATTTTGCTCTGTTCCAAACATAGCAGCCCTTTACAGGTGAGATTATCCCCTGTGAAATCCTGCACTGTAAAGGACTCCTTTCAGCACTGCTAACAACATAAGTTTAGGAAAATGCTCACAATAATAGATTTTGTTCTGCATTCTCTAAGTGGTCCAAAATCTCCCACTGATTTTAATAGCTCTTTTGCCTGAGTAGTTGTTATGAGAGCAGATTATGATTGAAATGGCCTAATTCTCACTTACAGGAAATGTGTATGAAATAGAAATATCCACAGCCAAGTCATCATTACTTGTGTGGTGGAAAGGGTTTGAATGTAGTAGAAAGTAATTTAGCTTTAAAGGTGAAGGTGCCTCTCTTTTCATTTCCTCTCACCATTACCTCTGCTGCTTTTTTCATGTCTTTTTCCTCCTTTCTTGTTAGCTTCTTCCAGGCTCTGGAAGGTGAATGGTGATTCTGCCTACAGCTCTGTTCAGCTCAGATTGTGGCTCTGTGCTGGTCAAGAGGAGTTGCACAAATTTCTGAGCACATGATGGATTTCCTTTTCTAATTGGAAAAATACCCCCCAAGAACCAAACTAGCTTAGAATCTCATGTCCTGTTGCTCCTGTGCAAAGCCCTTGCCTTCTCCAACAGACTGACAAAATAGATTTAAAAAGTATGGTAAATGAACATTTACCTATTTGATCCCTTGAGGTAATCTCATCCTTTTAGATTCCTGAGCTTTGTTTGGGTTTTTTGCAGCATTTGAACCAATATTCATAGAACAAACAATCTAAAGCTCCCCACTGAAGTGGCAGATAACATTAGCAGATGTCTGTAGTCTTCAACAGCCTCACCCTGCACTTTCAAGAACCAGACATATTGGAAGAAATGTCTCCCTGGTTCTGTGATATAAGGTGGCACTTGTATCAATCAAGGAAGCACTTAGCAAACTGAAGATAATGTTGTAGCTGAAGGATTTTTTCCCTGCAATTCTTGCTGCAGAAAGAAGTATGTTAAGATAAATATCCCAGTGTCAGATGAGCACAAGGAGCCCTCTTTGTTGCACAGTGTCAGTAGATAAAAGAAATAAAAACACACAGTGCTGTCTTTCCACTGTTACCCCAGTGTAATTCTGATATTCTTCACTTGGTTGAAAAGAGAGCCATTCCAGCTTTTTACCAAGCTCATGAGAGGAGAGCTCAGGCCCTCATTTCTTAGAAAGAATTTTTATGCCAGTATATTTATTGCAATATTTTTTTTAATTTTTTTTTTTTTTACAAGAATGAGAGCTTTTTCCCCCTTGATTCCAACCTCCTGATTTGCCTGTGTCCAGGTATAACTTTGGTGAATGACCTGTGTGTGAACCTGAGAGACAGACAGGCAGGGGGGAGAGAAAGGGTTAAGGGAGGAGATGGCCATGGAAATGGAATAACCTTGCCTGATCATCCCCAGAGAACAAATTCTCCAGGGGCCAAAGGATTACTGTGTCTGCAAAGGTACAATAAAGGGGGAGGCCGAGCTGCTCATGGTGTCATCACAGCTGTAATTCTCAAGCCATAAAAAACCCAGTATGTCATTAATTCAGCCATTCTGGTTGCTGTAGAGATGTTATTCCAGTATTGCCATTAATTCATCTTTTTACCCACTGATACATTATTTTCTGCACAGATTCATTGTTTTAACCCTCAAAGTGAATTAGCCTGTGGCATATTTCAAAGGTTTCCGCCCAATTAAATCCATCCAAGGACATCCACATTGCATCAGAGCCACCAGCAATACATTAGCAAAGATAAAAACCCCAGTCAAGAGGGTAGGATATCTTTAATGGGACTTTATCACTGAGACTTGAAGTTATACATATGTGAGAAGCAAAATGTGGTTGGCAATTCCCACAGAGATCATGCACTCTAAAATTACCTTAAAATGCACAATCACTAGCAGCAGTATTTGTCACACTCATTGCTTGTTAGTTTAGACCAGAAAATTACTTCTGAATAAATGCTGATTTGCCACAGAAAATATATAAAGCAGTAATGTGTGACTGAAAATGATCATCGAGCTCCAGTGTTGCTGGGACTTGTTTTTTATGCTTGTGGGTGATGAAAGCTTTTTAGCTAAAAAGAAAATGAGCATGCAGAGTGCTGATAGAGAGAATGGGGCAAGGCCAAGCAGAATGGGCAGGAGAGGAGGGGTGGCTGAGCAGGGCCTGAGCAGCTTTGGTGGACCTGGGCTTGTCTGGGGTCTCAGTACCACTTTCTGCAGAGAGCAGCACCAATGCTGTCCATGCTTTGGCATTATCTACCTTCCCCAGGCTCCCTGCTGCTCTGGATTAGGGAGAGCCATCTGTGCATGGACCCAGCACTCAGTGCTCCTGTTCCCTGAGCAGCAGGCTGCAGGAGATAGCCATGGAAATCACAGATCAAACCCTCTGCTTTTGTCCCCTGCTCCCTGGCTGGAGTAAGCACAGCTGGGGGTTTCATTTTTGCTTATCATCATTTTCAGGAACTGAGATGAGTGTAGGTGTGAGCTTTGGACATGCACACTATTTCAAAGAACATCCCCAAGGTATTTGTGCACCTGTCTCTCAGTCCCCTACCAGTTCAGGTATTTATCACTAATATGGTGATCCTGGTTTATGCAGAATACCAGCTATTCTTATCCTAGAAATTAAGCAGGATCATTTCAGGACAGGATCTGTTTTCATGGTATCAGTGGCTGTTTGTGTGACACTGACATTTACAAGGGTCTGACACTGCTCAGTGGCAGAATCCACTGGCTTCAGAGAACAACAATGCGGAACATAAATTCAGGACAGATTTTTACTGGGTATTTTACCACACTAGGGGAGGCATTTAAAACACAAATAGACAACATGTAGCCCATGCACTATTAAGCTTTTACAGGACATTATTCCACTCAAGGGATGCTCGTGGTGTGAAAAGAGAGAAACAACCCTGGACACAGAGAGCGGGACAGATCTTTATGAGGAATTATCCCACGCTGGGGAGGCTGCTATTGTGAACAGAGGGAAGAAAAACAAGGCAGGAGATAAAGATGAGAGATTTTGCAGGCTTAAAACCTGCCTCTGTGTGATCAAAAGCCTCCCTGGTAGCACTAGATGAAGAATGCACAGCTCATCCTAAGATATCATTCTGTTTTTCTGTTTGGTAATTGAGAAGGTTGAACTGGGAAATTTTTTTCCCCCGCATACTTTGTTCTGGGGATATTTGTTGTCTCAGTCTATAGGATAAAATGACCAGTGAGGTGCAAGTGAATGCGCTTTTCAGAACTGATGTTTTTCAAATGCTGTGAAATAGAGCTGTATGAAAAATAAAGACCAGTGGGATTTTGCTGATAAAGGGAGTTTAAGAAGAATAGTTACTGAGTTGAGGTCAAAATAGGCAAATGGTTTCAGGCAATTTCAAAATGCCACTTTAGTTGTGAATTTAGATGCGAACAAGAAAGTGTGTTGTCTTAAATGCCTTAAAATAAAGAAAATTTATTTTCAGCTTGACACAAAATACTTTGACCCTAAACAAAATTTTTATTTTATGAGATTCTCATGAGCTAGAATTTTAATTTTGAATTATTCTGAATTAATATTTTTTAGGCTTTGCTTGTTCAGACAGGAATTGAAATCATGCAATTATTTGAGTACTGACATCAGTAAAGCCTCATTCCTTAGGGAGCATGATCCAACATTTTCCTGCACAAATATGTTGTGGTGTCTGAAAGGAGTGAATCCTTCTTATAGCTGGGCATTTATAAAGGTCCTGTGCAACCACTGCTTTCTAATAAGAAGGTACCATGATGTAGCCCTTCTCAGAATCAGGTCTCATGACATCCTTCTCTTCTTAACCCCACGAAAATCTGCAGGAAATGCTGTTTGGGGTTCTGTTCCTGTGATGACAAATTTAGTTGAAATGTTTGTCAGGGCTGCAGGAACCTGATGGCTCTCTTCTGTTCCCAGCTGTAACTTCTTGCTCCCCATCAAACCAGGTGAGTGCTGCTCAGGGGGGCGGCTTCCCTGAGCAGCATTCCCTGGATTCCTGTCCCAGTGCCCTGGGAGCCCCAGGAGAAGTGAGGCTGACTGCCAGGGGGACACAGACCTGGAATTAGGGGCACTGATCCGCTGCCACAAACCCCAGAGCAGCAAAGAGCCTGCCCTGCATTCCTAAGAGCAGCTGCATCCTCTTTAAAGCATGGAGAGCTGGGTCTCCGGCTGTAAACAGGGATATTTGCTCTATGCCCTGCTGCAAGTACAGCCATAATATTGATTATAAGATGCTCTGATATTATAGGAAAGGAGGTGCTGTAAGCAGCTTTATCTGATTTAGTGGACAGTGTGAATGTTGTAACAGGTTTTCCAGGTCATTCTGTAGCATTTAATAGGCTGCCATGTCCTCGTGAGGCTGTAATTAAAAAAGCTGAATAAAACAGGATCATACCCAAGTAAACCAACCACATAAAAAGCAGAACTCAGTTTCTCCTATGAAATTCTGTGATCATACAGATAACTGGCTGGATGCAATGTCATGGCTGATAAACTCTAGGGAGCTTTTCCACATCTGAATTTTCTGGTTCTACCTTTGGGGTTTTATCTTTGCATGCTCTCTTGCTAATGATCACAGTAATCTTTCTGCTCTGATAGGAAGGCATTTTAAGATACCTTAAGTTTTATTCTCCCACCTTATTTATTTATTTTTCCATTATTTTTTCTAGCTGCTGGGCTTACAAGTAAATCTGGCCAAACCAGCAAACGAGAACCTGAAGATAACCTGTGACAAAGAAGAAAATTATTTGGCTTACTTATTTCCTTCTCCTGACTCAAGCTAGAGCAGGTCTGCATCTCTTTATAGCACCACTTCCCAGTACATCTGTTCATGTGGAAGACCTGTGAGCTAAAAGCAGGAGGCCATCTAATATTTTCACTTCCAGATTTGCTCTGCTTCCAAATATCAATTACGAGGTTTGTGTAAATTACAAGCATGATGAACTCAGAGTAGCTACAGTAAATTTAAAATGTCTGTACAGGGATAATAGGGAGATTGTGAAAATCTGCTCTAGGAAGTCCTGGAGACATTTTCAGGTAATTAATGCAATGTGTGGAAACCTGAAATCAGCACTGGTTTTTTTGTTTGTTTGTTTTATAAACTAGTAATTTAGGAGTACATTATAGGAGCACATTAAATTAACCATTATTAGATGAGGAAATGTTAAGATTATTAAGATAATAAAAACCAATTAGTGTAGGGGTTTTTGTGCATAACATGGGTCTCTTATAGAAAACCTATTATGCAGGAGGGACTATAAATATTTGGGGGAATATTTCAGGCAGAAGGTGGGGTTTCAGGTTCTTGAGCTTTTTTTTTTTTTTTAACAGAAAAAGAGTGTTCTATGAACAATGTTCTCTTTGAAACGCAGTGATGTGATGTTAGGATTGAAAAAAGTAGTTGCCTCAAGAGAATTTCAGGTAGTGTGTAAGAAGTTTGTCCATCAGTCTTTTGGGAGCAAGTTGTGGCAGCTGGAAGAAGAACATAAAATTGGTTATTTGTTCATGTAATGCTGGAAACAACTTGCCTTTGCCTGTTTGCCCGTGCTAGAAATGTTTAGCTATCATTCCTGGAGAGTTAAAGCATCAGATTTTCTTCTGGTTAAGCAGTGAATTAGAAGTATTTCCATTGACATTAAAATGTTGACATCAGTGTAAGAATATTGAAAATGAGGTAAGACACATTCCTAGTTTGTATTTTGATAAAGGAGAACATGATTCTCTAAAAATATTTACAGTGGGAGGTAGATGTCTTTAATAGCAAGGCAATGCACTTTCATAGTAACACAAATCTTCTCAGACAGTTTGTATTCTCACATTGTTTTAATTTTGCTCCCGTGCTGTGACAAACGATAAGAATTTTATGAGCACTTCAGGCAGAAATTATTCAAGGTCAATAATTCCTCCATTATAATTTTATGACATCAGACACCCTTATAATCCTGCCTCACATTAATTTAGCTGTTTCCTGGGCTGTTATCTGAGTCTCTGCTATTGATTCTTGTTGGTCAGGTTGCTGCTGTGTCCAAACCCATTTTTCCAGATTAGCCTCAAGCTGGAGCCAATTAAGGGGACCTTCATGACAAGTGTGTTTCCCATCTGGTAGTTTATTCAAATGTTCTCTCTTCATTTACTAATCCCAAATGCCAGATCTTGGTGTGACCAATTGTTGTCCTTCAGAATTACTTTCATCCCACAAAGCATAGCTGTCAACCTAAATTTCATTTCATTCTTCTGTGTGATGGATCTCTTGGAGATGCCATGTCCAGCCAGCTTGGGATGGCCTCCACACACCTCCCACTTTGGGAAGGAGTAGTGTCTGCTTTGGTATGACCTGTGGGCTGAAAATGTGACTCCAGCTTTGCAGAGAAGTGCATCATTGCACATCCTTTGGATGCATCAGGCTGTCTGCCTGTTGCTGAGTCAGAGGCGTTGCGCTAGCCTGTCTCACCTGGCTGTTGTTGGAAAGGAGAACCTTTATTTCAAGAGGAATAGTAAATTCCTGGTCCCCACACAGTGTCTGTTTGCTGGTTTCCATCTTCCCTGGTTTCCATATTCCCTTGGAATTTTGGAATATCTTCTTTGGAAAGACTACAAGTGATATCTGTCACATTGTTGTTTCTTTGGCTGGATTTGGTTTGTGTTTTTTTTTTTTCCTTCTTTTTTACCTTCACAGGTTTTATATGTCCTGAGTGTACCAATCAGCCTTAATTCCAGACCAGAGGAGCCTGAGACCTCCATCCCTCCCTTGGGCATCCAGGAGCCTTTTGAGCTCCAACTGGGACCTGCATTGCTGCTCTGAGCTGGAGGAGCAGAGCAGAGGAGTGACAGCAGCAGTCTGGCCATGGTCAGTGAAATAAGGCTGCAGCTCTGGGCTGGGAAATCTCAGCAGCAGCAGCTCCTTGGGGAGCAGGTTCACCTGGGCTGTGTGGCTGGCAGGGCCAGGGAGGCTCTGGAGCTGTGCTCAGGGTTCTGCTTGCAGTAGCTGCAGTGTCTGTGTGTGAGCTGCTCTGGGGGTTTGTGTGCTGAGAGGGCACCTCTGACAGCTTAAAGGTAATCCAGGCAGGGATGTTTCTGAGTTTCAGCTCTTTGTTGTCTAGGTTTGCCCTCTATTTTTGAACAGATTGTTTCCAAAAATGAACGTGACAGCTCAGGGGAAAAAAAATAAAAAAAATCTGAGTTTCACCTGGTTTTATCTGTGAGAAAATGGTTTGCTGCAAAGCTATTATTAAACCTTCATTTTATTTAAAAATTGGAACAAATTCTCCTGACATACTAATCTTCTGTCCACCTTTGAGCGAGGCAGGTCTGTGCTTCATGCTTGTAACACAATCTGCAATGAGGCCAAGGCTCTGAGCGTTTGTTTTCCTCGCTGACACTCCCGGCACTCCGTATCTGTGTGCAGAATATCTACAGCAGTCATTAACGGGGGCTCATTACAGCCTGCCATCTGTGGTGGTGACAAAACGAGCTGCATTATTGCATCAAATGCTGTGATCTTGAAATGGTTTTGTCCTACATCTTCCTCCAAACCTGCAAAGCAGCCAGGGAAATTAGCACTACAAGGAAATTCTCTTTCTATGCATTTTCTGTTCCATTCCTCTCCCTCAGTTCAAAACTTGCTGTACTTTTTAAAATCCCCTCCAGGTGAATAGGAGGTGCTGATCCCCTCCAGGTGCTGATCCCTGTCTCTTTGTAATTTTACTTTATTTAGATTTTTTCTTCTTTTTTCTTTTTTTTTTTCTTTTTTTTTTTTTTTTTGGCCGTGGGTGACAGATTTTATTGTCATCCTTTCTTAAGTGATGCTAAACATTGCTCAGACTTTGAGTGAAGTGTGTATGATGTGCCTTTGGGTCAATACCACTCAACAGAGAAAATTCCTTGTAAGCCCCTGCTCAGACACAAAACAATGCATTTGTTCAGAAAGGGAGAAAACATGAAAGAAAGCGAGGATAACGATAGAGACAGTTTCTGGGCATAAACAGGTAACCTGATCTTGTAAGATTATGGAAGATTAGTGTTCTATCAAGGAGCAGAGGATTCCTTTTGGGAGAATAAAACCAATGGATTAAGCACAGAGGTACCTGTCCCTGTTGTGCATGGCAACAGCATCAAGGGTTCTGCTTAGCAGGGGAATTAAGAAAGTGCAAGCTGTCCCTTTGTATAAGTCTTCTCTGTTGGCAGCATTGCAAGCCCTAACAAAATCCCAATTACCTCAGAGAAGTTTACATCCCCATTGGTGTGGGGAATGCTTCACTCTTTGTCAGAGTATAACAAAGGAAAAGTTTTAAATGCAAATTTTTTCCAGAGTGGTGGTCAGAAATTATGAGAGAAGGAAACCCCAGAAAACTTTACCAGACATATTAGTGCCCCATCTTTGTTCCACCTTAATTCTGTAGAGGTAAAAAAAAAAAGTTTCTTCTCTCACCACTTCTAATTTTTTTCTTTTCTATTTATTTTTTCTTTTGCTTTTAAGGAATCATATGCTCATATTTCTTCTCTTCCCCATGCTATACTGTCCTCTGCCTTTTCTCCAAGAAGATGCCTCTCAGTCCTGAAAACTGCTCTGTGCTTTGCTGCCTCACTCCAATTTCTGCCTCAGCAAACCTTAGAGGGGTACATGAGACTGGAAGATGTGCAGGCAAAAGGAGTGCAGTAAATGTGTAGAAAGGTTAGAAGGCACCTACTTCTGATTAATATCAGATCATACCCTACTTAAACAGTCTGGCTGCATTGTAGTGGCTGCCAAGCACTGGATGGAGTGGATGCATCATTAGCACAACGACCTTGATTTGATAAGGCTGACTTTTAGTCATTATTATTTACATGAAAGGGAACTGAGGCTTTAGGGATGCTTGTAGTAGTGCAGAAGATAAGTTACCTTCCTTGGAGTTCTTGCACCGCCACTCAGTTCATCACAAGCAATTTTTTTCACATGAAAGCAATTAAAAAAGACATTAAAAAAATAACTCAGAACTGATTTTGAATCCTTTAAGTGAAGCTTAAAGAGGGATTTTCTTTAAAACAATCGTGCCCCTCCCCTTTCCCAGCAGCAGGATTACAATGACAAGCGGAATGTGTTTGTCAGTACCGTCAGTGGGGGTGGCAAAGTGTGCCTGTGCAAAAGAGCTGCAGCCTCCAGGATGCAGTGGGAGATGAGACAATTTTCTGAGCTTCAAAATGAGTTCAAGGTGGAGCTCCCCTTGACACCAGCTCTTTGTGCTTCTGTGAGGAGTGAGGGGCACCCCCCGGGCAGAGCAGAAACCAGAGCCACTGACCTTTACTGTAATCTGGGTAATCAGGTTTGATTGACCACATGCTTTTAAAATCCGTGCCTTTGACAGTATTGGAATGCCATTGGACCTGTCTCATGGCTGTAGAGACAGCTCATGGCTGGGTGCTTGCTGGGGGCTCTGATGTGCTTTTAAATCAAATACTTGCAGCCCTGCTGTCAGTCTGCCCCTCCTTCAGTTCTCAGGAGCTCTGGACCTTTCTGGCCAGGTTTGATTGAGGGATGTTGGTTTCAAGGGTGTTAAGCAGTGCTGAGAGGAGGCTGCTGCATGTGCCCCCTCCCTTGAAGCAGAATGATTATAACTTTGCATCTGAGCCATTCCAGAAAGCAGCAGCCAGCTGGGCACTGCTCACACATGGAACTTTAGTTTGACAGCAGCAGCTACAAATCACTCTGGGTGAAAATTTCCCTGGGAACAGAGAGAGAAGGCAGGAGTGGTACAGAAAGGGAGTGGAGGAGAGGGGGACCTGCTCAAGATAGAGGGTACAAACTTGCTTTACTTGGTGTGGTACCCACAGGACAATTTCCTTAGGTTTTTTCTTTCATTTCTTAAAACAATGTAAAAATTTGCAGGGGAATTTTTATAGTCTAGCGAGGCTTTGGTGTGATGTAAGAGGAAACAGTGCACTGCAAATGTCCCTGCTGGAAAGTAATATCTTGCACAGGAAAGGTAGAGGCTGAATAGAATAAATTACAGCAAAACCTGAATGGAAGGATTAAATAGAGGATTACAGAAAATAATTGAGATGAAACCAACACTTCCACCTAAATTGGATAGTACAAGTGTGAAAACTGCTTATGGGGCTATTGATGGGAGTGCTCAGCCTGCTACAAATGCAAGTCTGGAGCAGAACATTTTCCAGTACAATGATGAATGGTCTCGGTTGGGACAGGACATTTACTTGTTTTAGGGTAACTTGTCATAACTACAGGATGTCTGGAAACCCAGAGATTTCCTTATAAATCTGTATTGGTGCTGGCAAATTTTATATAAAATGAGATTCTTGAGTGTTTGATCTGCTATTTGTGAGATGATAAACTGCTGGCCAAGAAGGCATGGCTAGAGAGGCTGGAGGGGTATTTATCTGTGCTCCCAGGTTTTCCATGACTGGGGAACTTTTAGCTGGCCTGGGACACAAGTTATAGGAAATTACTGTATCCACAGATCTGCTGGACTGGGAGTAACATCTTCCTCTGGTGACACAAACAATTTCTTTCTCCTGCTCACACAATAAAGCCTTTCAGGAGAAGTGTTCAGTATGTGACCCTCCTATCTATCAACATTGGAAAAGCAGGAGGGTGATGGAGAGGGAGCAAGTGAGTTGCCCTGCCTGGTTTTGGAAGAGATAAAAGCCCTGTCTGGCAAAGGGAGCACTGAAATCCTGCCTGTGCCACAGATCCTGTGAATGTTTAGAACAAGTTATCCATCTCTGTGTGCCCCCTGTTAGTGCAGCAGAGGCTGTGCCACTGCTGTCCCTCAGGAGTGTGCTGGGGTAACTGCAGGTAAGGAGAGCTGGGTGCTCTGAAGGTGAGAGCCAATAAATAGCCCAGACAGACAGAACCTCTCAGCTGCCCAAGGGAAAGTGAGGGGGCAAAGCTGGGAAGCAGCTCTCAGCATTTTATGGCTTCATGGGAGGATTTCTTTCTAGGATAGCATGGATAATGTCCTCTGTGACAAAGGGTTAGGGACCTGGACTGCTATTCCAGTTTACAGACTGGATTAAGTATCCATTTAGTGATGATCACTGGTACTGCCTGGGCCTGGATAAAGCCATACAGAGATAGGAAAAAAAAAAATAAATCAATGTTGTGTTTGACTGAGACAATAGAAAAATGGTGCAAAGATAAAATCTATAAAACAGAAAGAGAAAAGAAAACTAGAAAGATCTTTACTTGAACTGGGGTACTGCTGTTATGGTTAAGAGAAATAGATGAAGTATTTTTTGGTTTTCTGGACCCAGCCTTGAGGATATATAAAAGAGGGTGATGGATGAAGCGAGCACTTGTTGCAAACCTCCAAGCTGACAAGAGGGGAGTAGGGAATATAGCTCAGACAAAGACTGTGCATGCCAGCTCTGTCATCTGTATTATTAATGTGCTGTGTCTGGTCCCTGCAGAGAGCTTGAACTGAGTCAGGGACAGGATGTGCATGCAGTGAACATTTCCTATGATACTGGATTCATAAAGTTGTTTTTTTATAACAGCCTTGAAAGTTAACTCCCCTCTTCTCTTTATCTGTCTTCCCTTCCAGAGAGGTCCTAAATGTTTGATTTGCCTCGAATTGGTTCCAGCATCAGTCACCAAATGTTTCACTTGTACTGAAAGAAAAAAGAGAAGCCAGGCTCACAAGGAAAAGGCAAATGTGTACTATCAGAACTGTTGCTGGTTAAAGACTTGTGAATAGTTTTGGAGTTTGCTTTGAAGAAAAAAAAAAAAAAGGGAAATGGGGGCTTAATGGGAAGGGATTCAGGAGTGAGTCTTTTTAATTTCTCTGCTCAGCGTTTTTATTTTGCAATCTTGTTTCCAAACTTGCAATCCACTTTCAATCTTCAACCTTCTTTTGCTAGGAAAAGCTTTAAACATTTCCAGCCTTGACCTGATGCTTAAATGAACTCAATGCTGACAAACCCAGGGTGCTGCCTTGTTTGGAGTGATAACACTGTGCATGTTGTGAGCTCTTTGAATATTTGAGTGCATGTGAGACACTGGCCCCTTGATAAGCTGGAAGTGCAGCTCCAAATTGCAATGGATCTTGGTGGGGCATGCCGAGGTTTGGAGAGGCAGGAAAGTGTCAGTGCCACTTCAGGGAGGAAAAGCAGCAGAGTGACAGCTCCTTTCCTCTCTCTTTGGTTGCACCTCACTGACACTTGCACCTCTCAGTCCCTCTCAGGGGCTCTGTCTCTCCTAAGATCGTGCAGCCAGGATTGTTCAGCTCATAGAATACAGGAAACTGATTAAATTTTGATTTGGGTGTACAATTCACTTTTTGGAAGTGTGGATAGACTTTAGGAAAGGGGGATAACTACTTGCACTGCATTCCTATTGCATACTGGATGTTACATGGATTTTTTTTTCCTGCTTACTTTTGGCAGTTGCTTCCCTTCCCTCCTTATTAACAGCATTGATAGGATATGGCAACAGAGGAAGTCTTCAGTTTGAGCAACAGAATTTGCTGGGAGTTTCTGAAAGGCCAGCTTGATATAGGTCAATCTCTTCAAATAGTACCTTGATCTCCTGCACCCATGTTTCATTATTTCTGTGCCCTTATGTGTGGCTGGGTCATCTCAGTGTGGCAATCCCACAGAGTGTCCTTTGTGGCTGTGTGATGGCAGAGCAGCCTGCTTTACCTGTTTTTGGCTAAAGACCAGCATTGCTGGAGACACAGATCCTTCCTGGGCTGCAGATAAACTGAAAGGAGAGATGAGGCTCCAGGAATTGTTGTCACCCTGCAGAGCAGCCTGTGCTCTGGTATGCAGCAGCTTGTGGCACTCTCCCCAGCCTGGTTCCAGTCAGTGTGGGGCTCTGAGGGTTAGCAGAGGCTGCTGTTAAGCTGTTTGTGCCAATCAGATTTCCTTTGGCTGGAATGAGCCCCCAGACAAGCAGCTTGGCTGGGATGGGACGTGATGGGACGTGGGCTGGTGGCACCTCTTGTGCTGACACAGCTGATGGGGACAAAGAGCTCGCAGCCACCACCTCACATCAAAGAAGTTCAAAGGCTGATGAGACCTTCCAGCCTGATCTGGGGTTTTGGAGGGCAGTGAACCCTTCCCTACCTAGAGAGGGGCAATGCTTTGCTTCAAATTTGGTCTTCCCAGCTCTGGCCTGTTTCTCATGTTCACTCCAGCAGCTCAGCTGGGTGGGATGGTGTCTCCCCAGAGCTGGCCCTGGGCAGGGAGGGCTCCTTCTGCAACCATCCAGAGAGTCATTCTTGATCAGCAGCTCTAAGGAATGTTTTATTACTGGGGAAATAAGTAATTTATTAAAATCAAATGAAAGAATGGAGAGAAATAGGGGGTGCTTAGGGCAGAGAGGATGTATTTAGCCAAGCTGGAACATAGCCAGGACACTTAGATTAATTTCTGCATTCTTTCTTGGGATCAGTAATGAGAACAAGTGGCCATTTGTGTCTTTGTGTCTAGGTTGTCTCTTTCAGCTTCTATAGGAGGTGAAAAAAGAATCCATATTGCAACGGGCTCCAGAGTTTTACTGTGTTTGGAACATTTCAGCTCAGCTCCCAAAACAAAGAGCTGGCTATTTAAAAGTGTTTGCAGCTCTGATAAAACTTACTACTAACTGGTAAAAGTTAGTAATGGAGCAGCTCATTAGTCAACACTACCTCTTTCTGTATATTAAATGAAGAATGTTTTTCAAGTAGCAGGAAGCACCTAACAGTATCTAATTATAGAGAGTAGTTGGTAACTATGTCACTTTTATTTTAATGGCACAATCAATTTTATAGATGAAAGTTTGAATTCAAACTTTAGGAAACTGTAGCTTTAGGCAGACAGCCAAAGCTTGAATTACTGTACTTAGTAACTTGAGGGGGGGAAATTATTTATAGAAGGTTACACATGTCTATATTTTTTATAAAGAACCCTTGATTGCTTTTGTTTTATGTCTCTTTGGAACTGTTGACTAGAAATCATATAAGAAAAAATAATAAACTAGATAGCTCAAACTTAAGTGGCCAAAAACAGGAACATATGTGCATGGTTTCAGAATAAATATTAATCAGGACTGTGGCTGGATTTTGGAGTGAAGCTATCATGGTTTGACATGATGGAAACTATTCAGACTTGCCTCTTAACAAGAATGATGTTTATGTTTTTGTCTTATTTAATCTGAAGCTGTTTACATTTTCCTCTTATTTATTCCAAGGATATACTTTTCCCTAGCTGAAGGGTTATTTAGACTGGATAGTTTGGAAAAGCTGTGTGATCTCTGAAATTTCAGACAAAAAACCACTCTTAACTAATGCTGAGGTGTGGAACTCAAATCTCTCCAAACTTCAGATTCTGCACATGGTTAAAAAAATAGGTCCTTCAGTGGCCCTTTTTGTGGGGAGGGGTAGAGATATAAATTGAGGGGTTTTATGTCAAATAGGGCATGAGCTCATCATGGAACAAAATATCAGAACCTTTTTGCATATGCCAATATGTGTTTATTCTCAAAAAGTCTCATAATTCAGAATTAACTGTTCCATAAACTGACTTGACCTAAACTTCAGAACTGACTCGACCTAAACTTTTTTTTTGTTATGTGTTTGGGGTTTTTTTTTGAGGAATTTTTTCTTAAAACAAATGAAATGTTAGGGTATTCTTAAAAACATTGTTCTAGGGTAATATTAAACTCTCTAATTTGTATTTAAAACTAAAGCTGTTGAGGATTAACTCTTATAATGGGTAGACTAAGAAATAATCTGAATTAGTTTTCTAGAAAAGAGAGAATTAATGGAGTGCATGGAGGAACATGTGAAGGTGATTGCTTCCTCTTCTAAGCACTGGCTTTTCCAGCTAATGTCTAAATAGAGGAACAAGGCTATTTCTCCCAGGTTCCACAAAATCATTTCCAATCAATCTAAACAAAAATCAGGCATTTCTGGTTTTGCCCAGTGGCCAAAATGGAAATGCATCACTGAGCTGGCAGCACTTGAATTGAACTGTGCTTAAATGCACCACAGAGACTCAAAGACTGCATGTATATTCTATAATATACATGTGCTATAACTTTAGTGACTAAAGGGTTAATAGATATTAAAATATTTGCTATTCCATACCTGCCAGTTTAATAATATTTTAGGATTATGAGTAGTGGTTCTTAAATACGTTCAAAGCTTGCAAGCTGTGCATTCCAGGCTTTCTGGTAACAGCTGGAAATCCCTAATTATAGTTCACAGGTTACACATTCATCTGGCAAAATCTGTAAATAAACCCTGAAAGGCAAGAATTCCACTTCCACAGTTAAATTCTGAATGCTGCAGACTCCATCACCAGGGAATGGGCAAATAACTCTCCAATAATATTGCCTTTCAGCACACCAAAAGATTAAAACATCCACCCCTTGCCAGATTAAGAAGGGATTATGATGTTAGTATTTATGAAATACACAGGTTGCTTGTAAAGTGAAAATATTTGAAATACTTGGGTAAACTTGCTGGTTTCTTGCTGATTTCACAACACTGATAAAAGACAAATGGAAATACATCAAGTTTCCACCTAATGGCGAATCTCTCTCTAAATCTGTATTTTTTGTACTTTTTTTGTGGGGCCTGAAGCCTCATTCCTCCAGAAGACAAAGGGGTGGATCCAGAGTGACTGTGGACTGGAGTTACCTGCAGTCCCTGCCTCCCACAGTGCAGTGGATGTCACACACTAAACTTCAGCTCCCAGATCACCTCCAAGCTTAACAGCTGCCTGATTTCTTGCTCAGGCTTGCTGGAGGACTGGTATTGCTCAGATTCCTCCTAATCCAAGCATTTATGCCAGAAAATGTGCTTAGAAGATCACCTTTAAGTGAGAGGCAATAATGCAGCATCCCAGCTGTCGAGTCCTTGAGCTGGACTCGAGGTAAAGCAAGAGCTGACTGACCACTCTCTCCCAAATCACAATTAATTAAAGTAATGAAAATGGTTAAAATTTAGGGGTTAGGAATAATTTCCCAAAACAATTATATTTATTCTTAGCATTTCCAGTTTATGTAGTTAAGGGAGGTTTGCTGAGATTTCTGAGTAGTTTTTGAAGGTAGAGGTAAACACATGTGACAATATAGAGCCACATGACATAATTATATCACTCAATGACAATTAAAATGCAAGCTTCCATGGAGATACACCCACCACTTAGAGAAATCCATTTCTGCCAGTCTTTTGCATTTTTTTAGGAGAACTTCTCTATTTGCTTGGATAGAAAACATTTAGGCTATTTATTTATGCACTTAACACAATTAAAACAAAATAAACCAGCCAGAAAAAAAAAAAAAAATAATTTGCCTGTGATTGTCACACATCAGCCTTAGCAGCATCAGTCAGTCTGAGTGTCCTGAGGCACTAGCAGATGTAATGTCTGACAGAAAACTGTTTTACTGGTTTCCTGTTCCAGCAAATATAGGTCTCACTGTGTAACACTCGTCGTTCAGTTGGCAATAAAGATAACGTGAGGATGTTTGCATTTATAAACGTGGGATTGAAACTGCACCCATTGCTTTCCTTTTCTGTTGCATTTTTGGAAAAGGCTGTTCTTGCTTGCCTTCAGAATTTGTTCTTGCTTAATGAGACTTGGAAAATATGTTCTGTCTGCATATCTGATCCCCCCTGTGCCACTGTAACCCCGCTGATTGCAGGGGTCACGCAGGGTGCTGGGGGTGTTTTGTGCTCAGATCTTCTGAAACTGAAACAGTTTGGGCCTCTGAAATACTGCATCCAGCAATTAAAACACCACAAATTAAAACTGCTTATGCAAATACATTTATCTTCTCTTGGCAAACTCCTGTGCAGAGCACTTGCAAGATGTCTGTGCACTGCTGATGTCTTTCATGTGCTTGCTCAAGTGTGAATGCATCACTTCTACCTACTTCAGAAAACGAGGTCTGTGTTTACATCGTGTCCTTTTCTCCCCTGCTCCTGATGGGGTTGTGTCTGCAGAGGTTCTGTTTTTCCTTGGTGCAGAGGGGGTGCATGTCCCAGCCAGCAGAGATGGCATCAGACACCGCTGGTGGCTCAGCAGCAGCAGCAGCACAAACCTGCCTGTGCTCCCAGCTCCTGCTCTGGAGCTGGCTCTGGGGCCAAGGCAGCTCAGCTGCTGCAGAGATGTGCTCTCCCCAACAGGGATGCACTGGCAGGAATCTACACAGTGACCCTACAGCCTGGACAGGCTGCCCAGAGATTGATTTCCTTGTACAGCTTGGAGGTTCGTTTTTGTTTTGTTTTTTTATTTGGCACTCTGATGTTGCACGTGTTTAGCACAGCACCAAAGGCAGACAGGATGAGGAACCAGAGCTCAGGTGAACGTGGGAGAAGAGCAGTATATCCACACAGCCAAACCTTGTCAGTGCCTCCTCCAGGGCTTGGCTGGTCTCTGAGCACTCCTCACTGTTAAAGGGAATGGGATCCAGCACAAATACCACAGCTGATCCACGGGGCCCTTCTGCATCTGCAGGCCCATTCTTTGGGGTGGATCTTCTTGTCTAGGCTCCGTGTGTGTCCAGCTGGCCAAACCCCTGCTCAATTTCCTTACAACCACCACCACCAGCACACCTCTGTGTGTTAAAATACTCCTTGGAGGACAGGGGTGTGCAGGGGCATTCCCAGCACAGAGGTCCTGGGGACAGCTGTGCTGTGACGTGCCCTCCTTGCCCCACAGACCAGAGTGCAGCTGTCATTTTCCCAGTTCAACCCACAGGGCCATAAAACCAGATAATTCTGGATCCCAAATAATACTTTTCTAAAACAGAGATGGGAGCTTATTGCTACCTTGAGCTGTGCTGAAGAGAAATGTTGCAATGGAGAATGAGGAGTAATTGTTTTAGAAAACAAAGTGCTCATTCTGCCAATCATTTTTATGCACTTACTAATGCTAGAATCCATCCTGCTATATGGGCCCTATGCAACAGAGCAGGAGCCAACATCCTCCTTATCCTCCAGCCAATATCCTTGATGGATATTTTCATCATTTGTTGTTTTTAACGCTGTGCCTCAGTCACAAACCAGTTTCTCTAACTGTTCCTAAGAGTGAGCAGCCTTCTGAACATTCACTGCTTCAAATGGGTGTGTTTTTAATTGGTTTTATTGCTCCTTATGGATCATACTCATTGCACAGTTAGAAATGCTTATACTTTTTTATTACAGATATGGTGTTTCATACTTTTGCATATGCAAATTCATGCTGAAAGGAAATTTCTTAATTTGTTGTGGTCAGATACTGTTCAGAATATTGAAGTGCGCCTTACAGTGTGTAATCCATTTGCTGCAATTTTGCTTGTTGCTATAAGGGATTTGCTGATTAGTCCAGAGGAATGAGAGAAATGTGACATTTAATTATTCTGTGACGAAGGAATGCTTTATCACAGGACAAAGGTACACATAATGAGAACAGGTGGATCATGTGAAAGCACTTGGGAAACTTCTGCAAAGGAAAGAGAGGAAAAATGATTTTGAGAATGGAATTTGTTAACATCTGTGTAAAAAGCCTTTAAAGCCCTTTAATTTACAGCTGCAAAATGAGTTTACAAGTGGAGGTAGCCAATGCTTACAGTTTTAATGTATGCCACTTTATGTTTGTATGTTTGAGACAAACATTTCCACACATGGAGAAAATCAAAGCAATCTGGTTTGTAGCACGTGCTCTGGTGTGCAGCAAGATGTGGAGACCTTTCTAGCTGGCACTTGATAAGAGTGAGTTGTTCCTGTGAAACAAGCATATACTCTCAATTATTTATAGAGTTACAGGAAGGAGTAAAGGGTTGGGAAATGGTTGCTTTAGGAAAGCAACCCGCCGGTATCTCCTGGGTAATAACCCTGATGCTGAATTGATGTTGCTCATGCATATGATAGCTGAAAAATAGTAAGCAGAGTTGCATAAAACCCCAAACCAAAAAATTACATTTCTGTTACAGAATTGTCCTTAAAGCAAATTGGCTTTTGCTGTTTTATTCAGCCTGTACTCAAGTTTCAACAACCTCTGATGACTTCAGCAAAGCAAATTGCAATGATGCCTGGGAAGCACAATCCCTGAGCAAATACTTGGGAAAATGACCTTCAATATCAGGGCTAATGGAACAAGATCTGCTATTTGTTATACTGGTAAAAAACCCAGCCCATACTGATTTTGATGCAATATCCATCTTTGTGCAGGGCTCTAAGCAATGTTGTTCTTCTGTGGGGAGGGAATGGGGGGTACAAAGCTAGAGCATTAAGACCCTTGGATATTGCTGGACACAGCCTGTAATGTCTTAAGTAATTAATTTTAATACTTGATTCTTACATGGCTGTGTCCAACTGTACTGATAATGGGAGGAGTTGCTGTGCTATAGAGATAGCAGCTTCTCCTCCAGAGAGGAGTGCAAAAATGCTGAAAGAAGCAGAAGGAATGGGGGGCATTGGTAAGTTTAATTTTTGTTCCTGTCCTAGTGAGAAATCCCATCTCAAGCTAAATTGCTTTAATCTCAATGTAGCTAAAAGTGGGAGAAAGGGTAGTGCTCAGTAAACTTTGGAGCTCACACACTTATGTTTTTATAGTTTATTCTCTGAACCAGAGGTGCACATGAATCCATTCTCTGCCGTGCACAGATTCCCTCTGCTGCTGTGGGATGTTCTTATTGCCCTTCAACTGCAAAATTGCCCTCTCTGAAGAGGTATAAAGGTATGTTTCCTGCTAATAGTGCTCTAGAGGGAAAGAAGAATGATTATATCAATTTCTACCTTCAGCATTATTGAAAAAAAATGGATTTACATGTGCACTCAGATGCATACACATGTGTGGCTGCAGCATCACAAATGGAAGGTACCTGCTGTTGAAAGGGAATTCCTCCAAGTGTCATGCAAGTAAAAACTTTCACCTGGGCAGGAAAGGAGAAGAAATGAGAATATGAGAATTTCACTGCTTCAGCTTAGATCCTGCAAATAACTGAAGGTAGTTTTTTGTGTATGGAGATGATTTATTCTGGTCTGCTTTCCTACCCAGTCACCCTTTGTGCAGAGAAGAAACTGCCCTGACTCTTTGACACAGTGATGTCCTTTTAAGCCTTAAAACAGAGACCCAGAAAGGTTTTGGTTTTGTCTTTGGTCTGTTTGGCTTTTTCCTGAAAAAAAACCCACCAAACCTTAATAAGGATGACCAATTTTTAATATAGGGGAATGTTCACAAGAAAATAAGTGAACTTCAAAAGAATATGTTCACGTGATGTTTTAGTGAATTTTCCTGCATTTTTTGCAGTTTGATTCTTTTGCTGTGTGGCAGTGTTGGAATCAAAGTATGTCACACCAATGTGGTTACCAGAGGCTGTACTAGAGTCTGGCTCAATGATACTCCATAGCTTTGAAATTTTGAGCTCATCTCACTTGATAGGGAAGAATATTTGTAAAATGTTAAGGCCTGTTTTATTTTTCCTGTTTTTTTAAAATATTTTTTTAATTATTGTTATCTTTTTTTTTAATGTGGAAAACTTGAGGTTAGGAGATTTGTATGTAAAACAGGTAAGGTCAGGGTTTGCCCATTTGTTCTGGCCCATGCATAGGCTCACTCCCTGGATGCTTCATTGAGAGATGTGGGTACTTCCAGGAGATGTTCAGCCTACTGCAGTCTGCCTCCTCTTGCATGGGTGTCTCCTGAAAGTGATGTGAAGATTATTAGATTTCTAAATTAAGTTTCTGTTAGTTTTTAATTCTCTCTGCTTTAGGCACCTCTGAGTCTTGTACAGCACCCTGAGCCACGGGGTTTTGCTCTCATTTACACAGCCTTTTAAGTTCTCTAAAACAAACAATAAACTCACACTTGTAACTCTGAGCAGAGTTTCTCCTGGTCTACTGTGCAGTGTTGGAGTTCAAAGTCAGACACCTGGAATTTGGGCTAAGACTGCTGACAATCCCCCAATTGTGCTAGCAGCTTTGCCTGTGTAAACACCTGTGTTTCTAAGGCACAGATAGGAAATTTGTTCATTTTATACAGGCTACCAGGCAACCTTCAAACAGGAGGGATTTTTAGGCAGCCTGGCCTTGCCAGGTTTGATATGGCTTTGTGCCATGTGCTCAGTTTAAACTGGTAACCCGAGCAGCCATATCTCATTTCCGAGCACCTGAGCTATGCAGAAAGCTGCTTCTACTTTAAACTTAAATGGTTTTGCAAAGCTCTGCAGCAGAGTATCCACACATCACAAATGATGTAACCTGACAGACATAAAGTGGAATTAAAGTGAAATACATGGACTGGTTAAAACAAAATCATCTCTGTCATGAATGAGAAAAACAAAACAGATGGAACTATGTACTTGGTCATGCATCAGAAGATTCTCAGACTCTGGTAATATAGAGTAATTTAATAAAGGGGAAAGCCCTTCAATATTCAAAATGCAATAAAGTGAAAAATGTGATTTTGTAATCACGCTGGAATTTAGTATCAATAACTGCAAAATAAAGAGTGCATTGATGACATGACATTAGAGCTTAAGAAGAATATACACATTGATTTATGAATGATTGAGCTGATGTGCACTCCAATTGTAGTGTCACCAGCATGCTGACAAAGTGGCATACCTGGCTGACAACATTAGCATACCCCATGCTAAAAGGAAGATTATGTTGTTAGTGAGTAGAGCTTGGTGAAAAGAAAGGGCAGTGTCCTGAGGACTTGGATAGCCAGCTCTCCCCATCTGCAGAAGTGCTCAGGAAGAGTTCCAAGCAGGCAATTCTGCACACACTCTATTCCCCACCACTGCAAGATGAAGCAGTTTGGGGTATTGGCTTTTCAGGGGAGTCACATCTTCATGGCTGGATTGCCAAGGTTTGGTGTCCCTGGGAACCTTCCAGGGGCACGGAGCCGTGCACACAGCGCTGGTTGGCAACTGCATGGGGAGAGTGTGCATGAGAAATTACTCACTGTCAGGCACAGGTTAAGCAAGATAGGGGTACAGGCTTTACCTTATGTGTAACAAATGCTGTTTCAGGTGATCTGTGCAGAGGTGATTGTATGCAGACACTCCTACCTGGGGATGGCTTCAGCACCTGACTAATTTCTGTGCTCTGTGTAATCTGCCTTATTGCATTGCTTTGCTGGGCAGGCAGAGCCTGTACTGCATGTACTGTACCAAACCCTTCTCAGCACAGAGTAACAATGCAGAATGAGGGGAGGATAAATGCATTTGAACTTATACTAAAGCTCACAGAGTCACTTCAGGTGCACCGGTGACAATTTTATCCAGCTTTCAATACACAAATATTTTCTGTGTTCTTTTCCTCTTGCAATAATAAATACAAATAACAAAAGTCCTTTCTGTACTAGACAGTTTAATCACAGCAATATGGTTGGGATCCAGGAAGAGGAGGTCTTAGGTACCACAAGACCTTGGGGATTTTTATTACTGGAAATGGGATCTTGGCCAGAATCTGCAAACTATCTTCCTAGAGAAGACAAGATAAAATGGCCTCTTAGTATAAGATTGTGCCAGACTTTTAATTTTCAGGAATCTGATTTTATTTTTTTTTCCTACTTAGCAGACAGTCAACTTAATTTGCAAATAAGTTGAAAAAGAAATAAAAAAGGAAGGGGAGGGGTAAAACCAGTGACATTTTAAGCTATAGAAGCCTCCGTGGAAAACAAATTTCTCTTGGCAATCAAGATAGCTTAACAACCATACACACATTGTCAAAGGGAAAAATTACATTTTTCCTTAACACAGATCATATACAGATGACTGATTTCTCTTTCAAGTTCAGGCACAAAGGGGCTGTTTATTTATATTCAGAATCTGACCTAGCTCTTGAAGAGATGAGGAATGGTGGCTAACAGGCTCTCAAAATGCTTCCTGGCAAGGAGCACAGGATAACAATCAGTGTAAGTATAAATAGCTCAGAATGGTGATAACAGGAGTGAAGTTGTTGCTCCAGATAATTTGCAATGCTTGCCCACTTAGATGCAATCAGAAAGGGGTTTTTTTTACAGTACATATCAGTTTTAAAGCTGCTTTGGATACCTGCTACTTTTCCTCTGCTTGGGATGTGCTAGGAGCCTGTGTCTACAGAAACAGAAAGCATCACCTTCTTCTCCCTTTAATTACTGTGGATAAAACTAAAGTGCTCTTGCAGCATGTTCAGTTTTAGTGATCTACTGCTCAGCTCTGGCAGCTTGGTGTGTACTTGCAATACCCACCAGTTCCAGGTGGTTTGTATCTTGCCCTGCATTCACACAGGGTTGTTTAACTTACAGAATCATGCAAAATCTGGATGTGCTCAGCAGAGTACAACTTATACCAAGAGGAAAGTAATGATGTGTAAAGAACTGCATAAGAATGTTCTTATAATGTTTTTTTTTTCCCCCAAGGCTTTGTACTTCCAGTGGTGCTGCCCTGACAGGGTGTTTGCCCAGCTTTGACTTGCCTTTGGAGTCTTCTTTTAGTTGTGTTCTTTGCTAAACTCGTGTAATTTGCTCTGTTAAATTTTCTATGCTAGAAAGGGAACACTGTCCTTGGTTGGTCCCACTGCTGTTCATCCACCTTGCCTTGCAGGATTGTGGGTTTTTGGGAGGTTCATGTATAGTACCCCCATAATGGCAGAGGAAGTGGTGGCTGTGTGAATTAGGCTTGTGTCTACCACAGGAGAGTGTAACTGGGTTCTTCAGCTCTAAAACCAGCATCACCCTGTCTCTCTAACCTTTTTATGTCCCTACTGGTTTGATAGGGATTGGGGCAGGATGGATGTGAAACTGCTAATATTACTCAGCTGCATTCAGTAAGTTTATAGTTGACAAATACTTTTTTTTTTTAAATATTGGGAAACTTGATATTACCTTTATAGAGAGAGATTTTAAAGTGGCACTGCTCAGCCTTCTAGGTACTTGCTGGTCACTGCATGCTTTATTCCTCTTCCAGAGCTAACAAAGAAGGCAGACCTAGACTTTGGGAAGTATAGCATGACCTGGAAACTCCCTGTATCATCAAGAGATGAACAGACGTGCACCACTCAAGGAAACTGCAGAACTGTAAAGAGCAGAACCTTATTTCAAAGGGAGTGTCCTCTAAGCTTTTTTTTGTTTGTGTGTTTAATGTTATGGGGTCTAGGAGCCCAGGTTTTACCTGGTTGACACCGAGACTTTTAAGATGAGCTTGTGATTTGCTGGTGCCCTGATCAATCTGTGTGGCTCGGTGTGTTTCTGTCTGTCAGCTGCACTGCAGACAGTGTCCCTGTGTGCTCTTTGCAAAAAGCACCACAAAAGCTTAGTATATCTAACTAGACACGTCTTGAAAGCTAGAGCCTTGCAGAACATTTGGAGAAGGCTCTCTGAAGGTGGTTGTTCAAGCTGGATACTTGAAAATGGAGGTTTCCTTCCTGGAACAGTGCAAACACACATGGCAAGGGAGCTTATTGATGTCCTCTTGGAAAATATGACTTGGGAAGGGTTGGACGATGTAATGGATGTGTTTCTAAAGAAAGGCTGAAACAGGAAGGCTTCTGAGTACCACAAATTAATCTTCAGGCACTTCTGAAGATTTGTATTTTCAGTACAACCCTGCTGATGAAATAGGGACTACAGAAAAAATAAACAAATTTGAAGCCTAAGGCACATACAACTGGGCTGCTTTTTCCGGGCTGCTTCCTGACTTCATTTTCTGTTAAAACTACTTACACCTTGTTTTTATCTTGCTAGATTAGAAGAACTTTCTGTCTTGAAGCACTTAATTAAATGCTGGTTTTACTGTTCGTTTAATACCATGTCTATTAGCAGTTTAAGAATGGAGAAAGAAGATTGAGCAACACCTCAAACTGAAAAAGTTTGTCACAGCTTACCAAGACACTGAAGAAAATAAGGTTTTTAGCTTGATAAAACACATTAAAATGCTTGATATGTTTTTTTCCTGTCAGTGCAGGATTTCTTCATTTACAATTTCATCAGTGCAGTGCTGGATGAATCAGCCACAGATTTCCAGTGAACAAAAAGTAAAGGAATGCTCTTTATTGTTAAGACAGAATTAAGCCCACCAGCAATAGAAGCTGAGAGACCTTAAAAGCAAGTGTGAGTTAAAGGAATATGTAGTGTAGTCTTGCTGATGAGACATAAAAGGAAGGGCCTGATTGCTTATGGTTATTAACAATCCAATGGCTCTTTTTGTAGGGCAGGGCATAGTAGCCCCAGTGTCCTGGCCCATTTCCAAATATGTGTTCATTCTCCTTCAAATCTCCCTGCAGTATCAATTTGATATGGTATTCTCTCCTCTCTTTCCTTTCATAAAGCAATATGTGCTGGGGCTACTGTTTCCCAATCCAGGAGCAGAACTTGGGGATTCTCCAAAATAAAGAAATGCTAAAAGTTATTTTTGTTGTTATAGTGCAAGTACTTCCTGATGTACCTTTCCCTTGCATCTGTGCAAGGAAGTGCAGCCATTTCAGTGCTCAGCCCTCTCTGGGATGCCAGTATATTGGAGAAAGTTGATTTGCTCTGAATCTCAGACTTTTGTTTGTTCCTGCTCCCCTTTTCTGGCAGTTTGACATGTGATCTTGCTATGACCAACCTTCAATTCAGTATGAAGCACCCTGTTTGTGTGTAGCAATGTTCCTCCCTCCTTTCTTGCTGTGTGGATATTTATTACTGATGAAAACCTCAGGATCTCTCCCTTAAACCTGGAGATTGGTGTGTACAGTTTTGGAGTTTGTGTTGAGACACAAGGAAAGTGTCTGTCTTGGTGCTGGTCTCTCCCCTGAGATGCAAGGAAGATTCTCTGTCTGTACCAGCCCAGTCCCTTTTCCATCAGCCATCAGCAAGTGCTGAGAGCTCAGCAAGGATGTTCAGGGGTGCTGCACGTGGCATTTGCTCTGGGTGAGGGTTTCTGCTGCTGGATTTGGTCACAGGGCCAAGGGAAACACGGTGCTCTCTCTTTGTTTTGATTTTCCTCTTAAACATGCCATCACAGAGGCATTACCCACCTCTGTCATTGGCCCAGCTTTGGCCAGCAGCATGTCCATCCTCAGAGCCATCAGAGATTGGCTCTGCTGGACATGGTGGAAGCTTCCAGGAGCTTCTCACAGGAGCCACCTCTGTGGCCCCTCTTCTGCCCAAAACCAGGCCATGCAAAACCAACACAACATCAGGGGATGACATCTTTGGAACACTTGCCAGCATAGCTGAAGTGAAGGGATGGGTCCTTTTAAATGTGCATGTACATTAAAAACAGTTAAATGTATATAAAGATAGATAACTTATGTGTATTTTTTGTCAGGAATGTTGTCAGATCTGTGAGGCTGGGGCTGTCAGCAGGTGAGCCACAGGATCTGTGTCAGAGCAGCATCAGCCTGGAATGCCTGATGGAGACATGCTGGGCTCAGTTCAGTGATCTGAAGGAGTGCTTGGTGATATTTGAGGTGTCCCAGTGATGCAAGGGCTCCCCATTAGGCTGCAGGAAACTCCAGCACTCCCAGCTGAGCCTGGGTGCAGTCCCCCAGGGCAGCTCACATGGCACCAGCCCCTGTGCTGGGGCAATGGATTGAGCCTTCCACTCACCACAGAGGCAGAATTTTTACTGACTTCCCTGGGACCCTGTTTTCCTTTGTAATAAGAATTAAACAGTGCCAAATTAAATCTCACCATTTTCTTGTAGCAGCTTCTGAAAGCTGCTCATCCTGGGATTATTCCTGCATGCTGCTGACTGTATTGGAAGAGGTATGTGAGAAATCCCCTGAGCCTTTCATTGTTTTCACAATTTGTTTCATGAGTTGTTTCTTTTAATGCAATAACCTAACTTCAAATTTTATCAAAAAATAAGTAAGGAAAATCTCTGAGAAAAAAATGTGGAAAATGATACAACACTGTCATGTTCATGTTTTTAATAGCTGTGAAAATATATTGTTGGGTTTTCTGAATTGCTATACTCAGTAAGCAGCAAACACAATTAAAGCCAGAATATACTGCATCACAACATGTACTAAATTAATTTATCTTGACAAATTTCATGCAGTTTAAATAATTCATACTGTACTTTTATTAAAATCTGAAAGGAAAAGTAATGAATTCTTGGTTGCATGGTGTCTTACTGTAAACCTCTTACATTATTAAAATTATAAATGTAATCACTTGAAACAGTTGCTTTTTTTTCCCCCAAATAAAACTGGTTTAGGTGACTTTTCTTAGAGAATGATGATATGAGAAAAGCTGGAGGTAAAAAGAAGTGCTTCAATGTGATATTGCACAGATCCCAGTGCAAGGCCAGGGCAGTCAGTGTTGTCTCCACCCTGCACAAACCGTGGGCTTGAGATGTGGAAAGGGCTTCAAGGACTTGCAAACAGCCATCCACAAAAACAGTGGCACAAGTGGAAACGAGACTTTAACAACTATGTTCTTTTTTAAAAATATTTTTCCTCCTTGCACCAGCACCCCTACATTCCTGTGCAATGATTTTTTTTGTCAGTATACAATATTTCTTTCCATTATGATTTCTCTGTGGCTTTGTCTCCAGTGACTGCTGACCACCATTGTGCATGTTTGTGATGAATGTCTTCATCCTGCTTTTTAATCTAGTTCTAGTTTATGGCTCTTGGAAAAAAAAATAGGCATTTCCTGTGAGAAGAGATTTGAACTCTCTTGCCGCATGAAAACTTTACCCTCTCCTCTGTGCAGTCTCCTGAGCACAAGGATGGGAACAGAAGATCATAACCTCAGATGCAATAGAAAGCAGCTGGAAAAAATGATTCTTAACAAAGAAAAGGTTGGTTTTGTGCAAATTCCAAGAGACTGATACAATATTAGCTGAAAACGTGTCTTATAGCAACAAAATTGCTCCTGAGGACTGTGTTTGACACCCATCATTGAGCTTAGATTTGCTGAAAAATTCTTTCTTCCTAGAAGTTCTCTTTTCCTGTTTGAAGAGTGTGATTGTGAAATAGATGAACCATAATCATCATAACTGTAATGTGAACCGTTTTTCCCTCCCAAGCTTTCCTGAGGGCTGTTTTTTGGAAGGCATGCTCCGAATGGGAGGGCAGGCTGTGCTCCCTCTGCTCTCCTGGTGCTGCTGGGCTCCTGCTCCTTCCCAGGGCCCTTCTCAGCCCTTTAGCATGAGGGGTTTTTGCTGCTCACTGTGACAGCACTGACCTTCCAAATGACATTGTCCTCACTCTGTTTCCACTCACCATGCCCCAGTTCCTTTGTCTTCTCCCCATTTAGTTTGGAGGTGATGATTTTAGCCTCATTACAAACCCATTACAGGATCCAGTGTCACTGGCAGGAATTCAAGGAAGGCTCCATAATGCAGTAGTTGGCCATTTGCAGAGGAGTGTCATAAAGAGATGCTTCCCCAAAGACAGTGGGTTCCAGCCTCTTTACTGCTCTGCTCATTTTAATGGATGCCCAATTCACATGCAGTGTTTAAACTAGAATAGTAACATACATATAAAACATGACTAAAAGGTGTGTACACTGTAAAATGCTGCAGACTCTACATCCAACCATGTGAGCAAGCTGTGTTGTAGCTGCCCAGTTAAACACAGAAAGTCTTTTAAGAGTTTTGTCCTGGTATTGGAGAATTTTTGGAGGATTTTTGTGTCCTACGTGTATGTGGGAGATTTTTCTCTCTCATATCCTTCCCTGAGAGGCTGATATTCGTAGGACCCCTAAAAATCAGCTGGAATGTCTGACCCTGACAGCATTCAGGCATTGTGGTGAACCAAAACCTGCTAAGGAGGTCACATCTGCAAGAGCTGACAAGCAATTACAGACCCTGCAGATTGCAGGTAAGTGGGAAAACTTTTCAGATTTTCTTCTTATTAAGAAAACCAACCAAAAATAGCCCTTTGTCTATCCTTAGGATCTTGGTTGTATGCACACACAGAAGCATGAACTCATTTGTACAGATGCTCCTCTTGCTGCTGTTTTTCCTCAAAACTGCATTGCTAGGGATATGGCTGGATCAGCAGGCTGGAAGAAAGGAGGTAATAATACCATTGGAGAAGAAAAAAAAAAAAAAAAGGAATCCAGAAGAATAGGATAGTCTTATTTTTCCTACTTTTTAAAACCAAATATCTTTCAGATTTCACCATATTTCAGATTTGTTTGGCTCCAATGAATTTTGCTATCTTTATTTTATGCCACCCAAGTGAACTGATTGACCTCTGATTGTCCAAATGTGTCAGCACTGACACAGACAAGTCCAGGAGAGACAACCTGAGGCTGTTTGCTTTGTACAGATGCAGTGCCACAGCAGCTGACAGGCTGCACAATTTCCTCTTGAGCTCAGGAGTGGATGAAATTGCCTCCAGTCTGTGAACTTCCATTAGATTTGTGTGATGGTGCCTCATCTCTGGCTGTTAATCAGGATCTCATTAACTTGTTGATGTGTTACTCTGCACATTTGGATACACTGCTCTTCCTTCAAGTTTATTTTTGTTGTTGTTTTGTTGTTGTTTTTTTTTTTTCATTTAAACTTTCTGTTAATTTTCTTACTTACAGTTTTAGGAAAGTTCAAATCATACCCTGAATGTGTCTTTGGATGAGTTATAGCCTCTACTTGAGAGACTTCTACTGTTTTAAATCACAGCAAGTCCATCTGCCTTTAAAAATGCCCATATAGTTTGCAACATGTGGACTAGATGATGATTTTCCTCTGGGAATGTAGACACCATCATTCACTGGCAAGTTTTTAAAACTTGTAATATTCTCTTCTTAGCTGTGCTGAGAAGAGGGAATGAAGAATCCATTTTTTCACCGTGGACAGGAACATGCAGTTAGAGCTGTATTTGTGAGTTTTCTTGGTTTGACCAAAAAATATCTGAATCCCAATTGTATCCCTTAAAGCTCTTCACACAAGACAAATCACTGAACCAGTGAAATCTTTGAGTGAATCATGAATCAGTGCTTCAAATGCAGGCAAAATTTTCTCTGGAAGGCAGGCATGGCTGGGGCAGGTGAATCAGAAGTAAATTACACCCAAATTGGTTGGTTTGCAATCCCAAATGCTCAAGATCTGAGCCAAGCAGCAGCCTGGGGATGAACCACCTAAAACAGCCTTGTTTGAGCTTGGCTGAACTGCTGTGGCTCATTGTTCCTCATGGCATGCTCTTCCTAAACGAGGTTTTCCTCTTGTGTTAGCTTTCAAGCACGTGAATTATTGCATATTCATTTGTGCAATCTCTTTTTATTTTATCTCTAGTGGATTTTTTGTAGTGCATCCCCAGTCCATAAGGATTTGATCTTCTCTTACTGGTAGAACAAACAGGAACACCCAGCAACCCTATCAGCCCCAGAAGTGCCAATATTTTGGGTGTTTCAGAACATTAATAGAAAACTGAGTTAAATGTGAAAATAAGTGGAGATGCTTTACTCTGCCTTCCACCATATATATATATTTTCCTACTGTAATGTGACCTGGAACTGTTTCAGAAACAAATAACTTGTTCAAATGTTTGTTCAGCTAGAGGTTCTTCGTGGCTGTGAATCACACAATGCATCATGCTGATAAAGTCAGTAGAGTTAGCAGCAGCTCTCTCAAAAAATTCTCCAGCTTTTATCCAACACTTCTATGAAGAATTTTTTCCATTCAGACCTTCCTGGCTCTAATTAGCTTCTTCCCACTTATTTTCCACTAATCTTTTGTTAGTGAAAAATGAAATTATTCATTTTGATAAGCTGTTGCATGAGTTTGAAGTACCTGTCTCTGACAAAAAAATGATAAACTAATACACCAGATTTCTGTTTCAGTAGCAGATTAAATGTATTTTGTAGCATAGGCTATTTCTGAAATAACAATCTAGGGAGAAATCTACTATGTTACCCAATGTACCTGCTAAAGGACATTTCTTTTTCAAAAACAACTATGACCTCTTGATATGTGTGTGTCAGGAAAATTAAACTGAAACTTAATTCATTGGAATTAAATGTAGATTGCATAAATGACATCAGTTTCTTCTCCCAACCCTCATTCAAAATTAAAGGGGCTTTAATTTAGGTTAGAAATGGAAGTAAAATCAAATGTATTTGTTTTACATTGTATTAATTCTGAAGGAGAGCTTCCTCTTAACAATTTAACATTACTAGTCTTGAAAATTCTGTCAAAAAAATGAAAACGTGACAAAATGCAGAGAATTTAAGTTATTCTACTTCATGATTTTCTATAGCTCATGTGTGTACTCGTAGTTTTCTGCTACAAAAATAAAACAAGCAAGCTTGAAACATGTTCAAGCTTCACATAGCTCAAAAATCTGGCTTTTTTTCCAAAAGCATCTGATTTCTATTGCTGATGATCTGAACAGAAGATAAATTTGACAGCCCTCTTTGCAGATAAAACAGGAAAGGTGAAGCCATGAAAAAGAATGATGGCAGCATCTGCTGCTGCAAAAATCAGCAGTGAGCTGAGAGCCAGTCATGTCCTGAACTCCCAATTGCCACAACGAACGTGGCAGCGATGCAGGCACGCGGGGAGCCGCTGAGGAGGAGGGAAACAATCTGCACCACAACAGGGGGTACAGGGGTATGGCACTGGGTGATGCCATTCCTGGGCTTCCTTATCAATATATCCTCTTGATATCAAAGAAACCCCTCTCTGAGAGGCAGTGCATCCCACCCCGTGGCAGTGTTGGGGGGTGCCTGCATCCCAGGATGTGCTCGTTCCCATGAGAGGGCTGGAGGCAGCGCAGGGATCCCTGGCAGGATATCCCAGTGATCCCTGGCAGGATATCCGAGTGATCCCCGGCAGGATATCCCAGTGATCCCTGGCAGGATGTCAGCAGTGATCCCTGGCAGGATATCCCAGTGATCCCTGGCAGGATATCCGAGTGATCCCTGGCAGGATATCCCAGTGATCCCCGGCAGGATATCCCAGTGATCCCTGGCAGGATATCCCAGTGATCCCTGGCAGGGTATCCCAGTGATCCCTGGCAGGATATCCCAGTGATCCCTGGCAGGATGTCAGCAGTGATCCCTGGCAGGATGTCAGCAGTGATCCCTGGCAGGATATCCCAGTGATCCCTGGCAGGATATCCCAGTGATCCCTGGCAGGATGTCAGCAGTGATCCCTGGCAGGATGTCAGCAGTGATCCCTGGCAGGATATCCCAGTGATCCCTGGCAGGGTATCCCAGTGATCCCTGGCAGGATTTCAGCAGTGATCCCTGGCAGGATATCAGCAGTGATCCCTGGCAGGATATCAGCAGTGATCCCTGGCAGGATATCCCAGTGATCCCTGGCAGGATATCCCAGTGATCCCTGGCAGGATATCCCAGTGATCCCTGGCAGGATTTCAGCCAGGTGATCCCTGGCAGGATGTCAGCAGTGATCCCTGGCAGGATGTCAGCAGTGATCCCTGGCAGGATATCCCAGTGATCCCTGGCAGGATACCAGCAGTGATCCCTGGCAGGATATCCCAGTGATCCCTGGCAGGGTATCCCAGGGATCCCTGGCAGGATATCCCAGTGATCCCTGGCAGGATATCCCAGTGATCCCTGGCAGGATTTCAGCCAGGTGATAACCAGCTGCAGGGGACAGACGTTTGTCCTCCTGTGGCCAGGGTGTACACACAGCCTGCCCAGGCTTAAATCAAGGCAGAAACTACAAACAAATATTTTTAATAAGCCATGATTATCCAAATGTCATCTGATCCGGAAAGAACAGACTGTACCGTTGCAAACTGGGATGCGTTTGCCTTATAATAGAGATAGAAAAAACCAGTTCAGAAACTTGTGATAGATTTTGACAAAAGTCTTATTTGAGAATATGAGGGGGGAGCTTTTTTACAGGGAACTTATTTTCATTCTCACTAGAGTTAGTGAGAAGGAAAAGATCCTTGCCACATGAGGTTAGCCAAAATCCAGCTGTGCCAATAAACTCTTCCTCCAGTGGTACCCTCTAAGAGAAGTTTTGGGGATATTTTTGGCAGGAGTTGGGGAGCCAGCTAAGTAAAGAGTGGAATGACACTTCTCCCTGTTTGCTCTTCCAGACTCCTGTACCCTGTGGTTTTGGCAATTCCAGAGCTGCAGATAATATTTGCTTTATTTATACAATAGGCCTTGGTGCAAATCTATTGTCTAAATTATGTGGAGATTTTTTTAGTTTTTTGTTCTGTGGGTTTTTTTGTTGGTTTTTTTTTTTGTTTTTTCAACTGCCCTATGACTTTGGCACACACAACATCCTGTGGCAAGGAACTCAACAATTAAATTATGCATTGTGTGAAAAAGTACTTCCTTTTGTTTGTTTTAAACCTGTTGCCTGATAATTTAATTTGGCGCCTGCTGGTGTTTTTATGCTTAAAGAATTAGTAAGAACCTTGAAACACCACAGAAATCTGTGTAAAACAAGACATTAAAATGTATTGATATGGCCTAGGCATACCTAGCATTCAAATTCACTGTCAATGACTAGGCTTGCAATAAAAAGTATATTTTTATAGCATTTTTATAGGAGTCTGTTGTGCTTGATTCTGTCCACTGTAAAAAGGTCATATCTGTCTTCAGGATTATTAATGTGGAGCCTTTTTATGTCTTTCTTCTTTTTAATTTAGGATACATTGGCTCACACATCTTCAGCACGGGTCTATATTTTTTCAGGTTGATTATAAAGCATGTTTAGTATCAGCTTTCTAGCTTTAGAAGAATACAAATGCCTAATTTAAACACAATTTATTTAAAAATTCTAAGGTTGAGGAAGTTTATTTGCATTTCTAGTGGTTATCAGATTTGGGGAACACAACTTGTGTAGTTAGGATCTATTCTGGTCTGGAATTTTCTGTCCTACTTTGCTTACCATTACATGTGTACAGGCAGAGGAACATTTATGGGTATATTTGAGCAGGAGATTAATTCTGAGTCCTGTGCTGACCTTTGCTCTGCAAAATTCATTGACTGGAATCACCAAGCTAATGCCTGAGTGCAGCATGCTCCTGTGTCATGGGCAATTTGGTATGGAGGAGCAAAACTCTGAATTTATTGTTTTTCTTGGTTCTCAAGATGCACATCCAGACAATACATTGCAAGTTGTCTCTGTATATTCTGTTTGTTTGTTTTCTTAACAAATGTCTTCTTCTGATGGAAATGCATTTCATTCATAATTCATAATTTCATTCATAAAGCAGTTTAACAAAGAGTAATTCCTAGCCATAAGCTGGGGCTGCACAGCCAAAGGTAGCCAGCTGAAGAAAGAGCTGCACTCAAGAGGCTCACAGTGAGTTTTCATTTAGCATTGCATGCAGTGCTAATATGATTTCAATTCCAAGAACTAGGAGATACATGCACACAATTTCCTTAACTTTAATTTGACAGGGCAGTCCTGCCTACAAAATTTAGACACACAAATATGTGCTTGTGGAAATCAACTAACAAAGCACAGGCTCTGGCTTAAGAATGCTGCTTCTAATGTTACTTTGTCATAAATCTGCAGCTGTAAAGCAGGAATTGCTCACCAGTTGTGGAGGTGATAAATAGAGGTTATTATTGCTCACTTGGCTAAATATTTTGGTAGAACACAGTAACAGCAGACAAGGTCTGCCAGCAGCCTTCCTGAGATGCCCAGCCCTTCCCATGATGGGTGTGCTGTGTGAAGAGCAGCACTGAGAAAGCAGCTCAGAAGACCTGTAGGTTGTCCTTGCATTGTATTGCTGCCTGCTTATCAGAAACAGAGCTTGGCTTGGCAGTAACACAAAACTGAGCCTGGAATCTGCTGTCCATAAAACGTGAGATGCGCGTTCCCTGCTACGATAGATCCCGTGGAGCGCTTGGGCTTTTCCCTTCTCCTCTTCTGAGAGGAAATGTAGGTGATGGTGCTGGAGTGGAGCTCCTGTGAGGTGCTGAGCTGGAGATCATGTCCTGGCTGGTGGCCAGCAGGGCAGGCTGGTGCTCAGGGGAGCACGGAGTTTCCTCGCCTGCGGGCAGATGGGGCTGATAGGCGCACCCTGGCCAGAGAGCTGCAGAGCTGTAAGAGGAACTGCAGGGAGGAAGATCAAAGAAGGAAATAATCATGAGCAAAAGGTCTGCTGGTTCCCCATGAGCAGGGTGGAAACAAGAGGAATTGTTGTTTTAGTGGCACAGGTAGGATGTGTTTTGCTGCCACAGAGCTTAACCCTGTGCTGGCGGGAGCTTTCTCCCTGCACTGTAACAGAGAGGTGGTTTCATGGTCTTGGGGCTGTTGCAGGCCACCCTCTAATGCTGGTTGCTAGCTGTAAATGTGGATTAGCATTGGATTTTGAGGGAGATTTGTGTATTTCTAAACATATTTATTTCTTGGTTCAGTATTAGGGAAGAGGGCATTTCAAAGCTAATGTCAAAACTCACCAATTCAGCTTTGTTTTCTTAGCGCCAAATAATTTCTAGACTGCAGCATCTATCAGCTATATCCAGAAAGGTAATAGAACAAATACCCTGCTGTTCCACTCCCTGCAAAACAAACATTTTTTAATTAAAATTAGAATTGCAAGATTCCCTTTTTAAATATTGAAGTAGTTTGGGGTGAGAATATTTTATTTTATTCAAACTATTTCAACTTCTGGTATGAAAAGTACTGATGAAATCGATGCAGGAAAAATCTTATTACAGGGATAAGCATGATGATGATGAGCAACGTATTTAAAGATGTTGCTGGCAGCATGAAAGGAATAATTTCATTGCATTGAAATTCTTCCATTGAAGTAGTAAGAAAATCACACACATAAACATTAAAACAACCATATATAAAATCTGGCACGTGACTTTGTATTTTTTTACAGAGCTGAGAGCAATCCCCCTGTGGGGAGGCACTAACAGCCTGGGCATAGGGTCAGGTTTGCCATGAGCATTCCCAAGGTTCCATGTGATGGAAGGCCTGACCAGCAGCAGCTGACAGCAGCCCCCTCTCCTCTGCCAGGAGCCCCAGTGAGCCCTGCTCAGTGCCAGGGGAGGGAGAGGCACATCTGCAGCTGAAGGGAGTTCTCAGAAAAGTGCTAATCCTGGAGCATGAGCTGCTTTTTGTAATAATTTCTGAGGGCTTTCCAACGTTTCATTCTTCACAGAGAATGCCTGTGGAGCTAAATAGAATATGATAACCAGTCTCTGAGATTTCTGAGTCGTCTTAGGGAATTGTGGCCTCAATTCCAATAACAGGAGCTCTGTTATCAACTTTTATGGGCCTGCCTGCCTTCTATGGAATAGTTCCTTAAACTTAATAATGCTGGAATAAAATGAAATAAAACATCCTCGATTCAATTCTTCTATTTTGGAGGGTAATTTTTATAGACTCCTATTAAATTCTAGGCAACATTTCAATGATGGAGGTTTATCTTGTCTTTCAATGCTATTAGACATAAAAGATCTCAGGGGGTGTCTCTGATGAATAATGCTGGCTCTTTCCTGGTTCCAGAAGGAGGAGGGGTGCAGCAGAAAGGCACATAATTACCTTGGTGCAGAGCCATGCTGCCACAGAGCTCCTGGCAGGAGAGCTAATGGTGTTCCTTGGTGCTGTGCTGATAATCCAGCTCACACAGAACTAGGTGTGGTGTTTTAAAATGTCATCAGATTATGCAAGATAGAAATGCTCTGAGATCTTAGCAGCAGCTCTTTTTATGGAATCCTACTTGAAAGAAAGAAGGATGCTGTAGCAGGAATGCCAGTGCCCAGGTACTGTGGTTTTAATGGGAGTACTACTGAATCACCAGCCTGTTTAATTAGACCTATAAAAGTTATTTAGCAAGGTGTGGATTGGGGCTTGGGGGAGGAATATCAAGAGCACAGCATGTCTGGAAAAGTGTCTATAAAAATCCATCTATAAAAGTCTCTTACTATGTGGTCTAATTAAGGTCTGGATAGAGCACATGCATTGCTCTACAAAACAAACAGGTTGGTTTCTGTTTGACACACTTTATTTTTATAACCTGATTACAAACTGAAAGAGTTTGTTAATTTAGCCTTAGTTTGGGTATACAGCAGAAAGCAGGGCTTGTCACTGGTTTGGATCAACCCTTCTCAAGGCATTCTTTAGAAATAAACACAACCAAATCAAGTTGTATCAAATAACTGCTCTTTCAAAGAGTTAATTTGCTTTTTCTTGTTGGTGTAAGGTTAGATTATAAACATATCAATGGTATCCAGCTTTTGCCTGCTGCCTGAGGAAAGTTAACATATGCCCACGTCCAGAAGAGGGAAAAAAAATTATGAAATGTGGAAAAGTGTAGAAGCTTAATGGTGAAACTACAACAAGAATATTTTGAGTTGTAACTGCATTGAAGAGAAGTGTGGGATGGCCCAGCTGAGAATGGGAGAAGGGTGACCCCACATAAGTGCTGTTCAGGGAACACTTGAGCATGAATTTGCCCCAATTATTGTGTTTGTGCTCAGTGGCAGCAGGGCAAACCTAAGCTAACCCTGAAGTCGTTCTACTGCCACCACTTACAAGCTGAGTCTTTACTATATACCATGAAATTATTCAAAACTTTTGACACAGTTTGTTGCTCTTGGTTAGGTCCTGTTTTCACTAGGGTATTTTTCAAGGATGGCCATAAGAAATGTTTGTTTTTTACAATGAGGGTGGTCAAACACTGGGGCAGAGCCTTGACAGGCTGTGCAAGCACCATCCTTGGAGCTGCTCTAACCCAGCTGCACTAAGCCCTGTAACAGATGGAGTTACAGTCTAACACTGAAGTTAGTTCTGCTTGGAGGAAGATCTTTGTCTTCAGGGCCTCTTCCTGCCTAAAGTATTGTATTATTTTGTATAATAGGGCCAACCTACATGGCCAGCCTATGAAGGCATAAGATGGCTGATAAAAAGATGCAGTGCAGAGCAGCACTGATTTCTTGGAACACAGGTGGTGGCTGCAGCCAGTTCAGTCAGCTCCAAACAGAATAAGCAGTTTCTGGGGCTATTTTGGTGTTGCAGTCCTTGTTCAGGAATTTTTCAGGGTCAGAAGGTGACACTGGCTACACTGGCTCACCTGGTTCTCAAAGGGGTAACCAGCTCCACGGTGAGCTCTCTGGTTGTGCCTAGTGCACAAAGTGTGAGTAGCATCCCAAACACTGTGAAATGTCAATGTAAGTACCTGATGCTATTGCAGAAATTCATCTGAAGTCAAGCAAGCCTGAATCTAACACAGCTGATCTGTGTTTTCCAGCACAGAGAAACAGGCTATACTCAGATGCTCTGTTGGCTTGTTTTAGTGTGTTCTCAGCTTTATCTCCTATATTCATCTCCTTTGCTGCACTGCTCTTATCTGCTGAAGAAAAGTCTGAAATAAACATCTCAGTGAGGTACCAGATGTCTCAGTAGCTTCTCAGAGTGAATGAGAAATGCATTGGGCAGGTGGGAAATAGTACTTCTGTTTCATGGAATAGGGAAAAGAAATTGTAACTTAATCTGTCTGTGACAGGCTTCAGAAAAAGTGGGGATCAGCGGGTGGTGGGTTACTGGGTGAGAACAAATTTATGGCCTAGGAGAAAATAATCCTGGTAGGATGTAGTAGGATTATTGAAAATGACAAGATACAAAGTTCTGCTGGATATTTTTTCATTATGGTGAATGCTGGCTCTGGTTAAAAAGATTGTCTGTCTGGCTCTACATCAAAAACCTGGCTTTGCTTTTGCAAGCTTGTAAAATTCAAAAAAGAAGAAGAAAAACCAAGAAAAAAATGTCTCTATTTTTTTTTTTGTTTGCCTGTCTTTCCCCCTTCCAGCTTCCCAAGCATAATGGTTCTTCAGTGCCCAAGAACTGTTCTACCCCAATCTAGTTTCTAAATCCGAGTAAATGAAAGTTCCATCAGTCCGGTACAGCAGTTGCCTTTTCACTTTTTTCCAGCTATTTCTCCAGCACAAGAGGAAGATTTTGAAGAGTGAACTAATGCTGTTGCCACACGGTTTCCTGAATGCCTGGGAGGGCTGTGCAAGTTAGATTCTGACTGATGTTCGTGCTGGCATTTGGGTTTGTTAAGGAGGAATTTAATGGCGCTATGCTGATTTATATATGTGAAGTGTAAGGTCTTTCATATGTCTAGTTTCTACTGTTTTATAGTTACTTTTTATTTTATTGCTGACCAGCAGCCAAAGGGATTTCCTTTCATCTTTTCCTGGCCGCAGTCTGCGGGCAGTGTGTCGGGGAGGTGTGACAGGGACGTGCCCGCCCCAGGATGGACAGAGCCCCGCGGCTGTGCTGGGGCTGTGCAGTGCCCACTGGGGCAGGGGGCTCTCAGGGCATTGTCCCCAGCCCTGGGCACAGCAGGAGGAGCAGCAGGCTGGCACTGATGCTGTGGGGCACAGCAGAAGCTGCAGCTCTCCCTCAGACCGGGTTTTGCCCGGGATGCTGCGGGAGGTTTCCCAGTCTGGCGATGCTCTTCTCTCTGGCCTTGGTTTAGACCTGTCTTAGCTCCCTTGGCACCCACCGAGCCTGCCTCTGCCACGGAGAGAAGTGGCTAAAGAGCTGGGCATTCCCAACCCTATCTTCTCTTGTTGTTTTTCCAGCCTTCTGTTTAACCCTCCTTGCCAAAAGCACTGTTTGGTGACTGGCAAACTAATTGGCCGGAGGAGGCGTCATCAAAAATTCATCTCAGATAATTAGACATTGAGCTATCATTATCCTTGAGGTTCAATTCATTTTTGTTTTCATTAGCTCTGCGCTTCCCTGTGGCAGATATTTCTGATAATTTCTGAGCACGGAGGGGGTCATCAGTGCTGGCATTTTTTCAGATGTGCTTCTCTTGCATGTCCTTGCTTACCTAGCAGGAGTTGGGGGGAAGAGCTGTGTTAGTCAGGCTGCAAATTCAGGATTTTATCTGTTTTACAGGGCGTCTTGTGTAAGGAGCAGAAGCTTCACTTAGGCTTTGATGGAGAGCTGACAAATTCAACGCCACATCGTTTGTGAGGCAGCATTTCTGCTTTTCCAGCATTTTCAAAATAAATGTCATTTCGAACAGCTGTTGATAGTGTTAAGAAATCCCATTTGCATTTTCTGTCATTCTGATTACATAGTTATTAATTTCCGATACAATGGCAAATTAATGTTAGAGTGAGGTCCTTGAAATTTTATTGCTTTTGTTTGGTTTTGAGTCCTTACAAATGAAAGGAATATAACAAGATTTCAGCTATCAGAGCCTTAGCCCTTTAGTGCAGTGTTTTTAATGCAACACTGAAATTTGAAAAAAAAATAATTACTGGCAATTCCATAGTGAGGAATAATATGCTTTTGTCTCTGGTATTAAAAATTATATATTTCTTTAAGCTGCTGTTCTATATTTTGCAATTATAGATGATTCTGAGTATTAGAGTTAACAAAACAAGGAATTTGTGTAATTTTTTTTAAAATTCTGATATTTTGGAATTTGTTTTTATTGTTATGAATAATCAGAAGCACAAAAATATTTCCCCAAAATACACACTTAAGATTTTTCTTGAATCTAGTGAAATAGTCATGAAAAAGTAATTTTGAAAGGGAAGCTGTAATTACTTGGTATGGTTGAAAGAAAATTAATTTAGAATCAGTATGATCTGACAGAAAATAGAGAAGCTGATAAAAAAAATCAGCATTTTAATTTGAGGAGTTTTTGTTGTGAGTTTGTCATATTTTATTAGAAACTTTATGTCCTGGAAGTGTAATATAGCTGGACTGCATTTATGTATTTAAAATTTATAATTTTAAATATGTATTTAAAATTTATAAGTATTTTAATGTCTCTTAAAAAGGTATTCATATTTTCTGAACACCTGCACACCCAGCCTTTTCCAGAAAATTGTATCACCTGTCTTATAAGCCTAAAGCAAGCAGTGACAGTAATTATTAGCCCTGATGCCATTGATTAGAATGCTCCATGGCTTTTCTCTCTGCCTGTTGATTACTTCCTGCTAAGAGAGGAGCTGCTCATATTTAGGGATGTGGACATGGCAGGCAGAGAGCAGCTAATTCACAGCTCCTCTGTACTCTGTGTGTGCCTCTCCCAGACTCCAGGTGGATTTAGGGTGCAGGGGGACACAGGCAGGCTGTGGTCAGTCCCAGCCCGTGCTGCTGGAGGGCAGCTCAGGGTTTGCTCTGGGGGAGTGCTGCCAACAAAGCCTGCCCGGAACAGAGCCAGGCAAACCAGAGCTGCAACAGCTCCAGAGTTCCTGTTTGCTTTGCATCGAATCTGGGTTCGTTTCTTGGGTGGAGATGCAGTTTATTGGCAGATTTTGGTGAGCACAGAGCAGATGGGAAGGTCAGGTGGGGCCATTAGAAGCGAGCTCAGCACCGTGTTACACATCCCGGGTTCACCATCCCCGCTGGCTCCAGGGCTGATTCCTGCTGGCACACTCACTGCCTGGAGCTCTGCTCATGGGCACCAGCTGCAAACAAGGCTGAGGAAATGGCAGCTTTCTAAAGCTGTCTTGATTAAAATTACTTATCTTCCTGTTGTCTCTGGCTTTTACTTCTGAGTTATGAGCAACAGAGCCACACACTGTGTAGGCAGGTAGATTTCCCAGAGGTTGTATTTCACATTTTCCTATTTCACATTTTTCAAGGATATGCTTTTTTTTTTTTCCCCCTTTCCTTTTCTTTCTTTTTTAAAAATAAATCTTCTCAACTCTCTTCTCCATGATGAGCTGCTTTATCACATTACCCTGGGGGAATAGTATGTTCTTTTGTAGGCTTAAACTGGATGGAGAGATGAGTGAGGGTCACTCATTCTCCTCTGGACTAAGGAAGCACAGTGACCCTTTTACCAGTGAGTTGAACCTAGTTAAAACTTCATTCTAGTGTATTAGCTAGTAGAGTGATAATTTAAAATGTCAAGCTCTTTCATCATTATTTTAATATATATTTGCAAGCCACCTAATGAGGGGAAATGTTTTAAGGAATATCAAAGTGAGCTACTGTGAGTTTTGTATTTTCATTCTTATTTTAAAACCAGGTTGAAATTAAAATAAAAATAAAAGTCTCCAAATAAGTAACATCTCTATTTTAAAATGTGGTATCTTTGTATCTTAAGAGCAAAGCAGCCTTTAGAGTGAAACAATATTGAAGAATTCATGGGCATGTTCAGCGTTAAATAGCATGGTGAAAGGACATGGAGACCTTCATCTTTCTTTGATAAAGTTAAGTATTTTTGAAATGAACATCTTATCAGATCAGAAAAGCTGGTAATATTGGCAGATCAGCACAAGTTGGTTATGTCAATCTGACATTTGATCATAAGTAATGTTCTTTTGGTAAGAAAGAAAGTCAAAGTGAAGGACATCACAACTTTCATAGGCAGTGTTCCAAACTCAGAAGGATGGTATTTTAAAAACATTTTCTCTTTCCATTTCGAGTACCAATTCTACTCTTAGATCCTCACAAAATGAATTCTGTACTTGCCTCAATCTCTTTCCTGGATCCAGACATTTTACTCTGTTAACTCTGGAGAACACGGCACAAGAGAAGTTGGAATTTTTTTTCCAAGATGTTTGCTGTAAAGAATTTTGTATCCAAGCTGTTGAGTTGACTGCAAAACTTTTCCTAATTTGTTATTTTCATGATCGGTGATGAATTCCTTTTTAAGAAAATCTTGTCTTTTAGTCTAATCATGACTGGTTAAAATTTCCTGTCTGATATCAATACATGTTGATTGATAAATGAGAGAGCCTATTCCCAGACATTCATTTCACCATTGTTTTCTTGCACTACAATCAAGTTTCCTATGCTGGTACACTCTGCATTTTGCTAAAGAGCTGCCCTTGAAGGGTGTTATATATCTGTAATATACAGCACATCACTTTTTCTGTGCCTGCTTTTGTCCTGTGCCCTGCTTATCTCAGCCTCAGACCAAGTACCTGTGCTGTGGAATAGGTCAGACATAAGTTAATACATTAGGCAAAGCAGTCAGGCTCTATTAATTCTATCTAATCAGTGGTTAATTAATGGCTTTTGCCTTGCAGCATAGGTGAGGCAAGGCTTGCATTTGCCCACAGCATAGTGGACACACACTTTAACCTGCATCACTGCAGGGGAATTCAGTGTGAATTCTTGTTTCATGGAGATTTCATGTAAAGTAGAAATGTGTCAGGCAGTGTGAAGCCTGGCCCTTTGACAAGGGGCAGTTTGTGTGTGCTGCATTAATGGGCATTTGTGGTGGGCTCACTTATCAATTTATCTGGCATACAAAGAATAGGTACAGGTTTTTACAAATTATAAACTAAATGTACAGGTGGCTCCAGCTCAGACCAATCTATTAGCTGACATTCTTACTTCAATAACAGTGACTGGATCAGCTTTTAAAACAGTTTATACACATAAATTTTGAGGTTTAGAATGGCAGTCAGATACAGTCCAGAAGCCCTGTGAAATCAAGTTGCCTCTGAAGTTTCTGCTGCTACTGGGGAAAATGGTACTTGCTTGTACTTGCTTCAGGCTGAAAGCAAAAAGAACAGAAAGATAAACTCGTATACTTTTCAGCTTTAAAAGGATAGTGTTCATGTTATTGTGCTTGTTTTCAGGTGTACTGTATTGACCTGAATGCATTGCAATACTGAACCTTTGAAACTAATAAGTGACAAATGAGGCAAACTTTATAAATTCTTGTGTTTCTGCAGTTATCAACTCCCACTATGAATTTCAAAGGCACCTGCAGCTGGTGTGCATCTTTAGGAGCTCTCCCATTTGCAGAGTGGGTGAGTGTTTCCTTGGGGCATTGCTCAGGATTGGTAGAGCCATTGCCCCAGGTCACAAATAATTTATTAAACTTAGGGTCTAACTATTGCTGTTACTGAGGACATGTGCTTGCTGGATCACACTGATCTGCCAGACCTTGATCTATGCCAGCAGGTTTGCAGGGGCCTGTTTGTGTTTCAGCATTCCTAAAGTTTGTTTCTGCTGTTTTCCAGTGTCCTGGCATTAGTTTATGTCTGAAAGATGTAGTGATCCCCTGAAATATTGTTCTTTACATGTACATTGTCTCTTCCAGTTATTTTTAAGGTTAACCAAAATGGGATTGGCAAGAAATTTTTTTCTCCTTTCTATCTATATTTCATTGGTTTGGATAGGAAGATCTCTTAAGGAACAGATGGAATAATTTGGTAAATAACATGGAGGACTGGGAAAAGAGATGATTTCTAAAATCAAAGCAATATATTTTTATGATAATGTCTGGCCTGGATATGAAATGAATCAGAGAACTGAAATAAATAAACAGGAAACTTGAAGATAAAGGTCTCATGCAATTAGCATCATAGAATCAAAAGAATGACTTGAGTTGGAAGAGACTTTAGAGTTATTAGTGAGATTAGTGGGAGCTATTTTTATTTATCATTCCATCTCTCAAATGACTACTGGATAATGATTCTGTGAAATTGTACTTTAAAAATGGAAGAGTGAGTCTGAGCTAGGTGTCAAATTTTTTTAAAGATGCAACTCAAGACCTGTTCTGGGAAAAGAAGGGGATGGTTACCTTTTTTTTTGTTTTCTTTTGTCCAGTCAGATGATAAATGCCAATATTATTTTTAAAGGAGGCCAGAGTCATTCCTCTCAAGCAAAATAGCTATGTACTCCATTTTGTATCTGCCCTCAGCATGCTATTTACATTTACAAGGCATATTTAGGAGTAGTGGTGTTTCCATTCTTCCCAGAGAACATTTAACCTGTTTAGCCACGTGCAGCCCAGAAATCCCACCCTCCCAGAGAGCTCCTACCTATTCTGCAGCTCTGGGTTCCAAAATGCAGAGCTGGTTCTGCAAGGGCACCTTGCAAATGAAACTTCTCAGCACCCAGGAGGACCCCAGGAGCTCTGGTTTTGCAGTCCCCAGCTTACAGCACATGAAAGTGTAAATGTGCTTTGCAAGGACCTATTCTATTGTTTGCAGTACAGCAGAACTGTTTCTTTTGGATGGATGCAAGTATTTGATTTGGAAGTCTTAGCTCATTGTGCCTTGGGATATCAGGTTATTATTATCAGGAGAAAACAAGTCCTGCAGAGGCAGCAAACCCAAGGGGGGACAGCTCAGTGTCATCCTTTGGCCTACAAGCATGGTAATACTTTCAGTTGAAATAATCAAATATATTCTATGTGTTGAGGATTTTTTTTTTTTCATCTGATTAAAAGCTAATGAGGAATATGAATACCAAATATGACTTTTCACTTGAATCAGTAATTAATAATCACAGACTGAGCTGTCTTTAAACAGCTAGTTCTAGATAAACTGGGTTGATACGATGTCAGCTTTAAAAATCAGCCAGATTTGAAATGGATATCAAGGGTGCCTTCAAAAAGCCTATTGCAGGAGTAACTGTGTAAGACAGAACTAGGTGGATGCATTAATATTTGAGCTGTCAGATTTGCTATTCAATTTACATGTCAAGTGTCAATCTGATGGGCTATCTTGATAAATCCCTACAAACTACACTCCTACTTAGTGCAGAAACTTTCTTGTTTGACAGTTCACATTTAGAGTCTTCTAGCAAGGCTCTTTTTCCTTTGAAACTAAACACAAGGTTGTAGGCACACAGTCTGTGGTGGCTGGGATGGGGCTGAGCTGTGAGCAGCAGGTGAGCAGCACTGACAGCAACGAGCCAGGGAGTGCCCAGGGGCACTGACCAACACCAAAGGGAGCAGAGGGCACACAGGGGAGTGCATGGACAGGAGGGGATAAAAGGCTGTGGAAAGAACAAGGAGGGAACAGCTTGCAGCCTCTGGTTTTGTGTGGTGGTACTCTCTGTGTTGTGGCTGTCTCGGCTGCGACACAAGGTGCTGTGACACAAGGTGACATCCTAGGACACAGAAAACGTCCTTCCACACACACAGGCAGACTCTGGGAGTCACCAGGGGAGTGGTGATGTGTGGTAATACCTCACCAGCCAGGGGTCTGGGCTAAGGGAGGACATCCAATGACACTGTGTCCTGTGTTACAAAGCCCTGGCTCCTCTTAAGAAGAATATTTTCACTTCTTCTGCAATGTTAGCTTTAATGGGAGTTTTCTCCATCAGCTGCAATGATTTACTAGGCCCTAACAAAGGAGGTGAGTGTAGGATTTAAGACATTTTACTTCAGAAGGAATTGTTATTTACCTTTTAAATCATCAACTATAAGTGTGTCTGGGGTATTTTCTCTTTCCACTAAAGATTCTACCCAAACCTTGTACTGTTCCATAGAGGCACAATTATGTCCTCATAGTGAATAAAATCCTGAGAAGTTGCACATCTCTCCACTGGCTGAAGCTGCAGGTGTTGGAGCAATATTATCCTATCATTAGGTCATATTACCAGCAATGTGAAGGACAGCTCTTTGTCCCAGATCAAAAGACTAAGGCTGTACTTTGTACTTTTTTATGTCACTCTGTCAGACTGTGAAATCTGAAATACTTCACCTTGCATTTAAAAAAATTCTATTTTTAATCTTAGAGTTGACATCCTTGTTAAACATTCATCTTCAGAAAGCAACATCTCTTTCACCTAAATATTCTGCTGTGATGGGTTAAACAGGTAACAAAAAAAAAAAAAAGAAAAGAGCATATATTTTAATATTTAGTATAAGTACCGTGTCTTTTCTTTTGATTGATATCTTAGAATGTCAAATAAATTACTAGGGAATGTTTATTATTTTATGCAAGATATTATGTAATGCATTTCTGCTTAGAAGTCAATATGTAGATTTGTACATGACACCATTTTTATCACATCTTGTGAATTTGTGGTTACTTTTTTCATTTGAATGCCAGGTAAGCTTCCCAGACTAAGGAGTTTAATTATTACTACTGAACATTATTATTAGCAAAGATTATTATTGGAATAAAGTGCAGCTCATGTTCTTTTGTAGAAAGAGAGAGAGGTTCTTCTTGATAACAAGGGCAAGTTAGTCCCCTCTTTGTCAGAGAATTCCTAATACACTGAACCAGGAAGGAAGTGCAGGGAAACAGGAGGGTGGGGAGCTGTGGAAATAAGGAAGAGCAGAGGGAGAGAAGGAAGGAAAAGGCAGGGAAAAAGGAAGGGAAAAGGTAGAGAAAATAGGAAAAATTATTTAGGCAGTGAAAGTCAAAATTGACATCTTAATCCTGACTAAATCTACAAGTTAAAGTCCCTCCATCCTCTATACATGCCTCTAGCCATGAAAATGGCTCTGCTTTGCTGAAAATTCCTCAAATTCTACAATTCCTGCTTTCATGCATGTCCATGGCTGCCTTGCTTTAGCTCTGCTGTGACCTTTTGGTGATGCTCTCATACTGATGGTAATGGATTATGTGCTGGGTGATTGTGTGATCAGGACATGTGTGACAGGAAATTTATACCCACAAACAGAGACAAGTGGGACTGTGGAGCTGTTTGAACTTTAGTTTCTCCTGAACCAAGCTGGGCCCAGACTGTTGGTCTCAGAGGGGAAAGGACAGCACATCAACCCCTGTATTAATTTAGTCTCCTCCTGCCAGCTGGTTTTATGAACTACAAGAGATGATGGCATATCCTTAATATTCTTTGACAGTGCAGTATTTTTACTTAGACTGTCTATTCCAGAGTGATGCTTCTCTGATAGAATGGCCAGTCAATCTCACAGCATGATAGAAAACAGATGTAAGATTAGGATGCAAAGTAGTTTTCCAGATACTTGGTCCCAGCATGCTGTACAACCCAGCCCTAGAGTTAACCAGGCAAGTGCTGACACATGTCTTGTAGCAAAATATCACTCACAGCCACAGTTCAAAGGCCTTGCTACCCTCCAGGGCAATTAATACAGCATCACATTCAATGGTGCTTGAACCAAATCCATGGGACTCTCGGGGGAGGAATAGGGAAGCAATCTCAGGGCTCAGACACGAGCAGCACGCTGCTGCAGCTGAAGTTTCAGTCCCTAGGAGCACAAATGTTCCTTGAGAATGCTTGTGTGACAATGCATCATAAAAAGCAGATTCTTCTGCCATTAACATCTTTGACAACAGTCTCATTAGGTTCACTAAGTAAAAGTTCAGGCTCTAGATGTGGATCTCCACTTTTTGAAATGTTTATCACAAAGGAAGAGCCGAGTGTTTGGAAAATGTCTTTTGAATGAGGAATTTAAAGAGCATTTAGAACAAGTAAATAACTGGTTTGTGCTGCACATATGCATTTTTAAAATGAAGTGATATGGATATACGCAGTGATGGTGCTAGTAATACTAACAGCCAACCATAACAACTTTTGCTTCAACTAAGTACCTGAAGTGATCACTTTTCATTTTAGAAATTATAGGGAAATTTGAATAGGAATGCTTGTATTATGCATCATCCATCCAGCTAATGATGCTATTGAAAGTGCTGAGGCGTCTCCTGGTGTAATTTAGTGCTTGGTGTGAATGGGATTTGATGGCCAGCCTGTACCTGGGCTGCCTGAAATTAACTGTGCCTGTGATATAATTGTGTGGTGCTGCAGAGCGCAGGGAATCACAACAAGTGGCTTTTAGCTCCTGATTTCTGTTCAGCAGTTGGCACTTCAGTTTCTGCTTGTTAATGTGGGGATGATGTGCTCCCCCTGATCCTGCTGCACTGGTTGTGACAGTTCACAAAGCAAGAGAAGCCACGTGTGGGTGAGCTTTGCACACTGCTGAACGTGAATATTGAACTCAATATCTTTATTCAGGCAGTCCTTGGGAATTCCCAGACTGGCCATATCCAGCAGAAACGATTCAATAGTTCAGGTTCCATTGTAATTAAAAGCATAATATGAAAATGAGCAAATGAAAGAGTAAAAACTTAGTGCTTTTACTGTTTAGGAAAATTAATATTTTCATGGTGATTCCATGTGCCATATTTTTTCCTTAAGGAGGAGAAGCTCTGCAATTCAACAGGAGGCATGTGTACACTCTGTCCTATATATTAATTGTTTATGGTGATCAGTTTATTACCAATGTGCATGCCTATATTTATTTTTAAATGATTTTTTTTAATGGATAAAACATTTGTAGATGAGAGAGGTGACTCTCATATCTTTATTTGCTTATTTGTTATGGGTTTTTTTCCTTTAAAACAATTATTTATTTATGATCTGCCGGGTGATCATAAATAAATGATCAGAATCTCCATACCTGTTTTTGTCCTCCATTAATTTCTCTCAGGTAAGTTTCAAAATTCTCTTGTAACCAAGCATGATTTCTCACATTCCCATGTAGTTCTTCTGGATGTGGACAAAGGTTGCTGTTTCAGGGTGCTAATTACAAGAGAGGTACTGGAATTTCAGAAACCATATTTAGCAATAGAAGTGATATTACTGAGCCTTTATAGGAAGGAAATGGTTGGGATATCAAATCACATTTTTCAGACCAATGTATCAGTCTCTTGAGCACCTATTGGTACCAGGAAGATCTGTCTTTACATTTGCTGATTATATGACTTAAAAAGAAGGAATATTACATAGAAATGAGTGCTTTAATTGTTCAAAATATTTTAAGGTGTCTTATTAGTGAGCATAGCTGAGGTTTCTGGATAAAATATTTTCTCCTGGTTTGTTTTTACCAGGAAATAGTTGCCTTCCTCCAGTGGGAAAGTTGGTTGCCATCTGCAGACCATCCTTCCTATAAACCATTACTTTGATTATTTGTGCTGTCAGTTAGGCAAATTCATCCCTGCCTGGTCAGTCTGAAACAAAAGTTTGAGGCTCTATTGTGAAGTACTTCCTTCTTTATCTTTCACTGTCAGAAGTTCAATGTAAAGCAATGCAAAAAGACTTTTTGTAATTAGTTTGGAACAAGTAGCTGATGGGCTAGAAATTGCCTAGAGAAAGTCTTTATGCAGTATTAAAGCATATTGAGATAGAATGTATAACAAGGTCTATAAATGGCAAAAATAGTCTAGGAAACCACTGCTTTTCTGAAGAAAAACACTTAAAATTATTTTCAAAAGTCATGATTAAAAATTTAAAATGGAAATTTTTTTCTTTGCTCATGTATTGTCCTTCATTCCCTGTAACTGATTTTGTTTAATGGGCCTCTGATGCCTCCCTTTTATATGATTTTCCTTTCATAGCTCATATTACTTTTATTGCCTCTCTCCAGATCAAAGGCATAGGGAGAAAAGAAAAATGGTGACTAAGACTGATGTCTGCAATCTTTCACATTTTGGCATTATTTTCCTAAGTATTCTTACCTTGATTTAATGCAGCTTTTGCTAGTTATAATTTTAGGAGTCACTGTAGATAATTCTTCACCCTCCTGGATATCCCAACCTTTGATACATTTATAGAGGTTAGTGCTTTGCAAACCAGTGATAAAAATTGGAGCCCAATATATTTAGAGATTCTAAATGCATTTCAGTTGCTTCCTTTAGATTTTATTTGCCATCTGGCTGTACAAGCTAGCACAGTTTGCTGGGGTTTTTTTGTTTTTGTTTTGTAACTTTGAAAGCTAGAGGCACGACTGTTTCTCTAAAAGAATGCCAAATTATCACATGGCTACAGGCACTGATGGTGTTAGGGAAAAACCACCAACATTGTGAGTGAATATTAACCCACCTCTGTATTTCACACGTTGGGTAATGTCCCCACAGTGCTCTGATGTCTTTGTCCTCCTTCTCTTCCTGTGCCAAACCTCTCCCCCAGCCACAGGTTTGGCCCCTTTCAGTAGTGATATCCTGACTAAGGCAAAGTTAGAAAAACTTGAGATGGTGTAATTCTTTTTTTTTGTAATGACTGCATAGCTGAATATCATCTTCCATTAATCTGTCAGTAATTATTCTTGTGTTTAAAAATGATAAGAGTAAGGATACTGAAAATTTGAATGGGCCTGGAAATGTAATTTGAAAGTGAAATTGTACAGTGTTTAAATTATTTTTGAAGGTACAGCACTATTGAACCAAGCAGGGGAAAAAATCCATGGGGGACATGGTTTAGAATTTATAAAATCCTGAAAGCCATGGTTGTTTTATTTTCCTCTAATTTTCAACATACACATTGCCACAGGTACTTGTAACAGCAAAAAAAAAAAAAATTGGATAAATTCAAGTACTTCTGCAGCACTGCACCATTTTCCAAGAAATGTGAAAAACTTTCAGAAGTGTTATTTCAACAGAACAGTTCATTTCTGTAATTGGTCAGACTTCTGAAAAGTCATGGATTTGGTGTCTAGTAACAGCCTGAGCTATCTTCCAACTAAATAAAGCAACCTGTTCCAGGCCTGACCTCATTTTCATATATACATTAGAAAAGTCAGTGATTGTAAACACAGATGGTCCAACACATCATGTCATGCTGCTGCCCTTGTGTTGGAACGAGGCTAAATCTTGCATTGAGAATGAGGATTATTATGTCAAACCAAGCACTTAATTAAGAACAGATTTCAATATTTAATGACTACACAGTAGCTTATTAAAATATTTGCACTTGTGTTTACGATGTTTGCTGGATTAAATACCAATATATTTGTTAACTGTAGAACAACTTCCATTGCTCTTGCATCATTCTTGCACGAAATCCAAGTATTACTCCTGTGATGCTGCAGAGGCTCCCTAGCCTGGAAGAGCAAATTTAGTCTTTGTGCATGTGGGATGGTGTCTGGAGAACTCAGCGTGGTTTGGGAGGCAGGATACAGTGAGAGGGTACGGGGGAAGCTGAAAGGACAATTTGGTAACATTTCTTGTAGGATGGCTACATTCCTAAATCACAAACAAAAAGCTGGGTAAAATCTCTGTTTGCAGCTTAGCTGAACGCTTTCTTCACTATTTAGCATTTGGAGGATTAAGGGAGTCTGTAGAGATTCCCACAGTCGCACAAAGATGTTCTCATGCTCACAATCTCCTGCAATTTCTTCCCTGGAATCATAGGTTGAAGCTGTGGGTGGTTTATCTTCCTGAATTTAATGTATGAAGCTTATGAAGTCTGTTATGTTTCAAATGGAAGGGCACAGTTGCAATTTAAATGGATGACATTTTAACTGAGGCCCTTGTAGAACCCACCAAATTTCTCCCTCATTTAAACCAGGGGTAAGAGGCACATTCCCTTCTCCTGCAGCACCTGTATTGTCTCGGTCCACGGTGAAGATCCCTCTCTGTATTCATGCCATTGCCTGGCTGAGTGATAAACATAAAGACCACAACGTCTCTCCTTTCCAGGACAAAAATGTTTCAGCATTCTTTTTCTAAAAGCTCATTTAAAAATTATAAACAAATATCTCATCACTCTTTTCCTTTGGGCCCTTTCCCTCCAGATGAAAGAAAAATTCCCCCACTCAGTTCCCTAAAGGACGCTTCTCCTGAGGAAGTCATTGCGGCTTCAAACTCTTACATATGGAATTGTGCACACATCCTTAATGCTGGGGTCCTGGGAGAGATGTCAGCAATTTATATCTCCATCTGCAATAAGTTATGAGCACCTGCACCAGCTCAAGCATGCAGTGTGTGCAAGCCCTGCTCCATCCTGCTGCCTCCCCAGGCTGACATTTATGGGGCAGTGCCTTTGCACACTGACATCAGGCTCTTGTCCACGGCCTCCCGTGAGAAATGTGGGCAGCTGAGGGCACCATCCACCCCTGCAGAAGGGGTGGGTCACCCTTTGGGGGGAAAAATGTCATCTGTTGGTGATTAACCTGAGAACAAAAAAAAGAAGCATAAATATTCATAGTCTGGATGACTTCTTACAGGCAGTTCAGAGAGCTCTGCACAGCATCATGGATCCTCTGCTGCAGGTTTTGCATGCATTGATGGTGGGGCTGCTAGGTGGGGCCTCTGTCAACAAACACAGCAATCACTTCTCACGGGTATTTCTGGTTAAATCTAAGTCAAATTCTCATTTTAAGCAATTTAAAATGAGATTGTAGCTTGTTGTCACCAAATGTTAAGTTATCATAAAATAAATATTTAAATTTCTGCAGTAAAGGTTGAAAGCTTGATGGAATGATAGTTTTGGACAGCAGGAGAGTTTGAATGTTTATGAAATTCAGCAATACTTCTTATAGAGTTACACTCTTTAGAGCAGTTGTTTTCCAGTTTATGTGGAATTAAATGTGGCTCTGTATATCTGATTCTCCTGTCTCATTTTCAAAGGAGTAAAAGACATTATTGCTTCTCATTGTCAAAGGAGTAAAAGATATTATTGCTGCTTAGTGCAAAATCCTAATTTTTTCATTTCCATGCCATCTTCCATACAGAAGTCTCAAAGCCTGCTGATATTAGTGATGCAGCTTTGTAGCACCCTTGGAGACCAGCAGCATCATGATCAGTGTGTGAACAATAAGACAAGTCAGGCAAAGAGAATTTGAATAACTAAGCAGACAAAAAAGCTTGTGGCATAGCCAGAAAGTGAATACAGGGCTGTTTTATTTAGAGGGGAACTGTTAATTTTTAATTTAATTTCTTCCCAGAAAATAACTCCCAAAGCAATACAATTTCAATCATTCTGAAACGATTTCTGAATATGACTAGGATTTATGAAGCAGTTTTAGATAAAAGTTGAAAAAAAGATGGGTTTGATTCCTGAGTGCTGAAATGAAAAATTTTCAGCCTGTAGAAGGTGAGGTGTCTCCCTCCAGTTGCCATAAGCAGGAGGGAAGGAGGGCTGTGGGACCCAGTGTGCCCCGTGCTGCAGGGTGGCAGGGAGAGGGGCTCATGCCTGCAGGGCTGCAAGAGGGTTCCTGCCCAAAAAATGACATGAATTTGATTAACTGGATGCAATTTAAATTTGTTAAAGAAGCTGCTTACACAGTTTTGTTCCTAAACTTCACTCATATGTATTTTCCTTTCCAGCCTCCCCTGGGTGCCTCGTCCCTAGGAGCAGATGCTGGGGTGCAGTGAGCTGGTTTGGTTACTATTGCTGAAAGAAAGCAGCAATGGCATTTTTGATTTATGTCACCTGATTGGGCCAGATTTTTCTGCAAATGTGGAAATAGCTGCTGTTTGTGAGTACATCTGTAAGGATGAGCCAGGTGTTACACCTCACCTGCAGCTGGACTGATAATTCTTCACCCCCTTGGAATCTTGAGCAGTTTCTCAAAAACAGAGTTGAGGATAATGCTTTGTGGATGACAAAAGCCAAGACATTTGGGAAATCAATTTGAGTTCAAAAGGAATGAGAGAAGGGCAGGTTTGTCCTATCATGCTGCAGATGTGTGGTGCATTATACAAGTTGTTGCACAACTGGAAGGAAAATCATGAAGTTTCACTGTTGATTTATCCCTAACAGTGCAGCCAATCATCTTAGTAATGAAATATTTCCTCTATTTATACTGGTCCTGTCATGAGGTCTCAGCTTGATTTCCAGACCTTGCATATTAGTACAAAGTTACTGAGGTATGTAAGAATTACTTTGAAAATCTAATTATTTTTCCTGCTTAAATGGTAGAACATACTGCAGTGCTGAAACTCGGGAGCAGAGCAATTCACAGCAGATAATTTAAGAGATTTTTACCCCTTTTTCTGTGCAAATATTTTAAGCATCTTTTGCTGCAATTTACTTGCCTAGTTTATCTTGTTATGTGGTTTTTTTTCTGTGTGAACAAGTTCAGGCCGATTGATTTTTAACAATCTGCTCCATGTAGATGACATTCACATTGGTTTTTTTACCAAGACTGTCTGGCAATCTGCTCTTTTCTAATTCTAATGCAGTGTTGTAAATGGTTCAGTACAGGGCCTTTGTTCTCTCAGGCTAAGGGAGAAAGAAAAAGTAGAAGATGAGTTAATCTTGGAAGTTTGATGTTAGTATTTCTTCTGGGTCCTGTCTTAAGAAAAAACATAGGACATATGGACCTTGTGTTCAAATTTTCCTGGATCTTTATCTGGAGGAAGATATGATTTAAGCTTAGTAGCTTTCAGGAAACTTGAGATTCCTTTCTCTGCTATCACAGTTGTGCCATCTGATTGCAAGTGCATTCATTCACAGGACCCTGTCTGAAAGACCTGTCAAATCTTTCACTGGTTTATTGAATTCACCTGGGTGCCTGAGCTTTGAAGGTGGGTGTAATTTTCTTCATCTCAGTAGCCCCAGATCAGGAGCACAAGCTATTACACATAAGTGCCCTTTTAAATGCTGCTCTTTTTTTGAGGAAAACTACATACTTTTAAGTGTCTTTTCTTCATCTCAGACTGAATAAAACAGCTTTCTTGGGCAACCTGAAATGAATTCACTGGCCTTTTTTTTTGCAGGCTGTGTTGTTGTCTTTGCATTTGTCATAGCAGTTCCCTCTTCAATCCTTAAAGGAGTATTTGCACTTTTGTTTTTGTGGAGACAGTGCTGAAGAGAAGTTAAAAATGACTAGCACTCAAAGGAGACAGCAGCAATAAAATCACAAGGTTCAGAGCAGCAGTATTATTTTGGCTAAGGAATTTGGAGAGAATTTAGGCTGTAAATTGTGCCTGAGGGCTGCTTCTCATGTCAGTTGAAATCTTGGAGAGGGGAAGGAAAGAGGTAGGCAAAAAAGTAACTGAGGAGGAGACACGAGAGAGAGTTGTGAAGGATCTCAGAGGGAGCTTAGATGTTGGGTGAAATGGCTTTGGACAGTAAAGAAGCAGATTTGGCAGGCATCAAAAGGAGGGGGGGCTGCATTTGTTGAACTGCAGTTCCAGAGGTGTGTATCAGCTGTGTTAGAATCTGGTGGTTGAGGCTCCACCTGACAATTAAGCCCTGGGGAAAATAGAAAAGCCACCTTTTCCATGCTGGTTCTGAAGTCTTTTTTGGTGCAGAGGTTCACAGATTTGGAAATAACTTAGAGAAGTATTTTTGAGAGTTTTTCTTGGAATCTGTTTTGGGGCAGGCAGAATCCCAGGGTGAATCACAGAGTTTGTTTGACTAGCCCACAGAGAGCAGATTAGTAGTTGGAGACAAAAAGGCACGAGTACTGTGTTTCTATCATTTTGATAACAACAGTGTTTGTCTTGCCTCATGTGGCTTACAATTTAAATACAATACCCAGAAAAGTTCTGTTTCCATTTTTATGGAACAGATATAGATATCTAAGGATTTGCATTTGAAGTTCCTGTAGAAAAGTGTTGGCACAGCTGGGAACTAAACTTTGAGCTCCTCATTCCTAGACTAAAGACTATTCTCCCCGTGTTTACAGATCCTCCACTGATGCAGATAAATGTTATGGTATGAAATACAATTCAGCTGATTTACATCAATAGTGAACTGACCTTTTATAAAAAGCTAAAACTTCAGAGTTCCATTATCCACTTGAAATCTATTTTGATTTCTAAATACAAGGACTGTAATCCAGCAGAGAGAATGTCTTTTGCATATTAAAATACCTCTTGTTTCATTCTGCATCGGTTCTATCTTGTAATAAGGTTATACAGAGAGAAGGTTACATTTATTTTTGTAGTCATACAACAGCCTGTGAGGTATTTGGATTCCACACTTGTGTCATACCAGTGTCTGTTCACCCTGTTAAGTTGGTTTCTGACTGAGAGGCACCCTGTGTGTGATTCTGGGCTGGGCAAAGAAAATTACCTAAAACACCCTAAGATTAATTGCAGAACTATGCTCACTGAAGAGAATTGATAATGAAAAAGATGATGTGGAAAAAGAAAATAATGACAAGAGGGATGATAGCAGGATGACATTTAAGGAGAGGTGAGATTTGGGTTTGATCATTATGGTTAAGAGCCAGTTGCTGTTATTTTTAATGATTCAATAATATTGAGGTTCAGCTGTATGGGAGGTTCCTCCATTGTCTGCATCTTTGAGAAGACTGTAAATAAACCTGAAGTAGAGGGACTGATATGTATTTTGGAATCTTTTGTAGTATATGTAATTTATCACTTTAGAGTGGTAGCTAGAGAGGGATCTGACTGAATTGTGGGGTGGGAGAAGATTTTTTTCCCTTTTCTTTGATTATTAATAACGATTGCCAGCCATATGCCATTTCTGGTGAACTTTTGATTCTTTCTCTTCTGGGAGCAATATTTTTTGTGACATTTTGACATGTTTGGCTGATTCTTCACCCAACATTTCATTAACTCATTGGTCTTGATTTTTTTTTCTCTTACTGGGATGAAAACTGAGAGCAGCATGTTGGTGTGCAGCTAGTGTGAGTGAGACCGGGTTTAAATGCAGTGACAGATTCCTGCCTCCCACCAACCTACTGTTCCAAACATGCTAATGTGTCTGCTGGGATTCTGACACTGCAGTTAGAGTTTGGCTAATAATACAACCCATTCACTCCTAACCCTTGTGTCCATGCCTGCTATTCTAGCACAAGCTCTTGCATGACAAAGTGCTAAACCTGACTAAAGAATTGATTTGGCTTCAAAGAATCTGCCAAACACCTCCACTTTGTTTTTCAGCTTAATCATTTTTAGTTTTGGCTTGTTGGATTGCTGCTACATCATTAGAATGCTCTGGAACAAAGGGTAAGGACTGGCAAGAGGGAAGCGAGGTTGTCATTATTGCACCCCAGAACTGCTGTGAAAACTTTGTGAAAAGGGAGGAGATACCTTGAGATATTTTGCCTGTATTGCTACTGCTAGGTGCCAGGATAAGCCTGTGATTCTTCTTTAAACTAAGTGGGAAATGCTTCCCTGGTCTGAGAGCCTCAGAAATCTTCCTCCTTTCTCTTTTTAAAATTATTTTTTAAAGAATATCTGTCTAGTGTTGACCACGTCTTTATTTATGTCAGGAATGCTATAGATGTCATGGTTCTTCCTTGGGGAAGGGATGTGGACTACAGGATTTCTCATGTCCACTAGAGACAGGTTTTTTTTTTTACCTGAAGTAAGTTTGTTTAGCTGACTTTTTTTCTTTTTTCCTTTTTTTCCCTCTCAGCTGGGAGGTAAGCGATTAAGAGGGTGGGGTTAGTAAGATCCCAAGAAGAATCAGGCAGGAAGGGACCTCAGGGGGTCTGTTGGCCAAGGTGTTTCAGCAGGGTCAGCTGTGAGATCAGACATGGTTACCCAGGGCTTCAGCCACGTGGGACTTCAAAACCTCCAAAGATGAAGACGCACAAGGATGAAGCAGCTGCTGGTGCCTCCCTCTCCCAGGTGATTCCCACCTGACAAATGTTCCCCCTCTTCCTTGCCCAAGTGCAATTGAACCCCCTGCAAAGGAGTACAGGAGAGTTCAGCTCTAAAGGGCACTTCCTTCCTTTTCAAAATTATACACACCGATGAATACAAGATTTTTTCAGACATAGTTTTTGGTTTTAATGTTCCTATGGATGTGTTGGGGGGAACTGGAATGAAAAGAATGTTTGTGTTACTTGAAAAATTAAGGGAAAAATTCTGTGGAGAAAACCAAAATAGAGGAACACAAGGTAAACAGGTACCTTGGGAATCACTGATCAGCTGAATTAGATGGAAGAAATGAATGTAAAATGGGGCATCATAGCTATTTTTGTATCAAAGGGAGAATGATGCATATTTAAAAACAGAGGGGTTTATTATTTCTTATCCACAGTGCTTATTCTTCAGTTTGTTATAATTTTTCTAATTGTTCTATAATAGGATTGCTATGAGCAGGTACTCTTGCTCATAAATGGATTAATCTGGCTTCCCCTGAAGACAAGGAGACATTTCTATTGATTTCAGAGGGAAATGAATTAAGTGCATTTTCTTTAAACTTGGCACCAGTTGTCATCACTTAGAGCTATTCAGGGGAAGGTAAGTAGTAGAAAAATGGGAATTAGTGCCTGATTGTGTTGCCCTAAATATGCTCTGGACTCGATCCAAATTAATTTCGTATCTGCGCAAACCGTCCAACATATTGAATTGTCCTTGTCCACCGGTTTCTTTCCTTTGCTTGCAGCCATTCTGAACTATTTTATTTACTTTGCCTTCCCTCCAGCTCTGTGGGCCCTCACTCTGTGTCCCTCAAACTGGGAATGGAGTTCTCGTTGCGCCATGGGTTTAACAAGGACCATATGTCCTCGCGACGTTTCCCCGTCCAGACCAATCCCGTCCTTTGTTGTTTGGCTGATCTAGTTTCCTTCTTTAGCAGACTGCTGAGTTGAAAACATCCACGCCAAAGTTCCCATTCCAGTGGGCTCCACTGCTGGAGGCCCATTTTATCTAACAGCTGGCTGTACGTCATTGTAAAATTGTAAATGCTTAAAACTTTTGCTCCCGTTCCCAGGGGTTCCACCATTAAAATTATTTTGCATTCACTACCTGCCAACAGGGCCTGTAAGCGAGCCAGAAAAGCAGCAGATTAGGCATAACTATGAATTCTGAGTGGAACGGAGGGGTTGGAGATTGAATTTTTAGGTGAAAAAACTGGGCCTTTCATGAGAAACAAAACTGAGTACAAAGTACTCTGTGGGGCCTTTATATTGAACTGTAGTTCACAATTAACACCTCTGCTGTTTTCTCACCATGGGAATAGAAATCCCCCCAAAAGTTCATTGTGTTAAGATTTGCCCTTCACATTTTGGAGATCTTCTTCCAGCCAGATTCTCTTATTTCTGTAGGCAGAGTAAGTCATTGTGGCTTTCTGTTTAAAAAGAAGCTGGGTATTAACTGCACCAATCCAGCCCTTTCCCTGGGCTTGTAATCAATGGATGTAAAGTTTTAATCCTTTCAGTTTTACAGACCTGCAGAAATGAGTAACGAGCAAAAAGCCTCTTGCATGTTTTCACCTTTAAGTGCCCAACTTTCCAGCGTTGTGAACAGACTGATTGTGTGGAGCAGCAGATGCTGGGGTCTTTCATCCTTCAGAACAAGGGAGGAAAAAAAGTCAATTACACATCTGAAACCTGGAAATGTTTTCCAAGGAGTGAAGCTGTCTTTCTGTAATGAATATTTACAGTATGGTTGTTTCAGTTCTTAATTATCATGAGGAGCATCTCTCTTCCATTTTGCTCCTATAACCTGTGCTTGTGGGAATGGCAGTTTGATCTTTCTTGTGATGCCATTTGTTGTCAAATATGAGTTTGTGTTTCTAGCAACAGGCCATTTCTTTGAAATGATTCATCTGTTTTCCTTTCTCCTGTGATAACTTGGCCTGTGTGCTAATGATTGCCTGCTGATGTTGAAATGTAATGTCACTGTTCATGTTTTGTTAAACTGATTGTACTTTTCTTTTAGTGTTTATTTTTGTTTGACAGGTGGGGAGAGAGAACACTTGCCATCTTTTATTTACTAATAAAGTTCACTAAACATTGAACTGTGTTGTCTTTGGAGCTGTATTATCTTAGGTGCTTGGTGGTGGAAAGCTGTTAAGAAAGAGATAATTGAATACTGCTTCAGCTTTGTGTAGCTGAATCAGACCTGATACCAGTATATAAATACAGAAAGGATATTTTGGTGGTGGATATAATGAAAGAATTAAAATAGTTAAAACCAGGAAGACCAGAACCATTTGTCTGTTTAACCTTAAGAAATGTTCCTTAGAGATCTCTTTAGAGTGGGAGCCAGTCTGTAGAAGAGACCCTGAAAGGAAAACAACCCCAGCTAAGCAAAGGCAGGGCAAGACTTTCACTTTTTGTTCATATTTGAGTTTTTTCCTCCTTTCCTTCTTGAAGAGAATCCAGGAAAAAAAAAGCCCAACTCCTATTCCCTTCCTGATAATCAATGTATAAAACCAGTAGCTAGTGCCATAAATAACATCTGTAAAACTGCTGAAATATCTGGGAACTGAAATATCTGGTGATGTATGATAGACCATTAAGTGATGGCTTTAAAATATTATTTGGGATGCATTTTGTCTTTCTCAACATAATTCAGGCAGAAAATAAGAAGGCAAATAATTGGAATGGGCTTTAAATGTGCTTGGTTTTTTCTTAGAGTGGAATTGAAATAGAAGTTTCATATATGTGCATGTATATATATTTTTCATGGTGTTTGACAATGTGAAGTTCTTGTGTTTAACATTTGTATTGCCTGTAATTTAAAATTCTTCAATCAAGTGAAGGAAAACATGCCAATATGATCATGCTGAAATATTAAACAAAATGGCATATTTCAACCAAATATAGATAGCAAGACATATAAAAACATTTTAGCCTTTTTGGTTGACATATTTATCTTCCTGTTCTTCCTACTTCACAATGCTTGACTTGAGCTGTATTCTAAATTGTGACAAAGCCCATCATTGAGGTTTGGAGATCTTGGAAAGAACTGGACCATGTTACAGAAAAAAAGAAAGTAAATTTGGTAGAATTTCTGTGGGTAATTCTTACTCAGAGCCAGTTTGAAAGATGAGGAGTACACACCTGTAACAGAATACTTGTGAAAAAGCCCAATCCTTGGAGCAAGAAAATTTTTGGAAAAGTCACTGAATGACTAATTTCAGAAATACAGAAAGTCAGCTCACAACTGAACCTACAAAAGACAAGGAAAAGATCCAGTGTTTGTCTTTTAGGTGGTTGTTATCAAAAATTTTGATAACTTTCAGAATGATCTGCCATGCTTTGGCACTGGAAATTGTTCAATGACTCTTGAACTGTCCCTCACACTTTACTTACAGACCCAGTGTTACAATTCTTGACCTGTACATGAATTAATTTCTTTTTGATTTTGTTGACTCTGGAGAATTTCTCTTTCCACTCAAGTGACAGAAAGGGTGATTGATCACAGGCAGCCCTGCTGCTCCTCAGGTACATGATCATGTACTCATGTGTTTCATGTTCCCAGGAGGAAGGAAAGAAAATTCTGGGAAAAGTGACCTTCCCTGTGTCATCACAGGATTATTGATGACAGACATGTTTCTTTTATTTGCTTGTCTCTGCCATTCCTGAATAATCTGTTGGTGTTGCAGCTCCTTCACCTGCCCAGTTCATGATATTCCACATTTTTATTATAAGCCTTAAGCTGACCTTTTTGCTCAAAAACCCAGACCACACATAGTTTATTGAACAGGGATAATATAGCATGCTCTGTTATTTCTCAGATTTGGATGAACCACAAGAAAAAAAATTGGTAGCAAAATTCAGGTTAAAAAGCAACTTATTTTTTACTACATCTGGTAGAATTCATTCTTAAATATAAACCCCTTCTTATGAATCACAAAGTTTTAAGTTTCTATTTTCTTTCCCTTCTATATAAATCTTAAAAGTGCATTCATATTTTTATATGAGAAAAAGATAGATGCCCTTTATAAATTGCAGTCAGGCTGGCATTAAATATAAATAAACCTGGCAAGTACAGGTACCAAGATTAGTGTGACCTTTCACAACTTAAAATGCAGTTTTGTCCTTAACTTTGATCTACACTGATGTAGTGTTATTAATAATAATCATGAGATTGTCTTTGGCTTCAAGAGAGGTTTTAAAACAATATGTTTTTATAGCATCTCATTTGGTGGTTTCTGATTTTTTTTTTATAGGGTTCAGTTATCAAGTTTCACTTAAAAACAGAGGTAAGCAATTGTTTTGAAATCTGACCTTCAAATACAGCCACAACTGGGATTTTAAAGAGAAGCACCTAAACCAGTGAATATTTAGATAAAATTGTGTGCTGACAATGTTATACTGTCTGCTCAGCCCCTGCATTTTTTAACAGTTAATAATATTGGAAGTATTGTGCAGCAGTAGGGTTTAGATGCTGGATGTGACTGTCCACTTTGAACAGGATGGAGCCTCTCTGGTTATTTCATGTGAGATTTCAAAGCTCAGTCATAATTATCAGCTGCAGCTGGGTTTGAAGTACTGACTTGTAGGTGAACTGTGTCACACCTCCTATGAGCTTTTATTCCACTCAGAAAACATGGAATTCCAGATATGCCCTTTTTCCCCAAACCCTTTCACTGAGTCAGAGGTACAATTTTCTGCAAAAATTCCCAGAGAGCAACATGATTTTTCAAAAAATTAATGACCTGGTAGCTCCTAAGTTTTTATAACTGAAAAGTTGCTTGTAACTTGTAGAAAACAGGGGGCAATTCAAGAATATATTGATGGATTTTCTTTTTCATGGCTCTTTTCATCATCACTGCCACGATACCTGAATGAAGTCTTTCCCTCAGCAGTCCAAGCAGTTCTCCACATATCTGGGTGGAGGTCACTTGTGTTGCTTACCTGGGAATGAGTAATGCAGCTGGGGAAGAACAGCCTAAGAGCTGCACATAAGGTATTTGAGCAGAGTGACATTCCAGTGATCATCAGGTATAGCTGACCTGTGCACATATTTATTGCTGGATTGGTCCTTGAAGGGGGAAAAATGTCAGAAGAGGTGGATGATGTGGCACTGACACAGGGGATGAGTTATGAGCTATCCTTCATTATATTTATTTCTAAGAGCTCTCCTTATCCAGTTGTGGCAAGCAGTTGGTTTTGGTTTTTGTTTTTTCCTTCATCCTTTCAAAAACCTCAACAGCTCCAAATCCCTAACCACAAACCAAAACAACAACAACAACAAAACAAAAGTCCAGACCTGAAATGCACAGAAGCACCAGTTTTAACTCACTGTTCTCTAAAAGCTCTGCTCTGGCTCTAACTTGCAGCTCCCTCCCTCCCAAGTTCTCTGTCCCCCCATGCCAATGGGCTCTGAAGGGTGGGCAGACACAAAGGGAGACCACAGAGACACTTGGTTGATGTCATTTGGCTCAGTCACACCAGGGCTGCTTTAGTTCATCTGAGAAGTCCTATATTTTCCAGGAGAAAAAAAAAAAAAAAAAAAAAGGAAGGTCTTGATTTCCTTCTTGGAAAGATCAGTGCAGGCTTGAAGAGATTTTACCTTATATCACTGTTGTCCTTAAAGCCCTGAAGCAAACTTTATGTAGTGTGGTAGCAGTTTCATTCACTTGGTTGCCCTGAAAGAGAATTAGATTCTACATTTCTGTCATGTGAAAAAGACATGTCTGAAACACCGATGCTTTTTCAAGACTGGAAAATCAAAAAGGTAGATCAACCATGGAGCAGTAAGAGATGGCCTTAGAAACAGTGCTTTTTGAAGTATGGCAGTGGTTTCCACTTTTTAAAATGTATTTCCTATAGTTTCTATGCCTTTAGTGAGACTGTGGCCTTTCTTATTTTCTACAACAATAATGCTTCTGGATGACTTTTCAAACAGCAATGGCAAAACATTTTACAAATACCTGTTAAGTCTCACAGCACTGCTGGTCAGATTGAGGCAGATATTGTGGAGTTTGCACATTAAAAGTATCTCCTTTGTACCTAGCATGACAGTTATGATGATGCTATTTTATACCTGCTGCTGTCCTTTGGGACAGAAGAGAGAGTTCATTCACTGTTCAAGATGGACAAACCTGTTGAACATGAAACCTATTCTTCAGCTTTATTCACGAGTAATTTATAAACTGAGGGGAATCTTCTCAGTTTCATCTGCTCTTTCTCTTCCAGAGGCACAGGAGGAAATCAGATCAAGGTGTTTCATTTGGGAATGTCACAGTTTGGAAAATAGCTTGTAGAAAGTTGTTTTGGGATTTTAATCCTGCAGAAATTTTCAGCTTTAAGTTTTTGGATGAGTCATACAAACAGTTTTGGTGTGGTTAAAATCTGGTGTCCAATCAGGTCTAATTTCTGCCACAGGTTTTCATGGAGGCTTTCAGTGTAGTGCTGAGAATCATCATCAGGATGTACATGGTTAAAGGAGTTAAGATTCTTCTGACAGCCTTCATTCTGACATTGCTTGATTTTTATTTTTTTTTTTAAGCATGAACTTACGAAGTTTCTCCAGTATTGTAGCTGTACCTCTAACTATAGAGATTATATTCTATGAACTCCTTGGCTTCTGGAATTTGTACTCCATCCCTACCTCTCCAGAGCTTGCTGTTCCCTGCAGAGCTCCCACAAACTTCCCACTCTGCAGATGCCACCAACCCTTCACCTGGAAGGCAAAGGAGAGTCAGCCAGTGGAATAATTGTGTTTTCAGGGTGGGAGGTGGGCAGGGGAAGAGTGGAGCTGCTGGCTGCTGCTGCAGAAGGGGCTGGCTGGGCAGAGCTGTGGGTGACAAGCTCACTGGAGTGAGCAGAGCAAAACATTTTCTTCCTGGCCAACTTCATTGCTGTGACCCTGCTCCCTCACCAGCAGCTTATTTCCAGGAAATGTGAGATGTAGCTGGCTGAACCCTATCACAGCAATTTGAGGAGATGCAATAGATGTCAGGGTATCTTGGGTGTTATTTTCAGCAGAACTTTGAAATCTGAGGGTGAGGATCATATGAGAGCTGGTGAGAATCTGCCTGTGCCTCAGAGCATCTCTGTCCCAGCAGATATCTGCCACGAGACACCCAGAACTGAGTCATGTGTGCTCTGTGCCTGAGACACTCTGTGGGGACTTGTAGACAGATTTTTCCTATCATAAAGCTGATTCAATCAAAACATTACAAATTTCTAAATAGCCTCTAACAATAAGAGCTGTATGTAAAGCAGGACAATTATCAGATGGATTTTCAAGACATGCTGACAGTCTTCTCACTGATACTTTTTCCTTTTCAGCCCTGAGGTCATATTTTGTCTGTATGTTTTGCTGAGTGCCTTATAAGAACTCTATAAATAAAAAGTTATAACCATGTGTTTGCATTTTCCTTGATTAAAATGCGATGTAAATGTATTTAAAATGGCATGCAAATGATATGAAGGCTCCAGGCATATTTTTTCCAGCAAGACCCTCTGCATTGTAAAGGTTGTTAACAAAGTAAGGCATTAAAAAAAAAAAAAAAGAGAGGAAATAAAGAGAAAAAATTAAGTCACTACTGGAAGCAAGAGGGCAATGAAGGAGACATTTTGCAATTATCAAATGGGTTTAGAAAGAGGAGGCAAGACATGTTGGTACAGAATTCACACATTCCTGGTGACTATCAGGAAGAATTAACTGTATCCTTGGGTCTTTTGCTAAGGCTTGCTTCATAAACCCATGCTGTAATGTACTCCATATTTTCTACTGGTTAGAGTTTATGTATTAGGATGGAATTAGCTGAAATATCTTTCTGAAAATCAGACTTAGTATTGAAGGAATTTATGGTTTCAATTCTTTCTTGTCTGGAGTTTGACATATCACAATTTGGTGGTACATGAAATTGTGATAGGAACCTTTATGATACAATTTTGACTCCGGGTTATAAAATAAGAGAAAAAAAAAAATGTGCCTTAAAAATGTGGCACACTATTCACAGGCCTGTTTTCACAAAGGGGTTTAGCATTTCCAAGCTCTGCACCTTCTGCTTTATTGATGCCATACTTGGGCTTTTTTGAAACCATGTTTTCTTGTTTTCTGTTCTCTGTGTGTGCATGCACGTACAAGGATGTGTGCATGCATAAATATGTCATTGTGAACAACATGAAATTACTCTTCTTGAATCTCTAAACAATGGAAAACCAGATATTGCTGAATTACAGCCTTTAGACAATTCCTTACTGGATTTATATCTCCATATAAAAACATGGTGGGATGAGATTCTTGGGTTGATTGTGCATGCTCTACACCTGCTTGTTTAGTTTAACTGCCTTTAGAGCTGCCTTTGGTCACTGACTTGGCATAAATAAGGCATCAGGATCATATTAGTCAGCCTGTTTTGCAACAGTTTGCTGGAGGGAGGAATGGGGGCTGTGAATGAAATTGTCTAAAGGCACTTCCTTGTTAAAGAAGTCAAAACTTGCTTAAGCCTTCCTAGCTGGCACAGAAAATTCACAGCCACCTCACAATACCTGCTGAAGGAGTGTAAGTCTAAGTCAATTGTGGATAGGACAGCTGAAGGTCAGAATAAAATACTTAATCAGGTAGTTTTATTTAAGCAAGAACAGAACTGTGATCCTGATTTTAACTTTTGCATATTCATTTATCTCGCCACAAGTCTAAATATCTGTCATTGCAGCAGACTGTGAGTTTAAGAAAAGAAACACCTTTCCCTGGGCTGGAAGATTTTGAAAAGGAAGATGTGACCTTTGAGCTATCCTTATTTTTGTCCACAACCAAAGGCTCAGCAGTTCTGGGATGCAACAGGGAAGTCAGATGCAATGTGCTGCAGAGGTGATCAAATTCTGTGGCAACTGGATGCACAAGTTAAGAGCTGACTTGGCAGGTACTGTTCCCAAGGCAGCTAATTGTTCCCAGCAGCTTTTCTTTGATTTGCTCTTTTTAAAGAACAGTTTTCCTGGGTGACAGAGAAGCTGATGCAAATATCCAAGATGAGTACTGCTTTAAGTTTCATTCAGAACACAGGGCTTCCCTAACAGCATGTGGAAACTCCAGACATTTCCCACAGCTCAGACTGAACTGGAGTAAGAGCTGGCTTTAGACAAGAATAAACAAACCCCCATGAGAGAAAGCCAGGTACCTTCTTGGGTCAGCCACCACTAAAATGAGAGAGATTAGGAGAAATTCCCTTTATGATTTAGTGTGGTGTTTTACTTTTTCCCCCTGAACGCTATCTTGATTAAATTAACTGGGGGAAAGCTGCCAAGGTCTCTTAAGATGTATAAAATAAGGTACGCCAATAAAGTCAAAAGGTATGTTAGTAAAGTTCAACATGTTTGTACTAATAAAAGCAGTGATTCAAGAAACTCACACTTCTGTAGCCTTTGAATGAGAGAATTTGTTCACTAGGTGTGAGTGAGTCACATTGCATGCATGTCCAGACATTTCAGGGGTTTATGTGTGTGAGGCTAATGTTGTCAGAGTGCTACTGAGCTCATGAGGAATGTAGAGAGGAAAAAAAATATTCCTTACCAAGCCTTGTATGTTTTTGAGAGGCTAGGAAATATGTAGAGGAATTCATCAGATAGGACCAGTATATTTAAATTGCTTGCAGTGATAACAGAACGAGATATTAATAACAGATAAAGGAGTTCTTAGTTACATACTTAAAAGCTTATTTAAAGAGGCCAGATTAGATCATAGATCAACACAGCCTCCCTGGAAAAAGCACTCATCTTACACATCGGGCTGCACACTGCAGCACTTAACTGAGACTTTGGTGAGATAAAGCTGTTTGGCTTTTAAGTCAACCTTGAGATGACTTTCCCTTTAAAAAAAACCCAAACCACTTTGATTATGTATTTGGTTTGCATGCTAAATAAGCTGCTCAGCTAAAAATATACCCCTGCAAGGAGCTTATGTCATCTCCCCCCAAATGTGTGACAGAGGGTGAAAGACAGGCAAGGCAGAAGAGGCAGTATAAGAACCCAAGTTTTAATTTTTGTCAGGATGAATTGGTAAATTTGTATTAAATTATCTGAGGCCTAGATAACAAAGGCTTTAGCTTTTAGAGGAGAAATCTATGACAGCTAGAGGCCAGATCTGCAGGTAACACGATCAGGTGCCTTTGGGGAACTTTGTTCTTTCTGTGCTGCTCCACACCACTTCCAGTGCCCATGTGCAAACCTCATGGCCTTTCTGTTTATTTCAAAAACCACAGCACAATCAGATATAAAACCTATGGCACCTGAGACTGACTCCTTCTCCCCATTCCCACTGAGCACCCCCAAAACCAGGGGCAGACCTGGCTGCTGTGGGCTGGGTTTTCAGGGACCCATGTGCAGTGGAGCTGCTGCTGCCCCTGTGCCTGCAGCTGGCACACGAGGAGCACTGACAGGTCCAGTAGAGCTGCTCTCCTTCCTGCCCTGTCTGAAAAGGACATGCCCCCCAGATAAATTCAGGCACTGGCAGAGCTGACACCTTTCCCAAGAATTAACAGGAGGCAAAGCTCTGAAATGCCAGATTCCCAGTAAATTCTCTCAGCTTTTCATTAGTTCTCTGCTTGTAGATATTTACCCCAGGAGACCTCTAAGGGCCTTTTTATTGTTCTAAGGAACTTGTTGGAGTAATTTAAATAGATAGGAACACTGTGTTCTCTGGATGGGAGGTGAAGGAACCATGATAGGCCTATTATTTTACTCAAAGGTGGAGGTTGAAAAATAGCAAGTGTTTAAATTTAGAACTCTCCACCACTGAACAGCACTGCCCAAGGGCTGTGGAGAGCAAGGCAATTTTCAAAGGCCTATTCTTTTTTTTTTTTTTTTCTTTTGTAATCTCCTCAACTAAACATGGGTCAGAAATGGAAAAGGAAACCTCAACAATGCAGCCTAACCCCTGGGGAAGCAAAACTGATTAATGGACAATTTTATGGCTCATTTGTAAAAGGGGAAACTAGCAGAGTACTCTGTTTACTTTGTCCATACGATTCATATCAGTGTTTATGGAAAAAAAACCAGAAGACGTTTGGATATCTTGAATACCTTGGGAAAACAAGCAAATAGCTTATGGACATCTGCAATGGAGAGTACAAACTACTGGAGGGTTTATTACAAACACTGCATGTACTACAATGGTCAGACTCCTGTAGATTTTCCCTTTAGCCTCATATTCTTCCTGCCAATTTATTTCTGAAGATCATTTTGGAGTTTAGGGATGAGTTTCCCTCTAAGAGGGGCAGTGTTTGCAGACCTACAGCCAGCCAGACCTACTGTTTGAGGGGCTTAATGACACTTTGGAGTCTCTCTGTATCTCTTTGTATGTTTGAGCTACCATGGATTTATTTGCTGCACTGCTAAGTCTGGAATTAGAGCAGCAGCAACAAGCAATTACGCACTTCTGAAACTCAGCAAGTTAGTTTAAGAGGCTCTGGCTTCCTTTTTCTGAAGTTTTGATTCATTCCCTGTGTCTCCCCTCCCAAAAAAGAAGAAAAAAAAAAAAGAGAAGAAAACAAATGGGAAGAGCTAGATTAGCCTCTGCCAAATTGTAGACAGAGTGGCTGTCTTTGGCACTGAACTGACAGGACTGGGACTGCTGGATTGCTTTCAAATGTGTTATGGCTATCATGAGATGCCAACTGACTGGGAATCACACACTGAGAAGAGTAAAAGGTGAAAGAGAAAAATCAGAAACAAAGGAGAGGTATTATACAAGGAGGGGTGAGCTGGGAGAATAGTGGTGGATGTGAAGTATCAAATACCTCCTCAATTTTGCCAAAAATAGCAAGCAAATTCTGTAAACCACAGGGGAGGATAGTGTCTTTAAAGTACACAGAGATCTGCATGTGAATGTACACAAACATCCATCACACACATGTGGTGAGGCTCAAGGCAGTGCAAGTGCACTGGAGTGAAAAGTTGCATTGAAAACTCTTGTGTTTAACACCACCACCTCCTGCATCATGGACAGTAATGTTAGTTTGATGCTACACTGGTCAGATTTGCTTCTCTTCTGGTACAGGTATCTGAGTTACGTTTACTCTGATGAAAAGTTGCAGAGTGCCTCAAGGTTAAGGTGAAACCTGCACTAAACACATTCTTAGTAAATGCACACAGAAACTTGACTCTTTATGGATAACTCTATTTGATAGAGTTATTTGATAGATTTTATTTATAACTCTATTTGATAGAGTTTATTTGATAGATTCTAATGGTGTTTGGCATTTTTCCCTGAATAGTTGAGGCTGGGAGAGATGTCCAGAGTTGTTCAACTCCTCTGCTCAAAGCAGGATCAGCTGCAGCAGGTTGCCCATATGTGATCAGGATTTCTCATGTTTGAATGGAATTTTCTTCTGTTGAATTTGGGCCCGCTGCCTTCTGTCCTGCCACCTGTTACTGGATATCACTAAGAAGAACTTGGCTCTGTCTTCTTAATCCTTCCCATCAGGTTTTTATTTTCATTTTCCCTCCCTGCCCCAACCACCCCACTGCATTCCCCCCAACCTTTGTCTTCTCCAGATTGAACCTCCACAAATCTTCTCAGGCTCTCCTTATCAGTCAGATGCTCTTATGATCTTTGTGGCCTTTTGCTGGATCTGCTCCTGTGTCTCCCTGCCTCCTGTCCTGGGGAGCTGAGCACAGAGCCCCAGCTGTGTGCTGGCACTGCTTGTCCTACTCCAGCCAAGGAGGCTGTTGCCTGCTTTGCTGTAGAGGTGCACTGCTGGTTTGTGGTCACCTTGGTGTCCAGTGGGAGCCCCAGGGCTTTTTTGAAAAACCCCAGATTATTCTGCAGGAGATGATTGCTCCCCAGGGGTAGGAATTTTCATGATACTCCTGTGGCCCATTTCTCTCTCCAGCAGCAGAGCTGGTGTTCACAGATCATGTGCACACTGGAGAAGGTGCCCTGTGTCCCACCACAGGGGTCACTGATGGAGATGTTAGACAGTGTGAACCAGCCCTGCCCTCAGCTGTGCAAACATCTCCAGTGGCCTTTGTGCCCCTGGGCACAGCTCTGAGCCAGGCAGAGCAGCCCCTTTCCAGCCCATCTCTCTGTCCCTTTCTCTAGTCCATATTTCATGGGTTGTCTGTGTGGATATTATGGGAGACTGTGTCAAAAGGTTTGCATAAGTCAAGGTAAGCAGCACCCACAGTTCTCCCTTCCTTCTCTGCTCTAGCTGTGTGATGATAGAATGCTGTCAGGAATTATTTCCCTTTCATAAATCCATCTGGTTTCACTGGGGGCTATGGAAAGCATTTGCATTTTGGAAAGCAAACCAGGGAAACAAAGGAGGTGAGATTAAATCAGGAAGCTTTACATGTAATGGTAAATTTTGTCATTTTGGATTATCTACTCTAAGCTCAAAGTTGCAGTGTCTTACACAGAATCTCCTGCAATAACATCCTACCCTGAGAGGGGCTAAGGTTTGTGTTATCTCTGACTTCATACCCAACACAACACAGCTCATACCTGACCTGGGTTTCCATGCTGTGCTGTATTTCAGTGTTACATGAACACCATCCCTGAGATGCCCTAAATGTCTGTCTCTCCAGCCCTTTCATGACCCATGGTCTCCCTTGACCCTGCAGTGCTGCCCTACCAATGAATATACCTGTAGTATCTGCTTTCTTGTGAGGCCACCTTATCTTACCTCTTCACCTTCCATTTAGCCTAGTTTTGTATATGTTTGTACAGTGAATTCCTCAGTCACTTGGCAGACAATTTAATTGGTTAATTGAGCTTTGTTACTCTTTCATGCAACAATCACAGTTGCCTTTGAGGGATTGTCCTTGCCTGTTGTACAGTCTTGTACATTGTGGAGATTTTGGCACTGATAATATGCTTTTGGCCAGACTGGATGTGTGTTATTTACTCCCATTCCTTCAGAGGCAATTATTCTAAGGTTGACTGTAGCATCAAGCAAATATCCAAACCTACAAATGCTTCTGGTCAGCTTTTAGCTGTCTGACAATGCTGGGCTTAGTGGCATGTGTGTGTTATTGGGAACAAGCCATTGAGCTCTGGAGGGGATTCAGAGCCAAAAGTCAGCAGCCTAAATGGATTGGCCAGGAAACAGGAACAGAGCATTTCTCCATTCAGCTCTGTGTGTTGTGAGTGCCTGTGAAAAGCTGGCCCTCCATATTTCCATGGGCATTTTAATGCCTTGGGGTGCCATTTCTCAGAAGAAAAGTACAGGAAATCTGTGCTTCTCATCATCTTTCTGTTGCTACATATTGGAAGTACCTTGAGGACAAGATCTCCTGTTGTTTCTTCCTCATAAGGGACTTTTTGAAGGAAACACTATCTTGGAAAAACACGGACCCATGCACCACCTCAGCTATTGAAATAATTCACGTTAAGAGGGTTTCTTGTGGGATACAGTATGCAAGGCTTGTTGAGCAAGATCCCTTCTGGGTGGCCTTTGTCCATCTCCCAGTGTTTTCATCACACAAAGAATAATTGCAGGCTTCACCTCAGAGGCTCAGGAAGAGTGGAAGGAGGTACTGCCTGAAGGATGATGTTCACTTTTGTTCCTATCACTTTCCTAACACTTTTGTTCCTATCACTTTCCTGATAAGCTCAAACTGTTAAACTCCAGCTAACCAATCAGGAGAACAATTTACTACCTCTGTGTCGTTTTAAGTGGGCTGTCTGGCTGGAGCAGGATGTATTCAAATGAAAGTTAACAAAGTATGTTTTCTTTTGAGGATTTGTCTGCTATAAAGAGCTTGAAGGGAACTTTTGAATGGGCATTCTCATCCCCTTACAGCTGAAATATCCATTGTACCTCCCACAGCTTCAATAACTGCAGTTATTTTCATTTCCAGCACATTTAGAAACAAACGATGTTGAATCTACTTTATTTGATGGGAGAGGTTCATAAAGAAATGGCAAAGGGCTTGCATTTTTAAAATATTTGGCCTTCAGATATCCTCCTCTTTCCAGATCCTTTAAGCCATGCTCAGGTGACCCTTACAGGCTGAGCAGCAAAACCCTGCTGGGAGAGAGGGGCCCAGAGCTGCCACAGCCTCCCTTGTGGTCCCTGCCAATCAATGTCTGCTCTCATTCCACAAAGAGCCCGGACTGTCTTGGCAGGGAAAGCTTCATGGGATCAGGTATAATCCCCTGAGGAAAACAATTGTATACAATAAGAACTTGAAAGCATGAAAGGAAAAGATTTTCAACTCCTCTAAGCAGAGCTTTATTGATAAAAACTGCATCTGCCACTTTTCTCTAGTTAGTTTTCTATTATGTGAAAAACTGTGGAAAGCCAGGCTCATGCCATTCATAAATGAGCTTATCCTGTAATTGAAAAATAAAATAAAGTTATTTGGCTGCAAACCGGATATAAGCTTGATGGCTGAGTGCAAGGTATTTGTTTTCTTGTGCTGACTTCTCATATTTTCTCCTCCCCTTACTCCAATCCATCTGCAGAAATGTTTTCTTTTCTTGTTACCTCAAAGCCTGAATGTTGTAGATTCTGGGTGAAAGACTTAATTCAAAGCCTTTTCTCCCATTCTTCTGCAGAAATTCAAGACTTAGTGCTTCAGAGAATGTGGGTTCTTCTTGTCTTTCCTCTCTTTTTTCCTTTCAGGATGATCATGTTGTTGGATTTTTAAACTCACTATTAGCTAACAGTGACATGATGGTGAAATACCTATTTTCCTTTTGTGTGACTGCAGCAGCTTGTTTCCTCTGATAGGGAATTTAGAAACCAAGCAAGATACAAGTTTATGGGTTTTTTTTCCCTTTGCTGATGAGAGAGCCCTTGAGGATATTCTTAAATGCTAGTTTATAGGATAGCCAAACCCTGCAGGTAAATGTTACCTGCAATTCAGGAGCACTGAACTTGTGCTATATGTACCTGAAGTGTCTTTCTGTGTGACTGGGATGCCAAGAGGAATTTCCCAGACACCACTCAGTACTGCAGCAGAGAAAAAAAGGCACTAAACTGATCCTTTGTCTGCTCTGACTGCCTTGGAACTGGCTTTACAGACCTTCATTTTCTTTCCTTCAAATCCCTGAGCTGGCTGTGCACAGGCAGGAGGAAGGCAGCAGCTGTCCCTGATGCAGGGGATGGGCAGAGCCAGACTGATGCTCTTGCCCCCATTCAGGGTAAGAATTGTACCTGCCTGTACCCTTGTACACTGCTCAGAGGTTTTGGGCAGCATCAAAGCTTGGGGCACCTTAATGTTAGCTCATGTGTCTGCCTGACCTTTATTCAAGCCCTATTTTTTTAGCCCCATGTCTAGGTTATCCTGGTTTAATTATTGGGCTTTTCAAATCTCCCTGGAAGGCAGAAAATGAAGCTGCATTTTGTCTCTCTCTAGCTACCAAAGCTTAAACTTAACACTATTCCACATTCTTATGGTCTTAAAACCCTACCTGCTTCCAAGGAGTCCAAATGAGTCTGAAGTGCAATTAAGCTCTTCTGTTTAATCTCAGCTGTGAAGAGAGGGTTCAGAAAGAATGATGTTTTTGACATCTGTCACTTGCACAGTCACCTTCCAGTGCCAGCAGAAGAAATCCATTACCCTTTCTGATTAGAGAGTGATTTTAACTAGCAGAGTTACAGGGTGATACCAGCCACAGTGACAGATATATATCCTGGAATGCTCTCCCAAGCCTGCTGTGTTTATAAAAGGGATACAATCAAGACAATGTTATTTTTTTTACAGTCACATTCTGGGAGGCAAAACCTCCTATTCTTCCCACAAGTAATATTTTGATATGCACATTGAAATGATATTGAAATTGCCCCTATTAATGCTAAAAGTAATAGATGCACATCAGTATTACAGAAAGAAAATACTACAACAGGCAAGAACTGAAATAGAGCTGGGGAATTCAGCTTCATCAATGAATGATTTGTAATGTTGGGGTTTTTTGTTGATGATTATTTGTGATGAGAGAAGTTCCCAGCTTTTAAAAGAAACAACCCAGAACAGGATTATGTCCTGTCATGTTGGTAACACCTTTTAAAAATCAGAGACAAATGAAACCCACATTTAAATAAACTATTTAATCTGAATATTATTATTTAATTTAAATAAAGTAATAAGGTAAACTAGTAAATAAAGTAATATTTAATTTAAATAAATTAGTAAGCCCACAATATTTTAGCCATGAACCAGTTCTGAAAACTGGAGGACTATAAAAACCCACAAGCTTCTATAAGCCATGGTCAAGTAAGTATGACTTTGTGAGGAGTCAAACCAAAGCTCCAAATCCAGAGATTCCTGAGCAGTGGAACATTTAAAATAGGAATCTGGCTATGGACCTGTGGCTTGGTTCTGTGCTTCAAATAAAGGAGAAACCCCTTTCCTCAGAGAAAAAAAAATGTAGATGTTATAGAAAATTAAAAAAAAAAAAAAAAAAACAACAGAGGCTATCAAGAGCTGTTTAAGTGTGAGCATCCTCCACCACAAGGACATTGTATGTCAGTGTGCCTACCTGAGGACCCAGTGTCCCCCTCATGTGCACAGGTGTGTGTCTGACACATCTGACAAGGTGGATGCACTGATGTCCCCTAGCTGGGCTGTTATCTTTGTCTTACACACCTGCACGTTCAGACCTTGCTGAGTGATGAAGAAAGGTGCTTGCATTGCTGGTGAAGAAGGTAAAAGGGAAGAGACTTTGGTCACTGTGGTGTGAAAATTCAACATTGGTATTTGGGCATGGTGACCTAAGAAAATGATGTCCTAAGGATGCCTTTGAAAATGGACTTCCAGGTGACTTCTGGTCCACAGGTCATTAATCAGTTATCTGTGCTTTTAGCTGACCATCACCATAAAATTTGATGACATCTGATCAAAAAATGTGCCAGGGTTTTTGCTTTTAAACTCCCAAGGCAGTACCTGATAGGTCTGTTGGAATGCAGAGTAATTTATGCTGGTTTGCAGCTGAATCTTTCCTGAAGACTTTCTAGAGCGCTCAAATTGCACATGCACAAAGTCAGCTGGTCTTTCATGAAAATACTATGATGATGTTTGATTAGCTTTACATCTTTTAAGTATTATGAGAGTGCATAATTGCTTGTTTTCCTTGAGTGCCAGCAGCAGTCTTTTTAAGAGGGAAATTTAATAGAAAATTTGGCAGGAAAGCTTTTAAACTTAGCGGAGCAAGGAGGCCACACTCACCTTTTAGTACAGGAGTATGGTGTTGATATATTTCCTGGCTCTTCCTAAGCTAAGCTACAGCTAAGATCAAATCTTGAGTGGTCTGCAACAAATAGAACAAAGCTGAGGGCCTTAGAAACTGAAGTATTGGTCTCGGGAGGAAAGGGCTGCACAGCACAGCCTGTTTGTCCTTGAGTTCTGCTAAAAACTGGCTAGAAGTGGAATTTGAAGGGTTCCTTGTTAAATAGTGGAAATGCTGTTTAGTAACTGATGATTTCTCCTGCCTTACCTCTGCTCTGAAATGTGCTGAAGTCTACAGGAGGATTCCTGTCACCTCAAATGAGTTTGGGATTGTGCCATATGGGCAAGGTGTGGGAAACAAAGGCAGTCTGTGCCTGGTACTCAGGAATGAGGAAGAGACACCTGTGATGTGGGTCTCGTTCTCTCATAGTTTTCATATCCTTTTCATACACTCATTCTTTATTTCCATGCAATTCATTGCATATCACTAAAGGCAGCTGCAGTTGTGCAAAGAGTGGCAGGAAAATGAGAGGAATTAGTGCCCCGAAGCAGTAAATGTGGATTAGGGCAGAGCAGAATCAGAGAGGGCTGGGAGCATTGTTGATGCTAAAAAGGCCATTTGCTGGTGCACTCTGTGTTTCCCACTGTCAGGTGGCAGGGAGCCCAGTGCCTGGCTGGCTGTGTGCAGTGCTGCACAGAAGGGGGATGCTGCACCGAGGGCAGGGCTATCTGCTGCCCACAGCCAGCATGGAAATGGCACAAACCCCCAGGGACCACACTCAGGGGGAGCTGCAGCATACACCAAACCCCCTTTTTCAGACCCAGCTGCCAAGTTCTGAGCCTGCCCTCAAGCTCCTTTTAAAGAGACTGGCAGTGTCCAACAAGGTGCATCTCACTATTCCCCTCACCCTCCTGGTTTGTATGTGCTCTGTGTTAAACCCACTGTGAGCAGGTTTCCTGTTCTCTTGGTGAAACCTGGGCTGTGAGCACTGCCTGGCCAATTAATTTTTTGTGGTACCCAGGGAACAACAAAGCCTGAGAAACCATGTTTTTCTTTCTTCAATTACATTCACTGTGGTAGCAAGGACAAGGTAGGCATCACTAAAACAATTTGATCCAAAGTTGTTTTGGCAGAACGCTTCTGTGATGAGCTGCACTGTGTTTACAACCGATGTGGCACGATGAGGGGCTGCAAAGAGCTGCAAATAAACCAGGAGTTGGAGCAAACAGGTGAGTCAGGCTTCCTTTATGTGCCAGAAGGACAAAGAGGGGCAGTTTCCCGCTGAGCATCCACGGTGGAGAATCAGCCTCCCAGAACTGCTGTCATTAGAAAGCATTGTTGAATGAAGGATTGTTTAAAACAGCTGGACAGGGCAGGAGGCAGGCTGCTCCAGACACTAAGCAGGTGCAGAGGACAGCAGGAGGGTAACAGAATTTGTTAGAAAGCCTGCCATTAATGATATTTTTTACTGGTAATTTTATTGGAGGAAAGGCTTTTTATTATTATTGTTTTTTCATTAGAAATAATAGTGCTTGTGTGTGAGGCATTTTTATATATTATATCCCAGGACTAGATTGGCTCACTGAGTCTAAAAGAGCATATTGTGCAGTACCTTATATGTTTGGGGCTTTTAATTGCATTTTGTTTCCATCTCAGTGAAGTGTTTCTTATTTGGAAAAGCTGACTAATCTTTGTCATTTACCTACACAGTGAGTGGTTTGACTTTTCTAGATCTAGGACTGGGCTTTAGAAGGGCAAGAAGTGTTGTGTGTGCCTTTTGTTTGTTTGCTTGCTGGTTAGTTCTGGGGGTTTGATTTTTGTTGTTTCGGATTGGTGTGTTTGTTTGGTTTTTTTTGTTGTATTGTTTTGTTTTGGTTTTTGTTTATTTTTTTTAATGCTGTTTCAGATGTCATTTTGGCAGAATAAAAGCTGCCAAGTAAAGGGGAAAAAAAAAAATCTGTGCTGAAGTCCTGCAGAGAATTTCTGCAGGATTAAAACAGTTATAAGAATCTCCTTCTTCCTCTTAGATCCATGTATTTGGTCTCACAAACACACATTTCCCTCTACCAGCACTGACCAGCTTTTGAACAAATCTCCTTTGCTGAAATTGTGCAAATGACTGCTGCACTCTTTGAAATGGCTGCTCCAAATGCAGGTGTCTGCCATGCAGGACCTCACCAGATGGGTGGTTAAATGCCCTGCCTTTGCTGCAGCCTGCAAGCTGTTTTACATTGCATGAGAGGAGTCAAAAAGTCAATTAATATGCTGACCAAGACAAAATAGTTCTTTGCACCTATAGTCAATCCCAGTGTGGACTCTCTTATGAGAAAATTATTAATAATAAGTGTGTTGTAGGCCTCATGTCATCTCTCTAGGAGATACTTAATCCTACAAGTTGGATCAAGAATCTAATTTGCTTTTAATCAGATGGGATATAGCTTTGTGTATGAGGAAGTACTGCTTAATCTCTTGCATTCTGGTGGGGAGGCTGGGAGTCCAAAAGCCATTGTGATTTGAGGACTCATTCAGTGCTGGTAGAAGTGAATAAATTCAGTATTCCAGGGACTTAGTGTGACTCCTGTGGTTTCTTTTGCCCGTCCTTTTAGAAAGCGTTTCACTTAGATGCTCAGAAACAATCTGGGCAGGGTGAGCAGTGTGAGAGGGAGCATTGCTGGGTCCCAGGGCAGCTGCTGTCCCAATGGCTGAGTGGTTCGTGCTGCAGACCGGCAGCTCTGCAGTCCTGCAGCTGCAGCTCGGGGTGTGCAGGGCTGGGTGTGTGCAGGGCTGGGTGTGTGCAGGGTGTGTGCAGGGTGTGTGTGTGTGCAGGGTGTGTGCAGGGTGTGTGCAGGGTGTGTGCAGGGTGTGTGTGTGTGCAGGGTGTGTGCAGGGCTGGGTGTGTGCAGGGTGTGTGCAGGATGTGTGTGTGTGCAGGGCGTGTGCAGGGCGTGTGCAGGGTGTGTGCAGGGCGTGTGCAGGGTGTGTGCAGGGTGTGTGCAGGGCGTGTGCAGGGCGTGTGCAGGGTGTGTGCAGGGTGTGTGCAGGGCGTGTGCAGGGTGTGTGCAGGGCTGGGTGTGTGCAGGATGTGTGCAGGGTGTGTGCAGGGTGTGTGCAGGGCTGGGTGTGTGCAGGGCTGGGTGTGTGCAGGGCAGGGTGTGTGCAGGGTGTGTGCAGGGTGTGTGCAGGGTGTGTGCAGGGCTGGGTGTGTGCAGGGTGTGTGCAGGGCTGGGTGTGTGCAGGGCTGGGTGTGTGCAGGGCTGGGTGTGTGCAGGGTGTGTGCAGGGCTGGGTGTGTGCAGGGCTGGGTGTGTGCAGGGTGTGTGCAGGGTGTGCAGGGTGTGTGCAGGGCTGGGTGTGTGCAGGGTGTGTGCAGGGCTGGGTGTGTGCAGGGCTGGGTGTGTGCAGGGCTGGGTGTGTGCAGGGTGTGTGCAGGGCTGGGTGTGTGCAGGGTGTGTGCAGGGTGTGTGCAGGGCTGGGTGTGTGCAGGGTGTGCACAGGGGGTGTGCAGGGTGTGTTCAGGGTGTGTGCAGGGTGTGTGCAGGGTGTGTGCAGGGTGTGTGCAGGGTGTGCAGGGTATTCAGGGTGTGCAGGGTGTGTGCAGGGTGTGTGCAAGGTGTGCAGGGTATTCAGGGTGTGCAGGGTGTGTGCAGGGTGTGTGCAGGGTGTGTTCAGGGTGTGTGCAGGGTGTGTGCAAGGTGTGCAGGGTATTCAGGGTGTGCAGGGTGTGTGCAGGGTGTGTGCAGGGTGTGTTCAGGGTGTGTGCAGGGTGTGTGCAAGGTGTGTGCAGGGTGTGTGCAGGGTGTGTGCAAGGTGTGTGCAGGGTGTGTGCAGGGTGTGTTCAGGGTGTGTGCAGGGTGTGTGCAAGGTGTGTGCAGGGTGTGTGCAAGGTGTGTGCAAGGTGTGTGCAGGGTGTGTGCAGGGTGTATGCAGGGTGTGTGTAGGGTGTGTGCAGGGCGTGTGCAGGGTGTGTGCAGGGTGTGTACAGGGTGTGTGCAGGGTGTGTGCAGGGTGTGTGCAAGGTGTGCAGGGTATTCAGGGTGTGCAGGGTGTGTGCAGGGTGTGTGCAGGGTGTGTGCAGGGTGTGTGCAGGGTGTGTGCAGGGCATGTGCAGGGTGTGTGCAGGGTGTGTGCAGGGTGTGTGCAGGGTATTCAGGGTGTGTGCAGGGTGTGTTCAGGGCGTGTGTTCAGGGCGTGTGCAGGGTGTGTGCAGGGTGTTCAGGGTGTGCACCCCAGACGCCCCTGTGCATCCCCTAAAGCCCCTCCTGTGCTGCTCCCAGCTGCAGCTCTGCTGCCCTGTGCCCGGCAGTGCCCGGGCAGATCCCAGCTGCCCCCGGAGGAGCCGTGGGTGCAGATGTGACTTTGGGCAAGAGAGGACTCCGGGCATGTGAGGCTGCTGCTGATCAAGCCCAGCCCAGGCTCTGCCCCATGTGTCAGTGGGCACCTTGGCAGCTGTGCTTGCTAAAGGACAAATTGAACTCAATCTCTGTGTGTGTTCTTCCCTCCAAGGATTAAGGCATGATTTTGCACTAAACACTGAAATGAAAGCTAGGATCAATTCTGAGCCTTGACATCTTGGTTTTAAAGTTTAGACTAAGCAACAGAACTTATTTTTTCTTTTTCTCTAGGATTATTAGGAGAAGAGAATTTGGCCCGTTAGACTTCATTTGCAATGCGGGGAGGTTGTGAAAATTCTACTTTTAAAAAGCTGGCTGCAATCTGTCATTTAATTTGAAGAGTCCCTGCAGCACTGAGATTCAGGTAAGAACCAATTAATGATAATGGTATTAATGAACTTTTCTAAATGCATATTTCATTTAGCTATAACAAGACAGTTATCTCTGATACACTGAATATCAAATCAGCTATCACACTGGGAGATTAATTAGTCAGATAAATAACTAAATATACAATACCTTTAATATGAGAGTTTAAAAATCAAGACTAACTCATCATCCTGGGCAGATAATGTTTAAATAAACAGTACCTACAGAATTAGTAGTCCAGGGTTTTTTATATCAGTTATAGTCTGAAATAGTGAAAGAATCCTATTTGGTGATTCCTGTGGGGAACATGCCCAGGTGTAGACTGGAGGAAAATGCTGCCTTTACTTCCTTTGTTATGAGTAAATGCTGAGCAGCTTTTAAGATAGAGGTTTTTGGCAAGATGCATGTGCTGTATCAAAAATGTTCCAGCAATATAACAGAAATTACACTGAATGGATAAGGAATAGGCTGTATATTTTATTATTTCACTCATAACCCAATTTGGTGGAAGTGGATCCTCTCTTTCCTGTGAAATTATTTTTAATGAGCTTAATTCCTTCTCTACATATAGCCATTTGTTCATAACCCTGACCAGTGAATGAGAGAAAATTATGTATTCTTTGAATCATACCAGGCACAGCTATTTTCTAGCTTCTCAAGGGCATATTTATATTAATCCTAACATCAGCCAGGCAAAAAGCCTGAGTGACAAAGCAGGCTCCAAGTGTCCTTTGTGTGTTAGGACTGCTCACCCATGTAAGCTGGGTCTGGCCATGGCAGCACTCAGGAAAGACTGGACGGCGCAGCAAAAGTTGTGTAGGCGAGAAGGCAGAATCATTTCCATAGATAACCTTGGGAAAAGGGCAGGAGGAGAGATGAGCAGAGAAACGGGGCAGGAGGAGAGATGAGCAGAGAAACAGGGCTCTCTAACCCCCAAAAGGTCAGCCCTTACAGTGGACATGAAAGAAGGGGATGCTCTGGAGGGCATGGCACCTGTCTCACACAGCAGTCACGCATCCCTGCCGCTCTGCTGCGGTGTCACAAATTCAGCTGAGCTCTGGCTGTGCTACAGGCACCAGAAGATGTCTCAGCAGTGCCCAGGAAACACATTTTCACACTGGACCCTCTGATGAATCAAGGCCAGACCATGTCTGCTGCGTCTCTGCAGTCAAAGTGGCAGAGCAAGGTGAGGGGCTCACCCCCTCTGCCTTTCTCCCCATTCCACTCAGCAGCTCAGCCCTCTGAACACTGTAAACATCCTCTCCTGCCCAGTGAACTGTACCCCTCCACAAATAGGAGCACTCCTTGTGGCTCTCTGCTGCCAGTGGTGATCCAGGTCTGGCTTCTCACTCAGTTTCTGTGTCTTTGTGACACCTCAAAATGCTCAGCCCTGCTCCACACCCAATCCCAGCAGAGACCTGTGATAATTTAGTCCTAGTTTAGATTTATAGAAAAAGCAAAATGAACTTGGAAACCTGCAAATGATCTTGTTCCTTGATTTGAGAAAGCTTTCACCCAGCAAAGGCAAGGTGACAGCGGATTAGATGATTGGCACAAAGCTGATAATGGAAATCAGCTGTTCTGTGGCAGGCAGTGCTTCAAGGGAATTCCCCCTCTGTTGGTTCCTGAGCAATGCATGGGCTTCTAACTGATATCTAACCTGCCTTGGGCTTCCATTCCTGAAATGGGGACAGTAACTCTTTCCTGCATCAGAGAATTGCTGAAAGAAAACAGTGTGTGGCACTTTGGATTCACAACAAGCAGAATTGAGACAGGTAGTAAGCAGATTTGCATTATATTCTAAGAGGCAATCATAGAAGACTTAGCAGATTTCCTTTCAGAAAAGCAGCAGAACAAATAGAGATTTAACAGATATGGTTTAACAGAAGAATATTTCATTCTCTCAGTTGACTGTTTTCCATTATGAGCTAAGCAGATACAATTCAGAAAAATTCCAGTGACTTGTATAAAGAAAAAAAGTCATTAGCTGAGAATCTGATTGGTCTTTCAGTATAGATTTTATATGAGTTTTATGGCCTACATGGAAGAAACGAGACAAATAAATAGTTTCCCATTTTATTAATTTTGAAATCTATTACTTAGTGTAAAGTTTGTTGGTGACATTAATTGAGAGCGGTAATGAGGAATATTGCTATTTAAATATTTATTACCAAAATGCATCAGTAAATCACTGTCTTCAGTGTGATGCAGTAGGTGGGTCACTGGCCTGTGCAGTGGCCTCTTTGAGCAAGCTCTGCAGGAGGGGTAATCCACAGGGAAAACAGGAGAAGATCTCCTAGGTGTTCAGTTTGTGGCTTGTTGGGAAGGCATCAGGCTTGCCCCACATTTACAGTCAGACATGGCCCTTTGTACTGGGACTGGGAGGAGACCCCTGTTTGCACCTGGTGAGGATGCACAGGAAAAAAAGAAGGAGGTTTGAAAATCCCTGTGTGGCTTCTAAGAAATGGTGAAAAATGTACAGGAACACAGAAGGATCCTGGCTAGCCCAAAGGAAACCTGTGCTGGGAACGCCTCCAGAACTGCCTCTGGGTTCAGGGGTTCTGGGTTTGAGGCTGGAGAAGGGCTAGGCTGTGCTGTCTCTTCTGCAGGGCTGAGTCCAAAGCACAGGAGAGATGGAACTGTTCTGCTCCAGGAGCAGGGAAGGAAGAAGGAAATGCCTGAAGAAAAATGTCAATTTTTGTGGACTCTTAAATCTCATATTCATTTATGTTCAATGCATTCCTACTGTTTTCAGAAATTCAAAGATTGAGTGTGGAAGGCTCATAGAGTGATCAGGGCTTTGCTTTTCCATCTTTGTTTGCTTTCTCGTGATTATAAATGACCAAGCCACTTCTGCTCTCTTTGAAATTAAGGTTTTTCTGTCAAAGCAGACAACAGTGCTGCTTTTTATGCCACAGATGAAATTTAAAGTATCAATACCAACTCAGTAGAGATTCATGCTTTAAAACAAGAAGCCCCTTGAAAATGTACCTGCAAGAAATAGCAAAATAGCATTCTGTTGTTTTCAGCTAAAACACCACAATTGTTCTGGTTGCAGCTTAAGAACAGCTTTCCTTGGTTGAAGATAATTACATTTCACTAATTGTTATGAACGCTGCTATGCTTCAGTGAGTTCCTGCTCAACAAAATACCTGGGAATAAGTAAGAGAACACCTGAAGGGGAAGACAGTTAATGGTGGGTTTCAGGTACTGAAAAATGCTTCTCTCACTTGGAAACAAAACCTGAGCAAAATGTCTGGTAAACAGCATCAGTGGAGGCTGGCATGAAGCAAAGCAAAGGCCTGGCTCAGTGGACTGGCTACTGCCAATTAAATGGTTTCATGCACTGTCTACCTCAGGTAATGAGGTCTGGCTAAACCTTTGGGCCCTGGGCACCTGTTAGAGAAGACAAATATAGCTGGTAGGGAAAAAGAAATTCCACTGGGACATCTTTGATTTAAACAGAATCAAATGGCAGGCTGCCATGTCAGTGGTCTTTCATGGAATGCAAATAGGGCTGTCTAATGGAGGGAAAATGCACATCGTTCATTTTAGACTATAATTAGCTTTTAATTTAATCAAGTATTGGTACCAAAGCAGGCCTTGGAGAAAGATTTTGATATTAAAGCCTTCAAAGCTTCTTTGGAGAGCTCTAAATGGTTTGTGTGGTAGTAAATCAACTTGCAAAGTGGTACTGCACAATGTGCATATCTTAGCTCTATCACAGTCTATTATAAAACTTAAAACGGGGAACAAGTGGAATGCAGTCCTCTTATGAAAGAAAACACTGAATCATACTGTGAATCACTCTCTCGGGGAGACAATTTCTTTGAACATTGGCTTTTAGGAGAGTAGTAAAAAGTACTACCAAGGACAGTGTGCAATTAAAGGTACTTTAATTTGCATTTTGGGGCTAGAGTTTATGGTATAGAATTATTAGTAAATAATGTCCAGTTGCAACACAAGGGAAGCAAATATGAAATTAATAATGGATGTATCATTTTTCATTATTTTGGTCTTGTCTATGCGAGCAGATTTATTTAGTCTTATGGTCCACTTTGGTTGGACTTTGAAAAAGGAAGAGACATTTTTGGGTTATGGAGTACGTTGGATAATCTCCAAAATTATTTTCATCCCTGTCAATATCCTGTCGTGTTCCTTAGGTACTCCAGCCCTGTCAAGCAGGGTGCAGCTGAACACAATGCAGCTGGAACTTCACAGTTTCTGTGGAGAACAGTCTTCACTTAGAGATCTCCTTTCCATTTCTAGTGTGCAGGCTGGGTTTCCTGTCTAGAAAGGATTCCTGGTTTTCCTGCCTTCCTGGGTTTCCTGTCTCCCATCTTTGCCAGCAGCTGGTGTGTGGAGAACTCAGTGTTTTCTGATTGCTGCTTGATAGTGCAAGCTGGGGACTTGGTCCTGAGCTCATGGAAATTAATAAGAGAACATTCTGCACTGGATCTTTCAGCAGATATGAAGTGTAGAACATGGAGAAGGTCAATCTATTAATTTCATACCTGATTTTCAATTTAACATCCAAACTATAACTGGTATTATATAATCTGTATTATTTGATTTTGTAGTTGATATTAAAAATGCACATACTCAGTTATGCATCTTAAATAATTCAGGCTCCCTTTCAATACATTTTTTTTTTTTAATGGTGGACAGAAAAAGCTTTTTTTGTGTTGAGTTTAGGAAAGAAGAGAGCAAGAAAAATCCTATATTCCCTAGAAACTGTTCAGAAAAGCAATATTCTTTGATGAGGATGAGGTGATCTTCAGAAATAAATGCATAAAAACTGCAGCAAATGAGGACTACTGTGAAACTTCCCCATTGGGTCTGGACCTCAGTTTAAGAGCTGATTTTGTTCTTGCAGAGCCCACTGTTTTCAAGGGAAGGCTTTAACTGGCTAGCAAAGCAGACTCTCAAAGAATTTACAGCAGGGTGGAGCTGTAAATAAGACAAATTTCATCTATGAAAAGAATAAACTTATTTTTCATCACTGACAAAGGCTGATTGACTGAACAGTCTATGCATGTTTGCAGCTCCTGCTTGGGTTAATTGTGACTAAGCAGTTTCCCTGCAAGAGGTGTCAATGTATCATCAGCTGGGGTAATGTGTTAACTTAAATAGCTTCTGAGTAATTAGGAGATTGCTCATTAGTTTGCCACTGTCCCTAGCAGAAATGTTACAGGCTCCGTTTTTTGGACACTGTTAGGAGTTGATTTCCTACCCTGCATTGTTTTCTGCAAATTGTGGCTTATGAGAGCATGGGCTTTTACTGTAATCACAGCAGAAGTAAACATCTTAAATTAAGACAAAGAAAGTTTGGTTGTTAGGAAGAGAACCAGTCAAGCAGGAAATGCCAAGCAAAACAACATTCTTCAGGCACCTGATAGAAAAAGGATTCTCCAGCAGCCTGTTGGGTCCTGCTGGCTGGGGTTTTCCTGCCCTTGCTCCAGACACCAAGTGCAGGGTTAGTGATCCTGGCTGAGGTGATTCCCATCTCATAGAGAGCACAAATCTCAAAATTTGTGTTTATTTTGTGGGTGTTGCTCTTAGCTTGCACTGAAAGGCGAGGCAATCCTGAGGCTTGCCCGCTGCTCTCGGACTCTCTGAGACCTGCCAGCAGCTGCAGTGTGCAATGGGAGTGTTTCCATTTGAAAGATGGGCTGTGCCATTCAAATGTGGCCTTCCAGTTTGTTCTGAAAAGTTTGCTCTGCTAGTGTCCATATTAAAGCATGTGGATACAGAAAGGATCTTGAAATACTTACCTGCATTCTTACCCAATAAAAAATATGATATGATTTATTTTAAACACGTGATCCCACTGAAATCAGTCAATGGAGAGTCGAGGCAGGAAGGCTGCTAATTTTAATGGAATCATGAATTTGTGTGTGTAGAATCAGGGCTATTGTTTTCATTAATAGTAGACCTGTGAGATTGCTACTGATGGGCAAAACTCTTCTTGAAAGAGGCATTAAAAACAGTTGTTATCTAGTTTAATGTACTTGCAAAATTTTACTCTGATGCCATGTTGATTTCCTTGCTGCTAATGTGATTAAAATGAATTTCCCCTGCTGGTCATCATATTAATTATGGTGCTCTCTCCTGTAACTAGATGAGAGGAGGAGCAATAAGCAGAATGCCAATAGAGAGCCCCCACTCAAGAGAAGCATGATCTGTAGGTTAACCCTGGTTCTCCACCAAAGATCATCACTGAGGCTGCCTCAGAGCCTTTGCTCTGCAGCCAAAACCTTGAGGCTGCTGAAAAAGAGATCTGAAGGTTCCCTTGGGATCTTGCCTTATGATAACAACTCAAAGTCCAACTTGGGCAGCCCACCTGGTGCCCTGTGCTTACAGAAGGGCAGGAATGAGGTTTGGCATCTTGTGGGAAGTCGTTTTTACTTTTACTTATTTTTTGTTTCTGTAGGCTCCACTTCTTCAATGATTAGCTACCATGGGAACTGACTTCACAAATCCCTGTCCTTGGTAAAGCTGGGGACACTCCTGTCCTTCCATTTCCTCATCCTTTCCTTCCCCTACCACCCTCACTGGACCAAATACAGATGCATTTATAGTAGAAGACCTTAAATTTCACATTGAATTCCCAGGGCTTAACTAGAAACCTTACTTGTTCTCCTTTCTTATATTTTACATGTATTTTAATTCCTGAAGTTTCAGATCAGCATATTTTTTCCTTTAATAAACACTTAAGTTTACGGCCTTTAATCTTTTTTTTATTTAAAACCACAAATAAATGTACGACCTTTTATGAATTCAAATTAAAAATGAACTGTGATGAAAATGATTTACGGTCACTGTAGCTTAGCAGGGGAAATATACGACTCCTTTGCAGTACATCATAGTCTGCTCCTTTAATTTATAAGCAAGCTGTAATGTAACATATTAATCATATGAAGAAAACGTAGCTTCAGTTTGAAATATTTGTTGTAGCAGAGCTCCACGCACCTGCAAATTATTTATTCTTAAAAAGAAAAGAAAGCATGTGCAGCACACGCTATTGCATCCACAAGAAAAATGGATATATTTAGAAAAATCCTGCAGTAAATTATCTTTATATTTTTTACCTTTTTCCTTCAACCACTTCCATGTTTCTTGAGCTCAGCTTCCCATGCTCTTTCAGATGTTCTTTCCCAGGTGGAAGTTAAAGGTGGCTGGACAAAAGAGAAGGATGCACCTTCACCTTGTCTCACAGTTTCCTGTTTCAACTGGAAGATCCTCCTGTTACCCTACAGAGGAAAAAATAAGGTCTGAAACATTAAAATATTTTTCAGCAATCACAGAGGTGGTTGCTATATTCACAAATGGGGTCCTTCAGCCAGGAAGACAGGCAAAAAGACTGGCAGGGTGAAAAACTGTGCTAAACAAATAAATCAGCAAATAGACATACTCACAGTAGTCTTTGTTGTAATACCTGATTGATAGTAGTAGAAAACAGGGTTTCTTTTTGGTACAACAACACTTTTGCCAGCACCTACAAACACTGTACAAAAGCAGCCTCTGACTCTTTAGAGCATTTGAATCTTGCAAGCAAGTGCAGGAGACTTGAAAGCAAGAAGTATTTGAGGCCTGATTTGCTTAAATTACAGACTTGTTCCCAAGGAGGGGGAGATTCAGGGGGGTTGCAGCCAACATTTCAGAGGGTGCTCTGGATCTCTGCTGCTAACTTGGGCTGTGGTTTCTTTCTCTCTGCTTGCTGAATAAACCTGTTTGGCTTGAGACACCGGAGTGTCTTCACGTTATGGTGGTGTTTCTCTGGTTAAGTGCAAAATTATTTTGAAATGAGACTGTGGAGGAGGGAGAAATCATGATATAAATTTTGCCTTTTGCCTCCTTTCCCAACCTGAACGGGAGAGGTAGTTGGAAGAGGATAAACAAAAAAGGGAGGAATGGGGAGCGAGAGGGCAGCGGCAAAACTCCCAGAGGGAATCCTGAGTCGTGTTCTCACAAGTCAAAAGGCCTGCAATAATGAACCACTGGGGATAAGTAAAAGGGAAAACATAAGTTACAGGAAGCCAAATGCAGTGCCTTTGGGCATATAAGTTTGTGTAGAATCTGTGCAGGAACTTCTTTTAACTCTTTCATTCTGCCCCATTGAAAGGGTAAAGCTGATCTCATGTGTCCCTTTGTAGAGCAGATGCTTTATTTCCTTTACTGAAATCTTAGAAATGTGGCTGATTCTTTAGCATGCCAGCTGGCAGGAGGTGTGGCAGAAACCAGTTGCTGTTGAAGATTTCCATCAGGCTTGGGTGCTACCCTTCCTGTGGGGACACCTCTGTCCGCCAGGCTTTCTGCTGTGCCTAATTCTGGTTGTCTTAAAGAAGAGGGCAGCTGATATCATGTAATCAAGTTGCTAAGAAATAGGTTTGATTTGCTTGACTGAACTTAATGCAGACCTGCTATTTGTCCCCATCAAAATCTGGTCATTCCTTTTTCACATAAGTAATGTGCCTGTGAGAGCAGAGGACTTGTGACTCTGGAGCCTTTAGGTTTAACACTGCCAGATGAAGACCAGGGAAAGGGAATGGCTTCTTCTGTTGCCTGTAGCTAGGTTCATTCCCTTAGAGCTCAGGGAATAGCTAACCTGCCAAGTGGGGTAGAGCACTGAGGAACTGAACTGCATGGCCATTGTGTGAGACCTGTCAATAAAGCAAAAGGAGCCCTAGCTGGATTTTGGTGGAAAAGGTGTTGGTCCAGCAGGCTTGAGACAAATGGGATGTGCTCACTTTGGCACAGGGCGGTGTTAACACTGCCACGCAGGTGCCTGACCTGGCTTGGTGTCCTCACTCACCTGTGTGGGTGGTGGCTGTGGAGAGGCTCCTGCAGCAGCAGCAGCAGCAGCAGCAGCAGCTGTGTGTTGTGCTCTCTGGGGCACGGTGCAGTTTGGCTTTGGTTGGCAGCCTGCAGTCCAGCCCCACCCTGCTGCAGCCCTGCGCCTTGAAAGCACCACCTGAGAGTGGAGCAGCAGCTGGCTGGAGCCCAGCACCTCCTGCCAAGTCTGAGAGGCTTCACTGTGAGGATGGGGAAGCAGGAAGAGAAAATGAAAGAGGAGGAGGGACAAGGAAGAGCATAAAAAGTCTGGGTTCGTTTGCACAAGCCTAATTGAAGGATTCAGAGACCTGAGTCTGAATGCTTAATCTAAGAGATAAGATATGTTAAAACAAAAACAAAACCCAAATCACTGCTGTCACCAGAAAGCCCACATTCCCTCAATGCTTTGGAGTGAGTAGTCTCTGGATTTGAACAGTTGACAATGCTTTGCCCCTTCTCCTTTGTTGTCTCCTATTCCATAACATCCTCCATTGAATCCATCAATACTGAAACATTTTGATCCAGAGCAACTTTTTTCAATATCTAGCAAAGTTTGCAAATTCACAGTGTTTTTTCCCCAAGGAAAACAAAATGAAACTGTGAAATCCTCTACAAAAGTAACTTCCATCCTCCACATCAAAGGAGGACAAAAGGCCCAAGACATAAGTGATAACTTTGTTGTAGTGTTGATACCTAGAGCAGAGGCTGGACAGTGTTAAAGGAATAAAGTAGGGATTTATTAAAAAGGCCTCCAAAGGATACACCTTGGGCAGTACAACAGCCTGGCTGAGGCTACACCCACGATGGACCCAAGATGGATGATGGGTGACGAGTTTTCACACTTTTATAAGTTTTGGTCCATTTACATGTTGGGGTTAATTGTCCAATTACAGCTTCAGGTTGTGAAGTCCCACCCTCCCAGATTGCTCTCATCAATTTGTTGTTGTTTATAGTTTTTGGGCCTGAAGCTTCAACAGTGTTCTTGGACTGGAAAAGGATTGTTTTGTCTGAATGAACTGTGAAGAGAACATGCTAACTTTAAATGAAGTTCAGAGTTATATACTAATGCAGTAGAGAATCTGAAAAATATGAAAGCTAAAACTTAAGGCATCAGTGTAAGACACAAAATTCTATTATTCAAACAGTTTATTTATTGGCAAGCTCTTGTAATGAACCAAGCACATCAGATGTGGGCAAAACTGTACCAAGCAGGTACAAACTGAAATAATAATGAAGCTAGGCAAATAGCTCGACATGCAAATTACTGGCTAGACCAGCTTTTAGTGTTGCTTTGGCTCAATCTCTAAATAGAACAAGGTAGCCTTGAACCTTTATTTCACCCTGGAGACACCTATCAGAAATTGCTGATAAAACTAATTCTGACTCAATTCAAATTTCCTGTTGCTGGAATCAATATTTTGGCAAAATGTGCCCTTTTAAGTTAAAAAAAAAAAACAAACAAGAAAACAAACTCATAAGAAAGCTTGATTTTGGAGTTGGCTCTCTTTTAGCCCCCCCATAACCCTCTCCTTTGCAGGTGCCCACTGACACCAGCTGCCCTGGACCTGAGCAGTGCCCTTTGTGCTGTCTCTGCTGAGCAGCACTGACACCATGGCTTCCCTTCAGATCCATGCTGTTCCTGTTGTTAGGGTACAGAGGGGTTTTGTCAGCTCTTTGTGCTGCTGTCTCCTTTACAGCACTTGTCTGAATAAAGAATATTGCTTGTTGACTTTGTCTAATTTGTTGGGGAGCGTTGGTGTGTTGTTAATTGGCAAACAAACCACTGCAAGTTAGCATATGTTTGTAGTTTTTTCTTTTAGTGCTCTTCCCACAATAGCAATTTAGATCCCTCATAAGACCTCCAGAAATGATGACAGAACAGCTCATAATTTTCTTTGGTGGTTCTAAAAGCTAATCATGTGCAGTTCTGTCTTATTTTTCATTTGCTCTATGATATTTTAGGCTTTATTTTAACCTACCAGTATTTATCTTAATTTCAAAACAGACTTGAATATTTTTTGTTTTATGGTTTTTGTGTTTTCTTTCTTCTTTTTTTTAAACAGGAGTGTTTGTACTTTGTGACCAGAGAGGCTCTGGAGAAACAGGTATTGCCCTCTTCTCTTTCCTCAGTCTGAGCTGTTGAACTTCATATCCTTCTTCTCAGCATTTCAGTTTTGGATTGGTCCTATGCTGGCTGACTAAGCAAGTCAGAAGGTATCTGCTGCTGCTCCCTGGCAATGCTGTGTATGGTAGGTACATATTTGAAAAGCAAGGAGTAAACTATGAATAAGCCAGAATCTGACTCATTTTCTGATGTTGAAAAGTCTTTAGTCTTTGGACTTCAATAGGACTTCTTCCTTGAGTAAGCATTACTCATGGTGATTAAAGGCTCAATTTTCATGCCCTGTGTTATGTAATTAAACTATGCAAATAATTCAGCTATCCAAGACAATGCAGATTTTAAATGGAATAGTCAATTGTGCTTTTCACAACTCTGGAACCTTCAGACTACACAGCTTATTTGCTGAAGAAATAAATGGAACAATTTGAAATAATGAATACATTTAGGACTCTAGGACTCTGACAATTTCTTTGTGAACAGTAATGGACAATTGGTTATGAATAAATCATTTTCCTATTTCCAGGACAGCCCTTCATCCCTTCTTCAATCTTTGTAGCTTGTGGGCTTTGCATAAGGAGGTTACCAGCTATCTGCAGCAGAGTCCACCCCACTCAGTAAATCACAGCCTTGCTCTTCCCTGCTCCCTTTTCTTAGACAGATGATTCCAGCCTCTTTCACTTCCCAGCTGCAGAGATTACTTAAATACTTGTCCATAGCACCTTGCCATGTCTGAGCACTGTTTACACCATCCTGAGGGATTGTTTTCCCTCAGGCAGTGACAGTCACATGTGCCTGCTGGGCACTGGAAATCCTGTTCATTACTGGCTGCTCAGAGTCCTGCTAACCAGCCACGACTAAAAGAAAAACATTAAAAATTACTGAATTACTTCTAGTTTCTTGCAATATTGTCTGCAAGCAAATGATTGTCTGATAGCAGCTCAGTAAACTGCAAGACATAGGTTTTTGTGATAATTTTGTGTAGTTATTGGGGGTGGGAGACTGAAAGCATAATGATGCAAATATATTTTTTCTTTAAATACTGCTTTGAGAAAAGTTGTGTGGTCAGTGGAGCTTTGAAATGACTCAGAAAATGCAGGGAACTTGATTGAAGGATTCATATTGACTTTACTGGGATTTGGATCAGACCTGCCAATGTGAATCAAGAATTTACGGGAGCCTGAGCAGCAGGGTGCAGGAATTTAGTGCAGATCCTTTCAGATTTCTGGGTTAATTAACTGGGCAGATCATTGTCTTGAGTAATGCTCAGGGTCAGACAGAAGTAAATTTCTCCCACGTTTTCCTTGGCTGCCAGGCTGAGTTCCACCCTGTCCCCACTGCCTTTTCTCATGGGCAGCACCAGCTCCCTGAGCGCCAGGCAGTCCCTGCTGCCAGCTCCCCACCACCCACTCCCAATGCAGCTGAAAAATGGGGAAAGAGGTGGGAAGGGGTAGGGTGATGATTTCCTTTTACCATGGATTCAAAGATTTTCTTTGAACTGCTAAAATCAGGCATGGAGCACTCTCCTGGGGAGCAAAGACCTGCTTCTGGGAATACCTGTGGGTTAGGAACAGTCCTGTGAGGAGCAGCTCGTGGCAGGGGGAGGTATGAAGGTGTTTGGTAGCAGGGAAGGTTTGGTAGCAGAAATAGGAGGTGCAGAGACACCAGGAAGGAGGTTTGCTCTCTGATGCTGCCCTGCTGGCTGCAGAGATGTCCCCAGGCTGTGCCAGGCACTGTCTGTGCCCACCCTGCCCAGCCAGGGCACTGGGCACCCATGGCAGGGCTTGTTCTGCTCATCTTTGTTTGCTGTGTGGTTCTTGGGTGTGCCTGAAGTTCAGCAACTTCCCTGATCAAAAGCTGCCTTTATTTTTCAGAAGTGTATGATCCATGGAGAGCTCCCAAGGACTGTGGAAAATCTTCAACAAACACAAAAAAGGCAGGACTTTAACCCAAACCAATACTGCCTTCCCTTCAGAGGGGAAGGAGGGACTCATCTTACAGTGACATTAAGAATTCATTCCCCTAAATGAGATATGTCACCTTGCCATTTTAACTTGATTCATTAAAATAGTGGCTCATTAGTTATTCCCTTGTGCAGTATAGAATTTGCACATTAAAGGCTATGCATTTCATGGACTTACTACATTTGGGGATAAATTTCTAGCCATCCTGTTTGCAAGGAAAAAGTGTGGGTATTGAAAGAAAAAAAGGCAGAAGTTCTAGAAATTTGAACCTTTTTTTTCCTTAAGTCTTTTTAGAATCTGTTCAGGCCCCTAATATTTCATTTTAGAAGCTGAAGCTATTGTGAGACGGGACCCACTGAAGTAGCACTGAATCTCTTTTGTGCTTTGGAGTGTTGAGATTTTCCCATTATTTCTTTTGTCTTGCCATGAGAATTATCCTCTTTAGATTGAGATGCTACCTAAAATACTGGCCAGGGAGGAACTCTGCCGTGGTCCAAGTGAGACCACACCTCCTGGAGAGTGGGGATGGATGATTACCTTGTGTCAGCCTGGTTGGAGAAAGGTGTCACCAGCCATATGCCAAACATAAACTCTTCCCTAAATTGATAGATCTTTCCATTCTCCAAGGGCAGATTTTCAAGTAAGAGCCCTGTGGTGTGAAATTCAGAGTGAAAAGGGCTGGTTCTTCCATCACCCTTGCTGTGGGAAAGCTCCTCAAGCAGAGGAGAGTAGGAATGGGATGGGAGAAGTGCCTTGGCCGGTGTAGTGAGCCCTCTCTGCTGAACTGGGGAGGAAAGGACAGCCCTGTGCAGCCTCCCTGCCCTGCCCTGCCCTGCCCTCCCCTCTGGGCACACACATCCCCCAGGGCCTTGGGAGGTTCACTGCAAGGGCCACATCTCCCAAAAGTCTGAGCATTGCGTGCGTTCTTGAACCTTGTTAGGTGAAAACAGACGAATTCAACGCGACGAGGGGGGTATTTCAATTAGGAATAGCCAAGAAGGAAAAGAATATGAAAATGCTAAATTTGCTTGAAGAGCTGAAGGGAACAGGCTGGAAAGTTATTTGAGTTTTTTATGTAACATTTAGGCTTGCTCCAGAGCCTGGTTGATGAACTGCTTCCATATTCCTGGAATGTGAGGGCAGAGCTGTTGTTCATTTAGCGGTAAGCGCTGGGGCTGGATGGAAGGAATGTCATTCCCAGCTCAAGTCAAAGCCTAATCCTTTGGTTTCACTGGTGACTCAGATTACAATAACTCAATATGGAGAGGGTTCGTTCTCTCTCCTCCCTTTTCTTACTGCGTTACAAATGGCCAGTAAAAGAAATCTAGCAAAATGCTGATCCTGCTCAAAGTGCAGTTAAACATCTCCACATTCCTGTCTTCTCTGTGATTATCTTGCATACAAGAGACTCAGTTCTTGTCTTGCCTTCTCAGTCTCTCTCCAACAGCATCTTCTGTGCTTTCAAGATGCTTGTACTGTTAGTTTTGCAAATTCCAAACGAGAAACTCTTTCCCATACAATAAAGTTCCATACAAAAATAGCTAATGTCAATAAAGCTAAAAAGATATGTCAGCAAAGACCCAAACAGCCAATTTATTACAGTTAAACATCCTGCCCAGACATTTTATTTACAATCAAAGCCTGTTATATAAGGCAATCCCTCTTCCCTTGATATCTTTTTTTATCTCACAGTTTACAAATTACTCTCTTTCTCTTTGCATCCCATATGAAATATTGAATTCACTTGTGCATGTTCACTGAATGCAGCCTTTCTGTTTCTTTTCTAAAATGTTATTGAATGATTACTTGAAAGCTTGTACAAAGAAAATCTGTGTATTTGGCCTTTTTAACCAAAAGAAGTTGTACCACAATAAATTTAAACAAATAAAAGACATTACTGAGCACTTTCTCTTGTTAACAAAGTCCCCCAAACAAGTTAGAAATATGGTTTACAGAAACATATATTTTCCTCATGATCTTAGATTTCACTCACTATACTCTTTTCCCACTGTACATACATACATACCTAGGAGGAAATGTGCATAACTCTTTCTATAGGTTTTCAGAATATGGTTACCTGGGGACAGAAGAAAACCACAGGCCATTCTGATAGAATGAGAAAAGAAGCCAACCCTGTCATATATTGAGATACAAACCTAGAAATTCATATTTGCTATAAAATAGCTGGTTTTGACTTGTTATGCAGACAAATCAAGCCTCTTTCAGGCTTGAAAAATAGTCTTTGTGTGACTTCACAACTGTAGGCTCCATGACTTCTAAACTGGCCCTCAGATATTGTTATGGGAACATTAGGAAAGAGGCCTCATATTAAATTACACTTTCAAACAGTCACCTACATCTGTTTGTGTTTGTCAGGGAAAACCTGGGACAGGGGTGCAGCTTCTATCTGATCGAGTCTGCATCTGTGAGTGGGTTCCAGGACACTTTATCTGGCACAGGAGAACAGTAAAAGCTTCCCTTCTTTACCAGATCAGCTCCAGAGATACTGAATTCCTTCGTGGTAATGAGGTGTCCAGAATAGTAACAAGAGGCCAGGAGTGTGCTTTGGTTTAGGCTGTGCTGGAGTGTCTGTTGGCTGTGGGCAGGTACACAGCAGTGTACCTGAGTGAACCTGAGCCCAGGGTGAGCAGTGAAACCTCATCAGGTGCCAGATCTCCTGGGCAGCTGTAGCATTGCTGAGTGTCTGCCACAGCTGGGCCAGGCACTGCAGAGAAGACCATGACAAGCAAAGCTGTTGCTCATCGTGGTATTGGAGTTCCTGCTTATAAGAATTTTACCTGGGCTTTGATGCCGGTGGTGAGAAATAGTTCTGTCTCTGCCACACTTTGCATGCAAAATACTAAAAAAATGACATTCTTTTGCAGGTGCAGTTAATATGGGTACTGAGGAGTACAAATAATTACCTGCCTGGCAAAGTGGGTGGAGAAATGCTTCCCATTCAAGTCCTTGGAAGGTGGAGAGTGGAACCTCAGACATTCCCTGGACTGTGTCACGTTAAGTTTTGCAGATGTTCTCCCCATGGCGTTTTCCTCCCATCTCCGGTTTAGCCACAGCACAAAAATGTTTGACCAACATGCAGACTCAGGAAAGGTCATACATGTGCCTTCTTGTGACATGTTTTTCTAACCTCTCTACCTGCTGTGGGTAGTCTGCAAGCTCCTGTGCTGACAAGTCTGCGATTGCTGGGGCTGTGATTAATGGGATTTCATTAGCGTTTGTGCAACCAGCCCTGAGAACCCTCAGAGGTGCTCTGGCCTCCTCCTCTCACTGTGAACTTTGTAATGGCAATAAGGACAGGCAGATATATTGGAGATTCTCTATCCAAGGCTTTTCCCCTGGGCAACATGGGTAAGTAGTGATTTGTATTGGAAAGGTAATGTATAATAATTATGGCTACAATGTCCTGACTAGAAGGAAGAGTAAAACATGCTGCTATTGCCATCATAGAATTCCACCCTTGACTAGAGGTTGCTTCATGCATGACCATGTTGTAGGGTTAGCTGAGACTCCTCCTGGCTCTGAGCAAGGATGGCAAGGGAGACAGGGAGAAACACACAGGGAGAGGCTGCACAGCAGGTGTTTCTTCCTCAGTGTGAGAAAAATGAGCGGTTTGTCTGCAAAGGAAATGGAAGGATTGAGTGCAGCTTTTAGGACAGACATACAGTGCTGGGGATAGACGCACATACCTTCAGTGTGCCCTTGTTCTGAGCTGACTGATGGGCTTGGTCCAAAAGTTCCCCAGTTGTGTCAGCTGTGCCCAAAGAAGTTAACCTCTCCCCACCTTCCTCCCCTGGATCCCTGCTGCGCATATTTGACATTGTGTCATATGGCAGAGGTCTGCTCTTGGGGTTTCCTGGAAATCATTAGGGTCAAACTGCTATTGCTATGTTCTCCTGGTCTCTCTAAGTGTAGAACAGCATTTCATTTAAAGAGATTATTACTGGCAGAATATATTCAACAACTGCAGTAGGCTGGAGGTGTATTGGGGAAGGATTAATTGGTGTCTGCTCTCTCCTTGCTACCTTTCCCTGAGCGTCCACAGTCAGATACAGCTCAAACTGTCTTATGCTCCAGTCTGTTTTTATCTTTACACCATGCTGCCAGCTATTTTTTTCTAAATTAGTTTACTTTGAAATGACAGGTTTTTTTTGCTTTAATTTTGTACTATTGTGCTGTGATGACATGATATGTGAATATACCTAAATTTCCTTGTGCCATGCTGCCTCACAGCAGGAGCTCTGGGAGGGCAAGGTGTGAATGACAGTGGGAGGCATGGAAGTCTGACTGATGTGTTATTCATCTGAAACTGATAGGAATAAAAGAAGAGCAGATTGCCATGGGTTCCAGAGGACAACGTGCATTTCCACTGTTGGGTTGCATTTATGCAGATTAAGGATTAAAGGTAAAATAAACTGCCATCACAGCTCTTGTGTTGCATGCTTTGGGAGAGACAGGAAAAAGGCCTGCCTTTTATCTCACCTGTAGGGTGAGAAAACTGAAGAGAAGGGTCAAAAACTGTCCAAGTCTGTGACAACAGTAATAGAAGAGTCCACAGATTGTCCACACCTCAAGGATTCCTCCAGCTTCCCTGGGCAGAGAGTGCAAAATGCAGCTTTGTGCCTTCCCTAGGGGAGGAGAGAAAGAGGCTGGTTTAAAATGCAGATTCCAAATTCATATTAATCCTGGTAGGGATAGCAACAAATGTCCAAGTACCTGTTAGGTACAATGGTTTGTTTACAAGATGCAGAGCTGGTGCCAGAGTACACAGCCAGCAGGGCTTGTCACAGCGGGAGATATGGGACATTTCTCACAAAATTATGTTCCCAGGTTCTAAAAGTTGTGAGAGAAGTTTCTCAAGACCTTTATGCTTTTCTAACCAAAGTCCCCCTGAATTCTAAAAAGTGAAGTTTATTCCTGTTCAGCTTTTAAGCATATTTTAGTATAATTCTGAACTAATACTGATAATTCTCTTGAAAACAATAATTTAGGAATCCATCTGATCTTTGTCTGATCCTTTCCATAACCCATTTGCTTACATTAAAAATGTTTTCTTCTCCAGGATTTCTGATGCCTTCAGAAAAAGGGGTAATTGCCTTCATTGATCTTGAAGTTGTGTTATGAAATCCCACTCACAAAATGCTGCGTGTGTCTTTAGCACCAGGTTATGTCAGACCCTGCTTAAAAACACCAACATGTTCACCCAGAGCCATTGTTTCTTTGCTGAGCACATTCTTCCTGGTGTTTTTGCTCTTTTTTAAAAAAAACATCCTTGCACTGGGGGAACCAATACATTTTATATTACCACAGCCTGCTGCAGGGTATTATTCCTAAGCCGGGGGATAAAGAAATTGAAATCAACAAAAAGGGCAAGACAAATAATTGATTCTTCCAGCTTTCATCTGGGGACTTAAAACACTAAATATAACTTTGAATATTCTTTAGAAAAGCTAATTGTGATGATAAAAGTGAATTTTACCTTAACTGCCTTTTCTGACACAAGCCAATAATGCAATGACATCCAGCTAAGGCAGCAAGGGAGGCAGAATTCCTACAGACTCACTGTCCATATCCAATGCAGCAGTGACTGCTTCCTCCCTGCCTGCATCATCCTACAGCCTTTGATGGTTCTCCTCCACTTTTATAGGGTAGGAAAGATCTTGTGACAGACACACAAGTAAAAGGATTCAAACTGGAAGACTCAAAGACCCAATTTCTTTGCCTAGTCTCAGCCCTTCAGCAATAGGTGTTTTCACTGACCCCTGAGCTTGGCAGAAGGTAATTCACTGGAAAGGGCTGGGGAGGTGCACTTGTGTGCTCTGGTGTTTCAGAACTAGGGTCAGCTGGACATTGCTCAAGAATAATGAAAACAGCAGAAGTATGTGGGGCTTAAGGGTTGGATGGATGTCTCTTTTGATTAGAAAATGTTTATTTCTTGACTAAAACTTTTGTTCAAATATTTTTTCATCAAAACTCTGCTTTCTTTTCTCCAGAAATAAATTTGTGAGTGTGCTCATACACTATTCCTGCTTAGCCTCTCAAGTAAAACATTCATCTTACTTGTCAGGTTCCTAAATTCAAATCCTTCTTCTGCCAGACTCAAATCAGTGACTTTACAGCACCTCACATTGAATAGATTATTTTCTTTTCTGGTTGAGCTCTTTCATTATTTGATGAGAGAGAGAAAATTCATAATCATTTTGGGTCTATCCTGATGTAAAAGGGAAGTCATCATTGCCATTCTATATTTTGTCCCATTCTTATGAATATTTCAGGGGAATTGTTTTAAGTTTTTCCCCTGATGGTAAAATCTCTGATTTATTTTTGATCCCAGAAGAGCTAATATTCTTTAGGCTATACTGATTTATCTTATGATGTTTTTAGATGACCATTTCAAGAAAGTCTGGGTCTCATGCAGAATTATTAGCCAACAGTCTCTACATGTCTGCCTGTTTTTTCAGATGACTCACTGTTTTGCTTAGCAGAGCTCTGTGTTGCTACTTCCTGCTAAGAGCAAGTAAAGAGGAATTTTCTCACAGGTAATTGTGCCATACAGGTGGCCCAGACCTGCTATCAAAACTCAGACTCATTTGGAAGGGCTTGGTGGCCCTGCCCTGGAGAGCTCTCCTCTCATGGGACAGCAGCAGGCACAGGAACAGAGGCTGTGTCCCTCTGGTCGGGGCAGTGGGCTGTGACACACCTGGCACACACTCAGGTGTCCTGCAAGAGGGTAACCCCACACCTCTGGGTGAGTCACACAGGATGAAACCAGGATGAAACCAGGAACCAGGATGAGACAAGAAGTGAGGATGAAACTAGGAATGAGGATGAAGTTGAATGCTTAGGACTTTTGTTGAAATATAATAGCATTTGCATTCCTCCAAAGAGATTATTTACTCTATTTTTTAATGTATTGCCCCAGTTGTGAGCTTGTTGTATGATGATTTCGTACTAAAATTACAGATTGGTCTGATACTCCAAGTGTAGGGGTGTGCAAATCAAAACCAGTGAGTTTGGAGCTTGCAGTTGAAGCCATGTGCAATGTTCATTCTTTGGTTGCAGACTTGAAGGGTTTAAACTGAGGTTCACCTTTTTGTGTGTTTTCATATTAAAAAGAGAAAATAGCCCCAAAGCCTCCCAAAAAACGTGGTCAAAATTATGTAGCCATGAATGCAAGTGGAAATGAATGTGAGAAGTTTTTTTTCATATTGACTGGCATTCACTCCATCAACCTGCATTTTCACTTGACCCTGCAAGTCCTTCTAAACAGCTGAATGTATGGAATAAAATCTATAGCCAAGATTAATAAATTGCAATGCCAGGATCTTAAAGTCCTCAGTAACTGTAGATCAGTAGAAGTGCAGAAATCAACTGAGCTGTAGTAATTTACACAAGCCTGGTGTCTGAGTGTTCAGTAGCATCATTAACATTTCTTAGATGGCGGCAACCAAAATTTGAGAACAGCACCAAAAGCAAGGTAAAAAATACCCTCACACCTGCCCTAGGTGAAACACAAAATAATTTGACAGGTAATTAAAATTCTTGTAAAAATTATGGCTACATAGCTTGTTCTTTGCAGAAAATTAGCATAAAATCTACTGATATCAAACAACAGCTTCCAGCATATGCTGAAAGGACTCCTTGTGAGGTGAAAAACCCAGGAATTTTGAATGGTTTCCAAAATTGTGTCATAAAAAGTGTTATGGTACAGCTCTTTTTATTTTCCTTTCCTTTAGACTGCATTCAAACACAAACAACTTGTGAGCCAGAAGAGCTTAATACCTGAGGAATTCTAATCTGCATATTTGCACTTTGAATCAGGTACCGCTTTCTACATTTTAAAAGAAACTTCAAAGCACTTGATGGTTTCCCTCCAGCCAAAAGTTGGGGGGTTTGCCACATGCCATTTATTTATGTGTCTTCTTCAGCCAAGTCTCCAGGCTTGATATATGAGCAGAGCCTTCCAAGCAAGCCCATGCAAAGCTGTGTAAATGAGCAGCAGGGCGATACTGCTGCGGTCAGATCGGTGCTGCTTTATTTGGGGTTGTCCTGATTTGGGTTTCGGAAAAAGAGGAGGCAATGAAAGCAGCACTCTGTTCACCAGGCTTGCTGGGATGATGTTTAATTGTCAAATTCCAAACCAAACGAGAACGTGCTCTGAAGCAATTGCGCTTTCCCTGAAGTGTGCCTGCGTAGAAGAGGGTTTTTGGGAGTGGGCAAATCGCACTGGCAGATTTCTGAGTCACTGTGGAGCAGCTGCTCAGTAGATTTCAAAGTGTTACCTGGATGAATTTTTAATTGAACAATTATTATAGGGGATTTTTAAATTTTTTTTCACTTCCCTCCTGGAAGCCTGCTTTTAAGAACATTTTACAAAGCTTTGTATGTTGGTTATCTCTTGTACAGCTTCTGTCTGGCAGACAGAGCATCAATAAATCAAATCTGCCCTCATTTGAAGCTGAGCATTGCTGTGGCTCTCAGTAGAACAGAGCTTCTTGGACTCTGTTTGGCTTGTTCAGAAGTGCCTTTGGCACATTTGGAGTAGGAGCAATATGCAAAGCAAGCTGTCTCGTTGGGACAGATGACTTTGCCATGACTGGATGTCTTTAGTGTACAGCTCTGTTTCCAAGGTGTACAATCACTGTCCTAAATCAAATATTTTCTTGTTATTCTGGCAAATGCTCCCAGTTTAGCAGGCTGTTCATGAAAATAATCACAGTTCATTTATGTAAAAACACACTTTCAGGTCATGGATATGTGTCCACAGACCAAACACAGCTCTGTACAAAATTTGCAAAGTGTTAATCAATTCTTAGAGAGGAAAGGCAATTTTTCTGGACAGAAAATAGTGATGTTTTGATCAACTATCTTAAAGATTATTTTTTTTTAATTATTTCCTTTTTCTTACTTATTTCTTTGGGTTTCATGGTTTGGTATTTCTAAGTAATGGACTGTGTTATTTTGTATTTCTCAGCAAGCAGGATGATGGTGATGATTATGATAATAATAATAATTAGTAATGTTTTCAGATGCATTTCCTTTTCAGTACATCCAAATGGATTTGATTTAGATTGTGTAGGATTCCCATCCTGCCCATGACAATGGACCAGCTGATAAGGAATCTCCTTTAAATAACAGACTATGAAAGGAATGAACTGATATCTTGTGTGATTAGTGGAGAAGAATTTGAGCCCTAATATGTGACTATCACCTCTTCATTTCAGACTGTGGTAAAATTTTGGAGCTAAAGGCTGCTTTTAGTTACTATTAAAGCCATACAGGAAGATCTTAAGAGCTAGACTAAAGCTGTCACCTCTTTACTAGCTCTTGAATCAGCCCTAGGGTGTGAAATATACCTTCTAAACAGATGGTGTGAGATATTTTTCTGTATTCCCTGATTGAATCTGTGAACCTGTTATTAAGAATGAAAGCAGTGACAAATCACAGCCCCAAACAGAGAGCAGTCTGGGAGGTGGCTCATCCTGGTGTGTAATAAAGCCATTGATGTGATGAGGATTCAGAAGAAATGCGCAGGAGTCGTTCCAGATTCTTCCTGTGCTCTTGTGACAGACTGAGGCACGAGGAACTCAGCTCACAGGACAATCATTTTTATGAAGCTTTCAGATTTCCTGTTCCAAGTCCTGCTTGTTGTGAGGTGACCTTCTCACCAGTGTGGCAGGATGGGCACAGGAGGGGACTGTGTTATTCAGAGATGGCAAATGCCTTCTGCAATAGGTGATGATGGTGTGTGTGCAGCACCTGCAGCCTGCTTCCTGTGTATCTGGTTGGTCCTGTTGAGCAATGAGTCCCTGTGTCCCAGGAGAACTTGCACAAACTGGATCAGCCCCTGCCCTCTGTGTCCTGGAACTGCAGTGCTCACCTTGTGTGACCCACTGAGCTGGCTCTGAAAACCACTTCAGCTGAACTCAAATAGAAAAACACAACTGGTGTAACTCTAGCTCCTCAGAACTGATCCCTTCTGGCCCTTTTTGGTGACAGAAGCAGTTGTCCACTTGTCTCTTTGTGCCTCTTTTGTCCACTTAATTCTGCCTGACCTTTCCTCTGTTCTGCTGTGTTTCAATCCTGCTCTGCCCATGCTGTAACACCTGTCTTTGTGCCTAACACCTGACAAATCTCAGAGCAGAGCACAGGGGAGCCTTGAGCTTCCTCTGGTCTAACTTTACTTCTCTGCTCACTCTTTTGCTGGTTCAGGGGTTGGTATTTGTCTCTGGTACAAGGTGAGGAGTAGGCACACTCTGTTCATGTCTAATGCAGGGGAGAGAGTAAGGGGATAAATCAGCTCTCCCCGTCACTTCTGCATTTCACTCCCTGCCCCAGGGATCCCAGATGTTCCAGAGACATCACACATGGCACTTTCTTGACATACAGAATGTCAGCAGAGGCTGAAACTAGAGAGGGTGTCTGAGGTCCCTCTTTTATTAAGGAGTCACAAGGACAGCTCTAGTCACCTGTAGAATAACAATTATTTTTTGCTGGACTCTGTCTGCTGACTGCTCTCAATTAATTAGTTGCTTCATTTGAATGGAAATGAGTCCCAGATTGCAGCCATTAATACCTCTAATATGTCTTCATTGAATGTTGCTTTAAATATCAGTACTCTGTGAAGTTCATTAATTTTGATTTCATGAAAATCATTGCTCTACATCCAGTAACAAGAGGGGCTAAATGGTAGCAGCATCATGTTGTTTTGAATGATCAGAAGGAGAAACAAGAACAAATGTAATGCTGATGCCTTTGTGTGTGGCTTATAGGAAAGCCTTCCCATCCTGCCTGGAGTTGGGTTTTGCCATGTGTTCATAGCCAGCATGTCTGCAGATCAGATATAGTGCTCTCCCATATATTGAAATATCATTGCACAGCACCATTTTTTTACCCTGTTTTCATCCATGCTATAATCCAGGGTGTGCCAAAGATTTAGTCGACAGTCCAAAACAAATAATCAGGCTATCTGGTCAGATTCTATCATCATCTGAGTCAGATTTGTGCAACTTGATTAAATCAGGGCATATCCAACACATTTAATGTGGGGCCTGGTAGAGAGAGAGGTACCAGGAGGTCACAATTCATTTCCAACAATGAAAAGGTTCAGACCCATGAATAAAAGATAGACTTGATTAATGCAGAGATTTAGTTAGTCAATGCAGTGCAATGCTACACAGCCTGCATCAAAAGAAATTCCTGGGAATGAGTTTACCTTAAATGGCACCTGAGTCTCTCCCATGTCCCATTAATTATTTCTCTCTTTAGCACTGGTGGAAAAGGGAATGAAGAACTTGCAATGTTAAGGCACAGATCCTGCAAACCCTAATGCAATCTCAGGTTTGCTCGTATGGCAAATCACATGTACAAAACTTGTAGGATCCAGATCTAAAATGACTATATTAAAATGAAGGAAAGAGGAAAACATTAGTTCTTTCTGAGCTAATTCTCAAATATAGCAATAAAATGTTTATGTTTTCCTTTAGCTTGCACATTAACACTTGTGGTTTAACTCCTGCTTTGAGCATGTGATGTAGAAGTGCCAGAAAATGTTTCTCTACTGCAGCTCTCACACAATTGAATCATAGGGTTATTAAAATATAATATGTCTTTTCACTGTGGAAAAACTGTTAGCAAAATTTATCTCCTTGAGACAGTCTCTTTCCGTCTTGTACCCATCATTCTGTAAGCCATTATTTTACCTTAAACTTTCATAGTTATTCTGGATAATTCACTTTGTCTCTAAGGATATTCTCCCCTGACTCCTCTGTTGCTGCAAACAGATTTAGTACTGACAGGCAGAGTCCTGTGTAGGTGTGGGAAGAAAGACACACCTCATATAGATAAAACCCAGAAGTTTTTATAGGTAAGGTTATGGGGTAGTAAGAGATCAGCTTAGGGCAGGGTTGTTTTACTTGTTTTGGAAAAAATACATAGAACCCTGCAATGGTTTAATGTAAGATAACATTTTCATAATTCACCTGCAAAGGAATTTGCATAGCATTTGCTTCTAAGAACTGCATGCTTTCCACCCTAAATAACTATGATGACCATGAGCTTTTATTTCAGAAAAGTTCTGGAAATGCCCGCTTCCAACTGTACCATTTTGAGAAGTTTTTCCCTGAAGTTTCACCAAAATAGCAATGATCCATGAGAATATGTCTATGATGAAATTCACCAGGAAAATATGCATCAATAAATGGTTATAAATATTATTTTACTCTTTTTTTTGATAATCAGGTATCTTGACTTTCTGCTATATTGATATATTTTGTATGTGTTTTGGCTTTTGTATTCACCTTACTGAAATCAAACATTCTCATTTTTACCATCTGCAAAGACATTTTTATTCTGAATTGGACAAAAAGTGAACACCCAAATTTTACCGTTTCAAGAGAAATGGAACTTCAGCTGTGCTGGAAAGAAGGGACTGGGCTTGAAAAGACATATTTTGGAGCCATTCAATACTTGGTGCTCGTGACCACTTGGCTTATCAGTCTTTTGTGGCTTGCTCTGTAAATTCTTTCCAAATAAACACAATTGCCCTCTGCCTAATCTGTCCATGCCATTAGCTTGTGTAAGAGAGCAACCTCACTCCTGGAGTTTCTTCATGTGGCATGGCATATCTGGTAGGCAGAACAAGCTCATGGGCTTGCTTTAGGATTGCAGGATGACTTTTTATGTTTGTTGGGTAAAAATGTGGGCTGTTGTCTCCACCACTAGTTTTTATGGGGATACAAGGCAATTTAATGGATTTTTTTTCTGACTGACATGAAGGTAGTGGTGAACAAAGTAAGACACTGCCACCTTAAAAGGTTTTTTTCCTCCTAATTGTTCTTTAACTACAGGGAGCAAATTTAATTTTAAGTTTCTGGTCTTTTAATTTATTTTGTAACCATGAAAAAAATATCGGCCAAAAAAGTCACCAACTCCACTACTGTTTTGTGTGTGGGTTTGCATTTCAGGAAGAGTCTGTACTTTGTACTTTTAGGGACACCTTGAACTGGCAGGAAAAGTCAATGTTCCTCTGTTTTGCTCTCCGACATTTGAGAGAGAAGGATTTCCAGGCACCATGTTGTTCTTCAGTTCATCCATCTGCAGCCTGCTCCTTCTGCTTCACATTGGTGATGAATTATACTCTGCTTCCTCCATCTAATCCTTTTCATTTATTTATATTTTATGAAGGAAACATAAAAGACTCCTCATAAAAATCCAACTGTTTTTGATAAACCTTGTCATGTGCAAATAATGGAGCCTTGTCAAGCACAAGCCTTGCTAGAAATTTATGCCTTCTAATAATAATAACAAGAGAGAATCAGGGACAAATAAGAAATATATTGAATTGGATTCAAAGTATGTTTATGGTTTTAAATTGGTGGCAATAAAGTATTTTTTATCCAGAAATGTTTTTACATGTTAGTTTAATTCAAATACCATGTTGTGCTTGAACTCTGCAGTATTTAGCCTAGCAGAGCTATGAAAGGCATCTTGTACTAAAACACAGTGCAGCAGACAGGCTTCTCTTTCCAAGGTTTGGTGGTGGAGAGAGGAAAGGACAGGACTTATTACTGCAAGAGGAAGCAAACTTGGGGCTTCTTGGCCCCAAACTGCTGATCAGCTGAGACCTCTCTGTGGGTTAGCAAGAGATGATAGGAACACAGAGGTTAAAGAAAACTAATCAAAGGCAGATTTTTTATTAGAATAGGATTTTTTTTTTCTTTCAGCAGCAGACTTCACTGGCCAAGATCAACTTGTCAGAAGCAGGAATGTTTATTGCTTTTGGCTGCTAAGGCTGTGGATATCTGGAAGGACAGTTTACCTGGTCATATGCAGGTAAACTGAACCTCTGAAAGAAGATTTGATTGTCTCTTAGAGTCTTCAGCTATCCCTTTGCTGTATGACATTTTGTTTCCTATTATAATTTTTGCCTTGAGAATAAAACTGAGCAGAATGTTAATTGTTTGCTGATGAGACCAATTAGCATTTTATAGTACCCTACAAATGTCAGGAAATGAAGGGGATTTCTCAGGAAGAGGACTTTGTGTTCAACTGGCAGAGTCTAATCCAAACAAATGTGTCCCTTTAATGAAGAGGTTTCTTAGTAACACAGCAAATTCCCTGAATATGTCTGTGCATCTTCACAGAACTGATTTTTATGCCCCCATGAGTGTTACACTTTACATGAAATACTTGTTTTACATCTTTACAGGAGTGAGAAAATCTGCAATTCCCTTTCAGTTTACATACCCAATCTGTCATGTTGAACTACTGCTAGAAATATTAGAAAATGAAGAAACAAAGACAAAAAATTGTTTTTCAATTTAGAAAACTAATCATCTCACGCAAGGCCTGTGTTCCAAGTTGTGTTTCACAAATATTGAAGGTTTCTATGAGAAAGGCATGAGGAGAAAATTTACTTTCAGGGGACATGATGTTTTAGTTTAATTTAATTTCAGTGTAGAACAAAGGCCCTTTCTGCCTATTCTCCCACCTCCTCATTCAAACCTTTCTTGGCAAGCTCAGCCCATAGGTTTTGACTTTGCATGATAACACAACCGCTGCTGAACTGGGCAGTTGCCAATCAGCCAAAGAAATAAGTTAATGAGAAATCAGGCAGAATTGAGGGAACTGGTTCTTTCACACTTCATCAGTTATGGTTCCCAGAAAACAGTGGGACTTTAACAATATTTGACAAAGGTATCCTGCCCTGGTCCATGTGACATCAGCTGTAATGCATTTTAAGGGACCAGATGAACCAATCGATTTTGCAGTGTTGTCACAAAATAGTGACCTTTATGAGAAAAATGCCCCAAAAGGTCACAATTTAAGCTCCATAGCTTCCTTTATCAAGGAAAGTTCAGGCTTTGCAGGTATCAGCCTTTATAATGAGGTTAGTGACAGCCTTCCAGCTACACGCAGCTTATGCTAGATTTGGCATTTTTGTTTTTTTAAGATTCAGCATAAGTATCTGCATTATACTGTTGCCAGGTCTTTGTCTATGGCATGTATATAACTTTTAAATTACCTTCAGAACTGATGACACCCTCCCTATTGCTTTTCCCACCATGAATCCCTGAAATAGAGCACGGGTTGTTAAACAGAGCTTGGTGCACGTGGGTGTTTCACAGTAGTATCATTTTCATACAGCTCAGAACAGATTTAGATTTCTCCTTGTCTGAATTACACCAATGTAACTGAAGATGGAATAGAGGGCTGGCAGAGTTTTCTGAAGAATTTTACTCCAGGTGCTTGCAGTGTGACCCTTAAAGTCAAAGAGTGAATTGCCAATTGGGTGTTTGACAAGTGCCATTTATCACTTGGGCACGATGGTACATGAGACATTACTTAAGAAAAAAGAATTGTAAATATGAATGACCTGTGGGACTTGGTCAATGTATACAAGCTGTAGATTTCTCTCTGCAGAAGGAAATTAATCAAAACCAATAATTTGGACATGATCTTTTGTATCTTGACAGATTATATATTCACATTCTTCAGACAGGTTGGTGGTTTTTCTGGTAGATTGGGATGAAGCAAACAGGGCTGCTGGTTTTATTTCTGCTTTTACTATTATAATAATTTTTGAAGGGTTACTATCTAGGATATTATTGCTAAGTCTAATGATGCTTGGATTCACCAGCCCTTTCCCAGTGTCTAATGTACAGACTCTATGACATCCTGCATGAATACTATGACTAAACCTACAAATTTTTGATTCAAAACCTTAGTGGTTTTCTTTTCCCCCTCACTAGTGATGAGAAAAAGCATATATATATATTCTGCTGTCTGTGGCAGAATATATATACACATTCATTTATATTTATACATATAAATTCTTTATTGTGTAATTCTTAAATCTAAATCTGATAGTAGTTTGTTCCCACACACAAAGAGGGTGCTTGACGAGTTGTATCAAGCAGCAAGAAAGAGCAGCTGCATTTATTTTTAATGATTTAATGTGGAACATCCTAACAACTTGACTCAGTAGTATGATATGGTCTATATGTAGTAATGCTGCTTATGAGTCACAAGAGCTTGTAAAAGTGTAATGATTAAAATTCTGTAGGAAAAAGACAGTTATATGTGTTATGTGTGTTTAATTCTGAATCTGTGGGAACTCCATGTATTTTACAGAAATAGCTATTTGGAGCACTTTCCTCCTCCACCCCAGCCCCCACTGCCTTTCATGGCTCTTGCAATGTTTGCTCAGCAAAGATTGGCTCTTCCATGTCCCCCCAGCCAGCCCAGCATGGGCAGCCCTGCCCTGGGCACGGGGGTTTGGAGCTCCCACGTCTGCTCTGGTGCTTGTGATCAACAACTGGAAGGCAAGCGTGGACTCTGCTCACCAAAGGAGAGACCAGATGTTTTAAATAATCCCTGAAATGCTAAAGTTTATCCTTACGATGCATACAGATTCAGGACATTAAATATGTTGATAATCTCATTCCAAAAAATCCCTTTGCTCATCTCTAGGGATTTGACCAGTGTGTCAGATGCCAAGTTTGGAAGACATATATCTTGCCTTTTTTTTGTTTGGCTGCAAATAAGACATGCTGTATTACAGTCTCCAAAATTAAGTCTGAACAAGGTCTCTCAGTCTTAGCCCTACTTTTCTTTTCTGCCTGCAATATGTGGCTGTAATAACTCATGGGGTTTCTTCAGTCAGCATTTTAAATACTGTGTCTGTCCCCTTCCATCATTCTTAATATGAGATGATGAAAAGCACTGCAACTAATTTTATGCAACACAATGAAATTAAAAGCTTTTGGTATTACTGTACTGCAGGTATAAATCTAACTAAATGTGGTGTTGGAGAGAGATGGACTATATAGGTAAGTGTTGGAATAATTTAAGGTTATTTGGCATTTTCTATGGATGTCTCTTCTCATTTCTTCACAAATACCTTAAGTAATTGTGTGGCTAATAAAGTCTTAAAGTGTCTGAGCTTGCAGTTTTCTACTGCCTTTATTCATTTGCTAAGAAAAAGTAAAGGTAATGGAAAACAATCCATTTCAGTGAAACTGTAGATTTGCTTACCCATCATAGCAAAATATTAATATGTGTAATATTTTAGTGTCACATTAATTTATGCTAGGTACAGTATTTCAGCTTATGCACTGATAAATTTCAGGGAGCTGGACAAATGATTAGATTTACATTCTTATATTTTACTTTTATCCATCAAATTCAACATGTCTTTTGTAATTATCAAAAATGTCACTTGAGGTCTGAAGGTCTGCTTTGTGCTTATATAGAAACATTTACATGGGCTGGGACACATAAGTAGCTTTTGCCACCTCCCTTAAGCATTGTCATTTATGTACTCCATTATTTACCTTCCCCAAAAACATACCTTTCCCCTTAACAGCCTTGTTATTTCTACTGTTCATCATAAGAGAAATTATGTTCTCTCTTTTGTATTTCTTATTGCACTTCAAATGAATCCTCACTCATTTTTATAGAGTTGGACTTAGTCCCCTGAGTCTGTTTTTGCACGCATCTTTTGTTCAGCTTATGCTAGATGAGCATCTATGCTAGATGATGTTTTTCTGCCACCAAGCTCCATGTGGAAGGCATGAAGAAGACTTATTCATGAACAGGCTAAGGGCCTTTTCATGCTTAGTGGTTTGCAACAGAGGACAATTTTGAATTTCTTTTCTTGTCTCATTACATCGCTGCTTTTATCTTGGAACTGCAGTTGCTTAAAATTCTGTGCTCCCGATCTACTCAAGTTGCCCTGAACTTCATTGCTCTCACTTTGTATTTACAACTATTTTCCCTCCCCTTAACCAGCATTTAGCGTTATCATCAGCTAAACTGGCATCGTGTTTCTTCAAGGTTGTTCAGCATTAAAAGAAAATCTTTTCCTCAATTAGCTGTGTGATTTTCCCTTCACAGCCTGCCCCCCTTCTTCCCCCGCTTTGTCTGCTCTTATTAAAAGCAACCCTGAGATATGGAGCATCAACTCACCTCCCAGCCCCTGCTTTGATGTGTTTTCTGCCTTTTTGGGAAACCCAGGCGCAGAGGTGCTCACAGGGCTCTTGGGCAGCATCAAGGTCCTGAGGAGGTGTGCTGTGTGTGCTCTGCACCCAGCAGCAGCCCAGGAACCTCCTGCAGCAGCCCCAACACCCCAGCCTGTGCCAGCCAGAAAACACTCTCTGTCTTCTCCACCCATTTCTATACAGAGCTCCCTAAACTCAGCTGAGAATAAAGTTCTGGTTTTTTAACATGTCCAATATGATCTTTTATCGTTAAAAAGTTTGGAATCAAGGTGGATAGCTCTGGCTGAGCCTGGGCTCCAGTGCAGAGAGCAGTTTTTCCTCCACACTTGTTCACATGCATGATTTTGTTCTGCTGCTGCCAGTATTGCAGGGGTCGGCTCTGAAGCTCTGTGTGCAGTAAGGAGATTTTTTTAAACACTTGTTAATCTTCCAGCATCTTCCTTCTCCCCCTCTATTGCTCTATCCCATTCAATTTCACCCAACATTTCCCCCTTTCTTCTTGCTGGCAAGTAATTCATGTAGTTATGCATCTTTGCAATGATGAAACTTTCTGAGCAATCTCTTCTCTGCAACAGAAAACTTTAAAAACTTTCCTGATATTAAATGCTCAGTCAAGTGCACAGTTATCTCTCCTGAGCTGTGCTAACAGAAAACATTTTTCTGTGCAGAGAGTGTAGAGAATTTTCTTTTTAGTTTACTGGTTATTTCAGGACACAATGTATGCAAAACGTAAAAAATCTCATTTTACTGAGATAATGCATTTTAATTACAATTATCATTTTAAGTTAATGGTCTCAAAAGGGTCATATTTCAAAATACAGAACCATAGACTGAGTACTACAGGAAAATCAGAGTAAAGCACCTTGACAAAAAGTTCTAGGAAATTTTATATCGCACTCTTCACCTTTATTTTCTGTTTCTGATTTTATTTCTATGTGTATGACACAGATTTCTTTTAGAAATTATTCAGTTAAGAGAGAAAACTTGGGAAGTGTTGCTAGCAGTTATTTTTCTTCTAAATATTTTGAGAGGTTGGTTGTCCAGTCAGCTTCTGGAAAGACTCTAGACAGCATCACATTTCTTAGTCAGCTCTGGTACTCTGAACTAAGCAGTCCTTAGTATCTCATCACCATCACATCAAGGACTTTATGGGAAAATACCAGGACAATGAAATATATTATTTTTCTGTATTAATGAGCTCTCTTAAGCTGTGAAGTTTTTGTTTATAAGCCTTATTATACTTATTTTCAGAAAAGGAGCACCATAGGTTTTTGGGTATTTTTACCATAGTACTGGTATCTCAATTTTAAAATGACAATTTTGGTGGATCTTAAAAGAGATACCAGCAAAGGGGAAAAAGGCCACATCTGCTATTTTCTGAAAATCAGAGTCTAAAACAAGCCTAACATGTCAGATCAGGCAGTTGAGGACTATGTAAAACACTGTTCAAGCTAATGTAATTTCACTGTTAGCTTTCTTGTGATTAAGTTTTTCACATCACAAACCATTGTAAGACTGCCAGTAGTATATGTTGTCTGGAGTGGATGAAAAAATTTATTCCTAAAGCATTGTTAGGATTGGGCAAAGCTGCTGGCAGTGCATTATTTCCTTGTGCTTTTGCAGGCATTCATGACTGAGGAGAAGGACAACAGGAGAGTGTCATACTTATTTGGGACCTACTGGGAGGCAAAAAGTGAGCCCAGAGCAGTGCTCTGCCTGTTGGCTCCTCTCTGGGGAAGCTGAATTTTGAGTACATAAAGTGACTTGTGTTGAAAATTGTGATAGAGTAGGTACAGTGTTATCTTTTACCTTCACAGTCATGAGTGCCAGTGATGTTATTTTAGGGCCCTGGCCCAGCCAAAAGCAAGAATGACTTTATCAGCACATCAGCACTGCAGGAACTGCCTGACTGCCAGTGCTTCTGATGCCGAGTCTGATGTTGAATAACAACATTGTTCAGTAAGAGCTGTTTCCTTGAGGCTTAGTTACAGAAGTGTTTGGAACATGGTGGTTTCACTATTAGCATTTTTGGAGTGAATACTCTTCATTGTATCTTATGCAATTTATCACTGGAGTTGACTTTTCCTTCTGCAATTCACTGTGGAATGAGCCAGAAGGAGAATTAAGCATGTAAAGTTTAAAACAAATATATGTA